>NC_089250.1:97412498-98669325 GCF_963930625.1 Muntiacus reevesi
CTGAAACTGTAAAGCTCTTAGAAGAAAACATAGGGGAAATGATATGGGTCCTGCAGTGACTTTTGACTATGATGCCAAAAGCACAAAGCAAGTGAAAGTCATGTCTGACTCTTTGCAGCCCCGTGGACTATTCAGTCCATGGAATTCTCCAGGCCAGAATATGGCAGTGGGTAACCATTCTCTTCTTCAGGGGATCTTCCCAACCCAGGGATCAAACCAGGATCTCCTGCATTGCAGGCAGGTTCTTTATCAGCTGAGCTACTAGGGAAGCCCAAAAGCACAAAGAAAAAAGCAAAAATAGACAAGTGGGACTAAATCAAACTAAAAAGCTCCTGCACAGCAAAGGAAACAAAACAGTGAAAAGACGAATTATAGAGTGGGAGGAAATATTTTCAAATCATATATCTGATAAAAGCTTGATTTATAATATAATAAACTTCTATAACTAGGAAAAACCAAATAACCTGTTTTTAAAAGTGGGCAAGGAACTTGAACAGATATTTCTCCAAAGTAGACATACAAATGGACAACAGATATGTGAAAGATGCTCAGTATCACTAATTATCAGAGAAATGCAAACCAAAACCACAAGATTTATATATGTGAAGAAATTGAAACTTTTGTACACTGTTGTTGGGAATGTTAAATGGCACAGTCACCTTGGCAAATGATGACATCCTTCAAAAAAGTTAAAAATAGAACTACCATATGATCCAGCAATCCTGCATCTGATTATATAATCAAAAGAGTTGAAATCAGGATTTCAGCGAGATCCCTGCATTCCCAATATTTACTGCAGCATTATTCACAATAGGCAATGTATGGAAACCACCCAAATGTGCATCAACAAATGAATGGAGAAAGGAAATGCGGTACAGAAATATAATGGAATATTACTCAGTCTTTAAAAAGAAGTAAATCTTACCATTTACAACAACACATGAATGGATCTGGAGGACATTGTGTACTTACATGCTAACTTACTTTAGTTGTGTCCAACTCTTTGTGACACCAAGGACTGTAGCCAGCCAGATTCCTCTGTTCCTAATTTATAGGTGTTCTGGTTAGCTAGATTCCAGATTTAAAAAGCAAAGGAAAACCTTGATCTTGTATGATTCTATTATTTAAGTATCTGACTATATAATTTGCCAATTTTACATAAGAGTAGTATATAAAAGTAATTTTTATTATGTGCAAGTAGAGTATCCAAGTCTTTCTGATTTTTTATTGCTTTTAAATCTACTGTCTGAATTGTTTATTGGCTAGAGAATCTGTAAGTATGAGCTAAAAGAAAAGATATTTAAATTAAAACAGCCTGCCTTGAGTCCCCAGGGGAGTGATGAACTAGCATTTTAATTACCAGCAAATTTAATTATTCAACCAGGTGTGAGCCATCAAAAGTTTAGCAAACCCTGTTTTAAGTAACACTTTATTTGTATAAAATTATGATGCCATTCATTTCTAATACAGAATGCAGATTCAGAAAGCTGTCATGCTCGCAGTGTGGTTACATCATTTTGTTTCAACTTTAAATTTCCAGAATACTGCAGCTATCAATATTAGACCATAAAGTGGGACATGTTGCACCCAAAAGCTAAGGCCATTGATATGGGGATTTTCATCACCGCAACATTCTACCAGCCTTTCCTTTCATTATTAGGATTTACCTAAATGCCATTTTTTGGCAGAACTCTAATGAAATGAGTAATTTGCTTAATGGAAACAGATCTGTTATGTAAAGTTATAGAGCTATATCTGTAACCCCTGCTCTTGGTGCTCTATAAATTTAATGAAACTTTCTATTCAGTGGAGCTTTTTTGGACTTGTACAGTATTCTCTTAGTCCTCAGAATAATAAGGCAAGGACCACAAAGACACTTCATAACTGCCAAGATTACAGTTACTCTTATATTGATTTCACTCTAATAAAATATCAAAAAAATATCAAAAATATCAAAAATTTGGATAAAACTTGAAAATACACTAATGAATTGAAAGTTAGAGCCAGGCGCATTTTAAAAATCTTAATTTGAATCAAATCTCCATCTTTATCATTGCAGTAAATGTTTTCAGATCCTTACTGGGATGAGGTGAACCAGTTTGGAGACACTTTGGTGTTTATACTTTGATTCTGTTTCTACATTCACTAATGTTGATTTACCTATCCACTGTCTAGTTAGGTAGACAGACATACCATTATAAGTAACATATACCATTTGTTATACCAATTTTATATACAATTTACATATACTGTTTATAAATACATGCCACCAATAAGTAGTAAATGCATTTATCTGTTTTAGTGTCTTTTAGTTTTGATTGCATAGTCTGATAGTTCTAAAATATTCCTGTTGTCTCAATATTATATAACCTTAACCTATTTAGATTCTGCCTCATCCAGACCATGCACCTTACCACTTTTGCTGTATTTTGAGATAAGATTTTATGTTGAATGTATGGCACAAAAGAAAGATTAAATTACCTATACTCTTTTGTTTTTTTTTTTTTTACTAAGAAAATAAATTTGCCACATGTGAAATCTACCTCTCTTGAGTTTTGAAGACTAGAATTTTCTAATTCAGGAGAAGGACTCACTATTTTAGATGTTTAATCAAGGGTCAGATAACGACTGAATGGGTTGCGATAGTTGCAGTTTATACCAGAGTCACACTATAGTGCCCTCCTGTGGAGGTTTGGTTAAAACTTTATTTTTATACCCATGAGGATGATTTTCAAAGTGACAAAATCATTACATTCAAGCTACCAAAGTTTAATTTAACTTGGTCCTTTTTTTGTTGTTTATAACTAGATGTTAAATTACTTTTAAATATAAAAGCATTCACAGTTCAGAAAATTTGCAGTTCAAAGTACTAACTGAGGAATGTCAGCTTTTTATCTATATTTCTTTATTTTCTTAAGATGTGTTTTTCCTTGATTTTTCCTTAAATGATCATATAATAAAGAGGAAAGAGAATAATCAAGCCCTTAACTAGAAAGATAAATTTTTCAGCTAAGACATTCTTAGATTTATGTCATAAAGAGTTTGATTGTTAGAAGCATAAAAACTATAATGTTTTTAAATTACAACAGAAAAACTGATAATAAAAGTTTAGTCTAGAATGTACACTCATATATATATATATACCAAACACTGTGCAAGAGCTGACTTTTTTTAACTCTAGCTTTTTTTTTCCCCAGTTTAAGATTTAAACTTTTATCTGAGGATAAATCAATTATCCTATATTAGGTATTTATTAATATTTTAAAATAATTTAGCCTATTTTTGCTTCCAGCTCTAAAATTTCTTTTCATTTCAGGAGTATAGTAATGTAATGTTTATTATCATATGTGGCAGGCACATGTGTGTGTGTATGTGTGTGTGTGTATCCATCTCAAGACCTTTTTACTCTTGGTCCACATTTATAATCAAGTTCAGTATGTACAACATTCTCAGATCAGTGGATTTAGGTGTCCAGTAGTTGCTGTTGTATTAGGATGGTGCAGAAGTAATTGCGGTTTTGCCTTGTTGAAATTTGCTGTTTGGTATTGGAATACATTTTTAAATAAATGTGGTTATGTTATACATCATTTTAATGAACATATTTCACTTTATTTTTATGCTAATAACTTATTGCTGTTTATTTTATATTTATTTTAGACTAGGGAAATTACGTTAGACAAAAAGCAAATTTGAGTTATTTTCTTATTCAAATTCAAAATGGGTCATAAAGCAGCAGAGACAATTTGCAACATCAACAACATATTTGGCCCAGGAACTGCTAATGAACATAAAGTACAGTGGTGGTTTAAGAAGTTTTGCAAAGAAGATGAGAGCCTTGAAGATGAGGAGTGCAGTGGGCGGCCATCAGAAGTTGACAGTGACCTATTGAGAGCAATCATCGAAGCTGATCCTCTTACACAGGAGGTTGCCAAAGAACTCCACGCCGACCTTTCTACGGTCATTTGGCATTTGAAGCAAATTGGAAAGGTGAAAAAGCTTGATAAGAGGGCACCTCATGAGCTGACCTCAGATAAAAAAAAAAAATCTTTGTTCTGAAGTGTCTTCTCTATTCTATGCAACAACAATGAATCATTTCTTGACTGGATTGTGATGTGCGACAATAAGTGGATTTTATACGACAACCAGCAATGATCAACTCAGTGGTTCAACCAAGAAGAAGCTCCAAAGCACTTCTCAAAGCCAAACCTGCACCAAAAAAAGGTCATGGTTACTGTTTGGTGGTCTGTTGCCCATCTGATCCACTACAGCTTTCAGAATCCTGGCAAGACCATTACATCTGAGAAATATGTTCAGCAAACCAATGAGATGCATCAAAAACTGCAGTGCCTGCAGCCGGCATTGGTCAACAGAATGGGCCCAATTCTCCACAACAATGCCTGACTGCCCATCACACAACCAACACTTCAAAAGTTGAACAAATTGGGCTATGAAGTTTTGCCTCATCTGCCATATTCACCTGACCTCTTGCCAACAGACTACTACTTCTTCAAGCATCACAACTTTTTGTAAAGGGAAAATATTTCCACAACCAGCAAGAGGCAGAAAATGCTTCCCAAGAGTTCATCACATCCCAAAGCATGAATTTTTATGCTACAGAAATAAACTTATTTCTCATTGGCATGTTGATTGTAATGGTTCCTATTTTGATTAATAAAGATGTTGTTTAAACCTAGTTATAATAATTTAAAATTCACGATCCAAAACCACAATTACTCTTTCACCAATAGTATTTAGTCTTTTGCTCCAGTGGCCCACTGCTTTATTACTCAACCTTTTCCATTTGCTGATACAAGGATGTCTGCTAACTACTCAAAACACACCTTACTTCTTTAATGGAAAATTAAACAGATGTTAAGAACCCCTAGAACCTAATCAAGACTTTCCTGAAGGAAGTAGGAGGTGAAAAAAAAACAAAAACAACTAAAGAGAGTTGAGACAAAAGCCAGAAAGCTATCTGCAACATTTTATGTCAACAACAAATAAAATGGATTTTTGCCTCCTTACTTAAGTCTCTTTAAATCTGTCTCCTGCAAATTGAAAGGGGAAAACACTGGTTTTGGTTTTTCAAAGTTTAAATGTCTGAAATTACAGACTATTACACAACTGGCAGCATTCATAACTAGAGAAATAAGTGGAACTCTTTCTAAAGCAATAGCCATGATCAAAGAGATTATGAGTAAACTCATCCAAAGTAGAAGTGTTGGACAAAATCTTAAAATAAGAACAAAAATAAGGTGAAATAATGTGGACCAGAGTGGAGGATGGCATTAGCTTCTTTTAGTAAAACTAGTTTCATTAGTGAGACCAGGTGAGATTTGAACCATAGTTGAGAAATTCAACCTAACCTAAAAGTAATCTTAAATTTTTAAATGAAGCATGTTAGTACTGAGCATTCTCCTGTGTTCTAAAGAGAATCCAAGAGAAGAATGAGATTTTCCAAGACCGGAAATACAGAGAGTTCCACTGATGAGCAACGGTGAATTGAAGGTATCTTTCTACAACCATGAAGTCAATGGAATAAAATTAGGTCCTAGCCAGAAAATTTCTCTCAGAGGGATCCAGGATAAACCTCAAAAGGTGTTCACAAAATGAGGTTCACATGGTCCGCAGTCAAAAGGGAACACATGGGGATTAGACTACAGCCTCCTACGACAGCTAATTCAGCAGGAACTTGATCTTTCTTTCTAGACTCCAGGCAGACCCGAGAGCCACTTTCTGTCAATAAAATCAAATAAAGTCTGCTACGTGAAATAAGACTAGGTAATGTCAATCCTTAAATCTTGAGTTTCAGTTTCCCACCAAAAGTCTCTGGAGCAGCCAGACTTAGATAAATCAGTCTGGGACCAGTGTATCTTAGTTATTACCTCACACTAACATTTCTCCAGCTTCCACCATGGTATAGACCCTGGAGGTCCTTCTGAAAAAGTTGAAGACGTTGCCTTCAAGTAGTCCATTTATAGCTGTGAATGTTGTCATTGCCACCTAAGTTCCTTGCAGGAAAATTTTTAAAGAAAAGTCATTATTGTTAATTTCCCCTTTCATACTCATTAGCATTTCTCGTACATATTGCGGTGCTCCTATGTTGGGTGCATATATATTTATAATTGTTATATCTTCTTCTTGGATTGATCCTTTGATCATTATGTAGTGTCCTTCTTTGTCTCTTTTCACAGCCTTTATTTTAAAGTCTATTTTATCTGATATTAGTATTGCGACTCCTGCTTTCTTTTGCTCTCCGTTTGCGTGAAATATTTTTTTCCAGCCCTTCACTTTCAGTCTGTATGTGTCCCTTGTTTTGAGGTGGGTCTCTTGTAGACAGCATATATAGGGGTCTTGCTTTTGTATCCATTCACCCAGTCTTTGTCTTTGGGTTGGGACATTCAACCCATTTACATTTAAGATAATTATTGATAAGTATGGTCCCGTTGCCATTTACTTTGTTGTTTTGGGTTCGCGTTTATACAACCTTTCTGTGTTTCCTGTCTAGAGAAGATCCTTTAGCATTTGTTGGAGAGCTGGTTTGGTGGTGCTGAATTCTCTCAACTTTTGCTTGTCTGTAAAGCTTTTGAATTCTCCTTCATCTGAATGAGATCCTTGCTAGGTACAGTAATCTGGGTTGTAGGTTATTCTCTTTCATTACTTTAAGTATGTCCTGCCATTCCCTTCTGGCCCGAAGAGTTTCTGTTGAAAGATCAGCTGTTATCCTTGTGGGAATCCCCTTGTGTGTTATTTGTTGTTTCTCCCTTGCTGCTTTTAATATTTGTTCTTTGTGTTTGATCTTTGTTAATTTGACTAATATGTGTCTTGGGGTGTTTCGCCTTGGGTTTATCCTGTTTGGGACTCTCTGGGTTTCTTGGACTTGGGTGACTATTTCCTTCCCCATTTTAGGGAAGTTTTCAGCTATTATCTCCTTGAGTATTTTCTCATGGCCTTTCTTTTTGTCTTCTTCTTCTGGGACTCCTATGATTCGAATGCTGGGCATTCGAATTGTCCCAGAGGTCCCTGAGGTTGTCCTCATTTCTTTTGATTCTTTTTTCCTCTCTGCTTCATTTATTTCCACCATTTTATCTTCTACCTCACTTATCTTATCTTCTGCCTCCGTTATTCTACTGTTGGTTCCCTCCAGAGTGTTTTTGATCTCATTTATTGCATTATTCATTTTTAGTTGACTCTTTTATATTTCTTCTAGGTCCTTGTTAAACATTTCTTGCTTGTTAAACATTTAGAGTATCATTATTCTAAATTCTTTTTCAGGTAGATTCCCTATCTCCTCCTCTTTTGTTTGTCTTGGTGGGCATTTTTCATGTTCCTTTACCTGCTGGGTATTTCTCTGCCTTTTCATCTTCTTTAGATTGATGTGTTTGGGGTGGCCTTTCTGTATTCTGGTGGTCTGTGGTTCCTTTTTATTGTGGAGGTTTCTCCCAGTGGGTAGGGTTAGACACTTGCCTTGTCAAGGTTTGCTGGTTAGGGAAGCTTGCATCGGTGTTCTGGTGGGTGGAACTGGATTTCTTCTCTCTGGAGGGCAATGGAGTGTCCAATAGTGAGTTTTGAGATGGGTGTATGGGTTTGGTGTGACTTTGGGCCGCCTGTATGTTGAGCCTGTATGTTCCTGCATTGCTAGAGAATTTGTGTGGTATGTCTTGCTCTGGAACTTATTGGCTCTTGGGTGGTGGTTGGTTTCAGTGTAGGTATGGAGGCTTTTGGATGATCTCTTATTACTTAATGTTCCCTGTAGTCAGGAGTTCTCTGGTGTTCTCAGGCTTTGGGCTTAAGTCTCCTGCCTCTGGATTTCGGTCTTATTCTTCTATTAGCCTCAAGACTTCTCCATCCATACAGCATTGATAATAAAACTTGTAGATTAATGGTGAAAAGATTCTCCACAGTACAAAGCCCAGAGATAAATCCACATACCTATGGACACCTTATCTTTGACAAAGGAGGCAAGAATATACAATGGAAAAAAGACAACCTCTTTAACAAGTGGTGCTGGGAAAATTGGTCAACCACTTGTAAAAGAATGAAACTAGAACACCTTCTAACACCATACACAAAAATAAACTCAAAATGGATTAAAGATCCAAATGTAAGACCAGAAACTATAAAACTCCTAGAGGAGAACATAGGCAAAACACTCTCTGACATAAATCACAGCAGGATCCTCTATGACCCACCTCCCAGAATATTGGAAGTAAAAGCACAAATAAACAAATGGGACCTAATTAAACTTAAAAGCTTTTGCACAACAAAGGAAACTACAAGCAAGGTGAAAAGACAGCCTTCAGAATGGGAGAAAATAATAGCAAACAAAGCAACAGACAAAGGATTAATCTCAAAAATATACAAGCAACACCTGCAGCTCAATTCCAGAAAAATAAATGACCCAATCAAAAAATGGGCTAAAGAACTAAATAGACATTTATCCAAAGAAGACATACAGATGACTAACAAACACATGAAAAGATGCTCAACATCACTCATTATCAGAGACATGCAAATCAAAACCACAATGAGGTACCATTACACGCCAGTCAGAATGGCTGCTATCCAAAAGTCTACAAGCAATAAATGCTGGAGAGGGTGTGGAGAAACGGGAACCCTCTTACACTGTTGGTGGGAATGCAAACTAGTACAGCCACTATGGAGAACAGTGTGGAGATTCCTTAAAAAACTGGAAATAGAACTGCCATGTGACCCAGCAATCCCACTCCTGGGCACACACACCAAGGAAACCAGAACTGAAAGAGACACGTGCACCCCAATGTTCATTGCAGCACTGTTTATAATTGCCAGGACATGGAAGCAACCTAGATGCCCATCAGCAGACGAATGGATAAGGAAACTATGGTACATATACACAATGGAATATTACTCAGCCATTAAAAAGAATACATTTGAATCAGTTCTAATGAGATGGATGAAACTGGATCCCATTATACAGAGTGAAGTAAGCCAGAAAGATAAAGACCAATACAGTATACTAATGCATATATATGGAATTTAGAAAGGTGGTAATGATAACCCTATATGCAAGACAGAAAAAGAGACACAGATGTATAGAACAGACTTTTAGACTCTATGGGAGAAGGCAAGGGTGGGATGATCTGAGAGAATAGCATCAAAATTATCAAGTGTGAAACAGATCACCAGCCCAGGTTGGATGCATGAGACAAGTGCTCAGGGCTGGTGCACTGGGGTGACCCAGAGGGATGGAATGGGGAGGGAGTGGGAGGGGGGGTTCAGGATGGAGAACACATGTAAATCCATGGCTAATTCATGTCAATGTATGGCAAAAACCACTACAATATTGTAAAGCAATTAGCCTCCAACTAATAAAAATAAATGAAAAAAAAAGTTGTAAATTCCTATTCCCCCTTCTATACCCTCTGCCATATGAGCTGTGGCAAAACCACTCTGAAGGCTTGCTGAAAGTTAAGGAAAATACAAATAGGTGACCAAGTCAGATAAATGAAGGATAAAAGGAATATTTATAACAACTCTGAGTCCATCTTCCCTTTTTTTAGCCTGAAATAATGTGGTTCAGATATCCCACCATGAAACCCTATCCAAACATGGCCAGGTATCTTAATCACCTATAGTGCTTATACAAATAAACTTTTGATCCCTTCCACCATAATTCTAGATAGAGTTTATAAGTGAGTCTAGATAGAGTTTGGCATCACTAGTTCTTAAAAGTTCCATGGTGATTTTGATGTACAAGCATGGCTGAAAAACCGTTGACTAAAGTTTCCCTGCCCAACTGGGTGTAATTTTCTGGCATAGGATCTACCCTCTCCATCAGAATGCAGTATGAATGGTTTATTATTAGATAAAGTTAGGATTATAGGATTTGTGGTAGAGTCTCTTGAGTTGTCTCCCAGCATCCATTCTCCCCCTTCTTTCCCTTTTCCCCTCATAGAAAAATTTTACTGGGCAGATGATTGGCTAGGATAGACTTCATTTCCCAGCATCCTTTTCAGTGAGTGAGTAAGTAAACTTAGCCAAAACAGTTTTGGCTGATGGAATGTAAGCAGAAGTCAAGCGTGAATCTTAATGGAATTGTCATTAAAAGGAGGGAGCACACCCTTCTTTTTCAGTTCAGTTCAGCCTCTCAGTTGTGTCCGACTCTTTGCGACCCCATGAACTGTAGCACATCAGGCTTCCCTGTCCATCACCAACTCCCAGAGCCTACTCAAACTCCTGTCCATCACATCGGTGATGCCATCCAGCTGTCTCATCCTCTATCATCCCTTTCTCCTCCTGCCTATAATCTTTCCCAGCATCAGAGTCTTTTCCAATGAGTCGGTTCTTAACATCATGTGGCCAAAGTATTGGAGTTTCAGCTTCAGCATCAGTCCTTCTAATGAATGTTCAGGACTGATTTCCTTTAGGATTGACAGGTTGGATCTCCTTGCATTCCAAGGGACTCTCAAGAGTCTTCTCCAACACCACACCACAGTTCAAAAGCAATTCTTCAGCACTCAGCTTTCTCTATAGTCCAACTCTCGCATCCATACATGACTACTGGAAAAACCATAGCTTTGACTAGATGGACTTTTGTTGGCAAAATAATGTCTCTGCTTTTTAGTATGCTCTCTAGGTTGGTCATAACTTTACTTCCAAGAAGCAAGTGTCATTTAATTTCATGGCTGCAGTCACCATCTGCAGTGATTTTGGAGCCCCAAAAAATAAAGTCTCTTGCTGTTTCCACTGTTTCCCCATCTATTTGCCATGAAGTGATGGGACAGGATGCCATGATCTTAGTTTTCTGAATGTTGAGTTTTAAGCCAACTTTTTCACTCTCCTCTTTCACTTTCATCAAAAGGCTCTTTAGTTCTTCACTTTTTGCCATAAAGGTGGTGTCATCTGCATATCTGAGGTTATTGATGTTTCTCCCGGCAATCTTGATTCCAGCTTGTGTTTCATCCAGCCCAGCATTTTTCATGATGTACTATGCATATATGAAAAATAAGCAGGTTGACAATATACAGCCTTGACATACTCCTTTCCCGATTTGGAACCAGTCTGTTGTTCCATGTCAAATTCTAACTTGCTTCTTGACCTGCATTCAGATTTCTCAGGAGGCAAGTCAGGTGGTCTGGTATTCCCATCTCTTCCCTTCTTTTTGCCTTTCTCCTATTTTTCTGGGTAGACTATGAAAAGGATGGCTTCAGATGGAGCAAGCATTTTGGACCAGGAGGTTATCTCGGGACTGGAGGCCAGCACAGAGGAGCAACAAGCTAGAAGGAGCCCAGACCCCAAAAGACTTCATACGGAGCAGAGTCAAAGTTGCTGTGTGTGTGCTGTGTAGCAGCTTTCTTTTGCTTACTTCTGAAATTTTATGTGAAGACACGATAAAATACTGTCTTGTTAAAGCTGCTGAATTTTGGATTTTCTGTCACTTTAACAGCTAAATGCTGTCCCACTGCACCAATGTCACTACCATATAGTGTCAACAAACAAGTATTATCCACTTTTCATTTTAAAAATTAAATTTAAAGCGTTTTTAATGATAGCTCAAGAATCAAAATGTTTTATTACAGTTGACCTCTCTAAATATGTGTAGATTTCACATAATTCTAACTTGAAAATTACTGTAATATACCTTATATTATATAACAGTTATATTGGACAATATATGTTGTAGCAGTTTGGATCCTCTGGCAAATTATAAATAGTTAAAAGCCTCATAAATTCACTATCAGCCTGGTCTGCACTAATAATAAAACTTTAGCCTGTAAAATAACAAAGACAAATAATATAGACAATATTACATGGAAGCTGTTTATAAACAGCCTCTATTCTCTTAAGTAGGCCAGGGTTTGAATTTGGCAGCATTGTTTGTATGCAAATGGACATTGCTAATTATAAATGAAGTGGGTTTTTTCCCCCTAAGTCAGTAAGGTAGATCCAGAATCTCTATTTGTAACATTTTATTAGCAGTTTATATCAGTTATGGTTTATTTCAGTTACTGTATCAGCCTTTTTAACAGCAGTTCTACAAGAGAACTATGTCCTACAGAAAATTGTTTAAATAATTGTATTTGATTAAATATGATTATTTTCTCAAGGATGGCACATAGCTAGTAAGATTCAAGATGCACAGGAAAGAAGTTAATTCATTATAAACAGTAGATGACTTGGGCATGAAGGCTGAATTCGCTGGAAATCCTGGTAGAGAGGCTGAGAATTGCTACAACTTGGAAATAAAGTTCTATGCAGAAAATATGCTATAAATCAGACGGCTGTCAAATTCAGCATGGCTTTCCACTCAATTCATCCTAATTAATATTTGATAGATACGAAAGTAACTTTAATTCTTAAGAAATTTGAGCTCTTCTTATTCCATCTTTGGTAAGAACTGTGATCTAAATGTAATGAAAAGAAGTTGATAAAAGCAGTATTTTGAGCAAAGTTAACTTGGCAATGTTATACACAACATTGTGAAATGAAAAGTGATTGGGGAACAGAAAGCTAAATTAGGAAATTGAGAAATGATTAAAAAATAGAACTAGGATATAGCAATTGAAATGGAAAGGAATAGACATATGTAAAAACTACTATAAAGAAAATTTAAAATAGAAGTTGATGACAATTTGGATATGAAAGACTAAATTAAGACAAGTCAAAACTTGTACAGATTTGAATAAAAGGATCTAAAAGTAATTGTGCTGTTGACATAATTAGAAAAGACAATTTTCATAATGATACTAAGGGTTGTGATGTTGAGCTTAGTGTTAAATACATTAAATTCAATGTGATACTGAAATGACAAAACATAAATTTCCTACATACAGTTGGAGATTTATGGCTAGATAAGTACATTAGAAAAGTCACCGATTGAACTGGGAGAGGGAACTCATATCTAATAGTCTTTATCTAGCCATCTTTGTGCAAGTGTGGCTTCTGCCATGCACTGTGACATCATGATGCAGAGGTTGCATCATGATACAAGGTCACATTGTAATGTGAGTGTGTTCTTTAGGGCCAGGGCCTGGGCACGTGTGAGTAGTGGTGTCTCGAGAAACCAGGTTTGAAGCCTATGGAGGGAGAAGCTAGTCTGTGGAAAATTCTAACAGTCATCAGCTATGTAAAAAGTTATTTAAGTCTTGTAATATGAGTTAAATGACATTTTAAGAACTCAAATATATTTTTGAAGATTTGGAATAAAAACCCAAGTGCAAATGAAATGCAAACATTTTATTCAACAAATTTTGAATATATCATCTTAACTGGAATTTGGGCAGACTTTTGGAGTGTTTTAATTCAACAAGTGAGAAATTAACAACTTCTGATTTGGACTTATATTCAGAGCACCTTCTTTTGTCATCTTTAAATTGCTTTATAAAGAACTGAGAAAAATTCAAAATATAGTAGAATATAAAATAAGAGCAATGCAGATGAGAAACTAAATCAATAGAAATTATTCTGACATCAGTGAATAAATTGTAACCCCTCAAAAAAATTGAGATCATAACAAAAGTAGTAACTCAATAAGAGGAAAACATACATTTTAAATAGAAGCAATGTCTAGGCCAGGTTGCTTGATAGTCCAGTTAGTAAAAAGGAGTGAATCACATGAACACATTGTAAAAAGATTTTAATTTCTTGCCTTTTTACCAAAAAATACTAACATTAACAATAACATCAAATTTATAACATACATCTACAGTGAAGATATTGACAGAAATTGCTTAATGAGTGCCATCTTTCACATGAACACATTGTAAAAAGATTTTAATTTCTTGCCTTTTTAGCAAAAAATCTAACATTAACGATAACATCAAATATATAATATACATCTACAGTGAAGATATTGACAGAAATTGCTTAATGAGCGCCATCTTTATAAGGATTATTTTAAACTGTATAAGAGAATCTGAAAAGACCTTATAGTCTTACATTTCATATATGGAGGAATCTTGCTACAGGTTTTTAAAAATTTGACATCAGTCCTAAAAGCCACATGATATTACCTATAATGAGTTGTGAAGCTGAAATTTTTCTGAACTATATCAATAATTATAACAATTTGCATTAATCAAGCTAGAGGAAGGCTAGATAATCTTTCTAGTCTTTCTGTGGAAAATAATATTACAACATTTTGTCATATAAAGAGCTGATTAGAATAGGAAGTCCCAAAAGTAAAGTGAGATGCATTACAGATATAGGTCAAGCAGTTGACAGTTATTAATTTTTTTATTTTGCAATATTTGTGGAATTTGTCAGCTTTTTAATATATTTAATTTGTTGTTAATTCCTTTCATATATATACATATATATATTCACTTGTGTGATTTCTGTAGATCACTTGTGTATGTAATTTTTTTCATAATTTAACTTAAGGCTCCACAAAGCCTGCCCTGGCTGCACCTTGTACCTGGTTCTGACTGGATAGGGGAGCAGGAAGACCAATGAGAAAGTGATGGCTCTGGTCTGGGATGCTGGAAAGGGTGGTAGTAGAAAAGTTAGAGAGAATTAGATTCCAAATATATTTCAGAGCAGATCTGGCAGGAGTGGCTGAAGCATTGGATGTAAAGCATGAGGAAATAGGAGATTATCAAGGATGACCCACGCCTCCGTCACGATTCTGATTTAAACAGCTGGGTGAATATTATCACCATTACCTTGACGCCTGGAGAAGAAACAGGCTTAAGGAAAGAGATAAAGAACTCTATCAGACATGCTGAGTTTGTCATGATTTCCTCACTATACTACACTGCCTTTCAGGCTGCTTGTCACATTGTACCTTATAGTCATGCCCACATTAGACTGTAAACTCAAAGAGAGCAACAACTGACTTCTCTTTGTGCTCATGAGCATAACATTTTCATTTAGTTGCATTTAACATGTATTGCACCAACTATATATGCAAGATGCTCTACCAGAATTTTATTTAAATCTTGTAAATCAAACTCTACCTACAAAAAAAAAAAAAAATGCAAATAGATAAGAACCAAGGTTTAGAATGAAAGAGACCAGGGTTAGCACCTTAGCTCTGTTACCTGCTAATCATGGGGTCTTTGAACAATAACATAACCTCTCAGAGCCTTTTGTTCCTTATCTTAAAATGAGAATGATTATTCCTATTTCATAGGATTATTGCAAGTGAAAATAGAACAATGTGCGCAAAATGCCTAGCATACATGAGCACTCAATAAATCGTAGGATGCATTGCATTTGGTTTTCTTGCCAATACAAATAATATCTATAGCACAGGCATCACAAAATCAGTGTACTAGAAAATGTTAAGAGAGAGAAGTTACATTTTCAGCCTAAGAACATATCTTAAATAATTTCAGAAGGAGATAATAGGTTTTTGCACTTTCCAAGTCCTAAAAGGGTTGGGGGCTGGGGGGGTGGGGGATAAAAGGCGCTGTGAGCAAAAATAGAATGAATTTACCCAATTCTTTACTGCACTATTTAACCTCTGCTTTCTTAATCATATGCACAGCAGGGGAAAGGATGTGCTAAAACAATTTATGTGTCATGAACAAAGCAGCCGCAGATTTTAGCTCAAAAATCACGCTAGGAAAACCACCAGTTGGAAGTAAAGTAATAAGGCCAAATTTATTTTTTTAATTGAGTCTTGAGTTACAAGCAACCCTTTAATTACATTAATCAAGCAGCCTTCTTCTCAGCAAATGATGAAGGAAATGCATTGTTCTAACTTTTGCTAAACTTGTTTTAAAAATTGCTGGATATTATTTGGACATATGGAAATAAATCCCTTAATTTCTTTTTTTCTCCATCGTTTCAGTGTAGCTATAGCAAAAGACAAATATACACTTACTTCTAGACATGACTGACTCTAAAAGATTATACATCACATTTTAAATTTAAAACCTTTAAACATTTAAATATTTAAAACATTAGCATGCCTCAAACAAAATTTCACATGATAACTTTTATTTCAGTTGTTCTGATCTTTGACTTTTTGAGATGTTCCCATAAAATCCTCAAGGAAATGGGCTCTACCAATGGATGATGTCAGTCAAAAGGTTACTTGCCCCATATGACAGGCTGAAAACATAAGTGTTACAGGAAATTAAGTGACTTGTCTAAAAGTTGTGTAGTTATTAAATGTGCAAGCTGAAACTCAACCTAGACCTGATTGACCCCAACTTTCACCAACACTGTGTGCATCTCCTGTCCTGGAATGCTCTCCTTACTGTCTATACTTTTGAACATGCACTTCCTCTGTCTGTCTTTGTGTATGGGATTTTCTCTTTACTCAACCCCATCTGCATGCTAATCCCTATTTATCCTTCACAATTTAATACAGGTACCATCTCCCCTTTACACTTTTCCTGAATCCCTTCCTCTGCTCTGTTCTATCAGAATGAAGTAGCTGTCTTTCCTCTCTATTTCTAGAACACCCTACATATTCTTCTAGCAGTTACTTCACTCTGCAAATTATCTTGTATGTCATCCCTACCAAGAACCCCATGTACACTCTAAATTGTGACCTGCTTGAAAGTAGAGGAATATTTGAAATATTTGATCATCCCTGAAAACCTAGGGCCTAGACAGTGCTGTTTTATAGTGCATCCTCAGTGAAGTCACACTGCAAATGATTACATAAATGAGAATTTTAAAAACAGAGTGCCTGGTTTTCTGAAAAAATTATGAAAGCTTTAAGGAGGAGCTGGGAGTTTAGCTGAACCTTTGAGAATGCATAGGATTTATAGAGAAGGAAGGAATGTTAAAATTTAAAGCAAGTGATTTGCAGTAATCCCTGAATTGAAAATTTCCAGAGTATAATATCATTACAGGAAATGTCAAGAAACTTTAATTATATTTCTGTCATTGCCAGAATGCAATGAAATTGAGAATGCAATAACATAATTAATACTTTACAGTAAGAACCCTAAGAGTATACATTAAACATTTTGTTTTCTGGTCTTTAAAAATTATGATTGCAAGGTAATTTACACTTTATTTAAGTTAATAACAACAAACATGGCATCTTTCCAATCAGTGTCACTAAGCAACAATTCAAATTTGATCTAATATTTCATAAATTAAACTTATTTGAGCCAGATAGTTTTTCTCATGTAACTAGTAACAATCTTGGTTGGCAATGAAACAAAACTAGTCTTTCAGTAGGAGGCAGTCCTGTGTTTCACTGGCACATCAGTGCTAGGAGGCACTAAAGAGTCAGAGCTGATGTCTTTAGAAAGGAGATGCCGTCAACCCTGGTATTCACTGCTGTACAACAATCATAAACCAACATCTAAGAAAAAATACAAGCACCTTAAGTGTCTTAATAAGAGAATGGAGTTTAAAAAGCCCAGTAATTCAATAATGTTGAAATAAAATATGGTAAACATTTTGAAATGTGGTCTTGTGTTTCTAAATGCACACCTTTAGTCTACAGACCTATATTTAAGTAAATCAACCATTTGCTACTTTTGTCTTGGATTAGTATCTAGTCATTTGCAAGAGCAGCAGCATTTTAGTGCTATTCTTGTGTATATATAGTCATTAATGTTTGTCAAGGGCTTTGGGAGGAAAGGACTACATAAATGTCAGTAGTTATTAATATCTGGATTTTTATATTTAGCTATCAAATGTGTTTTTCATAATCTGTGCGCGGAGGTCTATCTGTGTCCCTTCAACTGTAAACATTTAAAGCAAAAAAGAATCATCAACCAATAATAGTATTTGTTCTGTTCTTCTTTATAATTAGAGTAACATTTATCAGTAATTAACAACTATGCTCAACTTCTTCAAGAGCCAAATTTATTTTAACATGTTTCCATATGCAAGTTATTTAATGCCACTTATTCCTCTGCCTTTGGGTGATTATAATGAGAGTAACCAGCTGACACAGTATTCACCCACATACTCTACCTTGCCCTTCCCTTCCCTTCTCTGTTCTTGTCTTTAACTGGCACATCACTCAGTCATTCAGTCGTCAGCTAAATAAAGTGGGACTAGCCCAGTAGTCCTCTCTTCTAACCTAATGGTAGTCATTTTCACTTATTGTTATAATTGATTATACAGGTATTTGTATCCCCTGCCTTCTAATTCCACCTCCAGACTAACTCCTATAAGAGCAGAAATCCTGCCTGTGATGGGGCTGCCTGGATGGAATGATCAATTGAATTGAACTGAAATCTAAATCTTATACAAGACGAAAAACTCTTCTTTTAAATGCAATCTGGTACAGCATAAAGCTTACTAGAAGAAAATCAGAGCAAAGCCAGCAAAATGGCTTTTTATTTTTCTCTTAAATGGTATTTCCACTCTATTTTCTTTGAATAATAACAATGTGTTTTTTTTAAGGTGTTGGGAGTATGAAATAATTGGGTTGACTTGCAAGTGGTTCTCTAGTCTAGAGTTCAAATTCCAGTTTAGGTTAAAAAATAGACCTGGGGTCCTCTTACCACATGCTTATCCACTAATGCATTTTTAAAAGAATCATACAAGTTTCCATGTTTGGCATTGACTCATAAGAACAAGAATAGGTCAAAATTTATTGGCAGAGCTACATAAAGCAGTCTCCAAATATAGGCCTATACTCTTTCTGGCTCAAGCTAGCAGCATTAGCCCTTCACTTTTATGAGCACTAAACTCCACTCTAGTTTTAATATAATAATAATAATAAATATAATAATAAAATCTTGTTTATATAAGAAGTTCATCTTGTTAAAAATGCATTGAGACTCATGGTACTTTATAGGACCCAATTTATACTGTCTGATGATTTAAAGGTGATAACTTCATGTGATTCATTGCCACCTAGTTCTGAATCTTAATAATATAACCACTCATCATGATTTTTTTCATTTCTTAAAGAACCAGCTTGTGTAAAACCATTGCAGTGTTTTTTCTGGGGTCATCTGAACTACAGTTCCCACAATACTCTTAAAAGGGGCATGCTTATGTGTTCTGAACAGCCATAATCTATCGTGACTGGTGCCAGGTCGACACATTATGAGTTTACAGTGTCAGCCCAGTGAATTAAAGCTTTGTTGTAGACCAGCTTGCTGTGCAATTATTTCCAGTTCATATCCTATCATCACTCTTCACATGACAATTGGCAATTTCCATTTAGCATTCTAAGCATCCATATTTTGTCTTAATTGTGCTGTCTGATTCTGCACCTAAAATGGAATGACATGACTGGTACCAATAACTTAGAAAATAAATTTCACTGTCACTAGAACCATTTAAGGAATATTCTATGTTCTTTTGTTGTTGTTGAGCTATTTGTTATTTATGTTAAAATAATAGGAAATGAATTTAAATAGAAACACTTCTCATGTCTTATCTCTGCAAACAAAAAAACATAATTTACAATAAATTAGCACAGCAGTTGTTAGTGTAGCTCAGCTTTATTTTGCAATTCTCACACCTAAGCTCACAAGATGACACTTTTTCTGATAAGGTAATCTTCATAAGGTAGTTTTTGTAGGTGATTAAAGCTGACAGATGCTAGTGAGATGGTGAAGTTCAGAGATATAACAGCAAACACTTTTTTTAAATTCTCATTAAAGTAATAAAATAGCTTTTGATCTACCAATAGAAAAATTGATCTGACAAAGGATAAGTTAGTTACAATGCTATATTTCTGTATCCAAACCAAATTAAAATTATTTATAAATAAGTAAACAAATGATTATAACAAAATAAACTGTAAAGAAATGGTATTTTTTAGGAATAAAGAATTACTATAAAATCTTATCTTCCCAGTCATTTCTTAGTATTTACCATCACTGCTGAGCTGAAAGAGAATAAAATGTTTCAAATACAAACAGAAGCTACAGAAATAGAATATGTCTTTTCATAACATTTTGATGCTCTATCTGTTCTTCACCACATGACCTGAACTCCAAATCCTTCAGAAATAAAAGCTTCATCTTTCCTAGGGTAATGATGATAATCAGTGGACTTATATTTTCAATGATACTCCAATCCCAAATCTGTTAAGGTCCAGTTATAGATTGAATAATTAGATTAACTCAATTAATACTATGACTTAGTTTTGCAGTGTGCCTTACTTATTATTATGGGTTTAGTTCTGCTTTCTCATATCTAACAGAAGAATTTTGAAACAGTAACTCATTGTCCTTGCTTGTTTTTGATTGCTTAAATGACATTAGCTTTGCTAGAATCAATTTGTATTACAATCCACTGAAGCACTATATTTACAGCGTGCGCTGTTTTCCAATTTTCTTATCTAAATATCAGTTGTCTGATGTACAGAGTTCATTTATAAATACCAGGAAGTTCCCTGAATCAAGTAAATTAACATGCTGGGCCAGATTCTCCAGCTTCATTAGCAACCCCTCATACCAAGGCTGTGTTCATACAAGTGTGAAAACCAGAACGATCCTTCAAGGGTTTTCCTGGCCTGAATAATTTCCTCATCAGGGAACAGGCTACACTCATTCTAATATTCTGGTCTCATCGCCACAATCTATTCCTTTTGCAAAACTCCATGGACACCCCCTGGAAGAATCTAACCATTAGATTTGAGGAAAATGTAAAGTCAGGGAACTGGACTGGACAACCATGATGAGGAGCAGCCTGAGTTACAGGTCATAGTGGGAGGGCAGGGGAGAGATACAAAAAAAAAAAAAATTCATAAAATTTGGCACCCCTTATATCAATAGACTATATAACGGGGGGAAACCAGTAATAGAATAATTTACTGACCAAATGAGACCACAATGATTTCCTGCATTCAATTATTCAATAAATATTTATTACTGTCCCACTATTTATCAGCCACCTGCCAGGCAGTAAAGTAGGGAACAAAACAACAAAACAGACCAAATCCCTACCCTCACAGAGCTTTGTGTAGATTTTGTTTATTGTAGACATAAATATGTGACATGAAAATCTAAAAATAAGAACAAGCTTCACACTTTTAAGCTCTTCCTACATGCCAGGCACTCTGTCAGTGCCTTAAACACATTGATTTAATCCTCACAAAAAACCCATGTGGTGGGTACCTAACATCCCTATGCTCTAAATGAGGATAGTGGCCCTTGCCAGAGGACCATGGGTGAGTAAGCATCCTCAGAGAGCTGCAGTTATGCCTTTCGCTTGTGACAGTGACAGTGTTTGAATGAAGCAGCAGATGATACAGGTTTTTTGGTGCAAAGAATTTTAAAAATGTGTGGATTCTCTGTTTCCCACTCAAAGAAATGAGTGACTCAGACTATGAAAATAGGTGTCTAAAATCCACAGGACCGAAGCAACACCATAGTCCCAATAGGACAGCTGTTGAGATGAAGCCAGAGCACCACTGGGTTTGTACTAGAAGAGTAACTCGGCACAGCTGTCTAAGTCTTTTCACGAAATGGTTGGAACTGATCAGAAACCAGAGCCACAGGACAGACAATGAAACTCGTCCACAACAGACCTAATATCTTATTCACCCAGGTTGACTTTAAAATTATATCAGTCATGAAAATTATTTCACTGTCTTCTGTTGTGAGTCATTGGGCTACATTTAATTTTAATCATTAAAATGTAAAAATAATAAAAGCCACCAAATAGTCTATAGTCAATTTTCTGATAAAGCAAATTTGTTTTTTCTCCCATTTGTGATTTAAATGGCCTCCAGAAAGTTTTTTGGAACTAAATGTTAATTAAAAATATGGAAATGGATTTAAAGTACATTACAGCGCACAGTGGAAGAATAATCACAAGAGATTTGTTCACAATACCATACCCATTTCTCAATGTGTTTTTTTAACTCTCTAGGTTATTGGTTGTTTTCCTGCATGCCTGTTCCTAGGAAAAAAAAAAAAAAAAAACCTATGATTCCAATGAAAACAGTAATTACAATTACAACAAATAGGATAAATTGCTATTTGAACAGGAACATGCAGTTTTAGCCACCAAAAGCAAACTGATGCTCATAGACTTTCCTGTTTACACAGATGAATTTAAGTATGTTCTCAGATTACTTTATAAACCGAATGCTTTTTATATCTTGCCATCTTTAAAAACAAATTCAGTCCACCGTGCCTTACTTTCATTAGCTTATTCTGAAACAATGCCCTGCGGTGCTGTGAGGAACCAGTGAACAAATTCTCTTTCTGAAATTCCCTGAGAAGTTATATTTTCAGATATTTAAATAGTGTGCATATATCATTTACTTTTCTGAACCTCTAGTTTCTCATTATAAACTCAAGAGAAAGATCATGAACCATAGAGAAGGATTTTAGGGGATCCATAAAGAAGCAGAGGGGTTTCACTTGCCCCTAAGGATTGGGTATGTGGACTTTGGAGTCAAATAGATCTGGGTTCAAGTTCTGAGGAAATTCCACATACTCCAGCTGTGTGACCTTGATCAAGTTACTTAACCTCTTTGAATTTTAGGTTCTTCCTCCAAAATTGGGATCAGTAAAACCTCTCCTCACATCATGGTATGAATTGAAGGGCATAGTATTTGTAATATGCTTTCTATAATGTCATTTCTAATGCCTAGCTTAGAGCAAGTTTCCCTATAAATGAAAGCGGCCTTTTTTCATCATCAGTGTTCAGCTTCCTGGTCTTGGTGAGCACCAGCACAACTCCAGTGGGTACCATTCAAATTGTTTTTGGGGTTGGGGGCTGCCAGTGGACAACCCATGGAGAGCAATGTGAATCATGGCCCCCAGAGTCAGGCAACAGAAAGTCTAGCAATTTTTTTATGTTACTCCCATTCAAAACTGTAGGGAGAACAGTATCTCTGAGGAATTCTTTAGAATTTTTTTTTTAATATTATTTTATTAGTTGGAGGCCAATCACTTGACAACATTTCAGTGGGTTTTGTCATACATTGACATGAATCAGCCATAGAGTTACACGTATTCCCCATCCCGATCCCCCCTCCCACCTCCCTCTCCACCCGACTCCTCAGGGTCCTCCCAGTGCACCAGGCCCGAGCACTTGACTCATGCATCCCACCTGGGCTGGTGGTCTGTTTCACCATAGATAATATACATGCTGTTCTTTCAAAACATCCCACCCTCACGTTCTCCCCCAGAGTTCAAAAGTCTGTTCTGTACTTCTGTGTCTCTTTTTCTGTTTTGCATATAGGGTTAGAATTTTAAACTATACTGACTGATAACTATTAGTCAGTTTAAGCAATAAAGTCAAGTCTTTGAAAAGCTGTTTTCATTGTGCAAATCAAATGAATACTCTAAACTTCATTCATAACTGAGAAATACAGGCATTGCACTGATGTAACAGTGAACCATTAGATCTGCTTGTCCAAGTGGTATCATTTTTCAGGACAAACTTTTTAAACTGAATCAAAACTGATCAAACAGACTGGCATCCCTGAAAATGTTTTAATGGATGGTTACTGTAATGGAAGACTCAACACCTAATGAATGCCTCCTGTGTACAGAAACCTGAACTGGGGTCCCAGAGACATGGTTCCTACCCTCACGAAGTTTCCCCAAAGTGGTGGGAGATCACTCATCCATGGTTGTAACTCAAGGCACAGTGTAGCAAGTACTATCAAGAGGAGCAGGCAATATTCTGAAGCACAAGAAAAAGGTCACTGAGGTGATTTGAGCTAGCCTGGAAGGCCAAATGGAATATCAGCTGGCGGGGATGAGGGAGAAATACCCTCCCAGGCAAGACACTGGATGGGAAAGCACCTCCATCTATGCTTTTATTTTTCATATGAAAAAATATTTATTGAGCACCCCTCAAACTGTGGTGTTGGAGAAGACTCTTGAGAGTCCCTTGGTCTGCAAGAAGATCAAACTAGTTCATCCTAAAGGAAATCAGTCCTGAATATTCATTGAAAGGACTGATGCTGAAGCTACAGCTACAATATTTTGGCCACCTGTTGCAGGAACCAACTCATTGGAAAAGACCCTGATGCTGGGAAAGATTGAGGGCAGGAGGAGAAGGGGTCGACAGAGGATGAGATGATTGAAAGGTGTCACTGCTTCAATGGACATGAGTTTGAGCAAACTCCAGGAGACAGGAAAGCCTGGTGTGCTGCCATCCATGGTGTCGCAGAGAGTCGGACACGACTAAGTGAACAACAGCAACACTGTGTGCTAGGCACTGTACGTATTTTGTGCAAGCCAGGTACTCCAGTATGGCTGGAGGTACTCAAGATCTATAAGGCGGGAATTTGGATTTGAAGCCTTCCCAATGGGCATTGTCGTGTAAAAGAAGGGAGTGGGTCTGGCAGACATCACTGAGGTGCCCCCAACATGCTTTATGACTGATTTAATATAAGGGACAAGGGAGAGTTAAGTACTGAAGACAACCTCCGGGTTTTGAGTCTGACAACCAAAAAGCTGGTGATGCCATCAAGAGATAAAATAAATGGAGGAGGAGCTGGTTTGGAGAAAATAAATAAGTAGAAATAAATGAACAAGCCGCAGCCTGTCTATTCCAGTAAGCACTAAGTGTGTAATCCAAATATTCCTCTACATCATGACATAAAAATATTGAATCTGAGGCTCTGTATAGGCTGGCGGCTGTGAGTCTTGTATAAATAGAGAAAAAACCACTTGAAATTTAGTAACATAGGATAGAACATCTGTAACTGGACTAGAGATGACCTAGTTCAACCCCCTAATTTTACAAGTAAAGAAACCACATCTCAGACATACTCTCTACTGAATGGCAGAGCCAACCTAGGACTCCCACTGCACATTTAAGGGGGAAAAAAATCCAAATTTCTAAAACATTCAAATCTGGAATAAGGATACCACCTAAATTTTTCAGATGGTGAAAGACAGGGAAGCCTGGCGTGCTACAGTCCATGGGCTTGCAGAGTCAGACCCAACTGAGCCACTGAGCAACAACAAATTTTTTCAGAGTTGCTGTTGCTTCAGTTTTTTAACTAGAGTGATTTATTACTTATAGGTAAAAGGTCTTTTTGATAAAATCTCTTGCTGTTTGTCCACAGAGTCAGTTTTGTAGTTAATTTCGAAGAATTCAGATTCCATGAAAAGTCTCGAAACTTTATGATACCTAGAGCTGTTCCTTGCATGGGAAGACATGCCTCTTCTTAGGTCCTTGAAACAATAATTGTCCCATGTACATAATAAGCGGCTGCCCAGGATGGAAGGAAGGGCTTGGGTGCTTCCTGAAAGAGCCATGTTTCTAGAATGCCAGGCACATAAGAATAATCAACAGCAACTTCCTCTGAAGCAAGAAAATCCTGCCCCGCTGACCAAAGAGTGCCTAATACAGTTAAAGAATTAGTTGAGATTTTTAAAAAGGAGGGGGAGGGAGGGGGTGGGAGCTAAGCAGAGAGAGAAGTATTTATAACTATGACAACATGTTTCCTTGTAATAATTTGTGAGCCCACTGGAGAAAAAAGAAACATATAAACTATGAATAAAATATCCAAAATATAAACTTTATGCCTTCTGCAAATTTTCTTAAGTTAAAAATTAAGATTGAGGTTGACTAAAGTAAATGAGTATATATTTTCATGGTCTCTTATTTCCTTGATGCTAAGGGTTACCAACTGATTTACAACTTCCTGTGTTGTTTTTTAATCTATATTTGTCAGCACATTTTTAATGTCAGATTACTTAAAATAGACACTTGGGCCTAAGAGGTCAGGAATAATAATATTCTGTTGACTTTTGTAAAGATTTCATAGCACTTACAAACATTCTAGTTTAGCCCAAAAAAGCTTTATATTTCTAAATAAAATAAATTTCAATATAGTTTTAAAGATTTTCTTTTTCTTCCAGTTGATGACTTTGGGACTGAAGTGTAGCTCAATCCATATATACTTTGAAGTTAAGTAAATTGCATATGTAGCTTTCTCCAAATAGTTTTAGCCTCCTTTTACTCAGATAGCTTAAACTGGGAAAATAACAGAAAGTCCATGAAGAGACAAAGTCTAGAACCAAAGCCTTCGGATTCTTCCACTGTAGTTTCTCTCCTAACCATTATGACGTGTAGTCTCTCATAATGTCTGCAAATTATAGATACTTGTTCAAAAGGAATATTTTCAAGTATAAAAGCCGTGAAATAGCTTTATCTTCATATAAGCTATCATAAGATATAATTAAAATGCAACATTTATAAAATCAAAATTTTAAATTTGTATTTCATAATTCAGAATAGGCTCTCCACAAAGATAATTGCATAACTCATTATTCTGACTAACTGATACTTAATTTCCTAATTCTTAAAACAAGAGGTAATTTATAGTATTTCCTCATTTTTAAGTACTAGAAACCTCAAATTTAAATAGAACATACTAGATGAAACCAAACAAAACTTCACCCACCATCAGGGCTGTTTGAAATAGTTTGCAGTGAGTTCAGTGATATGCTTTTTAGAGTATAACTTAGTAAGCTAAACAGATACACTGTGAGTGGCTTCTAAAAGATATTTTTGAAAAGAATTAGTTTTTTTCCAATTATTTGTAATGGTACTAACCATATTTTCAGTCTCTCACCCTGAGGAAATTGCACAATAAGGACAATTCAAGAGTCAGAAGTACAATGTTGAACTTCGTATTTGTAAGAGCTCTGGTATTTTGATTTTCACAAGAAAGACATGTTGAAAGTTTGCCCTAACTCTGCTTTTGACAAAATTTGTTAAAGAAAATCTTTTTAATTGAACTCAATCTGAGAAACCACAAGCCACATTGGATACTGGAAAATGAAAAATAAACAGAGTGATAAATTGGGGGTGGAGGAAAGAAGAAGATTTTCTAATTCTGAAAGTTGAACATAAACATTCTCCTTTTCTAAATAAGGTGATTTGCCATAGTCCTGACCAAGCCACATACCGACCTAATTGTGTCATGCTGTCTAAGTCCCAAAAGAGAAGTTGTTGGTGGGTCCAAGGAATTCATCAAATAAAAGGGCATTGGATATATGTTTGGTATTTTAAAAATTGAGACTATATGGAAACAGGGTGATGGGATGTCATCATTAACAAATTCTTCTGAGTTAATTGGATTGCTTGGGTGATGTTCCAATTAAATATAGAAATAGTATAGACTAGTACCCCCATCATGGCTACTCTAATCTGTCTTCCAGTGCTGGCATGAGAAAGATGATCCTTTCCATAATAACAGTAATTATAAATGATAGTAATATAATA
The DNA here is from genome assembly GCF_963930625.1 of Muntiacus reevesi. Classification (NCBI taxonomy): domain Eukaryota; kingdom Metazoa; phylum Chordata; class Mammalia; order Artiodactyla; family Cervidae; genus Muntiacus; species Muntiacus reevesi. Next base: position 97,439,574 of record NC_089250.1, read on the forward strand.
CACCTTCAGGTTTAATAACAGTTTCCCTTTGAAGAACTCCCAACATTTTCACCAACATTATCTAATTTGTGCCTTGAAACAATTAGCCAGGTAGCAATTATCATTATCTTCCTTTTACAGATAAATAAACTGAGGCCTAGGGATTTCTTAGCATCACACAATTAGGAATAGAACCAAGTCTAAAACCTATAATTCAGTTCTGTATCTTCCAGATTATTGCCATCTTTAGAAAATATCTGAGTATCTGAAGGACTGTTCTATCCCTCAGGAAGTGTTTGTACCAGAGCCAGATCAAAACATCTTTTCCTCTTAAATTGCCTTTACAGTATAAGAAGGTACTCTTTTTCAAATTCATTAGAGAGGATTTTGTTGTCTGAGGTCTTTAAGATAGGGATACTCAGATTTCTTTTCAAATTAGAGGGTTGGCCTTAAACAGAAGTACACTTAGAAATACTAAAGATGTCTAAAATACCCTGGAATCAATTTCTTTAACTATCTAACTTAAAAAAAAATTTAAGCCCAAGTTAAACAAGATCAAATCAAGAGATGTAAATAAAGTGGGCACAAGGTGTTAACTGGAGTGTCCTAGCCAGATTGCGAATTGGTTTACTGCTGCCTGCCAACTTAAATTCCTCCTTGCAGCTTTAGCTGAACTGGGTAATCTTCATTTCCTGTCCTAACTTGTTGTACTGTGTTACCGTTCACTGTTTAGGTGATTAGCATGTGAATCCGATGGTCTCGGAGCTCTATTAAGTTATAAATGTTCAAACTACCAGTATGCTGTGGATAAAAATAGAAGTTGCTATTAGATGTCTATTCATACCCTGCAGAAGCCTGGCAACATTTTGAACCTTTTCAAAATGTAAATACTGCATATTAAGCATAGGAAAGAAAATTAATGTGCTGCATTTGCAAATTTACTTCCAAGTCAAAAATGCAACTGGGGAGGAGGACTCCTAGCAGAATTGATATTCTACATTTATAGGGTATATTAAGAAATTTATAATGGCCTGAACACAAAAGAAAAACACTTTAGAAATGGATTAATTAAAGTTTCTCCAATAATCTCAGCTTTTGAATTTCCTCTCTTTTCATTTTAAATTTATGGCCTCAGTATGACATTACCAGAGTTGATTGTGTTTTGCAGGTGACATTCATGTGTTGGTATTTTATGTGTTGTATACTGTGGGCAATGAGTTACAGTTTGTGTTAAAATTTTCCAGAATGATACAATACATCTTAATTAGACTTGCAAATGAGTAATGCTTTTTCTCAAGAGGAGAAAATAGTTAAAACATTATAGGACTTTTTGTGCCTTTTTTCCTTAGTATTGGGGAAGTTTACCATGAAGTTTTCTTTTTGAAACTTTGACATTTTGTAGTAAATTCTGGTTTACCTATGATGCCATCATCTGACAATTCCAAAAAATGTCTCTCTGAAGCATATCAGTTTTTTGTGTGTCTGTAGCTCAAAAAGAGTTTAATGAATTTTTCTTGTTTTTTGCCACTCAGAACAATAGAAAATTGTCATTTCAATGGCATTTTTAATATTTTTACTAACTTAACTGAATTTAATAATTGCCATCTTAATCATGGATTTCAGTGATACAAACACTAGTGACAAATCACCTACAGTTTTTCCAAAGAAAAATTATACTAAATAAATAACAGTAGGCAAAAACAAACAACAAAAATAAGAAAACAAGTAACAAACACAATAAACTATAGTTAATACAAACTGGAGTTAATGCTACCAATAATGTTAACACATAAGTAGAAAAAGAAAACATGAAGTAACACAATTTTCAGATAAGATCTTTATACTTCTCAGACACAGAAATATCTAGAAGCAGATTTTAATTCCTGTAAGTATTTTTTAGACCTAAACTGACCCTGTCCTGAGTTCCAGGAGGTTGAAAATCTCTATTATTTATTCCTGTAGTAAATGTCCATTTCATACTGAATATGTAAATTCTTAAACGACTTCTAGTGATTTCATTTGGCTTGTAAGTAAAAATCTTGGATGTTTTTAAAGCTGCATAATGTTTGGTGATGAAATTTTGTACTTAGGAGTATAAATTATGCCAAAAGCCATTTACTTGATATTCTTTAAATACCATGGCACAGTTCAACTAAACTCAGATTATAAACCATCTTAAATAACACTAATGCAGTGTGCACTTAATGAACACTATAGCCAACTTAAGTTAATTTTCATGTAACAGATAACATCTGGGGGAAATGTATACTGGTAAGTTATGCAAAACAAATTTTCTAGCGACCACATCTGTAGATGTTATTTATTGTATGTTCACGTAACAGTTCATTATTCTATTTAGAAATCTATTCTCTTCTTTATTAGAGCTTTTAATGTACTCACCTTAGTTCAAATGGTCTGCTCATTATCAGAAAAAATATAAATGGCATTCACATGGAACAACATGATTGTTTTTATTATATCCATTTGTGTGCAAGCATTCAAAAATGGCATTTATTGCTTTACATTCAAAGTAATATTTAGGGGGTATTTGAAAGTCAGGCAAAGCCAATCATTTGGTCAAATGATGTACGTGTATAATCAGAAACTCCTGATTTTTAATCCCAGCATTAGGCCTCAGGCAAATCACTTAAAGTCTTTCTCTTTGTTTTCTGATCTGAAGATTATGGGTGCTATTCTCTTTTAGACTAAAAGAGGGGGTTGCTAAACCAGAGTACCAAATAGGAGTATTTTTTTTATAAACATTCTTTATCCCTTTTCTGTTTTTATTTTTCAGATTTAAGAGGTAACGTATTATACTTTTGAGGGAAAAAATATGAGACAATTACAGTTCTACAGGAATATATAAAATAGTTATAAAACTAGTTTAATTTGCTTCAGCTATTCATAGACTTGAGGAAATTATAACGTTCTTTCAGAAAATCTAACTTAATAAAGCTGACCATGTCTTTCTGTTTTAAATAGATTTTATTACAGAACCAGTGATGTTGTAAAACATGAGGTTTTGTTAAAAAAAAAATACAAAGGCCTAATTGTATTTTTTAAAGAACGCATTGCATCAGACGGTTTCATTTAAACATATTTGCTGGCTCTGTGCTCTCACCACAATTATTGATTCTAATTTTCCTTAAACTTGTTTTCTAAAAAGGCTACTTAATGGGGAAAAAAATCACCATGATGCTTCTGGGCACTATGTTTATTTCAAGCTATATATTTGAAAATGTACTTTCGTATTACTAATGAAATGACTTTACATTTACCCTCATTTGAAATTGGGACATTTCTCTCCCTTACAGTATCTTACTAACCTAACCAAATATAGACCCTTTGTGAAAGAAAAACATAGCTGTGGTTTGGTTCATTGATAGTATGCAAAACACCCTGAAGTAAAGAAATCCTCACTGCCAGTTATTGTACATGAATCAAATAAATGAATAGCTGTATGAGCTACACTCATAAAAATCAAGGAAAAAGAAAGCCTAATTCTGAGTCAGAGGTTCAGGTTCTTGGGATAAATAGGAGCTTCACCCCATCAAAGAAACAATGATGTGGAACTGAGGAGTTCCAAGTTTCAAAGTGGGTGTCCAGTACACACACACATGCACACATGCACACACACGCACCAGTGCCAAAGACTAGCAAAACAGAGGAGTTGAAGTTGGCAAGCAGTTCAGATAAACTTTATAAAGAAATCCAGACCACAGGGGATTTAAGGAATAAAATAAGATCCGTGAGCACAAATATCTGTTTGCTCTAAGTATTTAAATGTATAATTTGTTGGAAGAAAGGATACAGGTGGGCAGATGGTAGAATTCTCTACTACCAGGTTGGAGATGTGATCTATTGATGACTTCCACCAAAGGGAAAGAAAATTAGCAGAAAGGCTTAGCCTGTGTATAGAAAACTATACCAGCAAGACAGATATGGCAAAAGCAACAAGATAAAATTCTCCTTCATTAAAAGAAAACACTTTTACCTTGCAGGTTATCTCCTGCTTACTTTCTCAGTGCCTGTGGTAAATCAAATAAATACCAGTCAATTCCTTTCTATCTTCTTTTTTCAATGTCTAACTCACTACCGCTCCCCTCAAATTTCTAGCTTCACCCTATATTAAAGTCAGCTTTAGTGAATTTAGTCTCCTTTAGTCAACCAAGTAAATACCTCATTATCTTCCCTTGTCTCTGGATTCCTATATACAGCTTATTTATTTTTATCTATAATGTTTCAGAAGACACTAAAATATATTTAACTATTTCACTTTTCTATCTTAGTAAAATAAAGTGCAATATAAAGTGTAGGAGGATAAAAAAGCAAGCATGCTGAAAAAATGTACAAATAATTTTGTGAGGAGATGAAAATGCTTGGATGTCCCATTTAGGAAAAAAGAATATTTTCCTAATGTGAAGAGACAGAAAGATTATTCTGATACAGCTTTTTCGATCTTCTATTTTTATTAACATTTAGTCATCTTGGTCAATTTAGGATGAATAATCTGGAATGATGTCATCTAACAGAATAAAGATTAAGGGCTTAATAATATCAGCAACTGCCAAATGCAGCAACATGAGGACATATTACAGTTTACTGAAAACGGCATAGGCCACAAAATCAGCACACCAGGGCTTAACTCCTAGCCCTGTCACCAAGTAATTATTTGACCTTAAGCCAATCAGTTAATCTCTTGATTTCCAAATTGCCTTGACTGTAAAGTTGTAACACTTCAGGCCTTATATATATTTATACCAAGCAGCAACTTCCTATAAGATCAAATTAAAATTAGTAATACAAATTCAAGGCAAAATATATTGGTATGGCCAGGCAATAACCTAGCCTTCAGTTCATTCCAAAACCTATCTAAATCAAAAGTTGCTGCTGCTAAGTCACTTCAGTCGTGTCCGACTCTGTGTGACCCCATAGATGGCAATTCACCAAGCTCCCCTGTCCCTGGGATTCTCCAGGCAGGAACGCTGGAGTGGGTTGCCATTTCCTTCTCCAATGCATGAAAGTGAAAAGTGAAAGTGAAGTCGCTCAATCGTGTGCGACTCTTAGCGACCCCATGGACTGTAGCCTAACCAGGGTCCTCCGTCCATGGGATTTTCCAGGCAAGAGTACTGGAGTGGGTTAAATCAAAAGTATTAGTATGTAAAAGATGAAGTATTATAATATGTGGAACAGTTAGAAATGAATATGATGATTTCAGGGTTTTTCCAGGCCCCATGGGATAGTAATTATTTGGTGTTTTGGCATTTCTTGATTATTGTCTTAAAACTTGTAGGCACTTTTTTTTTTAATTTTTGTCTGCATCTGGTCTTAGTTGCAACACTCAGTCTTCTCTCTAGTTGTCATGAGCACGTTCCAGAGTACACAGGTTCAGTAGTTGTGGCACACAGGCTTAGTTGCCCTTAAGCACATAGGATCTTGGGCTTCCCAGGTGGCACAGTGGCAAAAAATCCCACCTGCAAATGCAAGAGACTCAAGACATAAGGGTTTGATACGTGGGTTGGGAAGATCCCCTGGAGTAGGAAATGGCAACCTGCTCCAGTATTCTTGTCTGGAAAATTTCATGAACAGGGAAGTCTGGTGGGCTACAGTCAATGGACTCACAAAGAGTCAGACACAACTCGTGCGTGTGCTTATACACACACACACACACACACACACACACACACACTACACACACACGGGATCTTAGTCCCCTGACCAGGGATCAAAGCAGCATCCGCTGCCTTAACAGGCATATTCTCAACCACTGGGCCTTGAGGGAAGTCCCAAAACTCGTAGTCTTAAGACTTTGTCAACATACAGTGGGTAGCTTCATGTCAGAGCCATGAAAACAAGCTCCTAGGACCTTACTGAATAAATCAGAACATGAGTTTATTGATTTACAATGAGGAATGTAATAGGCATGAAGACCAGAGCACTCAACTGTAGAACAACTGAGTCATGTCTGTAGAACAACTGGGATGAGAAGTCAGATTATGATCAGAATGTTGCCTTTTAAACACAAAATCAAAGCAAGAGGAACCACTGAGATGCATCAGATGTTTAATGTCATCAGTACCCTCATCTCTACTCTCTCCCTCAAGGCATGGTGAGATGGACACTTCTTTGACTTGTTTCTTCATTTCCACTGTTGACCACCCATCACCCTTCTCTGATTGGCACTATCTTGCCACAGAATTATTAAATGCTTTCAGTGACATCTTGCCTTGCCCTCAGTATTTTTGCTTGACTTTGCACATCTTTCTAAGTTACTCTGTGCTAACTTTGTACATTAACCTTTAGAACCTTTATTATCCTCATCACCAAGTTCTCATGGCCATTTCACCATTGTCTGCAAGAACAGCTAGACTCTACTGAGTAGTATCAGTCACCATCAGGCTGTCATTGCGTGTTTTAAGATCAAACCCTCTGCCAGAACTGAAGAAGATGCACAGAGAATCTAAAACATGGTCTCTGCCTCCAGAGAACTTGTAGGCAGGAGGAAGGGAACACCGACCCATGGAACAATTCAAGATCAAGGCAGTATAAAATGAATTCCTAAACTACATAGCATAGAAAAATAAGACAGTGGGGGAAGTAAAATGCTAATTATCAGAGCACAAAAAGCACTAGAGAGCTAATAGATCTATGGCATCAAAAATTCAGTCAATGGCACTTAAAAAATAATAGACTTGGAACTTTATGTATATTGGCTGAAACTGTGGTTACTCACCAGAGCTTTTGTCATAATACAGATCTTCTCTTCCCCTCTAGCAATTGATAGAGGTTGTGAATCCAGCAGATTACCCTTTCCCTGATCCTCTAGAAGAAGGAATCTCATTTGATATTTACTCAAAATTCATAGAGCCACCTCCACCATTGGATATGGAAATAAAGGTATGTTTCCTTTTGTCTCTTACTTCACTGTGTCTCAGTATGATATTCTCTAGTAGGAGAAAAAGAACCAAATGCACTTCTATTTTCCTTCCGATCTTTCCTAGTTAAATATAAATGTTTCTTTTGGCATTGATTCACAGGTGAGCCAACTGAGGGTGATTCAGCAATTTTAATATTTTCTGCTCCACCTTCCCCAATCTCTACCTTCATTTTCTCTGAGTAGGTAAAAGTGCCACTTACTGACCTGTCATGATGCTCATGAATAATGAAAATGCAGGAAAGCATCAAATCAAAATCCACCTAGATTGACATCATTTCTGATAAGAAAGCAGCCAAGAGAAGTCTGAGGTTACACTTAAATCAGTAAAGGCTCCAGAAATTACTTGAGAGTTGTTTACATTTAATATTCTAGGGGTTGAATCAAGAACAAGGCCCTGAAGAGTCCCAGCCAGAAGCCGATACTTCAGAAACTGATCTGTTAGTTGGTTTCACCATTGAAGAGATAAAATCGGTGCTGGACCAAGTCACAGATGACATTTTAATCAGCATTCAGGTACTCAACCTTGATAGTGTTCTTACTTACTTTATTACTTGTTAATTAGCCAACCTCAACCTTAATGTCTGTAAACACTATCCATACTCTGCCAGCAAGAGTGATGCTGATGATGGAGGAGCTCAATGTAACGTCTCCACATAACTGTCAATTGAGTCATCTGAGACTCAGTAAGATCGCAAAATAAATTCACTAATAGCACATTGTGTGGTGTGTTACCAGTTTACAGAATCATGCAGCATCAAGACCGATAAACATGTCATGCCCAGTCATGCTGACTGACTGCTCATGAAGGAGTAATAGTAGTACACTTGTAAACAGTAAACACTAAAGCTCAGACCATCATTTAGCTTAGTCTTTCCACGAAATTCCTAAAGAGAGGCTCTCTTATCTTTGAACTCCTTCTCAGATAGGTTGTTCCTTTTCATAGATCAGTAAGAGCTAATGGATGTGTGAAAGTGAAAGTTGCTTAGTCGTATCCAACTCTTTTTTGTGTAGCCCTTCTCTTCTCCAGGGGATCTTCCCAACCCAGGGATCGAACCCAGGTCTCCCACATTGCAGGCAGATTCTTTACCATCTGAGCTGCCAGGGAAGCCTAGCTAATGGATATATATGTATATATATATATGTGTATATATATATTTATATACTAATGGTGTTTCCACTGACACCAGTGGCTGCATGAAAATGGTGATGACAATAGCCATCTCAGTAGCAAGTGCCAATGATGAATCAGTAGGCTAGCTTTATACTTAATTTTTTTCCTGTCCAAAAAAAAACACCATTTCTACCTTGACACAGAAGCTTGCATCATTTCCTAGGCAAAATCATTAAGAGTCATTTGCATATTTTGAGAGGATTTATAATTTCTTATGGAAATAAACATGAACCAATAAGACATTATGCTGCATGTTTAAAATATGAATGCATCTCAGGGAAAGATTCAGTTGTTTTTTTGGACATGAGACGATATATAAAAAGCACTCTGCATTAACAACAATTTCGAGGGGATAAAAGATTAGCTTGGCAATAGCATACCTTGTTACTTGTTTAATCATCAAGTGTTAATGTACTATTTACATGAACTTTTAATAATTCGATGCCAACAGAATCAGCCAAAGTCCTCAGCTTAATAAGGGGTGTTTAGTGTTTACCAGAAATAGTGAAAGGACACATTTTACACAAAGCTTTACTGTTAACAACCCCATGAATGTAATAACTGGTTACTCTGTAGAAGGGCAGAGTGCAGCTGAATTAAGCTGAGTTCAAAACATACCTCCTCTTTAGATTTGATAACATTTCATCTAAATATAGTTTATGGATAATCATGGCCCTGGGCTCCTTTGTGATCCTGTGGCTCTGAAATTATCACCAAGGCCCTAGACAGTAATAAAATTGTTTGCAGGCCCTCAAAATTGAAAACATCTTTACTGAGGCCATGTTCCATGTAGTGAGCAGGATGTTTTTAAAATATTCATTGAAATTTTTTTAATATTAAGAGTCTGTAGCTTTTATATCACTACCCTTATAGCAGAAGGAATATGATGGTTCTATGTGTAAGTGTTGTCCCACTGGCCTGTAGCTATCCTTACTGGGCCTGGAAGTCCATTAGCTGGCTCATCTAAATGTAATTAGGCATAGAAAGAACTTTGGACACTGGACGACAAGATCCCCCATCTGGTCGAGAGTTAGGCATAGAAAGGACCAGAGGTAAGGGATGCAAATCTTTCAGGTGCCTTGATCATTTCCATATTAAGTAGATTCATGGACATTAGCCTGAGCCAAATTATTGCCAATTTTTCAATAAAATGGCTTGATGATGTTTATTTATACAGTGTCTCAAGATAGCAAACCCCTTTATATATTTTCTCTCAATAATCCTAGTAAACTCCATTTGAATTAGGCAGGCATTTCTCTAAAAAGTAAATTGAAAACTGAGAGAAACAGAAATATTAAGCCATTGGTCCAGGGTTTCCAGGGTCAGAAGTTGATGAAAGACCCTGATTGGGAGCTGTGAACTGGGTTCTAGTTCTAATTCCAGTGTTATCCACAAAAACCACATAACCTCTAATATCACAACCAGACTACTTTGGTTTTTAATACTCCAGTGGTGTGGCACTTTTTCAGTGTTTACTGTTGTGTCTTGGTCAAATTCCAAGTCGGGTAATTACTCTCTGCCTACCTAAATTTCTCCCTGTTTTAAATGGCTAAGTTATTTTCCACTTCTAAATCCTGCCTTCTAGTGTTCTTCACTCTTAAAACTGTCTCATCCCTGTTCAAAGGTAGCCACTTATCAATGGTCAGTGCATATAAACCAGTGACTTGCTGTAGGAACATTTAATGAATTATTATTTGTAAGATATTTTAAATTTTCCAATAGTTTTTTCTTTATCTAAAAATCATACTCAAAAATATAAAATGGTAAAAATCATAGTCTATTATAATTTTTGTAGGAAAAGGCAGTAGTGAATTCATGTTTTGAGTACAGTTTTTCTCAGAGCTCATTCTCCATTGTGGTTACAAGCATATTTCACTTTCTGTAATTCAGAAATTTCTGAAAATAGTGTGAATCCTTAAATTTTTTATGTTAATCTACTTACTTTCGCATTGACTCACTTTATAGCTTCAGAAATTTATTAAGAATGAAGTTATCTTGGCCCTGAGATGTTAATTAAAATTATACTGAATAGAGCAAACATTTTAAGCTTATATAGCCTAGGTATTTTAATTTTAAAGATACATTTAAAATGAAATTAGTTTGGCCCTGAGTTATATAATAAAAATTATACCCAATGGAGCAAACTTTAATATATTTAAAGAATTATATTTCAGAGAAATATGAGTGCTAGCACTAAATTCTTGTATTCGTATTTCAGAGAAATATGAATGCTAGCACTAAATTCTTTCATTAAATGTTGGCTGTCGGCCCTATCTTAAGCAGTAGAGTAAAATAATGTGAAAACCTTAAGAGAAGTTTGCCATCTTGGGACCGTAGGTATTTTTAGGTCAACTTCCCAGGGTAGAAAATCTGAGTGGGAAATCACATCAAGAAGTGATCACTGAGAGGCTGTTAGACCCAGGTCATGGATTTTCCATTCTTTCCTAAAAGGCAATAGAACCATACCCTATCCTGGGGCTTGTATATAGCACATTTGGTCATCAGTGTTCTGAGGATTAACATGGAGCCACTGTAGACCAAGGACAACCTGTTCTCAACCATACGGGGGATCTTGTCGTCCAGTGTCCAAAGTACTGATCACCATGGTCTGGAATCTGAGATGTGTCCCTCGGTCAGCACAACTCTAGCAGGCATGCTCCTGACCTTCAGGAGCCTTTCCCCCAGAGCCCTCACTTACTGGCAGTCAATTCTATCTCAGTGAAATACCAAAAAGACCTCCAGGTTAATGTGAAAACCCTGACGAGATAGGGAAACAGAAGCTGGAAGATAATAATATGTCAGTTCCTTAGTTAAAAAGAAATGAGATTATTGGTGGACCTAAAATACATTTAATTGAAAGTGCGAAGAGTCAATTATCTAGTTAGACCAGTGCTTCCCAATCCTTTGGAATTGTAACAGAATCATTTCTTCAAACTATTTCATGCCCTGTATGATATAATATATAGCCTGCCATAAAGAAATAGAAGTAATATTTTTTTAAAATATAGCACAATACCATGATAATGAAATAGTATAACATCAGTGAATATATCACAGAATTGGGAGTTATAATTATGAATTTAAAAGTTAACACACTTGGAATTATGAATTTAAAAGCCAACATACATGAAATTTAACATACTTAATTTTAAACTACTTAATTTTTCGATGAGAACTAAGGTAGTTAAGTGACCTGCCCAAAGCTGCGGAGCTAAACTAATCCCTAGGTCTCCACATTCCTAGACCCTTCCTCCTTTCAGCTCTCCCAAAATTATGCCTGAGGGGATGATAGGTTCCTAAAAATAAGACATTTCTTTTGTAACCTGGACAGCCATGCTCATCCTTCATTGCCTCCTTCACTTAGCACCAAGAAAGGAAAAGAGGAAAAGCCAGAGGGCAGACTTGACCTCAGGACTTGATAAAACTTGAGCCAAGAAAGACATACTCGTGCGAGAACCCAGAATTATTGGCACCAATGTGATCTTTTCAGAAATAGTTGCTCTTTACTGTGAAAGTGAAACAATATCTCATCAGATAAGGCAAGCAGGTAGACCTTTCAAAACTAGCTGTTATAATTACACTTATAAATAAATAAATAACAATGAAGTTATATTTGGACCAAAATCAGTATTTGATTTTTTAAATTTCTTCTATATAAATTAAAATGTTTTTTAAAATAGTTACCCTGATGACCTTAAATTAGGTCATAGGCATTAAAATTCTACATTTCTAATTACTTATTAACATTTATGTGTATGAACTATTCCTCATATGCTTGTTGACTATTTTAAATCACCTAAACAAAGGCCCCAGTTTTACCATGCCACTGGTTTCTCTATACATAATTTTATAATCCATCATGAAAAAAGGAAGACATTTCCAGGGCTACAAATGTTCAGCTAATGTGAAAATATTTTTGGAACTGCGAAGGTAGCAATGTTAGTCCACAGAATATCGCTGCCAGAGGCTAAATGCTATCACAGCCACAGCAAACACGAAAACCTGCCAGCAGCTACTTACTTTTTTATACCAAAACTATATCACAAAGGGCATAATTTCAAGAGTTGTATATGTGGCAAATACTCTTTAATTATGAGAATCATTCTAATTGTGAGATTATTTGTGTTATGATTTCACAACAGAAGCTTTCTGGGATCCCAATTAGAATGTATCACACGGGAGACAAAAACATCCATTGCAGCGGGGCAGCAGAACCAACAACACTGCAGTAACTGGGCCTAGAGCAGTTACTCTGCTTCGGCGCTTGTTGGTAAAGTCTGTCTGAAAATGCAGACAAATTAGCCTATCTTCCAACACAAGCCTATGTGAAAAATGCTGTCCAAATACCACTTCCTGTTCATAGCAGACATGCTATACATTGGGAATGTGCAGAGAAATATGATAAAGTGTTATCACATCACTACAGGCTGAAACACAGCTATGTCTGCAAAACAGGAAGGTGTGTGAGGGATAATGTCTGTCTTTAGGCACTATAGTATGTCAAAACCACAAAGACAATGTGCAGCAAAAGATAGCTCCATCATAACCACTTTTTTATGATTGTCTTCACAGACCGAGATAAACGAAAAGCTGCAAATGCAGGAAGAGGCCTTTAATGCACGAATAGAAAAATTGAAAAAGGCCTGAGGACTCTGAACCGGGAGAGTGATACTAAAACTTCACAAAACAAACAAAACTGGCTGGAATCATAGACTCTCTAGAGCACCAGATCTCCTTCATTTAGTTGAGCGAGGAAAACCAAGCCCCACTTCTTATTATCCTAACTAATTAGAAAAGTATTGGCCCCAATTTCTCTATCTCCTGTCCCATAACAACCTCTGAATTTATTGCACTGTGTGTAATAAGAACATTTTTATATAAGAGTTTGGAGAACCATATATAAAAATACAATTACTTTTATAATACTCTTTTGACATTTTGACTAGTAAAGTTATTCATCTTCAAGGAGAATGAAGTCAACATTTTAAAATACAGAAGAAGAATAGTGATTTTATCCATATTGACCCACATGAACTGCCACATTGCTGAAGCCTTGTGAACACAGACCACCACCACAGTGCTGAGGGTAAAATTTGCTAAACAATAGCAATTCAAATGCATGTACTAGGGTTTTTTTTTTTTTTCTCCTTAAATCAGTTGGTTTTCTTATTTAAATGTTTCAGTGTGAAACCAATTTTCTGAAATTATATAATGCAGTTTGAAGCACTTTAATTTATTCTGTACTGTATTTGTTATTTCTAATCTTGTTACTCTCCCAGGAGAATACATGACCTATATAAAAAGAAGCAATGTATAAATGGTTATTAAAGACCAACCTATATATAGATTGTAAAAATCTTAAATACAAATCAAACTCACAGAGCTCTTAAAATTAACCATTATATTGCAGTAGAATGATTGAAAACATCTCAAGCCTTTAAATACCATTATTAAAAATATAATTTCAAAAGTAAATATCCATTTGCCAACTGATTGTCCCTAGTTTGGCAAATTAAATTGACTATACCTCAGCTCTTTCCCAATTTCTGAGACTTCAGAGTGTTCTAGAATGTAGAGCATTGCAAGGAGGGGACCATTTCTTCAAGAAGTTTCCAGTTTATATTGGAACCAAATGTACTTGCATCTGGGTGGCGCTTGGTCGAATATGTTCTGTCCGTGCTCTGAGCCTGGGCTATAACCTTGCTTACTGCATCAGTACCAAGGGAACTGCCCAAAATATATTCATTTAGGGCAGAGACAGATCTGGAAGCATTTGGTTTTTTTAACTACACTGATCAGCAAAGTAAGAGAAGTCCTTAAGATGAAACTGTGTTTTATTGTTCATGCAGTTCTGAGTCTGGAAGGCCTGAATGAGCTAAGGTTTCTTGAGCTGTCCTTCCTAACTGAAATGCTGATGGCCATCAGAGATCACTAGAAAGGCTCACAAGTCTTAATTTCATCAATCCGTCTTTTTTTCAGGGAAAACAGAGGTGAAACTAGAGAAACCACAAATAGGAAATAAAGGAGCTTCTTAAAATACCCATACAGCTTCAAATGCAACCATTAGCACAACAGTGGACCTCCATTTCTAATAAAGAGTGCTGATTTTGAGCAAAGGTACAAAGAGTTCAAAACTGAATAAAAATTAAGCAGTTGGATCCCTAAAAACTACACAAAAATAATACACTATATGAACGCTGAAAGCCTGCCTCTGGAGTAAGACTTCCAGGGTCTGATGTGTGACTTTGGACAGGCTGCTCACCCTCTAACTGGTCATCTGTTAAGTGAAGATAATACTTATTTTTTGCAGTTGTTCTGATAACTCAATAAATTCACATTAAAGGATTTTTTTTTAAGGTTTGGTTTCTGTTTACCTCTTAGGATAACCCAAAACCCACTGCCCATCCCTGATACCTACTGTCCAGTTGTTTGGGGCAACCACCTTGCCAGACTTCCCAGCCTTCTCTGTCTCTCCACTGGAACATGGGGATCGGTACATCCCCCTGTGGTAACTAACTTGTCACCCTGTTTTCTTATGTTTTTAGTGCTGGAGCAGCCCAGGGATCCCTGCAATAGCCTGACTGTAACATCTAATAATAGGAGAAAGAGCAATTGTAGTAGCAGTAACTACAAATTTTAATTCACAGTCTCTACTCTTTTAAATTAATTTTGAATCAATAAAGCAATATATGCACGCTATTACCAAAAAAAGGAAAACAACAGTGTAGACAATGAAAAATAAATTTCATCCTGGCTAGGTACCTTCATTTCTTTTCCCATGAGGCAACCACAGCTTTCAGTAAGTCCATGGGAAAATATTTTTTGCCCATTTAAACAACTGGATACTTGTATAGAGTGGTCTTCTTTAAAAACACACACACAGTTTGCATTATTCTTTACATTGTTTTTTTGTGAAATAATATATCTTAAGATAATTCTCTAGCAGTATTTTTTAGTGACAGCCCATGGGGTTCGTAGAGTTGGATGTGACTGAGCACACACTTTTTAATGACTACGTATCTAGTATTTCATTTTAGAAATTCCATAACTTTTTAACTATTTCTATTAATGGACTTTGTATTGTTTTCAGTACTTTTGCTTGGAGAAGGAAATGGTAACCCACTCCGTATACTTGCCTGGGAAATCCCATGGACAGAGGAGCCTGGTGGACTACAGTTCATGGAGTCGGACGTGACTGAGCAGCTAACACACAGTTCTGCTATCACAATGTCATGTTGCCATCTGTGTGAACATGTTTGATTATACCTCAGGAATGAATTCCTAAGGAGAGAAATTTCTAGGTCAAATTTTATTTGCATTTCCAATTTTGATAGATATTGCCAACGTGCCTTCCAAGGATATTTTACCAACAGTGTATGATAACTCTTTCTTTACATCATTAATAACAGATGCATTAGACAGTTTTCTATCTTTAGTATTCTGATAGAAAATGCTGTCAAACTCTTGCTTTAATTTGCTTTTACTGCTTTACCCCACAAAGATTGAGCACCTTTCATATGTTTATAAGCAAATTTAAATATATATGTATATATGTATACATATGTATATATTGTGTATGTATATTTAAAGGCTTCCCTGTTCAGACAATAAAGAATCTGCCTGCAATGCAGGAGACCTGGGATTGACCCCTGTATCTGGAAGATCCCCTGGGAAGGAAATGCAACCCACTCCAATATTCTTTCCTGGAAAATTCCATGGGCAGAGGAGCCTGGCAGGCTACAATCCATGGGGTGGGAAAGAGTCTGACATGACTGAGCAACACTTTCACTTTCATATACTTTTAATCCTCCTAATAACCTTAAGAGATAGACAGACAGATATTACTAGCCTAATTGTATAGTTAAGGAGCCTGAAGCTTAGAGAGATGACTAACTTGAACTGAATTGCACAATTGACAACTGACAGATAAGGGCTTGAAATCCAGGTATGACCTGTTTTACAGATGAGGAAACTGGAGCAGAGAAAAAAATTTAAGTAACATTCCAGTGATTACACAGCCAGTAATGGTTGAACCAGGTTTTGAATTTAGGCTTGTGTGACTACAGAGCCCATATACTTAACCTTATCTTCATCTAGCTATCTCATAGTCGATAAGAAACAAAGGGAAAACTGACCATTTGGGGTTTTAGTTATAATAAGGGAATAAACTTATTTGTATTGTATGCATATTAAGTATTTAGAAAATGTATGCAGGGATGGAATGCATGACCCAGCTCCATTTGTTCATTTATGTACATGCTATATATTCATTGAGTACCTACTACATGCCCAGGCATTTAGTAGTAAGACAAACAGACAGGGCCTCTGTCCTAATAATCTAGGAGAGTTCAGTTCAGTTCAGTCGCTCAGTCATTGTCTGACTCTTCGCGACCCCATGAACTGTAGCATGCCAGGCCTCCCTGTCCATCACCATCTAGGAAAGAGAGACAGCCAATGCTGACTATGATAAAGACAGGTTTCAGGAAATTATGAGCATATTGGAAAAAGAACTTGATCTAGTCTGGGAGATCAAGGAAACTTCTCACATGTTTTGCCCCTTGAGACACAAGAGGTAGGATTGTGAGAGGTAGGATTCAACTTCACATAAGGTGGAAGAAGATGGATTTCAAGTGGAGAGAGAGAAAAGCATGTGCAAATCCCTGAGGTGCAAAGGAGGCTGTACAACTGGTCATAGCTAGAGCTCTCTAAGGGAACTGTAGCCCCACAGTACAGATTTTTATTTTTACCCTAAAAGCAATGGGTTACTTGTTGATAAGTTTTAAGTAGTCAGTGACATCAGATTCATATTTTTAAAAAGGTCATCTCCCAGGTGCCAGGACTTCTAGACATGGAGGCATGGAAGAGAGTGAATTCTCATAAAAGCTATAGCTCCACTTCTTAGCAGCTGCTAAGAGTGGGAGAAATAAATAATATTTTTTACTTTTTTAGTCACGGGGTCCACCTACTCTATGCAGTCTTTGGCACAAAGGTAGCCCTCTGAGGAGCCACCTGAATAACAGTCACAACCTCTCACGTAGACACGTAGCAGCCTTGTTCTCACCATCCACAGTGAGATAGCTTTTCTCCATTTGCAGGAATAATTTGCGGTGATTTTGTCCTCACCCAAACAGAAAGTTTCAAATAGAAAATATACTCATGATGATACAAGCAAGCCACAGACTGCCACTCTTTCAGGTATTTGCAGGCACTGTTGCACCTAAATATAGCTGTGGAGTCATTTTTCCAAAATCCGAATATAAAGCCCTTATTTCTCTCTTCCATTTGATTGGAACCATTCAACCATCCTGGTAGATAATAAGTTTGCATGTTCTTAGATTGCATTTCATTATGCTTCAGTTCCCCTAGAGAAGAAACGTGCTACTTTTCTCAACAATTGCAGAGGAGAAATACCCATGATATCTCAAGTGTCAGGGTCTCAGGAAGATGTCCCTCCTCTGGACATCAAAATCTTTTTTTTCCTGGACATTTGTTAAATAAGAGAAGTCAGGACCTCTTTGTAGCAGCCAAAATAACTGTTAGTTTAGGTTTCCTAAACAAAAAAGAATCTAAATCAAAATAATACCATCTTGTTGGAATTCAAATTTCAAAATTAAGACAGAGGATGAAAAATTTCTTTGGTTCTTACAGTCCTTCTCTTGTTCATGGAACTACCAACAACAGAGATGAATTCATCACATTTTCTTCAGAGCTGCCAGAGTTTTGTGTTATTTAACTTTTAGCTTCAGGGAATGTTGAGTGCAGATGTCTCCAACAGTCATTTGGTGTTTCTTTTTTTAAATCTAATTTGTTATTTACTCAGGGCACTTTCTAGGTATTAGGATGAAATAAGACAGATAAGGTCCTTGACTTCACGGAGTTCATGGAATTGATGCTATCCAGCAACTTGAAATCAAGCTTGGTAATGGTAACTTGTCATCCTATCATCTAAAAAGGGTTAATATAGCCTCGATATTAATATTTTTATTGAATATCAATCTCAAAATCAAAAGGAGGATAAAAGCCCTTGTTCTTATACCAATGAACATTTATATTAAGGCACTGTCAAAACATGACCTTCATAAAGCCACGGCGCAAATTCAAATAGAATAAAAGTAACATGATACTCATTTTCCAGTCCCAAACCAGAATTAATCCCTTACAGTGACAATAACATATTTATAGGTTTTATTTTCTTATCTTTTTCTGTATAATCATTGGTGCTAGTATTTTTTATTAACGTTATCCAATACCCTTTTCAGCTATGATTGAACTTCATGGATTAGGATAAAGTTAAAGTTTGTACTGAATTTGTAATCATCAAAAATTCAAGACAAAAGAATAAAATATGTTTTTACTCTACTTGCCAGATACAGAACTTGTAACATCTGCTTAGGAAACATAATTGAGTGATTGGAACAAACATAATGACCCACAGGATTCAGTTTTAAAATAGTAGGACCATAGGACCATTGTGCTGAAAGTTTTAAACATCATGTAGCTCCGTTCTTTGCAGACAAAGAAACTGAGGCCCCAAATAGTAAAAACTCTGTGATCACATGGCTAATTTGTGGCAGGGCCCAAACCAGAATCCAGATCTTCACCCATGCAATCATTCATTCATTTATTCAAATATCCTGATAATCAAAAAATATTTACTGAGTGTCTTCTGTAGATAAGAAGCTATGCTAAACATTCATAAACAAAAACCTACATATTCACTGACCTCATGGAGTTTATAGTCTGGTGTAAGAGGTGGATTTTAATCAATCAATCACACAATTATAAAAGAATAACTGTAATGGGTACTGTGGGGGGAAACAGTATAGTCTACAATGAGAGCTGATTTAGAGGAATTTGAACAATCCAGGCAAGTTCCCCTGGGAGAATCACGTTGAAAGGATGAGTAGGCACAAATTAGGCAAAGAAGGGAGAGAAGAGTTTTTAGGCAAAGGGAACAGCAAGTGCAAAATCCCTGGCAAAAGAGAATATAGGAAATAGAGGATGTGAAACGGGGCCTGTGTGACTGGAGCCTTGAAAGGGAGAAGGGGCATTTTCCAAAATTGAAAATTAATAGATTAAAGTAGCAGTTCCCAGCCTTTTTGGCACCAGAAACTGGTTTCGTGGAAGACAATTTTTCCATGGTCAAGGGGTCGGGAGGAGGGGGGGATGGTTTCGAGATGATTCTCATAAGGAGCGCACAACCTAGATCCTTCGCATGTGCAGTTCACAGTTCATGCTCCTATGAGAATCTAATGCCACCGCTGATATGCCAGGAGGCTGAGGCCAGGTGGCAATGCCAGTGATACAGAGCGGCTGTAAATACAGATGAAGTTTTGCTCACTAGCCCGCTGCTCACCTTCTGCTGTGTGGCCTGGTTCCTAACAGGTCACAGACCACCGGGTGTTGGAGACCCTTGGGTTAAAGGATATTAGATTATGTTGGGATAAAGAGTTTTATCTTTGTCCTGAATATATTAATAGTAAGTTATGGAAGGGTTTTTAGCAGAGACTTGAAGGTGGCCGGTGAGGGACAAGCACATTTGAACTATGCACCGAGGACTCTATCTAGGGAGGACGAGGTTCCTGGTCCTCTTTCTGTGACTCCACATGTGTGTCAGAAGCTGTCCAGCAAACCCCTTCTCCTGTTTTTCCTAAGCACATGGCTGATCTCCATTTTCCTGATCCCTTTGCGGTGAGGTATGACAATGGGACCAGGTTCCAGCCAGCAGAATAGGAACACAAGTGCATTGTGCTCCTTGAAGAGTATCACTCAAGACCTGACCACACCTCGCCTGTGTTCTTTCCCTCCCCTCTCTGCTGGCTGGATGGCAGTGAGACAGTGATGACTGGAAGGTGACAGAGCAGCTGTCTGCCTGGGTTCCTGAAGGACCATGTAACAGGTGACACCTACCAACCCAGATCACAAGTGACTTCACTCTTGAGTCTGTCTGTTAACGCAATTTGACCTGCCCTAATTAACTAATGAATATGTCTCTCTGTGCTTATGCATATGCAGTATACCTCATATGGGTCAATGTCTGTAAATTGGGAGAACAACCAGCAAATTCATTAACTAGGGGCCTGCTTATAGTTTTATTGCTTAAAGTAATTACTTCTTAGCTTGTATAAGCCCACAGTCCCTTCTAAACAGACTTTCTATGAAATAAGTGAGCCTCTCAAGCATGATGAACTGCACACTCAGGAAACTCTCATGAGAGGCCACACCTTCAATACTTCCTACTTTAAGTGAGGCTAGTAATTTTTTAAATGTCTATGGATGGCTTGGGATTTCTCTAATATAAT
This sequence comes from Muntiacus reevesi, assembly GCF_963930625.1. Lineage (NCBI taxonomy): Eukaryota > Metazoa > Chordata > Mammalia > Artiodactyla > Cervidae > Muntiacus > Muntiacus reevesi. Next base: position 97,459,963 of record NC_089250.1, read on the forward strand.
AAGTATAAACAAGACTCTAGATTATTAATTTGCTAATAGTTTTTCCCTTAAGCCAAGGTTGTTTCCTCAACTCCTTGATTCACTAAAAAGTATTTACTAGATTTCTACTCCTAAACCTAGCTAAAACCCTTACTAGAGCAAATATTGGTATGTTGCCCCTTGATGTTAACTATATCCAGTTCTAAAGATTAATATGTATTTCAGAAACATTATTTTCTGATTTGGGTAGTGGACAGTTCATAGGTAAAAATAAACAGCACAGTCAGATCATAGACAGAATTGGAAATAGAAACAGAATTTAGTTCTTCCCTCCCTCACACACATTCTGTAACCACTTGTTTACTTGCTATTGGTGACCACCTGTGCCATTTAGAATGCTTTTGCTTACAAAGCAATAAAATCTTAAATTCAAAATGGTTCAAAAATTATAAAAAAAATATACTACATAATCTTACAAGAAAGAAGCTCAGAGGTGGGGAGCCCCAATGACATCACGGAGGACCCAGATCATTTCTGCCTGTGGCATCCCCTTCAGCACCTTGGCTACTGTCCTGAGTTGTCCCCTTCTAATCCCAAGATCGGAGAAGGCAATAGCAACCCACTCCAATACTCTTGCCTGGAAAATCCCATGGACGGAGAAGCCTGGTGGGCTGCAGTCCATGGGGTTGCTAAGAGTAGGCACGACTGAGCGACTTCACTTTCACTTTTCACTTTCATGCACTGGAGAAGGAAATCGCAACCCACTCCAGTATGCTTGCCTGGAGAATCCCAGGGACAGAGGAGCCCACTGCCGTCTATCGGGCGCACAGAGTCGGAAACGACTGAAGCAACTTAGCAGCAGCAGCAGCAATTCCAAGATGACAGCTACATGCTCACAAATTTTTTCTTCGCTTATGTTTCATTTTAACAAGAAGAAAAACTTTTCTCAAAGCCTCCTGGGAGAGTTTCTCCTGTGTCCCTTCAGCCAGAGTGGTATCACATGATCAACTCTAAACCAGATACCGGTAAGGGAAGTAGGACGATCAGAATTAACTTCGATGAGTCAGGATTCACCAGCAGGGGTGGAAGAGTGGCCCTGAAACATGCTCAGCCAGTAGTTGAACAAAACTGGAATTCCTTTCAAGAGGGAAAAAATATACAATGGCTGTTGGGCAGGTCCCTGCCATTTCTACTCCAGCAAATGCTCTTTCTTCCATAATGTTTTTTGTGATGGTGTTTTTTTCCATATTTTATACCGTGGAATGTCCTAGCGTTCTCAGCATTCTTCAATTCCAAATTTAGATGGATAGGTAGGTAGGTAGACAGATAAAAGACTTATTTTTTCCTCTTTTTCAAAGATTATGCTGCTGGTGCTGATTATTATCTCTCTGTGTGGGTGTGGTATTTTAAATGTTTGCCACAGAAGAAGCTATTGCATTCCAACATGTCTATGAAAAATAGCTAGAAATTTTTGAAACCAAACCTATTCAGCTCTTAAGGCGCTAGACTCTTATTGAATTATTAGTACCATTTCCTTTCTGCTGAAATTTTGATGACAAGGTCATCATTCATTCAACCAAGTGTGGCCATTTTAGATTCAGCTAAGTGTCTTTATTCAAGGTGTCCTCATAGGCTCCTTTATTTGTTAGAACTCTTTCAAAATGAATAGATAGATGAATCACCAGAGCACTGCAAAGGGAAACTCAAGGGCCAGGCCTTAACTGATAACAAAACAAACAAAAAGATGACATAATTACAGACTTGGGAAACTGTTCAGAATATTAGAGGAAAAATCTATCACTCAATATGATAAGTGTTTTGTTGGGGAAAAAAATGATATACAAAGATAAAGTATTCAAATAAAATGGAAGTTGTCTGTTGATGGTAAGGTTTCAGGTGATTTTTAAGGTTTTTTTCTATAAATTTCACGTTAACTTTTTTAACTAATAAGAAGTAAATGTCAAAAAAAAAAAAAAGTAAATGTCACTTCTGATAGGTTGATGCTGCACTCTAGCCTTCAGTGTCCTTGTCCTTTGCCATCTCCTGGACAAACTCCAGAAGCTTGGGTGCCCTTTTCCCTGCCTTCTCTGGAGCAAGTAGGGAGTCTTTACAGCAGCGACCATTAGAAAGCAGCAGGTACTATTCCAACCCATGGAAGCACAGACTGCTTCCAAGAAACGGCTCCTGTTCTGAAAAAGTTCTCAGTCTAAGTTGGATATATGACAGGTGCTTGTGTGCTCAGTAGCTCAGGAATGTCTGACTCTTTGCCACCCCATGAACTGTAGCCCTCCAGACTCCTCTGTCCATGGAATTCTCTAGGCAAGAATATTGAGGCTGGCTGCCATTTCCTTCTCCAGGGGAACTTCCTAACCTGGGGATCAAAGCTGTGGGTGAATAGGCACATTGCCCTGATGGTACCGAGATGAGTTCTAGAAGCTGGGTTCCATGAAGGATTCAGTCACAAAAAAAACAAAAAAACCTGCAGGATGTCTGGCATGCTCCATTCGCCCTCTGAGCTTTGAGTTTATTGTTTATAAAATGGATGGATTGACAATAGTATTTTTTTTTTAAGGCAACATTGAGAAGCCTTTTCTTAAAGCCCCAGGGACATCCCTGACTTTAAAAAACTAGAACCTTGCCTTAGAAGGACATAGCATATTAAAGAAGATCTCATAATGACTTGGATTAAAACACTAGGTGCATTCCCATTAAAGTCAAAAATGAGATAAGGGTTGGAATTAATGAATTGGTTATAATTACCTGCTAAATGTGTGTCTCCCAGCCCAGGATACAGCTGTAGGAGGGCAGGTGCTGTTTCTATCTTGTTCTGTGATCTACCTGCAAGGTCTAGGACAGTGCCTGGCACAGAGAAGTCCTTCATGAATGTTTAATAGAAGGAAGAGGACAAGGACACAGGTACACAGGCTGGCTGTTTTCATCACTTTTCCTACCCCTGGATTAAGACAACATAAGGAAATTAAAAGCATAATTATCACAAAGCTAAAATCATTATTTGTAGATTATAATATTATCTACATTAAAAACTCATGAGGAATTCTATTCTAAAAAAAGAAGTCAGATAAAAAAATAAAGACTAAACAATAGATTTTCTACAAATTAATAATGGTTAGAAAATATAATGGGAAAAACTCTTACAACAGTAAAAATGCATACAAAATATTTAAAGTGAAAATAGGAAACTTAAAGGACCTACAGAAGAAAAACAAACTATTCTAAAGGGTATTTTGTTTGATGCAAAATTTACATACTATAAAGATGTCATTTTTACATGTAATTCCACTGAAAATCTCAGGATTTGTATTTACTGATGTTAGTCTGAGGCCAGCATGAATACACCTTAAGTAACAAGAGAAAATGGCTTCCTTTTTTTAAAAAAAAATATTTATTATTTATTTATTTATGGCTGTACTGGGTCTTCATTGCTGCACGTGGGTTTCTCTAGTTATGGCCAGCAGGGGCTACTCTTCATCTGGGTTTTCAGGCTTACTGTGGGGGCTTCTCTTGTTTTGCACAGTCCCTAGGCACACATCTTGAGTAGTTGTGGTGAACGCAGTTGTGGCTTGCAAGCCTTAGAGCACAGGCTCAGTAGTTGTGGTACATGGGCTTAGTTGCCCCACGGCATGAGAAATCTTCCCACATCAGGGATCAAACCTGTGTCCGCTGCATTTTCAGGCAGATTCTTAAACACTGGACCACCAGGTAAGTCCAGAAGATGGCTTTCTGAAATACTTTTAAGTATTTCTGAAAGCTGAAATGCTTAAAAGTATGATATTAGTTGGGCTTCCCAGGTGGTGCAAAACTAGCTGCCAAGTTGGGCTTCCCTGGTGGCTCAGATGGTAAAGAATCTGCCTGCAGTGTGGGAGAGCCAGTTTGATCCCTGGGTCAGGAAGATCTCTAGAGGAGGGCATGGCAACCCAGTCCAGTCTTCTTACCTGGAGAATCCCCATGGATAGAGGAGCTTGGCAGACTACAGTCCGTGGGGTCACAAAGAGTCGGACACAGCTGACCAACTAAGCACAGCACAGAGCTGCCAAGTTAGTAAAACAGTAAAGAATCCCAAAACAGCTACAACACTAGGAGTTTGTTTTATGGTGAAATTTACATGGGTGACTGAATCTAAGAACTTGGAGGCACTTAACCTGAGATCCCCTCTTAGGTCTGCCTTTTGTAGATAAGTATTATAAGGTGTCTAGGCCTCAGTTCACTCACCTGTAAAATGGGGATAAAAATAATTATACTATAATTTTATTATGAGGATCTAATGAAATCTGTAGTCATTAAATTTTTAAATTCATTAAAAATATTTAGCACAGTATCTCAGTATGCAATAAAGAATTCTTATGACATGCTTGATAAACCAATTGGAAAGTAAACAAATCTATAAGAAATGATGCTGAGATAATTAAGGAAAAATATTTATATGTTATCTGTGTTTTATATGTTACATGTTACAGAGTATAGCAATGAGTTAAAGCATTAAATGCAAATATTAAAACTACAAAACAACTAGAAGAAAGTATGAGTGACTCTTCCTGACCTCATGATAGAGAGGACTTAACAAATAAAAGAAATGAAGTAACAGTACAAAGACAAGAACAGGTAAGGAGTAAAATTTTAACTACAGGAGAATTCTGAACTGCTTCATGTAAAAGAAAATTTACCATTAATAAAAATAGAAAACAAAAAACTGAAAAAAATACTTTCAGCAATATGTATAACAGATTGGAATTAATAACTTTAATATATAAACAGCTCTTTAAAAGCAATACAAAAAATACTGACCACTCAATAGGAAGTTACAAAGAATCTGAAAATATAATTCATAAGTTAAAAAAATTAAATAGTAAGTACAAACAGTAATAATGAAGTTTTTAATTTCATCTGGAATTTCCAGATGCTGTATATTTGTAGGGTATGTGAAGCCAAAGAAATCCATAAAGAGAAAGGCAGAAATGAAAGTATTTTATACATGACTGTCAGGAACTGCCTGAAACTGACTCAAATACGTGAAGAAGCATTGTGCAGCTCCCATTTAACACCTCAGGAGTTCTTTAAATTTTTAGATGTCAAAGCTCCCTTTCTCTGCCATTCCATGTTTTTCTCTGATGTTTCTAACGTGGTGCATGTGGCTTTCAAATCTGACAATTTCCATGTCATAAATACATATCTGAATGATTGTGAACTAAGTAGTTAATAAAACATCCCTGAAGAAAAATGGAAAGAGATGTAGTTTGGGGTCTTGCTGTCTTACCACTAGCTGCGATTCAGGTCATAGGTGAGACACATCACTTCTCCCAATGTAGGAGGATTAAATCACTTTCTTCCAAGGAAGTCTGTAATTCCTGCACCCCACTCCAGCCCTGCAGAGTCAGAAGGCCAGACTTGGAAATTGGCATTTTTAACAAGCACCCCAATTAATGACTAGGTACTTTAAGTTGAAAAACATCCTAATGGCAGACCACCAAGTTCCTTCTAATGTCAAAAATAAAGTATTCTGAAGGAAACATCATGCATGCAGAATAGTGCTCCACTCTGCCCATCTGAGAGCGCGCGCCCACCTCCACTCTCAAGTTTGGGCTCTCAGATCCAAGTTATATTTCAGCTGATATCTTTTTAGGTTTTGTTCTCCTAATCCCATGCATCAAATTACACTCACTGAAGCTGCCAGTCTTCTAAAGTGCTTTCAGAAGGCACATAAATCCAACCCTGAGTCCTCATGATCCAGACATTTAATCACACCATAAAGTTAATGGAATCCAATTTGAGTGTAGACACCTCAACAGCTACGTTGCATTGAATTCACAGCATTCATAAAATGTGGATCTCAAAATGAATCACCGGCCCGACGGAAAGTTCAGAGGAGAACGCCGCCCTCTCATTGGTCACTGTCCTAATCTTCAGCTGCCAGGAAAAGGACCAGAGCTGTCAACACAACACTGTAGCCCAGGCAACCAGCCATGCCGCTAGGAACTTTTCAACACTTAAAAAATAAAAGTTACCATGGAAACTCTCAGAGACTCTTTAGACTGCTTGGACAGCCCATGGTTTATAACAGTCATAATGCCTCATGGCCAGCCATCACCTATCAACCCTAGGACCTCCCATCATTCACAGCCCAGAAATGGGTTACTTTTGGGATGCTCCAGACTTTTGCCTTAGGGCGGTGAAGTGTGTTCCTCCGGCGGCACGTGTACGCTGGGCTAAGAGTAAATAGGTACTGAGTTTCCAAGAGCCCCCAAATTCATTAGTTAATGAAGTAATAATGGTGGTGGCCCTCCAGACATCCAGATGTGGTGTCAATGATGTTTGACTTCCATGAGGTGAAGACATCTGCATGACTGATTCTGAGCTTTGATGTTCAACCTTAGCAGCAGCTCCGCTTTGAAATGAAGCTGGGGGTGAGGGGGTGTTGCAGTCATTGCAGAGGTACCTGTATGAGCTCGTTTTATTGGGAATATCTCTTTACACTAGTTTTCCCACCTTAGACAGGGTGGCTTTGCCTGAAAGAACCTCAGGCACCGCAGAACTATTTAGATCAACCTTCCCAATTATGCTTTCTGTTCTTCAAGATTTTTCAGCCATTGCTAAGCTAAGTGGAAGGAAGACCCAATCCTTTCCTATTTTTTTTTTTAAAGTCAGCTGCCAGAATCCACCCATTCTTTAAAATGTATTTATCTGAAGTATGAACTTTGCATATACGGGAAGGAGGCAGGGTTCTCAAAATGTTCCGTCTACTTTTCTAGTCTAATATGCTGAACTACAAATTTAATCCACTGAAGTGGTTTCATGCAAACACTCCTCTCAATCTCCTTTTGTACAAAATCTTGATGCATAATGTATAGAGTCTGAAAATGGATTAAGCTACATTTGGAGATGGCTTGAGTTTTTTTTTTTTTTAAGCAAGCAAAAAACGAGCAGGTTTTTTGTTGTTGCCTTTTTTAACCCTTCTTGCTCAACACAGTCACATGGATTGTGTCTTCTCAAAGCTGCCTTCTACACAATGTTTCTTATCTGGTTTTTTTTCTGTCAAAAAGCTTGAAATGTAAAAGGATTTAATTAGAAACGTAAAGAGTGAATTGGACTCATTTCCCTCAGATTTCCCAACTAAAGCAAGCAAATAGAATGGTAAAACCTTCTGATTTACTCCTGGAAGATAATTCAGCCGCTGAATAAGCAAATGAGTGAAATCTTACTGAATAAAGTGTTCCCTGGTACTCCAGGATCACGATTACCCAGAGGACTGTGGCCACAGATAGAATGCCAGTCTCTGTGTTATGTAGTAAATACTCAGACACACATTTCCTCCAGTGCCAATCAAAGCCAAAAAGATGAAAAAGGAGATGGCCAGGGGACTGCCAAGGTCTCCAAAGGAATCACAGAGACTTGGCTACAATCCCAGGTTTCAATGGGTCAGTACGTTTATAATGCTGTATTTCATGATTGCTAATTTTTACATAACATTCGAATACTATGTAAATCGTACTGGAAAGAAAATTGCAGCTAAAATCAGAAGATCTGGACTTTGGCGCTAGGTGTGACCCTACACAGTCATGTGACTTTTTAAAAATTTATTTATTTATTTCTGGCTGCATGTGGGTTTTCTCCAGTTGCAGCACATAGGCTTCTCATTGCAGTGGCTTCCCTCATTAAGAAGCATGAGTGTGCGGGCTCAGTAGTTGCGACATGCAGGCTTAGTTACCTCGCAGCATGTGGAATCTTCCAGACCAGGTATCAAGCCCGTGTTGCCTGCATTGGCAGGAAGTTCCAGATTCACTGGACCACCGGGGAACTCCCACAGTTCCCATGTGACTTTAAACTCACTTGTTCTCGCTTGTTTCAGTTTCATCATCTGCCAAGTGAGGACAGCCGTCCTCCCTCCAGCTCCTCAGGCATATCCAGGGCCTCCGGAAGAACAGGTGAGATGGGCGAGAAAGTACTTGGCAAAGTCTCAGCTTTAGGGATGCTGCTGAACCCCTTGTTTTTTTAATTAACCACTGTGCTCTCCTGAGAAGGTCATGGTATCCTCAGCTCTTCTCCCACATCCTTCATCATCCAGGTTTCCCCCAAGCCACAGCTGAAGCGACCAGGCTTCTCTGAGGCCAGCTTTCCTGCCGTTGCACAGCGGGCCACTTCTGGGGGGCTCCATCTTTGCAACCCCAAGGGCTTTTAAGCTGACAAGGCCTTACCTGTGACACTTGAAAACATGGCTTCAGATGAAGAGAAAAACAACATCCTGCAACCCAATGTGTCTCACGGCCTCCATTCCAAGCCCTCACCTTGACCTAATTGTTCCTGACCTGCTGACTAGCATTTTTTGCTGTGTTTGTTTCACCTCTCCTGATAATCCCAGTTACCTGGCTTGGTTGGGCCTATTGAGTTTTCTTCTCCATCATGATTGAAATGATTTACTTAATCGTACTCTCTTTACCCAGTCCACCTTGGTCCTAGCGCCTCACACTCCAGCCCTGAGAATGGGATGCAAAGAGAAGATATCGTACGCAGTGCAGGAGCTGAGGTGTGCCTCCCCAGACAGGTAGTATAGAGGTTTCTGCCAGCACAGAGGATGTTTTCTCTTTTGGAGCTACAGACTTAGAACAACTGGAAAATTTCAAATTCTATGGGACAGGTACCTTGGGAGAAGGTGATGAGAGGAAAAGTAGTAGTTTTTCACCCCACTCACCTCATCTTCCTACTTTAAATATTACCACACACCAAGAAACCACAAAGGAACCATAACCTACTTGCATCTCTCCATTTGACCTTGATTTTTATTGAATGGGAAAGGAAGACTAATTCAAATTCATTCCTCCTGATTTCACAATAATATAGATTTTACCAAATTTTTATTTAAATGTCTATACTGTAGTGAGAGGAAGACCTTGAATGTCTTGTTCTTTGGAGTACTTCTAGAACTTAGCAAACAGAAGGTGTTTAAAAAATATTCATTGCCTGAATGAATACATAAGAAAAGACATGGTGATATTTGAAAGATTTCTTATTATCTGATGCTGATAGAGAGTAAAGTTAATGATTTAGAGAACAAGTATCCAGCAGCAGAGCCCACTAATACCTTTTAAAATGTGTTGATGCTCATAAATCCAAAATAAATGACCTGTAAAATCACTTAAGAAGAAATAATACGCATTTAATCAGGCTTCCAGAGGAACGACTGAGGGTAAAGCTGAGAATTTCAAGAAGAATTATTAAATCTCTTCAAACTCAGTCACTGGCCGACCTCACACACACCACATGTCCCTCTGCCCACAGGGCTGCCACTCTAGGAAGTCTTGCTCAGCCCTTCGTTCTGAAACTCCTGAATTACAGTCACCTCCTGGAGCCAGAGGGAAAGGCTTTGGATCATCTGAAAAAGGTAAGTCCTCTTGCAGGTCTGCCCAGCACATTCTGCTACATTCCCCAGAAGGATCTTAAATAAAGAAGGAGAAACTGAACACCTCACCCACATCCTAAAGCTAGCATCTTCAAAGTCTTACACAAAGTTTTAGCTTCAAGTCAAAGGGCCCTTCCTCTGGCCAATAAAATTCAAAACACTGAAATGCCAGTCTGTGCCTCTGCTTTACAATCCTGTTGAAATTTTTGGGCTCTAACCATGTTCTGGACTCCCATTCCATCCTAGATTTTTACTTCTTAGTCTGCTAATAAGAGTTTCTTTACCTTTCCCGAAGTGTGACTAAGGTCCTGAGGGTGGTAGTAAAATGGATCCATCTTTTTGTTACAAACTCAATTAGCAGAAGTTGGAATTGCTCTCTTCAACAAAGTTACATAAATTGTTAATGAGAAATTTACCTTCACTTGATGCGCTAGTTGCCTTATTAGCTTGGAGTCAATGCTATTAAAAGAAGATGTTTATAAAAGCTTAAGGTGTTTGCTGGATTGAATGTTAAAAAGAAGATGGCAGGTTATCACCACTGACTGCCTGTCCAAAACCCAGAGGGGTTTCTACGCTTCATCCAAAATGAACAATTCTGAGCCCACGTTTGGGGTCTCCTCGTCAGGGAAATAGCAATTTATTGGGAAGGCAGAAGCGCCACCCATTCCTGGGGTGCACCTAAAGCTTTTCAGCAACTATCATGAGAGTGTTTTCTCAGCCTGGTGGACACCAGCCTGAAGAAAGGCCACCCAGTTGCAGGTGAGTCTAAACAGCTTTTCTCCTTTGGTAAGGAAGGCACTGAAACACCCTCCATAAATGTCAGGGGCACAGGAGAAGGAGGCTATTTTTCACTCAAGATAATTCACATGAAGACCTCAAAACCGCCACCCAAAGAAAACCCGGACGTCTCCCTCATGTGGCATTCCTAAGATGCCTCCTCTGAAAAACGATGACCAGCTCTAAGCACAGCGCCAAGGCCAGTCAAGGTTATTTTCAGCCCCTTCTTCCTTTCTCTCACAAAAATGCTCTCCTGCCTTGCCCCCCCCCCCCCCACCAGTCCCCACCATGTAGCCTACAGATTGGTTCACACTCAGCCATCCCAACCCTTCAGAGCCACTGTTTGGCTCTGCTGAGGGTGACAAGCCGAATGGTCTCATTTCCCAGGGTGCTCTGCAGCTTAGGTTCGACATGTCACCTGACTTCAGCCATGCAGAAACAGCCCACGCGACATCACAAAGCTGAAAGTAGATGTCAAGGTGGAGGCTGCGCCCAGCACTTCTGCTCGCCAGCACAGGGCAGAGATGTGTGGATCCACACCCTAGCACTGTGACACCTGAGAGGCGAGTCACGGGTCGCTTGGTTGGTGCGTGTTGGGGTAGGCGTAGTGAGGGATGAGAGCCAGCAGCTGTAGAGGTGACTTCCTTCTTCACCAACTCGATCATATGGCAGAGACAGCCGCTGTCTTAGTGGATCAGTTCTGAACTGTGTGACTGCTGGAAATTCTGCTGAAAGTTTCTTCCTCCAACCCTTCTAGGGATTTCTGTAAGCTCCTCATCTCTGGCATGGGATCCATTTTTTATTTATTTATTTTTTAATAGACTGAATCCTGTTATCTACAACTAAACTCTGACAGAGACACTTCCTGCCTACATAAGCAACCAAAACCTTTAATGCTTGCTCCCTACCACCACTTTCACAGATAAAATGAGTTGATAAACTAATTTTACAATCAGTAGTTAATAACCAATAAAGTTTGTGGGTATTTGCTTAACCCCCCAAAAAATATTCTAATGGTGAATTTCCAACCATACATGGCTGATAGTATTGATGGGAATTTTTTTTTCCTAGATGGGGACGCTACAGTTTTTTTAACTGTAAAAAAGCTTTTAGCTGTTAATGATGATGGAGATGGTAATGGTGGTAGTGATGTTTAAAAGTGTCAACTGATCTAACTAATAAGGCTCGCCCAGCTGATGTCTCCAACTCCCCCCAACCCCCACTCAACTCTCTAACCCGTGCTGGAAGCACCAGGATCATCACCCAGTTTCTTGCCTTTCACTGCAGACCTGTCCTTGAGAGCTCTCTGTGAAATCAGAAGACTCATCCCAGGAAGGAGAAAACCGACATCATAAGGGGATGAACAAGGGTTCTAATGCTCTCAGAGAGGAGACAAACAAGCAGATAAAGAAGGCATTTGGTGGAGAGATGACTGATGATGTCTGTCTGCACAACCACAGACGTTCTTGGATGAGCTACTCCACTGAGGCTCCACCTCAACATTTGTAGAGAGGCAAGGCTCCCCCCGGCCCCCAGAAGGTCACAGTGGAGGGGAATAACAGGAATTGCTGTTTTTTGATCTCTCTATCTCCATTCATTTCATTCACTCAACAAACATTTTGTTTGTGCTTCTGTTTTAGTTGTAGACATGAGTGAATAGGGAGTTCCCTGGTGGCTCAGATGGTAAAGAATCTGCCTGCGATGCAGGAGACCCACATTTGATCCCCAAATCAGGAAGATCCCCTGGAGAAGGGAATGACAACCCACTCTAGTAGTCTTGCCTGGGAAATCCCATGGACAGAGGAGCCTGGTGGGTTATAGTCCATGGCGTCACAAAGAGTTGGACACGACTAAGCAGCTCATTTTCATAGGTGAATAAGTTAGGTTCCCTAACCCCTTATAGAGGGAGCCAGATATGACACCAGTATTCACACAATGTTCTACATTACAATTGAGGTAACCATTACAAAGGAAAACCATAGCACACTGTCTGATGGGAGTATGGGTGGCATTTCTTGACCTGCAAGTTCATGAAACACTTCCCAGAAGAAAAGTCATTCCTGCTGATTCCTAGAGGCTGAGCACAAGTTAGGCTGAAGGAACAGCATGAGCAAAGGCCCTGAGGCAGGATGGAGCTTAAACCTCTGGGGAAATTATTATCCCCACTTTACACATGAATCAATAGAGACTCAGCGAGATTAGACAGCTTCCCAAAGTTTTGCAGAACAGAAGGCAGTGTGAACCCAAAGATAACTTCCTGCCATGTAATCCAATATAATCCAGCCTCTCTGAAAGAGACAAAGACACTCACAGGCTTTGAAAATAATTGTCAAAAGACCCTTTAAGACTACCCCTACCCCCTCCTGCAGGAGCTGAGGACAGATTTTCATTTTGTCATTCTACTGGGCTCAAGACTAAATTAAATGACAAACCTGCTATTTCAGACGCAAAAGTCCTATGTGCTTTGGGGGTAATGAAACCATCTTCCCTCCTCCCCAGGGCCTCTGGTACCATTATGGTGCAGTCCCAAGCTATCAATGACAGTGAAAAAACGGAGCTTTGCAGTAGAGGAAAGAGGCTATTCAAACTGCTCCTGATTTCTATAAAAGAGAGATCTTTTGATCTTTGAAACAGCCAAAAGGGCAGTTTGATCTTCGTTAAGCTCATTTATTTTAGATTCTTGCAAATTTCTTTTCTGTAGGTTTACTTCCTTAGAAAACTCAATATTCAATTGAACAGTGACTTTTATATATTGAAATGCAATATTGAATAGCTGAAGCCTAATAAATGCCATTCTGGCTGTATAGGATATTTTAAAAATCATAAAAGGGCCGATTGAGCCCGATCCAGGCAAAGATGACAAAGCGAATTCAATGCTTCTTTTGAAAATGAGTCATGGTCAGAAATACTCACTTTGACCAAAAGCATTTCTTTGAATGCCAGAGGTAAATTTGCTCACTTTCATTTTCTGCCTGGGTTTCAAGTCAGCACTGCAGAACTGAACAAAATCGACTCCAAGAGGCCCTGGCAGCTGATCCAGATGTTAATGTGAGCAGCATAGTAGGGCTGGGCCTGTTCCCTTCAGTGCGTTATTTTCAAATTATGCAGATGATATTCAGATAGGGATTGATCAGACTTTGTCTGTTTTTTTCAGGGAGGAGTCAATCATTGCTCTTCTCCGCTGCCTTCACATTCCCCAGGACCACCCTTTCCCTTACTTAGAAAAAGGATGTTTTATTATCACAAGCCTCCAAATTGCTGGCAAAAGGGAGACTCTGACATATGTTGCCAGTCGTAGGGGGCTCAGGGGAGGACAGACTCAATCGATCAGCCAAAAGGAACAGCCTTTGATGTCAGGGAACCTTTCCAAACTTCATTTAAGACTCAAACAATCTGTGGGAAATCAAAGTTCTCAACCAGGACCTCTGCCCTACTTCTGCAGCCGAGGCTGGAGGAACTTATGTTTTAACTATTTGTAGATGATTATTCAGTTTGGGAATGCGTTCCTCTTGTGGCCCTTTCTACATGAGGCTCTTTAAGAAGTTGAATAGTTTTGTTCTCTACTTCCTGTCACATGTACCTTAGCCCTCTTGCACATATGTCTTAAGAAAATGCAGATTAGCACTGCTTAAGAGTTGTTGTTTTTTTGTTTTGTTTTGTTTTGTTTTGTTTTGTCTCAGCCCTCTCCTCCGTGTGACCTCTGAAGATCTGATTGTGTAAACTAGTACAAGAATGCCATCCATTTTGCACACTCCCAGTATCAGATGAAAAGTAGGTTGCACTTGGGAAAGGAACTAGGGCCAAGGAACTAGGGCCCATGGAGGAGAAATGGTACCCATTTGTAAGAAGATGGTGGAGAAAAGGAAGTCAAAAAGACATGGAGGAATTTGGGTCCTACTCTCAGAAATAGCAAAGTCAAGAAGAGGAACCAAAGGTAGTGTCAGTTTAGAAATCACAGTTTGGATTTTGAATAAATTTGAATTTACATGGTTCTCTGTATATCCCAGCAGAAATGTCAAATCTTAGGTACTGCCTATGAGCCTGGATTACTTTGGTATTTAGAGGCAGATGTTTCTTCTCTGAACAAGAACAATGAAAAGCTTCCAGAAAGGGATTCCTTAACCCCAGCCCAGTCTGCACTGGTTAGACCACACCGAGGATACCATAGCCCTGTCAGTGAGGATATGCAATTCTATCACTTGAGCACCCTCAGTTCTTCATACTGGTTTCTAATATAGACGGACTGGTTGGAGTTTCTACAGACAAGAGTGGTCAAGAGTAGTCTACACCTGGACAGCAGTTAACACCCTAGAGATGTTTAGCCACCAAAAGAATGACTTGAAGAAGATATGACAGCACTGAAGATCTGTCATGTGAATAGAGATTTGATGAGTCCCTTTTGCTCTAGAAGAGAGGCTCCATGGGGGTTCCAGGGAGTGGGGAGATAATCTTCAGAATTACAGAAATGCCAAAGAATGCTTTACTCAAGGAGTGAGTTCCCTATCATGGAAGACACTCAGCCAAAAGCTGGGAGGGAGGTTGTATCAGTAGAAAAAGGAATTGCCACATTCTTGGATAATATCAGAACTGGAAGTGACCCTCAGTGTCACACAGTTCAAGAGTCTTTAAGGTGTAAGGAAACCCTGACAGTCTCCCTTAAGGTTTGTTTCCCTACCAGCAAGTACAGTCTTTCCTTACAGAGTTAGGATTTCATGAACATTCTCTAGGAACAGGCTTAGGGACACAGTGGGGGAAGGAGAGAGTGGGATGAATTGAGACAGTAGCATTGAAATATATACATTACTATATGTAAAATAGATAGCTAGTGGGAAGTTGCCATATAGTACCACCAGGAGCTTGGCCTGGTGCTCTATGACAACCTAGAGGAGTGGGATGGGGTGGGAGGTGGGAAGGAAGTTCAAGAGGAAGGGGCATGTGAATATCTATGACTGAGTAATCTGATTAATGTTGATGTATGGCAGAAACCACCTCATGCGAAGAGTTGACTCATTGGAAAAGACCCTGATGCTGGGAGGAATTGGGGGCAGGAGGAGAAGGGGACGCAGAGGATGAGATGGCTGGATGGCATCACCAACTCGATGGGCATGAGTTTGAGTAAACTCCGGGAGTTTGTGATGGACAGGGAGGCCTGGCGTGCTGCGATTCATGGGTTGCAAAGAGTTGGACACGACTAAGCGACTGAACTGAACTGATAGCAGAAACTAACAAAACACGGTAAAACAATTATCCTCCAATTAAAAATAAATTAATTTTTTTTAAAGACACCAAAAAGTAAAAGGAACAGTCTCTGGGAGCCAGTTGCAAAAGTGGCTTAAGTATCTCAGCGCCTTTTGATGTGAGTAGTTTTCCATCCTGAGACTATCAAAACCAATTCCTACAGAATAACGTCTCTCTTTAATCAGGCAATCCCATTCTGGGTATACATCCAAAAGAAATAACATCAGTAACTCAAGGCTCTCTTCTCTCCCATGTTCATTGCAACAGTATTCACAACAAACAAGATATGGGAACAACCTGAATGTCCATCAAAGCAAATGTGACATACATAGATAGATTGGCAATGAATATTCTTCAACTATGAAAAGGAAGGAAATCCTGCCATTTGTGACAACATGGATGAAACTGGAGAATACTATGTTATGTGAAATAAACCAGACACAGAAAAACAAATATGATCTCACTTATATGTGGAATCTAAAAAAGTCAGACTCATGAAACCAGAGAGTAGAATGGTGATTGCCAAGACTTGAAGATTGGGGAAATGTTGGTCAAAGGGTACAAACTTTCACTTAGAAGAGGGGTAAGTTCTGGGCGTCTAAGACATGTGTGGTGACTATAGTTAACAACACTGTATCAAATACTTGAAATTTGCTAAAAGAGTAGATTTTAAGTGTTCTTACCACACACACACACACACACACACACACACACACACACACACGTGTGCATGTGTGCACAAAATGTAACATGTGCAAAGATGATTATGTTAATTAAATGACTTTGGTAATCATTTTACAATGTATACACATTCAAACCATCACGTTGTGCATTTTATATATTTACAATTTTATCTGTCAGTTATATCTCAATAAAGCTGAGGGAAAAAAGAAAGCATCTCTTAGGAGCAGGTAAATGATCTATAAATTAAAAAAGAATCCTTGATAATCAGTGTCCAAGAAAGAGCTTGAAATAGAGAATATCAAACAACTCAAGGGCAAAATTCTGAGCTAAAATGACCAAATATCCATAGAGATACCCACACCAGTTTCTAGGGCTATTAGCTCTCCAACAGGAATTTGGGAATAGGGACTGTTTTTTTATTTTTTTTCTTAGCAGCAAGTGGAGGGTTCTTTTCCTTTCTTAAAAGGACATTTTAAAGCAAAAAACAGTATCTGGATTCCTAGACACTCACAAGTAGGTTTCTTACACTCCAAGGCCTAGAACACAGGTTAATATGTTCAAAGAGAAACACAAAATATCCAAGAGGTAATTGCATTCAAAGCATGGTAATAAAGACAAAACAGCACCAGGCACATCTCAGCACTGGCACGTGCCCTGCATCCGGGCTCACAGTGGTTGGGATAACACCACTGTGACAAGGTTGCCTTTGTCACTCTGCACCTCTTGTCTCTTTTTATTCACTTTGCTGTTCTTCCGGTTGTAATTTTATCCAAAGATTGAATCATGCTGCAGGCTTCTTATGGAATAACACCCCCAGATACTCACCCAAGGGTTGTTCGAACAAAGTTTTCAGTGGCAAAGAATGAAAATGTTGGAACTGGAAGAGAAGTTGAACCAAGTGGAAAAACACACATAGCAAAGGAAGGCCACCCGTCCAATTAAGAGTGAAGAAAAATATTAGGAGATAAGACTCTAAATACCAGGAGAAAAATGGAAGAAACTGGCTTCAAATAAGTAGGACCCATTCTCCTACCAGCATTCTTCTCATTCTTCTGCAATCCTTTGCAAGATAGACCATCTGCCAATTGCTAGAGTGTGTCACGAAGCAGAATGAGTTTATCGGCACAGTCATTTGTTGTCCTCATTAATTCTAGGATAAAGTTAAAGAGAAACCAATACAGAAGTTAGTACTCATCTCAGTAGCTGCAACCCTTAAATATTCCAAGAACTTCCAGGTAAGCAAGAGAGAAAGCAGCAATGATGTTCCAAAGCAAAAATATATTACCCTTTGTAAATAAAGCAATAGGGTAAGAATTGAGGGAAATTATCACCGATAGTAAACCAAAAACTAGATATTTTTCCTGTAAGCCCTTCTCTCCAAACGTCCTATCAGTAAAATCCTATCAAAACAACCAAGCACAAATGCATTCCTTTTTCAATTTCTATTTCAATGCAAAATGCAGCTCTCATAATGTCAGTTTCATGTAGTCTGGCCTTTCCAAGAACGTGCATAGTTAGACTTCAATGAACTGTACTGTTTGGAGGAGGCCCTTTAATTGAATTTTCAGGTTAACTGGGTATATGCTCAGGCCATCCAAGATGGCTGTTCTCTTGCTCTCGGTACACCCGCTGCTCGACCAGTGCCTGCTTCACTTAGACCCGCTCCCATGACTGACCTACCCCCATACTTGCCCCAGACCCAGTTAGTAATCGTTCTAATCTTTACATCAGAACATCTCCACCTCTAACTTACAAAAGGGGTCATGGGAGGCATGCGTGTCCCTGCTGCCAGTTTCCCTGGTAACCAATGAGCCGATCTGAGTTCAATATCCACCCTCTCCCACCGGAAACAGAGATGGCCACCATGTCCGGCTTGCCGAGTCCTACCCAGTGTCTGCCGCACACTGGGCGAAGCTCTAGGACCTTGCTTCAGACAGGTAAGCTCCCCCCACCCGTTAAGCCACTGATGTCTCTCTCACTGACTGTTCTTTCTTCAGTCCCTAGGCTGGGCAAGTCCAGGGCTTGCAGACCTGCAGGGAGCAGCCGGGAGACTGAGAAACTCCCGCGATCGCCCAGACTCTGGAAAGCAAGGATGGGAGTGGGAAGTTGTGGGGCCCACAAGTTCCAGGGGAAGATCCCGAAAGTTGCGGGGGAAATCCCAGGGTGGCCACCAGTAGTATGTGGGGCCCCGTGGTGGCTGTCTTTGATGAGTGGGGGCCACCGAGAGAGTACAGAGAACTCCTACGTGGCCCTGAGGCTGTGGTGGAGATTCCGGCTGCCGTTACAGTGGAAAAAAGAGGTTAGACCATAAGGCAGTGGCCACAGCTGTGGGCTGGCCCTGCTTTTTTGTTTTTTTTTTTTTTTTTTTAGTATTTACTTATTTGTTTGGCTGCGCAGGATCTTGGTTGCATGGTAGGCAGGATCCTTAGTTGTGGCATGTGAACTTTTTCACTTGTGGTCTGCAGAATCTAGTTCCCGAAACAGGAATCAAACCTGGGTCACCTGCATTGGGAATGCATGGTCTTAACCACTGGACCACTAAGGAAAGTCCTGTGGCCATTCCTTTTAAATTAAGAAAAACCACAGACACACAGTGAAGGTGAAGGTTAACTTAAACGCTGATTCTTATTTCTCTGAAAGTGAGGCATGTAAATATGATTGATTTGTATTATTGTGTATTACTGCTGTTTAAACTGAAAAAAAAAAAAAAAAATCCTTGAAAATGGCCACAATAGGAATCTTTCAGCATTCTAAAACTGGCTATTGCACATGCAGTTAGAAGAAGCTAGCTTCCTAGAAGGAACTGGTAATTTCTCTTCTTGTGCCTTTGAGATGTAAATGATCTACCTGGGCTCTCGGGAACTTTAATCAGCTGATCCCTGAGAATGAAGGGAGAAAAAGAGAGAGGCATTTAAAAACTCTATAGGAATAATAATGTTTTGGGAATGTCTATCTATAATAGTGTCTCCAGATTTTGATAACGTGAAACTAAGCTAAGTTAAATGAAAAGAATTCACTGATGATCTGAGTTATTTCAAATAAGATAAAATACTGCAAAATTAATCACTGGGTGGGGATATTTACCTACCTTTGCCTAAGAAGAGGAAGAATAAAGGGCAAGTTTTCTAATCAGGAAATGCTGATGTGACAAACAGTTCACAATTACTTTCTTCTTGGTTTTTGCCAGAGAGTTAAGATTTTTAAGGGTCAAGATTTAATTGGCCATAATTCTAGTTATTATAACCAAGTTAGTTTATTGATTACACATAAGTAGGTGTTTAAATGTGCCTTTTAAAGGCCTTTGTCACCCAGAGGGATGGAATGGAGAGGGAGGTGGGAGGGGGGATCGGGAAGAGGAACACATGTAAATCTATGGCTGATTCATGTCAATGTATGGCAAAAACTACTACAATATTGTAAACTAATTAACCTCCAACTAATAAAAATAAATGGGGGGGGGGGGGAAGAAGTGGAACTAAAATAAATAAATAAATAAAGGCCTTTGTCATTTATACAGTTGTTGTACTCTGATGCTTTTGCAAAAGTGTTTCATCTTCATGAAGTTTCATAGGAAAGACGTTTTGTCAGTACAGATCTTTGATAAATTTCAGATCATATCACTGAACTGGGTATAGAATTAAAGCATCTTAGGGGAAAACCTGATAGCTTCATAAAAAGTTAGCAAAAGGACTGATTACTGAATAAACTGGTGAATACGGTTATAGTTTTTATGGTTTTTGTGTAGAATATTGCTGATTTTAGAAAGTATTTATTTGGCTGCACAGGATCTTACTTGCAGCACACGGGACCAAATGTGGGCCCCCTGCATTGGAAGTACGAGTCTTAGCCACTGGATCACCAGGAAGCCCCTAGAACGCTGCTGCTTTTGATTTGTGTTTTCCAGTTTTAGAAAAACCCTTCCCCTTAAATTGACGTCCCGCAACGTGGTAAACTACACCTGTGGTAGAATTGAAATATTTTTCTTTTCTTCATGCTGAGTTCCTCCAGAAATTGGAGACTCTTGGGTTCTCAGTACTTTTGTCAGGGGATTGGGAAGGACTGTTTCCTAATCTCGATATCTGGGGGACCTCTAGAGGAGAGAAATCCACTGAGGCAGAATCTGATGGCAGACTGTTGGCATGGCTTTCCTGGCCTTGAGAGGCTTTTTGGGAATTCAGTCTGAGACTCTTTTTGAGGAGTTCCACTGTAGACAGTTTGGAGGAGAATATGTGGTCAATCAGCCAGGCTTCCTTTGCAAATAAGTTAATCTTGCTTTGGCCATGTTTGACAGAGATGAAGATAATTTAGAGGGGAAAATATGTTTCAATAGATATTAAAGTCTAGTCCTATTAATTGAAGTCTAAATTTATAAAAGCTAGAGTGTTAGCCACACTTTCGCTCTGAATGTTCAGAAGAAGAGAAAATTATCTAGTAAAGTTGTCACAGAGTGAAACTACTCATGATGCGTAACACTGCTTGCTTGAACTTTGCTGCAAAAAGCACATGTACAATTCTTGTGTAACAATTCAGCCTGATAAGATACATACCCTTCAAAGTCTTTCGCCATCAGTATGTCTTTGAGCTTGTTTGTAATATCTGATCAGTTTTCCCCAAACATTGATATTTAGGCAAATATAAAGGAGGCCTAGCACAGACATGACCTGGACCCAGGGCAGGCAGGCAGAATTCACCCTGGCTTTGAGGGACATATACTTTGGTCTGTCGAAAGATGTGCAATCAAAGGGAAAATGATGGGAAAAGTATCTTCACATATGGAGGTGTGGGGAAGTCATTCTGGCTTGTACATTTGTTGTTGTTCAGTCACTCAGTCATGTCCAACTCTTTGTGAGCCCATGAACTACAGCACGCCAGGCTTCCCTGTCCTTCACCATCTCCTGGAGTTTGCTCAAACTCACGTTCATTGAATTGGTGATGCTACCCAACCATCTCATCCTCTGTCGTCCCCTTCTCCTCCTGCCCAGCATCAGGGTCTTTTCCAATGAGTCAGCTCTTTGCATCAGATAGACAAAGCATTGAAGCTTCAGCTTCAGCATCAGTCCTTCCAATTAATGAATGTTAAGGATTAGTTTCCTTTAGGATTGACTGGTTTGATCTCCTTGCAGTCCAAGGGACTCTCAAGAGTCTTCTCCAACACCACAGTCCAAAAGCATCAATTCCTCGGCACTCAGACTTCTCTAGGATCCAACTCTCATAATGTACGTAACCACTGGACAAACCATTGCTTTGACTGTATGGACCTTTGTAGGCAAAGTGATGTCTCTGCTTTTTAATATGCTGTCTAGGTTTGTCATAACTTTTCTTCCAAGGAGCAAGCATCTTTGAATTTCATGATTGCATTCACTGTCCACAGTGATTTTGGAGCCCAAGAAAATAAAGTCTGTCACTGTTTCCAGTTTTTCCCCATCTGTGTGCCATGAAGTGATGGGACCGGATGCCATGATCTTAGTTTTTTGAACGTTGACTTGTACATAGTTTAACTTAAACTTTAAGTTTAGTTAAGCTAAACTTAACTTTAAGTTAAGGCCACGCCAGAGTGGCCTTTTATGTAGTCTATTGAATCTGCATTGAATTACATCTGCTTTGGCCATTGTGGAGGAGAATGCATTTGAAAGTCACAGTGAAGTATCTGTGGTTCAGACATCCAAGGTAAAGCTAGGTGGCCATTGTCGATGTGATTTTGGACATGTTCCTGTATTACTAAAAACTCGAGTTCTCAGAACTGCATTGCAGACCAGGACAAAAACCACAGGCAGGTGTGGTGCTATCTGAGAATGCAGGCTCTGCTTGTAGTTTACTTCACGGTCATGATCTCTCTCATGTTGTGCCTGTTAGATGTCTTACATTTCATCCCTTACCTGAGTGAAGGAAGTCTACTGAAGGACTGGGAAGCAACCAGGCCTCACTCTGAAATGAGCCTAGTTGCTGATCTACAGTGAAATGCCACAGCCATCTTTCTCTGGACTTCCATGAAAAATTGATGCAGCTGCTGTGACTAGGTGGAGATGACTGACAATGAGGGAAAAGACCCTCACCATCTTCCAGTCCTATATGCCAATACATCAGAAGGACCCCTGTCATTAAACATTACCATACAACTGACTGCCCATGAGTCCCCCTGTGTGGAGTGGAATAGGCTGGCTTTTAGACTCACAAGCCCAACAGTGGGATTAACCGGGTTTTGTTTGTTTGGAAAGACCTAAAGGGTCCACCCCTAATGGCACGCAACATATGTTGGGGGGTGGCAGACCTGTACTGTGACTGCTGACTGCTGCCTAGATCATCAGAATTTTAGAGCCAGGGCTTTCCCCTCCCCATGGGGGTGGGTCTGGATTTGGGAAAACTGGATGTAGCTTTACTTTCCTTATAACTGGATGGGATGCAGATGCCATTGACTTCCTCTCCATTGACCCAGTAAGCGCTTGGCTCCAAAATTTTCCCACATCCTTGAAAGTGACTGTTCTTACTAGGTATCTCACTCTTGATGCTCTTTATCTGCTGGTGTTTGTATTGTATTTGTGGTATATGGTTGCAGTGTCCCTCTACATATATGACCCCAGGAATATCACAGAAGTTGGGGAAACGAGCAAGATTCTAAGTGTTGTGCAGGGTATGTAGGGGTGGAATGTATGATCAGGCTACTTGAGGTGGTTGTATATCCCCTGCCAAACCTATGCCTGCTTTACCTACACCTACTCACATCACTGACCTTCCCACATACTTACCTCTGCCATAGCTAGCAATTGTTCTAACCTTTAGATCAGAACATCTCCACCTCATAACTTATCAGAGGGGTGGTGAGAGGTATGCCCCTCTCCCTGATAACTGATGAGCCAACCTGACATCAGTTCCTCCTGTAACGGATATATTCCCCCTCCCTCTGGGGAGAGAAGACTGGCCACCATGTTCTGCCCGCTCTCTGTCACACACCATGGAGTGTTGCTCCGGAATCTTGCTTTACATGGGTAAGATCCCCCATCCATGAAACCACTGATGTCTCTGTTGCTGACTCTGGGCTCACTCTTCAGTCTTGAAGCTGGATAAGTATAGGGCTTGTAGGCCTGCAGGGAGCAGCCCAACACTGGGAGCTAGGCAAAAAGCTGTTTTCTCTTTTAAAAGAGTGAAGTGAAAGCATAAGGCAAGGCCACAAGGAACAAAAAGCACTAATGTCGATAATTAAAATACCACAGTGTTTGGTTTTGATTGAATTAGTCAGAAATGTGTCCATTGTTCAAGACTGATCAGAATACAACTCAAACTACTTGCAATCAAAAAGAAAGTCTAGAGTTCATAAAGTTGGAAATCCACAGAGTCAGATCCTGCTGAATCGAGGTATTCAATGATGTCTTCATCAGCCTTCACTCTATCAGCACCTTTTTGGCTCTGGTTATTCTGCAATGGCTTCATTGATCCCTTCACAGGTTCCCAAAGAATCAGAAGTGCTATGCTTGTTTCTGTCACTTTCAACCTTCAAAGGAAAACAAGACCCTCACTGAACTAAGAGTTTCAGCGAAAGTCACAGTTACCAGCCAGGGTTGAGTCACAGCATAGACTCTGTTTATAAGACCTACTCCTGATCCCAAGATGTGGGCAACCCCACCTGAGAAACACTAATCAGAACTGGGAAAAGGGGCAATTCCCCAAAGGAAAAGGTGAAGACACAGTAAGGGGAAAAGGACACTTTGCAGGACAAGCAACAGATAACCACATTAGTTACCAACATACAGATAGTATTGTGAAGAGTAAATTTGGAAATACGCCAGACTCCCAGGACCCTCTTGGAATCCTCTCTGTTCTTTAATTCAAGGGTCCAGTGAGAACCCTTGGGCATCATTCATTTATTTAACAGCCATTTATTGAGCGCCAGCTCAGGGCTGGGTACTGGGGATACAATGGCAAACAGAAAGTGCACAGGTAAGAGATAGGATGGGCAATGAGAGTAACAGCAAATGCTTGTCAAGTGTTCATTAGGTGACAGACATGATGGTAAGCTTATTTATCTATTTTTAAGGGTGCTGTGAGCACACAGAGGAAGAAACTCTAGCCCAGACTTGGGGGACAAGGGAATGGTTCTAGAGGAAATGAAAATCAAAGCTGACATTTGAAAAATGGGTAGGAGTTGAGCTGGTCAAAGGGAGAAGTTGAGCTGTTCAAGCAGAAAAAACAGCACATGCAGTGTCCCCAAACCACGAGAAAGTGTTTCACAGGAACAGAAAGACTTACATAAAACCAAATCGCTTATTAATATAAATATCCCCAAGGGCAAAAACGGTGGTTTACTCGAATCACTTTGTGATCTCAAGCAGGTCACTTCTGGGTCTTTCTCACCAAGTTGTTACAAGGATCAAATGTAATAATGAATGTGAAATACTGTGTAAATTTTAAATCCTCTATGACTGTAAGGCATGTGCAGAAAACTGAAAGAAGCACACCAAATCATAAAATGCTGGGCAATTAAGGAAAGAAGGCTGACTCCGTGTAAGTGGGCTTCTCAAGAAAAAATGTTCTGTAGCTTTATAGTTTCTGCTTGACCACTGAGGCCTCCTTTTAGTCACTGAGGGGTTCAAACGGAAGTCTTTAGACAACAAAGACAGGGATCACACATTCTCTGTTTTGGCAACCAGAAATTTTGCAAGTTGAAGGGTGAGGTCTCTGGGGAAACAATGGGCACATTTAAGGAAGGTGGGTACAATTGCCACATTCTAAAACCATCCTTGGCAAGGTGGAGGGATCCAGGAACCTTGAAAGGAAGAAAAACTTCACCTGCCCATGTTCTAAGAGCATACTCAACAAGACAGACATGCTTGGAAGATTCCTGAAAGGCAAAGAGAATCCAGGGTGTGAAGTGAGTACGGAAGGTTACAAGTTCTGAATCTACGAGAAGAAGTAGAGGAAGTAGTTTGGGGGACTCGAACTCTGAAAACGTCAACATAAGGTATGTTTAAAGTGTGATCCAGGCCAGGGAGTCATGAATAATCAGTTTGTCTTGGAGAATTCTGGAATTATAAACAAAAGGATACAAAGCATTGTCCAAGGTAAATATTGACATGACTGAAGAGGAACTAGAAAAACTTTTAATGAAGCCAAAAATACTGCATCTGGGGAAGATGTTTCACATTCTTATAACAAACGCTCGGTACAAGAAGCCAGAGGACGACGGGTAAGATTGATTGTCCAGTAGATTGGAAAATTGAGTTAGAACAAAGGCTTTCTCCAATTTAGAACAGTAATACTATGAAAACACAAATATTAATTTTTAAGACCATGTTATTTCTTAAAGACAATTCTCTCTGCCAAACAATGATTTGCCCACAAATATGAGAGGATGAGAGGATTAGTGCTCTTAGCCCGAAGCAGCCATCCCGTTTACACTGTAGCAGATGTACAGAGGTTCCTTCCCCGACTGACTCCCAGCTGCCCAGAGGAGAGGGGTCTGGGAAGTCCCTCCCCATCAGCTGGGCCCTCCCATCCCCTGCAGTGACAAATCTCCATGTCTGCTGAGATGCACCCTGGTCCAGGAGAACAAGGGATGGACTCCACTTATTCCTTCGGTTTCATACCTTGCTTCCTTGGAGAACGTTCAGGTGGGGTGACCTGAAACTTAGAATAAACAGAAGCCCATTACTGCTGCTCAGCGGGAGCCAGTGAAGGATCTTGTCAGCAGAACAGCGCCATGGCAACCAGTTCTTCAAAGCATTTTAAAAAAAATACAAGTTGAATTTCATCTGGAAACATCCCAATTACCCAATTAGCCTAAGCTGCGAAGTCTTTTTAGAATAATCTCAGATCAGAAGCGAGTGAATAGCTCAAACCCCAACCAGTGCTTGCAATGCTCAGAAAATGTGAGTTTGATGGTACTGTCTTCTGGTAGGAAGACAGATCTCTATTAGCAGGAGGAGTGAAGCGAGTCTGCATTTTCACAGGATTCTTGATGCTAACGTAACATATGACAATATCCCATTGGGAGCCATGAGATTCTGGCTTTGTTTTTCCCCCTTAGCAGATGGGAAAACTAAGGAACTATAAGTAGATATATCCCTTGAGGAAACAGAAAGAGGCTGAGGTGGGGCGAGTCTGAATTTCTCTTGCTCTGTGTGTGTGGGGCGGGGGTGGTGAATCAGGCCCTATAGATTGCACCTTCATGATGTCTCTGTCCCTCACTCCCCTTTCCACCCTCTCCTGTTCTGGGTCAGACCTTCAATGTTTATCACCTAGACCATTACACTCTTCTCCTCGTGCAGTTGCTGGGCACATTTGTGAAGGCACAGGTCAGATCACAGGCTCCCAGTGCTCAAAGGATCAAAGCTTCCCTGGGCCTTAAAAAAAAAAAAAAAAGTTCACTGTGCTTAGGATGGCTGTCAAGGTCTCCTCACGGTCACAGATAAACAGAATTAAAAGAATTGTCCACTACACCCTTATCTGCCATCCAGCCACACCATGAACTTTCAACACTTAAATTTCCGGTTCTTTGTCAACCTAAAATTAACATATCCACCTTTGCTTTCTGTC
This sequence comes from Muntiacus reevesi, assembly GCF_963930625.1. Taxonomy (NCBI): domain Eukaryota; kingdom Metazoa; phylum Chordata; class Mammalia; order Artiodactyla; family Cervidae; genus Muntiacus; species Muntiacus reevesi. The sequence goes on from NC_089250.1 coordinate 97,486,577, forward strand.
ACTCAGCCCTCAAGGCCCCGGCCCAGGGCGGCCAGTTCACGAAGCATTTTCATAATGCCTGGGGGTGTATCACTAAGACTTGAGAGACACTTGTCACATGCCAGGCTCTGTTCCAAAGCATTTCCCGGACACGGTTCTCCTCAAGACTATCCTATGGGAGGGATAACCCTCCTGACCCCATTTCGGGGATGAAGAAAAAGAAGCAGGAGGAGAGGCATCGTGGCCACCATCACAGATAGTAGGTGGCAGCCCCCCTCCAGGGCTAGTCCTATGGTTGCATTTTCCTTTTTTGGGGTAATGTTTGCTCTGCACACCCACTGCACCTTGAACCTCGAAGGGAGCATATTTATTTCACTCTCTTTTTTTCAAAACATGAGAGGTGATAAGCTGTGCCCCCAGTTTCCTCATCTGCAAAATGGGTATAATAACTGATTGTATACCTTTGTAAGGACTACATGAGTTACTGCATTAAGAAAAAAAAAACTTGTAAATATGCCTGGCACATAGCAAGTACACAATGAACATTAGGTATTCATTGATTAGACGACTGTTTCTCCAATAAGAATTTGAGCCCCTCTATATTGCTTGTCTGGCTGTGCTGGCATGGTGGCTGCACAGTGCTGGAGCAGCTGCTTGATGAAAGTGAAAGAGGAGAGTGAAAAAGTTGACTTTAAACATTCAGAAAACTAAGATCACGGCATCTGGTCCCATCACTTCATGGCAAAGAGATGGGGAAACAGTGGAAACAGTGACAGACTTTATTTTGTGGGGAATCCAAAATCACTGCAGATGTTGACTAAAGCCATGAAATTAAGACGCTCCTTGGAAGAAAAGTTATGACCAACCTCAAAAGCATATTAAAAAGCAGAGATGTTACTTTACCAACAAAGGTCTATCTAGTCAAAGCTATGGTTTTTCCAATAGTCATATATAGATGTGAGAGTTGGACTATAAAGAAAGTTGAGAGGCGAAGAATTGATGCTTTTGAACTTGGAGAAGACTCTCGAGAGTCCTTTGGACAGCAAGGAGATCAAACCAGTCCATCTTAAAGGAAATCAGTCCTGAATATTCATTGGAAGGATGGATGCTGAAGCTAAAACTCCAATATTTTGCTCACCTGGTGCAAAGAACTGACTCATTTGAAAAGACCCTGATGCTGGGAAAGGTTAAAGACAGGAGGAGAAGGGGATGACAGAGGATGAGATGGTTGAATGGCATCACCGACTCAATGGACATGAGTTTGAATAAACTCCGGGAGTTGGTGATGGACAGGGAGGCCTGGTGTGCTGCAGTCCATGGAGTCGCAAAGAGCTGGACATGACTGAGTGACTGAACAGAACTGAACTGATACAGCTTATCTTGGTATTGCCAAAACCTGGGAGGCTAATGTGGTGCTCAATACATGTTATTAGGTAACATGTACTAGTAACTAGGTAACTAGATTTACTAGGCCCATTACTATTCAAATATTAATTGACTTGATCATATTGAATATATACAATGTACTGATCACTTTCCAGGGGTTCCCAGGTGGCACTGGTGATAAAGAACCCGCCTGCTAATGCAGGAGACATGAGCGACACAGGTTCGATCTCTTGACACAGGGTCAAGAAGATCCCCTGGAGGAGAGAGTGGCAACCTACTGCAGTATTCTTGCCTGGAGAATCCCATGGACAGAGGTGCCTGGCAGACTAGAGTCCACAGGGCTGCAAAGAGTTGGAGATGACTGAAGTGAGTGAGCATGCATGCATGCATTGATCACTGTTCATCCCACCACGGTTAAAACCCAAGGGCTTTACTGTATCTGCATAGCACCCTCTACCCCAGCATGGAGTTCCTGTTCCAGTCATTTCCTCCTTTTCCCCTCTCCCTCTATCCACTTCCACCACACAGTGACCACCTTTCTTTTCTTCAGACATACCTGACAACACTCTAGAAGCTTTGCTATAACCCCTCCCTTATGTGGTTGTGTTTTTCTTAGACCTTGAGTTTCTTCCATGTCTATTTATACATTTGGTGCCTGTGTCCAGCCCCCAGTAGGAGGGAAGCTCCATGAAGACAGGGGTCCACTGCTTTGGTCCCCGTGCCCAGACAGTGAGTGGCACTTAGCCAATGTTCAATAGACATTTAATGACTGAATATATACAGGAATGAACAAATGACTCTCTAAATCCTACAACAATGCTTAAAGGTGGCTTTATAGATGAAAAGCAAAGGTGCAGAGATACTAAGTAATTCTCCCATGGGCACATATTTAGAAAGAGTCAGAGTTTGAATTTTATCCATGCCTCTCTGATTCCAAAATTCATCTCAATGTCTCCTAATCATAAGATGTTCAAGTGCCACCTTCAAGAGATGTGCCACCTTCCATATAACAGCTGAACCAATATATACCTAATATTTTTATTTTGGTCTTCCCTGGAGGCTCAGCAGTAAAGAATCCGCCTGCGATGCAGGAGTGGCAGGAGACGCGGTTTTGATCCCTGGGTTGGGAAGATCCCCTGGAGGAGGGCAGGGTAACCCACTCCAGTATTCTTGCCTGGAGAATTCCATGGACAGAGAAGCTTGGCAGAATCAGTCCATGGGGTCGCAAAGAGTCAGACACAACCGAAGCGATTTAGCACACACATAGCAGATTTTTAAGTCACATATATTATGCAAATAATTTTATTTTAAAAGGAAAGCAATCACTTCCATGAAATAAATGACAGTGAAAGAGATGTGTGTCCATGAAAATTCAAAATGTTTATCAATGTCTTTTGGAGCAGAAACTCACTTCCTGTTTTTGAAAACACTGATGCTGCCTCATTCTAAAACCCCTAGAGGCTGGCCCTGAATCCAGGAGTCAGAAGCTCCTACACCCACCAGTACGTCTTCTCAGTTCTTCCTGTTCACTCAGCTTTCCTGGGACAGTCACTGAAAGAAGGCCAGAAAGAGGCTTCAAACGCCCTTAAAACACACTTACACAAACACACACACACATCTCACGGGAAGTTCATGTGAGCCTATGAACACTACAGCTCCACAACTGAAAGCATAAGCAAGATGCAGAAAGTGAAGAAAGAAATTAATTGAAAACTTGAGGCTGTCAAGCCATACTGAGGAAAATCTCTCCCTGAGTTAAAGATCGCGGACATAATCAAGGAAAGTGGCTTCTATAAAAGCTTGATTGGTTGATCGAAATCTCCAGTCATCCCGAAAATAATTGCCTGGAAGAAAGCGCTGAGTGACCTGTCTGCTTGGAAGGGAGCAGCCAATGCTGACAATGGAAGGGGCTCCCCAACCAGCCCCCCTTCTGCTGGGGCCCCAGCAGTGATGGGCTGAATCTGCTTAAGGATGAACGCTGCCTCATTATTTTCTCCTCTGACATATGTGAATATTTCTTGTGGATGCTTACTCTCAACAACGTAGAAGACGTGTTTGTGCTCTTTGTTTCTGCAGCTTTTTCATTTCCATGTCAGTGTTTATAAATATTCACTCTGTCCTCCTCTTGGCAAGGCATGAAGCATGCTGGATAGGGCCACAAGCCCTCACTGCGGAGAAAGCTACTGGAATCGGAACTGTGCCAGGGGTCCCCAAACATCCTCCCAAGCAGGTCTTCCCCTGCCCTCGCTCCCTTCTGCCCCACCTGCTTCCTGGCACCACAGTGCTATCAAAAACTCGAACTCTTCGACAACTCTGTTGCCTACATAAGAAAGGCAGTCTGCCTTAATGTGATGTATGAGCCCCTTTCACGATCTAGCCCCTGCCTACCTCTTCTCAGCTTATCTCCCACATCTTTCCTGTATCAGCTAAAAACCTTGCATGTTGCTGTTATTGTTCAGTCACTACGTCATGTCCAACTGTTTGCGACCCCATGGACTGCAGCATGCCAGGCTTCCCTGTCCTTCACTGTCTCCTGAAGTTTGCTCAAATTCATGTCCATAGAGTCAGTGATGCCATCCAGTCATCTTGTCCTCTGTTGCCCACTTCTCCTGCCCTCCGTCTTTCCCAGCATCGGGGGCTTTTCCAAACAGTCAGCTCTTCACATCAGGTGGTCACAGTATTAGAGCTTCAGCTTCAGCGTCAGTCCTTCCAATGAACATTCAAGACTGATTTCCTTTAGGATTGACTGGTTTTATCTCCTTGCAGTCTCTGGGCCTACCTATAATTCTTTCCACTGCCTCAGGCCCACTTACCTCCTCTCCTCAGAATCCATGTCTTCCTTGGAAATTCCTTTTATCCTTTCAGACTCTGCTCTGTGAAGCCTTCTCTCACCTTGACCCTGCTCAAGACTTATAGAAAATTAAACAAATTCTTCTCTCATCAGGCTCTGACGTCTCATTGTCCAAAGGCTGCCTCACACACCTCCTTAATGAAGTCTTCCCTGATGGCTTTTTTTTTTTTTTTTTTTGGCTCAGCCACAGAGATCTCTAACTTCCCAGAGTTTTTGTTATTCAAATATGTGCCACACATCTGAACACCTTTTTAAATAATCACCTTAGATTTGAAGAAATGCCAAAAATTCTGACCAAGTAATCCTCTTCCAGGAAATAAGCAAAAAGCAGATCAAAGTTTTATGTACAGAGACATTCCTTGAATCATTTTTTGTAACTACAAAAAAAGAGGGAACAACCTAAGTGTGTAACAGTGAGAGGTGGTTATATAAAACATATTCATATAGCCATCAAAAATATTTTGAAGAACATATAAGGATGTGGAAAAATGGCCATGAAATGTTTACTTAAAAAGCAGAGTCTAAAATTGTATGTAAAATATGATCCCAGGTTTATAAAAGAATATATCCTCTTTTTATAGAGAAGAGAGAGAACAGGGTGATGAGTGGTGTGGACTCCAGAACCAGGCTGCCCAAGCAGGTTTGATTCTGTGGTCTTGAGAATGTTCCTTAACCAGTTTTTAAACCTCACTTTGCTTGTCTATAGTATAGGGATAATAATAGCACCTTCCTTATGGAGTTGCTATGATGATTAAGTTACTTAATACAATATAAATTACGTGACAATGCACCTGGCACATTGTAAGTACTATTTAAGTGTCAGTTATCTTTGTTATTATATATTAAAAAAAAATACTGCCCTTTCTGGTTGATAGAACTATGATTGATTTTTCTTTACATTTCTTTACATTTCTCTATCCTTTTCCCCCCAAATTGCCTATAATGAACACACATCACTTTTTTAATCTGAAAGACATGTGATATATTTAAAGAAAGCACCATTCAAAATCTTTGTTATTCTTGTCTCCCAGTCATGGATCTTTTATCCTCTCTTTCCCCTTCTTCTTTTGAGATAAAAACAGAATGTCACCTTGGGCAAGTCTCAAAGTTCTCTTGTGTCTCAGGGTTCTCATCTGCAAAATTAGGAAAAAATAATTCCTACTTCATAAAGAAACTACTGAGAAACACATAAAATTGAATAGGCCTGGTACATAGTAGGGACTCAGGAAATGTTAGCCATCAGGGTCATGATAAAAATTCATAATGGAGTAGCCTGAATATAGATGTAGGGGAAGAAACAGCTTTGGGGCCAGACTAACTTGAGTTTGAGTCAAGGCTCTGGTCCCTACTTGCATTGCACCATCCAAGGTCAAGGAAATTCCACCCACCCTGTAGTACCAATTATTTTCTCTCTTAACCCCCTATTTATTGCCTGTGGAGTACTTGCCACCATTTATTTTTCATTGATTTATTTTTTGGTTATATTTTTTCTGTCCTCCTAATTAGATGTCAAGCCCCATAAAGGCAGGGATCAAGTGTTTCACATTCAGCATGCTAGCCTCAGTGCTGGCTCAATGCGTAGGAAAAAAAAAACAGTGCTCATTACATAATTTTTTGGTAAAAGAATACATGGTCAAATGAATAGATGAACTTGGGCAAATTACATTATTTCCCTTGTCTACTAAGAAAACCGAATGATACAAGGCAAACGTGGTGCCTGACACATAGTAGGTGCTCTTTTATTAATATCTCCTTTCTGGGTATTCGTCAGATCAACTTTTAACAGAATGACACATTTTCTAAAATTAGTTTGAGCGTCTGGACAAATGCTGTTCTGGAAGCATCTTAGACAGTTATCCCTTGTGCCTGAGCAATTTCTTGATAAAGGGAATTTTTTCCCACAGAATAGAGCAAAAGAAGCTTTGAAGCTAGAATTTTTATAGTTCACACTCCGTGCATGCCAGACGCAAAACTCACTTTGAGGCGCTAATTGGTGACGTAAAAAAAAAAAGGAAAGAAAAATGTAAAAATGCAACAGTGGGTTTTGGCAGTAAGGAGAAGAGGTTCTTTTCGATCTAAAAATGGTTGCCATCTCAGTTTTTCCTGCTTTAATTCATTTCTTAAGCAGAGGGCAAAAAAAAAAATGATGATTAAGATGTGTAATGGAAAATTTTCAAAGCAGAGTGAGGAGGTGACTATAGACCATATGTTGCCCAAGAACGGAGCCTTCAGCAAACGCTGAGGAAGAACAAATGTGCTGATTTGCATGCTATTGGAGATTATGTCCCATTGAAAGAATACACTTCATTACTAATAATGGCCCTATGTACACCTACAATTTAAACAACATATAACCTTTCCTGAGACCAAGAGCAAAGGAAAAGCTGGCAATACCGTGTCAGGAGGAAAACAAAGAGTGAAATGAACTACTGGATTTGAATATTTCACACAAGTCCACATTAGAAAGGGCCAAATTCCTAATACTAGCCAAGCCATGACACTACTAGCATCCGATATGGGATCAACCCCCTCCGTCAGAAATGCAGGAGGCATGTGGCTGTAGCAATGAACAAACCTATAAAAGAAGGCCTAATGGACCTTGTTATTTACCTTGATTCTTAGAGTTCAACTCAAACAGCAAAACTTAGTTAAATCATGCACTAAATAGAAACTCAGCACTCGCCAGAGTAGTCAGCAAACAACACTGGCGGGAGCAACCAGACAAAGTGCAATACGATTCACCCCAGAGTAGTTTGGGCCAAGGTTTCAGTGTCAGGGATAAAATGTGACCACGTGCTTCCATGAGCCACAGGGTAAACCGGAGCGGTGCTGGCCTGTAAGCACCACCCAAGCCACTGCTCAAGGTCTGCGGCATCAGAAGGCCAGAGGTCACGCCCAGAGAGGGCCACGTACAGGTCACAAGGAGGCCTGCTTTTGTCACTTGCCAGTGGGGGGTGTGGGACAGGGGACAAATTCAGAGATGTAAGTCAAAATGAAGTTGCAATTAACATCTGAGGAAGGCTCCCCCAGATTTCTGTAGGTGTTTCCATGCATCTGGATTGGGGGGATAAGTAAATAGTGTGAAATGTAGCAGGTGTCACAGGACAACAGCTATCCTCAGTCTTGAAGAAGGACACTTCCTGCCTCAGCACTGTCCCCAGTGATCTGGGCCTTGCGTCTTACAGGACAAGATCTCATTGAGGACAGAGACCATACTGTAGTTTTCATCTCCCATGTGGCCCACCACTGTGCTTTGTATACATTAGATGCTCAATACACAAGGACTAGTGAGATTATGAAGTTAACTACATCAAGTATCTACTCTTTCCTTTAATCAGAAATGAGTCTTCTCCTCATAAGTCCCCAGTGTCCTCAAAAATGCCACTTAAAAGTCTCCACCAAAGTTTAAGACCCAGTCACACCCAAGTTTAAATCCCATTCTGCTACTTAATAATGAACACTTCCGCCATGACAAAAATGTGTCAAGCGCTACCCTGAACACTTGTATCCACTAACTCCTTTTATCCTCACAATAACCCAAAGGTAGATACTATTATTGTCCCAAAGGTAGATACAGATGAAGAAACTAAGACACAAAGAAAGATGTTCAGTATCTTGACCAAAGTAACAAAGCAGCACTTTGAAGCCTGGATTCAAACCCCTGCTGTAACATTCATTAGCTTTGTGGCCTTGGGCAAGTTACTTACCCTTGCTGAGCTCTTTTCCTTTATTCAACAAATATCTATTGAGTACATACTCTGTGTCGAGAATTGTTTTCAGCATAGGGGATAAAGTGGTAAATAAGAAAAGATTTTGAAACTAATCAAAGGCACAGACAACTTACACCAAATAGAATTACTTACGGTAAGAAAAATGAAGCACAGTGGGGGCCACATGGGAGATGCAAAACTATGGTATGGTCTCCGTCCTCAAGGAGGTCTTGCCCTGCAAGACGCAAGGCCCAGATCACTGGGGACAGCGCTGAGGAATCTGGGGAAGCCTTCCTCAGATATTAACTGCAACTTCATTTTGACCTACATCTCTGAATTTGTCCCCTGTTCCACCTCCCCCCCCACAATCGACTGATGTATTAATACTAGAGTAGAGGGGGAAAGCCCTTAGGTAATATAGTCAAGGAAGTTATCTCTGAAGAAAGTAAGTTGAAGTTGAAATGATGAGTTGGTCAACCACTGGCCAAAGCCCCAAATTCTGCAGTATGCTTGGATGCTAATGCTGGTTTAGGGGTGGATGTTCTCAGGTGGAGGTTAACATGCTAGACAAAGATCTTCACACTCCATGCTGTCCATTCACATGCTTCTTGCCCAGATCTCATCCTCTGTTTTCTAATCATGCTCATTCCAAACTGCTGTCCAGTAAGCCCCACCATTTGCCACTGAGTCTGTGTATATATAGGCTTTCTAGGTGGTTCAGTAGTAAAGAATCTGCCTGCCAAGATAGGAGACGCAAGAGACACAGGTTCAATCCCTGGGTTAGGAAGATCCTCTGGAGTAGGAAATGGCAACCTGCTCCAATATTCTTGCCTGGAGAATTCCATACACAGAGGAGCCCGGCAGGCTACAGTCCATGGGGTCGCAGAGTCAGACGAAACTGAGCGACTGAACACCATCACTACTGAGTCTGTGTATTATTTCCAGGCATATACTTCCCTTGGACCACTTATCTTTTCACACAAAGTGGTGGCCCAGTGTATGCCCTGATGTCTGTCACTGAGCAGGACTGTAGTGCAGTAGATGTCCATTCTTGGCTTCCATCTACATTTTGAGTAGACCCACTTGTGAACCAAGCTCTGCTCTTTCCTCGTCTGACAGCTGGTCATAAGGAACCCTCCCCATGACCATAGGTGCGTGCTGAGGGAGACGGCCTGGGGCATAAGTGAGAATAGCACAAGGTCCTAGCCACTCACTCGTACAGCTTACTGGTGCCTTCTGATCCTGCTTATGCCTGGTCCAGCGGATGATGATGATGAATTGCTGATGGGTCCTCTCAGTCTCAACAGATTTAACCCAGATTTAATGATGGGCAGCTCTGACCACAAGACCACCTAATGTTACAAGGTCAGATGTTTTATCATATCATCAAGGGAGGACATGCTCCAAGCAGCATGCCAGGTCTCACTTTTTGAATGCTGTATAGTTCTCTACTATGGATGGAATGGCCTTGCTGCAGAACCCTAGGGGCCTGCATTGTGACCCTCTTGCTGGGGCTCACTATCAGTTACACATGGAGTCTTTCTTTTAAGCACCACACAGACTTCTAACATCATAGAGTCTGCAGGTCTTATGGTCCAAGTGGCAGAGGTGCTTCCACTGCAGCCTGGATCTGTACGGAGCCCTTTATGCTCTTGGCCCACTCAGAGCTGTCTGCATCCACACATGGTAAATGGATTGAAGCAGTGTTCCAAAGTGTGCACTATATTGTTCCACAACCCCAAACACCTACCAGTTTCCTTCTTTCTTAGTGTTAGAAGAGAGATTAAATAATTTGATTTTTAGTGATGTCTTGGCATGACCCAAGCCACCTGACCTCTAAAACTTTCACCAATGTAGTGACTTATCTTTGTAAACTGTATCTCCTGTCCTCTGGAGCACATATGTCTTACCCAAACCCCCACTTACTTGCTGCTATTTGCTCATCTTATCCAATAAATATGATATTATCAATGTAAAGGATCAATGTGATATTCTGTATCACAGCCAGATGATCCAAATCCCCTCAGATGATATGATGGCAATGAGAAGGAGAAATCACAAAGCCCTGGGGTAAGAATTTCACTCCCATAAATGTCAGTTGTTTCTGATTCTTCTTATAGATGAGGATGGAAAGGAAAAGACATTCATCAGATTGATGACCACACACTGGTCTACACATCTGAAGCCACATAAAGTCCTGCTCTAGCTATGATGTCATAACCAGCATCACAACTGTGATTAGGACTACTGCTTCCTTGGGACTGTGTTGGTCCACTGTTGACCTCTGGAGTCCATTCAGTTTTTGTAGGGGTCAGACTGGTACACAAGGTGGAGATATGCTGAGGATCATGAGCCTTGCATCCTTTAGATACTTAAAGGTAGCACCAATCTCTACTTTTCCTCCAACATGTAATATTGGCTTTGACTTAACATTGGGGGTGGGGGTAGGAAGACAGTTCCAGAGGCTTCCATTTGAACTTTTACTCTAAGCTAACTTTTACCTCACAGACCTAGAAACCAACATCGTGGTCCTGCCTACCACCAAACATATCCATTCCAGTTACATAGTCCAAGGTCAGGGAAATGACCACTGGGTGGAATATGTGTACCCACTATGAAACAGGAAGAGATAGGATTCCATTTACCACCTGACTCCCAAACCCTCTTACTCTAATAAGGAGACCAGGATGACTTTTTTCTGCTCTTGGCATCAATATCAGTTCCAACCCTGTGTCTGTGAAGTGAAAGTCGCTCAGTCGTGTCCGACTCTTTGTGACTCTATGGACTACACACTCCATGGAATTCTCCAAACCAGAATACTGGAGTGGGTAACCTTTCCCTTCTCCAGGGGATCTTCCCAACCCAGGGATCAAATCCAGGTCTCCCGCTTTGCAGGCAGATTCTTTACCAGCTGAGCCATAAAGAAAGTCTAAGATTCCTCAAAATCCCTGGGCAATCCCCTTACCTCCGTGTGCCCACAAAGAACAGAAAGAATCAATCCTGCATACTTTTGCTATGATGTCATAGCCTTCTCCCTATGCGAAGAAGAGGAGAGGAGACGCTCTATGAGGACAGCGAACCTCTCCTTTAGCCAGTAGATTTCAGGTCCAAGAACTGGCTCAAGTCCAGAAAACAGGTAAAGAATCATGACTTCCTTCCCCCCTTGGTGGCTGCCTTCAGCTTCCTGACCATCTAGCCTTTATTTTTTTATTGTATACATTAAGTAATACCTGTTGGTTCCCTGTCTATCGTGTGTGTGTGCTCAGTCACTCAGTCGTGTCTGACCCTCTGTGACCCCATGGACTGTAGCTGGCCAGATTCCTCTGTCCATGGAACTTCCCATGAATACTGAGTGGGTTGCCATTTCCTCTTCTTCCTCCTCCTCCTCCTGGGTATCTTCCCTTCCCAGGGATCAAACCCACGTCTCTTGTGTCTCCTGCATTGGCAGGTGGATTCTTTACCACTGAGCCACCAGGGAAATATCTGTACCTAAAGAACACCATATTCTTTTTTTAATTGAATTATAGTTGGTTTACAGAAACACCATATTCTATTTAATGTCTCCAAAACTCTCTGCAAGCTAGATCCCCCACTGGTCACTTTGACCTTGCTACTCTTTCCAGTAACTGTACCTGCCTCGCTCTTAGTGTTAAGTACCACCACGTGGCCTCTATTATTTGAGGATTCTACCATCTTTGTTATAACTAGAGAGCCCTGTTCTGTAACAGCATCTCTTACTGTCAGTCCTAGTTCCAGAGGACTAACACCCCTGAACTTCTCAGGAGTATCCATGCTCACCTCATGAACACAGTCCTTAGTGCTTGGATAAAAGAGTGTTCACTTGACCCTACCATGGAAGTTAGTCAGCTAATGGATATTCTTGCCTGGAAAATCCCATTCACAGAAAAGCCTGGTGGGCTGCAGTTCACGGGGTCACAAAGAGTCAGACACGACTGAGCGACTAACACTTTCAATGAATATTCTTGCATTATGTAGTATATTCATTCTAGCAGACTCATTTCTCTGAGCCTTCTCATGACTTCCTCTACCATCTGCCTGGGCAGTCCTGATATTTATACTTTGTTTGGTGTGGACCATTGCATTCTCCAAGGTTTCAAAAGCCATCCTAGCATTACCTTGAGTCATTGAAAGTGTGTTCAAGCTTTCCCTTAAAAGTTTAAGTGTTAGTCAGTCAATCGTATCTGACTCTTTGTGACCCTATGGACTTTGTGATTCCTCTGTCCATGGAATTCTCCAGGCAAGAATGCCGGAATGGGTTGCCATTTCTTTCTCCAGGGATCTTTCAGGCCCAGGGATTGAACCCAGGTCTCCTACATCACAGGCTGAATTTTACCATCTGAGCCACCAGGGTTTTTTAGCATCCTCAAAATCTAGTCTGTCTTGGGTGGTATTCTCTGTAACACAGTCTCTGAGACAAAGATTTGCACAAAGGATGTTTACTGGAATTTGCTGTCAGGAACAATGCCTTTAAGAAGGTAGGGGAAAACAGAACTGAGCTTAGGGAGAAAAGATGCTCAACAGATGCATTTGCAACTGAGGCCTCTGCTGATCGACCGGCCTAGCCCTTCAAGGCTGCTCTTGAACCCCTGTACGTATAGCCCCTGACACAGACCACCCTCCAAGAAGGGGCCATACCATCGTGAGATAGCTTCTTTTTACCAAAGGCAGTTCCTGAAGAGCAACCTATACTGCCAATCGTCAGGGAGCAGGACCAGGGACCCACAGCCACTAGTCTATTAGACACAAACCCTTACAATAAGATGAAAATCTTCAGCAAGTCTAGGTTAGCAACTTCAGGTTTAGGAAGAAAGCAGGTACTAAGAATTCCAGAGACTAAAAGCTCCCAAATCATAACTTATGAGGGGAAATATTTGAAAGAAATATGGATATCTGATGTGTCTCTCTAGAACAATGAACTTCCTTTTAAAAGTTTCGTAGCTCCAAGCAGAGTGTTTCCACGACCTCTGTCGTAGTGCCACTTTGACGGACAATGAAAGCAGTTAGGTGCTACTCCCATCCCTGCTGAAGCAAAAGCAAAACAAAGTTTATGATGTGGCTTAAAGCAGGGCATCATCACGTGCCAGTCAGTCCCAGCATCATGTTTCCCTACACATTTTGTGAATATCCTTTAGAACAGAGGCTTTTTTTATTTTTCCAGGCAAGACTTTATTGGGCCCCCACTGCAACTGGAGGCAGCGAGGACAAACAACAGTCTCCCTTGCTTGCCCCGTTCCCTGAATGTGGGCAAGCTGGTTCCTTACATGGGGTGAGGGTAGGGGTGTCAACAGGTCAGGCCGGTGGGGTGGCTTAGGTGGTTTGCCCACCCCTTAGGTGGTGGTGTGTGCAATAGGGATGTGCAGTACCCTGCTTTTGCTCCAGATTCTTCAGAAGTGGCAGTTGAACTTTTTGGTCTCTTTGTATCTTTCATCCAAAATTTTCCCTAATTGCTGCATGCATGCAGTTATTTTTAGTGCCATATAGTTTCTTTGTATTTTTTGCCCAAGGAGAGGTATGTGCAGGTGCAAGCATACAGCACTGCAGCAAAGGGTCCCAGGTCCTTGACCTGTCTCATTCCCGCCCCCACCCAAGAGACTCTTTTTTGATTTTTTTCATTTTTATTATTTTCTGATTTTTAAAAAAATTTACTTTATGTTTGACTGCATTGGATCTTTGTTGCTGCTCATGAGCTTTCTCCAGTTGTGGCTAGCAGGGGCTACTCTTTGTGACAGCACACAGGCTTCTCATTTCTGTGGCTTTTCTTCCTGGAGACCACAGGCTCTAGAGCACAGGCTTAGTTGCTCCACAGCATGTGGAATCTTCCCAGACCAGGGACTGAACCTGTGTCCCCTGCACCGGCAGGTGGATTCCTATCCACTGTACCACCAGGGAAGTCCTACACCTTTATTCTTGAGGGGTAAGGGGCTGAAGGTCTCTTATCCTGAACTTATTCCTGCTGGACAAGGGCTGCAGACCCTAGCCTGCCCTAGAAGTATAGAAGTCTTTTGTTGACTACCAGGAACTTGTAGGAACCTGGGCCACTTTCCACTGGAATGGACTGAATTCCTTAAGCCATCATGCACCTTACTTCAAACCGTTGGCACCTAGACATATAAACTTAACCAGAAGGTTAAACAAATGAGGACTTAAAAGGAGAAAGATGAAAATAGCCATTAAAGGGCTTAGAAAGGGAAGGAACCAGGTTAACTTTGAGCTTCCTTAGCTGTTGACCAGACAACTCCCAGCATGGCAAGATGTAATTACTTTAGGCATCAGAGAACAGAGACCTGGGTTTCCTCCCAACTGTCTAGCAAGCTTTGTGACCTCAGGCAGGTCACTTCCCCTCATGTGGCCTCAACTTTCTCTCTAAAATTAAGCAAATACATAGATTGCACATCCTTGTGACCCTTTTCACTCATTGGAGACATTGCTAATCCATTTCTCCTGAGGCTAGATAAGAAACTTAAGAGTCCTTCTCAATAACGTGTTCCAGAAAATCACTACTAATGAATCAATGTTGATAGTCAGCATGAAACCTGCAGGCCCCTTCTGTACTAGAAGCTTCCTTCCTCCATCCACACAGCTATGATTCATCTCAGAGCCATGTATCACAAGCCAATGTAGCCAACCTGACTCTTGTGTAGAGATGTCCTAGAAGTACGTGGCATCACCAGGGCCCTGGGGACACCCAGCTACTGAGGCAGGAATTCCAGACCATGTCCCTACTTTTTCCATCGCCTTCAGCCTTTCTGCCTCTTACTAGGCTAGGGCCAGGAGTCTCGTGCATGCATTTAGGCTCCAGCCCCATCCATCTCCAACCTGGCCCATTAAGAAAGTCCTTTGTAGAGGTGGCCCTAGGGCATGTCGAACAATCACACAGGGTGAGGCTATCACAGAGAAAGCCAATTTTAGAATGTGTCATCACATTAGTGCAAATTAGCTCTGATATTTACTTATCCTTAAGAGGCTTTTTATTTACAGGAATGAAATCTTTTATTTCTACAAGCAACATAGAGACCAACCACCCTCAACCTTTCCTATCCTCACAATTTCATAAATGTCCCTTCCCTCTCCTGCCAACAGACACACAGTAATAAGAAATCAGCTAATCTATTAAGAGCAAGAGTAACAGGCTTCTTGTCTGGCCCCCCTGAGTCCTGTCCCTCCTAAAGCTTCCCACCTAACCCTTCTCCCCTCACATCACCTCCCTCCTGCCTTGAAGTAGCCCGTGCTGCATAATGAGAGTTTTGGAAGGCAAACCCAGTGGTTCTTAAAAGAATCTACTGTCCTCATTAGGGTCAATCTTTAAGGTCCTTCATCTATCTTGAAATTCTTAACTCTGTCCTTGTTCCCTGCTTCATCAGTAATGCTGCCAGATGCAATGTATCATTCAATAAATCCAACGGCTTGTCAAAAATAGTAACTGAATTCCCCATATTGCCAACTCAAAGCTTGATCTCCTGAAGCCCAGATACAAAAAACATTAAGCTCCACTGAGTTCAAATTGCATTTGGAGATCTTTTGCTGATAGCTGCCAGTTCCCAGGACCCCAGGGCCTAAAACTAAGCCAGAGTTAATATCTCATTAGGTGAAAAGTTTGACAGAATATAGAGTGTCAGGGTTAGTGGGGACATCAAAGATCTTGTAGTCCAATCCCTTTGTTTACAAATAGGGGAAGTATACACAGGAAGGTTAAGTGATTTACCCAGAATCACACAGCAATTTAGTGACAAGGCAGGGAATAAACAGAGCCAAATTTCTGACATTAATGCTCCTCTGGCAGTGTTATAGGTTATATGTTAATAGCCTATACAGTAGCTATTTGCACTTCACCTCATGTTCTCTTGTCCCAAAAGAACTAAAAAAAATTCATAGCAAAAAAACACACCCACAATAAAAAAAAAAAAAAAATTTAAAGGGAATGCGATGGTAGCCCAATGGTTAGAACTCTTTTCTCACTGCTGAGGGCCCAGGTTCAATCCCTGGTCAGGGAATTAAGATCCCACAAGCCATTATGTCACAACCAAAAAGGAAAATAATAAATAATGTATAAAGAGAGGGGGACAGAGAGAGAGATCTGAGACTTAAGCTCAAAAAAATTTTTTTTTCTTTTTCAAGTGTCAAGTCTTTCAAGACCATAGGCAGTGTAGACCTTATCAGTAGGAGGTACAGACTGCCGAATTCACATGGCTTGGGATACCTACTGAAAGGTCTCCCACCCCAAGTACTTCCATTTGCTGGTTGTGGTGGGTAAAGGAAAGGTGTGAAAGAGGGCTCAGAGTTACTGGGTGCTCAGGAAGGACCTCCTTGATAAGGCAGCTACTGAACAGAGACCCAAAGCAGATAAGGGGGCAAGCCAGGTGGGGATGTGAAGGAAACATGTTCTAGGTAGAGAAACAGTAACTACAAAGCCTCTGTGGCCAAACTGGGCAAAAAGAAAAAGGCAAAGTGTCAGGTAAGAGAGTTGGGTTGGGAGACGTGGAGGGCGAATCAGGGCCTTAACATAGGGTTTTAAAAGCCATTGTAAAAACTCAGAGTTCACAAGGAGTGATGTGCCATCAGGGCACTGAGGAAAAGGGAGTGACATGATGTGACTTACATTTTGAAAGGAATGGTTTATATAATGAGAAAACACTTCACATTCACTAGGGTGGCTATAAACAAAATGTCAGATAATAACAAGTGTTGGTAAAGATGTAGAAACTTGGAACCTCATCCATTGTTGGTAGGACTGTAAAATGATGTAGTGGCTTTGGAAAACAATCTGACAGTTCCTCAAAAAGGTTAAGCATAGAGTTGCCATATGACTCAGCAATCCCATTCTTCCTTATATACCCAAGAGAAGTGAAAGTGTATGTCCAATATGAACATTGTACCCAAATGTTCATAGCAGCATTATTCACAGTAATCAAAAGTGGAAACAATGCAAATGTCCATTGACTGATGAATAAATGAACAAGGTATGATATAGCCACATAATAGAATATTGCATGTGTGCATACTCAGTCACTTCAGTCATGTCTGACTCTTTGCAACCCCATGGATTGTATCCACCAGGCTCCTCTGTCAATGGGATTCTCCAGGCAAGAATACTAGACTGAGTTGCCATGCCTTCCTCCAGGGGATCTTCCTGACCCAAGGAACGAATCCACATCTCCTGCATCTCCTGCATTGCAGGCAGATTCTTTACCCACTGAGCCACCTGGGAAGTCCTAATAGAATATTATGTGGTACTAAAAAAGGCAATGAAATACAAAATCATGCTATAATATGGATGAACCTTGAACACATTAAGTGAAAGAAGCCGGACACAAAGGATCACATACTATGATTCTGTTTATCTGAAATATCCAAAATAGGCAAATGTATAGAATCAGAAACTACATTAGCAGCTTCCCTAAGGATGGGGGCATTGGCAGGGAAGGTTAGGATGAAATCTGAAGTGATTATTAATGGGCATGTGGTTTCTTTTGGGGAGGGGCAGTTAAAATACCCTGAAATTTATTGTGCTGACAATAAATTATTGTGTTGTGCTACTCTGTAAATATCCTTAAAACCATTAGCTAATACACTTTAAAGAGGTAAATATATAGTATGTGAATAATATCTCAATTAAGCTGTTATAAAAATAAATTCAGACTATCATCAGGGCTGCTTAGGTAAAACTGTATAGTGACAGGGCAGAAGCATGGAAATCAATTAGAAGGCTATTGCAAAAACCAGATATGAGATGATGATGACTTGAACCACAGTGAGTTATAAAGGTGAGGGACTCATTGAGTATTATATACCTTCTAAAGGGTGAGACAATATCCTTTATTTCTGATAGATTAAATATGAAATACAAGTTTTAGGTGAATGTCAGTTTTGAGGAATGAACAACTGTTGGGGGCTTACTATGAACTTTAAAGGGGATCCCCAAGAAAAAGAAATGCTAAAAGGCAAAATAGTTGTCTGAGGAGGCCTTAAAAATAGCTAAGAACAGAAGAGAAGCTAAAAGCAAAGGAGAAAAGGAAAGATATACCCATTTGAATGCAGAGTTCCAAAGAATAGCAAGGAGAGATGAAAAAGCCTTCCTCAGAAATCATTGCAAAGAAATAGAGGAAAGTAATAGAATGGGAAAGACTAGAGATCTCTTCAAGAAAATGTGAGATACCAAGGGAACATTTCATGCAGAGATGAGCACAATAAAGGACAGAAATAGTATGGACCTAATGGAAGCAGAAGATATTAAGAAGAGGTAGTAAGAATACACAGAAGAACTATACAAAAAAGACCTTCATGAACCAGATAACCACGAAGGTGTGATCACGCACCTAGAGCCATTCTGAAATGAGAAGTCAAGTGGGCCTTAGGAAACATCACTATGAACAAAGCTAGTGGAGGTGATGGAATTCCAGTTGAGCTATTTCAAATCCTAAAAGATGATGCTGTGAACATGCTGCACTAAATATTACAGCAAATCTGGAAAATTCATCAGTGGCCACAGGACTGGAAAAAGTCAGTTTCCATTCCAATCCCAAACAAAGGCAATGCCAAAGAATGTTGAAACTACTGCACAGTTGTACTCATCTCACACGCTAGCAAAGTAATGCTCAAAATTCTCCAAGCCAGGCTTCAACAGTATGTGAACCGTGAACTTCCACATGTTTAAGTGAATTTAGAAAAGGTAGAGGAACAAGAGATCAAATTGCCAACATCCATTGGATCATAGAAAAAGCAAGAGAGTTCCAGAAAAACATCTAATTTTGCTTTATTGACTACGCCGAAGGTTTTGATTGTGTGGATCACAACAAATTGCGGAAAATTCTGAAAGAGATGGGAATACCAGACCACCTGACCTGCCTCCTGAGAAATCTGTATGCAGGTCAAGAAGCAACAGTTAGAACTGGACATGGAAGAACAAACTGGTTCCAAATTGGGAAAGGAGTACATCAAGGCTGTATGTTGTCACCCTGCTTATTTAACTTATATGCAGACTATATAATGTGAAATTTTGGGATGAATGAAGCACAGGCTGGAATCAAGATTGCCAGGAGAAACGTCAGTAATCTCGGATAAGCAGGTGACACCACCCTTATGGCAGAAAGTGAAGAAGAACTAAAAAACCTCTTGATGAAAGTGAGAGAGGAGAGTGAAAAAGCCAGCTTAAAACTCAACGTTTAGAAAACTAAGATCATGGCATCCAGTCCCATCACTTCATGGCAAATAGATGGGGAAACAATGGAAACAGTGAGAGACTTTATTTTGGGGGGCTTCAAAATCACTGCAGATGGTGACTGCAACCATGAAATTAAAAGATGCTTGCTACTTGGAAGAAAAGTTATGACCAACCTAGACAGCATATTAAAAAGCAGAGATGTTACTTTACCAACAAAGGTCCGTCTAGTCAAAGCTATTGTTTTTCCAGTGGTCATGTATGGATGTGAGAGTTGGGCTATAAAGAAAGCTGAGCACTGAAGAATTGCTTTTGAACTGTGGTGTTGGAGAAGACTCTTGAGAGTCTGCAAGGAGATCCAACCAGTCAATCCTAAAAGAAATCAGTCCTGAATATTCATTGGACGGACAGATGCTGAAGCTGAAACTCCAATACTTTGGCCACCTGATGCGAAGAACTGACACATTTGGAAAAGACCCTGATGCTGAGAAAGACTGAAGGTGGGAGCAGAAGGGGATGACAGAGGATGAGATGGTTGGATGGCATCACTGGCGCGATGGACATGAGTTTGAGTAGGCTCCAGGAGTTGGGGATGGAAAAGGAAGCCTGGCGTGCTGCAGTCCATGGTGCTGCAAAGAGTTGGACACAACTGAGCAACTGAACTGAACTGATTGCTGGAAGAAAAACTTTACTGAGGCTATTGCTGGAAGAAAAAATTACAAATTAATTTTGGTTATGTTAAAAAACTTGAGATCTAGGAACTTCCTTGGTGGTTCAGGGGTTAAGACTCCACACTCAATTTCTGATCAGGGAGCTAAGATTCTACATGCCACACTGCATGGCCAAAATATATATGTGTGTGTGTGTTCAGTCACTCAGTCATGTCCAACTCTTCGCAGTCCCATAGACTGTCACCCATCAGGCTCCTCTGTCCATGGGATTTCCCAGGCAAGAATACTGGAGTGGGTAGCCATATCCCCCAGGGGATCTTCCCAACCCAGGGATATATACTAAACTTGAGATCTATTAGACATCTAAATGGAAGTGTCAAGTGGGCATCCCAGTCTGGAATTCAAGGAGAGAGAAAAACTAAAAAATAAAGCTGAGATGATGATCATTTAGATATTTGAACCTTGAGATGGAATGGTATCATCTAGGGAATGGAAACAAATACAGAAGATAAGAAATTCAAAATGGACTGAGGCCTGGGTTATGCCAACATGTAGAGTTTGGGAAATGAGGAGAAAGCATTAAAGGACATTGGGGGAGGGGGCAATGGATGATTTCCAAAGAAATAAAATATTTCAATGAGAAGGAAGTAGTCATTGCGACATGTATACTACTTCCAGTAAGTCAAGTAAGATGAGGAGTGAAAATTTACCAATGGACTTACTGACTTGGAAGTCTTTGGACCATCACAGGATTAGTCTTGTGACAGTCCTGTGCAACAAAAGATGATTAGAGTGACTTCAAGAGACAATAAAAGGAGAGAAATTGGAGGAGAAGCTAAAGACAATTTGCTCAACTGGTTTTTCCATAAATAAGATCTGAGAAATGGAGAGGCAACTGGAAGAGGTATGTGTCAGAAGAGGTTTTTTTTCTTTTTTTTCCAATGTGAAAACTCATAGCATGTTTGTATGCTGATGGGAAATATCCAGTAGATGAGTAAAGAGGGAACATTGATGATGCAGGAGAGAAGGAGGCCACCACAGGGAGAAGAGCTGAAGTCTGGTGCCCAGGAGGAGGGCTGGCTTTAGAAAGGTGCTTGGATGGCCCACTCACAGTAAAGGGAGGCCAGTCAGGGCAATAGCATAGGTTTGGGAAGATGTGGAAACTGGAATCTTTAGACATCTTCTTTTCATTGCTTCTCTGCCAAACAAGAAACAAGATCACTTGTTGAAGTGAAGAGTAGAAGAGGAAAGGAGAAGACACCAGAATTTTGAAGAGGGGGAAGTAGTTAAATAGTCGTTTGTAGAGGGAGGGAAGGGTTAGACAGGTAGCCTAGGTTAGTGGCTGTTCATTTAAGTGTTATTGAACAAAGGGTGTGTTTTCCCAGCCACATTTAATTGTTTGTGTCAAGGCAGAGTGGGATTTAATCAAGGTCAAGGTTTTCCAGAAAAGAACATTGAGGAAAGAGAGGGTGAGATAGCTGATAAAATGCAAGAATATGCTTCTAATGATGGCCAGGGAGTCTAACCTGGCAGAGGGTGAACTGAGGATATGGAGGGGATTTAGGAACAGAGGGAGGATGGGAGGATAAACAGGGCATAGGTCCCAGTGGGGAAGAGGAGATTTGGAGAGCTGGAGGAGGGAGAAGCACATTAAGCCATTATCGGATATCACCACCTCTTCCTGAATTTATTTACAGGCACTTGTTAAATTGAATTAAATTTTAATGAATTAATACCACTGGCAAAGTTACATGGTGTATTAGTTTCCTGGGGCTGCTGTAACTGGATGGCTTAACCAACAGAAGTGTATTGTCTCACAGTTCTGAAGGCTAAAAGTTCCAACTCAAGGTATTGTCAGGGTCGATTCCTTCCTAGGGGGTGTGAGGGAGAGTCTGCTCCTTGCCCGTCTCCTAGTGTCTGGTGGCCTTGAGCATTCCTAGACTTGTAGATAATGCTCTCCCTGTGTCTTCAATGGTCTTCTCTCTGTACATGTCTGTCTCTGGGTATAAATTTCCCCTTGTAAAATTACGTCAATCATAGTGGACTGGATCCTATCCTAGTGACCTCATTTAATCTGATCGCCTCTGTAAAGTCCCTATCTCCAAATAAGATTACAACCTGAGGTCCCAGGGAGTTAGGACTTCAGTATTTTTGTTCTGGGAGACATGACTCAACACGTAACACAGAGTATCCTAAGTAGTAATATATATGCTGAGAAAATACACAGGTAGCTATACCAGCAGGATTCAAACTGAGAATGGTCAAACTTGAATCTTAGAAAATGACATCTTCAGTTGTTTAGTGTTCATTGGAACAGAAACCAAGTCAGCCATTACCCTTCACCTCTGCTTGGGATCAAGAAGGTGTGCAGGGGTGTAAGAGTAGGGGAGAGGGAATGGGGATGTCTGCAAAATTACCTGGATAGTGGTCCAGAAAGAGCCCTGGGGAAAAGTCACACAAAAGTTTTTAGCCTGGCTGTTTGAGCTAGAAATCCAAAAAGCATTTCTCCACCAAGGTCTGAAGCACCCTTGCCTTCCTTTACCCTGTACCTATGAAGCAGGTTGGTCATTCTGTTCTATGGTCCACGAAGGGTCTGGCATTCTTTCAGCCTT
Organism: Muntiacus reevesi; assembly: GCF_963930625.1. Lineage (NCBI taxonomy): Eukaryota > Metazoa > Chordata > Mammalia > Artiodactyla > Cervidae > Muntiacus > Muntiacus reevesi. The sequence continues at coordinate 97,508,962 of NC_089250.1, forward strand.
AGGAAGTGTGATGCTAACCACTGGGTCAGGACGACCCATGCAAGCCCTCAACACGAGGCACTTCTCTCTCAGCACTAAAGCACCTGGCAAAACAAATGTGTTCTCAGAGGTGAGCAGTAGATCCCTAAAGACTTTTGAAAAGGCATAGGAAGCAGATGCCTAATGCCTGGGCTTTCAAGTATGGAAGTATCTGCCAGAAGATGTATCAAAATAGAAGGTCAAAATAGAAAAAAAATTGAGCAACTGGTTGACCAGACATCTTGGAATGGTGATTATTAAACTGTGACCAATGAAATTCATTGATCAGTTGCCATTTCAATACATGAAAACTGATAGTGATTTAATTCATAGGCATAAGGGGTCACTAAATTTTAGTCTTCATAAATTCAATTTAGTACATTATAAGTTTATTGAGGCTGCTAATTCATTACTGTGCTAACAGTTCTGGCTCCCACACAATGCTTGGCAACACTGCAAGCTCCAGCACAAGCTCACATTCACTTGGATGGAATTCCCACAAGTGTTGAGAAGGATCCTTTGTTGTCAGTGTATTATCCATGTTGTCTTGAGTTGGTTGATTGTTCTTTTTAAATTGCTGCTATTCTTGTTTTTTAATTGCAAATGGCTGTGGTTTTATTATATCTTATTAATTTAGTTGGTCGTCAGTAGTTTGTTAAACCCTACTGTGTGTAATGGTGCATACTTGTACCAAGAGTATTTTTGGCCTATAATTATCTAATAACTAGGCTTTAAGGCAAAATATATTGTGATTCAAATGTGAGTCAACCAGACCATTATTTCTAAAGCACATTATATATAGATACATAGATATGTACACGTATATGTGTATTTATAAATATATATGTACATATAAATTATATAATTTAAAATGTTTATAAACACACATATGTAGTTGTTGTTGTTTAGTCACTCAGTTGTGTCCAACTCTTTGCAATCCCATGGACTATAGCCCACCAGGGTCCTCAGCCCATTATATTCTCCCAGCAAGAATACTGGAGTGGGTTGCCATTCCCTCCTCCAGGGGATCTTCCTGACCCGGTGATCGAACCTGCATCTCCTGCAGTGGCAGGTGGAAATTTTACCACTGAGCCACCAGGGAAGCACACATGCGTAGTATATTTATATATTAAATAGTCTTTCCAAACATTCCCCCCAAATTTCCTGTACAGTGGAATTTTGGTGGTAAATATTTGTGCTCTTTATATAACTTTATATAGATTCCAACATACTATCAAGGTAGTATAATTACTGGGTTATTTCTATGGGTGTAGGGCATTGTTTTATAATGGGAAATCATTACATATGACTCTTCTCTTATATGATAAATAATAGGTTTTTATAAATTATAAGCTATTGACTAGCTACATTTTCATATTTTGTCCCCCAGATTATGGGAGACCATGCCTTGCTTTTGTAAGTTTGTTCCTCATTGTTGTTGTTCAGCTGTTCAGTTGCCTCTGGCTCTTTGTGACCCATGGACTGCAGCATGCCAGGCTTCACCATTTCCTGGAGCTTGCTCAAACTCATGTCCATCAAGTCCGTAATGCCATCCAACCATCTCATCGTCTGTCATCCTCTTCTCCTCCTGCCTTCAACCTTTCCCAGCATCAGGGTCTTTTCCAACAAGTCAGTTCTTCACATCAGGTGGTCAAAGTAATGGAGCTTCAGCTTCAGAATAAGTCCTTCCAATGAATATTCAGGATTGATTTCCTTTAGGATTGACTGGTTGGATCTCCTTGCAGCCCAAGGGACTCTCAAGAGTCTTCTCCAACACCACAGCTCAAAAGCATCAGTTCTTTGGCGCTCAGCCTTCCTTATGGTCCAGTTCTCACTTCCATACATAACTACTGGAAAAATCATAGCTTTTTGACTTTATGGACTTTTGTAGGCAAAGTAATGTCTCTGCTTTTTAATATGCTGTCTAGGATTGTCATAGCTTTTCTTTCAAGGAGCAAGTGTCTTTTAATTTCATGGCTGTAGTCACCATCTGCAGTGATTTTGGAGCCCAAGAAAATAAAGTCTGTCACTGTTTCCATTGTTTCCGCATCTATTTGTCATGAAGTGATGGGACCAGATGCCGTGATCTTAGTTTTTTGAATGTGGAGTTTTAAGCCAAATTTTTCCCTCTCCTCTTTCACTTTCATCAAGAGGCTTTTTACTTCCTCTTCGCTTTCTCCCATAAGGGTGGTGTCATCTGCATATCTGAGAGTATTGGTATTTCTCCTGGCAATGTTGATTCCAGCTTGTGCTTCATCCAGCCCAGCGTTTCTCATGATGTACTCTGCATATAAATTACATAAGACAGTGACAATATACAACCTTGGTGTACTCCTTTTCCAATTTGGAACCAGCCCGTTGTTCCATGTCTGGTTCTAACTGTTGCTTCTTGACCTGCATATAGGTTTCTCAGGATGCAGGTAAGGTGGTCTGGTATGCCCATCTCTTTAAGAATTTTTCACAGTTTGACTGTTATCCACACAGTCAAAGTTCCCTACAGGGACCCATATCCAATGGATCTGAGAATCTGAACCTTTGGCTCTTATGTGGGACAGTAGCCTAACAACAGTTACTGGAGTCCAGATATATAATAAAGTAAAGCAGCTAATAGCAAGGGCCAGTTCAAATCCTGACCATACATTCGTGGTGCAACCACAAGAAACCTCTTTAACCCTCTTGAGTTTCAACCTCTTCATCTGTAAATTGAGGAAATATATCTACCTTACAAGGTTGTTACCAACTTAAATGAGATGGAGTATATAAAATGCTTAGCACAGGGTTTGGCATAGGAAATGGAGTAGGAAATGGCAACCCACCCCAGTGTTCTTGCCTGGAAAATTCCATAGACAGAGGAAACTGGTGGGCTAATGTCCATAGAGTCGCAAAGAGTTGGACACAAGTGAGTGACTGAGCATGCATATACACATGTGCTCATAAAGGGCAATTTTCTTATTGCTGGGGTTATTATCATTACTAACTCATAAGCCAGGATGGGCTAGATTGTCCTGCCATTAACACATAGCACCAAACAATCTTAATGGTTTACAGCAATAAAGATTGACTTCTTGAATTCATTGTATATTCACTGAAGGTCTGCTATGCCTTTGCTCCAAGTCCCTTTTTCTCTGGGACCCAACCTGGAACATTGCTAGCTATTGGGACAGAGGAAAAAGAGAAAAAAAAACTCTGCTGGCTCTTAAAGCCTTTGCCTAGGAATTATCCATCATTCTGACCCACATTTCATTAGCTAAAGCATCCTGGCCACTTGCATATTTAACAAGGTAGAAATGTTTAACTGCCCTGCAGAAAAAGTTTGTCATTATTTAAGTCCCTAAGTTGTGTTCGACTCTTTTGAGACCCTATGGACTGTAGACCACCAGGTTCCTATGTCCATGAGATTTCCCAGGCAAGAATACTAGAGTGGGTTGCCATTTCCTTCTCCAGGAGATCTTTCTGATGCAGGGATTGAACCCCTGTCTTCTGCATTACAGGAAGATTCTTTACTGCTGAGCCATCATGGAAGCCCCACAGAAAATGTACCACAAGGAAACTGGAACATTTGGTGAGCAGTAATACCATCAACCATACGATTAATTACTAACTTACTAAGGGTATAATCTTTAGCCCCACTATCTTTGAGAGTCCACCCAGCTTACCTACTAGGGTCAAAAGACCCTGCTAGTGTAATCCAAATGTAAGATCTAAATGGATCCTTCATTTAAGGCAACTGTATATTTCTCTCTTATGTACATATCCAAGTATGAAACAATCTCAGCTATTGTCTCACAGCAGCGCGGTGACTCTAGGCCATCCTCACTGCTGCAGCTGTGCTGTGCTGCGCCTAGTCGCTCAGTCATGTCCAATCTTTTAGACCCCGTGGACCCTACCAGGCTCCTCTATCCTTGGGGTTTCTCCAGGCAAGAATAGTGGAGTGGGTAGCCATTTTCTCCTCCAGGGGTTCTTCCCAACCCAGGGATCCAACCCAGGTCTCTTGAATTGCTGGCAGATTCTTTACCATCTGAGCCAGCAGGGAGGCCCGTCCTCACTGCTACAACTTCATTTTCAGCCAGAGTCTCCCCGTGCTGAAGCTGCTCCAATACTGTAACCAATATCACGTGCTCTGCAGTATCCACCCACGTTATTCTTCCTATCTGGATTTACTTCTTCCCTCTCTTGCTTCCTGAAGTAGCAGGTCTTATTGAAACATGAAAGTCCCAAAGGAATTAAATGATACATAGGGGAAGACAGTAAAAAAGGTAATGCAACTTCCTTAGAGCTGAACTTCTGTGAGCAGATTAATGTCATTCTCAGGAACTTTGTTTCCACCTCCACCATGGACCTCTGGTGAGCTAGACTGGCAGCTGAACTCTAGGCCTGCACACAAGCAAGTCAGTGCACAATCTGAGGATTAGTGGCCAGTAACTTAAGGGAAGGATTTACAGATGAGAAAGCTGGAGGATGCTAATGAGCCAGAGAGTAGATCCATATCTAGAGCAAATCAAAATTTTCGGGGTTTTTTGTTTTTAATTTTGACTGCGCCAGGTCTCGGTTGCAGGACCTTCGTTGCATCAGCAGGATCTTTTGTTGCAGAGCACGAACTCACTTAGTGGTGTGTGGGGCCAGTCGTTGCTGTGCATGGGCTTAGTTGCCCTGTGGCATGTGGAATCCTAGTTCCCTGACTAGGGATCAAACCTACATCCCCTCCATTGCAAGGTGGATTCTTAACCACTGGACCACCAGGGAAGTTCTAAAATTTGAGTGTAAATCATTTATCAAATCCAAAAACACACCTGCCCATGAAGATTCCTCCCCCAAAGGCCACTCAGGTACAGATCCACATTTAAAGATGGATAACTTGGGGGTCTGACCTTTCCCAGACGTGGCTGACTGATGAAGATGAACAGATTCAATTCTCTAAAATTCACAAGCAGTCTCGGCAAGCATGGCAAACCAACTGAAGACCCGACAAGAGGTCTCATGTTGGCCCTGGTTTCGAGGGTTCTCATGCTCCTTTAAAGTATGAGGTTGAGACCCATTGAGATAAAGACACGTAGGCAGTGAGTGAAACCCTGTCCCCACCTCCATGTGGGAGACTTCCCAGACTCCAGCTGCTCCTCTGCTACCTTCAGAAACCATGCCACAGCACCATGCCCCCTGCTGTATTATTTATTTAATGTTCTAATATTGAATGGGTCCTTTTAAACTGAACCTAACTTAACCTTTTTCCTAAACAATACCAGCTGTGAACTCACAGCTTTGATGTGCTAATTATTTTTGTCCAAGATGCATCACATTTAAAAAAACTATTTAAAACTTTTAAAATTCATGAGTCCTTAATATCACTGGTGTCCCACCAGTGATGTGCACACTGAACTCAGGAGGTCGACTCTGCAACCTGCTGCCCCTACCCCTGTGGCCGGCTTACCTGGATCTTTGTGAGGATGGTCGCTCCTTTGACCTTTCTCCTATTCTTCCTTTATCCATAATCCATAGCCAAACCAGGAATTTTTTTTTTTTTTATTCAAAAGTACTTCAGGGAATGATTTAACAACTTTGCCTTCTCTGGTGGATTTCTATATTTTTATTTATTTTTTGAATATTTAGCTCATCCGAACACCACATGTATATGGGAGATTCTCTACCATCTTAGTCCATTTCACCACAAAATTGATGATAGAAACTCACTTTACCAGCCTCCCTTGCAGCTAGTGCACAGCCATTTATTTTAGGCTCTGCTCATCTGATGGTGAATTCAAAATTTGATTACACAAAGAAGTGCCACTTAAAGCACATCTATAGAATGTGGCAGATACATCCAGTCCCTCTCCTTATCAAGTTCACCATCTAATCTGTTTTAAATAGATATCATCAGACAATTGCAATACAGTGAGACAGCTACTTTAATTAGGGTATCTACAGAACACTCAGTGCAGAGGCTTGCAGGTAAAATTATCAGAGAAGTGATATTTGGCCTGACTCATGAAAGATGGGGTTTCCCAAGAGGATAAGGAAGATGGCACATTAAATGTTACATATTATTATCATCATTTACCAGATTTAAGTCAGATAGACATTGACTCAAGTCACAGTTCTACTGGGAACATCAGTTTCCTCAGTTATAATCTTACCCTATTTGGTACAGCAAAGAATAGATAAGATTTAAGTATACTTAAGTATAATACTTAACATTGGGCACACAGTTTGGTTCTTCATAAATGCTTTTTCTCTTCTCATCTCTAATATTTGTTTTTTTGGGATGTCCTTCTTTTCTCAATTTCCATTCTAGAAGAAAATCCTATCTATTATTCAAGTTCTACTTGAAACATAGCCTATACTGTGAAGCTATTATTTACCTAAAAGACATAATCTTCCTTCCTCTGAAACACTGTTGGAGTTCATCTTGACCTCTATAATGCTTGGCTTATTGTTGACCCATATTTGATGAAATTAATTAAATTGTCCCCCATTCTGATCCCTGTTTTTAGTCTTAATGTCTGCTTGTTTTCCTCTTTAATCCTTATTCTCTGCCTAGCCAGCATTATGACCACACCATGGTAAGGCTTTGACTTTTAAAAAAAAAAAAAACCTGTCTGGTGTTCTGGACAACTGAATTACCATATGTCTTTGATCTCAGGGTTCTGTGTGTGCCTCCACTCTGGGTCAGTCCTGTTACACATTTGTTTTCCTCTCTATTTGGTATACATATCTACTGAGCCCCTTCTAATGATCTGACAGGGTCATAGGCCCTGGAGATGTGTCAGTGAATAAAACAGATTTGTTCCTTGTCTCTGCTTTCAAGGAACTTACCATCTTGTTGAGGGAGGCAGTCAGCAAATAATACCACAGTAACAACTATGTAATGATGCTGTAATAGAAAAATACAGACTGGCTTGTCATAGGTCCAATTTGTTCTTTCTCTTCCCTCACCAAACCTCTCCTCCTACCTTTTTGTCCTCTCCACTCTCATCCCAATGTCTGTATGTTTAAATTCTTATTCTTTAAGGCCTAGATCCAGTGCCATCTTCTCATGAACATAAGACAGAGAAAGAAGTATGTACCCAGTCAGCATACAAATGGATTTTTATGCACATCTTCTCACCCACGTTACAAACTCCTGAGGGCAAGGCTTCACACACTTTATCTTAATAGTCCAAGAGCTAAGCCAGCAATGGAAGTACACATCAGCTCCTGTGAAACAAACAAAAGGTCCTCTCCCCAGTCCTAACAGACTATACTTAGAGAACCGTCATCCATACTCCTTGTAGGAAATCCTGTTCTGTTCCTGCCTCCATTCAGGAATATAACCTTAGACAAAAGGTAAACAAATACTTGGAGTCCAGAGATGACAAGAACTTGGAACATTCTACATCTCGAGTCCCATGGTAACTAAGGTTGTGTACCACGAACACTACCATGAGAGTTTCTTAATCCGGAAGGACTGAGCATTTTTTCCATATTGTTAATTCTGTTATTCTGGACCTAATAAATGGTTACCTGGGTCACAAGCTGCTGAACAATATGCTGCGTTTCTAAACCCACCACTTTATTGCATGCTGTGCTGTTCTCAATTGCTCAGTCATGTCTGACTCTTTGTGACCCCACAGACTGTAGCCCGTCAGGGTCCTCTGTCCATGGGATTTCCCAGACAGAAATAGTGAAGTGGGTTGCCATTTCCTTCTCCATGGACTCTTCCTTGACCCAGGGATCAAACCTGCGGCTCTTGCATCTCCTGCACAGGCAGGCGGACTCTTTACCACTAGTGCCACCTGGTTATCATCAATATTAGGATCATGAATATTACGCTTTGCCAACTGAACATCTGAAGTTGTTTATGGGAGCCCTGGCCAGGTCAGCACTTGGTGCTGTCAGTAAATAAGCAGAAACTTCCAGTGCATTGGGCTGGGGTACACAGATATTTACTCCTCTGTTTGCACAGTTTGCTACTTTCCTGCTACTCTTGGTTTTCATCTTAGGTGCCATGTGTGGTGCTGTGAGGGATGCTGGATGTGCACGCCTGTGTTTATTTGGGGAATGCAAGAGCTGTGGGGTTTTAATTATCCTGAGCTGGTAGAGATCAATTTGATAAACAAACATATTAGTAAAGAAAAAAGAAAAAACAAGCATTCTTTTGCTGTCAGAGGATGGCAACTTGAAATTGTAGCATCCTAGAGCTGGAGAGCTGGAAGAAACTGCAGAGATGAGGGAGGTCAAGCCCCTCATTGTGCAAATTAGGAAACTGAGCCCCCAAAGACAAAATAGCTTAAAAAGTGTCTAAGAACTTGGATTCTGCTATGAGACAGACCCAAGTTTAAATCCCAAGTCTATAACTTATCAAGTGATGTTGGCAAGCCACTCGACCTTTCAGGGACTCAGTGTCCTCATCTGGAAAATGGTGATGATGATAGACTTATGAGGATTAAATGGGATGATGATTAAAGTGCTCAGCACAGTAATTGAATAGTGAATAATTAATCATGCTAGCTTTTATCATGATCAGCTTCATCATTACCACCATTGTTAGTTACCACCACAGACTGTTAGTTATAGTGCTCTTCCCTAAATTAATACTCTCTTACACATACCTGGATTTGTTTTTATACATATACATTTCTTTATACATAAGAAATAATTATTAGGACTTCCCTGGTGGCCCCGTGGTTAAGAATCTCCCTGCCAGTGCAGGGAACACAGGCTTGGCCCCTGCTCCAGGAGGGTCCCACGTGCCGCAGAGCAACTGAGCCTGTGTGCTGCAACTAATGAGCCCTCACTCTAGAGCCCATGTTCCCCAACAAGAGAGGCCACTACCGGGAGAAGCCTGCGCACCACAACGAGAGAGTAGCACCCACTCACTGCAGCTAGAGAAAGCCTGAGGGCAGCAACAAAGACCCAGCAAAGCTAAAAATACATGCATTTTTAAAAATTAAAAAAGAAAGAAGTCATTTTATAAGTCTTGCCCCAATAATCATATGGTCCAAATTAATTTCCAAATCAAGTTTTACCTTATTTCAGTGTTCTCCAGTGCTCACTGGATCTTCCAATAATTGTATATTCTACATTGTTACGGTTCTGGAAATGTAGTTCACTTAGCATAAATATATGCTTGTCCTAAATGTGTAGTCATTCAAGAACGATTAATGATTTTACCAAGATGTTTTACTTTGAAGAGTACAGAATCTCTTAGGATATTTGACTAGAATTCTTTTACCATTCCCTAAGGCCCCAAATTAACAAAACACGATGCTTTTTGTGGCTTGATCTAAATAGATAATCCGTGAGTCAGAAAAAGATGATTTCAGAGCATGACATGCAAATGCAGAATTAATGGATGTTTATTTAAAATCTGGGCCCTTTTCCTTGACTACATTTACTATAATTAGAAGACTGGCCGTTCTCACAAGGGGTTACAAACACACCATTGGAAATGTCGTATGTGAGATGCCAGAAAAAAGATTAATACTCTTTATTGAGTGGCTGGAAACTGTCAGCACCCAACACAACTTGCTGTCTCAAAAAATGAGATTCCAGAGAAGGAAAACACTGGGAATTTGGATGATGAATAATACCCAAGAGGAGAGAATGCTGTACTAGATTTTCTGTGGGCTGCTGGGAGATGAGAATGGAAGGATGATGTGATAGCTAGTCTAGAATGATAGGGTGCTTCCTGCAGATTCAAATTTTGTGTGGCCCAAAGCTTATATAGTTGAAGGCAGCTTCTGTACGTAAATGAATATAAAATTATGAATAAAAAAAACTACTGGGGCCTTTCCCAGGGTCTTAGAAAGGACCCCTGAAGCTTAAACTTCATTAACTTCATAGTATCTTTGGGGTTTGGTGCTTGATAGTTTATACCATTTTCACATAGATGTACTAAATTGATTAAGAGCTTTAGGTGTTAAGAAACCACGGTTTGACTCCTGGATTGGCCATTTATTGCTGTGTCATCTTGAGCAAGTGTCTTAAATTCTCTGATCCTCACTTTCCCCAACTATAAAAGAGAAAAAAATAATGTCACCTTTATAGGTTATGCAAATATTTTAATCCATGGAAAGCACTTGAAGAAGTAGGATGGACTTCCCTCGTGACCCTATGGTTGAGAGTCTGCCTGTCATTGTGGGGAACACAGAAAGATTCCACATGCTGCAGGGCGAAGAAATCCGTGTGCCACAACTACTGAGCCCACACACTCTAGAGCCCGTGCTCTGCAACAAGAGAGGCCACTGCGAGGAGAAGCTGTTGCAGAGCATCAAAGAGTAGCCCCCACTCACCACAACTAGAGAAGCCATGCACAGCAACGAAGACTCAGTGCAGCCATAAGCAAATAAAATTTATATTTTTAAAGAAGTGTCTACCATATAGAAAGAGCCCAATAAATAGTCTTTTTTATCTCCTATACTCCTTATTCAATCTGCATCTATAGTTCTGTGAATATTTATTCAAAAAATGAGCTTTTCTCCCTAAGACTCAACTCTTGATTTGGCAGGAATTATGATTTTCTAAGTCCATGTCTCTTGTTTCTCTTTTCTAATGCCTACCTTGTCCTCTTAATCTGTTTTACCCAAAAAAATGAGTATGGGGCAGAATGAGAAATGGAATTCAAATCAGCTAATTAAAATCCCCAGAAAAAAGATAAAGACATTAGTGTTCCAAGCACTTAATTCCTTTCCTCCAGGCCAGCTGTTCTATATCAGCTGTTGCTTCCATGTAATGGTCACTGACACTGGGGGGTAGGGGGGCGGGAAGTGTGGATGCAGGCACAGATACCTGGGCCTCTCATCTTGTTTCCTCCTTTGTCTGGTTAAGAAGAAGGAACATGAGATGTCTGACTGGGTGAAGCACAAGCTGGAACCAAGGTTGCCGGGAGAAATATCAATAACCTCAGATACACAGATGACACCACCCTTTTGGTAGAAAGCAAAGAAGAACTAAAGAGCCTCTTGAGGAAAGTGAAAGAGGAGAGTGGAAAAGTTGGCTTAAAGCTCAACATTCAGAAAACCAGGACCATGGCATCCAGTCTCATCACTTCAGGGGAAACAGTGAGAGACTATTTTGGGGGGCTCCAAAATCACTGCAGATGGTGACTGCAACCATGAAATTAAATGACACTTGCTCCTTGGAAGAAAACCTATGACCAACCTAGACAGCATATTAAAAAGCAGAAACATTACTTTACCAACAAAGGTCTGTCTACTCAAAGCTATGGTTTTCCCACTAGTCAGGTATGGATGTAAGAGTTGGGCTATAAAGAAAGTTGAGCTCCAAAGAAATGATGCTTTTGAACTATGGTGATGGAGAAGACTCTGGAGAGTCCCTTGGACTGCAAGGAGATCCAACCAGTCCAGCCTAAAGGAAATCAGTCCTGAATATCTGTTGGAAGGACTGATGCTGAAGCTGAAACTCCAATACTTTGGCCACCTGATGCAAAGAACTGACACATTGGAAAAGACCCTGAAGCTGGGAAAGGTTGAAGGAGGGAGGAGATGGGGACGACAGAGGATGAGATGGTTGGATGATATCTCGGACTCGATGGACATGAGTTTAAGCAAGCTCCAGGAGTTGGTGAGGGACAGGAAAGCACAGCATGCTGCAGTCCCTGGGGTCACAAAGGGTCACAAAGACACAACTGAGTGACCAAACTGAACTGAACATGAGATTGAGGGGTCATCCAGCTCTGTCCTTTCTCCTGGAAATACAGATGATGCCTTCAGGTTTAGAAAACAGTGAGTTTTCTATTGACAAGAACAGCCCTACTTCCTGGGAGAGACGGCCTCCCATTTCTGATTCTGCAGACAGAGACACGCTTCAGCTCTGGGATTAGGCTCATGGTATGGATTTGAATTCACTTTTCACTAGTTACTACTGGTGAGACCTCAGGCAAGTTAGTTTCAGGAGATAGTAATAGCACCTACCTGACTGGATTACCATGAGTATTACCTAAAATATGTATGTAAGCACACAGCATAATGTATGGGCAAGACAGAGAGAGAGAAAGCAATAAAGACACAGAAAGAGAGCAGAAGAAACTCAAGTATTCAGTTGTTTCTCATAGTATTAAGTGTCCAGGAAAATCCCAAGGGCTAAAGGGCATTCAGAGGGCAAAAAACTTCATCTTTATATGCCAAGACCACCCATGATCCCCTGGCATAGCAGGAAAAACCATTGTGATCTATTGGTAATGTCTGCCTTGGCCATGGGGCAGAATACCTGCTATCTCTGGATTCTCTTCTCCTGGAGACTCAGATCATTCATTCAGACTCTGCCATTAGATAAAATATGAGGTCACTGTTTTAGGGAGCCAACAATCTTAGTCTTCAGAACTAGAAACATCTTATGTTTATGTAAAATGAAATAGTTATTCATGAGAAGTATACCAAGAAATAGCTCAAGAAAGAAACAGCTCTAAGTTCTGACCTGTTTCCTTTCCTGTTGCTTTGTTGCATGTCTACATGGACCCTGTCTAATTCCATTTAATCTTCTCAGTTCTCAGTGGTCTTTGTGTTAATTCTCTGTTGAGACCAAAAAAGGAAAAAAAAAAAAAACACCTTCTGATAACAGATTTCTAATTTAGCATTTCAATACAGATTTGTGTTCATTCTAGTTTGTTGCAATATCTGGCACAAGCCTTAGTACATAATAGGTGCTCAATAAATACCTTTAATGCATGAATAAGAATTCTCTTATGCCAGCTCCCCATTAGGATGCATGCTTCTGAAGACAGATATGATTTATATTACTCATCATTATCTCCCTTGCCCCCATTCCCTCAAGTGATTGGCACAGTGTCTAGTACATGGTAATGACTCTATAAATATTTGTTAAATGAATGAAGTATTAATGGCAGGACTGCCAACCTTCATAGCTTCAAATTTCTTCTGCTATCTGTTCTGGCTTCTTGCTACATAAATCTTTCATATCAGTGCATTACAGTATTTGAGAATTTTCCATTTGAAGAGCTCACCAGAGAATATTCCTCGTAAAGAGGAATGGGCCTTATATTATCTTATTACTCACTAATTTCATAAGAAGGGCTGTTTGCTGAATTCCCTCAACCTGCTTCCTTCTTGTTTTTCACTTTCCCTGCTACTCACTATCTGCTTTGCTCTCCAAGAAGCTCCTCATTCTGTGGGAGCCATAGGCAGCCATTAGGAACTAAAACTTTTCCTCAATGAAACATAATCCTTCAGAAAGGAAATCTCCCTTCGTCTTCTTCTACTGTAGCAAATCTATGGAATTTCCACACTGCCCTTTTGGACTGAAGGAATTTCCATTTACTGCATCCTGTAAGCACCTTTATAGATCAGTGAGTCAGCAACTGACTTTTAACACCCAATCAATACATGCTATGTTTCCATTTTCTGTTGGTTAAATTTAAGACAAAGAAATTTCTTCACACTTTTATTCCATTTGCTTCAGTTTCCAAGGAAATTTGTGTTTGTGCAGAAAACCAAATGTGCTGTCTGCAGGCAGATGGGTGCTAGGGTTTTACTCACCAGGTGCCTTCCTACTACCTATCCACCTACCTATCTATCTACATACCTTCTCATGTTTCTAGTCAATTATTTTTTTTGCTCTGCATAAAACTACTCTTTATTTATTTCATCTTATATTTTTGCATTCATCTTTGTGAACTATCTTAAGTCCATTTGAAATGTAGTTTATATGACTCAGTGAATATATATATATATAAATGTGTGTGTGTGTATATGTTGATATGTTTAGCACAGACATAGAACCAAGCCTGGATATAGCTCCTGACATCCAGATGCTAATTAGAGTGTTGCTAGAAGAGTAAAATTTACTTGAGGAACAGTGCAAGGGAGTGAATGGCAAATAGCAGCAGGTATGCAATCGTTTCCTAGAAGGTGACATTTGAAGGGACATTCAAAACCATCCAGCTGAGGTTGTGAGACTTGTCTGAAGTCACTTGAGTATTTAGAGTCCTTAGATCTTCTAACTCCAAACCTTATGCTTGTTCTGGGTCCTTGCCCAGCCCTTAGTGTTATGGCAAATGTATTGGGTTAGACAAAAAGTTCATTTGTGTTTTACCATAATATCTTAAGGAAAATTCCGAATGAACTTTTTGGCCAGCCCAACATAGGACTCCCTAAAGGAGTCCCTTTAGGCAAGACACTTAGCAGATATGCAATCATTTATCATCATAGAACAAAAACCATGTATCCTCTAAGAGTTATCAAAACAAATATTTATCCTTAATCATAAAGTCCTTTACAACATTTTTTCCTGAGTCTAATGGATATTAGGTTATTATTTTGATTGGCTGAAAGACTTGACTCTGATTCTGAATCAATTTAACATAAAAAATTTAATATTCATCTCTCCAAGAACTTAGGGGAGCAGCTTATGGGAGGAAAAATAAAATTAATAAAATAGTAACAAAAAAGGGGCTGTGGCCTTGAAAATGTTTGGTAGTACATGACAACAGTTGTCATCTTTGCACTTTAATCATGGCTCTGGGCTTCTTGGAAACACAATCAAAAAAGGAAACACAATTAGTTGCATAATTCACTTTTAACTGAGGAGCAGAATCATATTTTCTCAGAAGGCAAGGATTTTTCTTATGTCAAATTCTGAGATCATTTTCTCATAGGAAGCAATATATGGAGGAATGTTTCAATAACAACTCTCAGCTAAGTCAAGAGCAAAATTTACAACTTTTTTGTAGCAAATCTAGCAAAGAGATCATGATGTTGTCTGAAAGTATACAAGATAGATTCTGTGAATGACTTAGCAGTCAACTAGGTCAAAGAAAAAATGTAAGTAATCTAGAGAAAAGGGCAAGCTACATGAGCCTTACATTATCTTCCCTCAGTTTTTTTTCACTTCCAGGATCTTGACAGGTTGTAGGTATCACATAATTTTAAGACATTTCTCTCTAGCAAGACTACAGAGTCCAATTATCCTGAAAATCATTAATTGAAAGCAAATTTTTTAAAAAATATTTATTTATTTACTTGGCTGTGCCAGGTCTTAGTTGTGGCATGTGGAATCTAGTTCCCTGACCAGGAATTGAACCTGAGATCTCTGTATTGGGAGCACAGAGTCTTAGCCATTGGACCACCAGGGAAATCCCTGAAAGCAAATTTAAAACTTTGACAACATGTAAGCAAAGGTTACATGTCAAAGCAAATTTGACACTCTCTCATGCAGACTCTCTGGAGAAGGCACTGGCGACCCACTCCAGTACTCTTGCCTGGAAAATCCCATGGACAGAGAAGCCTGGTAGGCTGCAGTCCATGGGGTCGCTAAGAGTCGGACACGACTGACGCGACTTAGCAGCAGCAGCAGCAGCATGCAGACTCTCAAGCCTAGCTTTGCCTTGAGTAGAAGGCCTCTACCCAGAGACTGATTAAGCTTCCTAGTCAGAAAGAAAGTTTGAAAGTTCCAAATTGCCTGATGAGAGCTTCCTCAGTTTCCTCATTTATAAAATGGGAATAAGAGTTGCCCAGCTCACAAAGTTGCTGGTGGGGAGTGATTGTCATAATATATGAACATACTTGGCACCTACCTGGTTCTCAATAAAATGTTGTGTGCATGAGTAAATAGGTAGGTTTCAGTTGATAGCATAAATTTCCAATAAATACTAAACATTCAACATCCAAAAGACATAACAAAATCTTTAAAGGACATGTATGCTCACTCTCCTTTTAACAAATGGTTGTATCATTTATCCAATTATCTAGAGCAGAAGTTTGCAAACTACAGCCTTTAAACCAAATCCAGCTTGCTGCTCATTTTTTTGTAAAGGTTTCTTGGTGTGAAGCCATGCCCATTCATTTACATATAGTCTATGGCTGCTTTCCAGAAGAGTTGAGTAGTACAACAGAGTCAGTTGGCCCACAAAGGCTAAAATAATTACTTCTGACCTTTTACAGGAAAAGTTTGCTGACCTCTGAATAGATCACATGTCCTCTTAGACGCTAAACATCATTTCAAACACAATACATTCCTAACTAAGATCTTCATCTGGGCTTGTATATTCATGCACATCTGTGTGCACACTTTTCCCTTCTCAACTTGATCATCAACTCAAGTACATATTGTTAATGCTCCCATCTCCTGAAACCAGTTAATCAATCAAGTCCTACCATATTCTTTTTCTTTAAAAATGTCACATCCTTTCCATTCCCCTCCTGCTGTTATTCCTCTTGGATTCCAGTTAGATCCCCTGACACTACCAACATACCCTGAGATCCACCCTCAATACACTGCCTGAGCCACTGCTCTAAAAATGCCATTTTTACACTAGTATAATTCAGCTCAAGAGTCTACAGCACCTCCCACTTGCCGTCCACACCAAGTCTGAATTTACTCTGCCTGGTTTTTCAAACAGCCCGAAATCTGGCTCCACAGTCCATGTGAAACTTCCTGGCCCACCTCTTCCTCTTGTCGAACCAGCACTCAGGTCTGGCCCATCTCTGCTAGCATCACGTTGCTAAATCCCACCTCTGCTCTACACTCCCACCACACCTCTATTCTGGGTTGAGTTGAGTTTTCCTAGATTCATACATTGAAGTCTGAACCCCCATAGCTCAGAATGTGACCTTGTTTGGAAACAGGTACATCTACTGCAGATGTAATTAGTTAAGAGGAGGACATACTGGAGAATAGTGGGCCTTATAAGTATTTTATACAAGAAGGGAAGTTTAGAACCAAAGACACAGGGAAAACACCAGGTGAAGATAAAGGCATAAATCAGGGGCTGCATCTAGGAGCCAAGGGATGCCAAAGATGGCCAGAAAACTACAAGAAGAAAGAAGAGAGGTCTGGAACAAATTCTGCCTCAAAGCTCTCAGCGGAACCAAATCTGCCAACACCTTGATCTTGGACTTCTGGACTCCAGGACTGCAGAACAATACATTTCTATTGTTTAAGCCGCCCAGTCTCTGCCACTTTGTTAAGGCGTATGTGAATGCTCAGTCACTTCAGTCACGTCCGACTCTTTGTGACCCTATGGACTATAGACCACCAGGCTTCTCTCTCCATGGGATTTTCCAGGCAAGAATTGTGGAGTGGGTTGCCACGCCCTCCTCCAGCGTATCTTCCCAACCCAGGAATCAAACCTGCATCTCTTGCATCTCCTGCATTGGCAGGTAGATTCTTTACTGATTGAGCCATCAGGAGCAGGGAATGGCTACCCACTCCAGTATTCTTGCCTGGAGAATTCCATGGACAGAGGAGCCTGGCAGGCTACAGCCCAAGGGATCACAAAGAGTGGGACACAGCTGAGCAACTTTCATGGAAAGTATACACACCATAGAATACAAATTTTGTTAGGGCAGCCCTAGTAAAATAGCATAGCTTGCTCCCTGCCCACGGCTCAGAAAGCTTTTGGGAAGAAGATGATTCTGAAGGTCTTGTGATGTGTTGCTGCAGAGCGGAGAGAAGTGAAGAGGTCTGCAGATTGCAGGGTGCAATTAGTGAGCCCGCTTACCTGTCTGCGTCCTCCCCTCCAGAAGGAAGCCCAGCCTACTTCCTCAGGAGCCTATCAGGCTGCCGGACTTCATCTCCCTCCTGTCAGGTCTAGGGGAGATAAGGGGTGAGGAAAGCCCAGATAAATGTTTGCAGCCCAGGGACCTGCCTTCGCTGAGCTGCTTCAGAATATCTGCTCTCCCCCTCCCTTCCTTTCCCCCCTGGAGACTTAAGCCACAGCCTTTGTAAAGAGCAAACTCGGAGCCAAGCAGATCTGCTTCAGGAGTCTAGCAGCCGCCTTCCGCCTGCTTCTGTCCTGGAAGTCTGAACATCTATCTGGAGAGTCCACAGTCCTTGAATGGAGGCCGCCTGAGAGAGGCTGCCAAGTCCCAAGCATTGTCCAGAAACCTCAAGGAGGCTAAATCAGGACTGATCAACTCATTAAGGAGACTTCTTGCAGAGAATGTGGTCCAGGGGACTGGAGAGGGACCCAGTGGAGCCCTGCATCTCTGCTGTACTCTGACACGCATGCCCACGTGACTCTGGTTGGTTGTCGGTGAGAAAAATGAAATCCCCTCCAAGTCGCTCGACTCCAAGAGGCCAGAGGCCAAGCCAGCCCTTCAGCCACCGAGTCATCGCAGACTGTGTGTCTGTGAGTCTATTACCCTCTTTCCTGCAGACATTTGGTAAGTCCAAATGGCTTGATAAACTCATTTCAAATGATGTAGGGTGAACAGTGATCAGCTTTTCTTTGTTCCAGAGAAAAAAGAAGCACACACACTGAAGTGAGGACATGACCGAGTACTTGGAGGCAGCAGCAGGGCCAGCTTCGTGGGTGTGCAGTGTGTGCTCAGGACACTGCAGTTGGCTTAGCGCTCTGTTCCTGCCGTCTTTCAGTTTTTCATAATGATTGAACAAGGGCCTTGCACTTTTGTTCTGAGCTCTAAAAATGATGTAAGCTACTCTGGGGAGAAGCCTGTATATCTGTGTGCATGCACATATGTGAGTGCCTGCTTGAGAGTGCAACATGTGTGCCTGCGTGCACGCCTGTGTGAGTGTGTGTGTGTGTTTAGCTGTGAGGTGGCAGTGGATGCTGAGTGATGAGTAGAGAAAGAATGGTCCAATTTCAAACCTGGGAGTTGATAATAAATACTGTCGATTCTCACTTTTTGTGGTCATTGTGTTCAATAAAGTTGTTGACAACAGTCAATTGGTGAATTCTGAACCACTGCTCCTAGGGGAAATGCAGGGTTAGGTACCTGTGAGCCTCTGATCATGTTTCATCTACTTATCAATATACAACCTACTTTTATATGTTTGTTTAAAGACGCCTTGTTTAAAATACGTTGTTGGTTCATTAACATCAAACTCACAGCCAACAGCATTGTTAAGTCAAGGCTGAACGAAACTTATCTAACGCAAGGCACATCACAGCCATTTTGCATTTAGGAACACTAGTCAGCACCTCAGCACGATGCTTGGGGGCCTTTATAAACAGAGAAATCACCTACCAAA
Source organism: Muntiacus reevesi (assembly GCF_963930625.1). NCBI lineage: Eukaryota > Metazoa > Chordata > Mammalia > Artiodactyla > Cervidae > Muntiacus > Muntiacus reevesi. Next base: position 97,527,922 of record NC_089250.1, read on the forward strand.
AAGCACCAAAATGTGAAAATACAGCACTTAAGACACCATGAAAAGGATACTTGTTTACAGCAATGAGAGGAGAAGGGAAAGCAGAACACTGCCTTCTTTGACCTCAGCTGGGCACATGCTTGTCCAGTGACTCAAATCTTTTGCCACTCTGCACAGGTCCATTGAAAGCCCATGAAAATGCCCCAAGTATTGGTTTGGAGTTACAAATAAATTTTGGTGAGTAGACAGGTTTGCAAATACCAAATCCATAAAATAAAGAGGACTGAAAGTCAGTATATTCAACTATGGTGGGGAGCCTATGATTCAATTTCTGCTCTATCACTGCTGTATCACATCCAACAAGTTATTTATCCTCTCTCTCCGTTGGTTTCCTCTTCTCCATCTACTGAATTGCTATTGAACCTTCAAGACACATGAACCATTACTTCCTCCATGAGGATTTTCCAAAAGCCTCAGTTGAAAATGAATTGTTTCTTTTTCACCTCAAGTCACCCCTCTTTCATGGACACCTGCCACTTGTCTGTCACGGTGCCTCAGATGTTGGCCATGTTGCTGGACCACAGGGCAGCTTTACCCTACTCTCACTGTCTTGCTTGGTTCTTCCACTTCACCTTTTTTGGTTCCATTGACCGCTACTTCTTGTCCACCATAGCCTATGACAGCTGTGTGACTGTGTACCAACCCCTGTTTTATGTCACCATAGTGACACAAAAGAATCCTTTTTTTTTGTGACTAGGGCTTCCATTGATAGTGTAATCAGGGCCTTGGTGATAAAGTGTCTCTTTCTCCCAAATATTCATCATTTTGCTTATTCTGCCAATATGATGCTGATTTAATTATATTTTACTAGAATTCATTGTTGACCTTCTGTCCTTCCAATAAGTCGATCGTAAAGTCCGTCAGAACAGGAATTACATCTTATTCACCTTTACATCTGCAATGGTACTGAGCCCACTTTTTCTTAATGCAGGTGATGAATGTGAATTTATTAACTTGAAATGGGAAAATAATAAGTCTGGCTTTATCCATCACCACTATTTTTTTTTTATTGTGGTAAAGTTCACTTAGCATAAAATTTACCATTAGTGCCGTTGATTACATTTACAATATTGTGCAACCCTCACAGGATATTTCATCACTCCCAAAAGAAACCCTGGGAACTTTCCTGGTATCCCAGTGGTTACCACATGCCATGCTTCCAATTCAGGGGTCATGAGGTTCGATACCTGAGTGGGGCTAGGATTCTGCATGCCAAGTGGCACAGCTAAAAAAACAAGCAAACAAAAACAAATAAAACCCAAAAAGAAACCCTTTACCCAGGAAGTCATCACTCCCCATTCTCCCCCTCCCTTAGACACTGGCAAGCACTGATCTATTTCCTGTTTCTATGGGCTTGCCTATTCTGGACGTTTCATATAAATAGAATTCTATAATATGTGGCCTCGGTATCTGGCTTTTTTCACATAACATGATGTTTTGAGGTTAATCCATGTCATAGCATAAATCAGTTCTTCACTTCTTTTTATGACTGCATAATATTCCATTGTGTTTCTATCTTTTGGCTTTTCTGAACAGCCTGCCTTAATATTTCAATAATAGGACTCAGTATAGAAATGTCAGTGATCATTAACATTTTTGTTACATAGACGTTACAGCCTGTTTACTTGTCCCCACCTCCACCTTTACTAGACTGTAGTGTCCTGAGGGCAGGGACTTTGACTGTTCCCTGTGGGCTCCCCAGGGCCTTGGTTAATTCTGGCACAGAGTACATGTTCAATAAATCTGTTGACAGATGAATGATTTCTGCTTAAAAGACTGACTGTCCAATCATAATAGATATGAGACATATCTAGAGTCACTCTCATAAAATCACAGAATATTGGATCTTGAAGAATGGAATATCTGGTCCAAGACTGTCATTTAAATATTTTTGGCACCATCACTGTCTAGCTGACATTGGGCAAGTTTCTTAAAGTATCTGTTAATCAGATTCCTTACCTAGAAAATAGAGGCAATAACATAACCTACCTCATAAAGCTGTTTTGATGTTTAGAGGACAATACAGATTGAGTGCTGATTATTAGGAGTAAGAAATTAAGATCAAAAAGGGTAGGCAAAGTACTCAGGACTACACAGCTGCTTAGAGGCAGAACTGAGACCAGAACCCACATCTTGGCTTTCCCATCTTCCCATGTCATTCAAAGGCCACTCAGAACCAGATGGGGAGCAGACCTTTCTCTGTATGACATCTCTGCTTCTTCCACAGTCACGTTCTCTGGGACAGGCCTCTCTTTCCTTAGACAGGCGGCCTTCACATTCTAGGTTTTGTCCCTCTTTCCACATTCCAATCTAACCTCCTATCTCCTTGGGAAAGACAAAGATTCAGAGTGTCCATTCACAGTTTCTCCCGAAGTATGTCTGTTCCTCAAGATATTCACTTCTATCTAGGGTAATTTCTAGGCTGAAAAAAAAAAAAAGATTCCTTAGTCAAATGCATTTGAGAAAGAGGACCTCTCCTGGAAAGAGATAATGCAAATTAGTATATAAAGGCTACTAAGCAGGTCCGCATCTAGATGCCTCCTTACCCAGTAGTTCTAGGATGTAATGAAATATGAAATCTTGTCTCAGCACAATACCATATTTGGAATATCATGAAACACATTTTGGGAAACCCTGGACTCAACTGTTACCCTTGGCATCCAATGGAAGGGTCATATTTTTATTCACACAGTATGAAAGACCAGGTTTTGTTTGGTTTTTCACTGCTTAGTACCTGGCACACACTAGAGATGAAAACAATTATTTGTTGAAGAAATGCATACATTTTAACAGAAATCACAATTTGGAAGTAAAGATGTGTTAATAAGGAAGCCAACACATTAGCCACTGGGTCTTCAGTCTGAAAGTGAAAGTGTGAATTGGTCAGTCCTGTCTGACACTTTGCGACCCTATGGGCTGTAGCCCACAGGCTACTCTGTCCATGGGATTTTCCAGGCAAGAATACTAGAGTGGGTAGCCATTCTCTTCTCCAGGGGATATTCCTAACCCAGGGATCAAACCCGGGTCTCCTGCATTGCAGGCAGATTCTTTACCTTCTGAGTCACCAGCAGTCTTTACGCTAGTTGTACCCAAAGGAAAGGTCCCCATGGTGTCACTCTCCCACAAGAAGAAGGCTCCCATCCCACCCAGTACTGGTCTCTTGCCTTTCAAAATGGCAAGTCCCTATCAAAGTAGACCAAGAAGGCTCTCTGGGTCACTCCCACTTGGTTCACTAGACTCCCTCCCCGGCACGCTAGTGCTTCCAGGGACCCCAGTCTTCATGACTTCCAAAATCCAAGCTCCCTTCCAGATGTGACCTGAGTCAACAAGCTCTACTTGCATGCATCAAAAAATGATCTCCCCTCCCCCACGCCAACCCGCCCTTCTGGACTCGTCCAGGCAGTGCAGACAGTACCAGGGAACGGGGTAGGCTGCTTCAACTTTTCCTGGCAAAGCCACCTTCCTTTTCAGAACCTTTAGCTCAGCTAAGTGGAGACACCTGGTGTTTGTTGTTGCAACTTCAAGAACAATACATCAAAGATTCCAGGCAGAAAATCAGGCTCCTCATAAAAATTGCATAGTCACAAAGACAATCTGAGGAGAGGAAATGCAGATTGTAGCCCATCTCAACCTTAGGAGATTTTTTTCCCTCTCAAATTTTCTACCATCTGTGTAGCTGTTGTCCACACGCCTGCCTTTAAAACGGAGAGAAAAACGCAGTTGCAAGGCACCCAGAATTTGTGAGGAGCCAGGAAGGAGGAGAAATACTCTTTCCTGATTGCTTTATTTTGTCAGGTTTTAAATCAGAGTGCTAACTTTTGTGCAATAACTGTTTGGTAACACTTAATAAGTAGCTGGTGTAGCACAGTTCCAAAAAAGAAATTTTTTTAAAGCCTATGCAAGGCCAAAGGAATATTAAAGTTTCACTACGGAAGAAATATGGCCGCTGCCAAGAACTGATTAGTCATAAAATCCACAGCATTATCATCATCCATCATTGCCTTTCTTTTAATGACTGAACTAAAAAGAGAGACATCAAAGTTTTCAAAATAAGGTTATAAAAACGCTGTACACAGAGGAGGTCTCCAAATATTTTGATAGAACCTGAACAGAAAAAAATATAGAAAAATCATTGAAACAAATCACAAAACATATGTTGTTATGTTTTGCTCTAAAAACCATGAAATTTATCCAGAACCCTATTATGGTAACTGCTTAGCTTTTCATGCATTCCTAAATTACCATGTAATCTAAAACCTTGTTTTCAGCTGTCCTATATTGGAAAGTCCCTTAAAATAATCAGGATGATTACAGGCTGGTATTCAGAAAGAAACTTGCTTGTATTATAGTAACTGAAAGTATTATTTATCAGGCAGGCTCCTTTAAAAAAAAAAAACTCTACCTCAGAAGCACAATGCATTCAGGAAATACCTAAAGCAAGGATTGCATTTTGGGCTTTCTACATTTTCAAACACATGGATAGTTGGTGTAAAAATATGTTCTTTTCCTGCAGGGACTTGACTGTAATTAGTGTATGCCAAAACTCTCTCACAGAGATTTCATTGTCTTATCTACTTACATCATCTTAATGCGATTTTATTTTACTTTGTCAAAGTCATATTAATGTAAATGTGTTCTTGATAGCAAACAGAGTTCTTTTTTATGCAAAACAGGATTCAGCTGACTCTAATAAAACAGCTTGCAGTCTATTAGACTATAACAGTAATGTGCTTATTTTGTTTCTCAAATCAAGACTGTGTCAGAAAGCTATAGACGGAGATTTGTCTTGTTTTTCACAATAATTGCTAGGGTGGGGTTACATTATGATCTTTAAATGAATAGTATTGCTTAGAACAAACACTTCATATATCTTTTATCTTCCCCTGCATACAGTTCTGAGTTTTCTTTGAAAATGCTGCGCTACTTTTCCACATAAGTCATCAGAATGTTTCCAAAGAATTTTAACTGCCAGATTAATTATATCTTGCAAACAAAGATAGATTGCTTACATTCTTTATTCAGAATTCCTGCCAGTATGGAGCAACTGGCAACAAATTAATTTCTTTTGCAACCATGCAAAATGTTTTGCTATGAAAAGCTCTGGAAGGTAAATGTATCCTTTAAAAAAAAAAATCAGGTTGCTCATTCTGAAAGACTAATCTGTAAGCAAAAAACAGAGGATTAAATGAACTTGACTGCTCCCCCTCACTCACTTTTTTTTAGCATCTACGTTATAGCTTTCCGTTAATGTATTCAGTTAATTAAGTATTGCTGTGACCTGATGGCAATTCTTGAAATCCAGGGAATTTTTCCTCCTTTAAATTCCGCCTCCCCCACAGAGCAGAATATAATCTGTTTCCAGTCAGTTTGTTTATATCAGCTGTGTCTCTACTACAAGCCACTAAAATGTTTTAATAAATTTATCAACCAAAAAATATTACAAACATTTCATTTCCTTTGATTCAGACACACATACACACCAAAAAAAAAAAAAGAAACCTCTGCCTTCATTGCAAATTCTTGCCGGTATGAATCACTCTAAGTAATATTTGCTTTAACTTTCGTGTGGTTCTACAAACAACCTTTATATGGCTGGACTTCAAAGCTAGGAGAAATAAAGGTTAGAAATGTGATAGGAGTAATCTATTATTAGGCATGAAACATTAAACCACTTTTAGCTATAAGTCTTAAAACCTGAATAATCTAGGTTTTTAATGTAGTGCATATTTATTGTGCTTTCACTTACACAGGCATTTATCACAGAGGAGTGTTTGGAAGAGAAATATTTTCCATTGCACTTTGTGCCACAATTTGGTTTAATTTTTCCTAATATTTAATTTAGAAAAACGGTAATATTATAACAGGGTTCTCATGTTTCCTGGCCAAAATGCTCGGTGTTCCTCACAGAGTAAAATTAATCTGTTACCAGCCCGCTGACCTGCAAGTCAGGTTTCAGTGAAGTAGGCACCGAGAGGGGAGGGCAGAGGAAGGGGGTGAGTGAGGGTGGGTAGGAAGATAAGATCTCTTTCTTAGACTTGGAAGAAAAAAAAAAGCTTAGAGGAATGTCTCAACCCACCCATGCCATCAAATGACAGAAAATAAGCTGAGCGGTGTATTTGAGCAGAGGAGTGTTTGAAAACATTTATTAGCTCCATCCATAATGACATCCACTGCAGGAATGTTAATTGTTAAAATCTGTACTGCAGTTATTTCTTTAAGCGAGGGGGGCTGTGTTGAGTGAAAATTCAGCTCCTTGTTTCTCTCTTTTGTTTCTCCACATATACTTGCACTTAAAAAAAAAAAAACTAATGTTATGAAATAAGTCAGATATCAGATGGAGAGCTTTCTATCACAAGAGAATACAAACCAGTGTTAAGGATATATGCATAAGCGGGAACAAAAAAAACAACATTGGTAACATTTTGTTCTTGATTAAATTTGTGCTCCTAATACAGTAGATTAAAAATAAGTCCAACTGTTAAACACATTAGTGTTCAGCCACTGCTGATGTGCCAGGAAAGCAGCTATCACTACAGACCTGGCCTGACTCTCTGCAGCCTTGAGGAGACAGGGGAAATCTGACCCCGGGGAAATCTGAGGCCTCCCCCAACCGCACCCCCCACCACCCCCAGTCCATCAATGACCCTGCAGTTTGGGGATTCCTTGTTTTCATCCACTGATTGCATACCAGAACCTTCTTAACATCTTCTCACACTGTGTCAAACTGGGGTCCCTCAGCAAAGCTCAAAGAGAATATTGGCTTCAAAAGACGGAGAGAAAAATTGCTAATAGCTGGCCACAATCAAGGCACTCTTTGGAAAAAATTAAAGTTAAGTTGTCATCTTTGGGCAATTATTTGTGAAACTTGTGTCCTTTAGGAAGATTGGTGTAGGGACTTCCCTGGTGGTCCAGTGGTTAAGATTTTGCTTTCCAATGCTGGGGGTGCAGGTTCAATCCCTGGTTGGGGAACTAAGATTCCACATGCCTGGTGGCCAAAAAGTCAAAATCTAAAACCAAAGCAATATTGTAACAAATTCAAAAAAGAGCCTAAAAAATGGTCCACATCAAAACAAAACAAAACAAAAAAATCTTAAAAATAAAGAATTAGTGTAAGCCCCACGTCCCATTCCCCAGACATTTTATGACTAAAAGCGAGACTAAAAATGGGATAACATCCCCAAAATACCTGAAGTGCGAGACACTCCAGTGATCATAGCCAATGCCCTTCTGGTGTAGATGATGCCCAGCGAGGTTAAGGGCGACACTGCAACAGGAGACCTGAGCCAACAGGCTGGAGATTCCAAGCTTCGGTTTCCCCAGCCCTGCCCATTGTATGACACCGCACTGCTCAGTTAGTTCAAAATAAGAGACTGACATTAAACCCATGAGTAAGGGAAACAATATATTTCTTCAGGTGATTGTAGTAATGACTCTACCAAATCTGTGTGTGATTACATTTGTATGCTTTCTTCAAATTATGTGTATGTTTCTGCTTGAACAAAAATACCAGCTCTTCAATTCTTACTCCCTCCTCCCCCGCCCTGCCCCCCATCTTCCCCCACTCCCTCTCAAGTGCACTTTTTATGGTCTTTGGTCAATCTGGCTTAATAGGTTACCTGTTGCTGATACTCTCAACTTCACATAGAAGTGGTACTCTCTGCTGTGACTTGCTTTCGGAAAGGGTATGAGGGGATGATGTTTATAAATCTAGGAAGTTAATTGCTCCCCAAAAGCAATGCAGAGAACTGCAGATACTGCCAAGAACAGAGAACAGTTCGTTGAAACTATCTGGGGCATGCAGTATAGAACAAGGAGATGGTTTCTGAGCAACACATATCTCAATGTGGCTTGCCAAAGACCTGCACACTTTTAATTTGCTCTACAAATTTGGTTAGCCCAATAAAGTGTAAACATCAAACACTGGTTGTGGAACGCATTAAACATTAACCAGCTGAGACCTTAAAGACTTGAGTAGAACATTAAAATTAGAGGAGAAAGATAGGCCAGGCAACTCTGGGAAATTAGGTTAAGACTCTAAAAGAGAATGTTTGTTGGCTGGGTAAAAATAAAGTAAGAACTATTTTAAGATTGGTAACCATTTGTCTCCTAGACAGACTATTTCCCCTCCCTAAGATTATATTTTTAAAATCAAGCAAATTTACCACGTCATTTTGATTTTCTGATTGTTCTCCAGGACACAATGTATTACCATCCAGATGAGCTCTGAAAGGGTGAGGGTGGGACGGTGGTGGTGGCATTTCCATTGCTGTCCCAGACCTAAGAATTTTTAGATGGAACGGTGCATTTTATCCATTTGTATTTGTGAACATTCCACACTGCTTAACCTGGGGGTCAGCCCCATAAAGGTTCAATAAACTATTATTGGACACAAAAATGAAAATGCTCTCTAAGGAGATTAAGGATGGCTTCCAGGTTTCCCATTCAGACTTGTCCGTTAAAGCCCACCCAAACCCTTCATGAGTTCGGGATGTATTCCATTCTCAACAAGAGCAGTAAGTGCATCCTTTGAAACATTAAGATTCAAGAAAAGGAAAATAATACCATATTCAAGTACCTTGTTCCTTAAGTATCCTTTGCTCCAGGGGGCCTCACAAAGTAAATTCCTGCAAGATAAGAACATCTTTTATCAGGAGAAAGTTTGGTACATTACCTTTTTTTGAAATCCACTAAGAGTTCCAAAGAATAGCCAGGAGAGATAAGAAAGCCTTCCTCAGCAATCATACAAAGAAATAGAGGAAAACAACAGAATGGGAAAGACTAGAGATCTCTTCAAGAAAATTAGAGATACCAAGGGAACATTTCATGCAAAAAAGGGCTCAATAAAGGACAAAAATGGTATGGACCTAACAGAAGCAGAAGATATTAAGAAGAGGTGGCAAGTATACACAGAAGAACTGTACAAAAAAGATCTTCACGACCCATATAATCACAATGGTGTGATCACTCACCTAGAGCCAGACATCCTGGAATGTGAAGACAAGTGGGCCTTAGAAAACATCACTATGAACAAAGCTAGTGGAGGTGATGGAATTCCAGTTGAGCTATTTCAAATCCTAAAAGATGATGCTGTGAAAGTGCTGCACTCAATATGCCAGCAAATTTTGAAAACTCAGCAATAGCCACAGGACTGGAAAAGGTCAGTTTTCATTCCAATCCCTAAGAAAGGCAATCCCAAAGAATGCTCAAACTACCACACAATTGCACTCATCTCACACGCTAGTAAAGTAATGCTCAAAATTCTCCAAGCCAGGCTTCAGCAATACGTGAACCAAGAACTTCCAGATGTTCAAGCTGGTTTTAGAAAAGACAGAGGAACCAGAGATCAAATTGCCAATATCTGCTGGATCATCGAAAAAGCAAGAGAGTTCCAGAAAAACATCTATTTCTGTTTTATTGACTATGCCAAAGCCTTTAATTGTGTGGGTCACAATAAACTGTGGAAAATTCTGAAGGAGATGGGAATACCAGACCACCTGACCCGCCTCTTGAGAAACCTGTATGCAAGTCAGGAAGCAACAGTTAGAACTGGACATGGAACAACAGACTGGTTCCAAATAGGAATAGGAGTACATCAAAGCTGTATATTGTCACCCTGCTTATTTAACTTATATGCAGAGTATATCATGAGAAATGCTGGGCTGGAAGAAGCACAAGCTGGAATCAAGATTGCCAGGAGAAATATCAATAACCTCAGATATGCAGATGACACCACCCTTATGGCAGAAAGTGAAGAGGAACTAAAACGCCTCTTGATGAAAGTGAAAGAGGAGAGTGAAAAAGCTGGCTTAAAGCTTAACATTCAGAAAATTAAGATCATGGCATCTGGTCCCATTTCCTCATGGGAAATAGATGGGGAAACAGTGGAAACAGTGTCAGACTTTATTTTTTGGGCCTCCAAAATCACTGCAGATGGTGACTGCAGCCATGAAATTAAAAGATGCTTACTCCTTGGAAGGAAAGTTATGACCAACCTAGATAGCATATTAAAAAGCAGAGACATTACTTTGCCAACAAAGGTCCATCTAGTCAAGGCTATGATTTTTCCAGTGGTCATGTATGGATGTGAGAGTTGGACTGTGAAGGAAGCTGAGCACCCAAAAATTGAGGCTTTTGAACTATGGTGTTGGAGAAGACTCTTGAGAGTCCCTTGGACTGCAAGGAGATCCAACCAGTCCATCCTAAAGGAGGTAAGTCCTGGGTGTTCATTGAAAAAACTGATGCTGAAGCTGAAACTCCAATACTTTGGCCACCTCATGCGAGGAGTTGACTCATTGGAAAAAACCCTGATGCTGGGAGGGATTGGGGGCAGGAGGAGAAGGGGACGACAGAGGATGAGATGGCTGGATGGCATCACCGACTCGATGGGCATGAGTTTGAGTAAACTCTGGGAGTTTGTGATGGACAGGGAGGCCTGGCGTGCTGCAGTTCATGGGGTTGCAAAGAGTCAGACACGACTGAGCAACTGAACTGAACTGACAACCCCACATAAGTCATGGTAAGAATGAACTAAACCAGGGGTTCCCAGTCTCCAGGATCTAATGCCTGATGATCTGAGCTGGACTTGATGTAATAACAGAAATAAAGTGTACAATAAATGTAATGTGCTTGAATCTCCCCAAAACCATCCCCCCTGCCCCTGGTCCATGGGAAAACTGTCTTCCATGAAACTGGTCCCTGGTACCAAACTGGTTGGAGCCCACTGATAAACCACTACTAGCCCAAGAATTAATTCCTAAGGCAGTTTAAATCTTACTACCTGCCTTCATGAGAATCCAAACATCCAGTCACGATAAGATATAAGAACCCTTAGGAGCCCAGTCTCACTTGGGGTTGCCTCAAAAGTAGACCTCAAGACATTTTGGGATGCAAAAGAAACACCAGATAGGGAGCAGGAAAACGAGGCAGGATGGGATGGGCAACTGATAAGAGATTTATTGAGTTGGCCAAAAAATTCATTTGGGTTCTTCCATTCAATGTTATGGGAAAACCTAACCAGCTTTTTCGCCAACCCAAGCTAGCTACAAGTCAGCACCTGGAGCTTAATTCCATGGAAAACTCTGGAACCCAGTGTAGAACACACACCTCAGAATTATCCCACCTGAGAGATGGAGCTGGGGTGTTTATATACCAGCTGCCATCAGTCTTTGGATGAAGTTGTTCCTGAGAGGCATTAATTACAGGGTACTTGCAGCTGACTACATAGGCAGGCAAAGCAGGTTTTGGGTAGCCAAAGGAAGCTCTTAAGCCACAAAATGCAGGAGCTGGGAGTTGGAAACCAGGCTGGCACACTCAAGTGTCATCAGAGTGAGGGACTATGGGAAGTATTCTAACAGAAGTGTCTAAATATCAGCAATAACTTCCAAGACGTTTAACTGCAGGTCTTTGTTGTGTCTAGTATAGTAGCTAAAGCATCATAGGGGCTTAATCGATGTTTGTTAAATGAAGAAAGGAAGGACAGAATAAGACATCAGTTAACTGTTTTAAAGCTGCACATATATGGCTTATGCAATATTTAATATTGAACAGTTAACACTTTTCTTTAGAAACTATATAATATGGGCTCAGGTTTGTTATCAGACAGACCAAAGTTTAAATATCACTTCCATCACTTTCTAGTTGTAAAAACTTGAGCAAATTACTTCCGTTAGTCTCTGTGGCTCCATATATAAATTGCCTGTTTCGTAGTATCATATGGTATAAAATTGGAGAAGTAAGTGATAAAAGACTGGGTACCGTAATTGACACATGGTAAGTACTCATTGCTAATATAATGACTCAAGAGTCAGTTCTCTGGCTTCAAATCCCACTTGTGCCACCAACTATTCATATATTGGGTTGGCCAAAAACTTTGTTCAGGTTTTTTCCATAAGATGTAAAGGAAACCCCGAACAAAATTTTTGGTCAACCCAGTAACTTTAAACCAGTCACTTAACCTCTCTGCTACAGGACTTCCCCATCTTGGAACTGGAGACAAAATTTTTTTGCTGTTCATTCCCCCGAGAGTGAGATCCTAAGAGAATATCATAGGAGGACTAAGTCACACTTATTGAGCACTCGATAGTTTGGACAGTCCTTTTATGTATTTCATCTCACTTCTGAGCAGGAAAGGACTTTGAAATCATAAATCATCATTCCAATGTAGGGGAGTGCCTCTCCATTACTTCAGTTAGTTCAGTCGCTCAGTCATGTCCAACTGCTTGCAACCCCATGAATGGCAAAACACCAGGCCTCCCTGTCCATCACAAACTCCCAGAGTTTACTCAAATTCATGCCCATCGAGTCGGTGATGCCATCCAGCCATCTCATCCTCTGTCATCCCCTTCTCCTCCTGCCCCCAAACCCTCCTGGCATCAGGGTCTTTTCCAATGAGTCAACTCCTCGCACGAGGTGGCCAAAGTATTGGAGTTTCAGCTTCAGCATCAGTCCTTCCTATGAACACTCAGAACTGATCTCCTTTAGGATGGACTTCTTGGATCTCCCTGCAGTCCAAGGGACTCTCAAGAGTCTTCTCCAACACCATAGTTCAAAAGCATGAATTCTTCGGCGCTCAGCTTTCTTCACAGTCCAACTCTCACATCCATATATGACCACTGGAAAAATCATAGCCTTGACTAGATGGACCTTTGTTGGCAAAGTAATGTCTCTGCTTTTTAATATGCTGTCTAGGTTGGTCATAACTTTCCTTCCAAGGAGCAAGCGTCTTTTAATTTCATGGCTGCAGTCACCATCTGCAGTGATTTTGGAGCCCAAAAAAATAAAGTCTGACACTATTTCCATAGTTTCCCCATCTATGTGCCATGAAGTAATGGGACCAGATGCCATGATCTTAATTTTCTGAATGTTGAGCTTTAAGTCAACTTTTTCACTCTCCTCTCTCACTTTCATTAAGAGGCTTTTTAGTTCCTCTTCACTTTCTGCCATAAGGGTGGTGTCATCTGCATATCTGAGGTTATTGATATTTCTCCTGGCAATCTTGATTCCAGCTGTGCTTCCTCCAGCCCAGCGTTTCTCATGATGTACTCTGCATATAAGTTAAATAAGCAGGGTGACAATATACAGCCTTGATGTACTCCATTTCTCCAAATGCCCGCAAATCGGATTTGTATTTGGATTAGGTTGTAGATTGTGTAGAGACCTATTGGAGCTACACAGAGAGGAAATTCGGTTTGAGTCACCAGTGCTCAACCAGGCAGTCAGAGTGGGCATGAGAGTGTCCAGCAGGCACTTGGCCATGTGGATCTTGTGGCTCACATTTAGGATGGAGTGTTTCTTAGGATTCTAGATGAATGAAGATGAGAATTTACACAAGAACCATTGAACCAGTGAAGTCATCAGAGTGAAGAGTCATCAGTGAAGGCATCAGAGTGGACCTGTGTGGAAAGGACAGGCAAGGGGAGTCTCATGCACAACACACCAGGAGATAATGCCTAAAACTTAGCCAGGGGATGATTCTATTGGCCCGCCTGAGCATTGAGTATGTGCTAACCATGGTAAGAGATACAAAAAGGAGTGCCCTTTTATTATCCCTATTTCACAGTTGATAAAACTGAGGCTTAGATATTTGCCCATGTTATACAAAACTGTAGCCTAGGTCTGCCTGAAGCCAAAGAAAAGGTTTTAAACACTATAACACTGATTTTCTGTGACATTATGATATTTTGATACCATCAACATGTAGCTATAATAGAGACAAAATAAAGAAAATCTAAATAATAATATGTATTTTTTAAATGTTTAGCATCTTGAGGGAAAAAAGTTTTGTAACAGAGCATTGAGAGTCACTGGACAGAGCATATTCTACAAGAGAAGACAAAGTCATGACCACCACTCTCTAAATGCTCTTATTTTATCGTATTGTTAAGCTTTCCACAAGAATTCAGCCAAGGTAACAAGAATGAATTTAAGTAGTTAGTCCTCTTTGTGACTGGTTCCTTCCCTTGCATCCCAATGAGCTCAACTGAAGAGAATCTAAGAATCAAATAATACTTGCTAGCATACTGTTCATTTACTGAGCACTTACTCTGTGCCTGGCACAGTTCCTGACCTAGGTTACATTCACCATTCCTCAACATCCTTCTGGGTTATGTGCCATTAGTTTCCCCTTTTACAAATGTGAAACTGGAACTCAGAGAGGTTGAAAAGCTTTTCCAAGGTCAAGTTGGTGCTAGTAAGTAGAAGAGCTGCAATTCAAATCCTGACTGCCTGATGCTAGGAATGAAACAGTCATCCCGGGTGCTGTGCTATCTCTGCAGGTTTGAATCCTAGTGATTCAAATGGGAAAATGGGAAAAGTACCCATTTTCTTTCAGACATTCTCTATTACATAGAACAAATCTGGGCTTTTAAGTATTGTAAACAACTTAAAAAAAAAAATGTACTTAAGCAAACTTAGTTCCCGGGAATTCTTGGGAACAGAGTTTAAAGTTCCAAAACAAAACAAATCTTCGCTAAATGAGCCTGTCATGATAAAATTGTATAAAAAAGTAGGATATACAACTGCATACAATATTTGATCCCAATTTCACAAATATTTTTAAAACTTTTAGTAAATATATGTTTGTAAAAATATACTTTCAAAAAGCATTATGTTTTATGTACAATGTTATAATCCTGAACTTTTACTTAACCTTACTTAATGAATATACACAGCCTCTTTCTTTTTAAAGTTTCTGCTGGAGCAATATGACTGCCTTCAGGAACGGCAAGCGTTGACTACCTACCAAGAAGGAGGTTCCAGTCCATGGAGCCTGTGGACATTTTGGGCCCCCAACCCATTCTAACAGAAGTCATTTTTCAGTCCCATCAGCTATTCTTCTAGCTGTGAAGATCAGCCTTTAGCACAGACTCTTCAATCAACAGCAATAAATAGAAAAGGCATGAAAGTACCACCCCCTGCAAAAAAAAGTCTCCTTTTCATTTAAAATATCAAGATTTCATTGCTTCTGCTGTGGCTGACAACAGACGGCAAAGTGGCAAGGCAGCTCCCCAAGCCCATTCTGTTTCCAAGCTCGTTAAACTTTGGAACAAGGTTTGTCCTTTGTGTGTGCATGTGTTTTAAAGCTGTTTTATGACATATTGTCAGGAACTCAGGTACTGGGCCTTTTTAACTCCAGCTTTCAGCAACTGCCTTTGCACTTCCCTTTCACATAATTAAACACCCTGTGGTACTTAACAGAGTAATAAGTAGCACATCAATAAAGCAATAAATAATTGTATTCAGAAAAACTCCAGAGCCATCATCCATTAAGCAGCAGCTGTAAGCAAAAGTTTTGATTAATCAATAACGTTATAGAATAGGAAAGCAGAAGTTGGTTGAGGCCCGGGAAGAATCAACCAGACTTCTTCTAAGCTAAGGAGGAGGCTCATCTCCCACATAACTTGCAGGGAGAATATTAATTGCAAGCACTAACCCAGAGAGTAACTGCAACGCAGGAAGCCCCACCTCCAGAAACTAGTAAATTACTAGTTAAAAACAAAGAAGCAGGACAATTCATCTCTAGGGCAAGAGGGTTGCCTGCTGAGAATGAGGAGTGACTGCCCATAAAAGCAAAATGTTTCAACTTCAGAAAACAAATACTGCAGCTGAGTTGAGCTGCAGAGCCAGGAGGAGGAGGGTGATGAACCTGGAACTTCATCCAGTGTGTCCACAGTAGACTTCTCAGCACCCTAGAAGACAAGGCTACTCAGCCTCCTGCCAAGAGCGAGACCCTGTAGGAGTGCTGTCACTGGACCACAGCTCTGAAGGCCACGGGCGGGATGGGGCTGATGAGATAATCTGGGTAACGGTGCTTATAGCCCCCACAGTCACCCGTGGGATTTTGTTGTATAATCGCTTGCCTGGGTCCTGTGCCGGCGGATGGGAACCTGAATTTCTGAAGGTGGGGCCCAGGAGCCCATAATTTAAAAAAAAAAAATTGATAGGAATATAGTTGCATTACAGTGTTGTGTTAGTTTCTACTGCAGAGCAGAGTGAACCAGCTATATGTACACATATATCCACGCTTTTCTGGATTTTCTTCCCATTAGGTCACCACACAGCACTGAATACAGTTTGCTGAACTATACAGTAGGTTTTCACTAATTCTCTGCTTCCTACACAGCAGTGTATATATATCAACCCCAGTCTCCCAGCTCATCCCACTGTCTCTTACCCACCTTGGTGTCCACACATTTGCTCTCTACATCTGTCTCTATTTCTGCTTTGCGGATAGGTTCACTGTGCCGTTTCTCTAGACTCCACATATGTGCATTAATGTACGATACTTGTTTTTCTCTTTCTGACTTCACTCTGGAGGACCATCTCTAGATCCATCCACATCTCTGCAAACAGCACAATTGTGCTCCCTTTTAACACACCGCTAGGTGGTCGCTAACATGGAAGCCTCTGGTTTGAGGACCTCTGTGGACCTGGTGGGTTAGGCCAGCCTTACCATATGGCCCACGCCACGACCTTGTGATGTGAGACAGATCTCTGACATTCTGGTTTTTAACTAAGCCATGAACTTGTGAATTTGTTTGCACCCATAGTCTCTAGAAGGCCCAAGATGGGCAAAATATTGGAGGCTTGTGTCCGGTCCTCTGTGGTATAACACGTGCCCCCAGAGATTCTGATGACACTAACCTAACATCTGTCACTGCCACATGAGAAGTGTTCATCCATGCCACGAAATGCTGAGAACCTATTATGTGCCAAGCACTGTTCTAAACACTGAGGATTCTTCAGGGATGAAAAGGAACAAAAATCCATGCTCTCAGGAAGCTTTGCCCTGGTGGCACCCCAGAGATTTCCCATGTGTCTCAGTGCCTGTGAGGATGAGGGCTGAACCAGCAGAGCCTTGCACACCCCAACTCTGTTTTAACAAGACAACCAGCTATCATTATAGACATTTTAAAGCATATGTGAAAGTAGAGAGAGTAGTATAATGAACCTCCAAATACCTCTCACCTTGCTTCAACAGTTGTTAACACATGGGCAGTTTTCTTTCATCTTCACTATCACCCTCATCACCCAGATAATTTTGAAGCAAATCCCAGGCAGCATATCATTTCATCTGTAAATATTGTCAGTGGGTATCTCTAAGATATAAATAGTCTTTTTAAAAAATAACAAACCATGATCCTACCTGCAAAGCTAATGTTAATTTTGTAATATCATTAAATTTACAGTCAGTGTTGGCATTCGCCCAACTGTCTCATATTTTTAAGTGTACGCATTCAAATCAAGATCAAAAGAAGGTCCATATATTAAAATTAGTTGATAGGTCTCTCTAGTCTCATTTGCTCTAAAGATCATTTCCTCTCCCTGATCCCCCGCCTTCCTCTCCTTTTGGTCTTGAAATTTGCTGCAGTAACCATGTCTTTTATTCTACAGTCTGAGTTTTGCTGATATTCATCCCCATGATATCATTTTATATGTTCCACCTCTGGCCACTGTATTTCCTGTAATATGGTCACTATAGGGAGAGATTTGCTCAGTTAGTTTTGATTTTCTTGGCAAGAATATTGCAGAGGTTTATCAGGAGGCATTTAATATCTGGCTAATATTGAGCTCTTTGTGGTATTAACAGCCATGTATGGTCATTGCCTAGATCCTTATTTCATTAGGGGTTCAGACTTATGAACCACTAAGAGAATTCATCAGAAGTCACTGCACTTGATCCCTGTACAACTGGTAATATTCTAATCTTAATAACTTTGTCAGTTGAAGACTTATCACCTTTGTGATTACCCTGAGGTATAGGAAAGGTGGGATGAATGATGGATTTCTTTATTGATAAATAAACTAAGTTTTTACAACTATTTGGTTTTTTGCACCAATCAAAGGTTTCTAAAGTAAATTTTAACCCCATGGTTTAAAATTCAAACCATTTGATGTGTTTTAATTCATTGCAGTTAATATCCTTTTTATTCTAACATTTTCACATCTTTTTCCAGCGGGAGCTGACTCAGATTGGCTCCTGAACATTTGTAGTCTTTGATAAATTTTCTCTAGTATGTCAAGATGTCCTAGGTACATTTTGTGCCCCAGATCTGGAATTAGCCAATTTTCCAAAGAATTCTGATGTATTTTTAGTGGGCAATAGTATTTAAAGACCACATTCTGCAGCCCCACTTCATGGCATGTATTGAGCTTTAGTATGAGAGTTTCTTTGAATAAACAGTTTTGTTTCTTAAACAATTCTTTGAAGGTCACTTGTCTTCAGAAGAAAAAGTCAATAAAGGGTTAATATGGAACACATAATGAGTTCCTAAAAATTAATTCAAATTAAAGTAACACAAATATGAGCAAAATATATGAATGGGAAATTAGAAGAAAAGAAAATACAAATATACAATAAACACAGAAAATGTCCAACCTTCTAGCTGTCAGGGAATTATAAACTATTATCACTAATGAGTTACTAGTTTTCAGCTGTCAATTTGGCAAAAATGTAAAAATTTGAGTGGCATCATCTCAAGTGATGCCAGAGGTAACAAAAATAAGTACTCTCAAATACTGATACTGGGAATGTTAACTGACCCAACTTCTTTTGAAAAGTAAAATTTTTAACGTCTATAGCCTTTGACCTTCTAGTTCCTTTTTTAGAACTCAGCCTACAGAATTGAAAGCACACATAGCATACAAAAGGACTTTTGTTGCAGCATGTTCACAACAAAATTTTAAAAAATAAACAAACGTCCACTAGTAGAGCACTGATTGAAATTATGATCTACACTATAGAATGTTATGCAGCTATTTTTTAAATATTATACATTTATATCTATCAACATATAAACATATCTACAATATCCATAGTTTCAGACTAATATATACAGAATGATCCCACATATACACAAAATAGAGAGACAGAGAGACAGAACTCATAAAAGATCTACAGAAAAATACTAAGTGGTTATTTTTGGTAGGTAGAATGGAAACATCATTTTTACTCATACTATTCATTAATAGAAAGCAGTGACAATATGAATACTTTTAACTTTTTTGGTTTTTTTATATAATAACCTGTTGAAACAATATCACTTATCAAAGAGCTTGACATGGATCAAATTCCTTCTTCACAAACTTGTTATAGGTACCTATGGGAAAGTGCCATGCTCAGGGATGATTGCTACTCACTTTCACCTTGGTATTTGCACCCTTACTTAGCTTCTATGCCCTCAAAGCCTCTGTGATAATAGTAAGATGAGAAGTTCCTCAAGGCACCCTTTTCCTCACGCTGAGGTGCCTTTCTGCACTATGACTTCTTTCTGCTCAGATCTCTGGGAACCCAGTCCTGACAAGACCACTGCCTCTGATTCCGGTGGAAGCCTCCGACAGTGGAACACCGAGTGTTGTTGCAAAACTGCAGATCTGTAGATCCTTACTGGTTCCCTAGGACTCTCCCCATGACACAGTGATCCCCATGGACCAGTCAAATAAGGTTTTTACCAAGGTGTTGTGGAAATTGTTAAGGAGAATATAAACTATAATCAGAAGGATTAGAAGGGCTAGTGGCTGGCATTAAGTTTAATGCTCTTCATTAGGTGCATAATAGCCTGCCCCGGCCTCCCCTCTGAGTCTCATGAGTATTCTTCAGGACAAGGTGGATATGTGGCTCCTCATCCTCCTTGACTATTTACAGAACACTTGATCATCACATATGAGGTCAGTCTAGCCCAACTCCCCAAGGGCATGGATCAGGCTCACAGTCTCAATATAGAGAATTAAACATGATGCCACAGGTTAAGTCACTTAAGTCCCACAACAGTTCCCAAATGTTGACATTCCTACCAATATTTGATCTCTTCTTTCTTGCCATTCCTAGGGCAATAAATCCTCAGGTATTTCCCTTTTACCATATCATTAGTGTCATCATCTCATTGCCAGTCACCTCTGTTTGAGTTCCAACCCCAGTCCACTTACAGAATACCAGCCACTTGCAAAATCAGACATTTATCTAATGCCATTTGAATTCTTTTTACAAGATGGCACATGTTTCTTCCAGTTCTTCAAAGAAAAGCTGTAGTTCATTCCTTTGAATTTAGGGAGCACTTACTATGTTCCAGGTGCTGTCTTTCCTAGCTCCCTGGTCTTGCAGGGCATGGGGGCATTTTAGATCTAGAAGGAAACTCAATTGCAAGCTGTTTCAGCCCCTTATTAAAAATCTGAAGAGCTAACTAGGTGGCTGTGACTTGAAACATATTGTAAAGCTCATACCCAAATCAGATCATAGTGCTCAGGACTAGAGCCCCACTAAAATGTGGTTCTCCTGACTTGATCTAAAGCACATACTTTGCTCCACTATGTAAATTCAACTTCCTCTCCAGTCTTTCCTAGTATCTAAACATTTTAGGTTTTCTCTCTCCTTTGAGTTCAGACTTACTTCTAATATTTCCTTCCTTCCTATAAGAATTCCCCAAATTCATTTTTTCCCAGCAAAACTCATTTTGGGCTCTCTATTCCTTCTATGATGATATAGCATAGGGGTTGCTAAACAACAGATATATTATGACTTCTTAAGAAACCTCTCCCTTTGCATATCTGGAAAATGGCAAATTCCTACTTATTCTTCAATACGCTATTCAAGTATTACATCTCCTCTTAGCTTTGCCTGCCATACCCTTCTTCTTTTGCCAGGCACAATTATTTTCCTTCAGTTGTGCTATAGTTATTGTTAACATGTTAGTTTCTCCTACTAGACTAAGAACTCTCTGAGCAAGTGAGAGAGTTGCTCATTCCTTTAGCATTGCTGGGGCCCAGGACAGTGTCTGGCTTACAAAAAGCACTTGGTAAATGCTTGTAGAAAGAAAATAAAATCAATATCTACTCTCTCGCCTAATGAACTCTTCAACCCCCCCCCCCTCATATTTATTTCTTATTTAATTTATAATCTCTCTACAGCACTGAATAGTTTCTGCTTTTAAATATGCCACCTAAATGTGATTGGGGTTAAAAAGCATTTCTAATTATGCAGTATGTTCAGTGAATGGGGCGTTTCACATAATAAAATTTTCAGAATCTTTTCAGCAATAGTATTTCCTTATTTTAATTAATTGTTGATAACCTTCGTAAAGAGCACTGTAGACCTCCCTGCTTCCTTTAACAGAGTACAATGATTATACTGTACTGTTTTCCTGGTAAGTGAGGCAACCTTATGTGTGCCAATTATTGTTCTCTGATATCACATAATGAAGCCCTCGGAGACTATTAAGGCGAGTAGCACTGTTGTCCCCACACCAAAAGACCTGAAGGTTTCTGTGTGTTCAGTGCTTGAGCCTTGCTTTAGAGCTTCATGTTTCTTTAATCAAAGTTTAATTGTCACTCTGTTACATCAAAAATTGAGACCAGCCTCTCCTTATTCATATTGTGCTTTCAATAAGTCATTGTTACATTTGGTGAATTGTTTAAAAAAAGCAAGGCTTTTTGACAGCTCCTCAGCACTTGTTTCTGCTCTCTGAATGTGAGGAGCATCGTTGATGTGAACACAGTCAGTCAGCAAAAGAATAGGAAAAATATAAGTTTTGGGTGCTGGGCTCATGAGATGAGAAGAATTAGGGGGACATGAGAGAACAGAAACATTGTCAAGGATCCCGAGGAGGAAAATAGAACTATCCAATGAACTGCCCAAATATTTTCACTCACAAAATTTCTACCTCCCCCATTTCCCAATTCTTGCATCAAGCCTGACATCACTAAGTCATCTTGCCTTTCTTTCCTACTGGAGAAAGCCTTACAATATTATGAGCATTGGTCTCCAGAAAGCCACTATCAGTCAGTTAAACATGGCATTAGATTCTACCCCTATTTGATCTTCCAAAACAGAGAAGAAAAACTTTAACTGTAGAAGGAAAATTTTTTCTAATAGTCAATCTAGTAAATAGTTCTGCCTCAATAAACAAAAGAACTACCGTTTTTGGATGTTTGCCAAGTGCCAAGCAATGGTACAACCATTTTATATTTCACACTCACTCTATGACGTAGGCAGCATTATTTTCCCACTTTGCAAATGAGAAAGTGAAGACCCAAATAACTTCCAAGAGGCACAGAGCTAGCTCGTAAAAAGTGGCACTGGGATTTGAATCTAGGGTCTCGATTGCCCTAAAATCCATGCTCTCAAATTCAGGGCTATACCTCTTTTCAAGGGAGGTGCATTTCTCATCACTAAAGATGTTCAAGCACAGGCTGAACATCCATTTGGCAGGGATGTACAGAAAGGATTCAAGTATCATATGAAGTTAAACTAATGACCGTATAAACCCCTTGCAATTTTGACAGCCTTATATTTCCATTTGTTCCTTGACAATTACTTATGTGAGACAATGTCTCATGAATCCCAAATATCATTAGTCAACTTCAGAGGTTTCCTGTGTTTGTAGTTTTAAGATACTGCATAGGAGAACACTGTTAGTGATGTTTATCTTAGAGTAGCCCATATTTACTGAATTCTTTCAGTGAAAAAAATATAATGAGATTAAACAGGCAATTAACTGAGTGCTCTGGTGGCTCAGTGGTAAAGCATCCACCTGTGAATACAGGAGACCCAAAAGATGTGAGTTCAATCCCTGGGTCAAGAAGGAAATGGCAACCCACTCCAGTATTCTTGCCTGGGAAATCCCATGGACAGAGGACCCTGGCGGGCTACAGTCTGTGGGGCCGCAAAAGAGTCAGATAAGACTTAGCGACTAAACAACAACAAAAGAGAGTTGAATATACTCTAGGGCTGGCTGGATTGAGGGAGAACCACAGAAAGTTAAGGTTGGGTTGCAAAAGACTTTGGAATCATTAAGTGGTTGTCCAGGTCTGCTTCTCTGCTTTATGAGACAAATACTCATTCAATGCTATTATAACCTGATGTGAAGAAGTGACTCATTTGAAAAGACCCTGATGCTGGGAAAGACTGAAGGCAGGAGGTGAAAGGGACGACAGAGGATGAGATGGTTGGATGGCATCACGGACTCAGTGGACATGAGTTTGGGTAAACTCCGGGAGTTGGTGGCAGACAGGGAGGCCTGGTGTGCTGCAGTCCATGGGGTCACAAAGAGTCGGACACGACTAAGCGACTGAACTGAACTGAACGGAATATTGGACCCCAGAGGTGCAGTACAGGTTCAGACAGACAAGATGCTGCCCCAGAGAGATGTAACCTGCTGGAGACAGCCCCTTTATATCAGGGCAGATTCTAAGCATCTGCCCAGGTAACTTATGAGCCCTGGCCTCCCCTTTGAGGATTTCCCCAAATATATCTACTCTCTTTTATACTTGATCATACATTATCTACTAAGTCATCTGTAGTATTCCTACAGGTCTTATTTTGGGGGGTAAGCTCTCCCAATGTGTCAACCATCTCTTACATAACGTGATTTCTAGACTGCCTGCCATCTAGAAGGCCCTGCCCGGGACCGTATTAATAAATAGATTAGAATATCTGGGTACATACGTGTGATCAGTCTTGTCCAGCTCTTGTGACCCTGTGGACTGTAGCCCGCCAGACTCCTGAGTCCATGGGATTCTCCAGGCAAGAATACTGGAGAGCGTTGCCGTTTCCTTCTCCAGGGGATCTTCTCGACCCAGGGGTCAAACCTGCCTCTCCTGCATTGGCAGGTGGATTTTTTATCTTTACACCACCTGGGATGCCTTAGATTTAGGATACCATATTTCAATTGTGTTTTGATCAATAAAGGTATGCTAGGCTTGCCTTCCCTACATTTTTTTAACAACCCAAGAAGAAAACAAACAGGGTAGCAGATACCATTCATCATAATAAAAACCACCATCTATTAAGCACCTACCATGAACCAGGAACCATGTTAAGAACGTTCCTGGCATTAACTCATTCATTCGCAATAATATTTCCACTTTAACACAGGAGGGGGACAGGGGGAGTAGCACTGACATGTATAGACTCCCATGTGTGAAATGCATAGCTAGTGAGAAGACGCTGTGTAGCAAAGGGCGCTCAGCTTGGTGTCTGTGATGACTTAGAGGGGTGGGATGGGGGTGGGAGGGAGGCCCATGAGGGAGGTGCTATATGTACACATGTAACTGATTCACTCTGTTGTACACCAGAAACTAACATAACCTTGTAAAGCAATTACGCTCCAATAAAAAAATAAGTAAAAATAAAATGAATAAGATATAAGGGTATAATGTACAACACAAGGAAAATATGCCCAATAGTTTATAATATCTTTATATGCAATATAATCCATAACTTCACTTCAGAGCATTCATTAATCCTGCACTAAAGCATTACCACACGTTTATTTATTTATTGTTTATTTCTGCCTGTAACTTCCCTGGTGGCTCAGACGGTTAAGTGTCTGCCTGCAATGCAGGAGACCTGGGTTCAATCCCTGGGTCGGGAAGATCCCCTGGAGAAGGAAATGACAACCCACTCCAGTACTCTTGCCTGGAAAATCCCATGGATGGAGGAGCCTGGTAGGCTACAGTCCATGGGGTCACAGAGTTGGACACAACTGAGCGACTTCACTTTCACTGTCTGCCTGTACTCGAGAGTAGAAACCCAGGCTATTCTGTTAATCCCTTGACCCCCATAGCCCTGGTACCTGCTGCATAGTATTCATGCAGTAACTATTTGTGAAGTGAGTAAGTGAGAATAAGCCCCATTTGCTGCTTGAATAAATGGAGGTTCGGGAAAGGAGAGAGTGCTTTGCAGGGAGCTTAGGGGCACTTCCCCCTTAATGATTATCAGGGAAGTTTTTCTTTTTCCAAATGTCAGGAGAGAGAAGGGATGATCTCTGATTGATGGAACTTGATCCAGAGATTAAGACCTTGGGGAGATAGCAACCATTTAAGTTTTTAGGTTCTGAACCCCAATTTCAGTACTTACTAGCCATGTAACTAGTTTTCTTAAAGTGGAAATATGATTTTTTGTTTTTTTTTTAATGTGTTAAATGGATTTTTAAAATTATTAACGTTGACTTATAATATTAGTTAACCCCACCATAGACCTGCCAGAACTTACACAGGACCGAGAAATAGACTCTTGGAGGAAACAAACAGAAACTTGTGTACCAGGACCCAGGAGGAAGGAGCAGTGACTCCATGAGAGACTGACCCGGACTTGCCTGTGAGTGTCCAGGAGTCTGCAGTGGAGGTGTAGGTTGGTGGTGACCTGCTGCAGGGTTGGGGGCACTGAGTGTAGCAGTACATGCACAGCATCTTTTGAAAGAGGTCACCATTATCTTCATTACCTCCACCATAGTTTCAGTTCAGTTCAGTCGCTCAGTCATGTCCAACTCTGCAACCCTAGGGATTGCAGCATGCCAGGCCTCCCTGTCCATCACCAACTCCCAGAGCTACCTCAAACTCATGTCCATTGAGCTGGTGATGCCATCCAACCATCTCATCCTCTGTCACCCCCTTCTTCTCCCACCTTCAATCTTTCCCAGCATCAGGGTCTTTTCCAATGAGTCAGTTTTTTGCATCAGGTAGCCAAAGTAGCGGAGTTTCAGCTTCAACATCAGTCCTTCTAATGAACACCTAGGACTGATCTCCTTTAGGATGGATTGCTTGGATCTCCTTGAAGTCCAAGGGACTCTGAATAGTCTTCTCCAACACCACAGTTCTAAAGCATCAATTCTTCAGCACTCAGCTTTCTTTATAGTCCAACTCTCACATCCATACATGACTACTGGGAAAACCATAGCTTTGACTAGATGGACCTTTGTTGGCAAAGTAATGTCTCTGCTTTTTTTTTTTTTTTTTTTAATTTTTTTTTTTTTTAATTTTATTTTATTAGTTGGAGGCCAATTACTTCACAACATTTCAGTGGGTTTTTGTCATACATTGACACGAATCAGCCATTGAGTTACACGTATTCCCCATCCCAATCCCCCCTCCCACCTCCCTCTCTGCTTTTTAATATGCTGTCTACGTTGGTCATAACTTTCCTTCCAAGGAGCAAGCATCTTTTAATTTCATGGCTGCAATCACCATCTGCAGTGATTTTGGAGCCCAAAAAAATAAAGTCTGACGCTGTTCTACTGTTTTTCCATCTATGTGCCATGAAGAGAAAGGACTGGATGCCATGATCTTAGTTTTCTGAATGTTGAGCTTTAAGCCAACTTTTTCACTGTTTTTCACTTTCATCATCAAGAGGCTCTTTAGTTCTTCATCACTTTCTGCCATAAGGGTGGTGTCATCTGCATATCTGAGGTTATTGATATTTCTCCCAGCAATCTTGATCCCAGCTTGTGCTTCTTCCAGCCCAGCATTTCTCATGATGTACTCTGCATATGTTAAATAAGCAGGGTGACAATATACAACTTTGATGTACTCCTATTCCTATTTGGAACCAGTCTGTTGTTCCATGTCCAGTTCTAACTGTTGCTTCCTGACCTGCATACAGGTTTCTCAAGAGGTAGGTCAGGTGGTCTGGTATTCCCATCTCTTTCAGAATTTTCCACAGTTTGTGGTGATCCACACAGTCAAAAGCTTTGGCATAGTCAGTAAGGGAGAAATGGAAGATTTTGTGGAACTCTCTTGCCTTCTTGATGATCCAGTGGATATTGGCAATTTGATCTCTGGTTCCTCTGCCTTTTCTAAAACCAGCTTGAACATCTGGAAGTTCTCGGTTCTCGTATTGTTGAAGCCTGGCTTGGAGAATTTTGAGCACTACTTTAGTAGTGTGTGAGATGAATGCAATTGTGCGGTAGTTTGAACATTCTTTGGGATTGCCTTTCTTAGGGATTGGAATGAAAACTGACCTTTTCCAGTCCTGTGGCCACTCCTGAGTTTTCCAAATTTGCTGGCATAATGAGTGCGGCACTTTCACAGCATCATCTTTTAGGATTTGAAATAGTTCAACTGGAATTCAGGAACACAGCTCCACCCATCAACAGAAAAGTGGATTAAAAATTTACTGAGCATGGCCCTCCCCATCAGAAGGAGACCCAGTTTCCCCCCCAGTCAGTCCCTCCCATCAGGAAGCTTCCATAAGCCTCTTATCCTTCTCCATCAGAGAGCAGACAGACTGAAAACCACAATCACAGAAAACTAACCAATCTAATCACATGGACACAGCCTTGTCTAACTCAATGAAACTATGAGCCATGCTGTGTAGGGCCACCCAAGACAGACAGGTCATGGTAGACAGTTCTGACAGAATGGGGTCCACTGGAGAAGGGAATGGCAAGCCACGACTGAGCCACTGAACTGAACCTGATAAAAGGCATGATTAATACAATCAGGGAAGGACAATACTCTGTCTGGGGAGGAGCCTCAGACAAAGAAGCAGAGGAGACAGTGAGGAAGTCTGGAAGGCCAGTGTGGGGGAGGGGCGTGGGTGTAGGAGGCAGACCACTCAGAACTCCTGAGGGCCATGCAAGAGCTTGTGATCTGTCTTCTGAGTGTAAAGGAAAGCCATCAGAGGGAACTTTTGATTTGTTGATCTGCATGTTGACATGTCATTATAGAAAATTTCAAACATTTACAAAACAAGAGAAAATAGCATGAAAAATCCCTATAGTCTCATCACCCAGCTATAACCACTGTCAACTCAGGTGGCCTAATTCCATCTAAACCTTTGTTCTGAACCACAATATTATGTAAAAAGAAATCTTAAACATCATGTCATTTTATATATAAATATTTCAGCATGTATCTCCAAAAGATAACTCTTTTTTTTAAAAAAGCATGATCATATCATAACCATACCCAAAAAGAAATCAAAATATTCCTTAATATCATCAAGTATTCATCTTGTCTTTCCCTCCACAATTTTTATTTAAGGAAGAGCCAAATGAAGTCCATATGTCTGTTTCATAAGCCTCTTTGAATCTATGCGGTCCTCCTCCCTAACCCACTTCCACCCCATCCTCTGCTGCAGAGGGTAAGCAACCATCTAATTTGCCAAAGACTGAGGGAGTTCCCAGGATGCTGGGCTTTCAGTACTAAAACCAGGAAAGTCCTGGACAAACAGGTCCAATTGGTCCCTCTCTTTTCTCCACTCCTTGCAATTTCTTTATTGACGTAGCCAAGTTATTTGTCCTGTAGTAGTTTTCATAGTCTATTAAATGCTTTCCCATTGTGTCATGTAATGTGTATCTCTATCCCTTATATTTCTTATAAGTTGGCAGATCTAGAAACTAAATTGGATTCAGGTTTAAAATTTGGCAGGAAAACTTCACAGGTGGTAGTATATGCCTCCAGATATAATGTAAGGCTATCTCTTTTCCAACTAATCTTAGCAGCCATTGATGATTATCTAGATATGTCTTCTCACTAGAGAGTTTTTAAATGGTATTTTTCTGATCCTATCATTGCTTCTTTATTTTATTCATAGAAATACTTTAATAAAGAGAAACTTTCTCATCTACACTGCTGCTGCTGCTAAGTCACTTCAGTCGGGTCCGACTCTGTGCAGCCCCATGGACAGCAGCCCACCAGGCTCCTCTGTCCACGGAATTCTCCAGTCAAGAGTACTGGAATGGGTTGCCATTTCCTTCTCCATTCATCTACACTTGGTTACCCTAGAGTACAGTCAATAGAGGGTTCTGAGAGGGAAATGTTTTTCTTTTTTTGTTTCCTTTTGTTTTAAATCTTTTTTTGTTTGTTTTTAAATTTTGTCCCCTATGTTATTATTTATTTATCTATTTAACAGCACCAGTTCATAGTTGTTGTGAGTGGGAGATCTTTGTTGTGGTATGCAGGATCTTTTTAATTGCGGCACATGGGATCTTTAGTTGCAGAATGCAGGATCTAGTTTCCTGACCAGGGATCGAACCCGGGCCTGCTGCACTGGGAGTGTAGAGCCTTAGCCACTAGAACAACAGGAATTGACAGGAATGTTTTTCTAAACATCATTCTGGCTACTGTGTAACAGCAGACTGTCAGGGATTAAAAGTAGAACTGAGAAAACTCTAAGGAGGCTAAATCAGTGTTCTAGGAAAGAGACAATAATGGTTGGAACTTAAGTAGAACTAGTGGAGATGAGAAAACGTGGTCAGATTCAGGGCTGAGAGTCAGTGCTGATGGGTTAGATATAAAGTGTCAAGGACAACTGAAGAGATGAGAAAGACTCCAAGGTTCTGAGAAAATGAGTGGGTGATGGTGACATTTACTGAGATGGGGAGAACTTGAGAAACAAAGCTCATCTAGCAATGCCTCTTTTTGTTTGATGTCACATGACCTTTTGAATTTTATAATCTCTGGTGCATTAAACCAATTGTGAGGTGTAGGCCAGCAGGCATCACTGGGGGGGGGGAAGAAAAACACACTTTTCCATGATTCTCAGTAAGAACATGTGATACACTATACCATTATTGGTGTGGGGAGTGAGTGAAGGATGTGAGTGCATTCATAGATTGATTTGTAAACTTATTCACATTGACTGAATCTATGAGTACCCACCATGGGTGGGAGGCCACATTGGGGAAAGGAAGTGGTATTGAGTTATATAAAATGTCACAAGACAAAAGGAACAGTAGCTCACAGGTGGATAACATCTGACCCTTAAGGAAGGCCTTTCACATCATCTCTTGAATCCTGCAGCAGTTAGGGAGGGCCGGTAGTACTTACCCCATTCTAGAAATGAAGAAACTGAGGTTTAGAGAGGATAGGTGATTTTTCCAACAATCTTACTGCTTAAAATCAGAGTGAAGCTTCACATACATACATATCTTCTGACCTGAGGGCCTTTTCCATATGTGGGAGCTTCTTGCTTAACCAAAAGCAAGTCAAAAGCAAATAACAGATGCCAGGCTTAGATACTTCAGACATCAGTCTTTCCCAGTGACTCTCTTCAAAAGCCATGGTATGAATGAATTCTCACCCATCAAAATCTTAGACCAAAAATGGACACTCCTTCCCCATGCTCTGATGCAAGCCACCAACCCAGTTGATCATCTTCACTGGGAACCTCTTCCCTGGAAGCTCAGTGTTTATCAGAAACAGCTGTTTTGGTTTTCTTTTATAATATACCATTTATTTCCCTCTAATTTTAAAAAGTATTACAAATTTGTTGTTTTAAAAATGGAAAATACTCCCTCGATTCAAAGATAGAATTGAAGAAGCCTGTGCTATAAGTCATTTGGAATTATATAATACAGATGTTCCCATAACTAAGTCTACATACATGGGGGATCATAATGCTATTCTGTTTCACAGCCTTCTTTTTTCACTTTATATATCATGAACACATTCCCGACCATTAAACTTTTTTCTTTTTTTTACTGAAGTGTAGTTGCTTTACAATGTTATGTTAGTTTCTGCTGTACAGCAAAGTGAATCAACTAAATGGTTACATATATCCCCTCTTTTTTTTATTTTCTTCTCATTTAGGTCACCATAGAGCATTGCCAACTATTAAATATTTATAAAGATATTGTGTCTTTCGTCTTCAGAGTAAGTTTAATCTACTATATAGAATCACCACTGTGTGGTCAGCCATCTTCTTTTCGATGGCACCGTCCGAGTTCAGTTGTCTGCTTTTGCTTTCATCTTTGTGCGTAAAGGAGCACGTTCCCATGCCCCCTTTGTTTGCCGTACATTTGACTTGCCTCCCTATCTCCAATTCCATGCATCTGACGTGTTCCTTAGACTTGCTGCCTTAACACCTCCCTTCTTGCTCTCTGTCATTTCCCCCTTCGGGTCAGGCTCTCCCACACCTCTACACTGTTTACTAATTTATTCCAAGTTAATAAGGTGCCTTGTGTGCTTAATCTCAAACCTGTCCTACATTGTTTCTGAGTCCTATTTCTTGAGATTGACTTCATCTGATCATCTATTTTTAATAATTTACTGATGGTTTACATGCTGTGCATTTTCACGTATATGAACTCATTTGATCTTCCCACAAACTAGCTATGGTAGACAGTTGAATGCTCCTTCTAGCATTCACTCTTCTTTCATCCCATAACCTTACTCCAATTTTTGTCTGTTGAACTACCATTCCTTACACCAAGACCAAGTGATTTGGGTGGAGTAAGAGGTGCTAACAGCACATAGCAATGAATGGGTATCTCACCAAGACTAAAGCCAAAGAGCATCTCAGATTCCCTGAGCCATAGCATTTGCTTTAGGGATGAGCACATGATCAAATGAGGCAATGAGAGGCAAATATATATATATATATATATATATATATATATATATATATATAGCTGGGTGCTAAGACAGATATACATTCTCTTCTCCAGGAAATGTACTGCCAGAACAACTACAACCATCTTTCCCACCTGAGCCTCAGAATGACAGGAAGGAAGGCAGAGCCAAAAGAGGGGAGACATGAGTCCTGATGATGTTGGAGAAACTACAGATTCATCTGGGCCCAGAGCCATCAAACTGAACTTGTCATTCACATGCTCAAATCATCTCCTTTTATTTACAAACTGAGAGTCTTAATCCACACATCTATTAAGGAAGCATTATTGGAAATAGTTATTGTAAATTAAGACTCCAGAATATTACTTTAGGCAAATTATAGCTAGTAAACAGCACAGCTAAGATTTGAATTTGGGATTTCCTAACCCTATACTTTGCTGTTCTCATTCATGAGGTTAAAACCTGGCACAATACGGATATGGGAAAATGCACGCACAAAGACATGCATGCACAATCTCTAAACCTTACCATGAGATTTTAAATGACCTCTGTCAGTCATTCTACTCCTCTCTCCAATCAAGATATATATTAGTACACTAGACAACTCCGAAGGTCTGCCTCACACAATACAGAAGAATATTCCTGAAAATGTGAGTGCTTATTTACTTTTCATTAGTCAAACTTTATTGTATAGAGA
This sequence comes from Muntiacus reevesi, assembly GCF_963930625.1. Taxonomy (NCBI): domain Eukaryota; kingdom Metazoa; phylum Chordata; class Mammalia; order Artiodactyla; family Cervidae; genus Muntiacus; species Muntiacus reevesi. The sequence continues at coordinate 97,559,723 of NC_089250.1, forward strand.
CATTCTTTATTCAAAGGGATTTTATGGTGACCCTTCTGCAGAGTAGAGAATCTTAATGTCAAAACTAAACTAGTGCCAGAATTTAAAACTGGGCATTGATCAATCAGTATTGCTTAAAAATAAATCTGGTTTACAATTTAAAGAGAAAGGTGAACTTTCCTGGTGATTCAGTAATTAAGACTTCACTTTCCAGTGCAGAGGGTATGGGTTCAATCCCTGGTCAGGGAGCTAAGATCTCACACCTCATAGCCCAAAACAAAACATAAACAACAGAAGCAATATTGTAGCAAATTCAATAAAGACTTTAATAATGGTCCACATCAAAAAAATCTTTTTAAAAAATAATAAGTAAATAAAGAGAAAGGGAATCATTACAACATGCATATGTTAAAAACATATGTTAAAAACATATGCATATGTTAAAAGCAGCACTTTTTACCCTCTGTTTCAAGTGTTTGGAAAAATAGATGATTCAAAATATCCAAATGCTTTCAAAGATCTCCCAGGGTAGAGATCCTCAACTGTGAACCAAAAGCTTGATCAAATCTTCTGTGAGGACAATTGACTTATCTTGTAAGCTTTCATTTAAAAAAACTTTTTTTAAGCACCCGCTGCTGCTGCTGCGTTGCTTCAGTCGTGTCTGACTCTGTGCGACTCCATAGACGGCAGCCCACCAGGCTCCACTGTCCCTGGGACTCTTCAGGCAAGAACACTGGAGTGGGTTGCCATTTCCTTCTCCAATGCATGAAAGTGAAAAGTGAAAGTGAAGTCGCTCAGTCTTGTCTGACTCTCAGCGACCCCATGGACTGCAGCTCACCAGGTTTCTCCATCCATGGGATTTTCCAGGCAAGAGTACTGGAGTGGGCACCACTGCCTTCTCCTTTGAGCACCTACTAAATTCCAAAGATTCTGCTAGGTACTTGAGATATGATGTAAACAACAGTGAGAGAACCTGCTCTCAGAGACCTTATAGTATATAAAGTGTTTTCTGTGTGTGGTGCTGGAAGCTGGGTGTACAGAGATAAATAAACATCATACCATCCTGGCCCACACAGAGCTTGAACAAGGTCAATACCTCTAAACATTTTTTTGTTGTTTCACTCCATTATTAGAAAAACTCAACACATCCCTAATACATGTATTCACTTGTTTGTAAATTTTGTACTCACTCCACTTTCAAATATGTCTAGTATAAAACACACACACACACACACAAACCAGAAAGCAAAAAGGATGAGACCAAAATTCAATATACAGAGTTCTAATATTTCCTTCCCACGTCCCTCTTTAGAGACCGTTGGTTGAGTGGGCTGGGCTTCCATTGTCCAAGCATTGCCCTAAGTTCAATTCCATCTGCCTTTAGGCACTGTCAAGGACTGACCGACCCTCTGGGGCTAGGGCTGGACTGAATATTTCTTATTCCCATCCAGGAAGCCACTAGTCGAAATGGGTCCACCATCATGGATCCTGTCTGGGATTTGCAGACTCCTAAAACCACTCTCGAAATCAGAACAACCGTGGTCAAATCAGTCATTTGACTGACTGAGTTTTCACTTTTCAACCATTTGCTTTGGCATTGGGTACACACACTGCTTGAGTGAATAGTTCTCACAAAATATTTCACTCATGCACCAAGAAAGGCTGGTTATTGACCAGGGCCAGAAAACTCATGGACTAGGAAAAACCCCAGCGTCTTCTCTCCTGAAATACATTACCTAGGCAAGGCTGACTGCATGCTGCACACTCCAGCCAGGCCTTTAATTATGAAACATCAGTATTTCTTATCACCCTCTGATTTCTAAGGCTAAATTGTACAGCCCATGAACTCCAAGAAAACTGTTTCCTTATACCAGATTCTACTCATATGACTGCAAATTAATTCAACCAACATTTATTAAGTGCCTATCTTGAACAAGACACAACAAATAGGAATTTATTTTTGCTTGATGACTTAAGCCAACATAGATATGTGGGTTAAGGGACTTGATTATAGAGCCCCTACTTTATGAAAATAATTTCCTGGAAAATGATTGCTAAGTGTTATTTGCATGCCCATCCCCTGGTACAATCGCAAGCATGAATTAACAACCAACAGCATGCTTCATTCCCACACACGCTAATGAAAAATGATTGCTTGTCTTTCCAAAACCAAACCAATTATTCTTGTTTTTGTTGAATGGAAATTCAGCTTGTGTTTAGTGACAGAATAACTAAATCAGTCTTATTTGGAACCGAAGCGTCAATGTGGATCCTGTAGCTTTGCTGACAGGAAATGTAACCCAGATAGCTTATTTGATAAAACAGGGCTATTTTGGCTTTGAAACAAAAAACTCCACCCTTGCGACTTCAGAGCAAATGAACCATGCGCCCCCACCTCCATCTCTCTTTTTCCCCAGCGTCTGCCCTAACGCAGCCCGTAACGAGGCAACATTTTACATAACCAGCAGTATCAGCTCTGAGCTGGTATACATACGCCTACCTGAATGAATATCACCATTTCAGAACTGCTGCCTAATCACATTTTTTCAGGCTGTGTGAACAAAATAATGTTTCTTTAATTACATGAACTCTTTATTTTTGATATTTTAATGACATTTTAGAAGATAGAATGGCCACTTCTCTTAGATAGGGTGGTATTAATCAGGTGTGACAGCTAGCTATTCGATACATTTTTAAATCCCACTTGTATTTTCACAAGAGTTATCTGGGACCTGATTTCTCAGTCCTGTTTCTATAATGTCACTTGTGTTTCTGCCTATAATGAGCAAAATAATTGAACCAAATTAGCACTATCTATAATTCAGTGCTAGCTCAGAGGTCTTGTTTTATTTTTTTTAATGAAATTAAAAAGCATTCTCCCCTCAGGATAAATGTTAATAAATAATAGTCTATAGGACCTACATTCGTTACTGTGTGTTGATCCAACATACATTTTCCCTGGGGCTGCACCCAGCCGCTGGGCTGTAAACACAGCCAGTCGACTTCTTCACTAAATGTGTGTCTTATGCAGGGGAGTTGCTCTGGTCCACGTGGGGGCTCTTTAACATGGGTCATGACACTTGGGACCATTTAGTGCATCTTAGATGCTGTTTGAGGATCACAGAATGTTAGCATTGTGTACGACCTGGGCTTGTGTTTGTCATAGTGCTGTAACGGTTAATTTGTTTGTCTTTTTGAGAGGCCCCAGAGGGAAGGCCTGAGTTACCTAGGCCTCACTGGACTCTGTAACCTCAGCACCCAGCAGTGGGTTGGAGGCACTTGACCAGAAGCCATGCTGTTCGTAAGCATTTTTATGAATGCAAAATATAAGTTTTGCTCTGTCTTCATTTTACAAAGAAAGATGATGAGGCCCAGAGTAAATTTAATCAAATTCACAAGGCAAATATACTTAAATTCCATTCTCAGTTCTCAGGCCCATCTTCCATTTACTATACTAGCCTTACCTATAAAGCTGAATATCTTAACATTCAGTCAATAATAATAACTACGGAGCAGCATTTCTCAAACTTTCACGTTTGATCCATCCCTAGATGGATCACCAAGGGGACTTATTAAAATGCAGATTCTGATTTGGTAGGTCCAGGGTAGGGCCAAGACTCTGCCTCTCTCACAAGCTCCAGGTGATGCTGGGATATCTGGTCTGTGGATCACACTTTGAATAGCGAGGCCAGAGAACAGACTGAGTAATCCTGCTGGCCCTGGAGTCAGACTGCCAGGGTTCAGATCCTGACTCTGCCACTTTCTCTATGTTGCTCTACACCAAGCACAACAGTGCTACTATCTGCCCGCCTCTGCACTGTGATGGCCTCAGGGGCCAGATGAACAAAGCAGGCTACAGGCCATGCAGGCAACCGAAAGAGAAAACCAGAAAATACGTGTTCTTTCTAAAGTAGCGGCTGCCATTTATCTTGATTTCACTGTTACATCTTGGGAAAAAGAGTCCTTTGCTGCCTGATCTGAATTTTCAGAGAAATCTTTGGATCATGAATTTCACTTTTGGGTGAAGAAAGATATGAAGATAAATAGATGATACATACATATATATACTGATACATAGATATTTTGGTGACTTCTCAAAATTTTTAAAAGTCGATAGCTACTTAAAACATTTCACCCATAGGCTCCATCCTGCCCCTAGCTTGGCACTATTAATGAACATGCTCTCATTTAATCTTCAAAACAATCCCATGAGATAAATAAGTATTATTATGATTGCCTGTACCATAAAGGATACTGGCTTAGAACCACTCTGTAAATCACACCCTGCATGTACATAGAGACAGAGGCCAGGACTTCAGACAGGAATGACTGATTCCAAAGCCCACTCACTACACAGCTGTGATGACTCTCACCAGATCCTGCCCAAATCTCCCCAGTCTCTCAAATGTCCCCTGGTCCATGGCTGATGAGTCATGTTCCAGGAAAAGGGCAAAGATGTCGATAAACTTTAAAAGAAGTTCTTCTCTAGGCCAATTCTACTGGTCCAAAAGATCAAGCCTGTGATGTGGACTTTCTGAGCGCTGTGCTGTCTCATTCACACCATGAGCTCTTTCCTCTTACCATTTGGTGGTAATGGGATGAAGTAACCGAAGACAGCGCCTTGAGAATCTTGGCACTGCAAGTCACGTTATGTCTTTATCTATTTGGTTGAGCAGGATCTTAGTTGTGGCACGTGGGATCTTTGATCCTCATTGTGTCATGTGAATTCTTAGTTGGTGCATGTGGGATCTAGTTCCCTGACCAGGGATCCAACCTGTTGTTATTGTTGTTCAGTCACTCAGTCATGTCCAACTCTTTGAGACCCCATGGACTCTACCATGCCAGGCTTCCCTATTCTTCACTATCTCCCAGAGTATGCTCAAACTCATTCATTGAGTCAGTGATGCCATCTAACCATTTCACCCTCTGTCATCCCCTTCTCCTCCTGCCTTGAATCTTTGCCAGTGTCCAGGTCTTTTCCAATGAGACCACTCATCACATCAGGTGGCCAAAGTAATGGAGCCTCAGCTTCAGCATCAGCCCTTGCAATGAATATTCAGGGTTGATTTCCTTTAGGATGAACTGGTTTGATCTCCTTGCTGTCCAAAGGACTCTCAAGAGTCTTCTCCAACACCACAGCTCAAAAGCATTAATTCTTTGGAGCTCAGCTTTGTCCGTGGTCCAACTCTCACATCCATACATGACTTCTGGAAAAACCATAGCTTCAACTAGATGGACCTTTGTGGGCAAAGTAATGCCTCTGCTTTTTAATATGCTATCTAGGTTGGTCATAACTTTTCTTCCAAGGAGCAAAAATCTTTTAATTCATGGCTGAAGTCACTGTCCACAGTGATTTTGGAGCCCAAGGAAATAAACTTTGTCACTGTTTCCATTGTTTCCCCATCTATTTGACATGAAGTGATGGGACCGGATACCATGATCTTCGTTTTTTGAATGTTGAGTTTTAAACCGGCTTTTTCACTCTCCTCTTTTATCTTCATCAAAAGGCTCTTTAATTTCTCTTCACTTTTGCCATAAGGGTGGTGTTATCTGCATATCTGAGGTTATTGATATAACCTCCTGGCAATTCCAGTTTGTGCGTCATCCAACCCTGCATCTCACATGATGTACTCTGCACATAAGTTAAATAAGCAGGGTGACGGAGAAGGAAATGGCAACCCACTCCAGTATCCTGGGCTGGAGAATTCCATGGACAGAGGACCCTGGTGGACTACAGTCTACAGAGTCGCAAAGAGTCAGACATGACTAAAGCAACTTAGCATGCATGCAAGCAGGGTGACAAAATACAGCCTTGACGTACTCCTTTCCCAATTTGAAACCAGTCCATTGTTTCATGTCTAGTTCTAACTGTTTCTTCTTGACCTGCATACAGATTTCTCAGGAGGCAGATAAGGTGGTCTGGTATTCCCAACTCTTTAAGAATTTTCCACAGTTTCTTATGATCTACAGAGTCAAAGGCTTTAGCATAGTCAATGAAGCAGAAGTAGATGTTTTTCTGAAATTCTCTAGCTTTTTCTATGATCCAATGATTATTGGCAATTTGATCATTCCTGGGCCCCCTGCAGTAGGAGTGTAGCGTCTTAGCTACTGGATCACCAGGGAAATTTCACCCACTTAACATTTATATGTCAATTTGCCATAACACCCACCTCACTGTGCCAGTTGTGAGAGTTAAAGAGAGCCATGTTGCTGTATTCATTAAGCCTCTAAACCAGGCCTCTAAGTGATGCTCAGTGAATCACCACCATATATGTGTACAGTCCCTGCAAGCCCTAGGGCATGTGCCCCAGGAACTGAACATGGAATCCAAATGTTCAGGAGCTCTGAATCACAATGTGCCTTTCTTGGTAGCTAATGGAGAGAAAATCTCAGGCCACTGGAGCAGTGGGTACTTTCTACCACCTTCTCTCCCTCCACCACCAGCACCACCATTCTACCACCAAAGGTGGTGTACCACAGGTGGAAAAGCCTAGACTTTGCAGACAAGAGCCAGCTGGTTTGGGACCTGGTCTGCCCCACCTGTGATACCTCCGTTATTATCATAGGACCTATTGGAAGCTCAATATCTCAAGTGAGAATGAGAATAATAAATTTTCTTGTTTTTTCAAAATGAGATAATGCATGTAAAATGCCTGATATATGATACACACTCTGCAAATTTAATTTCCTTCACTCCCCCCTTTTATTCCTATATCACCTCTGGTCAACCTCACCTCAGGTTACTGGGTAAAGAGTGAGCAGATGATTCCAAACCTACAAACACTCCTTCTCCAAACTTTGAAAAAAAGAAGGCCAAATTATACTGCATTTAGCCCTGGTCTGGGAATTGAACACTCGGACATTTATAAACAATCCATGGAAGTACAAACTATCATTGACCCCATGTTAAGGATGAGGTTTCCAGAGGTTAAATCACTTGCTCAAAATCACTTTGCTCTCAAGAAGGACTCAGAGTCTCACTTCTCAATAGATTTACATCACAGCAAGTGATCCTACTACCTAGGGTCTCATATTCTTCATCCATCCAATAAAGATATTAGAAATATCCAGCCATGTAAGAAATTTGTATTTTGTCCTTGAGGGTTTTCCCCATCAAATTCTTCACTGAGACTTGACCAGGCTGCAGCACTAGTGAGAAGAGCCTAAGGGCAGGGGCTTGTTCTCAAGCCCTCTATTCTCAGGGCATCCTGTTAAAGACAGGTCATGTATGGTCATCTGCCCCAGTCTCCTTTCAAGCTGGCCTGTGTGGACAGTTGGGTAGGTTCTCTCTTGTATCTAAACTATTTTCAAGTGACTCAGATTTCCAGGATGGAAAGGATCCTTTTGATAAAGATCAAGTTCAGCTTTGATCATTAAACTGTTTCCTACTTCCCTGTCAATTTTCACCAAAGCGGGGAAACTGAGCCAGTACATACCCATCAGCTCAGGGGGTGGGTGCTGTGGATCAAGGCAGGGGAAAGGCAGGGGAGGGAGACAGCTGCCTCCTCTAAGCTACATGAGGACACCCCACCAGGACCAAAACCCAGGGCGAAAAGAGGTACCTTAAATAGAAATCAAACACCACCCCTCTCTCTCCCCACTCTATTCCCTCGCAGATAAACACATAAGGTTTATGATTGGATAAAGGTTTGGTTTCATTCCAAGCACAGAAATGGTTTTAGAAGACTGCAACTTCCTGTCTCCTAACTTTCCTGACCACAAATATTTTTATTGTAAGCCATGAAAGTAAAGGATTATTTAATAAATTAACACTTCAGATATCTTTGGTTCAACCTTTAGTTAGTTCTAAGCTCAATTATTTGCCTCCTATTCCTTTAGCTCAGGCAGTTCGTCCTATTTCTTAATTCCTTCACCTAAAAAGTCTTAGTCCCTATCTTTGCTGTATTTTATGGTTTTATAATACCTTATTGAATTGCTATATTGTAATATTTCTGCCACTCCCCCTCTCCCCCAAATAATCCTTTATGAGGAAGCATAGACACAGTCTGGAATGCAGTGAGGTAAGCACAGCAGTCTTTATAGCATTTTACAAATTTCTCTTGGCCTCAGAAATCACAAAATAATCACGTTAAAAAAAAAAAAGCAAACCCTAGCCCTTTGCCTGCAGGACAATACATGGTTTTTTATTAAAAGAGGAATTTAAATTCCTTCTGTGCACAGACTGTTTTAACTATAAAGACTTAGAAAATTAATTTTTGCCTATAATCTCTTATAGATAATACTATAAAAATAGTTCCTTTTTAAGAAGCATATTTCATGCAAATATCAAAAAGCCTTTTATCTGTGTTCAAGATTTCTTGTTCTATTTCTGTCCCTTGTTTCCTTCTCTCAGCAGATCAGACTTCGAGAGCCCTGGATCCCAGAACGGGCTGCCAGGAGGCGGGCCACAGGTTGGGCTGCTTGCCCTGCCGTTATACAGGCAGAGAAACTGAGGATCCCAGATGAATTTCCTACTCTGTGCTGGGCTCTATGCCAAGTGCTGGGGCAGAGATATGGTGGATTCAAAGAGCAGGAAAGACAGGGGTTCCAGTCAGAAAGATCATGAAAGAATCATCCTGGAGTACCAGTCTGCACCAGCAGTGCAGAATGAAAAGGAAGAAGGTTAACAGCTTTTAAACCAGGGATCCCTGACCTCTGGGATCTAATGCCTGATGATCTGAGGTAGAGCTGATGTAACAATAATAGAAATAAATTGCACAATAAATGTAATGCACTTGAATCATCCCCAAACTGTTTTCCCCCAACCACATCACCGTCTGTGGAGAAATTGTCTTTCACGAACTGAAACTGGTCCCTGTTCCCAAAAAGATTAGGGACCACTGTTTTAAACAGTAAATTGCCTCAAACTTCCCTTCCTCATCAACCTCCTTTGGGATTTCTGCACAGCCTAGTACCACCCATATTTTTTTTTAACATTTTTCTTTAAATGACTCATTTTTTTTATTTTAGATCCCCTAGAGGAGGGCATGGCAACCCCCTCGAGTATTCTTGCCTGGAGAATCTCCATGGACAGTGGAGCCTGGCGGGCTATAGTCCATGGAGTCGCAAGGAGTTGGACACAACTGGGCAACTAAACACAGCCCAGCACTGCAAGCAGTAAAACTGGTTGAAGTCGCCGTTTAATGAGGTGCTATGTATATTTTCAAATATTTATACATTAAGTACATAACTATTTAAATGTTTCACCTGGGTACCCCTAAAACTTAACTCAGACATGCACACACACCACCAGTCATTGTTTGTTCTTGTTCAGTTGCTAAGTCTTGTCTGACTCTTTGCCTCCTCGTGAACTGCAACACACCAGGCTCCTCTGATCTCCACTTTTGCTCAGATTCATGTCCAGTGAGTTGATGATGCCATCCAATCATCTCATCCTCTGCCGCTCCCTTCTCCTTTTGCCTTCAATCTTTCCCAGCATCAGGGTCTTTTCCAATGAGATGGCTCTTTGCATAAGGTGGCCAAAGTACTGGAACTTCAGCATCAGTCCTGCTAATGAAAATTCAGGGTTGATTTCCTTTAGGATTGGCTGGTTTGATCTCCTTTCAGTCCAAGGGACTCTCAAGAGTCTTCTTCAGCACCACAGTTCAAAAGCATCAGTTCTTTGGTGCTCTGTCTTCTTTATGGTCCAATTCTCACATCCATACATGACTACTAGAAAAACCATAGTTTTTAATATATGAGCCTTTGTAGACAAAGTGATGTCTCTGCTTTTTAACACTGTCTAGGTTTGTCATAGCTTTTCTTCCAAGGAGCAAGCTTCTTTTAATTTCATGGCTGCAATCACTGTCCACCAGTCATTGCCATAGCACATGTTGGGAAACCCTGCTATTATGGATTAAATGTGTTTCCCTTCCCCAAATTCACATGTTGAAATCCTAATCCCCCATATGATGGAGGAGGAGGTGAAGCCTTTGGGAGATAATTGGTCCTTGAGGGTGGAGCCCTTGCGAGTGAGATTAGTGGCCTTATAAGGAGAAACATGAGAGCTTGCTCTGGCTCTCTGCTCTTTACCCGGTAAGGGCCAGCAGGCTGTTTATGAAGCATGTAGCAGGCTCTCACCATACACTGGATCCACAAGCCCCTTGATCTTGGACTTCTCAGCCTCCATAACTGTAAGAAGTAAATTTTTTCTGTTTAAACTGCCCAGTCTATCGCATTTTTTGTCGTAACAGCCTGTACTGATGAAGACATCTGCCTTAAGGTAAAGAAACCAGGAAGGAGAAGGGATGAGAAATAGATAGCTAGGACTTCACATTTGTAGAAAAAGAATTTCCAGTGTTAGTCTGGAGGTGATGAGAACTTCCTATCAGCACACACGCACACACACACATACACGCACACACACGCACACACACACGCACACACACAAACACACGCACACACACGCACACACAGCCCAAATGATGCCTCCTTCCCTGTCTGATGGCCTTTTGTCCCCAGAACAGACCCCAGGAAAGCTAATGCCCAGATCCTATAACACCATACTGTTTGACAGATTGCTGGGCTTGGGTAAATCTCCCTAACTGCATCCTGATCCACTGGATCATCCATCTAAGCACAGATCCTATCATTGTAGTCCACAGTATATGCTTCCACTAGGAAGAAAATCAGTGCTCATTGGTACATTCAGCTGCCATCAACATAGTAAATGTATTGACCATGAAGCATATGATACCTATCCATGCCCCCAATATTACACATTTTGATTTGCTAATTTTTAATTTGTTCATTTTTGAAGGCAGGTATGAGATCATGAACAAAGCTACAGTATAGAGTCAGCCCAGACACTGACCAGATGTGTGCTCTTGGGTAAGTTACACAAATCCTATGACTCTCAACTTTCATATCTGTAAAATGGAGATAATGATACATAACTCTAACGATTTCTCTTTTGGGAGAAAACAAAATGTCTAGTAGACATAATAACACAATGCCTAGCACATAATTTGAAATAACATGGTAAATACATTTTAATATGAATTTTGCAGCCATTGGAAATGATAAAAAATCATAGTAATGAAGACTATACAAGCAATATAAAAAAATTCTCAAGACAATTTTAAAATAGTTCCAAATATCCTAACATTCCAATTGTAATGTATTCCAGTATGTATGTGTGTAGACTCACTCTAATGTCACATAAGAAAATTTATGCATCTTTATGTACAAAGACAGATTAAAAACATGGGAAAATGAAAACTTTTCATATACTAGAGCTGAGAGGCAGTTTGAAATTAAGAACATTAACTCTGAAACTGGGCTTTAATCCTAGCTAGGCCACTGCCTAAATATATTACCTTAACTAAATTACACAGTGTCTCTGAGCTTCAGTTTCCTTTTCAGAAAAATAGGGATATTAATTGTAGTATCAACTTTATAGGTTGGTTTAACTGTACCTATAAATTCTGTTGGAGAAGGAAATGGCAACCCACTCCAGTATTCTTGCCCGGAAAATCCCATGGACAGAGGAGCCTGGTAGGCTACAGTCCATGGGGTCACAAAGAGTTGGACACGACTGAGCGACTTTACTTACTTACTTATAAATTCTGTTATTCAGTAAATTTACAGTAAATAGTACTGATTTACTGTATTTATTAGGTGATAGGATTATGGTGATACTTGTCCCTTTTAAGAAAGGACCTCTGGGGACTTCACTTGTGGTCCAGTGGCTAAGACTCCATGCTCCCAATGCACAGTCAATCCCTGGTCCAAGAACTAGATCCCACAGTTGCTGCCAAGAGTTCACATGTCGCAACTGAAGATCCTGCCTGCCACAACTGAGACCCAGCACAGTCAAGTAAATAAACAAATAAATATTTTTAAAATAAAGAGAAGAAAGGATCTCTGTTCAATAATAGAAACTTCCGATAGCCAGATTACAACTGCATTCGCTAAGTTTCTATTGTACAACCCCGAAGTTGTACTGTGAGAAGGAGAGAAGAAGCCAAAGGCACTGCCAGCACAAGAATTCCGGGTCAAGGCTGACCCACACCTGAGCCACTTGTGACCGGCCAGAGGGAAAACTGCTCCTCCCAGCTGGCCCAGTCAAACACGATCTAATGACCCAAGTGCTTCTTTCTCACACAAAACAAATGCATCTGGAATATCCCTGAGCTGTGTGTCTGCCACTGACGCTTCCAATTTCACTTCACAGCTACATTGAAAAATTTTAAATCCTCTTCGATTTGGGCTGCCTCTATTTGTATTTAGACTAAGATAGAGAGTGAGTGCCAGGGGACAACTTGACCATTAAAAAAAATTTTATTTGACTACATATATTTTTATCCATTTGGGAAAGCTATCAAAGCAGGCATTTTCACTTAAAAGCTTACAAATGAAGCTGATATTATCTGGTTGGGGGAAAGCTAGGGAAATCACTGTAGCAAAAGAAAAAAAAGAAAAATCCTTTTGTGTATGAATTTCACATTGCTATTGTCATGTACAGGATGTATATTCAAATGTGTTTGCATGTTTCTAAACTGATCATACATCAAAATTAGAGCCATATTGTTCCTTTTACGGCAAAACTGTTTATATAGGAAATATTGTACCAAACATTCCCTCCCTCCACCCTGGGTCGTGACTGATTGCAGAGTGAGATAAAAGCACTTATGTCCACAAACAGGAGAAAAGCCTAGATGCATGAAAGAAATCAAAAGAAGGTGTGATTTTAACACAAACACTGTTATCAACCAAAAAAATAAAAAAGATTACTAGAGTTTATGCAAATTCAGAGAAAGCAAAAAGCATATACTTTACACACTGACAGTTTGAAAATTAGGGGTTGGGTTGGATAAGAGTAGAATTCAGTTTGGTACAGTTCAAAACAGCCCCTGGATGCTATTTTATTTTCATGTGACCACCTGAATTAGAGTCATTTATAAGAGGCAGATACGGCCCACTAAGGGGAATCCATTTCCTAATTCACTATAGGAAGCAGTAATTTAAAGCTGGCCACTGGTTTTTTTAGTGTATTTTCTGGAAAGCCTGAGTTGGTTTCAAATAAGTGCAGTTGAATTTTCTCCTCCTCAACACAGCCATTTTTTCCACTTTTCTTCTTGTTTCAAAAACTGGTTCCAAGTACAAAGTAAAGTGGGAAGTTGGCAATTATCCTATAAATCCAGGTTATGTTGTTAGGTCAACAAAATTATGGATGTGATGGAGCTTAAAGGAATTTTAGAGATTATCTTATTCCACAGCTTTCAAACTTTAAATATTTTGCTAATGAAATCATACATAGAACTCTAGCATATAAATTAGGTTTTAATAGTATTTCACTAGTATAAATTTATTTTAAAAGCAAGCAAGAAATAGTCCTAATTTTAACATTTATCTTTTGTAAAGTCAAGATAGAATGATATGACTGATCTGATAAAGCCAAAATATGGAAATTTGGGATTATGAATGACTATTAACAGTCCTAAACCTGCCTCAGCATCTAGTTTGTTGCTGTTGAGAACATCATTTCTTACAGAAATAAGTAGTATAAGATAGTAAAAGTTTTGTATTTTTTAAAAAATGGAATCAGGAAACAATTTTACAGTTTCGAATGTCAGAAGACAATCTGTTCCAAGGTCTTCACAAAAAGAAGGCCCGGATATATATATACCTATATATGGATATACATGTATATATAAGGATTGGTAGACTTTAACCTATAGAAATTAGGGGAATATAATTTTTGTTATTGCAATTCTTAAAATTGAATAGAAGTATACTTTAAAACTCAAATGGTATTGCTGGGTCATACGGCAGTTCTATTTCCAGTTTTTTAAGAAATCTCCACACTGTTTTCCATAGTGGCTGTACTAGTTTGCATTCCCACCAACAGTGTAAGAGGGTTCCCTTTTCTCCACACCCTCTCCAGCATTTATTGCTTGTAGACTTTTGGATAGCAGCCATCCTGACTGGTGTGTAATGGTACCTCATTGTGGTTTTGATTTGCATTTCTCTGATGATGAGTGATGTTGAGCATCTTTTCATGTGTTTGTTAGCCATCTGTATGTCTTCTTTGGAGAAATGTCTGTTTAGTTCTTTGGCCCATTTTTTGATTGGGTCGTTTATTTTTCTGGAATTGAGCTTCAGGAGTTGCTTGTATATTTTTGAGATTAATCCTTTGTCTGTTTCCTCATTTGTTATTATTTTCTCCCAATCTGAGGGCTGTCTTTTCACCTTACTTATAGTTTCCTTTGTTGTGCAAAAGCTTTTAATTTTCATTAGGTCCCATTTGTTTATTTTTGCTTTTATTTCCAATATTCTGGGAGGTGGGTCATAGAAGATCTTGCTGTGATTTATGTCGGAGAGTGTTTTGCCTATGTTCTCCTCTAGGAGTTTTATAGTTTCTGGTCTTACATTTAGATCTTTAATCCAATGTTCATTGCAGCACTGTTTATAATAGCCAGGACATGGAAGCAACCCAGATGCCCATCAGCAGATGAATGGATAAGGAAGCTGTGGTACATATACACCATGGAATATTACTCAGCCGTTAAAAAGAATTCATTTGAATCAGTTCTAATGAGATGGATGAAACTGGAGCCCATTATACAGAGTGAAGTAAGCCAGAAAGATAAAGAACATTACAGTATACTAACACATATATACGGAATTTAGATAGATGGTGGCGATAACCCTATATGCAAAACAGAAAAAGAGACACAGAAGTACAGAACAGACTTTTGAACTCTGGGGGAGAACGTGAGGGTGGGATGTTTTGAAAGAACAGCATGTATATTATCTATGGTGAAACGGACCACCAGCCCAGGTGGGATGCATGAGTCAAGTGCTCGGGCCTGGTGCACTGGGAGGACCCTGAGGAGTCGGGTGGGGAGGGAGGTGGGAGGGGGGATCGGGATGGGGAATACGTGTAACTATATGGCTGATTCATGTCAATGTATGACAAAACCCACTGAAATGTTGTAAAGTGATTGGCCTCCAACTAATAAAATAATATTAAAAAAAAAAAAAAAAAAAAAACTCAAATGGCTGCCAAACCTCTGAATATGATTTGAAAACAACTGAGCTGGTCCAACCTCCTTATTTTAAAAATAGGGGAACCAAGACCCAGCATTGAAATGATTTGCCCCAGAACGTATTGTGAAGAAAGTGACAAAGCTTCCTCAGTTGCCCCTTTTTTCCTTGCACATCCTGTCTCTCCTTCTCTGTCAATTATTCCTTGAGCACTTAAAAAAAAAAATGTTTTATTATCTCTCATCTTAAAAACAAATGAGCCAAACAACAAAGAAACAAAAAGGCTCAGTCACCTAATACCCCAACATCTTCATCATGTTAATACCTTTCCACTCCCACATTTTAAGTTTCTATAAAAGTGTCAACAAAAGTCATCTCCTTTTTAGTCAACACCAGCCTGACCACCCCTTCTGCTGTTCCACCATTTCCCAGAGTTTGTCTTTTTTCTGCTAAATTTTGTTGGTCTTTCAGCTACAGTAGATTGCAAGCTTTATTACAACAGAAATTTTTGTGTTTTGTTCATCAATGCATCCTGATTCCCTAGCACAATGCCTCATTCATAGGAAGTGCTTAATACAAACATGTTGAATAAAATAATGTCATGTTAGAGTCGCTACCATTTATGCATAAAACAGATTATCAAAAATTTCTAAGGGCAGAGTTCTATTTTCAAATGAAACTTTATAAAGAACTAAAAGAGAAAGGAGATGGTTGGTCAAAAGCAACTGCCCTTCAATTATATCTCAATAAAATATTTTAAATTTTTTCATTTTAAAATTTAAAAGAAAGCAATTGCCTAGTCAGCACTACTCCAAAATAATCATCCAGTAATCGTACAATTTGTGTTGCTGTAATAGACTAAGTTTTAGTTTGATTTTGTCCCTAAGTTTTGCCTTCTTAGTTTTGTGTTTTCTCAGTACAGGTGACAAATGCTTTTATTTTCTTTAAGTTCTGCAATTTGGAAGCTTAAACATACCCTTTTGACTTTGCTTGTTGACCTGCTATTTCATTTTCAAGCTCTTCTCTTTCCTGTCACATGCAGCCAATAGACCCAAGGCATAGCAGCATTATTCTGTTTCCCAAATTCTCATGGCTGTTGTTGTTCAGTTGCCAAGTCACATATGACCCCATGGACTGAAGCATGCCAGGCTCCCCGTCCTTCACTATCTCCCAGAGTTTGCTCAAATTCATGTCCATTGAGTCAGTGTGATGCTCTCTAACCATCTCATCCTCTGCCACCCTCTTCTCCTTTTGCCTTCAATCCATACTTCCAAGTGATTTCAGATAACTTTTTCCCCCCTGTATATTATATTATTTGGGGGCTTCCTAAGTGGTGTTAGTGGTAAAGAACCCGCCTGCCAATGCAGGAGACGTAAGAGACTCAGGTTTGATCCCTGGGTGAGGAAGATCCCCTGGAGGAGGGCATGGTAACCCACTCCAATATTCTTGCCTGGAGAGTCCCTATGGACAGAGAAGCCTGGCGGACTATGGTCACAGGGTGCAAAGAGTTGGACTCAACTGAAGTGACTTAGCACGCACACACACATTTTATCTTTGTATAACATGGGTTGCCACTTTTCTGTCCTCCAATAATAATTAATTGCTCATTACCCAGCCCCAAATAGCACATGGTTTGACTATGTGTCAGTAAGAAATGTCTGTAAAAATCCCATGGCTTATGATGATAAAAGTTTGTTTCTCACTCATATTGCGTGTCAGCAGCAGGACAACTGCAGCTCTGCTCCACAAGTCTTTTTAATTCTAGCATCCAGGCTTAGGGGTCAGCCCCTATTTGGGACATTTCATTCTCATTGCAGAAGGAAAAGAAGCAATGGTTCTTAAAGCTTTTGCTCAGACATCATGCATGTTATACTGCTGCTTACGTTCCATTGGCCAAAGCAATTCACATGGCAAAGCCTGTAGCCAATAAAGTTGGAATATATTCCTGGCACAGACAGGGAGGTCCTAGAGAGGAAGAAATTCTATAGAGATGGGAGCAGTAAAAAGGGTAGTAAATACTTTGGAAAAGAAAAGGTAATGATGTCCTCTTCAGTTACAATCTGAATATTGGAAATGAGGAAAAGACTGGAGCCCCATGTTCCTAGTTTGGGGAGTAGAGCATATGGCAAAGCCATTCCTCCAGTCCAGAAGTATAAACGGAGGAGCAAGTGATGAAGACAAAGATTGTGGATTCCACTTTGAACATGATGAGTTATTGATGGCTGTGAAATCTCTCTTAGAAATGTCTGGCACCTGGTTTCACTAACTTGGACTTGAGAGACAACAGCTGTGCCAAGATATAGGTCCAGAGTCACTTCCATGCGGACTGTGTGTGGAGTCACATGGAGTGGATGAGCTCTCCCACGGAGCATGAGGAAGAGATGAAGACTTGGAAAACTACAATCTTAGAATTCCAAATTGAGTTACCAGTGGAGGAAAGAGAGCCTACAAGAGACTGAAAAGAAGAAGAAAAAGACACACAAAAGGGCCAGGTCATGGAAAACAAGGGAAGAGATTTCAGAAACGTGTCCTCAATATAAATATACTAACAACTAATGCTAATATGTGATATTCACTAGGTATCAACCATTGTTCTAAGTCCTTCACACATGTCATCTCAAGCCTTGTCAAGGCTGAGGAGTGCATGGGAGGTGAAGATACAAAGTAATGTGATAATCCAGAGGAGAAGACAATTACTTCTGGCTGAGCTGACCAGGAAAGTCTTCAACATTTTGGTACTAAAGGTGAACATAAGTTCACCTCTACCTACTCACCCTTCCTTGTCAAAACTATAGTTTAGTATCATAATCATCTGAGAACTCCACCTAAAGGGCAGACATATGTGAATTTTTTCAGTCTTTTGAAGTTGTCACTTCCCCATAATGACCATCCTGCTTTTGGATCTTGTAGCAGAGATTGCTGACTGGTCAACAGTATTTCCTCTTATCGTAAACACAACTACATTTCTCAGCCTCCTTTGCTTCAGATAAACCATGTGGCTGAGTTCTAGCAATGCTATGTGGAAAGTAATGATATTCTAGACCTGGCCCATTCTCTCTATTTTGCTTGCCTCACATCTGTGCCAAGAAGCCACATGTTGAGGACGGCAAAAACTCCATTCATCTGGACACCTGAGTGGCAAAACAAAGCATCCACCCATCATTGCTAATGAACATCTGTACAGGACCATCCCTTGAACAAGAACATTTCATGATGTTAAACTTCGAGCATTTTAGACTTTGTTATGGCAGTTGTTACAACCCTAGCTAACACAGATCTCATTTCTCTGAATAGAGCCACCTCACATTTCTATTTCCTGAATACCTTTACACTTCCTGAGTACTTTTTGTACACCTCTGATCTTTTGAATACCATAAATTGTACAATCTCCGGAAAACAGTTAAGAAGAAGATAAAATCCAAGTGTCTTTGGAGGAAGAGATCATCTTTCCCCATAGACATTTACTCTAAATTCCTTTGGGCCTCTTTTCCTGTATAGACCCAGAAGAGCATGGAACAGACATGGCCTAGGCCATCTTATAGCATAACGAGTTTGCTTCTGCGATGCAAAGACAAAGGTGTCCATGAGAGCATGCCCTGATGTCCGGAAAGGTTACCAGATTCAGAGGCAGATAACCTTATTTCATCTGCATGACCTCAGGCATGTTACCTAATGTCTCAAATTCCTCATTTGAAAAATAATGATAAAGATACCTATTCTTCGACCAATGCCATTTGTTTATTTATTTGTTCAAATGACATCACTGAAGCACTGAACAGGTTGTGACGCCACGTGAAATGAGCACTTGTATCTGGAGTTGCTTTGTAAGCCATAAAGCACTCACCAATGGCTGATGATGCTGTCTCTGTATCTCTCTAACTAGCTGCATTTCTGCTAAAGTCTGTCTGCGTTTGAAACCAGTGAGAGCTATGAATATGCAGTATCATTATGATCGAAAGATTCAGTCAATCTGGGAGACTGCTAAAAAGGACTTTATAAAATGGTCCCTCATGGCCCACTGGCTACTTTGTGATTTCTTCGCCTAGGAACACAGGTTTCCTTTCCCTCCCCATCCTTAGGTGCCAGCATCACCAACACTAGGGCTCTTGTGCAGACTCTGCTGTGTCCCCCAGTACACCAAATAGGCATGAAACAGAACTGCAGTGGGGTGAGCAGGGGGCAGAGCCCATAAGTCTGCTGCTCTGTGTACAAGCACCTTCAGGGCCAGTGTTTCACCCACCAAAGCAGCTCCGTCTGTCCTAGACAGGCAGATTTCGTCTCTGTAATTGTCACTAGATTCCAAGGCCATGTAGAAATCTAGAAGCAAAGGGCTTTCCTCTCTTCTGACCACCTGCCAGGGCCTCCATGGTCACTGTGAGAGAAGGCTGCATCCTGCCTCAGATGTGGGATCGGTGAACATCAGGAAAGGACAGGACAGGAGGCCGAGGATGGGAGGCTGTTCTCTGGTTCAATTTTCTTTCCTCTTACAGAAAACATTTCAGTTTCTGAAAGAATCCTGCAACTAAATAGCTACATAAAGGTTTGTAAACCACTGAAGCAAGTGTCAGGAGGCAAATGATTTACTCTCCAATCCTCAATTTCCTCAACTGTAAAATATGGGAAATAATATGTGTTTCTTTCTGCCACATGGGATTGTGGTGAGCATAAATGAAATCATTTCCACAGATGCAGGAGGTATTACCATTATTTTCTTTATCACTACTTTCCTAAAGACCAGTACCAAGACCTGAGCCTCAAAATCAGTCATCAGCAGAGCATATTCTAGGTCAACCTTACTGGATATAAGACTAGATTATTTCAGATTTAAAATATACAGGAACTCTCTGAAATTAAAACTTTGGATGGTAGTAAAGTCTAAGAAATCTTAGATACTGCAAATTCAGAAATATATCACCCCTTGGAGGGAACTAGATCAAAATATACCTTTGCCAATTATGAAATGAGAACTTAACATGTAAACAAGGCTTCAAGGGGAGTGTAGACCCTCCTCTCAAGTAAGTCATCAAAGCATTTTGCTCAGAATTTTAAAAATTATTTCAAAGCAACTTCTTCCTATAAATAAGTAATATTGCAATTCTGAAATATTCTTACCTCTTTGTTATGGTAAGTCCCATAAGGGCCTACTCATGAAGATTTTGTTAACTGAGTTTCCTTAACTAAAAATGTACTGGTGAAAATATTCTCTAACTTAAAACTTATACCAAGAATGAAAAGTACCTTTTGTTGAGTCCTCATTGATGCTGGGCCACTGTTTTAAGAGTTTTCGCACATATCATCTCATTTAATCTTTATGCCCACATGACAGCTCCATGACATATTGTAGAGGAGACTATTAATATTATTTTCTTTACCATCAGGAAAGCCAAACTTAGAGAGTTTAATTAACTTGTCCAGTGTCCTATAGCTAGAAAGTACTACAGCAGGGATACAAACCAAGGATTAGTTGATTCGAAAGCCCTTTTTCCTAAACATTTTTCTATTTTGGCTATTAATTAAGATTAACTTTAATCCAGTTAGGAAAATTTAGTAGAGGCTATGCAGCAATAAAATTCCCTTTTGTTCACATCATCAGCTGGCACATTCCTAGAAGACAGTGGCCACCCTTGACCAAATCTTTATTAAGTCCATTCAGCCTGGCTGGGTGTTATCATCTGTGGATGCCAGGGGAGGTTTGATGCTCATGATGACTTCCAAGTTCCTGTTATCATCAGGGAGCTGTTTCATTTAAGAGATGACCTATGCAAGGTCACTTCTTGGCACATGGGAAGTGAGCATGGAAGTTTAACTCAGGGACTATTAGGCTCATCAACCATCTTCCCCTTGCTTGTCTTCTGACATTGCTCCATGCAGCAGCCGTTGTGCTTAAAGGGAGGATAAAGGACAAGGGACTTGCTTCCCTGGTGGCTCAGATGGTAAAGTGTCTGCTCGCAATGCAGGAGACCTGGGTTCGATCCCTGGGTTGGGAAGATACCCTGGAGAAGGAAATGGCAACCCACTCCAGTATCCTGCCTGGAAAATCCCATGGACAGGTGAGCCTGGCGGGCTACAGTCCATGTGGTTGCGAAAAGTCGGACATGACTGAGCAACTTCAAAGGACAAAAAGCATTAGTCTTTCTTGATACCTCCCAAGAAAGAAAAGAGAACCAGCTGGAAAGGGCAGTGCAGTTGTTTTGTAGTAATGTAGGCTTTCGAGGAAGCTGGCCCCAGTGTCAGGAATGTGCAACGCTATCTGCTGCCAATTTTATCCCCAAAGAGAGACCCTCTGGAACATAAACGTCAACCAAGAATTGGATTTTTCTTACACTGTCAACAATTACTTTGTTATTAAAGAAAAACATCTGGGAGGGGGACAGCAGATGGGCACATCTGACTAGGGGCAAGGAGGAGGGAGCAGTGTTTCAGGTAGTGGAGAGATTGTTCAAGGACAATTTATGTGTGAAAATATCACCCCTATAAATCTGCCAGAGTCAACAGAGCTGAAGACGAATCACATACAGAAACGTGTCGTCTCTCCCCAGCAACACTGACCACGGGCTTAATTTAGGTGTACTCCCTGCTTGTACTGGGTTTCAGATTTTTTTTTTTTTTTTTTTTAAGTGAGGCATGGGCAACAAAGAAGCAAATTGATATCAGTTCCCCTGCCTTGTCCTGTTAATAGTATCTTTCACCTCCTGGTATTTTTAGAGCTCTGGTTCAAAATATGAAAGTTTATGCCATAATCCAGACCAGTGAGCGTATCATTACCATGGTGATACAATATTGGCCTAGGAGCAGGGGAGCCAACTTTTTGCTCCCAATGCCACCACCAACTTTCTTGTTCTTGTCAGCATGACTAAAAAGGGTGGAAGAGATGATCCATTAGTCAGTAGAGAATTGCCTAAGCAGCTCATTCAACCCATCAAGACATAAGTCACATTAGAGCAGGAAATTTTTTTCCTGTTCATGCTGTATCCCTAGTGCCTGAACCGTGACTAGTCCACAGTAAGAGGTCAATCATTATTCATGGCACTAATACATGAATCATCAGTTCATTTATCCATCTCAAAGACGAATGTAAAATATGCATGGGTTTTCCTTCCATGGAGTTGCAAATGATACTCATAATTTCACTCAACTTTTTCTCTGAAACCTGGGGTAAACATATTTCCATATTACTTTAACTGCTAGTCCATAATTTTGGAATAGGGACTCATCTCTGGGAACATCCTGCACCAACAAATACTTCCACTTAATTTTCAAACCCTCCCTACCAACTCTGTACGGCAGTGGCTCACTTTCTTAACTTCATGTGTTCACCAGCTTGGATAATATAGGTTACAGGCAATTACACAAAGAGCCATGCTCAGAAATACTGCTCTCTCAATTATCCAATTCCAGTTTTATTTCATCATACTTTTTAAAAAAGAATGATCTGCCAGCTTTTCACAGGAGATTGTAGAAGAGAGTCTAATGATACGACCTTGGTTAAGTCACTTCTCTTTTCTGGGCCTCCATTTCCTCATCTTGGATAGAAGACAACTGGACCAGACCAGAGGCACCAATATGGCAACACTCAGAGTGAATGGAAACCATAGACACTTATGTGACCTACATAGAAGTTTTTTGTTTTCTGTTTGTGTGTGTGTGTGGTGGAGGGTAGGGTAGAGGGTAGGAGGAGGGGTAGGGGAGTTTAGTTACAGAGTTGCCAAAAGATAAAGAAATTTTCATATGAACATGAAGAAATCCAAATTTCTGTTTTGTTTTTAGAAGTCAGATCTGGAAACACTGGGTCCAAAGTCACACAGGAACAGCTGAGGAGGGCTGTGCCCCTTCCAGATAGTTTGGCCTCTCTGGTTCTCCCCATGGCCCTAAATCCACTTCCCTCCTTAGTGCTGAACCCAGAAATAGGTGAACTCTAAAGTTCCTTCCATATTAAGCTTCCTATTATTCTAGAATTATATAAAATACTGTCAGTTGGTATTAGGTCTCTATCAGGCATTTAATGAGGGTTGACATTGGATAAAATGTTGTGTTGTCACTAACGATGATTTATTTTTTAAAACCAGCAGGACACTTGATGCTCTAAGTCCCGGCCTCCTCATCAGTAATGAGGGGAAAGGGCTACTAATCAAGGGGCCATGAGACCCAGAGGTTCCATGCAACCCACCAGTCTCATTTGAATGTAAAGCTAAAGGATTAAAATGCTACCTGTGTGAGCTCCGCCTGGTGCTCTGTGATGACCTAGAGAGGTGGGAGGACAAGAGAGGCTCAAGGGGGAGGGGATATATGTCTGCTTATGGGTAATCCACATTGTTGTATGACAGAACCAATACATTATTGTAAAGCAATTATTCTCCAATTAAAAATAAATGTTTAAAAATATCAATACGTGTTTGGTTACAGAAACATCAAAAAAAGAAAAACAAAAAAGAATAAAGAAAGAATGTTACCTGTGTGTGGCTGCTTCTCAAATACACCCAGATATTAACTCTGAATGTCTACAAACTCTAACACTTTCCTCACTGACATTCTTCTAGTCAATGAAGTAGATAGTATAAGTAAGACAGTACATTTTTCCCGTGGGACTCAATAAAGCTATTTTTATTTTAAATGGAAAATAAATACAGCCCATAAATTTTGTTTATTTTTTTTCTGAGTAATCCTTTCCATTTCTCAAATTCTGTGATTCTGTATTTTGTTATGTCTTTCTCCACCCAGAACAAAATACTCTAAAATGAGTTATTCTACAAATATCATATTTGTAGAAAATAATAAAATTGAAATTGCCTAAATGTACTCTAAATGCTTTTCAGTATGGTTACATTCTGACATCACAGGAACCCTGCAAAATAGTTATTATAATCCTGCTTTACTGTGAGAGACCAGTAAGAGCTGGAAATCAGTGTGGTCTAATTAGAAATACCAAGCTTTTCCCACCGTGCCTCTTGGCCTCCTCAAAAAGTGTTTCCCAAACTATAGACAGTTACATGATTTTAGGTGGAAGTCAGCACTAAAGAGTTGACTATTCCTTCATTATTGACTGTTAGTAAATAAGTTCATCAAGGAAATTATTTTGGGTTTAGAAATCTCTCAGGTTTGTCAATAATTGCTTTTCATTGTTGAGTTTTATGTTTTAAAACTTTTTAACAACGTTTTTGTTCCCATCGTACTTATTTCTGGAGAGGGGAATGACAACCCACTCCAGTACTCTTGCCTGGGAAAACCCGTGGTCAGAGGAGCCTGGTGGGTTACAGTCCATGGGGTCACAAAGAGTCGGACACGACTGAGCAACTACACGTTGACTTTGACTTTGTACGTTTTATGATCACCCTAATAGCTCAGTTGGTAAAGAATTTGCCTGCAATGCAGGAGACCCCAGTTCGATTCCTGGGTCAGGAAGATCCACTGGAGAAGGGATAGGCTACCCACTTCAGTATTCTTGGGCTTCCCCTATGGCTCAGTTGGTAAAGAATGTGCCTGCAATGCGGGAGACCTGGGTTCGACCCCTAGGTTGGGAAGATTCCCTAGAGAAGGGAAAGGCTACCCACTCCAGTATTCTGGTCTGGAGAATTCCATGGATTGTATAGTCCATTGGATGGCAAAGAGTCAGACACGGCTGAGTGACTTTTACTTTTCACTTTTCTGTCCACTGCAAGTTACACTGATTTTTCTTTTACTCACATAAAGTTCTGAAAGAGAGTCAATATAAATAAATAAGTTACAATCAGGTGAGAAACAGTGCAGATAGAAAGTTGAGACAAAAATCAAAAACAAAACATGCAAATGTCTAAAGCTGGAGGAACACTAGTCTGAAGGAGGAAGTTCCTGGTCAGGACTCGAGAGGGGCTGGCTCTATCTCTTGTGTGTGCTCAGTTGTGTCCGACTCTTTGAAACCCCATGTACTGTAAGCCCCCCGGGCTTACATGGAATTTTCCAGGCAAAAATACTGGAGTGGGTTTCCATTCCCTTCTCCAGGGGATCTTTCTGATCCAGGGACTGAACCATTGTCTCTGGGGTCTCCCGCATTGGCATGTAGATTCTTTACCACTGAGCCATTTACATGGCAATTAAAATCCTTCTTCAGGTAGTGGCAATCTTGTTGGCTGAATAGGGAGAGGGGCCAGAAACAATAAAGTATCAACAAGGAAAGATGTTCATCAAAGAAATCCTCTCTTTTTGTCTCAGTGTTTTTCCCCATTTTCTCCTTAGTATACCTCTATCCTATTCCCCAACTTCAGCCCATCCAGCATCTATTATTTTTCCATTAGAAAGCTCATGCATTTTACATTCCTGCTTAATGGGTCACCAAGATATCTGGCTTCTTTCTTGAGCACCAAAATCACCCAACTCAAAGATGAATTTTCTCCTTTCTTCAGTAAAGCAAATGGAAAGTATCTACATACAAATAATAAGGAAATAAAAATTCCTTTTTTAAAAAAGAACATCAACTACAGTACAAAGTAGAAAAGGCATTTAGAAACACAACATCAGCTTCGTTTTATTTAAATGCTCCATTGTTTGTAATAAATTCTTAATAGCCTGAAAATCTAATTTTTTCCACTACCAATTTAATCCTTGGCTACTTGGCAAACACTGATTTTTTTTTTTTTTTCTTTTCTGTCTCTGTTAGCCAATGCAGAAGCTGGGCATTTGATTATGTGAGTCCTGAATTATGAACCCTTACAAGAAAAATATCAGCTCTGTGTTGGGAATAGCACCAAGAGGTATAAAGACCTAGACGGTTGCAAATTACTGACAGCAGACTTATCTCTCCACCCTGCCATGGAACAGAGACTCAGAGCATGCAGAGAATAGAGACAGAAAGTCTGTATGGGGAGTTGGTCTGTAATGAAATCTTTCTTAATTTAGAAGACACAATTGCATCTAACTTTTGTACTAACCACATATTACTCATTGCATAATTTTTGCAGGATTAGAAATACACGCCAAATATGCCCTGACTTCCTCCACCCGGACTATGGCAGGCATTACTAATCAATCATGTAACTCTCCTGTTAGAATTGGGCTGGAGAAGGAAGGCCAAAAACAGCAAGAATTTCTTGTATCCCTCATGCTTCTTTCTTATGGAGGGAGCGTCTTTCCTGTAACACTTTTGGCTTCACGCTATTTCCTCACTTTTTCTTCCCCAGGGAAGGAAAGAGACATAACCTGATAGGTGAGCTTTGAAAGAAATAGTAGCCATGCGTTGCCAAGCACATTCACTGAGACAGAATATATTCCTGACTTTTCTAGACCAGTTAATGAATGTATCAGTGAAAGCCTTGGCCTTAGGGGAGATTTGCTGTGACCCAGTACAGCCTAAGATGGGTATTGTTTCGTTGATGCCAGAGGTAAAGATGGGGAAACCCACTTGCAGAGGAGATATAACTTGCATTCTCCAATTTCAACTGAAAATTTTTTTTTTTAATTTTATACTGAAATATAGTTGATTTACAATGCTGTGTTAGTTTCAGGTATGCAGCAATGTGAATTAGTTACACATATACATCTATCTGTGATTCCCCAGTGGCTCAAACGTAAAGAATCCACCTGCAATGCAGGAGTCGCAGGTTCAATCCTTAGCTCAGGAAGATCCCCTGGAGAAGGAAATGACAATGCACTCCAGTATTCTTGCCTGGAGAATCCCATGGACAGAGGAGCCTGGTGGGCTACAAAAGAGGGGGTCGCAAAAGAGTCAGACATGACTCAGTGACTAAACAATAACAACAAACTGACCCCTAGACAAGACGCTACACAGGAGAGGCAATTGTCATCACCAAGCTCTAGAGACTTTGCAATTCAGAGAACCAATTTTGTCATTGCTCCAGACATAATCTGTTCCAAGCAACTCACAGGTAACTCTCTTATGCGCCTGTTGGAAGTGTAAATTGGTACCATCTTCTATGGGCCAGTTTAACAGCATATAGCCATATTGTAAAAGTATTTACTTTGTTATGGTATTCCACTTCTGCATTATCTATCTCACAGAAAATGCACAAATATATGTTCAGTTCATTGCAACACCTAAAGGAAAACTGTAAACTACCTAAGTGTTCAGAAATAGAGAAATGGTTAAAGAGTTATGGGACATTATGGAGCAGTCATTTTGTTCTTTTGTGTGGTATATTTCTACTTCAGTGCAGCAAGTGGTATGGGGATAGAGGAAAAGGAAGGCCCACGTAGTCCATATTTCTTCTATTTGCAATTAAAGTGAATTTAAATGTACTCTTATAATTAATCATTCAGAAGAAAAATTGAACCCTGATGCAATAGTTTTTAATTCACAGTCTTTTTTTCCTGGCCACAGGATGTTGCTGCCTGTTATCCAGACTACTCACCATGAACAGAGTGCCTGGAAGCTGAGTTAGAAATTAGAAGGCTGGTGCATGAGTGTGGAATTGGGGCCAAGGTAGCAGTCATCTGGAAGAAAGAGTTCTCCCAGACCCAGGTATGCCTGAGTAACCCTTTCCCTCATAACAGAATCCAGCTTTCCAAGGACTGATATTCCTATAACTGCCAAAATCAACGTCTCCTCCTTTGTAATGCTGGATAAACATCCAAGTCTTCTTTGGATTCTTATCTCAGAAACTTCAGGCAGATCATGAACACATTCTTCCTTCCATCAGATCCTAAGACAGGGAATTGAGTCTCCATTCTGGTCAGGCAATTGCCCTTGAGAAGAGAGAACACCCTGCCACCCTCTCAAGGAATCACATCAACATTCTAAAGCTGCGGGTAAAAAAAACCTATCTGATTTTGTCTCTCTCAAATTTATTTAACCCTTTTTTCTTCCTGAAGGAAACCTGTTTTGTGAATCAGTTTAGTCAATACTGCAGGAAACCTCACCAGAGTACTAATTTTTACCATATTAATATTCGCCTTTGATTGGATACAAGCATCTCTCTATAACATCTCAGGATTTTCCTTAGTGAATGTCATTTCCAGATAGTTGGTCTCCTTGATCATCTGTGAATTCTAGGTATTGACCACCCAACCTCCTAATCGCAATCTCCTCTATGACATAGGATTAGGTTTGTAGTTTACAATAATGCCTTGGATAAAGGCTTCCTCATATCTGTGATTTTATCTTGTTCTCACAATAGTTCTATCAGGTATGAGTGACTCTGTGTCATTTGTCCCATTGATAAATGAGGGAACTAAGGCTCCAAGAGGTTAACTGAGATTATGTCTCAGTGATGATGGAAACAAGCCTTTAACCGGTACCTCCTATATTTCAATCTTGAGCTTGAAACCAACTAAACCCTTGCACAAAATAGGTTCCCAATACACTGGACTTCTTAAATCACTTGAAGCCTTGTACACTGAAGGCTCAGTGTGGTAGATGATGCCTAACTTTAAAACACTAGGTTTCTCTCTATTAAAATAAATAGACTGGGGGACTTCCCTGGCAGTCTAGTGGTTAAGACTTCACCTTCCATTGCAGGGAGTTCAATCCCTGATGGAGGAGTTAAGATCCCACATGCCTTGCAGCCAAAAAAATGAAATAGAAGCGATAATGTAAGAAGTTCAAGAAAGACTTTAAAAAACGGTCCACATCAAAAAAATCTAAAAATAAAAGAAATAGGCTGGCACCACTCTAGCTGTGGCTGTTGGTTTACCATCGCTGTTATTTAGTGGAGTTCCTGTCCCTCAGGGGAACAGCAATACAACTATAAAACTTATTCCAAAAGTCACAGACCAGGAAAGCAGTACGCACTGTCTCTGGAGTTCCAGGAATATTGAGCTAATTCTCAGTTGTTAGCACCAGGGAATTTTTTATAGAAGAGGGACCTTTGAGTTGGGTTTCAATAAATGATGAGGAATGGAAAGACAAGTAGAGGCATTCCAGCAACATAATGTCATAGACAAAAACAAGACAAACATGAAAGCGTTTCATCCTTTCAAGATCCTGGTTCCCACTATTTAGGTAGAATATTAGAATCATCAAAAGCAATAGTAAGCAACTTCTCTGTGTCTAAAGGTACCCCGAGCTTCAACAGAGACCCAAGTATTAGAGCACCAGGTACATTTTCTTTGCAAACCAGTCTGCAAAGAAATTGCATGACTTGTTCTTGGGACTGAGTTGCTTATCAGTGGCCGATTCTTTGATTTACACAACAGATGTCGTTTCATTCTGATATTAAGTGCTGTGCAAACACAATTTGAAGAAAAGCCTCAGATACCTCTCCCCAACAGTGCTACCACCTGTAAAGCCCTATTGTTTAAGTTCTAGAGATGCTAGAGCATTAAGGACATCTGTGTCTCTATTTCCCAACTACAAAAGGATGCAGAAGATCAAAGGAGATCAATGTTTATTGAGAGAGGTATTGAGAAGGGAGGGACTAGGTGCTGAGCCAAGCAAAATCCCCAAGTTATCAAAATGAATTCAACTATTTTACTCCCAAGCTGCTTTTCAGATCAGACACCCTTTGCATGGCACCACTCCCACACACCCCCAAGAAAAGTCTACCAGTAAAGTACTTCCTATCTGGCAGAAAAGTTAACTGCCCCATCAGAAGTTACATAGTATAGGTATCTACCCATTCTGGGTTCTCTCAGGGCTCAATCTCCTGTAATAAATGGTTTTCCTTTTAACTAGATTAATTTATGTTCTTTGTTGGGTCAACTAGCTAATGTTCCTTTCCTGGAAGATGGTGCCTTAACACCCAAGGCTGAACTTTATTCCTTTATTTCTGAATCCTACAAATTATTCACATCCCCTTAGAAGCTTCCTCCTCAGTGAATTGGGGCAAGTTATAATCTCTCCATGCTTCAGCTGCTAAAAAAGGACTACTGGAGTGCTTATATCATAAGAGTTGTAAGGATTAAAAGAAATAATTCAAAGCATTTATTAGAACTCCTAGCACATAATGAGTGCTCAATAAATGTTAGCTATTAGTTTTACTTTGAACCTTCTCTGGTTACAGTCACTGTTTTGCACATCTGCAAAAAGTTTTCCAGTGGCTAAGGCAAGGAAGTTCTAGTACTCTTTTCTTTCTATAAATATCTCATAAGTAATACATTGTAGAAAATTTTGAAACTGCCAAAAAGTACAAAGAAACATAATTGCCTTAATTCTACTATCCATATAAACTTGCATGTTTTAAGGTAAAAGTATATTCTTCTTTTTAAAAAGAAGAGTGTTTTTAATGTCTTTCCAGGTCAATAAACATGTTTCTACTACACTCTTAATATGTTTATATTTTTCTTTATTAGTGTTGCACCATAATTTATTTAGTTGATCCTCTATTTCAATTACTTATGTTGCTTCCAAACTTTTGTTATTTTGAACAATGCTCTAGTGTAAATTTTATATTCCTTTTGCTATTTTCTTTAGCATAAATTCATAGAAGTGAAATTTCTGGGTTTGAGGGAATGCTGTATCTTAAGGATTTATTATATACTGCCAAATTGTCTTTCAGAAGAACTGTATAAACTGGCAGTCTCCCCAGAGGGGCAAATATCATGTTCTCATTTCCAATACAATACTGTCTACTACATAAAGTATTTGCCAATTTGATGGATATTACCTAATTTCATTTTTTTAATTTAAAAATTTTTTTATCAAAAGTAATGATGAAAACTTAATACATACACCAAAAAGTTGAAGTATTTTCTTCTGTGACATCCCTGACAGTGTCAACAAAGAAATGGTAAAATGTGTGGTTAAAAGCAGGCTCTCGACTGATTACCTGAGTTTGAATCCATATTGAATCTCTTTCTAGATACGTGACCTTAGGCAAGTTACTTGTCCTCTCTGTGTGTGCTTCAGTATCCTCATCTAAAATGTGACTAATACTAGCACTTACCATATAAAGTTAAGTACATGCAGGTATTTAGGACAATGAGCTACTGTTAATGTCTGCCCACTTTTCACTTAGTGTTTTGGACTTCTTTAGGTGGAGATGGTGAGGAAGCCAAAGTGGAGGATATACAGAAGTGACAAGGTAAACAGAATGCATAAAGATCCATGAAGTGTCATGCTAGCTCCTACATTGGAACCTTTCCAATACTTTAACGTGTTTTAAAGAGTGAAGAACAAGAATGGTTTCATACATTGTTCCCCACTTCATGAAAACACATTTAACCCACATGAACTAAAGCCTTGACAAGTCATCAACATGGAGATTTCTTGGTTTATACATGTCTCTGTCCCCCAGGTTAAACAACTCCCAGGCTGTGCTGTCTTTCACCTATGACCCATGTTGAACAGACCTGGTAAATACAGTATGGCTGTATTTGTCCTATAATTCTGGGGCTCCCAATCTCTGGATCTCAAGGTGCAAATTATATAAGAATATATAAGAATACCTCTCCTCTCCCTGTCATGTGCACAAAGAGGAATCTTCAGAACCCAATTTTGTGCTCTATTGTTGCCCTCAGATTTGAGTGACACTATCTAAAAATGCACACAGTCCAAGAGACTTGATATAGGGTCAGAAGGAACCTCAGAGCTTGTCTAGTTGAGCCTCCCCATTCACAGGGAAGGTTCTGGATCACTGTAGCCATAACAGATCCAAGAATGGAAGAGCAGAGAGCTCAGAAGAGAGCTTTCTAACTTTTGGAGTTTAGGAGTCTTTCATGTAATTTGTTTTAAAATATTTAAAGCCAACCCCAGCATTGATAGGATTAGCTAAAGATGGAGCCACAATTAACTCTAGTCCATGCTGCTCACACATCCTGTCCTAGAATGACCCATCAGGCTCCTTTGTCCATGAGATTCTCCAGGCAAGAATACTGGAGTGGGTTGCCATTCCCTTCTCCAGGGGATCTTCCCAACCCAGGGACTGAAGCCAGGTCTCCTGCATTGCAGGCAGATTCTTTACCATCTGAGCTGCCAGGGAAGCTCAAGGTACTAAGGTGGAATTTCATAGCATGCACTTGAGAACCATTTGTCTAGGGACAGTCATATCTCTCCCCCACCATACCCCCACCAACGTCCCAAACTTTTCTCCTCAGAGCTCTGCCTTACATAAGGCACCCAACATCACTTCCCATCTGTGGGTCTCAGCTTCCTCATATATAACACAAGGGTACTCTCCTAAAAGATGCCTTCCAGAACAAACATGTCATGACTCCATTTAAGGGCCTTTATATTGATTCAAAGAATGTACTTTCATGAAACAAAATACTTGACCACAACAGAAATCACCATCTCCATAAATCCTATTCTTGAGAAACAGCCCAAGGGGTCCACACAAATGTTCAGCCAGGCACAGAATACAACTCAGGGCTTCTCACTTCCACACCTTGACAAACCAGGTACATTCAAAATGGGTACCACTTCCAAAAATAAAAACATAGATACTAACTTAGGCAAGGGGGTTTTAAAAGTTCAGCTTACATGATTTTATAAATGTAACTTTTCAATACTTCCAAGTAAAATTTTCAAAACTATTTTCCATACCATCTTTCTATGATGTCTTCCAAGGGGCTACATTCTCCACCTTCTCTCCATGGTACCACAGTCCATAGTGGCTGGACTCGGCTCTGGTTGCACATTAGAATTCTTTGTTTGGGGGGAAGGTGGGGATCCATATGACCTGTCACCCACCCTCAGACATTCTGATTTCAATAACCTGGAGGTGGGACCTGAGCACCATATCTTAAAAATTCGCCAGATGAACCCAGCGTGCAGCCAAAGTTGATGGCCACCAGTTTAGATGAACTGGTTTCAAAGTGGGGCCATAATTCATCAGGATTCTGAAAAAGAAATTTTGAATGTC
Source organism: Muntiacus reevesi (assembly GCF_963930625.1). Lineage (NCBI taxonomy): Eukaryota > Metazoa > Chordata > Mammalia > Artiodactyla > Cervidae > Muntiacus > Muntiacus reevesi. The sequence continues at coordinate 97,592,419 of NC_089250.1, forward strand.
TTTATATATATTTTTTGTCTCATTCTTTTAAAATTCTTTATAATTTATATCTTGAGTGTATTAGTGCATATTAGTATATTTGTATATTACAGATTAGTGCAGTAGTAAATATATAATTTATTGACAAATACAAACATGTTGGTGTGCATTCTAAAACAAGGGTTTTCTAATAGAAGTGCATCCTCCAAAGGTTTGTATCTAAATAATTCATTGGGTAAGTAGCCATTTCTACTAAGTAGGCATTTCTTTAATTATAGTCTTTGTGGTTTGTTGTTTTATATTGTTATTTGCCTTTCATTTGTGCATTTTGTCTTATCTCCCACAGTAGATTATAAATGCCTTTAAGGCAAAGATTCTGATTCCTGATTTTTCTATCCCCTATATTTCTTGGCATGGTATATAACTTCGACTTTGGGCAAACCTTAGTTTCCTCACTTAAAAAATACTGAAAATATTAATAATAGTACCTTCATAGCATTATTATTAGGATTACATTTGAGATAATTCATACATAGTTCCTAACATATATTATGGACTCAATAAGTGGGAGCTATTTTATTACTTGTTTGTTGAATTGAATTCTTATACTCCATATATATGGAATGCCAGGTACCATGCTAGAAAATGAGGGAAAAATGTATAAGACATGGTTCCCCTTTGAGCAACTCATAGTCTAACAACAGCAAACAAACAAAAAAACCCACAGACATTTAAAATTCAATCATAAGGATACAAAAATAGATGCTCATATCAGAATATGTACAAATTGTTATGAGAATATAGCTAAGGGAGCAATTAATCTTTTCCAGTGCCCTGAAGCATGAATAGGAGTTTTCCTGTGGATGAGGAAAAGGTATATGCTTGGAAGAAGAGCATAAGCAAATGTATAGAGCACTTGTTCTCAAAGCACAGTCTGGGGATCCATGAAAATCCCTGAGATCATTTCAGGTGGTTAAAATAACAATCATAATAATACTCAGACATTATTTGCTTTTTTTCACTTGCATACTCTTACAAAAGTATAGTGGCATTTTCCAGAAGCTACATGATTTGTATTATCCAACAGATTGAATGTAGAAGCAGCTATGAGAATCCAGCTGTCTTCTGTTAAAGAGATTAGTAAAAATGTAAAACAATGCCTCTCTTTCCACTAAGTTATAGTTATTTTTTAAATACACATATGTCAACACGTAATGTGTTTATTATTGTTATTTTAAATGAGTTACTATTTAAAATATTTAAATTATAATTTTAATGTGGTAAATATACACATGCATATATTTATATAAAACCACCATAAACAAAAGCTCTTTGAGGTCCTCCACAATTTTTAAAGTGAAAGGGTCCTGAGACCACTAGCATAAAGGCATAAAATTGCATGTTGTGTCCAAGGAATAAATGAATACATGCAGTTAGCTGCCTCCAGTTCTTTTTGGAGTAGAGTATAAATTGTAAATATGCACATCACACATTCATACACAATGAATATGATTACCATATCCTCTCAGCCCATGAGTAACAGATAAAATATGCTAAAATGCTGAAAGAGTTAACCCAAATCTCTTGGTGGTTTTTGGAAAGGAGGAGGGAGCAGATTTAGTTAATCCAGTGAAAGTCATCGCATATAAATTTGCAAACTAAAATACTCCCTGGACTGAGGTCATGTGTTTAATTTTAGCAAGTAGGGTGAATATGTTTGGGTAGGTATTTATACTAAGCAGTGGACTGAGCTGGAGATAGGTTTGACAGTGGAAACAGTGATACAATCTTTATTATTTTCAATGCAAAAAAAAATGAACTATTAATGTGATGTTCTGGTTGAGAATTTAAACTCTCAAAAAATCTGGAAATTCAAAGTCATGGTACCCATAGCAACCATAACTCTGCCCCCTTGCATGCCCAGTGTGGAGTATTTTGTATTGCAGTACATGCTGTGAAATCTATGCCTAAATGTGCTATATAGCAGAGTTACAGTTGCTGTGGGAACTGTAACTTTGAATTGCCTGCCTTTTGTGTCATTAAACTTTCAGCTGAAGTATTGCATTAAAGGAATTTTTTTTTCCTCCACTGCGTTTCCTCATTTAAAAAAAAAATTGATTGGGTGTTTTTTTTTTAAAAGGATGCAAATGATGTTAGACTCAAAAGGAAGGATAATGCAGTCTTGTTTCCCTTTCCCAGATATATGCACTGATACAACATTAGTGAATTACCACATTTACATATATCAACCTGCAATAACAAGTCATAAAATAATCCTCAACTTATATAGCAGCTTTAATCCTGAAGGGTCCCATCACACACATAGACACACAGTAACTGAACCACATTGGACAAGAAAGCTCAATAAATATTTAACCACGCCCAACAAAATTATACAGTGCTTTAGGACAAGCGGTCCAGAAGAAAGGCACTGTGATCCAGTGGTTGGAACACAAACCAAGGAGTGAGAAATCTCATGCTCCTTCTCTACTCTTTTGATGGCACTGACTCACTCCCTGACCTTGAATCAGCCATTTGAATCCCTCACAACTCTGGGTATTCCATTTTCTCTGTTTACTAAGGAAGCATTTCTAGGACCAAGGACACAAAAAGACTACAATAGGTCATTTGGTTGTGTCTACTACTGCCAGTCAAGGCACGTACCTACATATTCTAGAACAGGCAATTTCTGCTAAAAGAGGCAAGAGAATAAATGTTTTAGGATTTGAGGGTCATACAGTGTCTGTTGTAACTACTCAACTCTGCCATTTTAGCGTGATAGACGCCATAGACAATACAAAATGAATAAGCATGGCTGAGTTCCAACAAAATTTATTTATGAACACTGAGATTTGAGCTTCATATAATTTTTATTTGCTACAAAATATTATTCTTTACTTTTTCCAACCATTTGAAAGTGTAAAACACATTCTTAGCTCATGGGTTGTACAAAAACAGGTAGTAGGCTACAGTTTGCCAACCCCCACTCTAGAAGTTTGAGTTGTGAGTCAGGCTGAAGACCAGCTTTAGACAGATGTGGACTTCTAAATATTTAACTAGCTTCCAAAACCAAAAGAAGTACGTATGTCTGTGTTAGTTTTTATATATCTAGATGTAGATACAGATATATACATATGGTATACATCCAATAAAATGTATACATATATATATATATATATATATGTAGGTATGTAAATTCATTGTATATTTTGCTGATTCACAGGAAGTGTAGCACAAATGTACAAATAATAATAAAATATGCCACACTCTTCACTGTAAATTCCACAGAGCCAATCTCTTCTCAGAGGATGCTTTTGTTAACTTGTTGCTGAACTCTTGTATCCATAGCTAACCTACAATAGGATTAACAAATGAGCGTAGTTCCAACTTCAATGTCTGAAACTTTCACTTAAATTGAGGAGTAAAATAAAAGTGAAGATAAAAGACATAGCCAAGAATTTCACTCTTTCATCAATGACATGAGCAACTTCTTTGATGAATTATATAGCTTTCAAAAATTTCCTTCCTTTTTTGTGCTATTCACAATATTATTGGTTACAGATCTGACACATGTTTAAGTTTAATCCATGTATTAGTCAGGGCTCTTCAAAGAAACAGAACCAATAGGAGATATATCTCACAATTTGCAGAGGCTGAAAAAACCCCAAGATCTGTGGTCAGCAAGATGAAGACCCAGAAGAACTGACCTTTAGTTCCAGCATGAGTCCAAAGGCCCAAGAACCAGGACAGCCAATGGTCTAAATTCCAGTCCAAAAATCCGCAGGCTTAAGACTCAGGAAGAGCCAATGTTTCAGTCCAAGTCCAAAGGCTAGAAAAGACCCATGTGACAGCTCAATTAGTCAGGTAAGAGTTTCCTCTTACTCAGACTTTTGTTCTAGTCAGGCCTTCAACTGATTGGATGAGGCTTGCCCACAAGAGGTTGGGTGCAGTCTGCTTTACTCAGTCTACTGATTCAAATGTGAATCTCATGCAAAAACATTCTCACAGATACATCTAAGATAATGTTTGACCAACTATCTGGGTATCCCATGACCCAGTCAAGTTGACAGATAAAATTAATCATCACAATCCACAATATTTACATTTTCTCCATCCCTTTCTTAAGTCTAGACAATAAATACAACAAATCAATACAATACAATAAATACAATAAATCAATACAATACAACAAATCAATGTTTGCTGAGTTCCATGGGCTAAATACCTCATCACAGCCAATTTCAAGCTACCAACTTAATGCCAATGGTCATGGATTGACAAGACACTGTTATATAGTATTGTAATCATCAAAATACAAAAGGTATAAATAATCTGAGGAGGATAGACAATATTAAAATGTAGTAAGAGAGAAAGTGATAAATTTTCAATATGTACTGCCTTTGTTTTTAATATAATGTATCATGAATTTATATAATTTATTTTTTATTGAATTATAGTTTATATAAAACTATATAATATTGTTTAATATTTACCAAATAGTTGTGTTTAATAGCCAGTTTGCAAAATTTCAGAAAATGTAACAATTAGCTCTGGCAAGTCCATAAGAGGTGCTTCTAGCACACCCTGAGAACAGCATTGTGTAAACTGACTGAGGCTCATGTGGTCGCTAACCTTCTTTGTGAAAAGTCTGCCCGATTCCGTTTGGCCACAGCTTATTGAAGATGAGAAGAGAAATAGTCTCATTATTCTTCTTGTTATTCCTTCTTCTCTGAAGTTCTCAGATCTCTTTATACTCTTCGTGAATAACTACACTTACATATTTCAACCTGAAATAACAAGTCATAAAATTATCAGTCTGTGGCCATGGCAAAATGTAGGCGGAGGCAGCCCAGGGACTTGCTAATACTTCCACGGGTTTGGTTGATGGCTGAGAGCACAGGGGGCTGCCACTACACAGATGACCAGTCTGGATAATTCTGCCACAATTATCTGAGAAATTCTGACAAAGCTGGAATTAGGATTTGAGTCCTGTGGATAATTATAGCCATGGACAGGGAGTCACAGAAAATCAGTGAAGAATGGCCCCTTGACTTTCAGTCTAGTGATTTACCTACCATGCCCACTCTGCTTCTAAGTAATGAGTTACTTAATGCTTGTCAAGTATTTTTAAGTTGTAAATCACTAAATACAAGGCATCAGTAACGTCTATTTGAAACTGCACAGAGAAATTTTTAGTAGGCGCTATATGAGTGCCCCAGTGGAGCCAACACTCCATGTTTGTACATTTTCTTGTCTTCTTTTTTAAAAATCAGGTATGACAAGATGTTTTAATAACCTCATATGGCTGGGACCTCTGTTTTTGGTATGATCTAAGATAGCTGTTCCCAACAACCCCTTGAATACCATGCTAGAGGTCAATTTGATCAAATTCTTTATTAGTATGTGGATCATAAACGAGTCTGAATAACAAGGAGCCTATAAGTCACCATCACCCTCTCCCTTAGGATGCTGTCCACCTGAGATGGAATGGTGTGGCATTTCAGATAGAGGAACAAGGTCACAATTTAGTCAAAAGTCATACATCCACCACGGCAAGGCATGCAATTTTAAAAAGAAGAAGAAAAAAGAAAGAACTTCAGTTACTTCTAAACTAAATAGCCCAGAAATGTCTAGGGCACTTGAAGGCAATGAATTGCTAAAATTAAGGGGTGTTTGGGTCTATGTGTGACTAGGGTGAGGGAATGGGACTTGGTTTTAATTTACAAATTAGAAAAAAATAAATTGACTCAACATTGCTATTGTAACTGGAAATAGCTTGGGCAAATTTAATCCAACTTCTCTGAAAATTCTTGATTAGTCTCCCAATGGGGAAAAAAAATCAAGATAGTAAGTCTCCTCCATCTGTACTAAGGGCAGAGGAACTTGGGGCCTCCCGAGCCCACAAAGCGCATCACATGACCGAGGAGGGGGCGGTGGGGGAGGGGGAGGGGACCCTTTTCTCTGAGTTCCCCACTTCTCTCTTGGTTGTGGCCTCCAGTCCTGGAGAAATCTATTCCAGGCTACCGGCCTTTACTGTCTAGACCTGAGTTAGAGACCCACCCGCACCACAGCCCCGGAGGCAGGCGACAAGCTGGAGGCCCAAATTTAAGATGTAGCTCAACCTTTGACCACTAGAGGTCTCCTGGAAAGCAATGACCCATATAACCCGGTTTATCCTTCTTCAAACCAGTAGACTTGTTGAACTGAGACTCGGGCGAGCCTGCTCTGCTGGAGGCCGCCTTATTAATAACTCCACCCACCCCCACCGCTCACGACGGCGCCAGGCTTGGAAGGGGGAGGGGGCTGGGTCGTGGCTCACACGCAGACTGTCCTAGCTTTTCAACCCACGAATCAGTCTGCAGACTCGGGGGCCACCCGCCTCGAACCCCACTTCTTGACCAAGCAAGACGGGAGAGAGCTTCTCTAACTGGAGGTCCCCAGGTGGGCAGCGCGGTGCCCCACGGACTTCTAACCAGCTGTGGACTAGCCAAGGGACCAATGGGCAGAATCTCTTAGCATCAGGTCCATCCGCAGGCCGGGATCCCCCCTCCCCCAGCTTCGCCCCACTCGTTCCTCCCGTCCCCTTTCACCTTCTCCTTTTGCCTTGCGATCGCCAAAGTGGCCCGAGTTTAACCGGTGGAAAGAGATTAGGGGACCATTCACCGTCCCTGTTCTGACCCATGCGGTATTTTCTGGAAAAATATAGCGGCTTCTAGGTATAAAAGGAAAGGGGGGAAAAAAAAAGTGGTGGGGGGAGTCGAGGGGGAGCAAGGAAGGAAACAGCCAGGTTGAATTCCCAGTCTTTATCAAGCAATTCGCTCACCAATGAAAGAAAGCTGCAGTGGCAGATTCGAGCCACATGCGGTAGTGTGTAGCAATTAGTAGATAAAATGCTGACTAAAGTGCTAAAACATGAAGTATTATTATAGCCAAGGTCAAAAATGTTTCAGTTGTTTTTTACAACTTGGGGGAGGGGGAGTCCCAGAGGTGCGCAGAGAGGGTTGAATTTTTGAAATGGTCGCCTTCTTTTTTCAAATTGTACTTTTTTTTTTCTTTTAATGATCCTGTTTATTATAGTCCAAGCTGCCTAATTATGTCACTGCTGGTTCTTGCAACTAACTTAATCCTCCTGATCCTTTATGAAATGATTCGCAGACACTGAAAAATGTGTCTACTGCTTCCCCATTCCCTTGAGGGGCGGGTATGATTTTTAATTTTTTAACCTTTTAAATAAACCAAATAAAACAGAGTTGGGGTTTGGACTAGCAAAGCAGCAGGGATATAGATATGTGGGTATAGGTTCTTGTGTTTTGGTGTAAGAAAGAACCCAGAAATAGTGTGTGGTATAAACATGTACTGCTTTTTTCCTACTCTTCTTTTATACACAGTGAGTCCCAGCTGTGTACAAGCTTTTTTATAGATAAATAAAGCAGTTGCTTTCATGATTATAACTGTCCTGAATGGATTGTCTTCTTACAACATTCAATCTGTTTATGAGTATTTACTTTACATTAGCCCAAGGACCCTGCACTGCAGGAGTTTGCCTCTATTCCCCTGGGTGTCGGTGTCTCAAGTCTTACATCTGCTCTGTGATTGATGGAGCCTTGAATCCACGTTATTACTCTCTCACAAGCAGAAATCAAACAGGCTATTAACTACATTACTTCAAAGAACTGTTTCAGTACAATCTCCTTATCTTAATTGAAACTTTCTTTGTATGGATATTTGCTACATAGATAATTTACAGGTGCCTATCAAGCATAATATTAAAGAAAGAAAATACAGGATTTTTTGTTTTGTTTTTGTAAACACACCATTGTGATCTTTAATTTTAAAAGTCATTCACAGGATTGGACCTGAAGTTTGATTTATTAGATTTTATTATGTTCATGGGGGTGGTGCTGCTGCTGCTAAAATAAGAGAGTCCCTGTGATTCAGTTTTGGAATTTAGCTTCCATCTGATTACAAGGTTGTAGATATTCAAAAATATTCAGACCTAGATCGCTGCAATTGTTAACATCTCAAAAACCTTGTCGAGAGTCAGGCAGCTTGCAGCCTAGTTCAGCACCTACCTTGAAGAGACAGAGAAACAGGGTTTCTAATTAAATGAAGTTCCTTACAGACCCTTAAAGACTTAATAGCACCAAAAGCAGCAGAAGTTGCTTAGATGCTATGAGGAGCTATGTATTTTTAAAGAGAGAGATTTAATATACAATCGAGGGATACCCTCAGGCATTCTGTTGAGGTTTCCTGCATAAATGCTGCTGCGTTGGTCATACAGGAAACTGACTCACAGTCGATCTCAAATATGATCTTGTCAAAATACTGCAACTCAAGTTTTTTAACATAGGATTTCTTGAACTGGATGTGTATATTTACACTAACAGGACAGAGACTAACTGAAGCCTTAGTGTCGCTCATATTTTTAAAAAATTATGTAAAATGCCCTTCAGTCAAATCCATTCATATGTAAAAAAATGAACAAAATGGGGTATTCTAATCAAACGTCTACAGTAAGCATCATAAACTTAAAAAGAGAGAGAAAGCGCCAGAGAGCTGTAATTTCTCTTTGTAACCCATGTTTATAAAATAGAAAGATCAGATGAAATTTCAAGGAAGATAATTAAAGAGTGATGTGCAAGTCATAATTTGGCTAATGCAAAAGATGGGAGGCTGAGAACTGTTACACTGTCCTTCATGGTGCAGAGTTGTGATATTACTTTAAATTATTAAAATAGTTTTCGACATCTTTCAGAATACCGGCTCTTTGGCATGGGCTTTTATTACTTATTGTAATTGGAGGATCTGCCATTTTCTTGCGTTTATCTCTGTGTGTATAGAAACGAGATAGATCTTGCCTTTTATTACTTCCCCATGTTCTGAATCAAAAATGTGGTTTAGATAATGTTAAGTGCCCTAATTCTTACTGCAGCGGACGCAGACGTTATGAAAAAGCATAAAAATACACACAGAGGGTCTTTCCACCTCAAGTCACTGAATATTAGGCATTTGTGCTCTGCCGAGTGTATTAACTTCAGCCATGTGAATATAATTTTCATTAAAGTAATCCTGTTTCAACTAGATGCTGTGACTAGAGGTGAAACGTTGCGAAAGCGTTAAAAATAGCTTACTAGTAATTTCAACATCCTGTAATTTTATCACAGATCAAGTTTCAACTGTCATACTATACAGACCTTATTCCCCATATAGTACATGTTTACTTTTTTAGCATGCCAGACTCACTTTGGAAAGATTGGTGCCAATATAATAAAATCGGGGCGGGGGGTGGTGATACTGAAAGGAGTGGGAGGAGAGCGGGGAAGGGGGTGGGGGAGCGTGGGGGAAGCGAGTACACCATTTTACATCAACACTGCGAAAATGCAATCTAGCCTGGCGGAGGACCGGCAGCTGGGTCGGAGCGAGCGAGGGCTTTGCAGTCTCTGCCTGTTCCTTGTTCTGTCGCTCTTAAGTTTCTCTGTGTTTGCATAATAGCCGTGCATGCAAACCTCGCAATGCTCCAGGGCTCCAGAACAATAAATATACACATTTAAAGCCTTTATTGTCTTACGGTTCATGCCCCCGGTTTTCAACAGCTTAATTTCTGGCTGTATTTAACTAGTTTGCAAATGGATTTTTTCAGTTTCAAACTATTATTGAGGAAGCTCCCCTCCCTTTTTGGCGGGGGAGGGGTTGGGGGTGGGGTAGGAGTCAGTATATTATTCCTGTAGCGCTGGGTTATATAAACACATTATCATTTGAGAGCGCCCTTGGCGTCCATCAGCATTGTAAACACGTACTAGTGTATATACTTCAAAATTAAAGAATGCACACGCAGAACCAGGAGCCTGAATTCATATTCCGAGCAGACTCGCTGCTCGCATTTATTGATTTATCATGCATCGTTTATTGTTCCAGTCCCTAAATGCAGTCGCTGTCCGTTCAATATTGTTTGCAAAATCCTGAGATGTGTGCGCTGCTCACTTGTCTTTCTGTTCTGTTTTTTTTTCCTGAGTATTTTTTTTTTTTTGCGAAGCGAACAAATGCATTAATATTTATATGTTTATATAATCGATAACCCACTTTTCCCTTCCACGTAAATAGGCATCAAAAGATAATTTAACAGATTAGTTCTCGAAAACATGGCAGTGAGGAAGCGTAATTTAACTATCAAACAAATCTACATGTCTAATAACAGCAAATCTGCTAAGGAGCATTAGAAAGAGGAGCAGCGCCCCGGAATCTCTGCAGGAAATGTTCTTTATATTAGACATATACAAGCAGGTCCTGTCAGATGCACAGCGGAGCTCGCTAGCTCTCGTCTCCTCCAAAAATTTCATCAAACGACATCGCTAGACAAGGGAGATTGAGAAGAGGGAGATAGCATCTTCACACAATTTTAGGGTAGAATTTATTTTTACAAACCTCCCTATCCATTTTTTGCCTTGATCCATCCGCTTCCCGCCGAGATCGGACGGAGCCTTTCTGTCGATTATGAATTTGATCAACCCACATTTAGAAGGAAACCTACACAGTTCTGACAGGAGCTGAAAATTGAGACGTCAGAGAAATATTAGGACATAATTTTAATCATTTTAGTGGCGAAGGGGACGCAAGAACTTAGTTTTATATTGAGACAGTACGCCGGCTGAAGGCAGAGAATGTGTCTCCCTTCCAGGACCTGATGCAATCCATTCAAGCCAACAAGTTTGGAGAGAATGTTGAGTTCAATCAATTCAGAACGTCGAGATGGAGCCCAACTCACTCCAGGTATTTCGCTCTCCTCCGCTCTTCCGATCCCGGCACCCCCCGGCACCCCCCAGCCCCCCGGCTCACCCACACCTCTGCACCCACCCACGCCCCCCACAAACTTTTCACCAAACTTTTACCCTCTACATCCCCCAAATCATTTTTATTGTTTTAAAAAATCCCTGATCATACATACATAATGTAATTTTACCGCCTCAGATGGAGAGGTAGGGAGAGGTGGCGGGGGGTGGGGGTGGGGGGGCCGGAGGATTTTTTTTTTTTTTTTAAGGGAGGCAGAAAATTTGTGGGCTCTATTATTTTTCCACCCAGCTTTATATCTGTTGGCTCTTCTGTATTAAGAGTGGATGTCTGTGTGTGAATGTGTCTGGGAATAGACGTTTGTGCTCTGATGTCTACATTATTTATTTGGTGCTTTTTTTTCCCCTGCAGTGGGTCGGCTCACCGTGTGGCTTGCACGGACCTTACATTTTCTACAAGGCTTTTCAATTCCACCTTGAAGGCAAACCAAGAATTTTGTCCCTTGGCGACTTTTTCTTTGTAAGATGTACGCCAAAGGATCCGATTTGCATAGCGGAGCTCCAGCTGTTGTGGGAAGAGAGGACCAGCCGGCAACTTTTATCCAGCTCTAAACTTTATTTCCTCCCAGAAGACACTCCCCAGGGCAGAAATAGCGACCATGGCGAGGTGGTAAACTTATATCTCCCTCTCTTCTTTCTTTATTATTTTTTCCCGTAGTAATGCTTATTACAGGGCAAGCTTGAAAATACTGTATTCACTTCTGCAGGCAAGCAAGATCGACTTCTTTTTTAAAGGGGTAGCGCCACTAGCTGGGGCTCGAGTATTTTGCCATTGTCAGAGTTTGGCTGTCAGCTTTACAAAGAGGATCCAACTGCTGATTTTAGTCAAGATCAAATAACTTGTTCGAGAAGGGTTTTGTTCAAGGATGTGTGTGTGTGTGTGTGTGTGTGTGTGTGTGTGTGTGCGTGCGCGCGCGCGTGTGTGTGATCTTTCTGCTGCCGCTTGAATATCACATGCTTTTTATATTTTTTGCTTTTTGAAAATTTACCTTCGAGTTTGGCTCGGTCGGGGATGGGTGGATTTCTTTCGGTGGGTTTCGATATTGTTCACGTTTTTTTTTTTTTTTTTTTTTAAAGTAAGTATTTGATATGTTTAAGAGGGCGGAAATTACGAAATGGAGGCAGAGTGAGATCAAAAGCTATTGAGTTGGCAAAGACGTGTTGAATAAAGTGATAAATGACAGGTACTGGAATAATACATTCAAATAACTTGCAGATCTGCCCGGGCGGATTTCAAAGCGGTCGTGTAACCGGCACAAACACGTTAAGCATTAACAACTATCTCTCGTCCCCACCCCCTCTCCCCGGACAGACCATTTGATGTTTTACTTTTCAATTATTCCACGCAAAGTGGACGTCTTCCAGCGCGATCTTTGGGGACGTGGGGGACGCGGACCGGGGAGGGAAATGCAGAGGGGTGTGTGCTCGCCCACTGGCCCTGCGGGTCCGGCGTCCTCCGTGCCCAGACGGCGCTCCCGGGGAGGGTGGAGAGGAGCCGAGCCTCCCCGGCACGTTTCTGGGCGGCCGCGGGGGCGCTCGTCGCGTTCCTGGGAGGACGCCCGAGGTGAGCCCGCTGTCACCGGGCGCCGGGGCGGCCGCCTCTCTTCGGCTCTGTCATTTCATGTGTGACCGCAGTTCTGCGGGCTCCCCTCGTCAGCTGACCGACCTCAGCGCCGTGGTACCTACCGGGGGAACTATTTTGGGGAGGCTGTGCCCACTGCGCGGCCGCCTGGCAAGGCTTTGTGTTGTCCAAGCGAGAGCACGGTAATCAAACTCAGACTTTTGAGGGCAGCTAGCTCTGTCTGTGCCAGGCTCTCGAGCTTTCGAGGTAGGTGTAAGGATCTTTTTGTTAAATGAATGGTTCTCCGTTTAACTCATCCCGGAGCGGAGCTCGAAGCTAGCTGCCTGCCAGTCCTTCCAGAATTCCTTGGTCTGATGGAGTTGATTGTACTTTTGGCATCTCCAGTTCACTCCTTCTCCGGGGAACCGAATTACCCATCAGTGGTCTCTGCTGGTTAATTACTGGAGTTCGTCAAAACGTTCGCCCTCCGATCTGCCTCTTCGGAAATAAGCCCCTCCCTCCTCTCCGAACACCCCCCCCTCCGCCCTCCCCTCTCCCCCCCTCCCCTCTCCCCCCCTCCCCTCTCCCCTCCTCCCCCCTCCCCGCCCGCTCTGGGCTTTAAACGTTCACATTTCCCGACGTCTGCCGGCAATTTTACAAAGGTGTTGTTTGGAAATACTGTGAAAAATCCTGCAACCTCCCAACAGGTTGAGCTCTTTCCTCCTGCCAGGGTCTAGCTCGGGCCCCCTCCCCCGACCCAACTTTCCTGCGCAGCTGTCTTCCTCCTCCTCTCCCTCCTGATTTCTTATTATTTGCTTTTCAAATTTATTACTTCAACATGGCCTGTGATCTGGAAAAGGGAAGGATTAAATATCCAGAAAAGAGCTGGTGCCTAATAGACTTCTGACTAAACCCAGAAGGAAATTATTCAGTGTTTTATGGGATATTTTGTGGCCACGCTTTTTTTTTTAATTGAAAGTGGAATATTTTTTAAAGACCCTGAATTGACCCCACTTGGTTCAGTTTTAATTTCTGTTGTGTAATTAAACAGTGAATTCTGACTTAAGAGTGAAAGAAATATTAGGCAAAGATTGCATCTGGTAGAACTGCTGATAGTGAACAGATATATTTTTAAATACACGATTTTTTACAAAAATATTCTTTATGGGGAAATGTAAGCGAACCATTTTAATGATCTTTGCATTTCGTCATTGCTATATGAGCCATACCTGAGAAAATTAATCTTGCTATTTAAAAGTAAACTCTAGGGGTTTGGGGGAGGGAGATGGCTCTATTTATAATCCTCAGCTGCAGTATACATCGCCTAATATTATGCATGATTTGTTTTTTAATGCTAACACGGCTGGTAATTAGCTGTATGATTATACTTGTATATTTCATTAGGACTTTGGCTGATGTCATTGTGAATTATTCAGCCATATTAAAACAATTTTCAATTGAGATAATGACACGCCTCAAAATTATGCAAATACAGGCTACATTGTGCAAAATAATTATGACAAATGTAAAGCAGGTAGAAAGTTTCCCAATGCAGATCGGTTTTCCACCCTGGTGATGTCATTTCCCCCCTGGCCTAAGTTAGTCATTCATTAGCAGAATAGCAACAGCAGTCTTCTCTGGAGGAGAGCCTACAGAAACCAGCATTTACCTCTGGCACCTAGAGGGGGCAACAGGGCCCTCTCATTAAGACCCTTGCTTTGTTTTCACTTAACTCTATTAAGTTGTTTATATACAGTGAAATGATTTTATTATTGATTTTAAATAGTTTTGAATGATGCATTTGCCATTTGCAGTGCATAACTGGAAGAGGAGGGTTTCATGGTGATGTGCACTGTTACTTGGAGAATATGTTTAGCACATTTAATCAGCCAGGGCAGTTTATTTAAAGTAGCCAAATGGAGGTTAATAATTTCTTGATTGAGCTGACATCAGCATCCATTTCAAAAGGACAGCCAGGACTCAGTATGGTTTTTTGGTTTAAGAGAACCATTCTGTCTTTTTATGATTTCTTGAAATATGAAGACGTCAGTTCTAAAAACAGGAAAATTATCACTGTGTGAGGTTAGAAATAGCGTCCCTGTGTGGTGTGCTATGATCTTTAGAATACTTTTTTTTTTTTTTTTGGCGTGGGAGGGAAATTTTCTTATTGATCTTTGCAGTAATTGTAGGAGGCTAGATAAGGCAGGACTTTGTATGTCCATTTTACAGCTGGAGAGAGGCTTGCAGACATTATGTGGTTTGTCAGAGGTCACTTGCTAGAATCTAGACCTTCTTAAATTTTAGGTTTGGTGTATTTTTCCCACTGAAACCTAGTCTTGAAACTAGAGCTTGAATACATCATGTTACATTCTAGAAGTGTATACTCATGTGGGCAGTTCCTTGTACATTTTAGAACTATGACTAGTTAGTCAGCTTTGCTAAAGGTCACCAGATATTTAGGTAGCAGAATCATTCTTATTCTATAAAGTTCAGATAATTGTAGTCAGTGGCATATAACAACAACAGTTACATTTAATACCATTATTAATAATCATTAACAATTTACTAGTTTAGATAATTATTCTAATGTCTGGACTGCTTATATCCCTGCTTCCTGCATGTACTTAGGGTACTGGCACCTGGTGTGAAGGAGAAGCATTCCAGAGAGTCACATGTTGATTCTACAGTTTACTATTTGTTTGATCTTGAACAGTCCTAAATGCTCTGAGTCTCAGTTTAGTCAGGTGTAAAATGGGAGGGAACAATAGTAAGGCTGACTGGAGATTGTTATATATACTGAGCCATTATTATGGGCAAAATTACTTTATCACTATAAATTAAATGAATAGAAAAGAGTTATGATTTTGGGGTCTTTAGATATTCTTAATTTATAAATAAGAAACATAATAACTTAGGTCTATGTGGAGTCTTCTGGGCCTCATATTGATACTGTTTTGAATTATGAAAGTGAAGAGCAGGGCCATATGCAAGGAGTTAAGTGTCTGGTAATTACCTACAATTGCCATATTCAGCCAGTAGCTCTTCAGGGGAGGAAAATGGCAAAGTAGGCGGGTAATTGGCTCTGTTACTGGGTAACTTCTGATTATATTCCTTTTCAATTTGCCAAGTGCTTAATCTATTGGCACTATACCCTCTTAAAATAGGTGGATGTATGAGCTTGAATTTCATGGGGTGGATTCTACAAGGCTTGCTGGTCCCCTGCAACATGAGTGTGGATGTGTAAGCCAGTGTTGTCAGAGAGTCAGGAGCAAGCATATCTGGTCATTACAGATTCTAGCATGCAGCCAGGGTTTCTAACAGTGGTTTGACTATCACCAGCCTTACTATCTAGTTAAAAAAAATTTTTAATGCATATTCCCAAGCCCTTATTGAAATTAATTTATATAGAATCTCTGGAATTGGGATCCAGAATTCTGCATTTTAAATTGTCTTGCTCTCTCTGTGTGGATCTTGGGCAAGTTAAACTCTGTGCCTCAGTTTTCTCATCTGTAAAATGGGAATAGAGAGCCCACTTCCTAGGATTATTTTAAGGATTAAATGAGCTATATATATAAAGTGCTTACAACTAAGGTGGGAAATAGTAGAGTTGCTAAAATAATTTGCTCATTATTACTATCATTAATATTAGTATTATTGTTCTCATTAAAGTTTGAGACCACTGCCTTGGACCTTCCTAAAGAAAGCTTTTCTCTATGAGAGGGTGACGTATAGGTTAGTTTACTAGAACATATAGCTGATTCAAGTCACCTCAGATCAGGCTGGCTTTCATCCATATGGTGGATTTAGTTGTGTTGCCATTATAAAAGGCTCCTTAAGGATTTACATTTTATTATTGAAATATGCTGTTAACTGGATCAGCAGGATTTTTTAGATTGCCTGATCGTATCACAGACACATTCTGAAATTCAGGTGCCGGACTGTCCTTGCTTCCCCCGTGGGTGGCCTCTCAGCCTCTGGTTTGTTTCCATGAGCTGATTTTTTAGAAGTTTCTGAGATCACCTCAGTGTCGTCACTAGCCTTGGTCAATTTCTTTAACTTTTTCTAAGCCTCAGTTTCTTCTTCTGTCAAATGGATTTAAAGGTTTCTACCTTGCCAGGAGAATTAGTAATACTAAAAGTCCTGAAACAAATGATGGACGCTGTTATAATTGTTAATATTTATTGTTAGTAATGATCTTAAGCTAAGAGAAGGAATATCTTTATACTTTGCGTAGCAGGCTCTTTAGAACCAGGGTGAAAACCAATGAATTATATGGAGAGAGTTTACTGGACTGTGACAGGCATCAGCAAACTAAGGCCTGAGGGCCAAACCTGGCCCACTGTCTGCTTTTGTAAATAAAGTTTTACTGGAACATAGTCAGACTGTTTATGTATTGTTTATAGCTGCTCTCAGGCTATAATGTCAGAGTTGAATAGTTATGACAGTGACCATATGGCCCACACAGTGGAAAATATTTACCCTTTGGCCCTTTACAGAAAATGCTTGCTGACCCCTGGCCTATAGAGTTGATCTGAAATAAGGAATGTGACTGTGTACCTTTTTGTCTTTCTTACTTGACTTTGGAGCAAGATCCAGTAATAGAAGGAATACTTTAACATGTCAAAAACATTCATATATACAAAAATCTGTTTCAGCTTTGAGCCTCGGATGTTAAAATTTGAGAATCAGTAAAATGTACACTAAGTTTTATTTTGTGTGGTTAAGATCCTAATTCCAGCCAATGTTGGATTCATCTATCCTGAGTTAATAAAGGCTACTTGTTGAGTGCTAACCATGTGCTCAGTGCTTTGCTAGGTATAGAGATGGATGTGAAACAATTCATGATGTAGCTCTTTTTCTTAAGAAGCTTATCAATCTTGATAGAGAGGTGAGATCAACACGTTTTTAAAAAATGTTAAAGCAATATGTTATATAACACACTAGTGAATTGTGCTGACAATAAATGCAATATATTTTGAAAAGAAAGCTCACTGTCTACATGTTTTTGGAAAACGAATGTATTAATCTTCTCAAACATTGACTGAAGACCTACTAGGTGCTCGACAACCAGGTAGAGAGCTAATGGAGAATAGCCCAACCCTCAAAAATCTCTTAGTCTGCTCCCATAGACAGATACTGGTCACAGAAAAGCTGTCGGATTCTGTGCCCCTTAGTTAAGTGGAGATGAACTGAAGTCACTATTTGTAGTCTTTCATTATCTTTCTAGAAATTAGGAAGTACTGCCTTCACCTTTGAGGATCATTCAATTCATGCATACTTATAGAGCAGAGCCTGTTCTAGGCCCCTGGATACAGCAGAGAACAAGACAGACGAGCACCTCTGCCGTCAGGGGCCTTAGAGTCCAGTGGTTAGTTTTAACCGCCCATGTAGTTTGCACATCGTGCTTCACGTGCCATCTGTGGTATCTGTATTCTTCTTCTGTGCTCATCACCCCATCATCCCTGCTCCCGCCGCAGTGCTGTTATTAGGAGTGGAAGGTTGTGTCTTACTCATCTCTGGGTCTCTGCACAGTATTCAGTGCATTTGTCAAGTATCTATTGAAGGACTGAATGACATAATTAAAATGCCGTCTTCCCCACAACTTGCTCTCTTTAAGCTTGGCCCAATTTCTTTCTTTCTTACAGAAGGTCATTCACCTGTGGCCCAGCTCCAGCAGCCCACCTCACACTTCTTTCTCTTCTAAAATCTATTGTCATTTTGCACCATAAGGTGTGAAGAAGTGCAAAAAGTTTCATTTTAGGAGAACTCACCAAAGAAATTAGTGACTATATGGGACTGAATGATCAGGCGAGAGCCAGCATCTCCCACCTCTTTGAGCACTTTTTCAGTCTTCAGCTATCAGTCCATAAAAAGTCAGGACTTTGGGGAAGTTCCCTGGTGGTTCATTGGTTTGGATTCCTTGTTTTCACTGCCAAGGGCCTGGTTCAATCCATGGTTAGGGAACTAGGATCCTAAAAGCCATGTGGGGTGGCCAAAAGCAATTTTATTAAAAGATAAGTAAAGATTTTTTTTTTAAGTCAGGCTTTGGATGGCAAACTGTGAAAAGATAAAACTTGAGGGAAGAGAAGTCACTTCTTACCTGAGTGTTAGCTGGCAGTTCCTGCAAACTAGCATGTTTCTCAGACTGATGGTCTTGATGAGGCCATATGTCCAATGACAAATCAAAATTGTAAACAATTAAAACCTCTCTTGACATGGAGTATCAGGCACATACTAAGGAAATGCTATTTTTATGAAGTACATGAGTCCATACATGTAAATACTTTGTTATTAATTATTAATAAGGCATAATGTTCATAGTGGCATCTAGTTTTACAGGACTCAGGCTCATTTATCAAAGTCTAGTTTTAACCAATATCCAGGATATAATCACTGGAATCAAATGCATTTGCTTGTCATTTTTTTATAGCCAGGGTGGTTGGATATTTGCCATCTTCCACTCAGAATAATATTGTAGCTAGTGATTACCCGTTGGCTTGGCTTTTAAATAAATTTAAAATAAATTTATTGATTGTTGGCTTAAGGATTCATTGGCCTCTCAGAAATGTGGTCATGGATTCCTGCATTTCTTGAAAAATCTTCTCCCGTGCCCTTGCGTGAGGATGGCTTGGCTTTTTTTAGTGTTACCATGATCTTTGCTGGCTTCCTGGAGGTTAGAACTTGGGCCAGGCTTGGGCCTTCAAAGAGTGTGGTTAATGTCCTGGACTGTGAGTGTCCATTTGGATGACACATTTCAAACATGTGATTATTGAAAGGGTGCTTTAGAACATGCTAATGGCATCAGTCTCTAGTATATACTTGTGTAAATTAATTCTGCTTTTAAAATCAGATGCACTGTTAGCTGCATTAGAGATGGATATTTGACATTTATCACACAGACCAGGATGTGTGTTTTAATTGCATGAATTTCCTGTAGAATCTTGGTGACTGTATAAAATTGACTCACAGTGGTGAGTGTCCTTGCGCACATGCCCATCACGTTCAGGGTCCCATCTCCATCCGTGTGCAGAGACAAAAAGTGGGGGTAGAAACCACTGGTCAATTTAGTGGCCCCATAAATGTCCCCCCACCCCCACCCCCACTGCCTTTCCTTTCTCATGACTCGAGCACACCCTGACTATGATGTACACCCCTCCTCCCCAGAGTTGAGTTCCAAGCCTGATCAGTGGCACTAAACATTAAACTCTTGTCTTTGAGAATAATAGGCTTTGCTTTCTACACCCTCAAGCATGTTGAGCTACTGTGCAGGCTGGAAAATAAAAATGTTCTAATTGTGTCTTTTAAATAAGCATAGGAGTGAATTAATTAGACCATATTTTGTCTTTAGTTGCTTAGTTACACAATAGTATTCCTGAGCACGAGTAAGATAAATTGGCTCTTTTTGTGCTGCCTGTCCCTTAATCATAATTACTGTATTGCTTAGGAGAGTAAAGCATACATAGATTTTGAATTTTTTATTAATAGTCAAAAATATGCATATGATATATAAAGTATATGCTGTTCAACCTGTTTTATATGCTTTTATGTGGGAAGAAGTTTTATTGTGGTGGTAACATTTGCATTAGTTGCTCAAAGATGTAGTTCTGGGAAATACATAATTGAAATGTTTTTGAATTGCTTTTTCTGGCCTTTTCAATCTTATTCAAAATAATAGTGCCTCCAGTCCTAGAGCAGTCATTCTCATTTGATTTAACATCTTTCTTTGCACTGCACACACAGCGCCCAGCTTTAACCCTGAAGAGCCTAGATGAGGTTTGTGATTCATGGACCTCATACGTCGTGTCTCACGTTTTGGGGCTCACGCTGTCTGGGGGCAGAGGGCAGCAGAACGCCTGCATCTAGCAGCCATTACTCCAATGCCCTTAGCCCTGGCACACTTTCACTTCCCTTGCAGAAGGCTCCAGGGTTGGAGATCGTAGGAGTTTGTTATAGCTTGGGCTGGACAGCACTATGTGCTTGCCTTCTGAGGTCTTGCAAAATGGCAAGTGGCTTCTGAGACTTGGGCTTCTAGCCCCCTGCACCCCCCAACCCCTGCACCACGGAGGGCAGCAAGAGTTGGACAGCTTGATGTAGTTATCGAACAATGGGAGAGTCTGGCTTAAGACCCAGCATGCGTGCTGGGTAAATGTATGTGAAAATCGACCCCATTGTTCTGTTGGATTTGAAAAGCAAGTAAATTATTTACAGATATTTGCTAATTAAAGCACATGTTGTTTTACCAGCACAAAAGAACACAGTATAACTAGAGACAAAGAACTAAGTGCAAATAATTTAATCTTGCTATTTTTTTTGTGTTCTTCTTAAGGAATATGTTTAAAAATATGTATTTGTTGTTGTTTAGTTGCTAAGTCCTGTCCAAATCTTTTGTGACCCCATGGACTGTAGCCCATCAGGCTCATCTGTCCTTAGAACTTTCCAGGCAAGAATCCTGGAGTGGGTTCCCATTTCCTTCTCTGGGGGATCTTCTCCACTTAGGGATTGAACCTGCGTCTCCTGTTTGGCAGGCAGATTCTTCACCAGTGAGCCATGTGGGAAGCTCAAAAATGTGTGTGCATAATAAAGTGTGTGTGTGTATATATACAGATATGTATATATGGTGTTGTGTGTGTGTGTTTTATTCCCACAAGGGAAGCTATGAACACTACAGAGATAACAGACCAAGTTACTTGTTGCTAGGCTGCTCCACATTCCTCGTGGAACATCAGAAATGGAAATCATTTTGGTTTTCCCTTTAGTCCAAGCTTTGCTTGCCATCACCTAATTTGAGCTCAGCTCTGAGTACCATTGGGGAAAAAAGGCAAAGTAGCAAGATCCTGTACCAAAGAATAAAAACGTTCTCACTTATTACCTTGTCTTCAGACTTTCCTTGGGGCTTACCAGATGGCGCTAGTGGTAATGAACCCACCGCCAACACAGGAGACTTAAGAGATGTGGGTTTGATCCCTTTGTCAGGAAGATTCTGGAGGAGGGCATGGTCACCTGTAGGAGCCTGTAGGCTGGTGGGCTACAGTCTGTAGGGTCGCAAAGAGTCAGGCATGACTGAAGCGACTGAGCACAGCGTGGCAGACTTTCCTTAATGAAGGCCCAGGTTTAGTTGTTTTTCTTCTGTGACAACCCAACTTTGGCAGCATTCTGATTGGAAACGTCCTCTGGAATGAGGGCCATTGACCTGTGGTGAAGGAGTCTGACGCAGAGTTGGTTGTGAGAGTGTCCTGCGATCTTTTCCTGGCTGGAACGTTGGCCTGTCCATGGGTGCAGCTGGTCCCTCTGCCTCTGCCGTCTGTCCAGAGGTGTGTGGTGGTAGGCAGGACTGGCCAGACAGCTCTTGGCATTGTTATTAAGATGACCACGAAGACTTGCCATGGCTGTATAAGGAAAAGGCTCCTGTCTAATGAGCCTTGGATGTTTTAATAGACTCACAGGCTATTCAAGTCAAGCCCCCTTATGTAATAGACGAAGAGACTGAGGCTCAGAACAGTCCTGGGGATGTGCTCAGAGCCAGTGAGTGACGGGTAGAACCAGAACCAAGTCCCTCAGGTACAGAGGCCTGCTGCTTCGGAAAAGGACTGCTCTCTTGAGGCGACAGTCTGAGGAAAGCAGGCAAGTGCTTCCCATGGGTGTGCTCAGGTGGGCCATCCCAGTGCCCTGTCCTGCACCAGCAGGCTAACACCAGTAGGCCTTAGCGATGGCTCTGTGGGACATCACTTTTATGAAATCAGTGATGAAGGGTGTGGCGTTTATTCTAATGATGAGATACTTACCAAAGTGTGAGTGATTACATGGAAACCAGGCTTGATATTCAGGGTCCCCTCTGGACCTTACCTTTATTACCTACCCTCATTTCCAATTTTTTTCCTGGAGCCAGGTGGGCCCTCTGATAGGGGTATTTATATTGTCTCAAGGAAAGCTTTGCTAAGATGGCACTCTTGGTGATAAACGGAATTGGCATTTCTGCCACTATCTGATATTCATGGATGATTTCTTTAATTCAGAAGTGATTATTGCAAGCCTACTATGTGCAGGTTCCCTGCACTGGGATATAACAGTGAACACAGTGACTGATGCCCAGATAAAGATTTATGTTTTCATGTTACTCACTGTCCCATAGGAAGAAGGAAAAGGCAGCCTGATTGATTTATCCAGAACAGAGAAGCCCCATCTCCATACATTGTCATCTTGGAACCACATTCACACCTCCTCCTTTCAGATGCACAACCCAAAGAAAGTGTCCTAACTTGCTCTTTTCCAAAACCATTTGCAAAATTTCACCCACAGTGTTTTCAGTGAAGTTACGATGTTTTTGACTATTGGGTATCTATAACGTGTCAGGCATTACACATATATTAACATATAAATCAAATACTCATTTAATTATCAAAGAAATTCTCCAAGGTTGATAGTATTGTGATATTTCCATACTTTATGGATGAGGCAGCTGGGTCCGAAAGAGGTCTTGAGTAACCTACCCAAAGTCACATATAGGTAAGACTCATGCAGAATTGAAAATACCTGGTTCTGAATTCCACCGGGGGATTTTTGTGTCCCCCTATTTAGAATAGATTGAGAATTAAAATCAGGATTTTCATTATATATTGACTTATACTTTGTCTGAGCCTTTATGAAGGGTTTCTTTTGGTCTTTTATTAATTTATTCAGCATATGGTTCTTAAAAGCTTCTATCCTGCTGTCTCAGTGCTAAGCGATCAGATTGGCTATTGACTGATACACGCGTTAAATTGATGGTATTACCACACACCTATGCACTAAGGCATTTCACCAGCTCCCACAAGCCCACTCGAGGCGCCAGGCACCTCTGCAGTTTCACAGGCAAGGAGGCCCAGCCTCTCCCTCCAGACTGGCATCTGTGTGCAGGTCGTGCTGGTTCCTGGAGAGACTGGTAGGAAGCCAGATAGCTCCTGCCGTCCTGGGGTTTCTTGTTGGGTGGAGAGTAAAGGCACAGCTAATCAAACAATCCTAAATAAACAGGTGATTTTGTGGCCCGGTTAGCCTGGTGAAGGCAAAATACAGGGACCTATGATGGGTGCCTGCTCTTACTTGGAAGATCTGTGGAGGCATTTTTGAACTCAGGGCTAGAGAGATTCTGGTGAAGATTGGTATGAGGTTTCTTGGTAGGATGTAGAGGTGGAAGCATTCTCCTTTTGGCATGATTTCTGAGCTGAACCTAATCTTGGTGAATCTAGTCAACAGGTTAGACGTTGTCCACTGACACCCATTGAAGAGGGCTACTAGTCTAGATCCCATTAAACCCCTCATAGCATCTTCAGAGCTGATTTACGTCATCAGAATGACTGTGGACAAGTAGAAAATGGGGCTTACAGGCCTACTAAGGCTTATGGGCCAAATCTGACCTGCTGCCTGTTTTGTCAATAAAGTTTTATTGGCACACAGCCACAGCCACTTGTTTACAAATTATCTCTGGCAGCTTTCACACTATCCTGGAGGAGCTGAGTAGTTGGAACATATGCACAGAGCCTAACATATTTACTGTCTGGCCCTTTACAGAAAACATTTGCCTGACCTCTGGTCTAAAATGATTTTATTGGCTTCTTTTTTTTTTTTTTTTAATTTTATTGGGAGTATGGTTTATTTACAGTGTTGTGTTAGTTTCAAGTGTTAAGTGGCTTCTTTTTTTTTATGGAAATATAATTGCTTTACAATGCTGTTGGTTTCTGCTGTACAACAGAGTGGATCAGCTATATGTGTATGTGTGTGTATGTATGTATGTATCCCCTCCCTCTTGAACCTCCATCCCACACCACCCCATGCCACCCCCCTAGGTCATCCCAGAGCACCGAGCTGAGCTCCCCGTGCTATACCACAGGTTCCGACCAGCTGTCTCCTTTACACGTGGTCGTTATATATGTCAACACTAGTCTGTCTGTCTCACCTTTCCCTCCTCCTCCCGTGTCGCATGTCCACTCTGTTTGCGTCTCTATTCCTGCCCTGCAAATAAGTACATGTATAACATTTTTCTAGATTCCATTTGTATGAGTTAATGTATGGTATTTATTTTTCTGTTTCTTCACTCTTTACGACAGACTCTAGGTATCTGTACTAAAATGGTCTTAATAAAGGTAGTAGTGAAACTAGTGCTGACAACTTCACTTGGACCTTTCATGTAACCATAATACTATGAGGTAGTCATTTCATTTTGCAAGAGGGCAAGCCAAGAGGCTCGGCCATCCAGATTTCTAAATTCATTCATCAGGTAAACGATATAGACTAAATGGGAGCTTGAGCTGTCTTGATTCCAGAACACAGAAGGCAAAACCCTCATGCTGCCCTGCTAACAAGCCGAAGAAACGGGGCCGTACCAGAAAGGGGGTATAAAATCTGCTGAGGTTTTTCCCTGTGAAGTAATAACATAGCACAACCTCTGTATCCATCTTTCAAGGTCTTGTTCAAAACCCACCTTACCTGATGAGGGGAGAGGGGGACCCAGAGCAGAGGCACAGGTGTGGGCCCGGTCAGGAAGCCGTGATGGAGTCAAGGCTGGGGGACAATGTGATGCTTGGAAGAACCAGGGAGCAGTGACTTGTTTGTACGTTGCTCCTCAGGTCCTGCCCATCATTGCGGGGCAGCAGTGTCATTTGATGTTGCCAGATTTTTCCATTTTTCAAGAGAAGTGCCCAAAAGCCATATTTTTGTGTAGTCATAGTTGGCAATTCTGTCCAATTTTTAAAAAACTCTGTGGGCCAAACAAAATGTGTCTTCCATCTAGATGTGGCCCGTGGACTGCCACCTTGCATTCTACAGAGCAAAGGTTTGGAGTATTACAGTTTTTAAAACTTTCTCATATTTGGCCCATTTTGTGTAGTGAAGCAGAAGGAATCTTTTGGTCTTAAAGGGGCAGCAAAGGAAGAAGTTCAAGCAGCCTGGTGGACAGAACCCTCACCATTCTCTCCAGCCAGAGAGTCTGGAGAGATGGAAGGAATGGATGGATGCACAAGCTGGGGCCCACAGTCAGGAAGGGAACAGGGATGGAAATGTGGAGAGAAAGGAGTGAGTGAGTCGGGAGGTCTCCTGCAGCCATGCTGAAGGCACCCTGGAGAAGGGGAGCTTGTGAACATCAGGCCCTTGAAAATACCTAGGGCTTTCATGGGTGGAGATTTCGAAGAGAGTGGGAGAGGAGGCAAAAGAAGCCACAGAAAAATAGAAAGGCAGGACGTTCCAGGACTGGAAGTGGCCTGCCCTTGGCAGAGCAGCAGGGGTCTGGTGGACAGGGAGGTAGACTGGGCCGTACCTGGAGTTGTCTGGCAGGTCAGGCTGAACCTGAACCTGGAGGCAGGGCTGGTTAGTAATTTCACATGTCTTGTTTCTTGCTAGTTAGGATATAAACTCTTTGTCTTGAAGCTTGGTAGAACCACACATGCATGTGTATTCTGCCTCTTAGCTGCATGTCATCTTGGTCCATTACTGAATTTTTCTGGGGTCCCTGTTTCCTTATCTGTGAAATAGGCTAGTCTTGCTGGGCTGTGATTATCAAATGAGATTTATATGTGCATAAAGCCCCCAACCGTGGTCTGGCTAATAGCAGACCCAGGCCTTTAGCAGATGTGAGTTATCGACCCTGTCCTTCCTGATTCTGGACCAAATCCTAACTTTGTTGTCTCCACGAAGTCTGTCACATTGCTCAGACTGTTAATAGCGCCTTAATAAGTAATTTATTGGTTGAGTCATTGGATTTCTAACTATTGTTTAAAAAAAAAATAACTAAGAAAATTATCAATTTAAACAGAATTAAACTTCCTGGTTCTCCATTCTCCAAAAGATTTTTCTTGTGTTTAGGTTCAGAGTTTTTTTGAGGTGTGTTTGAGCATTCCTGTCACTGTGAACAGGGCACCCTCAAGCCTGTTGAGCTCTGTTCCATTTGGGTCTTAAAGAACCTTGAGGAGGCACTTCTTCCATCAGCCACAACAAAATAAAATGAGATGGGAGTCAAAAGATAAAACCTGCATTCCAGATGTCCCATCTCAGTGTGCTAAAGGAAGTTCAGACCTGGTGCTTCCCAGGTCTCTCCCCTTTCATGATGCAACCTCCAGGAAACCTGGTGTTGATGTGCTGAATGTCACAACAGTGGATTTATTTTAAATATCCTCATTTCCCCACCATTTTAAAAAGTCTCTCCTAGTTCCTATTCTTCAGAACACCCCTAATTTGGAAACTAGTTTCACCCTCTGTCATCTCATCCTCTTCTTCTTTTGGTGGTGGTGGTAGGGAGTGCATTCCAAACCAATTCCTTTAAGATGTGTAATGCCAGGTTCTTTTAAAAAGCAGAAAGCATCAGCAAATGGATATAAAGGGATAGGGTCCCAGCCAAAATGGCTGGGGGAGCTTAGAAGAAGGATCTTCAAAACAGAGACTGCCTGCTGGGCCATTAAATCCTTTAGCTTTGGGGTAATCCCACAGTGCATATCAGATGACTAGAATTCAGATGAAAACACTGCTATAGTACTCAAGCTCCCCACCAAATTATTCCAAAATCTAGTGTACATGGGTTGTAAATACAGAAAATAATTGAATTCTGTATGACTTAAGTGAAATAATCTGTTCCGTTCTGTTTCTTGTGGACCTTCTTCATAATAGTCTAATTGTGTTCTGTGCTCCTGGGGGCTGAATGTGAATTCAGCAACAGTGCATCGGGTTGTAAAATATGCAGCCCCAGCGATCTGGGCAGGCAAGGAGGAGGTTCTAGTATAAAGGCTGAAGATGTTTTTTCTAATGCAAATTATATGAATCACACACATGATAGTGTCTTTTAAAATTATCAATGGGCTCTGGCATTTTTCTTTATAGTTGTAGGTCCTATTTCTCCACATTTTGGATGTTACTAGATCAGTAATTCATTAGACAGCCAAGCAGGTGTTCAAATCACTCCTGACCCCCAGAATTCCTTAAATGACCCCCAAAGCAGTGGAGTGAAAACATTTTCAGCATGTCAGAATATTGAAGTACCTCAGTTGTCTTAATATTTTTTCACCTTAATTTTTAAGGCTGTTTTCTGCCTTTTTCTCTTTGGCTAAAGCAAAGAGAAGCCTTGCCTTGATCTTGGCCATGAGGACTATGTGTTTGCAGGACCTGTAGATTGTATGTATACACAACACAGTGTCTAAATGGTCAGCTGTGCCAAGGCCCTTGAAAAGGTGAGAGGAGGACAAGAGAGATGACGCTTGGGATTCTTCTGCAATAGCTGAGGATATAATATTGTTCTTAAAGGCACATCATTTCTATTTTTAAAAATAGGCTTTTGATTGCAAACTTATTCAGTTCAATTCAATCGATGTGTATTAGTACAGGGTGCTTTGGGGGGTGATTCTTCCTCTGGTTGCATAGAAGAGAGAAAGTTAGCTTTACGTGGCGGGTTTATATTTTACTTTGGCCCTTCCATCCTGACAGGTACATGTATATAGTTCTATGTGCTCAGTCCCTCAGTTGTGTCCGACTCTTTTAGACCCCATGGACAATATAGCCCACCCACCAGGCTCATCTGTCCGTGGAGTTCTCCAGGCAAGAATACTGGATTGGGTAGCCTTTTGCTTCTCCGAGGGATCAACCCGCCCCAGGGATCAAACCTGGTCTCCCGGATTGCAGGTGGATTCTTTACTGTCTGAGACACCAGGGAAGCCCCTCCATTGTTTTATGGTATTCTGGGAAGTTTCTGTGGCTACCCCCCAAAAGAAAATACCTCTTGTGAAGGCAGTTTTTCCAGGATATAGGCAGCTGCATAAAGCATTTTTCCTTGGCTTGTCAGTTTCTTAGCAGAAATTAATTTCCAGACATAGTTGAAACTGTTATTTAGCACCTTGTTTCACAGACTTTCATTGTCACATAAAAATGTGTAAAAGTATTTTGTGTTTAAAGACTAGTGTACTAGCTCTCTATTGTTCTGTAACACTCCAAATTTCACATCTTAAAACATTATCTTCACAGTTTCTGTAGGTCAGGAGTCTGGGTAAAGGTTAGCTAGGTGTGCCTGAATCGGGGTCTCTCAAAGCTTCATGCAGGGTGCCTGGCTGGGCCTTACTCATCTCAAAGCTCTTTTGGGCTAGAATCTACTTTTGAGTTCACTCAGTTGTCTGTTCCTGGGCTGTTGGACTGAGGTCCTTCTCCCTTGTTAGCCATGGACCTTGATCTCCCTGGTTTCTTGTCATGCCTCACAGGCTTATCCACAGGCCAGCTCCAACATGGGAACTGACTTCCCTCACAGTATGTGGCAGGAGCCACAGACCTTTTGTAACCTAATCTCCGAATTGAAATCCTATCACTTTTCCATAGGTCTGCTTGTTAGATGTAAGACGTTGTGTCCAGCCCACATTCAAGGGGAGGGGATCACACAGGGCATGAATACAGATAGGTGGGGATCATTGGGCACCCTCATAGAGGGTGCCCACTACAGTCAGTGGAAGCAGTCACTTTAGTATAAAGCTGGTCTGGTGAGGATTGGAAGATAATCTTCTTACCCTGTCTTGCTCTTTTTTTTCTTTTTCTCCTTTTCTTGTTTTTTTGTATTTTCCTTGAGTGGCTCCTTCCAAACACCTATCCACTTTTCTGGGCTTTTAATTATAGATGATGTATGTATTAATAGTAGATAGCCGATTGCTTTAATCCATCAAAGGTTTGTTAGTCTTTGAGCATGTCAACAAGTTATATTGAGTCTTTCTTAAACTTCGTGTCTTCACCAGTGAATTAGAGGAGTTTTGCTGGAAAGGGCATTGTGTCTGGTGTGATGATGAGTCCGTAGCGAGAAGGGGAATGAGGATCTATAACTGGTATGATTAAACTGGCTCCTAAGTGTATAAAAACATAGGTACATTCCATGCGCCATAGTTAAGGAGAGGCATTAAATTAGGTTGGCATATAGCCATGTGAAGAAAACCTAAATGTCCAAATGAAAGGGATTGTTATCCCAGTTTGTGTTCCTGACAAGTGTATCTATAGGAGATATGCGTCTCTTAGCCACCCTTCAACTTCATGCATATGTCAGGGAGCAGCTGGCCCTCCATCTTTTAAAATATGTGGAAATTAGCTGTTTCCATAGGAAAACTCATCTGTTTCAGGGAAGATGAAACTTGGTTTCTGATAAGATGTTTAAAACATACCTATGGAGGCATTAAAGATTTGAGAAAAGGGTGGCATTAAGCAGATTCTAGTCAGTATTTTAATAATGGAAATTGATTTATAGAGTAGCTTCCGTGCTAAAGCTGCCGGAAACTTAGAGGAAAGGAGTCTGGATTTAAATTTAGAAGCACGCATCAGCTCTAGGATGTGTGTATGTTGTGTGTGTTTTCCTTTTTGTTTTTTTTTCACCTTGAGTCTGACAATACACCACGTCCCTGCCAGCGCCTCTGTGTTCTCCGTTCCCTCTGTGTGCAGGGTCTTCCACCTCTCTCCCCTTTTAGCCTCACTTGTTCCTTCTCTTCTCGGGGTTTCAGCAGAGACCTTCCCTGACTGTTGCTTTGACATCATACCCAGTCCTACCCCTTGTCTCCCATTATGGCCTCTCCTAGTTCTTTTGCCTCATATTTTTTTATCTGACTCCCTACATCCCTCTCCCCCAACACAGATACAAACAGTACCCCTCTGCCACAACGGTAGGTTCCAGGAAGGTAGGGATTTTTATGTAAGTCCTGATGATAATCCCAAAGCCTGACATATAGCTGTTCAGGTGCTGAGTCATGTCCGACGCTTCTGCAACCCCATGGGCTATAGCCCATCAGGCTCTTCTGTCCATGGGCTTCCTCAGGCAAGAATACTGGAGTGGGTCACCATTTCCTTCTCCAGGGGATCTTCCTGACCCAAAGATTGAACTTGCGTCTCCTGCATTGGCAGGCAGATTCTTTACCACTGAGCTACCAGGGAAGTCTGACATATAGTTGGCACTCAATAAATATTTGTTGAATGAATGAGATCACTTATGACAGTTTCTCATTCTATGTTACTTTTAGCTGAGGACTGTGGTTTGCTGTCTGTGTCCTGTGTCCCTTGCCCATGATAGACTGTTCTTCCCCGGCCCCTTGCTGTGCCAAAGTGGAGCGCAGATCTGGGATATGCCCTGGACATTGAACATGAGAGAGTGAATGGATTCTCTGGCAAAGGAGACTAGAGAGAGCGAGAGGAACCTTCACTTCCTAGGCAAGAAATAGGAGCCCTGGGCAGCACCAGTGTCATCTTCATCCTTTTCTGTCCGTGGCTGGTCCTCAGCCCAATACCTGTCACACAGCAGATTACGGGTTAATTGGATCAGATTCAGTTGAGTTGGGGAAAAATTCAAACAAAATTCCTCCGGACAATAGCATAGGACGAAGTTCAGCTTGTGAATGCTCAACTTGTGATGGGTCCTTCTGGATTCCCTTCTGCAACTGTTTTGTCAGAACACTCAACGGCATTCATTCATTCACTCATTCGTTTATTCATTCAGCTCCTCCTGGTAGTATATAGAATATCAGAAAGTATGGAAGACAAGTTACAGCCCTGCCTTCAGGAAGTGTACCTTGAGGAAAACTTGGGCTTTATTCTCTGGTCTATATACTATCCCTGAGGTGGCGGAGAGTTGAAATAAGGCAGTTGTAGTTGCTCGTGGTCTGTCCTCTGTGTTGGTCTCCACACCACAGTCTTTGAACAGGCGTAAAAAGGTCACCAACTGTGGTTGCAAATTGGCTCTTATGCTAATCCTGTCTTATTCAAAAACACTCAATATTTTTCCAAACTGAGTTTAGAGCTTTTGACTAAAGCCTGAATCATTTACTGCGTCAGAGCGTATCGCCAGTATGGGAAAAACTAGAACTTTAAAATACAAAGCCCCTTTTAAGTAATCCAATATAGGATAATTACATTATTAAATAAAGCCCTGGGTCTCAAATTATTCCACTGCACTGCCATTGTACATGTGAAGATAATAATGTGAACTGTGCTAAGCGAACAGAGCAAAAAAAAAAAAAAAAGTTTAACAGGAGGGAGCATGTCTAAATCATATGTTTATGTTTAAATAAAAGCTACACAAAATAGGAAGATTTACTTGGTTTCTACATTAAAGTGTCCTAAATAGGCGTTAAGGCTTTCGATGATTGTCTGTGAAGACTGCTCTTCTCATTAATGGCAGCTGTATATCAAGATGCTGTTGCCAGATCACCAATAACTTTGACTAATTTGGATGGCTCCCATTGTGATTTTCATATACCAACAGGGACAAGGAATTTTCTTCTTCCTTTTAGGGTCTCAAAGGAATATGGGCCCCACTAAACTTCGTACCTGGGCAGAGAGCCATGTGCCTATAAAACTAGGTTAAAAAAAAGATCGGGAGATGTGAAAGTAATGAGTTGAAGTCATTCAGCATGTTAGAACATCCGGGTTGGGTGGTGGTTGAATCTGAGTTCTATTGCTATTGTTTGTGCTTTTGAGAATATTCTTTATAGGTACCTCAGTTGAGCTTTAACACTGGACTTGTGCTCCTTTATCTTCTTTTGCTTCTGTTTTAATGGCCAGAGCTAAGTATATGAGTGCCAAGCTAGTTTTTATTATGGCAGCCTGAAAGTAGTTAAGAAAAAATAGACTGTGACGTTAACACCCTATTAATTTGGCTAAAGGAAGGGTAGGCTGGTTCAACCATTGACTGAAGGCATCTTCTCTACATATCAAATGCTTCCCTATTTAGAGAGAATGCTGGGATGTGTTTTCTTGTTTCTGTGTAATTTTTTTTTAATCTTAGGGAGGAAAAAAGATGAATGCATGGCAAATCCAAAAGAAAAGAAATGGAACTGGGAATTAACGACAGGATGTTTCTGAGGTTTTCTTTCAAGATGGCCTTCTGGTAGGGGAGCAGGCTGCTGCCTAACAGATTTTAGATTAGCGTGTATTAAAAATGTATTTAGGAACATAAAATATTTAGGGTTTTTGAATTACTTGTTTGATACTCAAATGCCTTTGGCAATGCCATGAAGGATGGTCATATTACATTTGACAAATCGCCCCTGAGAGCAGTCTTGTGTTTGCTTACTCCCTCTAATTGTGCCAGGATGAATTTCCAAAATCCACTGAGCCACAAAAGTCACCCAGACATCTGGTGGTGGAGGGGGCAGTGGTTGAAAGAGAAGGGACTGGCCTGGGAAATTGGAACCCTATACACTAGGGAACCTCCATGGCAAATCCATTTCATCATGTTAAGGGAGTCAAATTAAACCTTAGCATACTTGAGAGGATGTCTTCATCACTCAAACAACAGAAAATTCTTCACATTTTAAATTAAGGCATATAGTCTTACTTTGGGGACAAAAACAAAATAAAGATTAAAATATTTTCTGTTGCAAAATGACTTTAAATCCCACCCACCCTGGGAAATTGGTGGGAGGTGGGGAAGGTTTACTTATTCCAGGATAGGAGTAGGTTGGAGTGTTACTACTGTAAAGGCTTAAGAGACTGGTTTCTGGGACTTCCCTGGTGGTCCAGTGGTTAGGAATCCAGCTTCCACTGCAGGGGGAATGCATTTGATTCCTGGTCCGGGAACTAAGATTGGACATTCTGTGTAGCACAGTCAAAAAAAAAAAAAGAGACCAGTTTCCCAGAGACCATAGGGTTACCAAACTGGTTTCAGGTTCTACTTCAGTTTTCTCATCACTAAAATGGGCCTAAGAACACCTACCTCAGCAAGTCCTTATGGGGATTAGATAAGATAATATCTGTTGAATTCATAGATTAGTGTGGGTAAAATAACATACCTCAGAGCTTGTCACTGCTATATCCTT
Organism: Muntiacus reevesi; assembly: GCF_963930625.1. Classification (NCBI taxonomy): domain Eukaryota; kingdom Metazoa; phylum Chordata; class Mammalia; order Artiodactyla; family Cervidae; genus Muntiacus; species Muntiacus reevesi. The sequence continues at coordinate 97,625,583 of NC_089250.1, forward strand.
GAGAGTTGAGGAATATAACTTAGAAGCCCAAACATTCTTGATTGCTTTCTGGCTCATCTTTGCCTTGGAGGCACCCATCAGGAGCTACAGGGATATCATCCCCAGACAAAGAATTAAGAGTTAGGAAGTACACAGTTCCTTGCAGGTGCCTTGCGAAGACCAGCCCCCCTCCTTTTCAGTTACAGTGATGTTATATGTAATAATAGTCATAGCCATGATTTCTAGGATGCCTTTGTTGACAGTTGTGCTAGAATTACCCCGTAGGCTAGATACGCTATGAGGTGGGTTCTTTTATCCTATTCACCTCCCCCGGCCCTGCCTTTTTAAGATGAGACCTGAGCAAGATAATGGTTACATCCCAACATTAACATTAAACACAGTAGAGCTACATTGGATCCTGGGTCCGTGAGACTCAGAAGCCAGTGCTTCCTCAGCTCTCTTGGTTTTTTCTAGCATGGAGCATCCAGACAGGGGTGGGGGCTATCCACAACAAGCAGACATACCTGTTGTAAGCTCTGGGCTCAGCACAGTCCATGCTCCTTAGAAAGCACAAGAGAAGTAAAAGTTAAACAAACATCTTTGCCATTAAAAAGGTGTTTATTGTAGGAGAGAGAATGATGCAATTCGGCATCAAATACTGATACCTAACAACGATTTAGCATGTCACAAGTAATAAGTTCAGTAATTCCCACTTCAGGAACCAAGTTAGTGTTGGTATCATTTTATTTTGTCAAGTTAAATACATTAAAAAACAGCTACTACTATCCATTGCCATCCTCATATTATCTTTTTTCCCCCTCTAAAACACCACCAGATGAAAGGAAGAGATATGAAGTCTTAAATAGAAAAGAGTGTAGGGAGCCTCTCTTGACTAGCATTCTTGATTAGAATCTCCCTTCTTTCTTCCCTGAGGGCCCGCCTGTGTGGCCCCATTAACAGAATTCTTGGGCCCCGCTTCTATCAAGGTTCCCCATAGAAGAGAGAGGGATGGAGGAGAGTGAAGGCAGGTGTTTATCCTGTTCTTTCCTGTGAGGTTCCCACAGACTGTCGGTGTCCCGCTGAGAAAGAGTCAAAGCCACTGGTAGAAGGTCTGCTCTGATCCTGTAGCCATTCCCTCCACCTTTGACAGTTTGTGATTATCGTTATTCAAATATTCCATCTTTTTCCTGTTGGGATCCTGACTGATACAAGGATAGTCCTTGAAATCTAGCATATTTAGTTTCTTGAAATATACAGTGCTTTGTCTTCATTGTTCTCATTTCACTGTTAATCAGTGAAAACTTTGTATTGTTGACCCACATTACCATTCTCTTTTGCTGGATATTCTTGGATCTCTGATTGACACCCACGTGCCTGCCGAATGAAAACTTTAACTCTTTCCATAGATAGCCTATTAGCAAGACACACAAATGTGTTACAGGGAGAGTGAGGGGGCAGATGGGTAGGGTCTTGAATGGCAGCTATCTGAGGGAGGCTTGGATTTAAAGGAGTGAGTGGCCAGTGTAACCAGGCTTAGTGGGGCACTTTCTTTTCCTTGGTTTTGTCCGCTGGTGCGCACCATGGGCATACATGCCCATTCCAATGATTAGGGCATCAGTAACTTTTAAAAGTTTGTCTTCAGTTTTAGTTTCTGTCTTGATAAAAAACTCCCCCTCTTGGGACTTCCCTGGCAATTCAGTGGGACTTCGCTTCCAGTGCAGGGGCTGCCGGTTTGATCCCTCGTGGGGGAGTTAAGATCCCACATGCTCGAGGCCAAAAAAACCCCCAAACATAAAATAGAAGCAATTCTGTAACGTTCAATAAAGACTTTAAAATGGTCTATATTAAATTTTTTTCAAATTACCCACTCTTGTGGAACCAAGTAGACTGTTATTTTGGTTTCACAATTTTTTTTAGCTAACATCACCTATTAATGTGTTTTGTGTTCCTGACATTTATCACATTTCAACTGCTCTACAAAGAACATTTTAAAAACACAGGATGTTTGAGGATGATTAAGGTGAATAAGCCATGTTTTCCTATTCTCCCTGTTTAACCCCCCCTTCTCCCTGCCAACCCCCACATAATACACTAATGTGTTTATTGTCCTTTGGGCTCTATTAACATAGCTGAATATGGCTTTCCTCAACGAAGGTCTGTTATTGGGTACCACATGGTGCTATAGGGAAGGTTCTGTTCACATAAAAAAATATATATATAAATATTTTTTTAATTTATATGTACACACACACACATATATATAGGCTTAGCTGTGCTAACAGAAGCCCAGAATTAAAGTTGTTTAAATAACCTGGGAGTTCAAAATCTCTCATGTCACAGCCTGTGGGTAAGTGGTTCAGGGTTAATGTGGTGACTCTGCTCCATGAAATCTTTGAGACTTGACTGCCTCTATCTTTTTTCGCCTCAGAGATTTGCTTCCATTTGTATGATCCAAAGGCATATCCATCCCCTTTGAGGGCCTGATCCAGAAGTTGTTCACATTACTGATGACCACATCCAATTGGTCAAAACTTGGTCAGGTGGCAGCATCTGGCTGTAAGGGGAGCAGGGAAATGATGTCTTTATTCTGTGCCCAGCAAATTAGCAATCTCTTATTAAAGAAGAAAGGAAGAATAGATACAGGCAAAAAGTTAACCACAGTGGGGAATATTAAATTCTTGTATCAACTAAGCTCTTTTCTTAATTATAAGCCAAATGGGTGGTGCAGTTCCGCTGAACTTGAGTTGACCCTTGAGACATCTAAACAGAACTGAACAAAGGACTGGAGTCTGGACGAAGGTTTAAACCAACTAGTTGGAATCAATCTATAGAGTGTAGTCATGGGTTTAGAGATTAACATTGGAATCTCCATGGAGAATGATTTCTTCAGGGAGTGATATACAGAGAAAGAAGACTGGACCCAGAAGAAACCTAAGGATATATGCTTTCCTACATTTTCCCTGTCGGGAAATAGAATGAGGGAGGAAAGAAATTGAATAATTGTTGGGTAGGTGTTCTTCATGGGTCCATTGAGTATCTGCACATCTTGTGAGCAGAACTACTGACTGCCTTTGTTCCAACTATCTTTTCAAGAAAGTTTATGTCGTGAACAGCCTTGGAAGATGGAGCTTGTGTCTTCCTCCAAAACAAAGGGCTGCTGCTGCTGCTGCTGCTGCTGCTGCTAAATCGCTTCAGTTGTGTCCAATTCTGTGTGACCCCATAGACGGCAGTCCACCAGGCTCCTCGGTCCCTGGGATTCTCCAGGCCAGAACACTGGAGTGGGTTGACATTTCCTTCTCCAGTGCATGAAAGTGAAAAGTGAAAGTGAAGTCACTCAGTTGTGTCCGACTCTTAGTGACCCCATGGACTACAGCCTACCAGGCTCCTCCGTTCATGGGATTTTCCAGGCAAGAGTACTGGAATGGGGTGCCATTGCCTTCTCCAAAATAAAGGGCAGACATACTTATTGCTCAGTATTAAAAGATTTGGGTTCCCTATACACATGTGTACATGTGTCCCCATGTCCCAAACCCCCCTCCCACCTCCCTCCCATCTCAAACTCACGGTTGTCCCAGTGCACCAGCTTTAAGTGCCCTGTTTCATGCATGAAACTTGGACTGGTGTTCTATTTCACATAGGGTGATATATATGTTTCAATGCTATTCTGTCATCATCCCACCCTCACCTTCTCCCACAGAGTCCAAAAGTCTGTTCTTTACATCTGTGTCTCTTTTGCTGTCTTGCATACAGGGTCATCATTACCATCTTTCTAAATTCCATATATATTTGTTAATACCATATTGGTGTTTTTCTTTCTGACTTACTTCACTCTGTATAATAGGCTCCAGTTTCATCCACCTCATTAGAACTGACTAAAATGCATTCTTTTTAATAGCTGAGTAATATTCCATTGTATACAAAAGTTAAGAATAACCTTGGTTAATGATATAGTGGTTTTGAAAGTTTTTAAACTCAAGACCCTTTATGCTCAGATTATTTAGGACCACAGAGGTGCTTTGGTTTATGTGGATTATATCTACTGGTATTAGCAATTAAATGTTAAAATAATTTTAAATGCTCAATTTATTTAAAAATAAAAGTAATGTGACATTTATATGCAAAAACTGATTGTCAAGCTGACTCACACTTCACAAAAAATTAAATCAAAACGGGCCTGGTGCACTGGGAAGACCTAGAGGAATTGGGTGGAGAGAGAGGTGGGAGGGGGGATCGGGATGGGGAATACATGTAAATCCATGGCTGATTCATGTCAACGTATGACAAAAACCACTACAATATTGTAAAGTAATTAGCCTCCAACTAATAAAAATAAATGGGAAAAAAAACCCAAAATGGATTATATTTGTAAATGTAAAACTATAAAACTATGAAGACAAAGGAGGAATTCTTCATGACCAGAAATCAGGCAAAGAATTCATAGGTATAAAAGTAAAACTACAATGCATAAAATTAAAAAATGATCAGTTGGACTTGATCAAAGTATAAAACTTTTTGTTAAGCACACTGATAAAGAATGAAAAGACAAGCTACAGAATAGGAGAAAATATTTTCAAACCCTATGTCTAATAAAAGACATATCACGAGGGTACAAGAACTCTCAAAACTCAACAATATGAAAATAAACAACCCAATGTTTAAAAATGGGCTAAAGACTTAAATACACAGTTCACCAGAAAGGATATACGGATGGCAAATTAGCACCTGAAAAGATGTTCAACATCATCAGCCATTAGGGAAATGAAAATTAAAAACATGATGAGAAACCTCTACATACATATTAAAATGGCAATAATAAGTTAATTAACAGTAATAGTATCAAGAGCTGGTAAGGACAGGGGACAACTGGAACTCTCACACATTGTTTGTGGGAATGCAAAATGGTATAGCCACTCTGGAAAACAGTTGGGCAGCTTCTGCAAAATGAAATATATACTTACAATATGACTCAACCGTCCCCCTCCTAGGTATTTATTCAAGAGAACTGAAAATGCATGTTCACACGAAAACTTGTACATGAATATTTATAGCAACTCTATTTGTAATCACCAGAGTTGGAAACAACCTAGTGTTCCTCAACGGAACACATCCATACCATGGGGTACTACTCAGCAGAAAAAAAGGAACAAGCTGTTGACACTGGCAGCAGCCTGGTGGCTCTCAAAGGCATTATGCTGAGTGAAATATAAGCAGTCTTAAAAGATTTCACACTGTATGATTTAATTTATATGACATTTTGCAGAAGAGAAAACCATACCAAGCAAGATCAGTAGTTGCCATGTGTACAAAGAACTGTACACCAAAAAAGGAAGTTTTACTGTAAGTTAACTTTAAAAATAAAATGAAAATGGCAATGTAAACCCATTATGTAAATGTAACACATTTTTATGAAAATTAACCATATTTTCAAAAACAAAAAAATTAGTATAAATAGTGGCATTGTTTTACATTTTTGTAAATTTCTTTACCATTGAGCTTAACAGAGACAGCTGTATTCTCATATCTCCTTCTGTATTCACTCTTTTGCCATACCATCTGTCATATAGTCACTGGAAAACCCCACTAGACACTTGAAAGAGAATAAGAGTGAAAAAAGCAAATAATTTCTTAGTATTATTATGATCATTGTTTTGACTCTATGGACCACCTGAAATAGTCTTGGGGATTCCCCAGGGCTCCTGGACCATACTTTGAGAACCACTGATATATAATGTAGTGTTCCAAATTTTATTTTCATAGCATCAAGACTTTTTTTGCCATACCCATATTTTCTATGTTTATTTAATGCTTTTGTTCAAACTAACCCATTTTTTAAAAAGAAACTTTCTATATCTCCTATAAATGGGAAGCACAGACCACTTCCCCATAAGTAGAAAGTTACTACAAGAATAAATATGCAATGAGTAAGTTATATTGAATTTTAAAAGATTTATCCATGAACCATCTAAACTCATTTCTGTGTGGTACTATTTGGAAAACACTAATTCAGAGAAACAAGGACAATGATGTGACATACCACTTCATTTATGTTGACAAATTTAATCCTCACCATTACCATCAGAGATATACAGTATTACTAAACTTTAAAATTTAAAAAAAATGTGTGTTTTAAAAATGGAAGCACAAGAAAGTTAAAGTTGCCCAGTGTTCCACAGGGAGTAAATTACAGGGCTGGGATTTGAACCCAGGCAATCTGGCTCCAGAGTCCAGGATGAATGCCGTGTTGGCAGATAGGAAGCTTGGATTCTTGTCCAACTTCCACCTGCAGTTGGCAGTAGGACATGCCACTGAGTCTTGCTGTCCTCAACACTGAAGTGAAGGAGGTGGGATAAATTAGGGCATGAAAGTTTAAATGATGGGTGCCTGTCCAAGGGGCCAGGCAGTGGGCTGGATGTAAGTTGACAGGGAGTGGTGGGGTGAGTGGCAAACGAGACGGCTTGCATTCCATCTAAAGAAAGCAGCTCTTACTCAGTTTCAACTTTTCTGTCTTGAGAGGGGTTTTCTGAGTTAATTTTTTTCAGATATCACTTTATTTTATTTTATAAGAGGAGTTAGAAATCTGGAGACTTTGTGTAAAATTTCTCAATTTGTACAACACTTGAAGAGGCCAGCCACACACATGAGCTGGCTGATATATGACCAGATGATCTCCTTTGACTTAGAGGAATCTGTGATTGAGTATGCTGTTACTACACAGTTGGAGAAACAAAATCCAAATGACAGAAATAGGCAGTTTAAAGCAATGATGAAAGGGGATATGAACTTAGAAAGTGTCCCAACTCAGTCTATATAAATATTGATTCGGTCTGGGTTAAAAGAACTAAGGTGTGTTAATAGAATAATAGTGTATTTCTTTATGTTTATGAGAGTAAGTCAACAATACTTATCTAGTGCTAATTTTTGGTTTGCAGAGAGCTAATATAATCATTAGGTAGATGAGCTTATTGAAATTCTTTTCTTAGACATAGAGACTTGCCCAAGAATGGTATTAGGAACTTTAGTCAGCACTGGCACAGAATAGTAAATACAAACATGTGATTTGTGCCATTGTGTATACAGAGTAATGTTTCCTGAGACGCTTTCTGTATATGTGTTGGCTGTTTTGCTCTTTTGGGTTGTTTAGTTTCTTCCACCTCCTCTGCTTATCAGATCTCCTTCTAAATCCTGGCATTTGACAATGTTGTAGGGCTAGTTTCTCTGAATCCACAGTGAGACATACTGGTGGTTTCACAATTAATCCAAACTTGGGTTTATGGCTAATATGTGTTTATTTGAATTCCTGCATTTATTTTTATGTATTGTGTATATACATAGTACTCAGAAAGCCTGTTTCAGAGAGAAAGAGGAAGGAAGACTAAATCTATATACTGGATCTTGAAAGATGGGTTTATTCATCAATGACATCATAAGGATTGTATTTTCTCTTGGTTAATAAACGATTTGTTTGGCGGGTGTTGGAAGCCAGCCAGAGCTAGTCATGCCATTTCTTGGAAAAGATCTGAAGCAACTGGTAATTGAAATGATAATCATTTGATCATAGTTAGAGCTATTTGAAAATAACACTCATCTCCAGACTTGTCTCTTCTAGGGAACCATATTTGGTAAAACTGTTGCCAAATTCCATTTTTGCTAATGTTGAGCCTTATATACCATGATACTTAATTATTTTCCAGTATATTCTAAACTTGATTTCTGGTTTGCCCTTCCCAGAAGCTGTTCCCATATGCTTTGAAACAATACCCAGCCTGAATTTTTATTCTGGCATTTAATAATCACCATGTAATAGCTATAAAATGCGTGACAACTACAGATCTTTTATTTCAAGAGGATGGTGTAGTGAGTCTGAGTGAAATCATCCATTGAAATGGTACTTTGTAATATGCCCCATTGTTTATAAAGTATTGACTTTTTTTCTTGAGCAGAAGATAAAAACAGTTCCCGCTTTGTCTCCTATTTAGTGGAAGTTCATATTTAATCATGATAAGGGAAAGGATTCCATTACAAAAGTTTTACTTTTCATTTTTGATCGAGATTTGTTATTTTGCTGCTACCTAACAAACTCTTCTCAGAGGCAGCTTGGAACTGGATGAGGAAAAGTGAAATTTTAGATCCTACCGTAAAACATTTTAAAAAGACTAAATGTTTTCAAATCCAGGGCTTTTTTTACTGTATGAAGCTTATCTTAATAAACCCTCTTTTGTTTGCTTTGGAGTAGTGTGTACTCTGTGTGTGTGTGTGTGTGTGTGTGTGTGTGTGTGTGTAGGTGGGAGAGAAGAAGGAAAGAGTCATGTTTTATAGAAAAATTGGCCAAAATCACTTGTGAATTCCCTTTGTTTAATAGCTCAGAGACATCTTCCTGTTGTTGTTTGTCAAAAATATTTCTAAGATTTTGTAAGCTTAGGGGTTTTCACAGCTCAGCTTTCTTCAGAAACGTGAAGTAAAAGAAATGAAAGAAGTCAGTTCAAGTTGAAATGTCAAATGCTTCAAATAATCTAACTTTAAACCCAGTGAGAAGATCTTCTTAAGCCTTTTCCAAAGAATCTTCAGGAAAGAGAGGCCCTCCTTTGCTCTATGGATAGATATCTATTAAATATCTTGTTGGATTAATTCTGAGTCAGAAAAGTTGGTTGTTTCCTGGAAGCAATTGAAGATGCTTAAAATTCAAATTTATGATCCATAGGAGAAACTTAAGTTTCAACTACTTTTCTTAGATTCAAAGGCTCTCTCCTCACCCGCCCTCTTGCCTCTTACCCCATATGTATTAAGAGAAAAAATCAGTTCATTTCTCAACTTACAAAGTTTTTAAGAAACTTGAGAATGTGTAAGTTTCTTTCAGTGGGAAGCATATAACATTTATGAAGTATTTCTTTTGGGATTACATCACAGTTTTATTTAATTTTAGGACAAAAGTTAAATTCAATATTTGTGTATAAGCCAAGGGAAAATGTACCATAAACATAGGAATTTGGGGGTGAGTCAGAGTTCCAAGAATCCCAGATTTACTTAGACCATTTATATAGAGACAGGCTAACCATTAGTCATCTACTTCTCGCTTTTTTACTTTTGTAATTAATGGCACCTAAAAATTAGCTTTCACCCAAGTGGTCAAAAAGGGAGACTGAGCTTTGGCAACTGGCATTAAAAATAGCTATTAGAATTACTGACCAATTTTTGGACATTTTCTAAGCACATAACAAAAAAAATCCTATAAATTACTCCTTAGCTAGACCACAAGCAGTGAAAAACCTTTGAAATGAAGTGAGTTATTGAAGGTCCTCTGTCACCAAAAAAACACATTGTCTGCTCACATTAGATTAAACTACTCAAATGGTATTTCAGATGGGCTTTATTGAAAAATGTATTATTTCCTTCAGAACCACCAATACTGTTGTTCTCTCCCCACTACCTCTTGTAGGATGAAGTCATTGCTGTTTCCGAAAAGGTGATTGTGAAGCTTGAAGACCTGGTCAAGTGGGTGCATTCTGATTTCTCCAAGTGGAGATGTGGTCTCCAAGCTGGGTCAGTGAAAACGGAGTCCCTGGGAAGGAATGGACAGAAGGAAGCTCTGCTGAAGTACCGGCAGTCAACCTTGAACAGTGGACTCAACTTCAAAGACGTTCTCAAGGAAAAAGCTGACCTTGGTAATTATCATTTATATTTCTAAATCTAACATGTGGGCATATACAGTAACCACTTCTTTTATTGTAGGTTTTTCTGGAAACCCTGTCATTCATATCTGTGTGTGTGTGTGTGTGTGTACATACATATGTATATATATGTAATTTCTTTAATCTCAAAGGGACCTGGGAATATGAATGGATAGATGACTGGGTGTGTAAGAAATGGATGTTACCTGTTGGATCACAAGACCTTCTATTTATGGAGCCCTGTGCTAGAAACTGGATGATATAACACATGGCATTTAGCAGCTTCCAGTAGCTTCCCTCATAGCTCGTTGGTGAAGAATCCGCCTGCAATACAGGAGACCCCAGTTTGATTCCTGGGTCAAGAAGATCCACTGAAGAAGGGATAGGCTACCCACTCCAGTATTCTTGGGCCTCCCTTGTGGCTCAGCTGGTAAAGAATGCACCCGCAATGCAGGAGACCTGGGTTTGACCCCTGGGTTGGGAAGATCCCCTGGAGAAGGAAAAGGCTACCCACTCCGGTATTCTGGCCTGGAGAATTCCATGGACTATACAGTCCTTGGGGTCGCAAAGAGTCGGACACGACTGAGCGACTTTCACTTTCACTTTCAGTTGCTGTCAAAGCATAAGTCTTAGTTGAGGCACCCAAAATTGAATGAGTGGAGAGTTTAAATATTTGTTCTGAGTAGATAATATGACATTTATTAGGACTGTGTTAGGAAAGCAAAATGAGGAAGACAGATTAATTACTTAATGTAGGTCAAGGGAGCAACGTCAGAGCAGGGGAACCTCTGGTTGGCAACTCCTGGCCTAGGTCCCCCAAGAATTTTTAGTGTTCAGTGGTCACCATCAACTAAGTGTTTTTTTCTTTACTTCCATCCCCTATTCCACTACAGCTTTAAAGGAGAATTTGGGATTCAGTGTCATTATTCTGTTTAGTGTTTGAATCCTGACTCTGTTGCTTACTTAGCTATGTGGACTTGGGCAAATTAACCTCCAAGTCTGGAAAATGTGGAAACTTTTCAGGGTCACTGGGAGATGTAACACCCAGTGATAGGTGTATATTGGTGTATGTATGGAAGGGGCTCTATAATTTATTCTGTTGCTTTTTCTTAACACTATCTTTTCCAATGATTTTTTTGTGTCCTTTCCTGTTTTTTTCTCTTTTGTGTCTCCCGGGTAACATTCACTGACTTACTTTCCTAGCATTGCTCAAGATCAACGTTGTTGACCTCTGATTTAGACCAGTTATTTCCTCTTTAGGCAAAGAGGAACTTCACTTTTAACATATTAAGGCATCTTTTTCTTTCATTCTAGCACAATGCTGATTTTCATAGCCCTATTTTATGCGTTAATGTGACAACTTCCTGTTTTTTCTTTTAACCTAGATTTTAACTACTACGACAAACTTAGACTATTTTAATTGGCATAATGAGACTGAATAACACCAGTAACTGACTTGTCTTTTGTGTGATTCTGGTTTGTGATGAGCTATGCTGTATTCTGGGAATAGCATAAATATTTTCTGGCAGTTTGAGTTTAATAATCAACAGTTTCTTGGCATCTTTTGTTAGATGTCAGACAATAATATTTTGGTCATGGTGGCCCGGTTGTCATGTGCACATTTTAGAGAAAATTATTAATCTATTGGTTTTTATTTTAAAACCAAAAAATTTCTTTCTTTCCTTTTTTTTTTAAACTGGTTTTCTTATATAGGCTGTTACAAGGCCAATTTTATGAACACATGTGACTAGCCTTCTGACATGTGGTAATGCTGAATAATACAGCTGTTGTGTTACTTGCCTAATATATGATCTAAACTGTATTGCTATTGTTTTATGTTTTTCTTAACATTAAAACCTTCCTTTTGTTTGTTTGTTTTTTTTTAAGCTATGATATATACTGTTACTAATAAAAAACTAAACAGGAAACCCATGGGGGACAAAAGGATGTGTAGATGGTTAAGGTTGATGTCACACATATAAACAAGAGTATTTATAGCAGAGCTGTTTTTGTATTTAAAATTGATAGTTTATTAATGAATGAAAAGAAACCCAACTTCTTAATTTCATCAAGACATTTAGAGGTTTTGATCTTCCTGAATTCTAAAAATGTCCATAATGTAACTTTTTAATAATTGATTCCAGAAGAAATTGGTTTATAGTGCATATTCAAAGTACTTAGTGGTTTTTAAATCTTGTTGTTCGTTAGACTCACTTAGAGAAATTTTTTAAATAATACTGATTGCTGAGGCCGGTTTTCCCAGATTCTTCATTCAGTAAGATTGAGGCAAGGCCAAGGAATGTGACCTGATAAAAGGATCTCTAGATGATTGATTTTTTTTGGGGGGTGGGGGGTGGTCTCATTTGGGAAACAGTTCTATGATTAGTGCAGAGGAAGGGAAAATAAGCAACAGAAGGTTTGACTGGGAAAGCCCTCTGAAGAATAAGGAACACTGTGTATTTTTCTCTCTCTTTTTTTAATGTAAAATACCTCTTTAAGGATAGAATTTGGGGCCTTGAAATTCTACTTAGCTGGTATGAACTGTGGGGAATTTGAGACAAATAGCTTTTGTAATTGGAATGCACACTGTGTTGTAATAATGTGGAAAGAGAAACAAAAACTTTCCTTAATGTAGTGAGTTTCCATTATCTGCTTGATCTAAGAGTTGCAAGTTTACATTGTGAGGACTTATATTGGGGAGATTGGGGGTGTCCTTTACTGTGTGCATTCCTGCCCCAACAACTTTCTCTTCAGCCTCTTACTTTCTCTGTCTGCAGCATCAAAATATTTGTTGTCTGCACTTTTCTTTCTACACAGTGGTTTTCTTATCTCCCTTTCTCTTGGCCACACTGAAACCACTTCCAACACCACATTGTGGATGGAAGTTCACACACTTATTAGGTTTTTCCTTCTGTAGAACCCTTCCAGCTCCTCATTGTTCTTACCAGAGAAAGAAGATGAACTCTGAGATTACTTAAGACCCCCTCCCTCTTTTTGTCTAGCAGAAGTAAGGAAAGAATAGACTGATCTCACCTTCCCGTGGATAAAGTAAAACTCCAGTGTGTTATTTTTCTGAGTGAACTATTTTGCAATATTAAAATATCAATAATAACAACATAATTTGGTTGACTCTTAAAGAAGGGATTTTACCATATAAAAGCTAATTAAAGAACTCCTCTTGTTCAATGTTTAGTTAGAATAAGTTCCCTTTAATCCCAGTTTGTCACTTCCTGTCTCTCTGAATAGTAAAAAAGAAGAAAAAAAAGAAAAAAGAATGTTCTCACAAATGTGTTTCTGCCAACAAATTAATACTCCACAAAGAGAAACTCTGCCCCAAATGGCAGCTTCCAATAACTGCTCTGACTCAAATCATCAAATCACTACTCTTTCATTTTTTTAATCCCCTTGCCCTTCAAGGACAATATTTGCGGATGTCATGTTTGCTTTTTAAAAAAAAAAAAAAAGTGTTTAAGATCGTAAATGATGACTAAAACTGCAGATCTAGATAGTGTGGAAAGTAATAATCTTAAAAAAACACTTCTGAGATGTGCGAGTACACTCGTCCCTTTCCCCCTTCTTTGTCCTTTTCAAAGAAAGAAAGTTCAATATGAAACCAATTCAAATTGTGACTTTACTCAGTGAAATATTTTACCTTCTTTCAGACAGTTTCATACTGAAGTTTATAGAAAAAGGAGGGAAAAAAATAACTATGTTAAAATAGAAGGGTTGAGGAATGTATTATTCATAAGCATAATGAACACAGGAACCTGTTTTTCCAGAAGAATCGGGTTGATTAAATCGTTCACTATACAAGCCTCTAGTTATTTATTTTTGTCTTTAGAATTACAGTACTTAGTGTTTGTAATAAAGTGGACCTGATACCCATATTTGGTATGGCAGTTGGAACTAGTCAAATGAAGAATTATTTCATTTTACGAAACTTTTAGCAACTAAGGAATATAAACACTATCAGTTAAACATAGCATACTTGCATTTTTTTTTATTCCTTGGGCTAAAGTTTGAAAAAAAAAATCAAATTATTTTATATAACACTGCTTCTTACAGAGTTCCTTTAAGTGAAGTATGAAAGCTGCAGTGTAAGCTTTATTGGCCTATAAATATGTCATTATAGTTGGACTACATTTATATGCTTTGGATTGTTGTTTAAGCCAAGAAAATATGTCTCTACAGGTTGACTTTTTATTGAAACCCTTTGAGGCATACAACAGAATGTATTTTAGGCCAAGGTTATTAAAGCAGCATTTTCTTTTTTTTTTTTTTTTTGCAGCAGACTCATTGTCAATTATGCTGCCACAAATTGTCTGTGAATGGACAGCTATGAATGGTTTCATCTCCAAATGTGTCTCTAGAAAAAGAAAGAAAAGATAGGGGAATCTGAGCTGAAATTGAGAAAAGAGACCAAAAGATGTGGGTGTGGGTAAGGCTGAATTTAATGATGGGGGTTCCTTCAGTTCAATTTCTGTTTCTAAAGTCCCATCAAATTGAGAAAGAGTGCCTTCCCCCGTCTCTTCTGTTGTTGAGACTTCTACTGTACCTTGGGGAATAGACGGCATTGTGGTAGTAAAGGAGTCATGGTTTGGAGGTCAGGAGAATCTTAGCTCTTCCTGCCCTGGAGACGTCACTCAGGGCGCAAGTCACACCTTCAGGTCCCTCATGTGTGAAGTGGATAATAGTGTGTGCTTTGTTTTTTGAGAAGATAGACTGAGAAAAAAGTATATATGGAAACATTTGTGAAGCTGAAGTCTGAGATGGTTTTGTCATCATATTATTATTATGAGAAGGAGGTTCTATATCAAAGGGAGCTAGGCGGTATAATATTAGCTAACTTGTCTCTTAAGAACATCCCTAATCTCATGTTCTGGTGATTTGGGGCAGGGTTTACACTCTCACTATCTGCCTTGATAGAAGACTGTTATTAAAATCCTTTAGATTCTTGCTTTTACTTATATATATTTTATATATACACATACACTTTGTATATATTATATATACATCTATATGGAGAAAGAATACAAATATATATTTTTATGTTTATGTAAAAACATGTATTTATATTTTATATAATGCTTTTCCTCTTAAATTCTGTGTAAATAAGCTGGGCCACATTGGCCAGTGATGTGTGGTGTCTTCTCTAATATTTTTAGTTAGAAATTGACTGTAGTCTTTGCTTGGAATTTCTGGAGGCTTTTTATTTCAAATGGTTGTTTCAACTTAGCTGTGAGTTTGATATGTCAAGCTGCTTCCCAGGATGTGGCTATGGGAAGGATTCTCACTTTGTGCTGCAGAAAACAGTATAAATGTCTCTAATAAGAAGCATGCTAAGGTGCTGACAGTTTGTCATAGTAAGTATTTTTCACCGGAGACATCTAATGAACTTCTTAGGATTGAAGACATGATTCTTACTAAGACAATCCTTTTCTTTTATCCTTACTTCCTTCCTAGATGTAAATTTTGTTTGTATGTTAAACAGTCTTCTGAGGGTATTTGTTGTTTATATTTTAACTTCCATTGCTGAACTACCAGACTATTTTTTTCCTTAAGATAGAAACTTGGGAAATTTCTTGGATGATATATTGTTGAATTATGCTGTTTGTGGATATCCTGAGGAATCCCTACAGAAGGGCCTCTTCACTGAAACAAATTAGCCTTTACAGGGTCCTTGAGTTCAAAATACAAATCAATTACACTTGAAGCTTATCAAAAATTTGTAAAGATAATTTCCAAAGGATTTTGTCACAGGCTCCTCCAACAGTATTGTTGTGTGAACCATGCATTCTTTAAACAATCTAATTCTAGTACAACAAACATAGGAGAGGCATGCTGTCCACGTGCCAACATGGCTGTTTCTTCAAAAGGTTGCTTCATTTCATTGTCAAGTGACAGGCCAAAGAACCTCTGACAGGAGCAAGTTCACACTTCCAAGAGTCTGTCCCCAGGACATTCAGGGCTTTAGAACAATGTAGTGACAAGCTATTTTCTAAGGACCTGGGAACATAGATGGGAGTTTATTCCATTCCTTTCAAAGGTAAAATTCAGCTTCGTCATGTAATCAAAGAGTTGAACACTATCCTGAAATAATGGTAAAATGAACATATAAAAAGTGTCTTGAATAAATAACAATGATGTATGTTGTCTGCTCTCAGCCATCTTGGCTAGATCTGCTGGAAGGGAAGTCTGTGAAATCTGTGTGTGAGCCAGTCGACAGCTGGTCCTTGATATTGCTGTCTAGATATTCATACCGCCATCCCTCCTGAAGACTCATTTCAAGTAAGACCCTTCCATTTGGAAGTTTTATTGACTTTCAGATCTTCTAGTGTTACCTAGAGTGATGAATGCTTTCTGAAACACTAGATTCATATCTTTTGATAATGGATTTAAGGCGGATAGTCAACTGAAGAGAAGTTTATAGAATTTAAGACTTTGTTCTGAACTTTAAAGTTTGAGATGTTGGGGAAGAAGTAGAAAGTGAAATTGGAACTTCAGTGCTATTTTTAGTATTCAGGTTACCAGCATTCACCTCTTGGATACAATAGTTGAACAAAGTAAGAAACTCATGCTTTTTAGGAGCTCTTCATAGTATTGTCAGGCTGGCCATTGGTACACTTGTGATTTCCTTCCCCCTTCCTTGATATCATCCTCAATCCTCTCTTTATTTAGCCAAATAATCCCATTTTTATTTTTCAATTTTTCACCAGGATATGGTTTCAGAATCCTTCCCCATCCTAATTACTCACCAGGACATACGCTGGTTGTTCTTTTATACCGTCTTACCCATTTACATTTTGCAAGCTCATCTCTGCTAAGAACCCTAGGCTTCCAGTGGAAGAAAGCCGTGGCACATCCATCAGGCTTGGCACCCTCCGGATAGGACCGACACAGGCAAAACTATTAGAATATCTTCCCTAAAGCCCTATGGCCCTGACTTTTTACTCCTCAGGGCAAAAAGGAGGGAAAAGATGTTTTTGAATCCTTATACCTCCTGAAGTTTAGTTATCCTTTAACAAAAAAAAATCAGTAGTGTTAAATGTAGACTATTATCTAATGAGCACCATCATCAGCTAATATGGCAGAAGGTTTTGTGACTCTGTATCACTTCCTTGCCTTTCAAACTTCTGTGATTCCTATAGTTAAATATTGTAGCATTTAGGGTAGGTTTGTAGTGTATTTGCCTCAATAAAGAGCCACAGTTGAATACCAGCTTGGAGTCCAGCTTTGTTTAAGCTGTTCTGATCAAATAAGATAAAAGACCAGCATGTCTTCCCTAAATTATCGTATGTGTTAGTTTAGTTCATTATCATCCTTCTGGACTCTAGCTGTTCTTGCCTTTTTTTTTTTTTTTTTCATTTTCTGTTTTCTGGTATATGGCCATATCTATGATAAAAAAAGACCATGATGGAGAAGGCAACCAGCCCATACTTTTGTTTCAGTCTCATTAATAGAAATGTGAATTTCACAGTGAAATATCTGTGGTAGTCACCATCTGATGGGAAGATTACCAAAGATGAAAGAAATTCAACTGTGGTCTGAGTCCCTTGCTATATATATATATATATACCACCTTTAGTTTCTGATTGCATACCCGGGGTCTTTTGGAAAATCTCTTAGGCAGCCTTGGCTTCTTACAAACTCATAAATATCTGGTATTATAAACAGACTGGCCTACTAGGAGCAATACTTCTATCTGCATCTGGTGATAGGAGCCTACTGTGAAGAACAAACTGACTGGTCCACGTGGTCTGTTAAACACCCTTGAACAGTGCAACACTGTGCCTCAAAGGTGCTTTAAAAATGTAGTTTGATTCAACATTCCCCTTGAGCTGGAAGTGCAATGTGCTTTTCTTTTATTGTAACTCTAAAATACTTTTGTTTGCATCCCACCTCTCATCTCTTTAGCTACTACATGAATTACTGATTATAGGCCATTATTATAGCTGTTGTCATGATAGCATCACCGTGGAGTCCAGTAGTATATACATCCAACATGTGAATTGATGTAGCTATTCCAGAGGGCTGTGTGAACATGTATTTGATTTGGACATTTAGGCTTAATTCTCTTTAATATTGATGCTGATTCTTTCCAATTGCTCATTTGTCTTTTCAAGTACTTTAAATGTGAGGTTTTATTGCAAAACAGTAATTTTCCTAAATGTCAAAGACCCGCTCCTCTTCTCTCCTCTAACATTGTGTGTTTAAGTCTGTAGTTTGTACAGGTCACTTCTGAGGAAATTTGAGGTTTGAACTTTTACCCCATTTTAATGAATATATTTATTTAGGACAGATTGGAGTAATAGTGGGTTTTCAGAGGTTTTACAAAATGCTTTACGCCCAGTGGGGTTCGAAAAAAGCAGTGCTGTGGATTTGGGGTTTTCTTAGTTGCCTTGCCCTGTGTATTTTCAGCTAGTGTGCTGGAATTCAGTGGCCTCTTTTTGTTTCCCCCTAAAATCCCAGAGATGTGCCTGGTTTTGAATTCTCTTTCTTTGGACCTTTCCACTTGCTTTTTATTAGATTGGTGCCGAAGTAATTATGGTTTCAGTCTGAATTTTAAATCATTATAACTAGACTCAGACACATCTTTATTAATCAAAACAGGAGCCATTTCAATTCACACACGTTTGCCAATGAGAAATAAGTTTGTTTACTCCTGTAGCGTAAAAATCTGCACTTCAGGATTCGACAAACTCTTGGAAAGCATTCTCTGTCTCCTGCTGGTTGTGGAAGCATTTTCCCTGCAAAAAGTTGTCAAGATGCCTCAGTTGGGGAGAGGTCAGGTGAATATGGTAGATGAGGCAGAACTTTGTAGACCAACTTGTTCAACTTTGGAAGTGTTGGTTGTGTGATGTGTGTTTGGGTATTGTTGTGGAGAAGAATTGGGCCCTTTCTGTTGACCAATGCTGGCTGCAGACATTGTAGTTTTTGGTGCATCTCATCAATTTGCTGAGCATACTTCTCAGATGTCATGGTTTTGTTGGGATTCAAAAAGCTATAGTGGATCAGAGTGGGAGCAGATCATGAAGCAGTGACCATGACCCCCTTTTTTTGTGCAAATTTGGCTTTGGGAAGTGCTTTGGAGCTTCTTCTCAGTCATACCACTGAGTTGGTCATTGCCAGTTGTTGTATAAAATCCACTTTTTGTTGCATGTCACAATCCAATTGGGAAATGGTTTGTTGTGGTTGCATAGAATAAGACAACACTTCAGAACAACAATTTTTTTTTTGTTTGTGGTCAGCCCATGAGACACCCACTTATCAAACTTTTTCACCTTTCTGGTTTACTTCAAATGCCAAACAACATAGAATGGTTGACATTGAGTTCTTTGGCGACTTCTCGTGTAGTTGTAAGAGGGTAATCTTTGATGATCTTCTCAGTTGGTCATTGTCAACTTCTGATGGCTGGCCACTGTGCTCCTTATCTTCAAGGCTCTCGTCTCCTTTGCAAAACTTCTTGAACCATCACTGCACTGTACATTCATTAGCAGTTCCTGGGCCAAATGTGTTGTTGATGTTGAGAGTTGTCTCTGCTGCTTTATGACCCATTTTGAATTTGGTTTAGAAAACTGCTCGAATTTGCTTTTTGCCAAACATCATTTCTATGGTCTACAATACATAGAAAATATACAGCAAGTAACAATTCATTAGCAAAAAACATAAAGCAAGAAATGTGCATTAAAGTGAGGTATGACATAGCCACATTTAAGAATGTATTCCAGTATCAAATGGCAAATTTCAACATTGCAAAACTGCAATTACTTTTTCACCAACCTAATAATTTTTAAAGCATTTCTAGCATCTTTTATGGAGAAGGCGATGGCAACCCACTCTAGTACTCTCACTTGGAAAATCCCATGGACGGAGGAGCCTGGTAGGTTGCAGTCCATGGGGTCGCGGAGAGTTGGACACAACTGAGCGACTTCACTTTCACTTTTCACTTTCATGCATTGGAGAAGGAGATGGCAATCCGCTTCAGTGTTCTTGCCTGGAGAATCCCAGGGACAGCAGAACCTGGTGGGCTGCCGTCTATGTGGTCGCACAGAGTCGGACACAACTGAAGCAACTTAGCAGCAGCAGCCGCAGCATCTTTTATACTTCTGACCCTTTAAAAATACTGACTTTCAGCCTGTAGTCCCCCTTTCTTTGTAACTTCATGCCTACTGAATAAGAGGCAGGTGTTGTAGGCAAGCATCCAGTGAACTATTCAGCCCCAAACCCCAGATTTTTTTTCTCTTATTTTTTTTTCACGTGTTTTTGATGTGGACAAATTTAAAGTCTTTACTGACTTTGTTACAACACTACTCCTGCTTTATGTTCTGCTTTTTTTGGCCCCAAGGCATGTAAGATCTTAGCTCCCCGACCAGGGTTTGAACCCACACTCCCTGCGTTGAAAGTTGAAAGTATTAATACTGGACCACTTGGAAAGTCCTTCTTTTGTGTTAAATATTGTTATCGTTCATTGTTGTTTTTCTGATTGCCAGTATTATCCGTGTTCATGTTAGAAAATGCAAGCAATACAACAAAGTGCAGAAAAATATGTTGCTGCTTTTCCTCCCCCTCCGAAGTAACTATTGTTAGCATTTCTTATATCAATATTCTAATCTTTATGAATGTGTTTTTAGGTATGAATTAATATGTATAGTCTTTTTCCCTATAAAAGTAAAACGCCTGCCCCTCCCCCATTTAAATTTGTACAGGTTTGGTGACAGTACCCCCATATTATAAACCACTCTATCTCCACTGTTTCTTTCTGCCTGCATAACGTTTCATTGTAGATGTGTTTCTATTTGGACATTTCAGTTGCTTCTGTTTTCCCACAAAGTCTGAAATTCTTGTAACTCTGCCCACATCCAGGACTGTTTCCTCATAGGTTTGTAGAGGTAGAATTGCCAGCTCAAAGTGCACGCAGAAAGTTAAGAGAGCCTATCTCTCTCTTATCTCCTATCGCTTATGTAAACCTCTTGCCTTAGCCTAACTAGTCTAACTGCCTGGTCTTCTTTCTTTTTAACCACATGCACCCACTCCCCTGCTCCCCAGCCCTCCAGTAAGTTTCATACTTTACTCATTCTTGGAATGCCCCTTCCAGAATTCTTACCTGAAGGAATTCTCTCTTTTCATTAAGATTCAGTTTAAGCCCCTGAAGCCTTTGTTCAGCATCCAACTCAAAGGATTTCCCCTGCTTACGGAGCTCTTATCACACTTAGCGTCTCTACCACCTGATTGAGCACCTATGCTATAACTGGCAATATAAAGCAGTATATTATGTGTTTGCCTTATCTTCCCAGTAACAGTCCTAACTATCCTGTAGGCTTTCTAACTTCAAAGCTATATTTAGTAGGTTAAGTAAACATGCAATGCTTATGATCAACCTCCTCTGAAATCTCTGGCCTTCTCTCTGTGATGGGGACAGCTGTGTGGATTTGGTGGTTGACTTGAGTTCTTCTCTGGCACTTCCTAGGACACCCTCTAGTGGAGGGGCTTCTTGTTGGTACCTAGAAGGAGAAGCAATGTAAAGTTAGCCCTCCACATCTGTGGGTTCCATATCCATGGATTCAACCAACCTCAGGGGGAAAGCACTCAGAAAAGAAGGGGAAAAAAACCTTCAGAGAATTCCAAAAAGTGAAACTTGAATTTGCCCCATTCCAGCAACTATTTACTTAGCATTTACGTTGTATTAAGTGTTACAGCTAATCTAGGGATGATCTTTGAACCACATGGTGTTAGGGTGCTAACCCTCTGTGCAGCCGAAACTCTCAGTGTAACTTATACTTGGCCTTCTGCTGCAGTTCCTCCATTTTCCTAGTTCCTTATACCCATGGATCCAACCAGCCTTGGATTCCTGTGTAAGTGGGCCTGTGCAGTTCCAACCCATATTGTTCCAGGGTCAATTGTAAAAAGGAGGATGTGTGTAGGTTATCTGCAAATATTCTACCATTCTATATAAGAGACTAGCATCCTTGGGTTTTGGTATCTGGAAGGTGGGAAGGGGGGAGGGTGTCTGAAACCAATCCCCCACAGATACCAAGAAGAGATGACTGTACTTGTACTATTTCGTTTCTATTTTTGGCTTCATTTGTAGTCCACTATAGGG
This sequence comes from Muntiacus reevesi, assembly GCF_963930625.1. NCBI lineage: Eukaryota > Metazoa > Chordata > Mammalia > Artiodactyla > Cervidae > Muntiacus > Muntiacus reevesi. Next base: position 97,647,327 of record NC_089250.1, read on the forward strand.
GTCACAAAGAGTTGGCCATGACTGAGCGCACACGATTACACATATTATGTCTATAGACTGACTCAAGGAAATTTACTGAGAGATTTCGAACATGTTCAAAGCTAGCTTGCTAGCCTAGGGATTTTCGGTAGTGTTCTAGTAAGAGTTTGTATGTGGACATTTTATATATTAATACTGGCATTTATTAATGCCTCTCTTCCTCAAGAGAATCTATGTCATGTGTCAGGATTATAGCAGTGACAAAAACATACAAGGAAATAAACAAAGCCAGACTGGACTTGCTTTGTTTTTTTGTTTTTTTTTTCCCCTAATCATCAGCTTGTTTGCAATCTTTTTCTTTTTAGATGACAAGTTATTAAAGAAATGGTTTTAGTACGATATCTAATACTTCTTATTCTAGGCAATTGTACTGTTTTAATCCTAACCTCACTTAATTACGATGATTACTCCCCAATCATGGTGGAGGATATTTTCCACCTTCCAACCACCCATTCCACTTCTTTGGTTCACAAAGAAAAGTATTCTGTTAGTTTCTACAAAAATAATGTTCCATTCCTGGCCTATTCACTCAATAAGGAATAAAACATTGTTTTCACAGCAATGCTGATAATAAGGCAGATTTCAAAGCATGATGAAACATATACTTTTCTAGCAGAGAAAAACCTATAGTTACCTGGCTAATTACCTATCATGTGATGGCTGTGTGTAAATATAGGCTTTCACATGTGCAGCCTCTGTGTGGGTTTCTTTCTTTCTTTTTTTTTTTTTTTTAACATTAAGAATACTCATTTAGTTTCCATTGTTTTGTATTAATGTTTTCAATCAAAGATTTAGAAGAATGAGCAAACAGAGGAACTACCATTCTCAGGTGGCTTCTTTCTGACCACTGTGCTAAACCTCTGTGGCATGAACTTTGAAATAAGAGAGACTTGAATTCAAATCCTTGTTCTGTAAGCTGCATGACCCTAAAATTTTTAATTCTACTTTGATTGCTTATCTGTAAAACAGTTAAAACCTCTCTCAGGGAACTGGGGAAGATTAGATTAGATCACATATTGGGGAGTGTTTAGTCAATTCAAGAACATTAGTGTTCTTTCCTCTTTCCTTTAGAAAAGTAAACCTTAAGAAATGCTATTTTCTTCCCCAAGAAAGTAAAGTGGACAGTTGCAACCTAAATAAATATAGAAACATGCAGTATCAGGCATCAACTTCTACTCACATTTGATTAATCAACAAAATGATTAATTCCTTGGTCGTGTTTTATTTCTGAGAAGTGAGGATATGTAATCATACAGCATTCTTGGAAGGAGAATAAAATTGAATATTGGGTGAACATTTGTAATATTTCACACATGCCCTTTGGATAATGGTAAATCTCACACAATAATAAAATATCAGGATTGATAATCTAGTTACAGAATTCTAGTTATGACTTCTTTTCTGTACTTAGTACTTCTTAAATGTCCTCTGCAGAAATTAGTTGACTTTTTAATATTGTCAGTGATTGAGGAAACTCATGACTTTACAGTTCCATCCCATCTTTTATCTGTCTCTGTGCTAGACATTCTTTCTTTTTTTTTTTTTTTTATTTTTTATTTTTTTTATTATTTTTTTTTTTTTTAATATTATTTTATTAGTTGGAGGCCAATCACTTTACAACATTTCAGTGGGTTTTGTCATACATTGACATGAATCAGCCATATAGTTACATGTATTCCCCATCCCGATCCCCCCTCCCACCTCCCTCCCCACCCGACTCCTCAGGGTCCTCCCAGTGCACCAGGCCCGAGCACCTGACTCATGTATCCCACCTGGGCTGGTGGTCCGTTTCACCATAGATAATATACATGCTGTTCTTTCAAAACATCCCACCCTCACGTTCTCCCCCAGAGTTCAAAAGTCATAGACATTCTTTCTTTTGATGAATTAAATGAGAAATGCATGGTTTAGCATATAAGCAATTGTATTACTGATATTCTGTTGTCTTTGATGCTGTTCTCTGAGACAACAGAGAACAAATCAAATTTTTGTTTTCTTAATAGCATTTCAAATATTTGAAAATAACTGCCCATATCTCGAATTTTCCATTCTCCAGATCAAACACAAACACCCTCAATCTACATTCCTTATACAGCATGCCTACTGGTTTTGCTACCTTTCTAGTGGCCCTTATCTAAAGATATCTAAGTTGTCTCACTCTCAGGGTGTAACTATGTCTTCTACTTAAAGAAAAGGAGATACTTCAATCTGTTTTTCCCTCTTAATTTTACTTTTTATACAAAAAATTTAAACCTAAAAAGTACTTCTTTCCGTCCTTTCTCATTCCTCTCCTCCCAGAATTAACACACTGCTAGTGATCAGTAGTTGCTCCTCTCGTTACCTGTTTGTGTGCACATGTGTAAATTGTCTTGCTTTAAATATAAGATCTTACTCTGTGGACATTATTTTGCAAGTCACTTTGTCAGCTCCTGTTAAGTAGCCTAGAGCTGTGCTGTGCCGCACGGTAGGCACTGACCACATAGAGCTGCTGGGCCCTTGGGATGTGACTACTACAGCAGAGGAACTGAGTTTTTAACTTTAATTAATTTCAGTTTGAAATTAAAAACTAAAGCGGTGTAAAATTTTCTTCGTTAAACATAACTTTATTGCTTTGGTAGGACTGTATCACCTTAACTGAATTATTTAGCATGCACGTTAGATACGCTGTAAGTGTAAAATACACACCAGGTTTCAAAAACTTAGCGTAAAAAATATATCTCATTAATAATTTTATATTGATCACCTGTTGAAATAATATTTTGATATGTTGGGTTAAATAAAATAGTATTGTGATTTACATTTTTCTTTATTTTGAATGTGGTTACTGAAAACTTTAGGAAACTTTTAGATATGAATGGTGCACCTTATATTTGTATTGGACAGCGCTGATCTAGAGAGATTTGGATGGCTGTGATATGTTGCCAAATCTTTTATTTTAAAGTATATGTCGGGCATACATTGCAGTGTGTGCATATCCTCTACAGGTGGTTGTGCTTTTGTGACTTTACTGAACAATGCTGCTTAGAGAACAGTAACTTTATTTCAAGCCCAGGATGTCAGGAAGCAAGCGCAAAAGCAGCAGTGACATAGCTGGTATTGCGAGGTTGGCTAGGCTAACTTTGAATTAACGAACATGCTCTCAGAATGGCGCTCGTTCGTATGTAGGGAATTTACATAGTAGCATCGCTGTTGTATCCACTGAGTGCTTAAGATAGCCAGGGCGCTATATTTGCTGCAGAAGGAAGATGAAGTTGAAAGAGATCCAGTCTCTGCCCTTAGGAACTCATGATGTAGTGGGGTGGACAGGCACAGCGAGGTTACAAGATTGTATTTAGCCAGTGCATAGATGAAAGCATAAACAGAGAGGCCTGGAAGCATGGAAAAGGTTCCTGAGTGGGTCTTGCATGTGAGCAAACTTGTAAATGCTTAAAGAGCAGGGATGATGATGCCCATTCCTTTGGTTGTAGTCTCATGTGGGATTGTTGAGTAAGTGAGGCGATTCCCATCCCATGTGATCTCTGTTCTTCTGAGATATTATTAGACTTGAAGACTATCGTGGTCATCTTCAGCTTAGATTTTCTTTTTGAAGTGCCTGCTTATCCCTCTAGGAACTTGGATTTGGTGCAAAGTTGGCTTTCTAGATAAAATTTTTGTGCTTGATGTTAAATGCTGACCTTTCATTATCTCTGGTAAATACCTTGTGGTTCATATCAGACCTATCTGGTTAGCAGAAGAAATACATATTTTATATATCCCTCATTGAAATTCCTAATATTTTGCCAGAGCTTTAGCACTTCCACCTAGAAAATGTTCTGAGATGTTGAAGGGAAGATAATTAAGCTTAAGGCTCTTTCTTGATTTGTTTGGATTTATAGTTTCATTTGTTTCATAACTATGGAGACTTTTCATGTCTACCAATGCATGCACTGGTGATAAAGAAATACCAGTTGAAACTCAGTGTTAAGTCTTTATCCTCTCATTGGGTGTCCTTGATTCTTCAAAGCAATATTTTCATATCATATTCTTAGCTTGTATGCCATACAAGCTAAGGGGAAAAGTTAGCAATTTTAGATGGCTGATGATAAAACTTTTGTATGAAAATGTCAACTTTCTGCCTGATTGCAAGTGGCGCTAGTGTGGTTAATCAAATCAATTCATAGAAAACAGTTTCTCCCAAAAGCAGTGTTAGAGTGGATCTTAGAAAATCTGAGAATTTACCCTGGGCAGAGCTTTCTAGCTGAGTAAAACATTCCCTGTCGAATCAGTTCTAAGAGTAAAGATAGGGAGGGCATAGAATCTATACTATAGATACGAGATTCATGGTTTGCCAGGAGGTTTACTGATGATCATCAGCTGCTCCTAGCCACTGCCCCACTGCCACAACACAGAACCCATAGCTTAAGCTGTAAGTCAGATATTATATATTCTGCTGGGGAATCATCCGAGAAATGAATATTTATTAAGAAATGATGGATAAATTTTTGTGGGGATGCCTCAACCCCTAAGTCTTCATGCAGATTTCTGAATATAAACACACAATTTCTTGGGAGCCTATTCATAGCATTCATCTAATTCTGAAAGGAGTCTACGATGATTTAAAAAAAAAAAAAGTTAGGAAATACATTTTCAATGCTTATCACTTATCACTCTGGCCAAAATACCACCCATCAGGGATTACCACCAAGGTTTATTTATTGCGTTTTCCTTGAAGTCTATGCGTATGTGACAGGGAGGAAAGGTCGTTGGATTCGCCTATTTCTGATGGTGCTTATTAATCTTCAGGTGTTTGGCTTAGATGACTTTGAGAATTTGGAGAACAGTATGGACTCTCCACTGAGAAAATACATCCACAAAATTGATATGACATTGGAAGACGCTCATGGACCCATCCTAAAACTGGTCTTTGAACTCTTGATTAAAGACTGCTGGTTGATTCCCTTTAAAGAGTATTGACTCATTGTGCTATGAAAAAAAAATGAAAATGATTATGTGTCCATCCACAAGGTTGATGAGATTCTGTTTTCAGAAATGAGGATTTCTGGTTCTCATGCATGTGTGGCGAGAAAGAACATATTTATTTCTCTCATGTTGTGTATTTTTTCTATTTTTCTAAATTACTAATTTTGACAGCAGGAATGGGCACTGGGTAATTCCTATTTGCTCCTGTCTGGTTAATCAAGGTAGGCTGTATACACATTATAACTTTAGAAGTTACTTCCTCTTTAGGAAGCCCTCTGAAAACTCCTTTTGGTGAAGTAGAGCCCCCTGTTGTAATGTAAATATATTCCCTATGGCTTAATTTTTACATATCAGGCTTTCATAAAATGAGGCCTGCCAACTCTGAAAGTTCTTTTGTCACATCAACCTAGTTGTCATGTTTTTTGACCATGTGGCATGTGGGATTTTAGTTCCCCGACCAAGGATCGAACCTGTACCCCTGTATTGGGAAAGCAGAATCTTAGTCACTGGACCACCAGGGAAGTCCCCAGTGGCCACTTCTAACAGCAGTTTGTTTATTACATGAATCAATCTCATGCTCGGTATTCTAAATATTTGTAAAATAATAGCTTTTGGGGTTTTACTAATGGAGCTCTGCGTATTGTTTATGGGTCTAAATTTGGTCTATTTTCAGGGAGCATGAGTGGAAGCCCAAGATAAGAAATATTTTCTTTTTTATCCTGATCAAGACTCCCATGTGCCGTCTACCACTACTTATAGGAAAGGGAAATAAAGGTCCCTCCCTTACCCTAAATTTTAATCTAGGATATTGTCTGGCATGTAGTAGGTGCTCAATACATACATTGGACGAATGGATGCATGATGAGGCTTTAAATCTTATACTTGGAGGCAGCATAATGTAATGGTAGAAGTCTGGCAGACCTGAACTTGAACCCTGGATTGCCAATTTTAAAATGTCTGTATAATAATTCCTACCTCACAGAGATGTTGTAGGATTTAATAATGTATTGAATTCCAGGTGCTTAAGACAATGTCTGGCACAATAAAGCACTTGATAAATGGTAGCATTATTAAAGTCTTAGGCTTTAACTTAGGATATCCTAGACTTTAGCCATTTGTAAACCAACGTCAACATTTTTGCCATTTCGATAAATCGTTGTTTTATTATTAATATTTTCTTCTTTGCTTTTTTTAAACTTAAACAACTATAATAGGAAATTTTATGTCACTACTGCAAATGGAAAACTTATATCACTTGCTATAAATAACAGTGAAGATAAATACATAATTCTCAAAATTAAAAAAAAAAAGTGTATCTGTGTATCAACTTAAAATTGACTTGGGTACTCCTAGAGTATACCACACTTAAGTCATTTCCTTTGAGGCTTTTCTCTTGGGCAACAGCCCAGCCTAGTTATTGATAGCAGTGAGACCGGCCCGGACTGTGGCAAGCCTCATGTCAACAGCAGGCTGGGAAGGGTTGGAACCAGTTGCACTGAATTAGCCTATAGGCTCAGCAGTGTAACTGCCACACAGATGTGAAGTCTGAAAATAACCCACCGTGCACCTGCCCCTTTTGTGTGTCCGTTACTGAGTTAATTAAGCAAAATAGATTAAATACTGTAAGAACAATAGAATAAAGACTTGACTCTTACCTTTGAGATGCCTGGACTCACATGATTGGTTTCACACTCAGCCCCTCTTTGGGTTGAGGATTCAAGAATCTCAATGCTCGGCAGTTTCTGAACACAGATTCCAGTCGGGTGAGGAAAAGGGCAATTGGGATTACTACCAATTGACCCAACACAGTGATGGAGTAACCTGGCACATCTGAGTCCTGGGTGAAACTAACTTCTCTAGAAATTTGTCCAGCCACATTTGGATGGGCTTAGATAAAATCCTTCAGGTTGTCTAGATTAGGACAACCTGCCCTAGCCTCAGGTTTAAGCTAAGCAAAAAGACATAAACACTGCTCTAAAAGGAAGTGCACTGCAGTGGTACACAAAAACCAAAGGTGAAGACATGCATCTGTGTTGTGCTGCATAATTGATAAAAGCTAAAGCAACACTGGAAACAGGCTCATCATGCGTGAGCCTAATCGTTTAAATACGCACAGCATATTCTAGGATGCTTGTTAATGACCCCATAGGCATGTTGCAGTCAGAACATTTCATGTGGTTTGAGAAACCGCTCCGAATGTGTTCGCCAGACAGTCTGATTCCAACAGTGTCCTGAAGACCGTCCTCAATTTGACTGTGCTTGTCTCTGCTATGCTGTGAAAGAAAAAGATAATTCAGCCAAGCACTGTGCCGTTGGCTATAAACAGCACAGTTCTGAATACAAATATTACTAAAGGTAAATGAATCACTGAAAGAATAGTAGCATAAAATATCTCACAAATGAACTCCTGGAGTTTGGGCGAGAATAAATTTTACCATCACAAGAGCAGCACCTCAGTCCATTGACCAGTAATATTGGTTGTCCATTTAAGACACCAAAAAACATTTATGATCTTAAAGTAAGTGGTAATTAGGACTTACCAGGCTGTAAATACATAGCAGGGATTTGGTGATATAGTAAACTATGGAGGAAGCTCCAGTGGTTTCTGGTGTTAGTAGAACCTTGAGAAATATTTAAAGCTGTGTCCTCCACACCACAGTTTTGTTTATTTTTTTTCTTTCCTTAATTAGAGGTGAGGGGAATAGCAGCTGATATTTTATCAAAAAATGTGCAACTCTTTTTCATTAGGGCCAATGTTAGTATCTGACTGTTGAGAGGAGATTAAGCCTTTGTTTTGTATAATGCATTAATCTTTTAACAAACAATATATTTGGGTTGGTCAGAAAGTTCATTCAGGCTTTTCCACAAGAGGTTACGGAATAACCTGAACAAGCTTTTTTGGCCCACCCAAAACTTAAAGAAAAATGTAATGCACCCTCTTGGCCCCTCCCTCTCTTAAGTTCCCTCATTTCTGGGTCCTTTCCTTTGAATAGGTTTGTGTAAGTGAAAAAAAACAACAGTGGAAAGGCCCTAGGCCTCTCAGCTCCTTGACTGGTTTATCTCTTCTTTCAGATTCTAAAAAGTAAAGCATCCATCATTCTAGCCCTGGACTTTGTTTCCCTGCCTCCTTATTTGTTACCTGGCAGTCTGCAGAGATGTGGAAAGGGTACCGAGCCTCGTTTGCCTCCTGGCTTCACTCACGGCCGCAGGAACGATGGCCTGTCACCAGGACAGGATGGCTGGACTGTGCCCAGAGCCACAGCCTGGTGATGTTCTGGCAGCGAACTGGTTGAAGATCCAGCCCAACAGCTGAGGTACAAACCAGTGTCACTGCTTGGCAGGACTGGCCTGGCGGAGCAGCATATGTTTGAGTAAGAAGCAAGACAATTCACTGTCAAGTCCATTAGCCCCCCAGAAAATTCCAAGGGAAATGATGCATGCCCCATTCTAGTGGATGCTGAGCATTGCTTGCTGCATCTTAGTTGCAGCCTTGGTTTCTGTACCCGTATCCCAAGTTCATGAGACTCTGATCATCCTTAACTGTGGCTTTTCTTGAGCTCCTTCTGTGTGTGTTTATTGTATTTGTGTCTAGTATGTGCAAGACCTGACCTGTGCAGTCTACACACCTACACTGGTGTCATTAGTAACCGTCGGTTGACCGAGTTTATACACAGGGACACATGTGCCTGGGGTGAAAAACATGGCCAGGCTCTGCCCAGAGTATCTTTATGTTTGCACATTTCTGTGGTCCTCAGTTCCCTTTGTAGATTTGCACCTTTCTTGATTTTGAAGTCTGAATTGAATAACAGTGCAACTTACAGGATAATTAGAGCGAACAGTGGAAATTAGCACATTAGCAACTCTGCAGGACCGATGCAGGCACCAGGCAAAGTGGACACGCACCTCAGGGCTGCAGGAGAAACCAGTCTCCCTGGACTGGCCAGGAGTGAGCTCTGCAGTGACTGGGGAGTGGGAAGGGGTAGGTCTCCTAAGGAAAGATCCAGGGATGTAGGGGAGGTGTCAGGGAGCACGGAAGAGAGGGGCTGGGGGCAGTGGCTGTTTACTGATTTGCATGAAAGTCTTTAGTATTTTGATCTGGTGAGGCTGCCCTGGTGTGTACCAGCGGAAGGGCAACCCCCATCCCCACCCCCTCATAAGCCCCAGTGTCAGGGTGTTAACACGGGGGCAAAAAACCTCTAGATTTTGTTTGTAGCTTACTGAAAGCCCACTCTACAATGCTTAACTGAATAGTGCTCTTCAAAATGCACCGACTAAAAATAGTTTCATCTGCAGTGTGAACATAGTTTCATATTTATACTAGCATCTGGCCTAAGGAATTGAATACTCCATTCTTTAAATAGCTTCACTCCAGCTCTTGAATACTCTGAAGAAGAAAATCTCCTTCAAACACCTTGTTTACATAGGCATGTTTAAATGCAAACAAGCTCTGTTTTTAAAATGCAGTAGAATATTAATTTGGGAGTTAATAGGGCTTTGGGATAGTCTTTTTGTGTGTTTGTATGTGGGGAGGGGAGGCAAGAGGAGGAGAAGTTGAATAGAGAATGAGTTTAAAATATGTCCATTTAGTAAAAGATTTCTGAGACATCTACAGTTTAACTTTTTCTATTTTCCTAAATTTGATTCATGAACACATGAATAGTATGTGTGAATCTTAACGTAACATCATATGTGAAGCCAGTTAGAATGAAATTCTTGGGGAAAAAAGTTTATGCTGCTCCTAATGCCCAAGAATAATAGAAATATAAGCCTAGATATACTTTAACTTTTTCTACCAGTAAATGCTTTGGGGCCGGAAATCACTTGCCAGCAGGCAATGAATGTACTTTTGTTAGTCTTAAGGGGATACTAATGGTTAGTCCCCATGAAGAAAAATGTGAAAATAACACACTAAAAGGTAAACATTACGAATGGATGGCTAATGATTAGCTGTTATAGTCCAAAGGGGCAGGATATTTTTTTTTTATAGTTTTATGACCCTTGCCCAGCCTTTATTGAAAGAACATTGTACATTCAGAGTTATATATTTCAAACTTACACCTCCTTTGAACATCCTAGCAAATATTCTCCACACTTATTTATATGCGGTAGGGGGAGGAGGATTTTAAATGTATACTGGTTTTAACATTATATTAAAGAAGAGGAACACAATTGTTTTTTTTTAAAAAATCTAGTTTAAGGACCCACAGAGTGGGATATAATAATAAATGTCCACCCTATCCCCACCCCACTCAGCCTGAAAATTAACTAAGGGCTGTACCATTGTTTTATCAAGTCAGCGAGTTAGCATTTAGTATATTATTGCTACAGTAAAGGCAAGATACATCCTTCTCAAATGTGAAAAGCTTTTGTGAGCATAATCCAGTTCAGAAAAGTAAAATTGTTAACGGGTTGCATTTTTTTCCTTATTTAAAACAAAAATGGCTTTTTTGAGTCCCCCGGGGCTCTAGTTTTACAACTTAGATTAACTGCTTTAGTAAATAAAAGAATGTCGTAGAACATTGCCCACTAAAATGTTAACATGTGGGTATGTTTGAGGAGTAGTAACATAAAGGCAACTTTTCAGTCATTGATGTTGAAATTAGATTTGAGGCCATGGGTTGTTCTTCACGGTCTAGGAAAGTAAATGCTTTGGCTGAATGAAAACTATGTAGATTCTCTGGGAAACACTGAAATGTCATAATTTAAACACCACTTTCATTTTTCACCAGTGGGACTTTTCTAGATAAAAATCTAATCTAATTCTAAATCATTCTTTTAAAATGTTTTTTCCCATTACAAGTGTAATATGTTTTTTATTGCAGAAAGTAAAAATATGCAAAAAGAAAAAATAAAAATGATTCTTAGTCCCACTACCCAGAGGCTACCTCTGTTAACAGTTTAATTCCAATTTACTGTATTTTCTTGATTCTAAGAGCCACTGGTTGTAAAGATGCATCATTGATTTCACAACAGCTTTTGGGGAACAAGAAACAATTTCATTCCACATTTAGACATAATTTTTAGATACATACTGATTTCAGAAAATTACAGAGTGGTGAAGGGGGCCAGGAAATGCATTTTAGAATTGATTTTTAAAGGCCCAGCTCTGGCCATCCTTTCTCATGAAGCTGTATTACTCTCTGGGTTCCCAACTCACTGGGACTCCGGCCGTAGTCCAAGACTCTTAGTGTAGTAAGGAACCTCAGTTATTCAGTTTAATTCCATTTTACATCCATCACTGTAATCCTTCCACTGTTCCCCCACTGATATTGGGTTTACTTACTTTATACAGCCCTGGATTTTTTTTCTTACATGCTCTGAATTTTAGGAAGATTTTGTTTTTATACTGGACTGAATACTCTTGTCTCTGCTACATTTACCCATTGGGACCAGTTCCCCTAAGAAACCCCATGAGACACAGGGCATAGACTCTTCTCCCACGTAAAAGTCCTTTTGATACGTTAAAAGCAGTTATCATGTTACTTTCAAGAGCTCCTGAAGTCTTCCTGGTTCTTCTGACATCTTCTAACTTCTAGGTTAATTACCCCTGGTGCTTTCAATCTAGAGTATTCTTATGCTCCTGTTGGTGAGTTTCGGTTAATCACTGCTCATTTAAAAATACTGTCCACAGACTATCTAAGTTGTTTAACCAATGTGGCGTGTTTAATAAGAGCATTGCATTCTTTATCCTGGACCTATATTTCCATGAATTCTGTGTATGTTCTATTGTTTCTCCCAAGAAGTACTTTCTTTTGAGTCTTATGGAAATTATAGTTAGCTAAGAAAACTGAGTCTTTTTTTAACATGAAATGTTAAGAGGGACCACCACCATCCTGTTCTTGTACAATCGTTTTTTCTTTTTTAGAACCAAGTGTAAGACTACATTTTTTCTTTATTATATTTAGCATTATTTACTTTCAGCCAATTTTCAGCCTTTTAAGAGCTTTTTACTCTTGACTCTCATACATTTGGAGCATATCTCCCAAATGTCCCATCTGCAAGTGTAAGAAATCTTCTGTATCTTTACTCAAGTAGTGATTAAAACAACACCCATCAAATAAACACAAACCATTATTACTGGTTGAATATGATGCTATTCCTACTTGCATTTCTTTTTAAGGTATATTTTCCTAACTTGACTCCAAGGGTCTTGTAGGGAAAAGCAGGTCTTAAATGGTCAATATTTGTATTGTCTAGAGCTCGTAGTTCAGAGTAAATTTTTGATGGATTCATTGTATATTTGTGAATCATGTTTGTATTTCAGCCACCACCACAATTCTTGGTACATGAGCCAAGGACAAATTAAACACACAGTGGACCTAGGTGGAGATGGTTCAGACCATGTCATATATCCTAACTCAAAATAAGTCCTTTTCTTTCATTCATTTGTTTTCTTGTAGAATGATAAACAGCTGGTTTATGGAGAAATACTCATCTTTCAGCTAGATGATTTATACTGTGTAGACAAACTGCCCAGCTATTTAACTGTTTTTCCTATTTCTAGTAGATGTTTTGCTCGAATATAGGCACAACCTCCAGAAAGATACCTTTCTGGCCTGTGAATGTTAATGTCTCTATTAATGTGTGTGCTATTTATAATTGAAAAATGATACTGGCATTTTCTTTTGACAAAGTGTTGAAAATATAGCTCAAAGTAATTAAGTGGAGCTACCCAGGCCCATGAAGTAATTCATGTAACCTTCTGGTTTGGATATGCTTGTTGTATTCGTGTAGATAATAATCTGTTTGTACATTCTTATATTTGTTTATTCTTTCATTGGTTTATCCAGTAAACACTTAAGAGCCTATTATGCTCAAGTTCCATTAGACTTTAGCTTTTAGAAAGATTCTTGACAATATTAATTTTCTTATTGCATGGAAGTATTGGGGACGAACGATCTCATGAAAATTACCTAGGTAAGAATTTTGTAGGTGTATGAATATACCCAATGTAATGTCTAATAATAAAAATAAATTTAACCTGGTGAACCAGTATACACATATACAGAAATATCTATATTACATATATGTATGTGTATATGTATAGATAGATTTGAACCAGTGACTCCACCAAACCTGACTTTACTGTGAATGATGAATTCTAGCATTTTCTTTTTTACTATATTCTATTTAATTTTATAAAATTCTGTTGCAACCCACCTAAGAGGTTTTGTAATCCTACTAATGGGCTGCAAACCTCAATTTAAAAAACACTGACCTAGAAGTAATCATTTTGCATGAGATCTTCTTTCTGGTTAAGCACACTATTTCCAAACTTAACTAAGTGTTTATGGATCTGAATGTGGCCAACTGTTACTTAGGTTCTCCCAACCCTATAACAGTTCCTACAGAACTTGTATTTCTTTTCCAAAGTCCAAAAGTGAATCTTTCTAAAGTATCCTGTTTCTAAGGCATCATTACTAGTACAGTTCTATGCTCTTTTTGGTAATCTAATGTAAAGTATTGTCATAAGTAATTAAGCTGCCCATGTCCAAAATAAAAAGAAAATCTCAGTGTAGTCCATTTATAACACAATGCCCTTGATTTTTCAGAAACTGAGGACAGTGTTGTCGTTCTTCCCATATACAGGGCTTTTACTGAATCCATCTTTTAAGCATTGTCTGAATTGGTGTGTTCTCCTCAGTGGAGAAAGAGCAATAATTTCCTGCCTTTTCGCCTTGGACCTTAGAGAAACTGCTTTCAGCATCCCAAAGACAAAGAAAAGGTTCTATTTATAGGCTTCATGTGGTTTCTAAAGTTTTAACCGAAGTGAATAGAACAATAATAAATTGCTTTCACATTTCTGCCCATAGAATTGTTTATTTAGCATTTTCTGTAAAACAAGAGACCTTCCATCCACATGAAAAGACTGTATTTTGATTGCCTGGGAGATTTGAAATGATTTCTAATCTTGCCACAACTGTCTTCTGCTATATAAATGAAATGTTTCATTTTCAAAGAGACTGTCAGGATATTCTGAAGACAGTTCCTTCCCTGCTCTGCACCCACCTCCCCACCCCCAAAATAAAGTGCTTTGCTTTGTATTTTCCAAGAGAACAATGGCATTATTTCTTATGTTGGTAGATATGATTTTCAGCAAGTCCTAAAATGCTTATTTTATAGCAGTTTCTTTGTTTCATGAAGTTGCTCAGAGGATTCACTTCTTTGATTCACTAACTCCCAAGTATTGCCAGTTTTATGGGAAGGTCAAACAGGACAGGGGCCCTTTGGAAATGGAGTAAGAATTGAACCTAAAATATTGCATGCGTGCAAACTATTATCTGTTTTGGGGATGGAGTTGGGCAGTCAGGCCAGTGAATATCTATGACAGAACTCCCTTCCTTTGTTGAAATAGATGGGCCTTTTCTTGATAGTTGGACAAACCGTATCAAGGGAACTGCCATTTGGGGAAGGTGTTAAGGAGAACAAGTTGAGTTTATCAGTCACGCCTTCCTTGACCCTGGGCTTAGCATTTTCAAATTATTTACATTCTGCTACACCCTGCTTTGTTTGAATTCTAGACCTACCTTGAGTGTGAAAAAGGCTCTAAGCGTCTGTCTGCAATACGGGTTAGATTCCTGGGTGGGGAAGACCCCCTGGAGAAGGAAATAGCAACCCACTCCAGTACCCTTGCCAGGAAAATCCCATGGACGGAGAAGCCTGGTAGGCTACAGTCCACAGGGTTGCAGAGTCATACATAACTGAACGACTTCACTTTCACTTGACCCAGCCAGTTTTCACTCAAGAATCATCATGTTCTTTTGTCTCACAGTCAGAATAAACTAGTGTTTTCACCATTCAATTTAGTAGGTGCTTTAATTTTGTTTAGAAATAGTCTCAGGATCCTTTTGGATTTTTTTCCCTCGCCCTGAAGTTCTTAATTTCCATGCTAAGTTCTTAGAGTCTCTTTTTTTAACTGACACATCCAATAAGGAGATTTTATTTTTTAATAATTATGCCTAAAGAACTGGAAAAAGTCAAACTACAAGCATATATCATGGCTTGCAATACCAGAAAAGTGACTAACATCCAAGCAGAGAAAAATAGCTAGCCAGTCCACTAATTATGTTAATAGGATCACGTCTGCAAGATGCACTTAATATATTCTGCTTTGATTACCCATATTGAAATACTTGAAACCCTGACTTGTAATGTGAAATTCAAAATACTTATAAATGCCAATAGCTTTTATTTACTTAGAGTCAACAACTGATGAAAAAGCTCTTACTTAAATAAATTGAGAACAAGGATGCAAACAGACATTATTCATTCTTTTTATCATTTTTCCTCCCTGCTGTGGACATTAGCCTTTGGCATCTGGTCTTTAACCATAATCTATGGCTAGATGTAGGCAGGACACTGTAGTGAATTCAAATTGGGTAACGCTGGAGAATTCCAGTTAAGGTTGACTGAAATCTAAAACACACTGTAATATAGACAAAGGAATTGTTATTATAGATTAAATGTATGTCGAAGATATAGAAGGATTATTATGTCTGTTTCAGATGTAATTTCATGCCTGAGAATTTACATTGAAGGAAAAATGGTCTGGATCCCATTAGCAAAAGGCCCTGTTTTGCTGTCAGTTTAATTAAATGGAAACTGCTGGCAAGAGTGCTGAGGAGGTTGATAGAAGCAATACTATTTTGTATGTTGGAACAGGAAACTGTTAGGTCTTCCAGTTTGAAAAGGATACGAAAATGAAACCTGTGATTCATTTTTGTTTACAAACTCCCTCCTAGTTTACAATGACCTTAGTGATAAATTAACTATAATAAGTTATACATAGTGTACAGGACAATGGCTTGATCCCAAGATACGAAATGCTAATCTCTGAGAAGAAAGTAGAACTTATTTTAATGTGCCTTTTCCCCTAAACAATGCCTTCTTCAACAAAAGTAATTGTTTCCTTTGGTTATTTTTCTGTAAGTAGATTGAGAAGGGGGAGGGGTGTTCTGTTTGCTTTTAAAATGTGTGTGTGTGTGTGTGTGTGTATGTGTGTGTGTGTGTGTGTGTGTGTGTGTAGCAAAAGAAAGAAGAAAAGGGAGAGAGAGTTAAAGAGAGACCCTGAAACAGTGATTTATCTGTTAAGTGTGTTTGGCATCCTGCCTTTTGGCTGGAATTTTTGAGAGAAACATATTTGGTTTACTTTAATGGGCAAAAGCTCTGAACCTCATTTGTAGGGGAAAAAAAGAGCATGTTTTCTTTTCCCTTTTTCAGTTCAGTTTATTACATCTTGACATTCTGTCTTATAATTGAATAGTAATTCTGAATTTAGGGCTGGAGAAGGAAGAAATTTAAGTGGGTCTCTTCCTCCGCTTCTCCGTCCTCCCCTTCGTGCTCCTCTGTTTCAGCGGAAAGGACTAGCTGATCCCAAAGTTTCATCTCCTTTTACAGCCACCCTTCGAACTGGCAGCAAAAAATGATTAATTTTGCTGAGACTGTGTGGCTGTCTTTGTACCTTGGACCATGCTGAGGGTTGTTGATATGTTTGTGTCCATTCTAATAGCTTGAGGTCGGCATGTGTTATTAGAAGGATATTTTCAATCTCATTTAAAAAAATAGATAGCCAGTGAAAGTATAGTCTGTGCAACACTTTCATCGTGGATGCCTGACGTTATGCCTTTGGCAAAACCCAAGGGTGTACAACAGAGTGTGAAGCCTAATGTAAACTATGGATATGATGAGTCATAATGTATCAATATTGCTTCACCAGTTGCTATAAATGTACCACATTAATGCAAGATTTAAGTGTTTTGCATGAAGATACCAGCAGGAAAATAATTTCTAAAAAGATGCATAAGTGGTATGAATACCACAATCCATTTTCCCCTTAGTTTGGTACAGCTTTTTCTTTTTAATCACTATTGTCAACTAAATATATTTATTGATTGTCAGTCCCTTACTAGGTATGTTGGAAGAGATTTGTTAGTTACAAAAATGTAAAAGTTGGGTATATTATTTCAAAAAGGTCTGATCAGATGTTTGGACTATCCAACATTAAAGAATTTATATGGGGTCATTTTCTTTTTCTATGTCCACTTTTTTTCTTCATCTCTTTTAGTGGTGCCTATTTTCTTATAATAAAAGCAAACATTTATCATGATGGGATGATACAAGGAAATAGAAAAAATTCTACTTGCCCATAATACCACCATGCTGAAATAACTGGTGTTGATATTTATTGTCTATCATCCCAGTCTTTTTTCTCTGCCTATTATACATAAGTATTTTAAATGATTTGTAGTATGTCTTCCATATTATAATACTTTTTAACTTAATATGCCCTTTATACAAAACATATTCACCTGCAGTATCATTTTTGGTAATGCACTCCACTGTATTCCATTATACAGAAGTGCCATAATTTATCTGGTTATTCTCCTGCTGTTGGACTTTGGAGATTTTTTTTTCCACTTTTGACTATTGTAAACATTTTTCTCAGGAATGGTCTTGAAAATGTAGCATTGTCTGTATTCTTGATTATTTCCTTAGAATAAATTCCTAGGAGTGGAACTTATGAGGTCAAAGATCAGAGCAGAATTCTAAGGCTTTTGCTAACTATTGGTTAAACAGCAAAAAAAAAAAAAAGTAAAGAACAAATATAGATGGTAAAGAAAAGTAGAATTAGGATATCGTATATATTGAAAATCCTTCAGTTCTTGGCATCGCTGTAGCCAATGTAAAGCAAAAAATATGTTACTAAGTTTCAAGAGAAATTGGGCAAATTTAGATATAGCCAATTTGGGTAGACTTGTGCTTTGTGTGTAGAGCACATTTCTATACCCAGAAATCTCTCTCCAGCTCTCCCACTGTGATTAGGAAATACACTCTGAGAGCTCCTGACTGGCTCCACCTACTGGAACTTCCCACAATGCCCCTTTGAGGCCCCGCATCCGATTTGTACCAAGAATTCCAGTGGAAGAGACACACCCCCTGCCTTCTAGAATGGTTTTAGGTCTATGCTATGTGTGTGTCTCTGCTCTCACAGGAAAATGCAGGGGACTGGCATGGGAGAACTAGCCAGTGATAGGTTGGGACTCCTGTGAAAGGGTTAACCCAAGAGACTTGCAGCCAATGAGCATTTATCCTGATGATGTCACAGTGGTGAGATCAGAGGCTCCAGGGAGTTTATTTTGAAATTACTCAGAACTGGAAACATTCATTCCACTCTTAGTGGGTTTTTTTTTGAGTGTCAAAAACAAGGATAAATTGAAGTTTTAATAAAATAGGGCTATGTGTCTCGCTCCAGGTTCCTGAAGATCATTATTTTGAGTACAGTGAAATTAACACACACACACACACACACACACACACACAGATGCTGATGTAAAAAGGGGGAGGGGGGAAGCTTTTAATCTTTGTTACTGATTTTCTGTGTGTACAGTTTTATCTAAAGAATATGGTTTATCAGCCATTGTGGGGCTGAGCTTTAAGGCCAATAAAAAGCTTTGGTCCTTAGAAAATAAAATGAGATATTCAAGCAACTAGTTTATTTTAATTTCTTTTCTTTTCCATTTCATGACAGTATTTCAAATAATTAGGTTGATTTATGATTATAGATAGTTTAAAGACGTAATATGCTTTAACACTGCAGTGCTGGTTTATTGTATCTGGCCTTATCCAATTATAAAATTGAGTTTAGTCATGTAATGATTCTCCAACTAAAATATCAATCACAGTGAATGGACTGGTGCAGTGTGTATACTATGAGGCTATTTTGAGCTACTCTCTTCAAGGCATCCTCACATCTGAATATGCTTACTTGGCTTTAGTCTTTAACATGTAAGAACACATGAAACTTTGGCTAAATTTAGCCTCTCGAGTCTAATGCACATGCTTGGTGACAGCAAAAGGGGAGGTTTTGACGACGAGCAGGATATGATAGACTAGAGTAATTATTTCCGCAAGAAAATGAGCATCCTACATTATTTGTACAAATAACACAAAGTGATTATTTGGCTGTGCTGTTGTAATGAAACAATAAAGATCATATTTAATTTAAAACAGTATCCCCCAGGGTCTTCTTTTTTATTCAGAGCATTTTTGGCTACTAAAACAAACATGATTTGCTGCTATGGTTAACAACAGCAATTTTAGAGGAGAGAGAGAGAAAAAGAGAGAGAGAGAGATTGGCAGATCTCTTTCTATCTTTCCATTAACTGTAGCATTCCAGAAATCATGATAAAGGCATGTGGGACAGGAATGTTGAAATAAGTCGCTTATTGAAATAAGTTGCTTATTTCACTATTCTTTCCATATTGTTCACATAACCATTTATTTACAATAATTTGAGTAATCTCAGAGTTCCTCCTAAAGGCTTTTTTTGGCCAGGATAAAAAGTGCAGCTTTAAGATATTTCTCCTAAAATAAATTTGAGACGGTCTCATTTATAGTCAGCAGTGCCTTGATTACTTGCAGACACACTGGAAATTTACATGCGCTTTTCTCCTTTATAAAACACTGATCTGTTCATATCATTAGTTCCCTCATGACTAGTGCTTGGCTGCTTGCCAAGCGGTCTAAATCTGTAGTTGTAAATCGTGAGTTGAAATAGCAGAAAGTGGATTTGTAACTTAAAAAGTGTAAACAGTTTGGAAAATGAAGTAATTTTGGAGTATGATTGATTGCCTTGTGATTGTACTTTAAATTAGCCTGGGGTCTCAGGGGCAGATCTGTACTCTAACTGCTTATTATACATTTTCAGTTTTCGAAGGAATAATAGCATTGTTGGTAGGCTTTTAAACAATGTATGCATCTCCTGGAGTGACCTTTTAGGAAATGAATAGTTTTATTGTGTGTCCATTACTTTGCCTGAAACAACATTTTTGAGTTATTAATTTGACTTGTTCTATAAATAAAGAATTCAAAATGCAAAGCAGCTGTGCAGCCCAGAGCGTAGTATATCATGCTCGGGCTCCAGAACCGCTGTTTGAGATTGCTAATCCACAGAACAAATGGTTTCTTGGATGATAAATTAATAATTTTTCTGGAGCCTATGGTTACCAAAGATTAGCCCTTTGATATTATAGAAGCCAAAAATGATTACTAAGGAAGACAGTCGATGAGTTGGCCTTCTGGGGCATTAAAAGTAGAAGCCTGCTTTTGTTGAGGGATCTCAATGCATTTAAAGGCATAGGTAGAAAAGTAGGGATAGCCCAGTGGGGCTTTCTGGGCAAAGGAGAGCAGCTGTGATGGAACAGAAGGATCTGGAGTCAGAAAACTAAGCTTAGGTGTCTTTTTCCAAGTACCAGATGCACCAGCTGAGTCATCCTACCCAAGTCATCGAGTCTCCAGAACTCTTTTTTCCTCACCAATAGAATGGGTATAAGAATTCCAACCACAGAAAATTATGGTGTTTGAATGAGACTGGACATGAAAGACTTTTCTGTAAAGGTGAAGTACCCAGGATCGTTATCACCATCATCATGATTATTGCTACTACTGTTGCTATTGTTATTAATATATTGGCTTTGCTCATTTTTTCCTGCCTGTTTATATTGTGAGTGGCTCATTGATGTATGTTTTGAGCAACAGTCTCCTTCACTTTTTGCTTGCCTAAGGGAGGGGTCTAGGAATAGTCTTTTTGTGCATTGATACTGGAATTCTAGTTTTTGTGTGTGGAAACAATTTCCCCAAGAAAGCCCTTTCTTTTTTTTTTAGTCTTCTTCCTTGTCTAATTCAACATGTCTTGGGGGTCACATTTTACTCCTATGTTTGGAGATGAAGAATCTTGGTTCCGTAAGCATTTATTAGAACTTTTACTGCATGTCAGGCAGAGCCTGTGTTGAGCATCAGCGGTGAAAGTATAGTTTTTGCCCTTGCAAGTGTCTGAACCTCAGGCAGCAGTTTCCAATAGAACTTTCTGTGATAATGGACCTTTCCCATGTCTGTGCCTTCCACTCAGGACTCACGGGCCATCTGTGGCTTTGACCACCTGACTATGGCTAGTGTGACTGAGAAACTGATGAAAAAATTTTCTTAATTTGATTTAACTTTAATTCATTCAACTTTAAATAGGCACCTGTGGCTAGCAGCTACTGTATTGGACAGTCCAGCTCCAGAGTAAAGATTTGCCAGTCCACTGCTAGCTTGGGGGTAAACCTAAATATTTTGTAAGTGAATGAAGACTAAGTTACCCACATTGATCTTCTCTTGAGTGAGGCACAATTTCAGAGCTCAAAAAAACCCCGGTTATTTGGATGATGCCCGTGGCCAAAATGGACGAGTCGCTTTTCAGTGTATATGTTGTTGAAACAGGGAGTTGGTACATATTGATGAGCAAAATGAATAAAATACTCAGGACCCAACCTCTGGTGAGCCCGCTCATGGTGTCAGTGCTGACCAGGGATGACTGGCGGGAGGAAGCCCCAGCCAAGCCAGCAGGAGGGCGGAGGCGATGTGGGGGCCTCAATACCCCATCGTTTTAAATGCAGGATTTATGAGGACTTCCCTGGCAGTCCTGTGGTTGGGACTCCATGCTTCCACTGTAGGGAGCACGGCTTCTATCTCTGGTTGGGGAACGAGGATCCCACATGGCCTGCGGTGCAGCCAGAAACTTAAAAACTTTAAAAAATAAGTGTGGGATTTATGAATGTTGAACTACAGAGTAAAGCACCCCCTGCCCCACTGAGAAAATGTAGCGCTTCCCATTTTCTCTTTGAGTCATCCGGAATCCATTCATATCCATGGGGCAGAGAAGTCCAGCAGTACTGGGTGTGAACTCGCAGACCAAGGGGAGAGGCGGTGTGCAGCCGGAGCGCTCCCGGCCTGCGCTCGGGGCTGGGGGCTGTGTGCTGCAGCCCGGCCTCTGCAGACCGTGCGGGTTCCCCAAAGTCCATTCTCGGTTCCTATATTAGTGAGTTTCCTCTGGGAGATGAAGCAGCTTTTGGCATTGTGGAACAGTATTTAAATACTTGTGGTGAGAAATCTAATATTAGAATGGGAACACAGAGCCTTTAGACATCATGGAATCCAATCTCCTTATTTTATTTTTATTTGTGAAATTCAGTGTTCCTGGTTGAGCAATGAGGATCTGACTAAGGATTTCTCGGAGTCGACGGGAGGGATGACAGAGGGGCTTGTTTCCACTCCTCACTCCAAATACCATCCAATGTCATCTGTCACACCTGACTCCTCTCTTCACCCGTCGCGTCACCTGGTCACCAACTAATAGAAGCTCTCCTCTCCACCCTTTTCCCACACAGAGCCCTTTTTCTCGTGTAGCAGCCCTCAGCAAACCAGGGGCTAGGTCTTCATCCAGGCCTGGCTTATCCAGGACCAACGGCTGGCACAGTGCCTAGGGCCCCTGATACTTTTGGGGGCGCCACAAGAATGTTTACATTCAAGATCAGAGAAAAAATGCAATGACATTTTTGGTTGAAGGAAATGTTTTAATATATAATATTTAAACATTCACCTTTATACCAATGCAAGTTTTAGTACTTTCCTGTGGAGGAAGGGACCATGGCAAGTGCCTTTGCTGCTCTGCCCTGACCTGGAGCCACCTTCCTTGGAAGGCAGCGTCCCCATCGTCTTACAAAGGAGAAGCGAAGCCCAGGGAAGGGCAGGGATTTGTCCCGAATTCCCAGAGCCAGTGCGTGATGCGCTGCCCCCCCTGTGAAGGCCGTTTTCTCTTAGGCCATCAGGGAGATTTCTTCTTAAAACAATTTATTCCAGGGCTGGTTTTTCCTAACCGTAATGTAATTGTACTTTAATCAATAAAAAATTTCCTGTGGAACAACTGGGAGGGGCAGGGAGAAGAGAAACCCAGCAAATGTGAATTGTTGTTTATTTGTCTCTCTTAAACAATGTTTCACGTTAAACCAGCTGCAAATGAAATGAATTGCGTTATAACCATCTTGGAAAAATAGCAGCTGATCTCATAAATTCATCGAACTTCCTGGTTCCAAAGGCCTCTCTTAAAATAATAGTAAGTGTCTCCTGCTCAGTAAATACCTGCCTCCACTTAGTGGGCAGTGAAGGAATTATAATTGCAAAACCAGAATGGCCTCCTCCTCCTCTGAGATGGCAGGTTCTGTGCTGCCCCTGAACAGGGATGGGAAGGAATGTGGCTGCCCAGGACAGGGACTCCTGTCTTATAGGATGCCCTCCGCCTTACAGGATGCCCGTATCCCAGATGTCATCACTCGGTGAATAGGCCGCTCCTCTGGGCATCTCTGCTGCCCAGGGTGAGCTCAAGGCTCCATGCTGAGCGCTACTTCAGTGGCAAGTCCCTTTGTGTCACAGGCTTATCTGGGGGTAGACTTCTCTCAGAAGTCCTAAGCAGTGCTTATGTCCAGGGTCTATGGAATCAGGCAGACCTGGGTTCCAGAGTGACCTTGACCAAGCTGCCTAATCTCTCTAAGCCTCAATTTCCTCATCCATAAAATGGAAGCGGTAAATATCCCTTCCAGGGTTGCTGCAGTGATTACATACACATTAAAGGCTTAGCACTCATCTGTCAATAGTGTGTGTTCAGTACCAAGTAGCTGGACTCCAGGAGGACAGTGTTAGATCACTGAACATTCTGACGGCAGGCCCAAAGATTCTTATTAATATTTGTATTTTTCTTTAGTTTGGCATCAAGCATTGCGATGACAGCAGTGTTAATAAACATCAGGAAACATCCTTGGCATTTTGCAAATCGAACTATATCTTACCTGTCCAGGTGGGTGAGATCTTCTCAGAAAATGATTCCAAGTCAGTGGCACTTGAATGTTGTCAGATATGAAGCAAGTTTGCCACCAGATTTACCATCTCCTCAAAGTCTAGGCTGAATATTCTTCAATGCAGGTATCTTAACACCTGTCTGTTACATTCTCTGGGGCGTAAGGGGATGCATTAAGCAGAAAAGAAACACCTGACTTGGGTGTTACTAAACTCCATTATCTTCTGTCAGCCATCCACGTCAGAGGAGATGACTTCGGTCCCCGCCAACCTGAGTTTCTGGAAAATCTCACTAACTGTCTTAAGAGAGGCTTGTTTGAAACAAATGGCATTTCAAAATGTTTCCTGTCTTTGCAGGTTTAGAAATCTTATTTAAATCAGTGTAATGAGACACTTGGAACAAAATGTAATCATTCTCACTTCTGCATGTGTTGGAAGAAGCAGTACCACAGCTAGGGAGTTGGGGTTAGATGGAGCTGGGTCCCTTCACACTGGCATTTTGCTGTGTGCTCAGGCTTGTCTCAGTGTGCTGTGTAGGGACAATCTACTGGGGTCTGTATTAAGTAAATTGAACTCTGCAAGAATTGAGAGAGCCATCACTTCACTGTGATGTTTGGAAGAGTTGGACACCTTCGATGGAGTGGCATCCTTGGACCAGCTCGCTGTCCTTGTGACCTGAGACCAGCTGTTTTCCAGAAGGCTTTATTGAATGGAAGTGAAAAGTTCCCTTAAAGTGTGAGGGTTCGTGAGGTCAAGTTTGAGGTCAAGGGAGTCTTCACATTACCTTTTACAAGAAGCATATATTTATATATTCATTCTGAAATTTAAAATTTTTTCTAAATACCATGTGAGCAAAGATAAAAAGAATCATCTCATTTCTTCTGACTGAAGAAACCTGGTCTCTTCATGGTTATATGTGAAGGAATGACTCGTTGAGGAGCGCTTACAGAAGAGCATCTTAACCCAAGATACCACAGGGTGGGAAGATACACTGGAAGAATCTCTTCCACTGACCTGTGCATGAAGACACTTGTCCAAGCTCTGAAGTCCTGCTCTCTTAGAGAAAGATGAGACGAGATGCAGCCTCCTGGTTATGTGGTGGGCTTGGAAGCCCATTGTTTGGGTTCTTCTTGTGCATGGAAGGATGAGACTTTTATCTCTAGATTTCAAAACTTGAGCAAACTTATAATACAAAATACCCCAAGGTGGTAAATTATGTTGCTTGTTAATCTAGAAATAGGCTACCTAAACAGAAAGAACAGGGATGCCTTTAAAGAATCTGATTGATTTGAAGGCTGGGGAAAGACTGATGAATCTCAGCGCTTCTTAGATGGCTTTCAAGTACTGAGGCTTTTTCAGACGCAGCTCACATGTGCCTTTGACTCAGTCCTTAGAACAGCTGGTGTCAGAGGTCCTCTAAGCTTCAAGGTTTGTCACTGGAGCAAGGAAAGGGTGTTTGGGGTGTCCCACTGGACTTGAAGCAAGGACCTGAAAGCTTAACAGTCAATAAAAAGTGTTGGTGGAAGATGGATGCTAATTTTCAGCAAGACCCGAGCTCTGTTTTCCTCATGCAACCCCCTTCCCTTCCTCCTCCCATTGAAAATTGAAGAATTGCAGTGGCTTTGTCTTGGGCTTCCCTCATAGCTCAGTGGGTAAAGTCTCCTGCATTGTAGGAGACTTGGGTCCGATTCCTGGGTTGGGAAGATCCCCTGGAGAAGGAAATAGCAACCCATTCCAGTATTCTTGCTTAGAGAATCCCATGGACAGAGGAGCCTGGCAGGCTGCAGTCCAGGGGTCCACAAGAGTCAGACTGAGTTACTTTCACTGTCTTACGGTAGGAGAGAGAGAGGTGGTTTTAAGTCAAAGAAGGAGACCAACATGGAATTTTTATCTTATGTAATATTTGCTGGTATTTAAGTATGCTTTGGTGGCATCTTGGCTGGTGTTCAGAGACTGTTTAAATCATCTTGGTTTTGAAGAATTGCTAAACGGAGCTGTTAAATTGTGCTTTGTGAATGGCATTTAGCTACGTATTGGTTCTGCCTTGGCCTCATGAACGATAACACCTGTTATCTGAATGGTCTCTGTCCATGTCCCAGCTGAGGAAAAACTCAAATTGAGTTTGCATTTCAGTTGAGGCAGAATATACTAATAATACCCTTCCTGATTAAAAGTGATCTTGACTATTTATGTGGACAGAGTATGCTAGACTTACCCTGATGAAGGTGGCAAGCCAAGCGCCAGAAATAAAAATGAAAAAGGAAGCATTTAAGTTGTAGGCAACCTAGCCGATGTATCTGGTTTTTTCCTTTGTAAACCTGATCAGAATCCAAATTGTATTTTTTTAAACGCCTCCTTTTGTTGAAACTATTTTACCCACCACCACTCTCCTTTTGAGTCTGTAATGGCAGGCAGACCTGGGCTCAAATCCATTCTTACAGCCTCCTGAGCAGAGCCCCCACCACTGCTGCAAGTCACTTCATGTTTTTTACGCATCAGTCTCCTCATCTGGAAAATGGGGATAGTAATAATTGCTGTAGGGTTGTCTAGAGGAGGAGAAAGATGTGTTTATGACCACCACATAGAAAGAGCTCAGGAAGGGATGGTGTTTTTATCTGCTTTAGAGAGTGTCCATTTATCCTTCAAACCTCATCTCAAGCTTTCTTTTTAGAAAGCTATTCTTTTCATTTCTAATAAAAAATTGTTTTAATGTGCATTTATTTATTTGGCTTATGGGATCTAGTTCACTGACCAGGGATTGAACTCAGTCCCCCTACGTTGGGAGTGCAGAGTCTTAGCTACTAGACCAGCAGGAAAGTCCCCAGAAGCCCTTCTAGATGCTCCTTTGGTACCAACAACACGCCTCCTCTGCCATGGCTCGTCAGGGCACTTACTGGTATGTTCGTTCACATGCCTGGCACCCAGAAGACCAGGCTGCGCATCCTCGAGGGCAGGGCCACCAGGTCTTCGATCTTTGTCCTCCTCCATGGTCTCCCCCTAATCCACAGCGAGTGGCGTCTGATCAGCCACTGGATGGATGGCCATTTTGATGTTGAATGCTATCTTTTCCAGGTTGCGGAGGGTGCAGTTGTGTGAGCTATGTGTGTGATGAGGGTGGGATGGGTTGTGGGTCTTGGTCTTGGGATCCAAACAGGGGAGGAGAATTTAGTGAGAGAATTATAGAGAGAAATAGTGCTGTTGGATTCACTGAGCCTAAATAGTTTTTCTGCTGAGGGGTTAAAAGTGGAGAAGTGCGCCAATGAAGGGTGTTTTATACAACAGCAGTCTCTTTCCAAGATTATCTTCCAAATAAGGCAAAATCAGGCTTCCTTGGGGGATTGTTTTGAGCCTGGAGACATGAGACTGAAAAGACTACTTGAATAGTACAACCTGACATGAGAAGTGTGCTTCTCATTTGTTCAGAAAATCACAAGGATTTTCAAGCTTGTCAGCCCACTGGACAGTCTCAGAGCTTCTCTCAGATTCTCATGAATCTGCTGTAACCCCTCTTAGAGATTGTGGCCCAAGCAGAAGGCAGGTGGAGTGTGATGGGGACAAAGTGACCCTTAATGCTTGGTGACCTATCCCTGCTGTTAGGTGGGCGACCTTGGGCGAGTTATTTGCCTCATTGTGTTTCTGTTCTCTTGTATAAGACAGGGATATCCATGTGGACTTCCAGGGGGGTTCTGGGAGGATTAAGTGAATCTAAGCATGTGAAGGGGTGTTACAAATTCTGGAGTGTTATACAAATGAGTGACTACACTATGCATGATAAACTGTTTGTAATTACATAGCATTAAGCAGGCTGTGTGTGCAAGAGGGGAATGAAGGGGGCTTGAGGGATTGCCATGATCAACATTTGGGTGCATACTCCTACCCTGTCCCCAAAATTTGATCAGAGAAACACTAGCCTGTTGAGAGGAGCCATAAATGACCACAAAAAAGGAGGGGGGGAGTGGTGTTGGGAGTAAAGGAAGCAGGTGAGAGAGGATTTCATGGTAAAATAAATTCAGCAGAGGGAGTTTAATTCCTCCTGTTGGCTAAAATGCCCCTTAGTTTATCAAATGCCCTGAGGAGACTGTCTATGGAACTGTGTTAAATTCAATGCTTTTCATACTATCGTACCCCTTTTTTAATAAAACTTTTGATAATGTGCTACCTTTTCTCCCCACAAGCTAGTGTTCTTTGGAATATTTGAGGGGATGATTTGCAACTTCCCTGATAGCTCAGTTGGTAAAGAATCCGCCTGCAATGCAGGAGACCCTGGTTCGATTTCCTGGGTCAGGAAGATCCGCTGGAGAAGGGATAGTCTACCCACTTTAGTATTCTTGAGCTTCCCTTGTAGTTCAGCTGGTAAAGAATCCGCCTGCAGTGTGGGAGACCTGGGTTTGATCCTTGGGTTGGGACGATCCCCCGAGAAGGGAAAGGCTACCCACTCCAGTATTCTTGTCTGGAGAATTCCATGGACTGTATAGTCCATGGGGTCACAAAGAGTTGGACATGACTGAGCAACTTTCACTAGTAATAGTGATTATCTATAGAGTGCACACTAGAGTCAATATTTTAAAATATATATTTATTTATATATTTGGCTGCATTGGGTCTTAGTTGTGGCATGCAAACTCTTAGTTGTGGTATGTGGGATCTATAATAGTTCCCTGATCAGGGATCAAACCTGGGCCTCTAGCATTGCAATCACTGTGTCTTCACCACTGAACCACTGAAGCTAGGGAAGTACCTAGCTTCAATACTTTTTAATCTTTCAACTCATCTATCCTCTTGGGAAACACTATTGTTATGCCCATTTTCCAAATTAGGAAACCAAGCCTCTGAGAGATCATCATTTCTCATTTCCTAGATCATATCTTTAGTAGTTGGTAAACATCTTGCCCTGCTTCTCTGTCTTTCTACCATCTACCCTGTTGAATTCTATAAGTGATTGAACTTATGGGGTTCATAGTTTCTAAACTTTCCGAGCAATTGATCTTTCTGCCCACTGCTATTCCCGTACCCATGAGTAGATGAGCTGTTGAAGCCAGTCTTATAGAATATGTGTTTTTGAAATATGTAGCCTTTAAAGGGTTTAACTTGTGTTACCAAGTGTGTGTATGTGTGTACTCAGTTACTCAGTAGTGTCACACTCTTTGCAACCCCATGGGTTATGGCTTGCCAGGCTTCTCTGTCCTTGCAAGAATACTGCATTGGGTAGCCATTCCCCTGAGGGATCTTCCCCACCCAGGGATCAAACAGGTGTCTCTTGCATCTCCTGCATTGGTAGGTGGATTCTTTTAGCAATGTGCTGCCTGGGAAGTCGGTGTTATCAAGAGAAGTGGGTAATTCCCATGGTAAACATTACCAATCCCTGTGACCTTCCGACAGGGAGCTCTCCCCTCCTCTTCAGCTTAATAGTTCTGTATTTCTACACCTGACTTCAGGACTTTCCAGATGCACTGTAGTTGCTTCAAATTGATTTTCTGTTTCATATTTCCATCCTGCCCCAACACCTGAGTGTCTTCATGTTTTTCAATAGGGGTGTGACAACCACAGGAGTAGCTGTTACAAAGCCCAAATACAGAGACACAGCTCAGGCGTCCTTGTTCAGCATGGCAGGAGGGGGCCCCAGGAATTTTTATTTTAACACACCCCTCAGTGATTCTAATGCAGTCACTCACAGGACACATGTCCTTTCTTGGGTTTCATTTAACCCCTGAGAGTGGGGACATCCTGTGTGTGCTAAATTGCTTCAGTCATGACCTAAAGCTAAATTGCTTTGTGACCCCATAGACTCTAGCCCACCAGGCTCTTCTGTCCATGGGATTCTCCAGGCAAGGATACTGGAGTTGGGTAGCCTTTCTCTTCTGTATGGGAACATCCTACACTTGCCAATTGAGAACCATGGAGGAATCTCTCTCCAGGTTAAGGCAAAAACAGATTTCCTCTGAGGATTCAGTTGGAGAGATGTTAATTGAGAAGATTTATAGAGATGTGGTTAGAGCAAAGAGAACCAAGAGGGACAGTTGAGGTACCCAGGGGTTATACAGAGGAAGCAAGAGGGGTTTTGGTGGAAGCAGGAATCACAAGGGACCTGCCATGGTGCAGGACTGAAGCCACAGCCAGAACTGTGGTGCTGAAGTGGAGGGCAGCAGGGGAGAAATAGCCCAGCTTCTCACTTTTTCTCCACCTGATCTCCTGCTGTGTCTTCCATCTGCTCAACTAAGCAAAAGCCAGGGTGTGAGGAGACCTGTGATACAACCTTCAGGGGGTCACACAGCAAGACAGAGGGACTAGGAGATGAATCTGGGAGCAGGGTATAAGGAGGGGACACCAAATGATGAGTAACCAGAAAACACTCATTTGAAACATCAATTGAAATGAACATGAATTGGAAGCCTACCGTGTGCTTCACTTATCTGTGATGTTAGGACATGGTAGAATGGGCAGAACTTCTACCCACTTCCTGACCTCCAAAGATCCCATGGACTAGAAAGAGGAGCCCAATATGAACAAATAAGATCAGTGTAGTGTCAGAGCAACTGTATCTTAGGAACTAAGGTGATGTCAGTGATCCAAGATAACAAGTTTCTGGAAACAGTCATTCATTATCCAGAGCAGAGGTTCGCAGAGACAAAGAATAAGTATTTCAGACCGACAGGCCGTAAGGCCTCTTCTGCTACACAGATCCACCGCTATGGCATGAGAGCAGCTGGACGCAGTGCAGCAGTGAATAGGCCTGACTGTGTTGCAGTAAAACTTTATTTACAAAAACTGGCTTCAGGCTGGATTTGGAAGTCCGTACTCTAGCATAAACCATATCACAGAAACATCTAAGAGGTGCCCAGAACAGAGATCGGTAGGACCAGTAAACTCATGTATGAAACCACAGAATTATCACTGGAATTAATTTATTAGTCACCAGCAATTTGTTTATTGTGTCTTTTATGAGAAAAGGGAAGTAGGTTTGGATATTCGAACCTAGGGAAAGGAAGACATTTGCAGTGAAAATGATTTTCAGTGGATGACAAGTATTACGGGAAATGTGAATAAACCAGACTCGTCTCCTGAAGTCTTACATTGGCATGCTCATTACTAACCCTTTACAAAAGGAAGTAAAACAGAGCACATCCACATCAGTGCCTTTCAATGATGTTTGCCCTCCGTGTGCTGTTGAGAGCACGTAAGAAGGTGCCAGAGTTTTTATATGACTGCATTGCTGTGAGATTGAATAGCAGTTTCAGTTTCCATTAGGTTTTAGAAGTATTTCTTTCTTTCAGATGTTAAACTAATTTTTGTACTGTGCACACTAGGGAAAAAAAAGATAAAAAATATACCCATTCTGAACAATCAGTGTTCTCCTGATATTCTGACAGGACACAACAGAGTCTGTGGACGTGGCACTGGGGAACTTGCAGCTCGTCAGCAGGAGAATAGATAGAACCCAGAGCAGAGGGCTCTCGCGGGGTTTTATAGTTGAAGCTTTAATGTTTTTTAACTTTGGTTTGCTTTTTATCATTCACCGAAAACTAGGGGTGGCAAGTGAGGATCTCTATTAAAATAATGACACAGAGTTGCTTGCTATCTCTGGGCTTCATTGGGGTTTTGGTTATCAGAACAATGAAATAACAGGCACAGGAATGGCTTTTTCTCCTGTTTTGTTCTCTTCTCCCAGTTGGGTCTCTGATCCTTTTTTCTTGAGATGGTGGGATCCTAGAGTGCGGGACTGAAAGGCACTGTGGGGATTGTGCCAAATACCCAGAATAGGCCAGTGGTCCCAGCTGCCTTTTTAGGCCCACCATGTCTGACATGGTGGTCTTCAGGTTTCCTTCCCGGCGGACTCTCTAAAGCTCTGCCAACCAGTATGATAGCTATGAGCTCCATGTGGCTCCAAAGCCCTGAAATGTGGCTTGTCCTAACTGAGATGCTGCAAATGTAAAATACAGATTTTTAAAACTTCATTTGAAAAAATGATGTAAAATATCTCATTAGTAATTCTTTGCATTGCTCATGTTGAAATACTGTTTTTGATGTATTGAGTTAGATAAACTAATTTTTAAAATGTACCCTAAAAAAAACTTGAATTTACACCGTGACATAAGACAAAGTGTTCTCACTATGTGATATATATATATGTGTATATATATATATATATATATCAAGTTGTTATGTTGTATAGCCTAAATTGTTATATGTCAATTATATCATTAAAAGAGGGAGACAAAATGTTCATTGAATTATTACTTTTAATAGTAAAAGACTAGTGCTAAAACAGATAAAAATAGATTATCAAAATTAATTTTACCTGCTTCATTACTTTTTCATGTTTAATTACATATTTGGCTCACAATGATTCTATTGAATAGTGATGCTCTAAAAGAGCTTTCAAAAGTCATATATATGTCTTTTCTCAATTTTGAGTAGACATTTAACATTTTTTATCATAAATTTAAGTGAATTTTTTTGTTAACAGGCAAAGAAAGTGTTAAACGTGATAGGGGATGGAATAAGATGGTGATTGACTATGATTAGAATAAATCTTTTATATCATTTGATAAAATCTTAAATATTAAAATCTATGTTTATTAAAATACAACAGTTCTGATATAAATCATGCAAGTTCTTATCCTTAGGTTTTTATCTAGATTATTTTTTAAAATCTGGTAGCCTTGCAGAACATTCCAGCTACATTTTAAAGGGATCAGCATCATTAACCTTTATTGCTCTGCCTTTTTTGAATTCAGAACATCTTAATGCAGGCCAAAGTACTCTATTTCTACTGCCAAGCTTCTCCTTTAATGGAAATATGTGAAAAGGGGGGAAAGATCAAAGCCTATGGCTTACTGTCCCTTAATATATCAATAAAGTAGACTTCTCCAAAACCAGTATTTTGATTGGTCTCTTCAGTGATCATAAGATGGCATAGTAGATGGAAAAGGAGGTTGGCTGTGTTGAGCGCAGGCTCGCTGTTGGGAAATGAATGGGGTAGGGAGTGAAACGTATCTTGAACATGTGTCCCATGCCTGTGTAGACCCTCCTAGGAAAGCCTTCCTGGACCCTCTGGGTCCAGGGGTCCGCCAATTTGAAGACCTCTGATTTAAGACGAGCCAGTGGTAGGAGAAAGGCATTTTGCCCACCTCATTAAGCCACTCCAGAAAGCCCATGATGATTTACAAGGAAACAGTGCAATCCAGGTGTCTCTTGTCACCTGAGGATGTGAGCTCCTAGAGGTCAGTGCGGCTGTGTGGAGATGGCTCAGCTCTTTGAGGGTGGTCCACACACCCCTGAGTGGTGAAGTTATTTCTTAAAAAGTCAGAGAATGAGATGACCACCTAAACTCAGGCCCCATCATCTAAAAGGGCAGTGGTGCAGCACTGTTGGGAGGATAACTTTCTCTAGGTTCTTTCAGCCTTTGGGGAAGAGCTGCTGGTCCAGAACCTAGAATTAACAAATGACATTTGACAGCTCTTACTCGTTGACAGGATGTTCAGATGTTAACTGCAATGCTCTCTATAGACAGTTGGCATTTGTCAATGGCCCTTCAAAGATCTAGGGGGGATAACAAGAAATTAGGACACGGACGGTGCCCTCCAGGGGTTGATAGCTTAGTTACTGGTTGGAGAGACACCTCTTTTCCTTTCAAGAAACAGTGAAGAGTGCATCCAGGTAGAAAATATAACCCTTGCCAGGTAGTCCTCCTTTTCAAAAAAAATTGCATAAAATGTATGCATATAACGTTTACCGCTATAACCATTTTTAAATGTAAAATTCAGTGACACTAAGTGCATTCCTAGTGTTGTACAACCTTACCACCATCTATTTCCAGCTTTTTCATCATCTTAAACAGAAACTCTGTACCCACTAAGCAGTAACTCCCCATCCCCTGCCTCTGGCCCTAGCCCCAGCCCCTGGAAACCTCTCTTCTACTCTGTCAGATTTGGCTTATTCTGGATAACTTCATATAAAATGGAATCATACATTATCTGGCCTTTGTCTGCCTTATTTTACTTAGCATAATGTTTTCAAAGTTCATTCATTGTTGTTGCATGTATCAGAACTTCATTCCTTTTTATGGCTAAATAATACTCCCTTGTATGCATAACCACACTGTTTATTTATCTGTTGTTGGACACTTGAGTTTCTACTTTTTGGCTCTCAGGATTAATGCTGTTGCTAATGTTGATGTACAGGTGTCTGTTTGCGTTCTTGTTTTCAGATCTTTGGAATATATACCTAGGAATGGAATTTTTAGGTCATAGGATCACTCAATATGTAACTTTTTAAGGAACTTCCAGGTTGTTTTTCACTGTAGCTATACCATTTTACATTTTCACCAGCAAAGTATGAGGGTTCCAATTTTTCAACATCCTCACCAGCATTTGGAGTTTATTGTTTTTGTTTTTATTTATGTTTTAAGTAATAGTAGTATTACTAGTAGGTGTGAAGTAGTATCTATGGTTTCGGTTTGCATTTTGCTAGTGACTAATGATATTGAGTAATTTTTCATGTGCCATTTGTATAACTTCTTTGGAGAAATATCTATTCAAGTCTTTTTAAATGGAATTGTTTCTCTTTTTGCTATTTTAAGAGCTATTTGTTTTCTGTATATCAATCCTTCATTTACTATATGATTTGCAAATATTTTCTCCTATTCTATGGGTTGTCTTTTCACTTTCTTGATAGTGTCTTTTGGTACACATAAGTTTTAAATTTTGATGAAGTCCAGTTTATTTTTTGTTCTTGTTGCCTACACTTCTGGTGTTATGTTTAAGAAACCATTATGAAATCCAAGGTAATGAAGATTTCCTCCTGTGTTTTGTAGTCTTAACTCTTAAATTTGAGTCTTTGATAAATTTTGAGTTAGTTTTTATATGTGGTGGGAGGTAAGGGTCAAATGCATTTTTTTCCTATCAATACTTAGTTTTCACCCACATCATTTGTTGAAAAAACTGCCTTTTCCCATTGAATAGTCTTGGCACCCTGTCAAAAGATTTGAATGTTTATTTCTGGATTCTTTATCCTACTGAATCACATTTGAGCCTTATGCCAGTACCACACTACTTTGATTACTATAGCTTTGTAGTAAGTTTTGAAATAGTAAAGTGTAAGTCCTCCAGTTTTTTTCTTTCTTAACTACTTGAGATCTCTTGAAATTCCATATAAATTTTCCAGATGTTCCTGGGCTTCCCTGATGGCTCAGATGGTAAAGAATCTGCCTGCAATGCAGGAGACCTGGGGTTCAGGAGATCCCCTGGAGAAGGGAATGGCTACCCACTACAGTATTCTTGCCTGGAGAATGCCATGGACAGAGGAGCCTGGCAGGCTACAGTCCATGGGGTCACAAAGAGTCAGATACAACTGAGCGACTAACACACTTTGCCAGATGTCCACATCTTTTAAAAAAAGTTGCACAGTAAATATGCAGACAAACAAAGGAGAAAATAAGAATCCCAGATGATGTCACAATCTAGGTGTACCCGCTGTTAATGATTTTTAGGCATTAGACAAGACAACATGGGATATCTCTTCACACCTTCTAGGATGACTGTCAAAAAGACAATGACAAATAATAGCAAGTGCTAGCAAAGATGTGGACATATCAGAAACCTCATACACTGTTGAAGAGAATGTGGAATGGTGTAGCCACACTGGAAAACAGTCTCTCAGTTCTTTAAAAGGGCAAACATAGAATTACCATATGACCCATCAATTTTATTCCTAGGTCTATATACACAAGAGAAATGAAAACATATACCCACACAAAAGCTTTTATACAAATGTTGATAGCGTCATTATCCATAATAGCCAAAGAGTGGAAATAATCCCAGTGTCTCATCACTTGATGGAATGGATAAATAAAATGTGGCCTATCTGTACAATGGGATATTATTAAGCAATAAAAGAAAATGAAATGCTGATTGTTGTTTAGTTGCTCAGTTGTGTCCCACTCTTTTGCAACCCAAGGACTGTAGCCCACCAGATTCCTCTGTCCATGGGATTTCCCAGACAAAAATATTGGAGTAGGTTGCCATTTCCTTCTCCAGGGGATCTTCCCAACCCAGGAACTGAACTCACATCTCCTGCATTGCAGGCAGATTCTTTACCTGGGAACCCTTGAAATAGTAATATACTCTATAATATGTATGAACCTTGAAAACATAATGCTAAGTGATAGAAGCTGTTATAAAGAGCTACATATTATATGAATCCATTTATATTAAATATCCAGATAGGCAAATTTATAGAGGTAGAAAGTAGTTTAGTAGTTGCCTAGAATTGATGAGGGGCAAAGAGATGTGGAATGAGGGGATACAAGGGTTCTTTTGGGAAAATGAAAATGTTATAAATTTAATTGTAGTGGTAGATGCACAATTAAATATACTGAAAGCTTATACATTTTAAATGAATAAATTATTTGGTATGTGAATTCTATCTCAATAATGCTATTAAACAAAAGACAAGAGGTTGATCATATTATTTTGTACCTTTCTTATTTTCACTGACTGTAACAAAAGCATCTTTGCAAGATCTTAAATGTTATTTGATTTTATTATGTTTAAGGACCACGGAGTTTTAATGAAAGTAGCCATACTGTGATGTTATTTTTCCAGATATATGTTCTGTTATACAGTATATATAAACACACATATACACATGTGTATGTGTGTATATATATAGAATGGCTTCAAAATGCTAGGCATTAGGTAATCAACATTAATCAATTTACACTTTTTGGTATTTAGTGCTCCATGAGTTCAGTTTGGTTCAGTTGCTCAGTCATGTCTGACTCTTTGTGACCCCATGGACTGCAGCACGCCAGGCTTCCCTGTCCATCACCAGCTTCCAGAGCTTACTCAAACTCATTTTCATCGAGTCGGTGTCGCCATTCAACCATCTCATCCTCTATTGTCCCCTTCTCCACCTGCCTTCAATCTTTCCCAGCATCAGGGTCTTTTCCAATGAGTCAGTTCTTCACATCAGGTCACCAAAGTATTGGAGTTTCCACTTCAGCAGCAGTCCTTCCAATGAATATTCAGGACTGATTTCCTTTAGGATTAGTGCTCCATACACAGGCTTTTCCCCCCAGATATAAACCATGTGGGAAATGATGAGATTTAGCCTGATCAGTGTTAACTACTTGTGAAATAATCATGTCCATGAAAGTCATGACAAATAGTGATTAGTCATTTTGTTAAGGCACAAATTCACATCTTACATACTAAGAGACTAATGTGTGGACGTTAAATCATTTAGCTATTGATCTGTCCAGCATCTCACTTTAGTTAGGTTTATTTGTAAGTTTGGGGGTTCAGGAGGGTCTCTCATATGTCAAAGGCTTACAAGGCAGCTGCAGTAATGGTATTATGGTTCTCACAATGACAGCAGACATAAACTAAAAACTGAAAAATAAAAGATTGTGTAGCTATTTTTTTTAAGACTAATTGTGCTAATGGTGGTCTGATTTCCCTCTCTTATATCAACTCTGTCATGGTAACCAGAGGGGCTAACTGAATCTTAAAAGTAGCTTCCTGTAAACCAAGAAAGGGTTGGTTTAAGCTAAGTTCAAACCCAATATAATAGCCTTACTTGGGTCACTAGTAAATAAATAAATGCATAAATTAACCTCTGAGAAAACTTTTGGCACAGTTTTAGAGTGGGAGAAATTTTGTCCAAGGTCTGACTCTTATGTGGTTTCCTGGGCTCTTTATATTCTCTTCTTCAGGCACTGAAACTCCCTAAGAATGAATAGTTGACTTGTAACTAAACAGTTAACCCTGTGACCGGGAGCAGGTCAAGGCAGGTCAGATCCCTTAGAATTACTCCCCAGATGTGGTCACCACTTTTACCTACAGGTCTGTCTAGGCATGTGGTCTCACCAGTAGATACACCTGCTGCATAATCCCTGTCTTGTGTGACCTTTAAATTTGTCTGAGATGAACCATGTGGGTATCACATGCATAATTCTCAAGAAGAAATCTAAAGTGGCTTTTAAATGTGGCTTAGAATTCAGTGACTGCGTGGTGGATGCTTGGTGGTGGAAGCTGGCCTTGCCTCCCAGTGGGTCCATTTGTTCCTCGAAATGATGGCGTGCTTGGTTTTAGTTTAGCTTTCTGTTGTTTTCTTTTTTGGGTGATGAAGTAATAGTAGGGCAAAAGCTGATATTAACATATTAACACATATTTTTATATTTGTGTGGCCATCCATTTGAAGTGGTTTGCTTTTGGAAACAGCTGGTTAAAACCCTGGGTTTTTGCATTTGAAATATTCTTTGTTCTGTTTGCAACCCTGAACTGGCGTATTTTCCCACATTTTATTAAGTTCTAGAGTGATGTTTTTGTTGCCTATCCTGGGAAGATCTGTCTTTCCATTTATCAAAACAAATGGCAAGCTGGGGACCATTTAAAATAGGTTTTTTTTTTTTTTTTTTTTTCATTAATAAAACCAATCTTCTTGTTCTGTTATGTTAAAAGGACATTATCTTTTTATTGTCAGTTCTGTTTGGCTGGGTCTGTTTTCTGTCTTAGCGATCTGAGGGCTGCCCCACTTGCTTACTGTGCAGAGAATTACAAAACCATCGAGGGTGGGGCAGCACCAGCTGACTTACAGTACAAACCATTTCTCAAAATAACCACAACAGTGCAATACTGATGTGCAATTTACGTCACAGTCTGTTTTTATGAAATAGTTTGTGGCATTTTCATTTCTATTCCGGATGGAATCTTGTTCTCTCTCCCTTTTAATCAGGCATTTAATTTATTTTTATTATTAATATTTTCCACTCCTTGTCTTGGCATGCCTCCAATTTAACAGCTTTGATGAGGGAAAAAAAGACCGATCTTTCCCCACCCCAAGTCTTCAACATCAGTTTAACTGTAACTGTATTTTCCCCTTTGATGTGCAGTAAGTTTGGGTACTAAGTTGACTGCCTTATAAGAGATGTAGGGGACACATTACACATTTATACAGGTTGTAATCAGAAATTGATAAAGTTG
This sequence comes from Muntiacus reevesi, assembly GCF_963930625.1. Taxonomy (NCBI): domain Eukaryota; kingdom Metazoa; phylum Chordata; class Mammalia; order Artiodactyla; family Cervidae; genus Muntiacus; species Muntiacus reevesi. The sequence continues at coordinate 97,685,978 of NC_089250.1, forward strand.
ACGTACAGCTTTGAATTTTAAACACTTTCAACCAATTCAGGCTATTTAGTCATAGGCACTGCTGCATTTTCCTTTTACAAATGTCTTTCTGTATAATGTCCTGTAATTAGAACAGGAAATCATTGAGTAACTGTAAGATGAATAAGAGCACTTAGACTGAAAGGAAAATTACCTTCCGAGAAATTATATGCCTTTTTTTTTTTTTTTTTTTTTTTTGCTGCATGTTACAATGTTGGTAATGATAGTAACAGCTGTAGCTACTCTTATCTGTAGAATTTTCATGCTTAGGTTTTCTGGAATAAAAAAAATTTCATTTTCAGTAATAATCAAAAATGAATGGATGGAAAATAGGAAATGCCTAATTATGACAAATATTCAGTGTCACAACAGAGCAGCAATTAAGTGGAAACTTCAATATAATTGTCAATAGCAGTAAGAATTGGAACAGTGCCAGGTATATAAAGTTGATGCTTTGCTGTTGGTTGTTGCTAGGAGCACAGTGAAAAGTATAAAGCTTTGAGAAAGGAATGCCTAATGTAATAAAGTAACAGAAAGAAACATAAATCTTTGTAAGAGCCTCTCATATTGACATTTATTTTACTTAAATTGTCTGAAAACTAGACATCAAGTTTTATAACATGAGCAAATTCATATTTGCTTGGGGAACAAAAAAAAGAACACTGTATATTATCCTTGAAGGACTAGGGACATTGTGTCTCAAACATAACCTTCATACATATTTGGAATCTTTTAAGTGAAAATCTTTAAATGTTTGTTTCTGTTGGCATCCAAATGCATTTGCCCTAATACGATTAAGAGAACTAAAGGGCAAAATACTTGGCAGATTTTTCACTTGAGGTAATTAGGTGCAGGAAGGAACATGCATACTTTTTCCACCAGGCTCTATAAAATCCTGGTGCGAGGGTTTTTTAAGCTTTTTTTTTTTTCTTTTTAAGCTTACTGTGATGTTAGAAGTAGATTATAGTGGTTTTCAGTAAGCATACTAGTGTGATGTTTCCGAACAAGCCTTCTCTCCTCCCCCTAGAATGAAAAAGAAAGTTACATTTCTAAATTGTTGTGTAAGAGATAAAAGCAAATTTCTCCTCCGGAATTTATGTTTTCAGCCTTCTGTGCATTTGGCCACCATTATCTATTTTAAAAAATAGCATTATGGATATTTGAAAGTCAATGCTCCATTAATTCATTGTGTTTGCTATTTCATGCATCTCTCTTTTTACAAAGACGACTTGAGCAACATGCTATTCAGAATGAATGCGGGCTCTTACCCTCTCCCCCCACCCTCTCCCCACCCCCAGCCCAATGCTGAGGATTAAAGCAATGGTATACAGTTACTGTTTGAAAAGCTTGGGTGGAGTCTCACGTTGTAATTATAGTTTCTCAGTGGAATTCTGTTTTGGACTTTGAAAATATATAAATAAGTGAAAAATTGACATTGAGAGAGGTTAACAAAACGTGTAATTATGATATAAGCGCAGGATTAGAGTAATTTTGGTTGAGCATTACAAGCAGTGTACTTTTAGGTATTAACTTTTAATAGGCAAAGTTCTTTTCATTGAAGTTGAAATGAGGTTGAGTAATTTGGGGACTCATTCCCTTTGAATATTTCATTTTAAAATAGGCATACTCATAAGCATACTCACTTCACTTTGTTTTTTTTTTTTTGGTGGAGGGAGTACTTGAGGAATGGGATGACATTTTAATAGAATATCTTAATTATGGTCTGAAATTTCAGTCTTTGGTACCATTAATTTATTGCTGGTCATTTTCTGTTGACAGAAATCAAATAATGTATATATAACCCAACCAACTGCAGCCAAATAGTGTGTGTTAGAGAAAGATTCCTTAGGGTAATACTTTGATTTCTTTCCCCATGTGGGTGTGGCTGAAAGATAATCTTTGTTCCAGGAACACTTTGTTTATCTTTTGCTAAACAAATGTGCAATTTATCCACTCTTTATTCATTCTTAGATTTATCTGCTAGACCTATTATGAACTGGAAAGGGGAAAATGTCCTACACAGCCTTATTGTCAGCTCTTATTGTCAGCCTTATTGTCAGTTTCATGCGTAACTTTGTATAGGAGTGTTTGTTTATGTGTGTATGAAATGCATAGGAGGTAGGAAGTAACTGAGGAATTTAAAAAAGAATTTTTGAAAGGATTGTTTGGCTTTATTTATTTCTTAGCGTACTAGGGCAAAAATAAAATATGACAGCTGTTGAACAATTTACTTTTTTGTAGCTGTGTCAGGAAGAAGTTAATTTAATGCGAAGGCTTAGGAGGAAGTTATAGGATCATAGAATTTTGGACTTGGAAAGCACTTGCAAACCCATAGTTTTATATTCCATAGTAAAGTGACCACACTTTGCCTTAAAAAAAAAAATTATGTTTCTTCGGTTCAAGAAACTTCTGCCTAAACAACAAAGAAGAGACTCAGGGTATCTTCACTCAATGAAACTTTGACCTAGATGAATTGTTGGTTCTTCCAGATCTCACCTCTACACTGGATCTTATCTTGACTCTCACCTAGAATGCTTGTTCACCTCTGCACAGGAGTCCTCAGGGTCTCATGGGCTTCCTCTGCTTTTTGTAAATATTAAAGACAGCTCCTCTGGGAACATCTAATTGTAAGGTTGGAAATTTGCCTCTGCCCAAACAATGCTGAAATTCTGCTCCAAATAGATGATTCTGTTCATATACAACAAAATTATAATGATTTTTTAAATCGGTAAACACTGCCACATTAGACCGGGTCCCAGCTGTGCGCCTAACCTCTCAGCCAGGGGTAGGGATTCTAGGTTTGCACAACCTAAGAGTTGGCTTGATTTCCTATCACGTAAATAGAAAGTAGAAAGTTGATAAACATGAAGGTGTGTCAATATTGTTAAATTGTTGCAATGGGAATTGAGGTATTCCAAAATAAGAACACTGACTTAACCAGAGTAGAATTCTAACATAGAACAGGCTGAATTCCATAGTTGTGGATGAAACAGACATCTCTTATTTCATTTGATCAAAGACCACTATCCTCACTCCTAATGTAAATTAGTTAAATCCCTTTAACAACAATATGTCAAAGGAAAGATAATTTACTTCAGCCACACCCTTATTGGAAAAGAAATCAAGATATTACCCTAAGGATAATGTTATTATTATTAGTGACATTTTGTCATAATGAAAAGCTCATCAAGCTTGGAGTTAAAAAGTTGAGTTATAATCTCACCTCTATCACTTTCTAGTTCCTTGAAATCCTAGAATAGTCACTGGAGAGTCTGATTCTGGACTTCCCCATCTCTAAGGGTCTATTAACAAGGTGTCTTGGCACTAATAGGGTTGTTGTGAGAAACAACAATAAAAGATATGTTGTGTGAAAGGCCTTTGTACATTTTAATGTTTTATTATTAGCACCAGCCATCACAGTAATATTTTTGCTCTGCTTTCTAAGCAGGAAAGCAGTTCCTTGTATTTTTGTTTGAGTGTTTTTTTACATTCACTGTCTTCTGTGATACCTGTAACAATGTTAGTAAAGTGTAAAAATGTTAGTAAACTGGCAAGGAGAAGAGAATTTGGTCCCTTATTATTTCAGGTACAGTGGAGTTTTGAATAGAAACATATACTGGAAAATAGGAAAATATATGTGTGTGTGTGTATGTGTATATATATATATATATATATATATGGAAAGAAAGATCAAAACCCCACTGAGTATATCATTGTAAGTCTATGCAAAAAAGCTAAACTCAAGTGGGGTTTTCACATTTTAATGTACATGAACTATCTGGGGACTTGTCAAAGATATCATAAATTCCTGGGACACTGCTTTAGAGATTCTGAATCAGAGGTTCTTAAGGTTCTCTGCCTTCCTGCATTCTCCTGTGTGATTCTGATAAGAGCCGTCCCAGAACATTCTTAGAGATACTGTCTCCAGAATGAATGGACATCGTTCATAGCATGTGTTTCCATGACTTGGGATCAGAGGAAATTTGCTTTTTTTCTTCCAATAGAAAGAAAAGGACTCAAGGTTTGGTTAGTGTTTTATAGAGTCTGTGAAGAAATAGAGACAAATGTTTCAAGGATGAGGTGGAGTCAAAAAAAAAAAAAAAAGTCATTTCTAAGCACAGAACATAGCCAGGGACTGATTTCATCCAGAATAGGTAATTAAGAAGAACCTAGAGATGGTATCCTCATGGAGAATGAAGGAATAAGAAGTGAAGTGGTCCCAAGAGTCCAGGGGACATCATCTGGTATAAAACTGACTCTGAAACATCCATTTTTTTTTTTTTTTTACCATTGTTCAACCTTAGAAGTATGACTTTCTCCATTTCAAGAATGTGTGAAAACACTAGTACAGCTCCCCCCACCCCCCCCACACACACCACCACTTCCATCTCAAAACTGAAATCAACAGGCATTTTTATGGTATTTACTATGTACCAGAGATGGTGTTAGGGGCTGAGCATGCTGAAATAAATCCTGGGGGTTCGTGGTTATACCCCCCTGGCTGTCATCTTGGATAATCTTGGACAAATCTTGGTCATCTTGGACAAATAGAGTGCAATAATGCAATTGACACATTAGAAGCTGCTTCTTCAAACAGTACTCAGACACTCTGGAATTCTGATGATGTTTTCATAAATATTCTCACTAAAACTTTTTTTCACTTTAACTCTGTAGAAAGCACAAATTTGAACTAGTGTCTTGGTCTACTGTAGAAATCTCAAGTTGGCATGCCTTGGGACATGTATCAGCATCTTTAAACTATTTTTCATTGGGGACTTGCCTTCAGTGTAAACATATTTCCTTTTAATTAAGTGCACCAGCTGATGAAGTGGCTACCCACAAACCAGGCAGGAGTCTAAGCAACAGAAACTGTTAAAAGATGTCATCTTGAAATCAGCTAAACATCTCCATTCTGGAAGAAGCCTCCAGCCTGAGGAACTAAGTGAACATAATTAGAAATACATCTGGGTATTGGTCTCCTATCAGAAAAGGTCACATGCACACCTTCCATTGGTACTGGTTATGTTCCATCATTATGTTCTGTCCTTCCTCATTCGTCTCCCACTGGTTGCCAGATGGCCACGATAATGTTGGTATCCTTAACAACTGTTTTGTGCAATTCCCTGCAGCATGGTAAAGGCTCGAAATATTGAGTGTTTTCCCTTTGGATAAGCAAGTGACATATCTGGGAATTGCTTGCAAATGCCCTGATGGTGTGGTTATAGAGAGTGATGGCAAACTGGGTCATGGAGCCCAAATTCAGCTTGACATTGTACAGTTGGCAGGATATCAAAGGGGAGGGGGTGGTTGCCATTTCTCCAGCTTAAGATAAAGAAGGATTAATCCATGCAGAATCTAGTTTTTGTAAATATGGTGACATGTAACTAAGCATTAAAATCGTTATAAGAGGGAACTTCATTAAAGTTGCTGAAATGTTCTCCTGAGTTAAGTTGGTTCTGATGGAGCTCTCACAAGGATGCTTGGGGAGTCCTCTCAGTGTGGTTCTCTGAATTGTGCCAAGTTACCAGATGGATCTGAGGAACATTAGAAGATAGGGGGTATGGGTCGGGGGGAGGGTGGAGAAGGTGGATGTATCAATCACACTGAGATAGATCACACTACAAAAAGCAACCTCTAAATCAGACTCACTTGAAACAACAAGTGTTTATGTTGTACATCCATTTAGGACCAACCAGGTGCTTTGTTCCATGTTATCCTCACTCAAGACCAAAATTGGCTGAGTAGCCACTATTTGAAGCATTACAGATGTCCGGAACAAAGGGAGGGAGACAGTATGTTTAGTTGCACTCTGGATTTTAAAGGTGCCACCCACTTCTGCCATATTTCACTGGCCATAACCAGTCACATGGCCATTTGTCTTCAACGGTGGTCTTTCCACAGGACCATAATGGGAGCAAGATATATTCATTGAACAGCACTAACAACCGCAGAGCAGGTGATGATGTTCTTGAGACCCATGGATATCTCTCTTGGGCCAAATGGCCTTTAGACAGGCTTCAAGCACTGAAGATTATATAATCCAAAATAAAAGCAACACAGAACTGTGGAAATAAATACAAAGAGGCTCAACAAAATTCTGAATTTTCTTATTGATAAAATAATATTAATTATAAATAAAATATAATAATATATTTATGCACGTCAGATTCTTTCAAGACAGTTTTCTAGTTCTGCTGCTTGCCAATGACCTAAACATTGTTCAATCTGTCTATGGGGTTATGGATCCAACTCTTTCTTTCTTTATTGGTACCTGAGGCTTTTTCATGGAGCTGGATGAGTGATGGGGCTGAGAGGATGCTAGTATTAGCTAGACTGTGCTAAAGATGAATCAATACAAGAATCTTGCTGAAGACTATATTTTTAGGACAGAACCAGAGGTGAGCATTGAAATGATGCCATGGCTGCCACAGTTCTTTGTTGGAGGGAAGGAAGTAATGGAAGTGTTTTCTCGTTTGTCTAGGGGAGGACGAGGAAGAAACGAATGTGATAGTTCTCAGCTACCCTCAGTACTGCCGCTACCGCTCCATGCTGAAGCGCATCCAGGATAAGCCGTCTTCCATTCTCACGGACCAGTTTGCGTTAGCCCTGGGGGGCATCGCGGTGGTCAGCAAGAACCCTCAGATCCTGTACTGTCGGGACACCTTCGACCACCCGACTCTCATAGAAAACGAGAGCATATGCGATGAGTTTGGTGAGTCTTTTCATGATTTTTTTTTTCCTGCATGAAACTTGTGCGTGTGTGGCTGGTTGTTTTCAGTGCTTGTTAGGAGCAGTGGTGGGGAACGGGGCTGACTTTCACAAGCCTGGTGTGCCACCCCCACCCCCCTCCTCCCGCAGTGATTGCCGCAATAAGACGTCACCGCCTCCTTGGCAGCCTCTGTTTCCCAGGGCACAGGATTATTATTTAGAATTTGTTGTTCAAGACAGAGTCTGGAATTGCTTGGTCGACCTTGAAATTGGACTTTATAGGATAGGAAGCTTTTATGCTAGTCGTTTCTTAAAAGGCTTTGGCTCTTCAGATACTGATTGTTTTAAATTTAACTGATCACTTCCTTTTCCATGGTATGTATGCGTGCTAAGTCGTTTCAGTCGTGTCCAACTGTTTGTGACCCTGTGGACCATGATCCTCCAGGTTTCTGTGTCCATGGGATTCTCTAGGCAAGAATACTGGAGTGGGTTGCCAGGACCTCCTCCAGGAGATCTTTGTGACCCAGGGATCAAACCCACATCTCTTATGTCTCCTGCATTGGCAGGTGGGTTCTTTACCACTAGTGCCACCACGAAGAACTATAAAAATACACTAGTTTAAAAAGAATACACCATTTTAACCACTTCATTACTATAAGGTAGATAGATAGATATGTAATAGATCCCCATGCCCCTGAATTTTGAATAGCTATAAGCTGTATGTGTAAAAATCACATCAGTTTCAAAGACTTGGAAGGAATAAAAAATTATAAACTAAATTAAAAAATAAATAAAAAGTTAACTCAGGTTAAATTTAGCTGCTGCTGCTGCTGCTAAGTCGCTTCAGTCTTGTCAAACTCTGTGCGACCCCATAGACGGCAGCCCACTAGGCTCCCCCGTCCCTGGGATTCTCCAGGCAAGAACACTGGAGTGGGTTGCCATTTCCTTCTCCAAAGCATGAAGGTGAAAAGAGAAAAGTGAAGTCACTCAGTTGTGTCTGACTCTTAGCGACCCCATGGACTGCAGCCTATCAGGCTCCTCTGTCCATGGAATTTTCCAGGTAGGAGTACTGGAGTGGGTTGCCATTGCCTTCTCCAATTTAGCTGATAGAATTAAACTATTTAGGTCTTAGTTAAGAGGCTGAAAACATCAAGAAGACAATTGCCTTGGTTTTAATTCATTTCACTATTCCATAATACTATATTTAGTTCCCTTCTTTAAGATCATATGCTGTTTAAATTTCTTGGATGTGTTCAAAATATCTGGAGAGTAAGAAATTACCAAATTTTAAGTTTTGCTTGACTCTTCATCTATTCTCTTACATGTATAAGTAGTATTGGAGAAAGAAATGTCAACCCACTCCAGTATTCTTGCCTGGAGAATCCCATGGACAGAGGAACCTGGTGGGCTACAGTCCATGGGGTCTCAAAGAGTCAGACATGACAAAGAATGACTAAACAATAACAATAATATCTTTATACACTGTACCCATCAAAGATGGATATGTGTACATGTATCTGTATCTGCATCTCTGTTTAGCTGACTGGTCATGAGTTCTCTGTAGACAGAAGGAAAGGAGGAGAAGATAGGACATCCTCAGTTGTGGAGACCTTGCATGATGCCGTGAAAGATTTGAGACAAGATAAAATCACATCTCTCAAATCTTTACTTTCTCATATCTTCCTTGAAGATATTGGATTATATCAGAGATTCTTGATAGGCTGGGCAGGGATATCAGAATATTCTGGGGGTGCGTCATCATAGTACACACATGGCACCTGGAAGTTCCTATACTTACGGAGGCAAGAACAGCCCCCTCACCATGTCCCTTCCCTAGGGATCACCACCATAGAGCAGGCAGGGTGATAATGGAGCCATGCTGACTCCTTCATTGGCACCTGGGTGCAGAAGTGGTAGAGACCTGTGGCCTAGAGAGCACAAGGTCCCTTTGAGCAAGAGCATTCCTTGATTCCTTTGGGTAATGTTTTTCCATGGATGCCTCGTTTTGCGAATTATGCAGATTCAGATTATTATTCCTAGTCATCACAGACCTTCACATGGCTTGGGGAGTCCACAGTGACCTCTCTAGTCTGATTATACATGACACCAGCAGCCCTGGAGCAGAGGCAGGTGGGATGTTGTAAGTAGGTGTGGTGGGCAGAGGAGGGTAAGGGTGACCAGATGGCTTATCTGGATCCAAGAAGGAGGGGAAGAAAGAGCAGAAGGAGAACTACGTTTATTAGACATGACTCTTCTGGGGTTTAGTTCAGTTCAGTCGCTCAATCATGTCTGACTCTTTGTGACCCCATGAATCGCAGCACGCCAGTCCTCCCTTTCCGTCACCAACTCCCAGAGTTTACTCAAACCCATGTCCATCGAGTCAGTGATGCCATCCAGCCATCTCATCCTCTGTTGTCCCCTTCTCCTCCTGCCCCCAACCTGTCCCAGCATCAGAGTCTTTTCCAATGAGTCAACGCTTCTCATGAGGTGGCCAAAGTATTGGAGTTTCAGCTTCAGCATCAGTCCTTTCAATGAACACCCAGGACTGATCTCCTTTAAGACGGACTGGTTGGTTCTCCTTGCAGTCCAAGGGACTCTCAAGAGTCTTCTCCAACACCACAGCTCAAAAGCATCAATTGTTTGGTGCTCAGCTTTCTTCTCAGTCCAACTCTCACATCCACACATGACCACTGGAAAAAACATAGCCTTGACTAGACAGACCTTTGTTGGCAAAGTAATGTCTCTGCTTTTTAATATACTGTCTAGCTGGTCATAACTTTCCTTCCAAGGAGCAAGCATCTTTTAATTTCATGGCTGCAGTCACCATCTGTAGTGATTTTGGAGCCCAAAAAAATAAAGTCTGACTCTGTTTCCACATCTATTTGCCATGAAGTGATGGAACCAGATGCCATGATCTTAGTTTTCTGAATGTTGAGCTTTAAGCCAACTTTTTCACTCTCCTCTTTCACTTTCATCAAGAGGCTTTTTAGTTCCTCTTCACTTTCTGCCATAAGGGTGGTATCATCTGCATATCTGAGGTTATTGATATTTCTCCAGGCAGTCTTGATTCCAGCCTGTGCTTCCTCCAGCCCCACGTTTCCATGATGTACTCTGCATATAAGTTAAACAAGCAGGGTGCAGACTGTCTTTCTCAGATGCCTTCTACAGCTCTGGCTTATCAGTCTGTAAGAGAGTAATAGTGTTTATGCAACTTATTTTTTCCTTTTTCCAGGAAGATTTCCTTGTCATTCATAATATTGAAATTACCTTTTTTATTCAAGTAGTTGAATGTATCCAATACATTTTTAAAAAGAGTACTCTTTCCAGATCAGCATTTATAAATCTTCCCTTTTCAATACTTTTTTGAGTTTTTCCTTCTCTAGCCCCTACTTGCAAACCCTCCGTCTTGCTTGCTACTCAAGACGTCTCTAAATTCTTGATGCAAAATAGAACTAAAAAAATGCTTTCCCTAATTTAAGTGTATTCAGAATTAGAGTTTCACAATGTAATATAATGAAAAAATGTTTTAACCTTTTTGGCTAAATTAAGAGTTATTAGTCATTGAGTTTCAAAGCTGTTGCATCTAGAATTGGTAATAGAAGTTCCAATTTAACAGTGATCACAATGGTTGTTAAGAGTTACTAAATTAGTTTTAAATGTTCTCACAAAAACAAGCATCTGACTTTTAAATATTTTCCTGAACTTTCGTCTGGTAATGCTGCTTTTTCTTCCCCAGTCTCTTAAAGTGGAAGCTTTCTTTTGGAATAAAGGTACCTTTGTTAAAGAGCTTCTAGATGACTAGTCTAAAAATTAGTATATTAGTATTTTTGTAGTTAAGTTTGTACTTCAAATATTTGGTACTTCTTATAGGATTTCATTTTAGTTTTAGTAAGAGAACAACAACAACAACAATAAAAACCCAAAAAACTTATTCTGACCTGATTTAAAAACCTTCACCAACATCCCTCCTTTACTTTCCACTTCTGGTCATACATGTTAATTTCCAGAGAAATTCCTTTTAAACCTCCAACCGGTGCTATTTGAAATCAGCATGGGTTAAAGGGTTTGTTAAAATGTGGGGTTGGGTTTCTCCAACCAACTAACAGTTGGTGGAAGAACATAAATTTAATTAGTGACTGGCATTAAACAAATGTTCCTAATATTAAACACTGCCAGATGACTGAAACACTTCTGTCAGATTACCGTGAGTGCCAGGGGGCCCACAGATGAATTTTCTACACAGTATATATTCTGTACCACACGTTTGGTGACTTCAGTAATTGGTCAAATGTAATTTAGGTAACAGTATGCCTAGGCTGTAAAAATCAAATTTTATTAGCCATATCACCAGGTGGATGAATGGTAGAGCTGATGGCAAAGAGTTTATAGCATTTAGCAACTACACCTTTGACACATGAAATTCATAAATTGCCATAAAATACCTCCAAGGCCCTTCTCAAAAGGACAGTGTCTACTTTCCTATGATTAAATAATGTTTATTTTATTAACTAATATAATTTTTGCTCTCTTCTATTAAATGCGATTACAGAGTGGGGGTGAGAGAGGGGTTTCAAAAGATAAATAAAAGGCAGTCCTCGCTCATTTTGAGGATTTAAAACCTAATTGGGGAAGACAGGATTAACACAACTGAAAGTTTAACTAATGTTACAGGAAAGTCAGGGACGAAGTATTGGATGAGTGTTGCAGAAAGCAAGTTCAGGAGGCATTTCGCAGTGAGCTGGGGGCGTGGAGGAGGTGACCTGGCTGGAGAAGATAGTCGTCGTGGTGAAGGGTCGGGAAAAACCTCTGGAAAAGGCAGGGCTGGATCTGGTTTCTAAAAATAGAGAATAGTGGGGGAGGGATAACTTGGGAGATTGGGATGGGCATATACACTGATAACTAAAGAACCTGCTGTGTAGCCCAGGACACTCTCCTCAATACTCTGTAATGACTTGTGTAGGAAAAGCCTCCAAAACAAGAGTGGATGTATGTATACGTTTAACTAATTAACTGTGCTGTGCAGCTGACACTAACACAACATTGTGAATCAACTAGACTCCAATAAAAGCTTTTTAAAAATAAAATACAAATAGGGAGAGAGGGCATTAGGAAAGTTTTGGCAATGCCCAGATCATTTAAAATTCACATTCCGACATCATTAGGAATGACCGTCTTCAGCCTAGGTCGGCTGTTGGGCTCTCTCAGATCTGTTTGCCCACAGTCCTCACTCTCCCGTCTCTGTGCCCTCCAGGCGGCCCAGTGCCCTCTCTGCCAGAAGGACGTGGACGTGAGGCAGAGGACCCGGGCTGGGACAAACCCAGTCCATGACTTCGCAAGGGAACTGGGCTTTCTTTCTTGAACAGGGTTGCCCCCTCTTTTCTTCTGTGTGCCTTCCAGCTTATTCACATTCCCCAGGTTCACCTCTGAAAATGGACTTTGCTCATGTGACAGCCTTGCCCAACTGGCTGGACACCTCTCCTCCCCTTCCACCGTCTCTATTGTCTTAATGTCGTCCATTGAATAGCAGATTTAATTGAACAATAAAAGTAAGGCTTTTAAATCTACAATGAGTCCCTGTAAATAAATTCTCTGTGGAATTTTATGAAGCTGTTTAATGAAAAGTTTGATTAGAAACTATTAAAGAAAAATAGAATAGATGAAATTTTCATCATTTAGTCCCACGTTACAGTAGTGTCATTTTGATTTTTATTTACATTGAGATATTCAGAATAGAGTAAATATATCCTGGTTTTAATTAACTGTTCTCCTTACTTGGGAAAGGTTATTTTAGGCTTGAAGGGTTTTGATAGCATACCATCTGCTTTCTTCACTGTATTTTATTCAAGTCCCTTCTTTGCTCACAGTGCAGTACAATGTCTAAACCTATGACATAAGCATAAATTGAATCATATTAATGGCAGGTGATAGAAAAGCTTCAGCCTAGACATCCTGCCTGCATTCTTCCATCTTGTCAGTTACAGTGCTCTTAAAGGCAATATGCTGTTTTCTTAGCAAAAGAGAACTGGCTATTTTTAAAGCTAAAGCAATGGACTCCACACAAAAGCATTAAGAAAACTGGTTGTATTGCACATGCAATGAGGAAATGAGCTTATAATAACAATGAGGGGAAAGTGACATTACGAATGGCATTTTTTTCCCATAAAAATCTCTACATAAAATTTCTGGCCCCTCTGTCCTGTTAGAATCTGCTAGCATAATGCATTCTCTGACAGCCCCCTACCTTGCTTTTACCTCTTTTTATAATTTGATGATCCTTTGGTAAAGCACATACTCTCATTTATAGTGTGTTATTGTCTCCACTGTAGAGGAAACACACATGCAAACATATTGTCTGTTTTTCCTGTTAGAACAGTAAAATGTCCACCAGTTTGTAATGCACAGTGTTTACATTAATATCACATAGATTGACTTCACATGTGCGAACTGTTGACAGCCAAACCCAAACAGAGGCACCCGCAGCAGATAAATGGATAATTTTAAGGTATTGGCTCCTATCAGAGGTGTGAGGCAGACCCAACGTAAGTGAGATGAAATCAGTTTTTAAAGGTGGGTGGGGCTAAATGGATTAAGACATGGTGGGTTAAAAAATAATAAAAATATGGTTTATTTTTGGTTTGAGTTTTTAATTGCAGAGAGACAGAAGTAGTCATGCTTCTAAATTCTTTGGCAGATGGTGTGTGCCTCTGTATGTGGGTGTCTTGACCAAGGAGTGGGGTGGGGTTAAAGGAAGGATGCGGTAAGTCACCTGAAAAGAACAGAGATGAAATGGACTGTCATCTTGGTGTTTGGTCCATGTATAGAGCACTGTAAGCTCTGACTTCAGGGAGAAGTTGGCTACATCAATATTAAGACGTATACTCTGCTGAGGGCCTGGAAGGCATCACGGTGTAGTAAAAAGAGTTTAGGATTATAGGTATGTAGCCCAGGTTAATCAAGACCCAACCGTCTGGCTTGCTGTGCCTCTGGGCAGGTGATGTAAGGCCCCTCACTTGTCCCATCTATAAAATCCTGCAGTAACAACCCACTTGCTGGGCTCAGAAAAAGTTTGTATTCATTCATTTTTTGAAAAGACATTCTCTTGATAAATGAAGATTCACTACTGTTTCTATTAGAGTCTTACGCCTTAGACAACTTGTATGTAGTCATCTAAACCCACCTTGCTCTTTGAATAATAAAGTAACCATTTTCCTAAGGCTCGGGGGCTCATACTGGAACCTTAATGGAAAAGAAGTTTTCTACTTTTTACAGTATGTTTTAAAGACACTTTTCTGACTCTGCCCTGAATTTTTCCATTTTCATGTTGGGTAAAATAATGACATTATAGACAAAAGAAGAAAAAGCAGAGGGAGGGAGGGAAACATAAGAGGGGATAAAACCTTGACTTTCTATGAAAGAAAACTCAGGATGTATAAAATTATTTTGAAGCTTAAAGGATGAGCTGGACTCTGCCTCTTCCCCTCTAAACATCACATGTTTTGCTGGAAACGAAAGGAAAGGCAGTTGTTTTGTTAAGGATCATGGGAATTTGTAAGTGAGTAAACATTTTTTTCTTGCCAAAGTAGGTTTCATGGTCTCAGTGGATTTTGACGACCAAATGGCTTTGTTCCTGGTTCCTGTACACACTCAGGCTTCTCCCGCCTGCCTGCCTACCGTGCCCCCTGCCTCCCAAATGATAACAAGGCAGATGTTTCTGTTTAATAGAAGCCAAGTGGAAAAGGAGTTGTGCTTCTTACGTATTGCTGTTTCTGCAGAAGACCTTTACCTTCAGAGTCCTCACTTGAAGGATTGCTTTGTCTTGGAAATTTTCTAGAAGTTCTGTTTATTGTTAGAGGGTGGTCTAACCGAGACCACTCTTGGTACCTGCTCTTTATTGCATCTAGTTTCTGAAGTAGGAACAGAGAGAATGATAAGTTCATTGTGGCAGTTAGTAAACCAAACCCCAAGACAGCTGCTGGTCATGTTGGGTGTAATATGCTCTAGCGTCCATGGAATGATTAGACTGTCCAGTCATTGGACAGCCAAGCTTTGACTTCCAGGACAGTAAGTCACAAGAGGGCTGGAGAACAGGCCTCCTCAGGCACAGGCATTGGAAGCTGGGTGCCAACCCTTTTGTGGGGGGGGGGAGGGGGTTAATAAAAAGAATTTTAATGTTGCTATTGTAAATTAATTTAAAGTTATGATGTATGGAATGGGTAGGATTAGTGGATTTCTTTTCTATTTTTGAAACTTGAAAGGATATTTTAAAATAACTCTGGACTCCTTTTGTAGCTGAGTGGACTCGATGGGTTATTAAAAACTATTTGGACTCATGGGCTCAATAAACTCTTGTCAGCCTAGAAGAAAGGATTTGTGTCTATATTGGCTAATATTTCGTGTAGAATTTCATAGAGAAAAGCAAGAAAGTTATATTCCATTACATTAGCAAGACCAACATATTGCTCTCTGTTGTTCAGTTGCCCAGTCCTGTCTGACTCTTTGCGATCCCGTGGACTGCAGCATGCCAGGCTTCCCTGTCCTTCACCATCTTCCAGAGCTTGCTCCAACTCATGTCCATTGAGTCAATGATGCCATCCAACTATCTCATCCTCTGTCATCCCCTTCTACTCCTGCCTTCAATCTTTCCCAACATCAGGGTCTTTTCTGACTGCTTTCTAGGATGAAACAAATATTTTTACTAATTAAATTAAATTAATTAAATTAAAACACTCTTTATGGGAAAGAGCTGGATCAAGGAAAAATCACAGACCAAAAAAGTCCTGGTTTGGGGTAGGGTTGGTAGAATGAGGTTCTGAATAAGTCTATATTCATTTGAGTTCTAAAATCCTCATGATAAATGAATATTCTCTGTAAACTCCTTTAGTCTGTCCTTTTGGGGAAACTGGATTGATTTAAGATCCTTGGACTGTAGGTCAGGCTGTCCAAGGCTGCTTAGGTCTCAGCATAGTGCCTGATATACAGTATGCACTTACCTGCTCATTCATTTCACCAATATCTACTCAATACCTACAGTACGAGTACTGATGTGGTCCTTGTGCACAAAGTTGTGAACAAGACAAGAAAACTCCCCATTCTTCAGGAGCTTACAGCGTGGTATGTGGGAAGGGTATTGACAAAATGTGAGCTAGCCATGAACCATGCATCCTAGGTATAGACCCTACCTCACAGAATTGTTGTGAAGATTAGATGAGTTAATGACCAAAAGCACTTAAATGGAACATGGCAAATACTGCTTAAGTACTTATGTTACCAGAATCTTCTTGTACCACTTGCTCTACCCAATACAACCATAACCACATATGGGGTCCACAGTGATTCCTCAAAAATCACGCACAAAATTGTTTCATACCTTTACAGACTGCTAGTGAAAATGAGGTATCATTTGCTACTCAAATTCATTCAACATACATTCACTCCAGAAATACTTGTTTGTTTGTCCTTCTGCCTGGAATGTGTTTCCACAGATATCATGGGTCTGGCTTCTTCTCATCATTCCAGCCTCATCTCAAATGTCTCCTCCCCAGAGAAGTCTTCTCTGACCATCCACTTTCCACAGATCTGCTCTAACCCATCACCCAATGTATTCATTTCATCACTTTCAGAAATGAACTCCTGTATTTGTCTCTTTATATGTTTTAGTCTGTCTCCCCACTCTCCACTCATACTACATATAAGCTCTTTAAGAGCAAGAAACTCATCTGTCTTTTCACAACAATGTGCCTGGAACTAGCACAATACTTGGCATATAGTAGGTGTGTAATCAATATTGATTAAGTGGGGACTTCCCTGGTGTTCCAGTGCTTAAGACTCCACACTTTCACTAAAGGGGTGGGGGGTGCTGGTTTGATCCCTGGTCAGGGACCTAAGATCCTGCATGCCATTCAGCATGACCAAAACATTAAAAAATTATATATATAATTAATATAATATAATAATTAATATAATTAATAATTATTATAATTTATAATATAATATATAATATAATAATAATTAATATATATAAAAATATATATCAGAAAAGTATAGATGAGGTGAGGCCGTGAGCATATATATATATATATATTCAACATATATATATACACATATATGTTGAGTGGATACATGCATACTGTGCACCGGTATCATGGTTCTCTGCCAGTTAACAGATAAGAACGCTTAAGCTCAGCAATGTTACACAGCTAGCCAGTGGTAAGGGCTCCCCTGATGGTATAGTTAGAATAATCTGCCCGCAAGTGGTAAACCAGGACTTGAACCTCAACAGTGTAACTCAATATCCGTGCTCTTAACCATTTCACTAGCATGCTACTCACCTTGGTCCCTGCTCAGAAAGGTCTTTCAGATTTCCTGAGATCATTAGGCAGACAGGAGCAGATAACTGAGCACCAGGTCTCTCCTGTAAATAGGATCTGTAGGATTTAAAGGGATTGGTGTGTGTTGGAGTGGTTAAGAGAGGAATGATGATAAAGATTCGAAATCCCATTGGATTGGGATCAAGTCTGAAGGCAGCCAGTGTCTTCTCTTGTCTGTGTGACTTAACAGCAGTCTCCCTGGTGTGGCCCTTGCTGTCTTATGGTCTCTTTTCAGCATACCAGTCAGATTGATCACTTCTCTGCTCAAATCTTCCAGTGGCTTCCCACCTCATCAGAGAAGCAGATAATGAATACCGAGCCCTTCTAGAGCTGAAACTCTTTAGAAGTTGAAAGGGGCAGTAGCAAACTAATGCTGTGTTCTCCCACACGCTTTATAAGACACGGGGTTCTGATACTGACAGGACTTTCATTATACACCTCTCTGTCATTTTCTTCTTAGAATGCATTGGCTTTCCCAACTTGGCATCCTTTTTTTTTTTTTTTTAATGAAAAAATTATAGGTCTAATTTCAAAAAAATGAAATGTATGCAAACTTTCCTGCTTCTGTCACTTCTTTATTCCTGTAGCACATAAATCATTTCCCTTTTTAAAATTAAATTTTGCTTGCCATGACTTGGTAATGGGTTTTCAAAGGAGGCAGAGTAGCCAAGCTGTTGGGTCAGGAGCCAGCTGTGCTGCCTGCTCAGGAAATCTTCTCACTGCTGGCTGCTGTGGGCCTTGATTCCATCATCTGGGCTTTATGCTCCCTTTGGAAGTTACCTAGGAATTCTCACCCTTACTCTCGTCTCTCGACCGCCTTTATGGCTCTCCAGTCACCATCCTGGAGGACGAAAGAACCTGGGACTTGGGCAAAAGAAGATTGTGTGTTCTAAGGCTTCTTGGGTGCTTATCCACGCATTCATTGAGCACTGACTGTTGAAAGCAAAACTCCAGATGTTGTTGGGATTTTGGCCTATCTTCCCAAAGCCCTTAAAACTGAAGTTGGTTGAGATAAAACCTAGAACAAGTGGTCACTGCCACTATTATCTGTGATCCTTTTAGCAGTCCCACATTTGAGCCATGAGTGACCTTTGCTGCAGGGTCACCATCCTAACATGCTGCCGATGCCGCAGTCAGTACTACCACCACCCCCCACGCCACCCCCACTCAGGCTGTTGACCCCCATGGACTCACTTTTCCTCCATGAAGTGAGACAAGCATGGCACTAAGGAGTCTAGAGTTACTTTTGACATTCAAAGGAGATGCTATCTGCCAAGCTTGGCAAATGGGAAACCTTGCCCTCTCAGGATGCTGCCAGGCATCTGCAAAGGGCTGAGGAGGTCAAAGTCTAGGTGCCACTGGAATTGAAAGATGAATGAAAAGAGGGCCTGGAGGTCAGGGGAGGACACTTAGAGGAAGTGGATCTTCAACTGGACGGTGACAGATTCAGAAAGGAGAACGTTATTTCAGGTGAGGACATGGAAAATACTCTGGACTTTGAAGCTCAGAGAATGAGGGTTGGTTTTTTTTTTTTTTCCTTTGCTGTTTTTAGCTTTTAGCATAAACAAAATTCAGCCTCCTAAGCAAAACTCTTTTTTTTTTCTCCTAGAGGATGTCACTTTCCCCTGAGGGCACACGTAGTTCTGGGTCCTGCTCTCACAGGTCCCATTGTGATTAGGACCCAGAGGAAGTTTCTTGGAGGAAAAATCAAGTTGTCTCTTATTAAATTGGAAATGTTCCCTTGGGTCCCTACGAAAGAAAGGAAGGGCTGCACCAACTGTGCGGCAGGGGGTAGAGGAGTGAGGAGCCAGGCGGCTGATTTTCTGGTTGTGTAAAGCGCTGCCTCTGGGCTGAGCAAGAAGCTTCAGAATCATCATCTGGGGCACTCTGCTTCTGTCCCTTCTGTGCTACTCAGTACTTTTCCAAAGTTGTTCTTTCCTTCTGCTTGGTACTAAAGTTAACCGTGTCAACTGCATTTCTCTTCACTAGATTCTAAGCTCCTAAAGAGGTAAGAATCATGCCTTCCTCATGTTTGTATCAATATATGTTTGTTGAAGGGTTTCCCCGGTGGCTCAGCAGTAAAGATCTGCCTGCAATGCAGGAGACGCGGGTTCAATCCCTGGGTTGGGAAGATCACCTGGAGGAGGGCATGGCAACCCACTCCAGTATTCTTGCCTGGAGAATCCCACGGACAGAGGAGCCTGGTGGACTACAGTTCATGGGGTCCCAAAGAGACATTACTAAAGTGAGTGAGCACACATGCATGCCTGTTTGTTGAGATGGTATAAAAACTTCACCAGATTCCAGAGGGCTTCAAGTGTCCCTCATCTTACCACCTTCCTTAGAGTCAAGGATTTCTTGACCTCAGTCCTTTAATAGTAGCTCATTGCCCACTGATTTAATTCTCAAGGGAAACTGTCTAGGTCAAAGGAACTGGTTTTCTCTCAACATTTACTCACCTTTCCAAACTAGAGGAACAACCTTCATAAATTGGTCCACATCTTTGGTTGGTGATTGCTCATTTGTTATGATGCTTAACAGTCCCTGGAGTCTTCACAGCCTACAGGTTGCTCTTTCTGAGAAAGCTGAGAAGCATCCTTAAGTTAGAGCAAATGGTAGCCTGTCTCCAGGGTCAGTGCATCCACCCTTCCTACCTCTACCTTTAGATATCAGAATTCATTGTGGAAATCAAGGAGCAGTGATGGGGCTATTAGCATACAGGACATTGACAAGTTCTATTGAAATGTGGCTTCTGTGGATCAGAAACATAGTACAGATTACAGTTCAGCCCGGAATCATGTCAGAAAGTGTTGGGAAAGAAGAGGCTCAGCCAGTATAATGTTCACGATAAGGAAGATTGCTTGGTGGATGGCACTTAGGCATGAAGTATACTTTATGGATCACTGACTGGCTCTGTGTTATTGAGGTTGAGGTCTTCTATCTCCCATAAGAGTTCTGCACAGAGGATTCCACATGAGGCAAGTTCACAACAGGCAGGGTTTAGCAGATCACACTGTCTTCCTCACGGTTCCTCACAGGAACATTGGGTCTTTAAAATAAGAGATAAAATATTTTAACAAAGATATCATACATACACGGTGCCAGAAACTACCCTCACAAGGCACTGACCCCTGTTCGGTCCCCAGCACATGCGCTTTCAGAAAGAGGGAGAAGACTAGTAATCGTTGGTTCTTCTGAGGTTTGCTTTTATTGTAGTACAGTTGACAGGTCTTATGCTCCGGGAAGTGCATTCCATCCCACAGTTCTTGAAAGAAAGGAAAGTGAAGTGTGCCAGGACTTGAACAAACAGGGAGTATTATAGACACCCCCTTTAAATGGACTTGCTGACACTGGATGCTAAGATCATCTGCCTGAGCTGAGGAGTTGGTCTCACCACTGCCAGCCTGCTAACTGCTCATCCTACCCTCAGCCGTGTCATTCACACCTCACAATGTCCTTCTCATGGAAGAGCTTTCCTCAGGCTTTTCAAAGACCTCCCAGTCTTTGATGCTTTACCTCAGAACGACTCTCTAAAACCAAGAGCAATGACTCTAAAACCAGGAGCACAGGGGTTGCTGGCCACATCGGGCAGTTGAACTGTTTAGCCAGTGGCTAAACAGGAGTGCAGTAGTGGTGGGACCTCAATAGGATGTGGGCCTCAGCTTCTCACACCGTGCCCTTAATGCTCTCCCCCAAAATGTGACCCAGTGCTAAGCGTATGGCATCACAGTTGCAGGATTATAAGCAGCAAGCCCTAATTAACCAGAATTTTCAGTTAACCAGATGCTCCCCATCCCTCATCCCCTTTTTATGATATTTCAAGAAGGAAAAAAAAAGAGTAAATAGTAAAAAAAAACCAGCTCATATGTTTTTCAAAATATTTTTCTCATTATGAAATTATTTCCATTATGGAAAGCACAAGTAAAATAATAATAATAATTGCCACTCTTCTGTGAGCATGAACCATATGTCAGGCCTTATGCTAAGCCCCTTTCATATATTTTCTTAATCTTTATAGCACTCCTATAAGGAGGCTCGAATTAACCAGGGGACGAAACAGACGCTCAGAAAGTTTACAGCAAGGAAGCCACAGAGCTAGTAGGTGGTCAGACTGGATTCCAGGTCAGGTCTGTCTGGCTTCAAAGCTGCTATGCTTATCCACGCTTTGATATTGCCTCCCTGAATAGCACCAATAATCTCATCAGTGTTTATCTGTTTCTTTCCAGTCTTTCCAAAGCATTTTTCAGAGAGAATATTTTATATATGCAATTGTTATATCTTAAAATTTCAGTTATTATAAAATAAACCTTTTCTCATATTATTATAAACATTTTTATAGACACCATTTTAATGTTTGCATAATAGTACATAAAATGAATGTATCAGAGTTTACATACCCCCTCTCTGTAAGAAGTTTATATCATTTCCTCCAGGGTTTTATTTGTCGCTTTAATGTATAATGTATAATTAACATTGTAATGAACATCTTTATATATAAAAACATCAGCATTTTGATGGTTTCTTTAGGATAAATTCCAGGAATCTCTTATTGCCAAAATTATTTTCCTTCTGAGCAGTAGTGGAGAGATCAGATAATCAGAGCCTGCTATGTGCTTAGTTTACAATCAGCTGTCTACAGAACCTTCCACAGCTATCGCTGAAGATACTGAGAACCAGTGCTCAGAATGAAAACCCAGGGTTTCTGTATAGCTCTAAAGCACAACAGGAAAAAAAATGTCTTCAGTGACTACTGTGCTTAGGCAAGAAACTGAGCTTAAGCAGAGATTTTTCACCTCATTATCAAGTCTCCAGAAAAACTTACCAAAATTTTGATTTTTAGTCTCAGACCTCCTGAATTTGCATGGGGAATGTCCTGTTACCAATTATTTTAATTACACTTGCACACGTAAGATTGAGGGTCAGGGACTACCTAAAGTTGGAGTCCTTGGTAATGGTGGTGGAGGATGGAAGTTGACAGCCTAACTATTTCTGCCAGCTCTTTCTTCCTTGTTAGCTTCTGTCCAGGCCTGATGGAGGAACCTGGGGCTGAAATTGGTGCCAGCATGAGTGGTAGAGTGTGGCAAGAAGTAGCAGTAGAAGGTAGGGTCTATTCCTTAGGCAGGTGTGCATGTATATATGCTCAGTTGCTCAGCCATGTCTGAGTCTGAGACCCCATGGACTACGTCCTGCCAGACTCCTCTGTCCATGGGATTTCTCAGGCAAGAATACTGGAGTGAGCTGCCATTCCCTCCTCCAGGGGATCTTCCCAACACAGGGATCGAACGTGTGTCTCTTGCATCTCCTTCATTGACAGGTGAATTCTCTACCACTGAGCCACCTGGGAAGCTCCCTCCTTAGGCAGGTGGCTCAGTTAAGACCTTGTGTTAAGTAAAAGTACAGAGCCAGGATTTTTGAGGGATACATGCTAGTGTATTGATTCCCAAGAAACTAAGGCATAACACAATGTACTAGAGAGGACGTTTGCCTGGAAGTCAAGAGACCTGGGTTCAGATCTAATCCTCATACTAAACAGGGAGCTTTGGCAACTCAGTTGACTCCTTGTTTCCGTGTCTTACATGTGAAATGGAACTTTGGACAGGATTTGTGAACTTTTGGGGATTTTGGCCCCTTTTGAGAATCTGATGAAAGCTAGGAGTCTTCTTTTGATAAAAATGTTCATGCAAATATCATGATGATGATGGTTCTGAACAATATTATTAGCAAAAATGAACATATCAAGCAAATGTAGAAAATTTTGCATATATTTTTCAGGATTCACAGACAACGTGAAACCTTGGGTTAAGAACCCTAAGCTTGCATGATCTTTAAGATCCCCTTTTGTCCTCACATTCTTGCATTCTATTAGTGAAATAATGATTTATAATAATTCTCTGTAAACTCATTTCTCTCAGCAACTCACTTCCCGAGAATTCCTTAAGATATATATAATAGCAGGAGCTCATAAGCTTTTATTGTATTGAGAGAGTACCGTGTTGTCAGGCAGTTTTAGGTCCCTAAATATAGTTTGTGTCCCTGAGTGATAATCCATGTAATGAGTCGTGTGAAAGGCTTGGTGAAGCCAACTTTACCATTTATTAAACACTTAATCCCAGCATTATCTCCTTAAATTCTTGCACCTATGCTTGGAGGCAGGTGTTGTTATCCCTGTTTTGCAGATGAGAAAAGTGAGGCTCAGAGGTGTTGAAGGAAGTCATCTGCCAGAGCTCCCCCAGGGATGGAGATGGGATTTGAACCCAGCTCCGTGGACTGTACAGTGGGTCCTCTAACAGTGCCTGCTGCTCTTGTTAGTAAACTGCTGACTCCTCTGATTCACTTCAATAATAATTACAGAACCAACTCGTGTGCAAAATTTTTTACATAAAGGACAAAAACAGTGTTCCCATAGGGGCTAGCCAACCACATTTTCCACATTCACCTGCACATCCCACCCTGCTTCCCCACCCTGGACAATGTCCACTTGGTGACTCACGTGAGTTTAGACGTGGTCAGTGGCCTCAGCCTTGTCTGGCCTGTCCTGATATCCTGCTCCAGGTGAGTTGTTAGACCAGGAAGACTTTGTGCAGACTGTGATGAGTTTGTGCCTTCAACAGGAATAGCATCAGGCCTGATGTTCTATTCATGTGCCCCGCTGGGCCCATTCTCACCAGGTGCTGTTGACAATCTAGTTTGCATAGGGTGTCCCATACCCATGGCCGCATCTGGCCTTTTGCTGTGCTAAAGTGTTTGGTTGGGACACCGCCGCACCACTCTCACGCGCTTACGTCCTATCTGTGGCTGTTTTGGTGCTGCCGCGGTGGAGCTGAGCAGGCCCTACAGAGCTGAAAATATTTATGCTCTGACCCTTAAGAGAAGAATCCTCTGACCCCTGATGCAGACCAAACAACCTGGGACTGTAGTTCATCAAATCTAAGACAATATGTTTGTAATACAGATTATTTTTACGTGTACCGCTTGGAATTAAAACAGCCTAATTATGAGACACTGTTTACTGGGAGACCACCAATTCTTGGAAAAACTGAAATCTGAAAAGAATTGTGCATCTTACAATCAAAATTTCATACTTTTCAGAGAGATGTTTTAGAGGTTTTTTTTTTAATGTAAATATGAATTGTCTTAAAGACTATTTTCGTTTGCTCGTAAATCAACCAGTTTGTTGAGTCCTTGTGAAACCTATAGTAACAGACTATGTCATGGGGCCCAGTGAATTAGAAAAGTGCTGACTTTTTGGCATCTGTCTTCCCAAAGACTGCTGCTATTAATGAGTAGAAGAAATATTTTGGCATTGTTTTCCGATACTATTTTCAACTGTTAGTATAAATATTTAGGGTGTTTCAGTACAGTGGCTTATGTGGCAGTAAAATTGTTAGTTCTTTTCTCTTAGGGCTGGTATATTTGAAGAGCATGCCTGTTCTTAAACCATGTTATGAGGCTATGTACAAAAGGCTTTGTAATAGTTTGGAATGGAAAACTTCTCAGATGCTGCCTATGGTCAGATTCTTACCAGTCTGAAAAATATGCTAATTACATACAAGACTCTGAGCAAGGAGAGGGAACTCAGTATTCCAATTTTAAACTTCCTCAGAACAAAAACAGGACACCACTTAAGGGGGAGGTAGTGATGAATGCACAGATAGCCTATGCCTCGTTATGTGTACACACATCCACCGTTATGCTTATACACACTTGCACACTCACATAAAATGTCCAGAGAGCATCTGTATTTGTGCATATAAGTCATGTTTTGTTTTTCTCCAGAAATAGAAATTTAGGAATTCTGAGTCAGGCCACTTCTTATTTGGCTAATTCAGCTGCCGAGTAAGTTATTAATGACCCCCAGATGTTGTTTATAGTGATTGGATATTTTCAGTTGTGAAATAATATTTTCTTTTTTGTGTGTGTGCAAGTGATATTTCTTAATATTCTCCATAGCATCTGAATCAAAGTTTGATGGCAGAACAGTTTGCATGTCCAATGTAATTGCTTCTAAGTGAGCTCTTCATTCTTCACATTTTTAGCTCTAATTGCTTTTTTTCCCATATGTCTAAAAATAAATATTTGCAAGTTTTGCGTTCTGCTACTCATTGTAATACATAAAATATTTGTACACTGAGCAAAATTCACTGATAATGTTCGCAATGGGCTATTTAGAGAAAGTAAGGTTTGTGTGGTAAGAGGAGATAAAATACATTTTTATTAGTCTAAATGCCAAAGACAGCCATTTATCATATTTTGAAAGAGTATTTTTAAAGGAGTGGCCAGATATTTGACCCCTGGGACTATTTAAATAGACTGAGTTGGAAAAAGAGATCTAGAGTCAAAAATAGTCTGTTTCGCTATACAATGGATATTTCAAATGATCTTTAGAGGTGGCAATCAGTTTTTGGTTATCAGGGGCAAGGGCCCCACTCTGTAGACTATCCAAGCCCCTGGCTTCCTGGGAAGGTCCCCTCTGCCTTCTTTTGAGTTTATTCCAGCTTATTAGCACCTCCACCCGAAGGCTGGCAGAGAAAAGGAGAGGAAGAAAAAATGAAGTCACTTCTGCTGTTCTTAATGGTCTTTGGAAAGAATGGATCATGAATGAAATAGAAACCAGTGGGAAAAATAAGCTATTGGATTTTCTGTTTTCTTTTATCCTTGCCTTCCTCCATCAACACAGATAATCAATAGTTGGCTTAAAAACTCTTAAATGAACTCTACATCAGAAGGCTTTGCAGTTATAATAGCAATATCATTATTTTATTTACACTCCCAAAGTTGGGTGAATTCCAAAGAGGTAAATATTAACCAGTCTCCATGTTGCCATGTTCCTGAGCTTTATTTTTTTCAAACCTTCCCCTAATCCATTTTTATGCACAAAATTCCCCTCCCCCCATGTTAAAGGTAACAGTTATTTGTACGGGTTCTGATATGAACATCTGCTTGGCCACCATAACTTAAACTCATGTCTTAGGATCCTGGTGTTATTTTGTGTTACTGAATGTTGGCAGATTTGACCTCCGTCATTGTGTTTACTTCTGAATGCGTTGTTATACTTACAGTTCACCCAGAACAATCTGTGACAAAGGTTTGCTTTTATCAGAACAGCTGCCAGATTTATATCACATCTCAGGGTTCTATAGGACGTGACAATAAAGTCATTCTTCAGTGTTTGCATTATTTAGCCATCTTTTGGATGTGTGTTCTTTAGGGTATCCTGGCTACATACATCTCAAATTTCAGCCCCTCTCTTGGACCACCAGGCAGCCCAGAGCTTTTGAGCTTTGTCTTGGAAGCTCCTTCCATCGATCAGAATACCAAATTTACATTGTTAGGTTCCCTGGAGGTGTTAGAGCTCTGGATTCAGCAATTATTGTGAATAAGAACCTTGCACTAGGGTGAGTGCCAACATTCCAAGTGCGAGCACAATGGAAAAGAGAAGTGGTTTATGTTAGAATATGGTCACATTCTTCTGATTAAACCCACTCAAAAAAGACAACATTGTAATATTTTCCAATGACTGTTTATCATGAATTACGTCAGCCTTCGTTTAAATTGCTATTATTTCTCCTTAATGCTTCTTGGTGCCTGCATAATTTACGGCACTGGCAGCCTCGGGACCATGAAATAACCTTTCACAACCAATGCACAATAGTCAAGAGCATGGCGTTTTTGTTGTTAATTATTATAAGACTCCTTTAACTTTTACAAAGTGACATAAAATATTGTTGAGGTATTTATGGTTTGAACTACTTTTACATGGATCTATTTTGCTTCTGGCTAGTTCTTAACTAAAGCAATCATTTGTGGTTATTAGGCCGCCGGAGATATTATGTCAGAACTAGTTTAAGAGTATTATTATGTATCACATGTCATACACTACATGTCAGCACTTGAGGCTGCCTTTCAATAAAAACAAATGTAATTTTAGTTTGTGCTCTTTTAGGGATCGACAATTTGTAAGCTAACCTGAGTTCATTCGAAGGTGTCCCAACCATTGGGGAGGGAGCCTGTCTCAGCCTTCACTGTTCGTCTGTTTCCTGTGGATTTAAGACCTTTCCAAAACAAACCTTGGCCAAGGTTTAATTCGGAGTGAAGATTTGCTTCTAGAAAGCAACAGAATTAGCAAAGACTGATTAATTGCCCATGGCTGAGCTGAGTTTGGTTCCCCCATTTGGTGGATTTTCTTCTAGATTTCCTAGAAGAAATCTAGGTCTTCTGGACTTGAGGAGAGTCCAGCCCAGTGAAGACCTTGCCTCACTGTTAGAGGCTACCCCAATATCCTGGAGAGAAGTCTTGAGTGAAGAGTGGTAGAAATAAAAAGGAGGGGATCACGTTTGAGTTTCCACAAAGCTACACTTCCAAGCAAACTTTGAATTAGTATGTCACTCCCCTGGGTTCCAAATACTATGCATATTTTCCAGTCCCTGCTTATTTAAAGCAAGAAAGGAAGGGCGTGCCAGAAAGTTTTACAAAGAATGAAAACACATTAATGACTCATGTGAACAATTACTGATTTTCTTAACATATAATTTCTTAATTACTGTCAACCAAAATAATTTGCATGATAATATTTTCCCTTCCCCTCCCCACTCTGTCTAAGAGCCATAAAATAGTGATCAAAGGGCCTATTTGATCATTAGTAGGGAAATATAACTCCTTAATTCTCAGGGGCCTGATGGGACTCTGACATTGGATATTCTTTAGAATAATCACCTTCAACACAATAGGCAAAATGAGCTTTCCAGTAAAACAAACAGCTTTGAAAAGAGCTTGGGGGCATTTTCTTTAGCTTGAATTCAAGGAGGAAATTGTGACTTTTATGAAACTTGCATAAATTTACATGTATCCTGTCAGAGTTTTAAAATTAGACAACATGCCTGAATGCCCTGGAAATGAGTCTGCCATCCAGATTTAGAGTGCTTTTAGCTTTTTTAATTAAAGACATTTCACAAGCCAACCCCAGAGAAAGAAGAGAATTAAGCATTACATAAGAATGTAGCAAAGTTTGAGATTTAATGAGTGAATATTACCAATTTATAAAGGAGATAAAAGGTATGAAAGGAGCAGTTATTGGAAGTTCTTTTGCTTTTTTTTTTTAATCTAAGAAATGGAAGAAGTGAAAAGGCCAGGCTGCCATTTGCTGTAGCCCTTGTTCTGGAACTGGTTCAGAGCTCGCAGAACTGACTTGGGGCTGTGAGGCTTGTTAATGAGCTCTTGTGGCAGTGAACTGGGATCATGGGTTTGTCACGTGAATATATGTGTATGTATAAAACTCAAAAGATAGAAGAGTTGTTGCTGCCATGTGGTTGTGAGAAACCCAAAACAATTAAAACCTTCCTAGAGACCACGTTTGCAAGAATCAGCACGATCATACAAGTGCTCGTTTTCAATTCTTTAATAGCTGCTGGTAGTGAAATACAGTTATTGAAAATTATTTTTAGCTCCACATGTTATACCGCTTTAAGAACTTAGACTAAATACTGTCAGCCTGTGTTTGCTTTCCTAGCATGTTATTCATTTATTGAGAAATTCAGAATGTAAAACATCTGGGAATAACTTGGTGTGTGCAAAGTCATCTTTAAAATGTGTGTATTTCAGGACTTCTTTTGTGTATTTATTTAGAAATATGGGAAAATTCTGTAAACATGTTCTGGAATATATGTAGCATTTGAATATGAAAGAGAGTTGGCATAACTGAAAACCCAAATTTCATTTTCTATAAATATTACTCTGTTGGAGGAGTGGGTTTCTGAAATTAGAGAATTCAGATTATGGTTAGTGATATTTACAGGGAAGTAGTATCTCTTCCTCTTTGCCCTGGACTGAATGTGTGAACCAGAAACATCCATTCTGGCCCCTTGTGGGGTGTGATATGATGTTTATGTCTAAATAAAGAAGTTAATTTATTTCAGCGTTTCAAGCCCTGAGTTGGAGCTATGCAAACCCCACGGCCTAGGTATAATAGAGTACAACCAGAGGGGCCAATAACTCCCTGGTTCTGCTCAACAGTTAGTCCGTATATTTTCTAGCCAGACTCTAAGACACTGGCAGCATCACCACAATTGCAGTAATTGGGAAATAACACAATACAGAGAGGAATCAGAGGAGGGGATGTTATCAGTGATTTGTAATTTTCTCCGTTTAAGGAGAAGTAGAAATAAGCCCCAATATTCCGTAGTTCTTTTCAGTGCTTATAAATTTCACATTTTGTTATCATTGTAGTAGCTTGGAAGCCTCAGGGCAATTCTTCCTGCCCCATGTTCTCTAATCCTCTTCTTTTTCTGAAATAGGATTCTCTGTGATATGAACGGAGCTCATATAATTAAGTTTGTTGGTCTGGGCCAGGTGAGCTCTGTGCTGTGCGTGCTTAGTTGCTTAGTCGCGTCCGACTCTTTGCAGCCAACCCCATGGACTGTAGCCCCAGGCTTTTCTATCCATGAAATTCTCCAGGCAAGAATACTGGAGTGGGTTGCCGTGCGCTCCTCCAGGGGATCTTCCCAACCCAGGGAACAAACCCAGGTCTCCCACATTGTGGAGGGATTCTTTACCACCTGAGCCATCAGGGAAGCCCTGGTAAAATGAGCTCTATAATCCCCCAAACACCACTTTCTTGAGATTCTAAAACCCATTCTGTGGAGGAGGTTCTTTAGAAGCCCATGGGTTTCCAGCTGAGGGACATTCTCCTTATTTTAACCCTCTAGGGAATGGGGTCCTTGGAAAACCTCATGCTTTACTTGTGTGTCACAACCACCGTGGCTTTGTCTCTGGATTTGATAGGATTCAAGGTCCTTCATCAGAGTGTCAGGGGAGTTTGTAATTTCCTCTGTTCTGTCTCATCGCAACAAAAATCTGAAGCAACAGACCAGCATTACAGCTCTCAGACAGACCAGTGTTACATACAGCTCCATGTTACAGCTCAGTTTTATTTAGAAGTAAAGGAAAATACATCTTTGAGGCATGAGGGTATGCCAACCCAAAAGACCTGAAGAGAAGAGAGACCCCCGGCCCAATTTTGGCTCCTCTTTTTATATGTTTTTTCTTCTCCCCTGGGCCTGCTCTATGTAAATTGGGCTAGCCAGAAGTGCTCTTTGTTTTACCTGAGGTCCTCACTCTGGTCCTCGGAACTTCCTTTGTTCTATTTTCATGGGTTTTCCCCTTCCTTTAGCCACCACCATTCTGGACTCCTTTTTCCTATTCTTAACTACCTAACATTCCCCCCTCAAGAGATGGGAGGCCCAGTTCTTTGGGAACAGGAGTGTCGAGGTCTTTCTGGCTACATCCTGCTGAACTAGGACGGCAAGGGGCATTGGGCCTCCTCCTCTTGCTAGTCTCAAGCTTCAGAGTCCTTAAAGTAGTGTCCATCTAAGGGTGAGTGATATTTTCCCTGGTTGGCTGTAGCTTTATATATCCTTGTTGAACTGGCACTGCATGTTGTAGCTTGACCTGAGCAGTCACAAACTGGATTAGACAATTGATAGTACGTGGAGCAATCATAAGCAGCATCAATATGGTGATAACAGGGATTTGTAGGGGTATTAGCCAACTCCAAATTCCCCCTCGCCAGGAGAAGGATCCCCCAATGAGAGACTGTAATCACCCTAAGAACTCTCCAGCTCGTTCTTTGAGATTAAGTAGGGTCTGAATGTTTTTCTTGAGGACTGTGAGAGTTTCTTTGACTTAGCTGGAGGCAGAAACAACATGTCTCATTCAAGATGGCTCAAGTCCCTCCTTGTTCAGGGATCAGGAGATCTATTTCCTCTCTGTTTTAGAGTACAACCTCTGCCACACTGTGTTGGCTGTTTAGAGCTGTCCTGAGAAATCTTATCCCCAGAAACTTAATTTTAGGGGTGACTGACACTCATTTGTAGTTCTGAATAGGTATCTGAGAGCTCGCAGGGGCTCACAGGTGTATTGAGTGTCCTCTTCAGTTTTCTTCCACAGCTTGACTCATGAGTAGTGAATCCAGGAGTCATGTCCTGGTACCTTGACTGCTCTGGGGGTAGAAAGTATTACAGGGTAGGGGCCCTTCCATGAGGGCTGCAGTTGAGCCTTTGGGGACCCATCTCTCCAGTCTTTAATTAGGACTTGAGTCCCTGGAGCATATAGTGGTGACTCTTTAGAATCTTTTGGGTCCTGGTTGATACCCCACAAGTGTATATCCTGTTAGAATTGCCCAATGGCTATGGTATATGACTGGAGGGTCTGAGCATCTGGATCTAGGAAGAGGTCATTGACATAAACAAAAGGTCTCCCATATAGCATCTCATCAGGACTAAGACCAACCTGTTCCTTAGGGGTAATAAAGGTGCAGAGGAGAGCTATTGGTAAAGCCTCCTTCCATCCCAGGGAGGTTTCCTGGGTTATCTTTTTTATCACTGATTTTAAGAATTGCTTGGCTCTTTCTACTTTTCCTGAAGACTGAGGCCTCCAGGCACAATGGAGATAACAAGTAATGCCCAATGCTTTAGAGACCCCTTGGGTGGCCTTAGAAGTAAATGATGTCCCATTGTCACTTTGTACTGACTTGGGCAGACCAAATCTCGGAATGATTTCATGGAGCAGTTTTTTAACCACCTCCTCAGCCTTCCCAGTCCGGGTGGGAAAACCTTCAATCCATCCTGTGAATGTATCTATCATGATTAACAGGTATTTATACCCTTGAGAAACTGGCATCTGGATGAAGTCCATCTGCCAGTCCTCTCCTGGGTAGGTCCCATGTCATTGAATGGGCTGGGCCAGCTGGGGTCTTCAAGCTCTTTGGGGGTTGTTTAATTGGTGAATGGAACAAGAGGAGACTGCTTGCCTTATAGTCATTTGGAGGCCTGTTCCTCTGAAGGACCTTTCTAGTAATCTTTGGAGGGCCTTTTCCCCTAAATGAGTGGTGGCATGTAAGGAGTTAACCAACTTCCTTTGGAGGTTCCCAGGCATAAAAAGGAGTCCCTTCTTTTGGAACCACCCCATATCATCTTCTTGAAAGCCCTCACACTTAACCTTAAGAGTCTCATCTTCAGTATATGAAGGAGTTTCTGGCAAATTAGTCTGTGGAACTAAGGTAGCAACCCCATTAGGTCATTATTCAATGCTGCTCTCTTAGCTCCCTGATCGGCTGTTTGGTTCCCTCACACCACTTCCACGCTCCCTTTTTGGTGTCCTTTACAGTGGGAGACTGAAACCTCAGTGGGCAGGTGGACTGCCTCCAAGAGCCTAAGGATTTGGTCACCATATATGATTGGGGACCCTCGGGTGGTCAAGTGGTCTCTTTCTTTCCAAATAGCAGCATGTGCATGTAGCACCAGAAAGGCATACTTGGGGTCAGTGTAAATGGCTACTCTTTTTCCTTTTCCCAGCTCTAAAACTCAAGTCAGGGCTAAGAGCTCAGCTAATTGGGCTGAAGTACCTGGTGGCAAAGGTTTAGCCTCTGTGGTCTTAAAATTGGAGACTACTACAAGAGGACTAGTAAAATCAATGTGTTTTCTTTGAGTAAATATGCCCTGGATCTTATAATGAACTGGAATGATAGAAAGGAGCTGGGAATAAACCTTCTGGCAAGGAAATTAACTCAAAATTTAAAGTGAAAACAACCCGCCACATTCCCCCTCCCACCCACCCCCAAAAAAAAAAAACCCTCAGTGTGAACAATCCACAGAGATCTCCTACAGCTGGAGTACAAGGTTAAATTTGTTCGTTGACAAAGGTAGCCAAACCCACTGAACCAGAGTCATTAAATTACCATCCATTTTCTTAAGCGTTTCAGTGAGGTCTCTAGATCAATGGTAAACAAACCAAAGAGACATGCCTCTGTGTTTAACTCTCTCCCCTGCCTGGACTTTCAACACACTGGGGCAAGTACTGAGTAGGTATAGTAGAACCACATGTTGGTGGATGACTCAGAGAAGACCGTTTTGAGAATTTTCCTCCATTGATGTTTACCAGCTCATGCTCCTTATAATGGACAGCTCTTACATGGTCATTGAAGTAGTGGGTTAGCAGACAGTCAAATATCTGAAAGTAACAATACTTATTAAATACTCAGGAGTTTAGATTGTCCACGGTTTCTTTGCTCCCTAAGTGACAGATCTCTTTTCCACAGTTGCTCCTTTAGCCATCATTCAGAGTATAAAATTGACCAGCCCTAGAAAAAGTATTGGAGAAGGCAATGGCAACCCACTCCAGTACTCTTGCCCAGAAAATCCCGGGGACGGGGGAGCCTGGTGGGCTGCAGTCCATGGGGCCGCTAAGAGTCAGACATGACTGAACGACTTCACTTTCACTTTTCACTTTCATGCATTGGAGAAGGAAATGGCAACCCACTCCAGTGTTCTTGCCTGGAGAATCCCAGGGACGACGGAGCCTGGTGGGCTGCCGTCTATGGGGTCGCACAGGATCAGACACGACTGAAGCGACTTAGCAGCAGCAGCAGAAGTACTGCTGTCTTCAGAGTTTCATGTAAACATGCATAGAGTCCTCTTCATACCAACTTAATCAAATAACATATTTATACAAACATGGGCAGGTCATTGCCCCATTTTGAGGCACATTTTAATACCAGAAGAATGAAAATACTGAAAGAGGATAAAGACTTAGGTATGTTCTCACCATTTGGCAATTTGTGTTTACAGTAGCTTTTAACCTGATGAGACTTTATATCTCACCCCTACAGGAAGGCAATCAGAGCACCTGGTATTTAGAACCTACTGGGGCTGGGTGAAGTAGTCTACAGAATATAAAGACACTAATCTCATAGAGATGAGACCTTTGGTTGGAGATTATGAGAACTTTATGGGTAATTTTTCACACCAGTGCCCCACTTCCCTTCTGAATTGCCACAATGTTAGTCAGTCAGCCGTGTCCGACTCTTTGCGACCCCATGGACAATATAGTCCGCCAGGCTCCTCTGTCCATGGGATTCTCCAGGCAAGAATACTGGAGTGGGTTGCCATTTTCTTCTCCAGTCTGAATTGTCACAATAGCATTTAACTGGTAAACATGATTCTCTTTGTCCCTCCAGGAGTCCTCTAAGTGGATGAAGGGAAATAATATGAGCCCATTGTCACAAATGCAGAAACTGTGTTATTAGAACTTGTGGAATGAAATGTGTTAATGGAAGAATCAGGAATAAACTGGTTCCTGGTTCAACCATTGCTGCTACTCTTGTGTTCTAGTGATGGGATGTTTCTTGTGGCCCTTAAAAAGAAGCCGCCACTTCTTTGTTTTGTGTACTCACAAAAGATTGTTTTTGTGTACTCACCTTTAGGTGAGACAATAGATATTTAAGAAATTTACCCCCAGGTTTAATTTTTGGCCCATTTTCTTGTTCATTTTGTTGTTTGTTAATTTAGTCAAACTTTTGACAAGTTTTCTCATCTTGTATCCAACAATGATATTTTCCCATAGTTGTCCTAAGGATTGGGCAAAATAATGTATGGGAAATGTTTAGCACTGTGCTTCTGATATGGTAGTTCTTAAAAAAGAGCAATAGTAGTCATGATCAAGATCACAGAGATGGAGTTGGTGGTGTGCCTGTTTCACCTCTTTTGTATCTTGGATAAACATAAGAGACTTCTTAGCATCCTCAGCAACTTCCATACAAAGATATGATTTAAGTGTCTGCCCCCTCTGTTTAAGCAGCTTCATGTTCAAGCCTCAATTTCCTCAGCTTTAAAATGAGTGAGATAGGGAATTCCTTAATGGTCTAGTGATCAGGACTCAACACCTCCACTGCAGGGGGTAGGCATTCAACCCTTGGTCTGGAAACTAAGATCCTACAAGCTCTGCAGCAGGGCCAAAATAAAATGAGGGAGATAACCACCCTCAACACAGAGTGTCTTCATCCATTCACTCTTCTTTTGGTTGAGGTTACCATTCATCAATTCAACAAATATATTTACAGAGAACTTAATATGTATTACTACATTAGATATGGAGCCAAACTTAGTGAATTAAACAAATGTAAGTCCCTTGCCCTTCTGAAGACGAGAATCTAAGGATGTGAATGGTAAGCAAATATATACAAAATCACACACATGCACCCACACAAGAGAATTACAGGCCACGGTAAGAGCTACAAACACCAAAAGTTTGCTGTCTAGATTAAAAGAAATAATGTATGTGAAAATGTGTCATTGGCTATAAAATGTAGACCTTCAGAGACTTTATTTTGACTAACGCAACACCTGTGGCAGCCAGTGGCTACCAGACATGCTCAGCGCCTAAGGTTTACTGGTGACACCACCACTCCTTTTTCTTTGAGGCTTATTTCAGAACGGAGAGTGGAAGGGAACCTTTCTGTTGAGTTTATAATAGCAATTACAAGCTGATAAGGGCAACCCATTCATCAAACGATCATACCTCCGGACTTTATCTCTTTGGGTCAAATGTTTCCTGATTGATATTGACTACCATATCTTAAGCAGCTTTGAACAGATAAAAAGCTAGAAAAGAAATTCCTTTGAAGGCGATTTGACAAAATTATGTTTTCTGATTTTTTTTCCCCCTTTAAAGAGAGACATTAACTTCTCATTGTTCTTCTTAAAGAGCACAAAAGCTACAGAATTGCAGAAAATGCAAAAAAAAAAAAAAAAAATTATGGGTACATACTGAATGAATTGCCAACTATCATCTGTGTTGATATTCTTTTTTTGTTCTGAAATTGTTTGGAAAGAACTTTAAAAATATTACAAATGACCCTTTACCAAGGTACCTAGGAACAGATATCCCAAGAAAAGATACCTTCTTAGTTATTACATACAAGTGCCATATTGGAAAAGTGCTATAAGCAAAGTCTCACAGGTTAAGTATAATTCATTTATTTGTAGAAACATTGTTTGAAAGGTGGAGAAGGTAGGTTTCTGACCATGGGCCTGATATCCAGCTTCTAATTGAAATGACCATAAACATTGCAATTAATCAACTATGTACTCAATTATAAAGTATATAATTACATTCTGAACAGTAAAAAGCCTCCTAAAGTGTTTATAAATCAGTTAAACAGGGCAATACAGTAACCGATCACATAAAATTATATTTGATGAGATATGTCATCTATTGCAGTGTTTTCCACACAGTTCTTATCTTACATCTTTGTGATTCATTTGTGCCATGTTTTTTGCCGCAATAAATCTCACAGGAAAGGAACCTCTTTATCTTGGCCATAGAATTAGAGACATTATTTTGAGCGGAATGACTCCAAAATCTTTCAAGATTTTGGAGTTGGGAAGATCTGGACACATTTTAAGGCTTTTTGGAAAGGTAATCTGTATTTGTCTGTCTGCCTTTACTCATTATAAATTTCTCTGTAACAAGCTTGGGCATTTGTACTTACATTGTGATCTTGATACTGTCTCCTCAGGTGGCATGTGTTGCCTTGAAATTAGCTCGATGACCTATGTTTGCTTGCGTACTTTCGACAGTAGACGCTCGATATTACAACAGAGGCGTAATTAGAAAAACATGCTAAATACAAATCACTCTTGATCAAGTCACTGCATGTTGAGAAGTATAGGCAGAACTAACGTAGGACCATAGAGTGGTGCCTATATTTATGTAAATCCTTTAAGTTTTATATGTATAATCAAGCTGCGGCTGCTGCTGCTAAGTCGCTTCAGTCGTGTCCGACTCTGTGCGACCCCATAGACGGCAGCCCACCAGGCTCCCCCGTCCCTGGGATTCTCCAGGCAAGAACACTGGAGTGGGTTGCCATTTCCTTCTCCAATGCATGAAAGTGAAAAGTGAAAGTGAAGTTGCTCAGTCGTGTCTGACTCTTAGCGACCCCATGGACCGCAGCCTTCCAGGCTCCTCCGTCCATGGGATTTTCCAGGCAAGAGTACTGGAGTGGGGTGCCATTGCCTTCTCTGGTATAATCAAGCAGGTCATTCCAAAGTAGGCTGACTTAGGAACAGTGGGACTGAAGCAAAGTAAAAGCATATTTGCATTTTTAACTTTGGCAAGTTGGAAGAATTTCTGA
This sequence comes from Muntiacus reevesi, assembly GCF_963930625.1. Classification (NCBI taxonomy): domain Eukaryota; kingdom Metazoa; phylum Chordata; class Mammalia; order Artiodactyla; family Cervidae; genus Muntiacus; species Muntiacus reevesi. The sequence goes on from NC_089250.1 coordinate 97,723,034, forward strand.
TATTTTGATAAACATATTCCAGAATGCCTTTCATTCTGTGGATGTTCAAGAGGTATTTGTGTCGGGTGAAGATATACTGAAGACCCTGGTCTTGCAAATTCTAACTTGTGCCTCAGAATGGATAATGGAGAAATATGAGTAACTTCAAGAAGGTTAGCTTTCTAATAAGGTGGTGATACCATTTAATTTCTCTCCTTTTCCTCTCCTTTGGTTGGGACCAGATTCCAAATGGCTTTTCCATAAGTGAAGGCAGAGTCATGCTGGGTACTTATACCCAATACCTGTTGCAAGAAACAGAACCACACAGAACTAGCCAAGGCAGGACTGCCCAATGGTGTGACTGAAAGGCCTTCCCCTGCATCTCAGGGGGAGCTCACATGGTTCTCTTGATCCTCCTTTTTCCCAAATAATGTGCTCGCAGATAACTTGTGGGGAGAGCAGTTGGTTTGTTCATTTATCCATATGGCCAACCAACAGGTGTTGATAACCAGCTTTGTCATTGTATGTAACCCTGTGTAAGGATATGGAACTGGAAAAGCAAGGGATGCAACATGATGCCGACCTTTGAGGTACACACATGCTCCTGGGGGCTCCCTTGGATTCAGCAGACACTTAACTTATAATGCTGTAAGTGCTGTGATAGAACTAAGTGAATCCTTCTCAGATTCAATAGAAGAGAGGAAAGTATTTATTATTTTTAAATCTCATTTATTCCCTGGAATATTTTACTGCAACTAATATAATTAAGGGACTGGCAAGTTTTACAAGTGACTAATATATTAATCCCACTCTTCCCTTCTGCCTTGTGGGATTGTCAGTTGAGTCAGGGCTTAAAAATGGAACTTGATGAGATTTGTCCTAAAGATGTTGACTAATACCAGTTAAACCCCTAAACATGACACACAGATTGACTATGTCTTTTTCACTCTTTTTAAAGACCCAAAGATGCACCTAGTTAATAACCTGCTCCATGTCCTTAATAAAGAGCAGGCTAATTAAAAATTGTTTGCTAGATGGAAATGAATACATGAAGAATCACATGTTAAAACAGGCATCGTCAGCCTGCATAAAGTGCTGGACATGGCTAGTGTGGAATGAGAGGAGTAATTGTGAGCCCTTTATCACCGAGGATGACACATACAAATGTAGACTTAGATACAGGGAGTAGGGTAAGGAGGCTCTTGGCAGGGCGGGCAGCCAGCTGTCTCCCACTGTGTCCATAATACAAACTGAAAGAGCAGGGAAGGAAAGAGTCTGTGTCTCCTCGCTTCCTCCCTCTGTTTCCCCTATCCTGCCTGTCCTTCAAGCCCCTTTCACAAGTCCTGCACCAGCCTCTTTGGATCCATCTCTGTGGCTTGTGAAGATCTACAGCATAGAAGGTCTTTGCCATGATGATGCGTTTGTCTCATGGAGATAGGGAAGAGGATGTTGGTCCCTTCCCTTGTGCTCTGACCAGCCGGGCAATGTGGGACTGTTTCCAGTTTCTTGATCTTATTTTCCTATCCCTTGATTCTAAACCTAGGCATATATCCTTCCTGGAAAAGAAACCATGTCATCATTTTCTCACCCTTCAAACTGGCCAGCCTCTTCTGTCTTGCCGATCTCAGCTTAAACATCACTTCCTAAGAACGGTCTTCTCTGATGTTTCCATGATTTCAGCACTCCTGTGGTATTCTCAAAGCTTCTCCTCTTGCTTATTGATAACATACCCACCCACTTTACCCTATCTCTCTGTTCTCCATGTTAGAACCTCAGCTTTGTGAGAGTAGGGCCAAGGAATGTCTTGGGAACCCGTGTACCCAGTATATAGCCTACATATCCTAGGAAACCAACATATGTTGAAAAGATATTTCAGTTCTGACTAGCAGCAAACGAACTCAATTCTGCTTCCCTGGAAAGCAAGAATCTTGTCTCATGATTCTTTGGTGACCCTTGTAAGGCTAATTGGTGCCCAAGAAAAGTTTTTGAAAACAGTTCTTAATTCTGTTTTTATATTTACCTTAACTAGGCTTGAGAAGAGTTTTCTTTAATGATGTGAGGGACATGGAGAGGATGAACGAGCTTGGACTTGCTTCTTTCTTAGTTGGAAGGACTTACATAAGCAGAGTATCACTAGTTTATAGTACTGAATGAGCAATCGCCTGCGAAATGTGTGCCAGTTGTCACTGCATTCTGCTTTACAGTCTCTCTCCTCTTTGGCCCACATCTCAGGGAATGAAAGTCTATTCCTCAGTAGGGTCTTTTAGTAGGCTGCTCTATAAAGCAGAGAGCATGGCGCCAAAGACACATGAGCGTCTGGGTCTCAGCCTCCCCTCACCATTACTCACCACCTTTTGTGCTCCTGGGAAATTACTTAACCTTACTAAGCCTCAGTTTTCTCATTTTTAAATTGATAGTAATGATGCTACACACCTCAAGGGGGTATTATAGTCATCTCTTGGTGCTCTCAGGGAATTGTTCCAGAGTCCCCTCTGATAAAATCAGAGGATCCTCCAGTTCCTTATATAAATTAATTGTTTCCATGCAACCTTAGCACCTCTCATACACTTTAGTCATCTCAAGATTACTTTTTTAATTTTATTAAAATATAGTTGACTTGGAGCTTCTCTGGTGGCTTAGATGGAAAAGAATCCTCCTGAAATGCAGGAGAACCTGAGTTTGATCCCTGAGTTGAGACGATCCCCTGGAAAAGGGAATAGCTACCCACTTCAGTACTCTTGCCTGGAAAATTCCATGGACAGAGGAGCCTGGTGGGCTACAGTCCATGGGGTCCCAGTCAAACACAACTGAGCAACTTTTACTCATAGTTGATTTACAATGTTGTTAGTTTCTGCTGTGCAGCAAAGTAATTCAGTTACACATATGTATATCTTAAAAAAACATATATATATATGTATTTTATTAAAGCGTAGTTGACTCCAGTGTTTCAAGTGCACAGCAGTATATATGTGTGTGTATATATATGTACATATGTATATGTATGTATATACATATGTATATGTATGTATATGTCTACATATGTATATGTACATATATGAATATATGTATATATTCAGTTATACATTTTTACATATATTATTTTTCAGATTATTTTCCATTGTAGGTTATTACAAGATATTGACTTTAGTTCTCTGTGCTATGCAGTCAACCATTCTTGCTTGTTGCATATCTATTTTTTTTTTAATTAGAAATGTCATCTTTAGATTACTTTTAATGCCTAATACAATGTAAATGATATGTAAATATTTGTAAATACAAGGTAAATGTTAATGTAAACAGTTGCTGGCAGGTGGAAAATTCAACTTTCACTTTCTGGAACTTTCTGAAGTTTTGTGTTTTTTTTAATATGGGTATTTTGATCCATGGTTGTTGAATCTGAGGATGCAGAAGCACTCAGATACGGAGGGCCAGCTCTACGTGAGGATTAAGTGAAGTGTGGTGTGCAGTGTTCTCAGCACAGCACCGGGCATAAGACATTTGTTAGTGACCTGCAGTGTCTGTCATTGCTCACCTCAGTCCAGAGAGACCTGACAGCCTCCATCTGCTCCCTGGGTGGTGGTGGTGGGACAGTGCACAGAGAGACCTAGGATTCATCTGCCTAGAATATTCCAGAGCTACTGTGTTCTTGCCTCCATTTTTATTCTCTCCCCCTCTATTGGCGCTTGCGTGCAACAGTAAGGACCACTCTCAGTTCCAGATGTGCCACACCCTCCCTTATCTTGGTGGCTTTCCAAGTCAACTTGAAAGTTTAGAATCAGATTTATTTATTTAACACTTTTTTCTTTTTTTACCTCATAACAGCCTCTGGTTTTTTTTTTTTTTCTTTTTAAGTTTATTATCCTCAATATTTTTCTAAACTGATTTCATAGGGAAGACAATCTTTTCTTGGAATCAGCCAACAACCAACAGGAGCATACATGACCAAAGAGTGGGAAGACAATTGTAGGACATAAAACCCCAAAATAATAATGAGAAGGATGGTGATGATGCTTATATGCTGTTTACTATATGCCAAGCACTCATCTGAGCCCTGAATCATTTTCGCCATTTTGCAGAGGATGAAACTAGTTGCCCGTGTGAACCGTATAGTGGAAAGAGTATGTAATTAGCTTAGTTTGCCCTTAGGACTGTATCCTGATAGAAAAGTATTTTTCTGCATTTAATATCCAACAAAAGAAAGAGATCACCTTACCACAAGTTCTCCTCTTGTTTAGCTGAGACATTTGACTCAATTTATACACGTCTACATCTCTGTAGCTTGATCATGACATTGGAATGTCAAAAATAATAAAAGAGAGGGGAAAACAGTATGAAGTGAAATCTACGCTTACTGGTAAGAAACATAAAGCATTTGGCATCAGCAGAAAGCTTTAGTCTTTGATGTGGAAAATAGAAGAGTTCTTGCTGTTTCCATTTGGGTCAGAGAAAGAGATGATGGCTCTATGATAAGTTTAGTGGGTTCTAAAGCTAGATGTAATAATTGAAGAGTCACAAGTTGTCCTGCCCTGAGGACATGCAAGTGTGAAATACATACGTCAGGAAAAATGTAATCAGTGAGGAACCACACAACAGGAAAAGCAGAAAATATTTAATAAGACAAGTCCCAATTATCCTATGAGTGAGACCTTGTTATGAGATGAAGCTACATATATGTGTGAGCTGGAGGTTGATGACATGATAAAAGAGACAGAAAAGTATGGATGAGTAATTTTTGGTGAATCTTCCTTTTTTAATTTATTTTTTATTGAAGTATAATTGAATTACAATATTGTCTTAACTGTTGCACAGCAAAGTGATTTCAGTTGTACATATATCTGTATGTATGTGTGTGTGTATATATATTCTTTTCTATTATGGTTTATCACAGGATATTGAATAAATGGCAACCCACTCCAGTATTCTTGCCTGGAAAACCCCATGGACGGAGAAGCCTGGTAGGCTATAGTCAGTCTATGGGGTCGCAAAGAGCCAGACATGACTGAGCGACTTCACTTTCACTCTCCCTGTGCTATACACTATGACCTTGTTGTTTATCCATTCTATATACACCAATTTTGATGGATCTTCTTACCTCCAGACATACAGAAGCCAACAACCTGCAGTGTCCCTATTCTGGACAGCAACCTGAGGAGGAAATGTTTTCTTTTAGCTATGGCAGTATCCTCAGTTTTAAACAATTTTTTTCCCCCGTTTTCAAAAATGTTCACACGATTAATGCCTCTTGCATGTATTCAACAAAAGTTGCCTAGCAACCATCAAGAAGCATTTTTGGAGCGCAAAGGGTCTAAAAATGAATGAAGAGCAAAAACAGTTTGTTGCAGCTGAAATGACCAGGTTTCTGATACCAGGTTCAAAGCAGATCCCCCAGGAATCAGGCTAGACATCCCTTAAGAGTAACAAGATCTGATCTGGCATCCTTAGAGACCCCCTGAAATATCCTGTTCATATTGATCACATGCAAAGAGGGAATGTGTAAGATACAGGAGGAACCTCTAAGTATAGCTTGATCCACTTCTCTGCCTTCAGGCCGGCTGCCTCCTGCCTAATCCCATGTGGATGGGGTTTTGGAAAACACTTAAGAAGAAGGACTATAACACCTCCTCTGGGTAACCCATTTTGGAATCTTGCAGCCTTTGGATTGAGACCACTAGGTAAAGAACATGGGTTAATCCAGGAATTAACCTCTTCTCTTCAGGTTACTGATTTACCATAGTCATATGTCATTCTAAATGAAAACAACCTATGGGATCTTCTATATCAGAGGTCACAAATGCAGGTGCCCAGAGGTGTCGGCAGAGAACCTAGAGGGAGAAGCGTAGTGGGGCTTATGAGAAATCAGGAAGCAGTAGATACCCATGCTCTGCCTAAAGGAGCAGATGGTTTTCAGCTCCAGTTTTTTATTGTGTTGTAGGAATAAGAGCCCAGAGTTGTCAGATCTCTTCAACTCTTTAAGAAGAGCCAGGCGTATCAATTTATATGTGAAAAATCTCATGATTTTCAATTGATGACAAATAACTTTTTTTTAATCTACAAACTAAGTAAACTATGATACCAGGCAGATTTGGTCTATGAACCAGCCTTATTTAATGAAACTGTCATGTTATATAGAGGAGGGAACTGAGGGAGGCCTGGTGAGTGAGGATTCAAATTTAATGAATACGTGAACTCCTTAAAGTGAGGAACTGTGCTATTTTATCCCCAGCTGGACTAGCACAGTTTCAGGCTTGTGATGGCAACTCCACAAGTATTTATTGAATCAACAAATATTAGATCTTACAAGCTAAACCAGGACTTGGGTTGGCCACAGTAAGAAATCAGGACCTTAAATACTTTTTCTTCAATGACTTTATTTTCTTTCTAAGTGACCTTCATTAACTTCTATTTAGATAGAACTTGCTCTTTTGCCATACTGAGGCTTGTTTAAAGTGGCATTTGATTAATAGGAATGTTCTAGTGAAAATGTCAAAGGAAAAGCTCTGGATTCTATCTAGAGTTCAACCTTCCCATAGATCTGTGTATACTGGGACTCTTACAAACAATAGGTTTTCTTGGCCTATCATATTCAATTCCATTCAAATATTTGTCTATTTATTGTGCTCCTACAATATGCAGAGGCCTCTGTATGGTTATTTCAAGGCATAGGGGACTCAGGGGACCTGGGAGGGATCAGGCTCCAATGATAATTTAGAGAATGAAGATTCTTGGCATAGTCTCTCTTTTTATTTATTTTTTAAAACATTTTTTATTGGCGTATACTTGCTTTACAAGTTGTGTTAGTTTCTGCTGTGCAGCTCAGTGAATCAGCCACATGTAAACATGCATTCCCCTCTTCCTTGAATTTCTTTCCCATTTAGGTTCACAGAGAACTGAGTAGAGTTCTCTGAGCTATATAGTAGGTTCTCATTGCTTATCTATTTAATACATAGTATCAATAGAGTATTATGTCAATCCTAATCTCCCAATTTCTCTCTTTTTTAAAAAAAAAATTTGGTCCTATTTAGGCAGCACTTTGCTGTGTGGCAGTTTCCTTTCTTCACTTTTTGTCCTGAGATTTAATCTTGCCCAAAACATAGAATCAGTTATCACCAAGACATCCTCTCTTTTAACAACCTCTGGTTATTGTCTCTGTGTTGGAAGACTCAGCCAGAGTGGACAACATTCAGCCTGCATGGAGGTATACCAGATGTCGAGTGATCCTCCATTGCGTTTATTCTTTCTTCTTGGGTTCTGCAAGGTGCTTACCTCTATGCCAAGGGTTCAAGTGTTTCCACCGTGTCAATAACACACCTACTAGAGACCTACTGGCCTCCTGAAATGCTTGATGTGCTACTTCCATGTGTCTTAGCATGTAATAGTAATAATAATGATGTCCACCATTTATTGGTGTTTTCTAAATACCAGATAATGTGCTAGTCACATTGTCTCATTTTATCTCATTCATAGTCTTTCTCAGTCATAATTGTTCAATCCTTTTTTTCGGATAAATGGGCAAATTCAACCCCAGAGAGAGATGGACTTGCCCAGGGTCATACAGTTGCTTAGTCTGTGAATTTTATGAAGAACTATCTGCCCTCAAAGCCTCTGCCTTCTTAACTTCCTTATGAAACTTGGGAATCCAGCAACAGTTTTACCAGCTTAATCAGCCTTCTGTGAAAGGTATACCTTTTTTTAGAAAGCCAACTCTAAGGGATACTTTAAACAAAGTGAATGATTTTGAATGAGACTGTGTTTAATTTCAGAACAGTGTCCTTTGCTGGCAAAGATAATCATGTGTAATGCCATCTTGCAACCTCTCTGCGTGTGTGTGATTTCATAAAACTGGTGTAGCAGTTTATTATTATAAAATTAGTAGCACATAGAACAAACCCGGGACCCAAGCCAGACGAAATAGACAATGAGTAGTTATATAAGGTTTTGGAAGCACATGTAGTAGAACACAAGCTCACTGTATTTTCTTCTCAATTGTCTGCTGTTTGTTAATGTTTCCTTTTCAACATGATTGCATCTCAGTTTAATAGCACTTGCCATCTCAGGCTTTATGGTGCCAGGCCTGACATAGTTACATCCCCTTTGTGCTAAAAATATTGCATGTATATATTCAACCACAACCCGACATGTTTAGCTAATGGGTTACTCAAGGAGCTATGCGCTTATATAATTAAGTGATGTATGTAATTTTGTGTTAACACATTTGCAATGTGTGTTTCCCTGGTGATTGCAATACTTTATTCCATGTAAAGTGTGACATTTTAATTCCCGCTGAACAATTTCCTACCTTGATTTGCCTTGTTTTTGTGGCAAGGGATTATTTTGCAATCAAGATAAAAGCATTATTTATGAAATTTCTAGGCTATCCCATTACTGGGAACTTTTAACTGCAGATCAATCTCCTATTTTATTGATCCTTGTTAAAAATCTTTATTAGAATTTAAATTTGATCTCTACATTATAGATTTGCCGAGACTTTGGCCTGCAGGAGCACTTTTTTTTTTAGGCAACTTTGCAGGAATGGGGTTTTCTTAAAAACTAGTTCTCACCAGACAGTGTGCTATCTTCCCCAGAGAACTTTCTCTTCCATGTTGCTCTCTTTCACCCTGTTTAGGTTCTCTAGCAGAGCCAGCATCATCCTGTGGGCTTGGAGGGTCTTGGCAAAACAAGTCAGATTTATAGATTTTCACAGACAAGGCAAGTCTCTGTTAAGCTTTTAAGTGGTTGACAATAGCTGGGTCTCAAAGTTACACAGTGGGAATTAAAATGTGAATGCATATTTCCGCACCCCATATTAATGGCCACTGTGACCAAGGGAAGGTGCTACAGACAGGAAGGCGAACAGCCCAGCCACCTTCCCCTCTTCAGAAATATTTCTTTTCTCTCATGGAATCAGCAGTCAGTGCAATTTAATAAACATTTACCAGACCCTCACTAAGTACCATACACTGCTTTAAAAATATGATCATCAACTGTTCTGTAAATGTTTACTGAGCACCTACTATGATGCTGCTGCTGTGACTAAGACTGATGTCATCTCTCTAGTCTGGTGAGGCAGAGAGACCCACAGATGATTTTGGTACAGGGTGCCAGGTGCTGGGGTAGAAGCATACTTGATCTAGAAGTTACAAAGAAATCCTCCCGCTGCAGGAGACGTGGAAAATAAGTGTTTTAGGGGATGCAATTCCCAATGCAAGTCTAGGGGAACAAGTACAAGTCGGGGCAGGAAGGACAGAGGTGAAGAAGGAAGAGTATTGTCGTCAGAGCTCGGGCACACAGGTGTGGAGCCACGTGAAGAGCCTGGAACCTCTAGGGCATTTGTTACCACTGGAAGGTAACAAGGATGCTCCGAGGCAAGGCAGGCAGTGGTTCATGTCTCCCGCAGGTCTTGAATTCCCAAAGTCTTTCCTCACATTGAGGAGGCCCCTGGGCTTGCTTTCAGCCCAGCCCAGCAAAAGCAAGCAGGTGGCAGGCGCTGACGCCAAACGCCGAGTATTGCCCTGCTGGCTTCACAAGCGTTTTCCTTTAAGTCCCTCCCATTTGGGTCTGAGCAAACAGCTGGGAGTGTGGTGCGCAGAAGCCCCGCCAGAGGACACACGGTTGTGTGCTCCAAGTGAGCTTTCTCAGTTGTGTGTTTTGGCATTCGAACACAGCGGGGATGTCCTTGTCAGCTCCCATTTGACTTTATTAATTGCAGTTCCTTGGAAAGTGTGTTTTAGTTACGTGGTCTTGGGATGACAGAGCTCACCCTGCAGAGAGACCCAGGAGGAGGTGTCCGGGGCCCGGGGCAAAGCCATCTGCTTCCAAGGCACCGCTGCCGGTCCCTGCAGCCAACAGACGTGGGTGTCTGTCATGCTCTGCCGCTGGCTGTGTGGCTGTGGCAAGTTTGCAGTCTCTGGGCCTCCCTTTCCTGACAAGTAGAATACGGATTTGGACTCGATGGTGTCCGAGGTTCACCTTATGCTGGAATTTCATCACTCTTTAGATTAGTCATGAAGAATCCTGCCGCCATCACAGCTCCTAGCGGTGATCTTCGGTTCCAGATCCACTAGAAAACCCACAGGCCACTTTCTGCACTTCACGTCTTCTCTGGCTGTATATTTTAGAAGGCTGTCTACACTAGCACTCAGATCTAGGTTTTAATTTTTTAAGATGCAGAGGGAATTGCTGAGCTTCCGAATATTCCTGGAAGATACGGCGGTCTGGCTCAGCAATCCGCTTCCTTAGCGGTGGCACCGGAGGCTGTCACCAGCAGCGCCATTTGTTTCCAGGCCCCGCCCCGCCCCCTGCCCCGCCCCGCCCCTGCCCCGCCCCTCCCCTGCCCCGCCCCTCCCCTCCCCTGCCCCTCCCCCCGCCCTGCCTCGCCCCTCCCCCTCCCCCCTCCCGCCCCCACTTCCCAGAGCCCTGAGGCTGAGGTTAATAATGTCAAAAGAATGTTTTTAAATTGCTCTTCTGTTGATTCCAAAGAGTCAGAGCCCTCACGTGGTTTGAGTCCTGGGCTAAGAGTCAAATTCTAAATTTAATTCTAGCCTCTGTGAACGTCTTCGTGCCTCACTCTCTCAACATTAAGTGATGTTTCAGTTTTCTCATCTGCAAAATAGGCCTAAGATCCCTTGCTCCACAGAAATATTTGCAGACAGCTTTGTGGTACACAAGGATTGGCATTATATTGGGGCAGAATATCATTTTTCATTCCATAATGGGACTGAAACAAAAGCCCTTTTGAGTATGCACCTTGTGTAAACTTACCATGCTTAAATGCTGATGAATTTCAGAGGTCAGCAAACACCACCCCCTCTCTTCATTATATTTTTTAAAGCTAAACAAGGCTAACTAGGGAATTCATTTTGGAATAAAAAGACATGAAAGAAAGGGTATTTCAGCTTGCACAATAGTACAAAGAAGAACAAGAATCATCATGTTTGCTAAAGAACTCACAGCTGTTTAGTTTTGTAGTAAAATTACTTTAAAAACTTTGCAAATTCAAAGACAAAACCAAACAACTGTTGTTGCAACACTGAATTTCCACGTGTAAGTAGAAAAGCCAAGTTAAAATTAATCTGCCCCTAAAATCACATTAAAAATACAGAACGTTTTTGTTAATGCTGGTTGGAGGAGCGGCTTTTATCTGAAGAGAAGACACATAAAAGAGGGAAATGGTACGTTTACTAAGGTAATAAGATGAAAAATAGTTTATGTTCTCATGTACTTTGCCCCCAGCTTTTTCTTAAGCTGCTCAGTCTGTTTTAATACCAGGTTTGTTTGCTTTTTGGGGATGGGCCTGTTAGGCAGGAAATTGTTGAAAGGCCTACAGCAGAATTTTTATTTAAATGGTGTTTTTAAAAATTAAAATTAAATACCAAATCGAGTAACCGATGATTAAATTTGGAGTTCAGATTTTTATAAAATCTTATTTTTAGATGATAAGTTCTAAACCTGTACTTGTTCCGTAAATTCCAAGTTTCCATATGTTGCCCATTGTCAGAAACAAATAAACTGTTCCTCATTTAAAAAGAAAAAAAGTGGTTTTCTTCCATATTAGGGAATTATTCAGGCTTCTTTCCTTGGTTCCTATAATTCCAAGCCAGTTGGAACATCAGTCTATTTTTGGTTATGAAGAAACTTTTAAAATGTAGGCCTGAATTTTTTTAAGGTTCTAAATCTCATAAAAATCAATTTACCACATATGTAACAGTTATGGTTGTAAATATAGTGAAGTCACTGTGTTCTAGAAAGACTGATTTCTAATTTCCATATTAGCCCCTCCCCACATCCTCCTTCCCTCTCCACATAGGAGGGCTGCTAAATGTAAATTCTGAAACATATAAAACAACATAAGGTTGTGATTTGTGACTGTTTCTGTGGAGGCTGAATGTTCTTACCTGAATTTGATTCAACTCTAGTTAGTTTCTGGGTTTTTATGGCTTTCCCACCACATCACATAGATTGACCACAAGAGGGCAACCGAGAGTTTCCTTTCAGCTAACAAAGCCAGAAATGGCTTTAATATCAGCTAAGTGTTTTAACTTGCTAAGGATTTATTTCCCCGCCTTCCAATTGCCACACATGCAGCCTCCGAGTTTCCACTAACAGTGAATAATAATCCAAATAAAGTTCTTCTGAGGGAAAATATAGACAGACTGGTTCAGACAAGAGCTTTTGCCCAAATAAGGATTCCTTGTGTGGAGACCCCACGTGTTAGATAGCCATCGACTGACAGTTGGTCATGAGTTAATAATGTTGGATGCTGAAATATGTATACCATGTGCTATAAAAGAGTTTGGAGGCTAAAGACAAATACTGCTACAGTTAGATATCAGAGACATACCAGAGGTGTGCAGACTGCTTCTCTAGATGTAAGTTGAACCTGCCAAATAATTTCATAAAAATTATTGTTACAAGTATTAGACAGTGGAATGAATAATTGTCATTACACATTTTGTTGATGTTGTGGAGATTTTAGTCTGAATCTCTCTGCATGCCATTGCCTTAAATGCTATGTCAACTCTTGCCTTCTAAGAAAAGAAAATATTTCCTAACTTTATTTCCACTGCTACCATTGCTGTTTTTATTTCTATAATGAGAACCCTAAAAAGGGGGTCGGGGAATTCTATAAAAGAACCCAGGCAGGTGTGTAACCCTTTGATTGGCATGTTTTATTTGGAGAACCCTGTTTCTCCCTAGGTCCATTTCTATGTCGCTGCTACCACAGGATCAAAAAAGGAGGAGGGGGAGGGGACAGGCTTTAAATTCAGCAACTGTAACAAGTTATTTGGGAGGATGAGACATAGACCAGCCCTCTTCTCAGGGTGATGCCCCCTGGTCTTTCGTCTGCTAAGATTGGGAAAAGAATGCATCTTCTCTCCTGTCCCCTAGAGTTCAAACCTTTTTGTCCTGTCAACTTCTCTGGGCTTATCGGAGCTCCTGTCCTCAACAAACAACTTCTCTTTGTGTCATACGAAGCTCTGGGACTTCAAGTACCTTGGGAAGGCGATGAAGGCCATGCCCTTGCCTTTGGGCCTGAATGTATCTGACCTCTCTACTTACTGGCTGATGAAAACTCCAAAAAGAAAAACACATCCAGACCATGAACTTACTCAACAATTTGTGATGGAGAAGCTTTTACTTTCCAGTGAGTCAAAATCACTCAAAATCTGTTTCCTCTTACTCAGTTTGCAAATGACTTACCTTATGCCCAGCTCATGCTGGCAGCAGGGAAGAATAATAAGTAAAATTAAAAATTAGCTCTTTTTCTCACTTTCTCCCCCTTCCCCCACTCTCTCACCCTCCAAATCTGATGTCAAAGCTTAAAATTTGCTTTGGCATCTTAGTTAAGGAAGTTAATGAAATAACATCTTCATCAGGGCCATTTAGTTACTTTGAGTCAATGATTACCAGATTTGAATTTTACAAAGGAGACATTTCAGGTTTGGCAAAATGTTCAGATACTAACATCTATGCATGACTACCCTCCAAAACAGTGAATAAAAGTCTAGATTGTACTGAAACTTTGAATCATGATTTTTGCTTATTATTTTAGCTTCAGATGTTAATCTTATTCTGCCTGCTTTTTAAGACACATTTGTAAGGACCTATCTATAATAGTAACACTGACTGGACTGTTGACTAAACCAGCATAGCCCAAGAGAAAGATAATGCAAGTCATACGTAACTTAAAATTTCCCAGTAACCACATTTTAAAGGGTAAAAAGAAACAGGTAGAGTTAATTTTTTTTAATGTAATGCAGTATATCCAAAATATTTTAATATATAATCAGTATAACATGTTAGTAATGGCCTATTTTATATTTTTTGTATATTCTTGGAAACTCAGTGTGTGTTTTATACTTACAGCACATCTCAATTCGGACTAGATGTCTTAGGTGCTCAAGAGCCCCATGTGGATAGTGGTTGCCGTATTGGACAGAGCAACTCTAAACAGTCCTAGAAACGTTTTAGCTTTCACTGAAATAAGTGGGATAACTCCTAACATCTTCTATGTGTTCTCCATGATCACTGTGAGATTTCTGTGGGTATCTTTACACTTTTCCCTGCCGTGTGACATCCTCTCACTCCCAGGAGCTGAGCTCCCTGGCTGACCCCACTGGGTTATAAGGAGCTGACCTTGTTTAATATACCACCAGGCCCTGTGGATCTTATTGCCGCTTCTCCACACACACCCCAGGCCCTTTCTCCTCACGCCACTTGGTTGCAACACACACTACTCTCTGCCACCTGCAGGTTCCAAAAAATGGCAAACAGGAATAGTAATCTTTTTGCTTCTAAGTAAGAGACGATCCTGCTTGTTTTTCGCCTTCTTTTTGGCTGCACCCTGTGGCATGCAGAATCTTAGTTCTGCCACCAGGAACTGAACCTGGGCCCTCAGCAGTTAAAGCACCGAGTCCTCCAGGGAATTCTCAGAAACGATCCTACTTCTTGTGGCTCCCCAGCTGGCACAGTGGTAAAGAATCTGCCTGACAATGCAGGAGACATAGGAGGTGTGGGTTCAATCCCTGGGTTGGGAAGATCCCCTGGAGAAGGAAATCACAACCCACTCCAGTAATCTTGCCTGGGAAATTCCATGGACAGAGGAGGTTGGCATGCTGCATTCCGTGGGGTTGCAAAGACTCAGACACGACTTAGTGTCTGAGATGTGAGCGCACACACATCTACTTCTTAAATTATTCTTTCTGAGTGATAGAAAAACATGAAGAGAGTTAAAAATCCTCTTTCAGCACAAATTCCTTTGGGGATTTTTTAAAAGAAATTGGGAAACTATTATGTGAAGATCTTTTACTTTTCCTATGTGTATATGTTTGAAAAAGTGAAAAGCCTATACTATATTAGTCCAAGTCTATAACAAGTTAAAGATCTCCATGTTAATCCACACACACATACACACACACACACACACACACACACACACACACACACAGTCTCTTTTACTTATTTCCAAGTGGGGAATGTTTTCTTTAGAGATGTAGCAAATCAATTACCCTTAATGTTGAACATGGAATATCTCATTTCCAAACCTGGAGAAATGGCTGAACCAGAAAGTTCTGTTTATATATGAGTTTAAGAACTGTTTTGATATTTACTGCTCCTTGCAAGATTATTCAGTACAAAAATGTAGCTTTCACTTCTGTGCTGCCACATAGGATAGTAACTCCATAGAACGTATCAATCATGGAGTAGAATAAGTAGGTTTATTGATTGTAAAAATAAGAAAAGAAAAATAGACAAAAATTAATTCTCTGTGCTTAAAAGGTCTTTATAAAATTCATAAATTATAGCCATCAGAATGTCTTTTAAAAGCATTTCCAGAGTGAATCTTTAAATAGCCTAAAGCAAAGCACTAGTATCTTAAGTTAATTTCTATTGATATTACAGATAATCATATAGACTTAAATCTGTCTTAAATCTTAAGACTTAAATCATATAGATAATCATAAAGACTTAAATCTGTATATATTAAATAGTTATCAAAAAATGCAAGCACGAGTTATTTCAGATTCTTAAGAAAGTGGATACAGTGAGCAGTGAGAACACATTTGTTCTAAGCGTAGTAGTTGTGATGCAGGTTTTTTTCCCTCAACATCCAGCATGATCTTCCCTTTTAACTGAGGAGCCGGGGGTTTGGAATTGGCTGGTGGGTACCCGGCATCTGGGGAAATGAATAGCAGGAGAAATGTGTTGCAAGGGAGATGTGAAAGTGACATTTGAGCCACTGTGCTATTTGAGTGTCTGGTTGTTAGTTTTGCTGGGTTTGTGACCTTCATGACAAGACTTTACAGCTGGGGGAGGAGACGGGACCCTTTGTGTGCTGACTGAGCACCTAGAGAACCCCACCTCCTGTAGATCTTAAGGACCAAGCTAGGCCCTCAGGTATCCACTCTGCCCCGATATATCTTTACAAAATATTTGGAATTCCAGTCTTTCCACAGGCTCCTAATACCATGGTCTATAGACTCCATTACCCCAAAGATGAATAACCGTTTGCAGAGCGGCTATGAGCCACAGCCTCCATCCCCTCACAGGTCCTGAAGGGGCTTTTTCATCTGAGACGGTCCCCCTGGCGCAATCTGTGGGTCGCCAGACAGACCAAAGTTTGAGGGGTCTGGCACTGATTTCAGTCACCTTCCCTTTTCCAGAATTCTCTCCATAGAGAGTCAATCCTCTGAAGACCTAGAATCTCTCCTCACTCTCCACCTCGATTTAGCTCCTAGATTTTCCCCACCAAAGTGACGGTGAAAGGCGACTATAATCCCTTTCTTCTTTGCCCAGTGCCCTCTTAGACAAGCCTATCATACCTATCATAGAACTCCAGAATGCTTCTACATTCCTTTAGAATTCCCTGCATCATTTTGGAATAATATATAGATAACATTTGGCCACTTAAATCCTGTCTCCCCCCTCAAGACACAGAGAGGAAATAGAGATCTGCCCATCACTTGTGGTAAAACCTGACTGAAAAATAGGTTTGCTCCTGCATTAATGGCAAGAATGCACAGAGTCACATGGTTTCAGACCAATTAGCAATACAGATGAGCTAGCAAGTCAAGTTCCATTTATAGGCTGGGGGAAGGGGAGAAGTAAAATAATCTTCGTTGTTAAGTGTTTCTGAGAAATGAAGACCTCCAGGGCAGAGAGAAGGCGGATCAGGAAATAGCTATGCAAATCACATGCCTATGAAATTACTAAAACTTTGATCAGAGGCATTAACAATGGCTCCAGCATTCACAAGTATGAAACAAGCAGTGAGTAAGACAGGGCAGGTTGGGAAGGCATTACAAAAGTGTTTGCTTACATGGTTTGTTGAGCAGTCAATGAAGTCCACGGCTGTTTTGGACTTAAGTTGCCTGAGCAGTCCAGGTATGACAAATGCAATAATACATTCCACTCTCATTAGTGACTCTTAGGGACCTCAATGACAAAGAGCCAAAGTGCCTGGACCTCATATAAAGCCTGCTTCATTTTTTGTTTTCCTTTCCCATCCTCTTTCTAATAACACTTCTGCTTACCCTTCCACAGGTGGTAGGGAGGACCTGGATTCTGTGAGAGTGTAGTTCATTGGAAATGCTAAATTGTAGTTAGTAGGCACTGTGGTTCAAGCAACATTACGGCTTGGCTTGGGCTGAAGCAAACCTGGAAACTCAAAGAGGCCGTGACATCCAGGGTAGCGAGTGTGACCGGTGCCCTGGGGCGCAGCCCCTCGGCCCCTGTTCAGGGCTGTCTGGTCTGGGTGTCATTTGAGAGCGAGGGCATTTGAGGCTGGCTCTGGCCTCCGTTCACAACTCTGCTGCTGCTAAGTTGCTACAATCATGTCCAACTCTTTGCGACCCCATGGGCTGTAGCCTGCCAGTCTCCTCTCTCCATGGGGTTCTCCAGGCAAGAATACTGGATGGGTTGCCATGCCCTCCTCCAGGGGATCTTCCCGACCCAGGGATCAGACCCAAGTCTCCTGCATTGGCAACGGGTTCTTTACCCCTGGTGCCACCGGGGAAACTCCTCACAACTCTGGACTCATCTTATTAATGCCTTTATTTGAGGAAAAAATATTACTCGTAAAAAGGAAACTGTCAGAAAAATTATAGGACATGATAACACTCTTGCAGCTTTGTTTCTTTTTAAATTTTGTGTAAATCGTGCTATTGCTTTGAAGTCATCATTTAAGCCAGAAAGTCCCCCGGGATGGACTTGTGCTTGCTAACGGCCTGATGTGTTCGCATCTCAGACAGCACAGTTGCTTCTCAAACATTTCTGTTGAGTGTGGAAAATTATTTATAGACCAACAGAATAAAAGTAAACTTGCATGATCTTAAATCCGTATAAATAATTAATGCTTTGTGAATTCACGGAGCCAACCAATTATCAGACACAGAGTCCCAGCGGCTACAGTTTTCTGGCCCCGCTCTGTGAGGTGTGGAGTGGGGAGTATATGGAATGTAACTGTGGATTTGAAACAGAATTTCAGGGAATCATTTATGAATTTAAAAGCAAAAATGTTGGCTTTAAGTTAAAGCCAACATGAGAGCTGAGAGCTTCTGTTTTTCTTTTCTTTTTTCCCTAGTATTTGAAAACTGAAATTCTGTGAGAGATTATCTGTGAAATGCCTTTCTTTTATTACACCCATAAATTTCAGGAGTGGCTTTGATCAAGCTTTCTGCCATTGTTGGTTTCTAAATCTTTTACTCATATGTTAATAACTTTAAAAACACTCATCCTATTTTTGTTGTAGTGAAAGAGGAAGTTTCTAAATAGTCAAAAGGGAAATGTTGAAAATAGAACACAATAAATGATAACTAAATTAGGGTAGGTTCCCCCGCCCCCAGAAAGAGCAATGCTCCATGCTGAAACTTGCCGGAGTATTTTAAGATTATTGTCTATAAAGAAAATGTACCAAAGAATTGAGATGCTCAGAGGAAAGGCATTAAAGAAATGCAAAGTATTATCAGTAATGCACACTATACATAGAACAATGTTTGCCAGTCCCATTTTACTACTTCAGTCTGTGGAGTTTAGTTTTCTGACTTGTGTTTAGTGTTTTTTTAAAAACACACACACACACACAACTTGCAAATCAAATGAGTTTATGCTCTGCCGGCTTCCTCTAGACATTGACCCTGGGGGTCAGACTCTTAGGAAAATGATGCCTGGTTTTCCATTCCCCTAATTCCAGTCCCTACCAACGAGCAAGTCCTATCTCTGAGTGGAAGCTCACAGAGAATTTCTCGAGAGGCTATGCAGCTCCGTTGGCAACAAAATCCTCTCTGCAAAACGAGAAGAAAGAGTTGTTAACTGATGAGTCAATCCAGCTTTTATAGCAGTTTATCTTCGTGGTATTTCCAAGAGCATAAATGTTATAAAAAAAGAGACGGTCATGACAGGAAGAACACAGTAGGAAAAAAAACAGAAACGTTTAAGCCAAAAGCAATTTACTTTGCCAGTAACTGGTTACATTTCCTTTGTTTTATTATTATTATTGCAATATGAAAGTTTCCCACACCTGTACTGCCTGACACATAACTTGTCAGTGAAGTAAATACATAAATGAGTGTTTGCAACTCTGAGCTTCTAGAGTCTTAAAGGAAAAAAAAAAAGCATGTTTTGCTCTACTGTCAAAAAAAAAAAAAAGACTGATTCATTAATAGTTGAAGGAGTTTTTTAAAAAAGGCAATAAACAAAACACATGGGTTAAATGTCAGAGTAGCCTGGAGCACTAGCAGTAGCCAATTTCTCCTGGGATTAACACCTATAGAAATAGTGGTGACTTCACAATGGTGAATACTTGTTAATTTCATGGCAGTGAGTAAGAGGAACAGATGGGCAGTCAGAGAAGATATTTTTTTAGAAAAGCCATAGACATCATTCACTGATCAGGCAGAAGAGTCGTTGATGGCACACTGCAAGGGGGTAACGTCCTTGGTGCTCTTAAGCTTCATTGGAACTCTGCGACGTTGGTGCAAGTCTCATCACCTGCTGCTCGGGATGGGGACCCTGTGCCCACCATCAGGGCTGTAGGCTGCTGTCTCCTGCCTGAGATGGGCTATAGCGCCCTCTGCTATGTGCTATTTGAGAGTGTTTTCATTTGGGAGTAGCTCCCTGGAGTCTGCCAGCCCGTTAAGAATGTAAACACGTCGTTATAAGACATAGCAAGTGTGTGTGTTAAGGGAAGTTCCTGAAAGCAGGGGTTCTGGATAAAGTCAGTTGCCTGGGTGGGAAGCTTTCTACTACCAGTAACCAGTGGTGTGACCTAAGACAAAATAATTTCTATCTCAGTTACCTGGTCTGTAAAATGGGGATAATAATAATTGTGCCTTACTGTGGGCTTGTTTTGAGTTTTAAATGAGTTGTTGTATGCAAAGCTCTGACTGGCAAGAAAAAGTGCTCTGTAAGCATCAGTTATTATTATTATTAATAATATTTGTGGATAATATTGAAAACATTCATGCAAAGAGCACTGATTGAACTCTATGAATGAGCCAGGCTGAGGTTGGCCTGTATACTATACAGGGTGTATACTGTATACTATATGTATATATATGTATACTATATGTATACTATATAGTATATATGTATACTATACAGGTGGGTGTATACTATACACATGTCAAAGTAGCTGTGCATTTATTGCTTCGTGCTCTGTATTTTTTAAAGTAGAACTGACTAGAACCAGCTATGCTGTCAGTGCATGTATTGCTAACTTCCAAGAATCATTTTCTTGGTAGATACTGGCCTCCTGTAAAGCAACTGGAGCTGGTGTGATTCTGGAGTTATAGGATTTGGGTTCTCTCAGTAAGTCTGTGGCCCTTAGCTGTCAAGCAGAGGGCAGGTGTAGGTTGGTCCAGGACAGAGAGGTGGGCTGTTTCTTTTATAAAAGAGTCAAAGTCCAGAGCAAGCCCATCCCTGACCACCACCATGCTATAAAGCATTTATTTTCATTCACCCACTTAGCAAATAATTTAGTTTCTGTGACCCTGTAGGGAAAAAAAAAAAAGTAATTTGGGGACAAGAATATTTGCTGTCCCCAAAAGCCAGCCCAGCAGTCCCAAGCTTAACCTCAGGTCTTGTGGATCTAAAAACTCTCTTAATTGTATCGTGGAGGCTCTTACCCCGTATGGAGTCCCGCACGCTTCCCCCAGTACTTTTAACATCTGGTGTTCGGTTTATTTGCTCATTGCATGTGGGACAAAATCATGGCCCCACTGAGATGTCAGACACAATTACCCTAAGCAGGAACCAAAGGCTCATCTCCCACTGTGGGAGAGCTCATCTCCCACCGTAAATTCCTGTCACTGGTGCTTGCTCCCAGAGCTCACAGGTGAGCAGGAAAGGTGAGTGCCATTTACAGGTGCCCAGTGTGATGGGTATTCACGCGGTCAAGTTGACGGGCCTAGCTCTTGACACCAAGGGCATATATGTGGGCATCTTTGTTTCCAGCAGTCATTTGATTATTCAACAATGTATTAGGCATTACTGCCCCTGGGTGGGTACTGGGGCAGAGAGCGATGAATCGGACATGGTCCTGCCATTGAGGACTCTCCAACTCAGTATACGAATAAGCCAGCTAAAGTACAAATAACACAATGATACCTTCCATACGAGAAGGTCAGAAAAGGAGCTCAGAGGTGAGACCAACAGAGGTATTCAAATTTAATACTTAAGGGGTTGGTGGGATTTACCTAACCATACCTAAAATATCAGTGCACTTGCCTTCTGAGGAACAAAAGGCTTTTTCTCTTGATCAGATTCTACTTAGAGCTTCAGTTTGTGTGAGCAGACTATTAGGTACTAGTCTGTTCTAAATATGTAATTCTCAGAATTTGCTGGGGACGGGCATGTGCCTCTCTGGGTTCTAAGAGCAGCTCAAAGAATGGAGAAAATAGACAAATAGACCCGATTTGGGGATGACTTATTGTCAGTTCCCGGAACCTCTGCCTTTATTTAAAACAGCCTGTTCAATGCGAGTTCTCTCTGTCTAAAAGGCCTTTGGGATTTGAAAGCTTTTCTGGAAATAAATGCCTTTTAAGTTTAAATGCTTTTTGCCAAAATTGTTAGGAAGGAAAGATCATAGTAACAAGTCTTAGAACAGAGGCAGTGTTGTTTTGTTCTTTTTAATGAAATGCCCCAGACCTACCTCAAGTTCTGTCGGTTTCTGTCAGCTCTCTGCTGGGCTATTATTTTGATAAGGGACTTGAAAGTACATCCTTCCTTCACCGTCATTAAAGTCTTAGCACTTGGGTCAGTTGTGGAAACACTTCTGTGCTACACTGAGATTCCTGAAATCAAAATAGTCCCCACCCTGGCTCCAGGCAGAGGACCTCATCAGTTCATGGAAGGTGGCATCAGGCTCTGACAGGAGCCGGAGGTCAGGAGCCACAAAACAGGCTGGATGAAGTCACCCACCCCATTCGGGGAGGTGGAGAGAGGCGAGCCCTGCCTGCCAGTCTGGCAACTCCAGCCAAGTCCTCGGAGCTCATCCCACACACCCCGTGCTAGTCACTGCTGTGTGTTTACATGAGTAATGGAGCTGCCGGGGGAGGGGAGTTGTAAGCAGAGCGCTGAGCCTCGCAGCTCGCATTCGGAGGGAAGCTGACATCCACACCAAGTCGAGTGGAGACTTCCAGGGACGCGGGGCCGGGGAGCAGTCACATGCTGTAGCTTTCATGAGCACAGACATCATCAAGCAGATGTTTGCCGACTGGAATGGGTAATCGCTGCTTTCTCTTTGCTTGATTTTCTGTTTGTGGGTCTGTATCCCTTTGGTAATGCCAGGGTCGCTTTCTGAGATGGGCTTTCAGACAGACATTGTGGAGAGCAGATTTGGGAAGCGGGGAGTCTGAGTCCCAAAACCACTTTTGAAACTTTTGCTTAATTTGAAAGGCAGTTCTGCTTTATTGTGTTCTGTCAACAGCAAGACTGTTATCCACAGTAGAAAATCAAATTAGTGGAATTAATTGTGTTTGTAAGATGAGTATCATGTACAGTGTCCTAAAACCACTGGCTAACTGCATGACATAAGTAAGATTAACAACAATTAAGAGGGTTGGAGTTGTTCAGATTTCACATGGCCATAATCATACCTTAAAGCAATAAAAAAAAAAGTGTGGTATCTTGAAAGGACCTAAAGAAATTGCTTGGGGGTGTAACTTGTTAGTTTGAAATTCTTCAAGGGCTAGTCGGTTAGTTGGTTTGTTTTAATTTTGCTTGACTGGTAACTGATGAAGTTAAATGTGAAAACTGATGCCGGAGAGTCACAGCAGCATTCAATAAACAGCAGCCTTTTTTTTTTTTTTTTTCTCCTTCTTTTATGGATCTTAAAGGGATTCAACCTCAGCATCCAAGATGAAATATAACTTTGATTTGTGTCTTGTCTGTGGCTTTTAAAAAGTATAATCTCCACGGAATCAGGCTAACTCCAGTATGATCCTTGGAAGTTATTTTAAATAACCCTCAAGATCTCCATTATATATATATATATATATATATATAAAAGAAAAAGAGCGTACTGACTTAAATGTACCTGCCAGGTTCGCTGAGATCTGAAACATGCTGTTTGCAATACTGTTAGTAAATACATTTAGTAATATTTTTCAGATTATTGTGAATGCCTCTGTCTACAGCTCTCCCTTATTTGTATCATACTTTGAGAAAATGCTTACCTTTCCACTTTTGAAGAGAGAGGTTTTCAAATGTTACATTACTATGATGCCATAATGGGCTGGCATATCACTTGGGTTTCTGAAAACAAGATACAAAACAAAACACAAAGAATGAGCCTGGCTCAGGGCTGTCTCAAGCCCAGTGTGTAACAACAGGGAAGCGCGTTTTCCTTATCCTCGTTCTTTAAAGCCGAGGGCTTCATTTTATTTACATTAATTAGGCATGTTCCAGTGTAACAGGTTAGCTTTGGGAAGCATGTCCAGAAGCGCAGAGGCCATGCAGACGCAGCCCTTCAGAGAGGGACGTCTGAAAGGAGGCTTGGCCACCGCAGGTGTGTCCATTTCTCGGAACAATTAGGGGGTGCCGCTAGAGTGAGTGTCTCAGTTTTTAATAAGAAAACCCACGCAAATGAAAATGCCTCTCAATTGTTCTCCATTTGTTTTCAGCGCCAAATCTTAAAGGCAGACCACGCAAAAAGAAGCCATGCCCACAGAGAAGAGACTCTTTCAGTGGTGGTAAAGATCCCAACAACAATTCCGATGGCAAATCCGTTGCCAAGGTACAGTCATTTGGCTCCCCAGTATTCGCTGGTATTCGTTTTTGCTGCATCTTTTTATTTTTCCCTTTTTCTCTCTGCGCCTGTGTCTTGGAGGCAGTTTTCAATTCAGAGTCTGACTTTGGTATTCACAGCCCTCTGCTGTGACTGTTCCCGCCACCCCCTCCCCCGGCGGGGGTTCGGGGGTTCGGGGGGAGCTGGGGGAGGGGGCAGTGCAGGCATTTTGATTAGTCAACAGAAAGACTTCCCACCTCCCGGCTTGGCGGGTTGGGTAAAGGACAGATGATTAAGCGCCCACGTCATTGAGGCTGAGATTTCATAGTAGGTGACACAATGACATAGTTTACTCTGCTGGTATCAAAAATAGACTGGATGAACCATCCTCTTTCTGAATGTATTCATCTAAATATGCTTCAGAGATGAAAACTGGATGGAATTAGAAATGGCTAGAATGAATCTTTTTTTCAAGTTTTTTTTTTCCACATCACCTCTAACTGACCTTAGGATTAAAGACACGTAGCCCAGTCCTTACATGTATACATATACTTGTATACAGATTTAAATGTTTTTAAAGATCATTTGTAATGCAGAATGGAAGTCCAAATTCTAGACTCTCTTTCAGGACCTGGGGCCGTTTTGCCTTAGCATGCTTAGGAATCTTGAAAGTGCATGCCTGAAGAATTTAGCACCGTGAAGGGTGAAGTGTCACTTCATATTTTTAGGCTTATCTTTTTTACTTTTGTGGGCCTGGATCGTATTTCCATGATTCCGTTTACGGGGTGTTTGCGTTTAGGTGTTGTTTCTGTGCCAAAGACAGCAATAGCCCCTTTAGGACCTGAATTGAAGCCCAGAATTCAACTGACACCACATTTCCAGATCCAAGGACTAAACTTATGAAAATGGGAGCATTTTTAGTGAATCTAGAAGACCCTGATGTGGAAAACCATGACTTCAGCTCTATGTTGGCAGTCGACTGTTTTTCTGCCATGCCCTCCACTTCTCTTCCAGTGTAAAGAAGCAAATCACAGACATTCACATTCTGTATCTTATCTTCAAGCTTGACTGTTTCATCAGGAAGTTCTGAGGACTTTCAAAATTGCGAAGGGTTAAAAAGATCACATAGGAGAAATGTATATTTTCTGGCTAAAAACAAATCTGTTTTTGCCTAAAGTTATTTTTGTTCTATTCCTTTGACCTTCTACGAGTGAGTCCATGTGGATACCGAGGGTGACATTTTCTGGTAATTTGGACATCTTGGCCCTACAACTACCTATCCAGGACTTTGGCTTCTGTGATCTTGAAGGATGTCAGCGGGAACAGTTTATTCCCTATGATGTGGCTTGCAAGATACTGCAGGATGGAGCGGAGAGAGATCATAGCCCTCAGCAGAGCTTGTACTGACAGCGTCTCCTGTTGGAGCCCTGCCCCATACCTCTAAGGTGATGTCATGTGTTTATCCCAGCATGTTCTGCACCTGAGCCCAGCAAGATGAAGCTCCTTCTCGAGTCATTTGCAGCCACCACCACAGTATGCCTCTGGGGTTTTATAGAACTCATACAATTGACCTGAAAGAACAGTACCTCTCCTTCCATGGAAGGCAGCTCAGGACTCATTGTGGGACCCATAAAACTGAGGAGAACTGGAGACTGTATTTGCTGCTCACCTCCTTCTTAGGAGGAATGGTAGTCTAGCCTGGGTTTTCTAAGTGATCCTTTCTACCTGCTCTGCACCAGCACTGCCATTCAGCATCCTTACAAGGAGGAGGATCATCCTTCCATCACAGATGTCAGTGGTGAGTGGAAGAACGTCACTCTGTCCTCAGCTCCCAGGGACCAGCCTGAATGCCTTGCTCTTCTTGGGAGTCTTGGATTACAGTCCTGCCTTGGCTGCTTCTACTGGGTCTGGAAAGACCACTTCACCTAGAAGAGAGCGACTGGTAGCTATGAAGTATGGCAGGCTTCTGTTGTCACTGACAAATGGATGCAAAGTCCCTACAGAATAAACAGGCCACATCTGGGGCCAGGACAACCATGCAAAAGGCTTCTGTGTCTTAGAGTGGCCTCTTCTCAGGAAATACTACAGGAGAGGTTACAAGCCTGTGACTATCTGATCACTTGCTGAACTGGAGGCAACAATGCAGGTGACAGTTGGGCTTTTTAACCAAGACCTGTGTGGCTGTTTTTTTCAGAAGTGCCTCAAACAGACCACTTCTAACTATGGATAAGTACCAGCTTTCTGCACCTCCATGCAGCAAAGCGCTCTTAGAGTGAGAACCCACTCAGTTTGTTGTCTGCAAGACTGGAAAAGCAGGTCAAGTTAATTTGCCTGTCACCATCCAGAGTTTGCCCTCTTTCAGTGAGACCGTGGAAACTAGCTTTGCAAGACTGTTTTCCAGGGGACAGAGAATGTCATGGCTTTACAATGACAGCCTCATGGAGAAGAGGCTACCAGTTCTCTGAAGATGACAAGAACATGTCCTACCCAAATCCAGGTCTGGGGCAAAAAACTTATTTTATTCACATGGTGACTTATATAAGAGAAGTCTTCTTAGCCTGTCTCTCAAATGAAAGGCCTCCGCTGATACAAGACAAATGACTTTTCACATCCTGTAAGCACTTTGCAATGGCCAGAAGTACACAACAGGTGGCTTACATTCTAAAAGGACCGTTGGAAAGGGAAACTGCAGTATGTTCTTTCATTGAAATCACAAACATACTTTCGCTATTTCACAAATGTGATGCTTTCATTATTTTCAGTATTTTTCATCCCATTTGGTCCTAAGAACTTACCCCGGGGATTATCCTTCTTGCTTTCCTGAGGAAGAAAATGAGAATTTCCGAGGAAATTAGTGACCAAATAGAAATTAGACTCTTGTTCCTTTCCTGCTGGTTCAGCACATCCTGCTGCCTCGGTTGAAGGCTGGATTAGTTACAACTCAATCCAGTGAAAGGATGTGGTTAATATCAAATAGGTGGTGGTTCACTGCAAATGTTAAATGTGGATCCTTTAATTAGTACTTCCTCAATCACTTTGGAAACCCCAAAGCTCTTAGTGAACTCAACAAGTGTAAGGCGCTCAGGTCAGGAAAAACAGACTATATAGTAATTACCTGTTACCATCAAAAGGTTGGGCTTTCTTGAGGTCGCCATGAAGACTAGCTCCCATGTAATATTTCAGTAGCTTAAAACGCTGAGAAAGTTTCCAGTAAGTGTGAAGAATTGTACAAAGGAACTTGACCTGGTCCTACCCAGAAACAGAATTATGCTCTAGAGGGCTCATGTATGTTGAGAAATGCATGCAGTTAGTCTATGAAGAGAAGCTACTGTTTGTGTCTTAGGAATCCCCCAGACCCAAGAAGGAGCTCCTTGAGGCTTAGGTGCAACTCAGAAGGCGGCAGCCAGGCTGCACCTGGAGCCTTTGCTGCCGTCAGGGGCTCTGGTAGCTTTGGGCTGGGTTCCGTGTGCTCCGCATGCTTCCTTTTGTTCCTGGTGCTTTCTGCATGGCAGAGGCAGCTCCCTAGACACTGAGGGGCAGAGCTCATACTCCCTTAACTTGTGGCCTGCTATCACTGCAGACTTAAGAGTCAACCTGATTTTATATGCAAAGCTGACATCAACTGCTGTTTTTAAAGGGTTTAGAGTGAGGAGATCTGAGTTCTAGACTCCAAGTTCTACCTGATGCTAGCCACACGCCAAAATACGTCACCTCGCTGAGCTTCAGTTTCCTCCTCTGTAAAATGGGACTCGGATCTTTGTATGAAGCCCACAGCGCTGTTCCCAGCTCACTGTGGCTGCTGCATTCACACTGATTTCCTTCCCTTTGCTCTACACACAGCAGAAGGAATGGAGCCCTTTACACTCTGGAAACCACCTAGCTTTATCTTCTACTTCTCACTTGGTAAATCACATTTCTAAGCTATAGGTTTTGTAATGCTTACTAATAAGACACACTTTTTAATTGGAAGTATGTTTTGACTCATTGGAAAAGACCCTGATGCTAGGAAAGATTGAGGGCAGGAGAAGAAGAGGGTGACAGAGGGTGAGATAGTTGGATGGCATCATCGACTCAATAGACAGGAGTTTGAACAAACTCTAGGAGATAGTGCAGGACAGGGAAGACTGGTGTGCTGCAGTCCATGGGGTTGCAAAGAGTCAGACATGACTGAGAAACTGAACAATAACAACATTTTGACTATCAATTTAATATTTTTATGAGAGCCAGTAAAAGATAGTGTTTAAAACCATAAGCCCTTGAGTGAGACTGCCATGCTGTGCCATGCTGAGTCACTTCAGTCGTGTCTGACTCTTTGCAGCCCCATGGACTGTAGCCCACCAGGCTCCTCTGTCCGTGGGATTCCCCAGGCAAGAATACCAGAGTGGGTTGAGACTACTAGGGTTCAAATCCCTAACTCACTACTTACTAACCTGATGCTGGACGTGATCCTATGGTCTTGGGCATGTTACTCCTCCTCTCGTACCTCAGTTTCCCCGTCTCTGATAGGAGGGTAATAAGCTGCCCTGTTAGGGTCATGAGCATGAAAGGAGATAACACCAAAAAAGGGCTTATAATAGAGCCGGACTACACAGTAAGCACTCAGAAAAAGCCAGGAAGCAATACAGATTAGAACTGGAGTGATTTTTATGATTTCAAAGAGCTGTTAAATTATAGATTTCATCAGAACTTTAGACTCAACAATCTAAAATTTGGCAGTGAAAAATGATGACAACATAAAGTTTCCCAGGATGCTCGCCTTAATCTAATGTTACAAAGTACTAAAGTTTGAAAATAACTGTAAATAGAAATCCTACATGGGAAAATGTTTTCATCCCATTTCCACTGCTCTTTAAAAATGAGAATCTTATCTAGAGGCCTGGTTGAATGAGTTGTGCAGGAAGTTTTATTTCTTTATTTTTTTCAGGACCCGTCTAGATATTAAACTGGTATGTTCATGTGAGAGAATGAGCAATAAAGAAAACCCTTGAAGGGGAGATGTTTCCCTTTAATAAATAAGCATAGCCTTTTATGTTCTTAGTGCTTGCAAAGGAGAATCTGAATGGAAAGACAGAGAGGGGTCAGGAATCTGAAATGGAAAACCTTGTCGACTGTGTTGGAACATGTTAATTCGCCACATTTCCCAGGCACCCATCCTCTCCTCGCCAATGTTAGGTCGGGAGATGTAAAGAATATTGGAACCTACTCATTCCCCGTGGGCACACTTGAACTTGAAGCTTGACCCTTTGTACTTCCCCCTTTGACAGTTAAAACAGTTCAGCACCTTAACATATTATTTAACAACCATCAAAGGCCTCTTGTAGAACATGCCAGTGAGGTGGGAACGTGGGTTTAGCTGCTCCATGTGGCCCATTTACCACCATTTATTTTTTAATTCTGAAGCTTTTCACTTACTCCTCCTGGGTTTTTACTTGACCTCTACTTTTTCCTTTGTGGCCACTTAACATCTAGGAGATTTTCAGAGCTGACTGAAAAGCTAGGCACCCTCGTTAAAGAGTGGGGTGTCTGGTTTCCTATTGAGGGTGTGTCTGGGCATCACGGTCCGGTGACGGATGGCAGAGACTTTGCTGGTGATCCCGACATCAGCCAGCATTGGCCTGTTTTTCCAGGTTGCTGGGAAGAGTTGCAACAAGATCAGTTTACTATGAAGAAACGCACTTGCCTTTCATCTTGATCCAAAGTGCAAAACCTGGGACTCTTACTAAGAATGCAGGGTTCCTTCCATGATGACAGTAACCACTGGTACCCCTTAGGAAAATAAAGTGTATAAAGAGACAGGAGAGTGGTCCCAGCAGATGTAAACACTGTTTCTGGTTTCACATCAACATGCTGGTAAGGAGTCTAAAAGAGGCTGGCATAGTTTGGCACACCATGGCCCACTGGCCACCTGTTTCTATAAATAAGATGTTATTGGAACACAGCCTCATCCGTTTGTTTACATATTATGTGTGATGGCTCTCGTGTCTAGCATTGAGTAGTTGTGACCAAGGTTATGGTACCCCCAAAGCCTACCACAGTTTCCGGCCCTTCTCAGAAATTTACCATCCGTGGTCTGTGATGCTCTAGGAGCTATTTCAGGGCCACGATAGTTTCCTGGATCCCCTGCTTCCCACTCAGTCGACAATGTCTCTAGCTATGTCCCTGTAGGAATCCCAGAGCTGTGCTGGATTTGACGTGGCCTTTTTTTTTTTTTTCCCCCAACCTTTTCCAGGTGAAATGTGAGGCTAGGTCAGCCTTGAACAAACCGAAGAATAACCATAATAATTGTAAAAAAGTCTCCAATGAAGAAAAACCAAAGGTTGCCATTGGTGAAGAGTGTAGGGCCGACGAGCAGGCCTTCCTGGTGGCACTTTATAAATACATGAAAGAGAGAAAGACGCCAATAGAACGGATACCCTATTTAGGTTTTAAACAGAGTAAGTATACTTGTTTTCATTTCTGAAATATCAAAGCTACTCAGATTCTTTGAATTGGGGGTTGGAAATTTTTGACTCAGGCTTATGTTGAAATCCTCTACTGGGGATGATACTCTGTTTATACTAAATCTACAAATCATCCAGGCCAGGAATGTCTTCCCCCTGCCTCTTTCTGCTCCACTGTTCCCTTCTGGGGCAGTTGCAGTGAGATATTTATAGGCTTGAATCCTCTGATTATGACTGGAAATAGACATGTTGAAAGTTCCTCATTTTCTGTTTTGTCAATCTTGAGTGTCTGTAACGCCT
Organism: Muntiacus reevesi; assembly: GCF_963930625.1. Lineage (NCBI taxonomy): Eukaryota > Metazoa > Chordata > Mammalia > Artiodactyla > Cervidae > Muntiacus > Muntiacus reevesi. The sequence goes on from NC_089250.1 coordinate 97,753,475, forward strand.
TTCTTCTGAGATAATGACATGACGTAGTTTTATCAGGCACAGATGTTGCCTGTGAAAAGACAATTTTTAAAAGGAGGACATTTAAAGATGGACAAAACAACCACAAAGAGAAGACATATTTCCTAAGCCCCAAATTTGTTAAGAGATAACAAAGACCTGATGACTTCAGAGAAAACAAGAAATACACAAATTTGCACTGAGGGCCCAATTTTGAATTACTTTGACATGTACGTGTAAGCGTCATCATATATTTTAGAGTAGAACAGGGAACTCATGGCTGAGCAGAATTCCATATAAAAAGAGAAGAAACCCAGACCCTGTCCTGATGTCACAACTGAGTATATATTTTACCTCTGTCTGGCTTTTGTGGCACACAAAGCGGTGAGCCCCTGGTTTGAAATAGTATTTTCTCCAAATGTATCTTCCTAGATTAAAACCATGTGTCATTCTGATGAAGAATGTCAAACCTGTATGTTTTACATAACAATTTACATACCTAATGGCGGTTGGCACTGATTGCAGGAGAGCACGCGCAGCCATTACAAACTTACGTAACTACGAATGATTGCAGTGTTTGTCTGAAAACTGGCTGCTGGAAATAGAAGTAAAATTAATGTACTATGAACAGCTTTGTTGCATTATGCATTGGTTCAGATTAAATCAAGGCTGAGGCGGGCCTCTTGATAGCTTTGAAATAGTGCAAGGTTCAATGAGGCTTTTCGAACGTGTTGTGTCAAAGAGCAGTGTTTTTGTTTTGTTTTGTTTTAATTTTATTCTTCATTTCCTTTACCAAAGAATTACTTGAAGTTCAATTTTCCCATCTTATGAAAGAATCAAATCCACAGCAGTGCCATTTCATGATATTTAGTACAAATGAACAGGGTTACCAGTAATTTGGCATAGATGATTAACAGCATAAACATATGCATGCCTTGTGAAGAGAAATTTATTTTTAAAAATACATATTTGCACCATCACACAGACAAGTAAGTTAGGGGACTAGGTGGGCACAGGACTCTGTTCCTTTGGGAATGAACTTTTCCTTTGATTTGTTGTATCACTGCACCCTCAAGGGTGACTTACTTATTTACCTGCTCAGCGCAAAGCACCATGTGATAGTGAAATATGCTATGAGCTTTTAATATAGTGCTGCCATCAGAAATTCTGTTAAGGTAATCATATATTAAAGTGGCTGGTATTTATTGATTATGAAGAGTTCTTCTCTGAAGGAGGCATTACATATTACTATTTAATCAGTGGCTTCTTTCTAAGGGTCCTACAAGACAACCCCTGTTTTGAAATCCCATGCTTTTCTCAAGGAGGCTGTAATGTAGCTTCTCTTGGTCTGCTGATGGCAACAGCACTAAAAATTGTGTTGTCCTTTATCCTAAAAGTAGAACCGTTTCCAAATTTGTGACTGTTTCTTAAGAAATATTTTAAGTGGTACTAATATACCCTATTGTTGAATACCCTTTGGTAAATTGTTTCCTAAGACCTTAGCTCTCTGGGTTACATTAATATTTCTTTTTATTTCTCTTTCTCATTGAAAAAACAAAACTAAATGTTTTAATTGACATTTCTTGGAAATATGTTAATGTAATGCTTATCTAAATACTTATTGTCCCTCTAACAGTTAACCTTTGGACTATGTTTCAAGCTGCTCAAAAACTGGGAGGATATGAAACAGTAAGTGTTTAAGCAACTTAAATGAAATAATTTTGCAATCTAACTCCCCCTACCCCCACCCTGCTCTGACCAAAATGGAGAAAATGCAAACATAACCGTCACTGACTGCCTTTTCAAATGGCTGTACACTTTTGGGGGTTTATTGGGCCGCTTTTGGAAGCAGTCCCAATTAGTTCCAGGTTTGGCAAAATTGTAAACTTGTCGTAAAAACTACAAGTGGAAAACATATGTAACTCTCCCCTGTCAGGGAAATTAGTTAGGTCTGTAATTTTTTCCCATGTTGAGAAAGGGCTATTATTGTACAACAAGCCAAGATTGCATAAAAGAAATTTCCCTTGGCAACATACCTGACATCTGTTCATGTCTAATATGGGAAATGTATTAAAGGCTTTCAAAAGTAATCAGTATTGGCCATTAAGGAATAGAATGCAGCAGAATCTCCTCTCATTCTAGAGCAGAGAAGCTTTATTAGACAAGGGTCAGTGCTGCATAAACAGGAAGTTATCAAACTTACTCAGAACAGGCTCTGACACTCTTTATCAGCTAATTCTAACTGACAGGAACGGGTTATTTTTAGCTTACAGGAAAATTTGATGGCCACGGATTTTTACAGCATGAATTTTGAACCGATAAAATGTTAGAGCAACAGACTCAGATTAGAATCTTGAAAAGAAGAAGAAAGAGCTGCACTAATATAGCATACAGAGATGACATCTGTAATAAAATCAAGTGACATAGGAAGATGTCGTCATTGGAAAGATTTTCTCCTCCACATAGTGATCAGATTGAGTTGTGCAGTTTCTTCTACAATTGAAGACATTATTTTTTTTTCCTTACAGAGTAACCTGGGGTATATCTCTGTATCAAAGTAAGATGCCAGAGACAGAAAGTCAAGAAAACGAAACTCATTTTAACCCAAAATGATAACTAGTGTTTCTTGCCAGATACAGCATTTTATTCCACAAACTAATATGAGGGTTTGATGTCAGGGGCTTGGGATGGGAAAAGATGGTGAGCAATATGTGAGTCAGATAATCTGGTGTTAATTAATATATTAATTAATCTGGTGTTAATTTGTAATTAATAACCTGGTATTAATTCTAAGAATTATTTGTGAGTCTATATGCATGTAAAATGTTTATTATATAGGCAATACATGTTTATAAGGAAATCAGATACTTATATGAACTATATTTAAACATGTATTTCATAGAAATAATTTGCTTAAAATTTCTGTTTTACTGAGTGCCCTACTGAAAAATAAATAATGTAGTTTCTCACTTGGATCTGTTGACAAGGCAGGGAGATTTACTCCTTCCCACTGTGGCTCATAGTTTTGTAAAGTCTTGAGCTAATTATAGCTTTCGTACATGTGAAAAAGATGATAACTTATTCAATGTTAGTCTCATAAATTTAGCAGTCCACCCCATAGCCTAAACTTTTAAGTCTAACCTTTAATGTTCAGAATAGGAATACACATTCTTATGAACTCTGACTGCAGATAGTTACATGATATTGCACAACATTATGAAATGTCTTTTCAAACCCAGGAATTTTTTTGTTACTCACTGATAGGGAGAGAGCCAGCAAATTTCACTGAATCAGTTTTTCCTGCTTTTGTATCTTATGTATTTGCACCAGGATTTTTTTTTTTTTAACAAGCAACAGCAGACTGGTATAGAAAATATAAAAGAAACTTCTGATGACTTTCAAGGCATTTGCAATACTCTTTGAACAAACAGTGATTATTCCTTTGTTGAATGAATGATTGAAAGATCACACAATCAGCAGATCACCTGACTACATATTTACTGAGTATAATATGTAGTGTTAGACACTCGGGGGTACATAAAATATCTAGGCTAGGGGTTCCAGTTGCTTACCATCCAGGAAAGGCATCAGTTGTAAGACAGGGTGGGAGAAGATCAGTTGCGCTGTTTGGGTAAAGTACTTCCTCATTTAGAGGAAGAAAGACTTACAGGTCTGAGGCCACTTGAGCAGAATATTGGAGAACAGATGGAATTTAGATGTGAAAGATTATGGTCTTCTAAGGATGAGACAATCAAATGGGGAAACAAACTATGTAGGTAGAATGAAGTTTGGTATAGCAAGTTTGAATCACTTAGAGTCACTAGGTGGCTGGGATAAATGACCATGAAGGGGAATTCAGAGGGAAGGATGGAGCCTAGGGAAGGAAGTCCTTGGATGCTGGCAGTGAGGGGTTGGGATCATGAAGCCTGACGGCAAGTTAAGTGTTATGTTTTGCCGCCTATATTGCCTGCCCTGTATTGTGCTAGACAGAGTGGAGAGAAGGACTGGGCTGGGAGACATGGAAGACCAGAGTGCATCTGCTTTCCATCTGGTTATGTGCGTCACATCTCTTGAGCCAAGCCACAGAGAGGACTGGTGACCTGTGGGGGCTGTCCTTTTCCTCCTCCCCTCAGCTCCTTCATCCTTTGTTGGTCCCTGCACTCTTCACAATATGCCACACTTTTCCATCTCATCTCAAGCAGTGAATCTGTGTGACTATCTCATTATAAAATCTGTATTTGAGGCCATAAACTGAATAAAACCAACCAGTGGGATTTTTTTCCCTTCCTTCTTTCCTTCTTTCCCTCCCTCCTTTCTAAAAACTGCCTCATACTACCTGTTGGCCCTGCAGGCACTTGAGTTTGCCACTCTGAATTTGCCTTTAAGCTTTTGAACCTCTGAAGTATAGAAAACATTTTTCTTTAGTATATTTTGACTAATATAATTGTGAGATGTTCAGTGAGGATTCAGTTTTGAAGTCAGTCCAGGAGATGTATTAATAATATCCAAAGTCTGAGGACTTAAGTTGTCATCACAGCCTTACTAGAGAATACTTATCTATGAGATCATCTGATATCAGAAGCAAGTGTAGACTTGTCATTTAGAGCTCAAAAGAGATCTTGGAATCTTCTAGATCAGTGGTTCCCAGAGGCTACTCAAGAACTGCAGCTCAAATTTTCAATGGGAATTTTAAAGTGTAAGTAGTTTTCTAGGTCTCTCATATATTAACTCTAGAGTGGGGCCTGGGCCTGAGAATTTGAGAATCTTTAAAAAAAAAAAAAAAATGCCCAGATTCTATTAATTCAAAGTTAATGGTAGCAATGATTATTATTAAACTTCAGGACTCCTAGCTTCAAAATGTGGCCCCCATCTAAGTATCAAAGATTAGAAGATTGTCTTCAGGCTATTACTAAATAAACACAATAAACATGCCAGAATATTAACATTCCTTGGCTCAAAAGCAGCACAAAGTTTCCAACTATTATTTTTCCATTTGGTAAAGTGGCAATCTAAATTGGGACTCGATGAGCTATTTTCATTTTGAATAAGGAAAAGTGTAGCCCCCTCACATTTTTATTTTCATGAATTGGCCTTTGTGCAGAAAAAGATCCTTGCCCTGCTCCATATATGGAAACTGAGGCACAAGCAGATGAAATGAGTTGAATAGGGTCATCCTGGCATTCTTCAAATTCTGATCTGCTGAGAATTTCATGCACGATTATCTCAACCTCTGTAACATCATCACTAGGAGGAAGAGATTTATAAATTCTTTGTGCCTTGCATTCTCAGCAGTCTCTTATGTACATTTTTATGTATTTGGGGTGATGCTTTGAGGAAAGAAAAGATCTAGTAACATACCTTCATTCATTTCTACCTTTCAGTTATTTCTACCTTTTAGTCATTTCTTTGAACTTAACATGAACCTTACCTAATATACCAACTAACTAGTTGAGATTTTCTGATTCTTGAGAAAAATGTGTGACCTTAGAAGATGGGTCAAGAAGTCTGGAAAATGTAAATACTCAGTAATAGTAAAAACTTGCAAGTTTAAAATCTGTAGATGTATTTCTTCTGCTGTTAACTTGTGATTGGATAAAGAGATCTCTCTGGAATTCCTTCTGGTTATAAGAAGAGGCTATGTTAATTGGCTTGTTTTTGTTTGTGGTTATAAACTATTCCAAACCTTCTGGTTTGAATTGTGGATTATGGATTATTTCATTTTAGTCCTTCACAACCCTCAAATTGATTTTTTTTTTAAAGAAAAGAGCAGAAGTTCTATTTTAAGCCTTTATAGCTTTCAACTAATAGCTATGTTCTGTTCTCTTGGCCTCTTCTGCCTTTGTTAGAAATATATATCGTGTCTCTGCATCCCTAGGTTTAGAGATCATAAACTTATTGAATGGATTTGATTTCCTAAAAAACATCATCTTGGCATTTTGATTGGTTGGCAATGAGACCTCTTCTTTAACAGTCATATATCTGATTTCCTCTTCCAAACATTTAAGAGTCTGGGTCACCTACAGTGGAGGAGGCAGAACTGAATAAAGTTTTGCTGATGAGCTAAGAAGGTCTTCACTTCAGTGTCTGGTGAAGTAGTTAAGACTTGCAGGGTAGCTTGGGGTATTACCAGGATGCAGTATGTTGATGGTGGTTTGCTAAAGTGATTTCCATTTGGCTGAACATTTGATGGCAAGCCAGAGGCAATATTTGGAGAGAGGTAGAGTTGGGAAATGGGTTGAGTAAATCTTATCCTAGAGGCAAAGGACCACGCAAGAACAAGTGTGTTGCCTTCTAAGAATGCCAGCTTGCAGTCCCGCCTCTCCCCAGGGGTGAGACAGGACCACTATTTCACAACTGGAAGAAGCCACTTGTCTTCTTGCTGGAAGGATTAGGCCTTGACATCAGATTCTGGCTTTGACATCATTTCAAGACATCCACTGAATCTAACCCTAGTTCTCTGGACAGACAAAGCCTCTTGCTTAATTCAAAATTCTCGAGGCCAAAGATGATGTCATGTAGCTTTGAAAGGCTCCAGTTCCTGGAGTACTACCAGGAAAAAAAAGTCATCTTCCTTGAATTCAGTCCGCCCTCAAGGTGTCCTGAGAAAAAAGGCTGTTTCTTACAGCAGCCCGGGCAACACTGCTCACAGGCAAACTCTCCTTTTGACTTCCTAAACATATCCTGCACACTCGTACAAGTCATGCAGCAGTGGAAACACTGTTGTCCTAAAAGATTTCTGATGACTGTTTCCTCACCAGGCCACAAAATACCAAAATTATTTCATCCTAGTGACTCCAAAGGTAGGGAAATCAAGACTCCAAGACTGTTTTGGGTTAAAATATTTTTCCAGTTTTTTAAGTGACAGAACATTTTCATCAAATAAAATTAGAGGAGGGACAGAGTCCTTTCCTACTCACTGGGTCCATTTTCTTCTCAAGGACTGGCATTGTTGAGAGTTAGTTTCAGGCCACTTTTGAAACACCACCTGAATTCTAAAGAGAGTTTAACAACCACTTTCCAGTCTGCCCTCTGTATCTGTGGGTTCCACATCTGAAAATTCAACCAATCTTTGATCAGAAAAAAAAAAAATTAATCCCAGAAAGTTACAAAAGGCAAAACTTGAATTTGTCAAGCGCTGGCAACTATTTATACAGTATTTACATGGTGTTTCGTGTTATAGCTAATCTAGAGATGGTTTAAAGTACATAGAAGGATGTACATAGGTTATATGCAAATTTTATATGAGACGAGCATTCATGAATTTTGGTATCCATGGGGGGTGGTCCTTGGAAACAGAGGGGTGGCTATTTATAAGCAATGAAAACTTTGTGAACATGACAGGTGTAGAGTTCTTTTCACAGTTTCTTGGGTCTTATCCACACTAAGGAGGGAAGTAACCATCAAGTGTCTTCAAAGTGAGGTTAAGTTTCAAATGTACATAGACTGACTTTCTTGGGTGTGGTCTGCTTGGTTTTTCATCTTGCTTTATGGTTAAATCATATGGGATTATGATTCCTGCAAGACTGTGAACCCTTTAAAGCAGTAACATTTCTTTCTTTTTATACTGTTTCCCACCCTCAACCATCCAGCCTCTCCTTCCACCTCCAAGCCTCTGTACCTAGTACGGGCCCTAGAACAGTAGCAGCAGAAGACACGCTGTCAGGAATCCCTCCTGCCTACATGAGGCCCTTGAGGAGGGGACAAGGGAAGTACGTGGAAGGGAAGTCACCATGTGGATGGTGTTTTTCTTTAGGAAGTGGAGAGCCAGAGTCCTTTGCATTCTTAAAAACCTAAAATAATGGGTCAGGTTGAAACATGAACATGACCAGGAAGCCTGAGGCTTTGTGAGACAGTTGATCAAACTGACTCTGCAGCTAGATCAAACTTTCCAGTCGAATGGGGCTGGGAGCCAGATACCAGGAGGCAGACGTTGCTCCTACCCTAGATGGGTTTAAAGCTTACACACATGCAGGGAGGACAACAGAATAAGAACCCTGAGCAAATGCACACCTAGGCACGACGAAAGCACATGTTAGAGCAGAAGGCAGACGCACACAGGTGGGAGCACGGCGCCCAGGGCTCTCCTGGACGGAGGGCTCTGTCCTCCCCTCCCTCCTCGTAGGGCTCTGTGACCCCCTGTAGGTTTGGACAAGATGAGGATTGAGACATTCCATGCTGTAGAACCTATGGTCAGTGTTTGAATTAAAAGTGCATCTGGGCACAAAAAAAGAAAAAAAAAAGGAGATGTATACCCAGGAGACCTGTGTACTTAAAAGCTTTTAGCAGTTGGAAAGAGCACATTTTATGACTTTCCTGTGGAAAGAAAATATCTCAAAATGGCCTGATTCATCTAGGCTGGCCAGTGGAACCTCAGTAAACAGAGAGCCCAGTTCCTTGAAGGCCCGGTCCTTGTCTTTTCTCCACTGGTTAAAAAAAAAAACAAAAACACTGTATTTAAACAGCAGAATCTGCTAGTAGGGGGCTAACACAGACCTCTAGGCAGCTGCACAGGGCTTATTATCGCCGAATGGTGACTGATGCTGGCTTCCTGCTGCCACAGTTTCAGTCCTAGCGTGAGGAAGACTTTGTTTTTGTTCCTTTTGATAATTCATTATTTATTCTCAAAGAAGTTTTGTCATTTCTGTGATAGGCAAGTGTTTAACAGGGCATACCTCAGTTTGGATGAGAGGTTGTGGGTGAGGAGCATGGCCAGTTTCCACACATTACATATCCCTGTCAGCAGTGGTCTCTTGTTCACTATATTTTTCACAATCAGTGTTCCTTTGTTTATATATTTGGTCGTGTGTTGATTTTTGGAATCTGCCACTAAGATGCAGGCATCTCAGGTGTTGGGTTTGCATTGTGGCCACCCAGCTGCTGGCACAGTACCCAACAAATGGGAGATGTTCGATAAATGTTTGGTGAGTTAATGCATGGGTGAATAGACAGATTCTGATAAAACTGGGACGTATCCATGATTTAATGGTGAGTCTCTGTTCATAGAGGCACAAGTGGCCAGGGTGGCAGCAACCACAGTTCTAACAGATACTTTAAGAGAGTAACATCTCAGAGAGCTATTAACCCAACCCCCTCCCTTAGACTCTTGCTGACCTCCTAGCTGTGCTATTTTCCCACTAGTGAGAATTTCAGAATTTGTAGCAAAAGCAATGGGGCCCACAGTTATCTCCCTCCTTTGAAGCAAAAGGTCCCTGGAGTCCTATATTATCACCATGCTACACCATTCACCAGGTCATTCTGATATGGAGGCTGCTTTGATGTAGTGGAAAAAAGTCTGCTCTTGGGACCATAAGACATCGGTATGAGTCCTGGCATTCCCAATCTGCTGCTGTGTGTCCTTAGGCAAATCATGCAACCTCTCTGAGACTTGTTTCCTTTGTCTGTGAATGAGATTCCTATAGGCTGCCTCACAGACTGATAGGAGGATTAAATGATATCGTGGATATGAAAACTCTTTACAAAATAGAAAATACAGTGCACATCAGAGATACAAGAATGACAAAAGCAATGATTTCTTCTAAAATGACTACAGGAACACAGATAGTCTTGTTTTCTAGCCTTGTGGGGCTCCCCAGAGCTGACACCTCATCTGAGGGAGGGAAATATGGAGATTTGTTTCAAGGGCATCTGTGTTCTAAGAGCTTTGAGGAATCATGTAGATACTTGGAAGAAGGGTATCCTGTTTCTTCTGTACACCAGTCTAGAATAGACCAACCTGTAACTGTATTATTTAAAAGGTTGGAGGGAGACTGTAATTAAATATAAAATAATTACCAATATATGTATTTTGAGTATTTTTAAAGGGCCTTGAAAACATTTATTATTATAATCTAAACCAAGCTACAAATACAGGAGGATTTTTACTTATACCTGCTAGTAGATGTAAGAGGTGGTTCAGTCTAATGAGAACTATTGAAACAAATTGATTTAAGAATGCTTCATGGGAAAGTGAACAATGCATGACTCTCATTGTCTAGAGGTCCTACTTGGGCTTGTTAAGAAGGGCTTATGGAAATGAAGGGGTTCTTTTTATTTGAAACGGGTACCACTTAACCTATAATATTTAACCACCCTTTTCCTCCTTAGTTCACAATTATGGAGCCCCTGGTTACACACTGAGGTTTTTTTTTCACGCCTCTAGCCCTAAGTCAACTCCGCGGTCAGCTCTGCGGGTGTTTTTCAAAAGATGCCTCCTGTTCTGATTGTTTAAATTCCACCTTCACCTCTGCCACGCCCACCTCCCTACACATTCCAATAACAAGAGTTTTCTCGGAACCCTGTTTGGAAATGTTCACAAGGATCTCAGAACTTGCTCTATCCCTCCAGTTTCAAGGAAACATTGGATTGCTCATGTGTAGTAGATGACGTGGTTTCCCCATAGTAATCATTTGCCAGATCATACATCTGTTATTTTGTTAAAATCTTAATTTATATATAGAAATAAAATTAAAGAAAAACAAGACCATAGTATGCCTTTCAGTATATTACAAGCTGTTTGTTTTTATTCACCCAACTCAGTGAAATACGGACCTTACATTGTAACTTTGGAATATGTTAATTTTCATAGGGTTTCATCAATATCCCATTTTCCTGACCTGAGTGAAGAAAAATAAACAGCTTGTGACATAAGACGGTTTAACATTTTGGTTTTGTCCTGGTGGTTAGCACAGCTGGCATAAAAATATAGCCTGAGAGGACTAGAAATTTCATAACCAACTTGATCATTTTAATTAATTTGTATAGTAACTTAAGTAGACAACACATCACAATAGTTCAAAACTCAGAAGATACAGAAGTATGTTTTATGGAAATTCTGTGTTTACCTGTGTACTCAGCCACCCATTACCATATCCCTCAAGTAACCAGGGTTAATTCTGATCCATTTAAATGGATATACTAAGACATATTTTAACTGAAATCTATATTTTGATGCTTTAATCACATTACATAAAGGAACATAGTATGCATTTGGGACCTTGGGGGCAAATAGCTACATGAATATCCAGGGAGATATCTTTGATAAAAATGCTGTAAGGGTGACAAAATACAGAGCCCAAAGCAGAATTCCATTTTTATTGTGAAGAAGAGTGCTAAAAGTGAGATCTTACTGGAAGCCCCCGCATCTCCCCATAGGCCCGTTTGGACGTCTCTGTTTCTGGGTTTCCAGGACAGACTCTTGTTCTCTTCTGACTGTTGCATATGTATTGAATCCTGGCACTGCGAATCTCTTATGATGCAAGACTGAATTTCTCATTGCCACTTTTTCAGATAACAGCCCGCCGTCAGTGGAAACATATTTATGATGAGTTAGGTGGTAATCCTGGGAGCACCAGCGCTGCCACTTGTACCCGCAGGCATTATGAAAGGTAAGATACCCTTTCCTGGAGAGTCGTTGCTTAATGAAAAGTGTGTTAATTCAAAGTTAACTGGTCAAGCATAAGACCTTTGAGGAAACAGGAAATATCCCTGGCATTTTACATTGCATAGTGCCTTGTGATTTTTAGGGGAACTGGCTTTCTCTGGTTACAGGAGCTAATAGAATTAGATGTTCTTCTAGTTCGGTTTTATCCTATAACCCTGTCTGACAATACTGATACTTCCCGCCCCTCACCACAAGCATGGATTATTCAGCATGTACTGTGTACTCCGTAGGTTCATTCACTATGAGAACTTTCAGCTTCTGGAAAACAGGTCTGTGGTATTACTGTGGGGTTGCCATGTAACTGTATTAGCATAGAAATGTATTAATATTGAAAGTACTAATATTGAACAGTAAATATTTCTTGAATAAGAAACTCGATCCTAGATAAGATCTGTTGTCTTTTTTCCCCACCTTGGTGTTTTTCTTCTGTGCTTTTGACCCAGTAAATCCTTTCTTGCCAAGTTCTGTGTAGTTTGGTTTTCTAATAATTTCAGCTTCTTTCAGAAAAGTGACGATGATAATGCAAATAAGAAACAATGGCAAATTAGCATACTATGAGCGTTGTATCCATGGGAATTTTCCCCTTTGCATTAGGACTGTGTGCCCCACAAAACTGAAGACCAGTTAGGATAAATCATTTGTTATCATTGGTCTGTGTTTTCAATCCATACTTGTTTAGGTCATACCAACTTCCTTATCGCTGGCATATCCCTGCAGGAATCCGGACAAACTCAGCCTCTTGGTTTCACATTCAGAGCTTGTGAGATCCAAGTAGAGGTGTCTGTGTGTGTTTTTCATAATGGTCATGGATGGGATGAAGTCAAGGCATAGTCAGCTGAGCAAATGGGCCATATAGTTTGCTCCTTTGAAAAGTACAACATAAGTGCTAAATTGATGGTTGCTCTTCACATCATCAGTTACCATCCCAGCTTCAACCCACATGCTTAATACCCATCTTTGGATTACACAAATGCATCTTCAGATAATGTCACCTCACACACCAACTCTTAGTTGTATTTTGAGTCCAATTATATTTTTATCTGCACTGCACTTTACAGAGTCCCTTTACATATGGCCATTCAGTGAAACTTACTTTTTATAGGTATAATCATAGTAAATTAAGTTGGGTTTAGAACCCTATGAAAAAGCCTCACAAAGTATTCCCAAGAAACTGCTTTATTTGACAGTGTTATAATCCAGAAGGATTTTTTTTAAAAATTGATAATGGAAATTCAAATTACTATTCTTCATGGCATTGTTGCAGTATACTGCATTGAATTTTTTTTTTTAAGTGAGTGTATTTCTCTCAGTATTTAATACAAAAGACCATACTCTCACTGTTGGTAGCGGGTACAACACTGAAGTTCTAGTACAAAAAGGCACTGGCATCTGGGGTGAGTGTTCTGTAAGTAGCATCTGAGGTATCAGAGTCCTCTTGTTTGGATTATGAGTCAAAGCTTTAATCAAAACGTTTTCATTAGAAACACTGTCTCTATTTTGAAACAGTTTTTATTATGATAGTGAACCTCCCTTAGCTTCATGTGCAAATGTCCCCAACATGTGACCCATCATACTTAAAGAATCAGATAGTGATTAAAATTTGAGAAAGGAATGTTATCTCAGCTGTGAGCTAGCTCACCTCATTGGAGTAAAAAAGTAATCAAATGTATCACAAAGTGTCACATGGTCAAAAAACAGATAAGGTTTGGGATAGAAAAAGGCTTGGATTTAATAGCAGCAGGTACATGTGCATGGTTGTGTGTTTAATTTACTCAAGCAGTCGTGTGTATAAAAATAGCTTCAATCTTAAATGCCAAGATACGTTCTTCTGAAGGTTGTGTACTTTCTTTTATGATTTACCTCTTCCTGGAGTAGCAGAATCCCACATGCCTGCAGTCAGTCAAAATGGAAAATTCTAATAGAAGTACCTCCAACTTCAGCAACTAAAAAGCATTATTAAAGATTTTTAGAGATTTTTCTTCTATCATTCTTGGGAGCATAATTCATAAAGCTTTGGTCTCCCACTGGAATAAATATTTTGAAAAGCTATGTCAGTTACTCTTCCAAATCTAGAATTTTCTTTGGTCATTGTATCAGTCAGGATCCAGGGAGGAAAATAAAAATTCACACTAAGTATTGATCAAAGAGAACTTACTATAGGGAATTGCCTAAAGAAGTGTTGGTGTGAAGCAGTCCACTCACACAGAGGCACTAACCACAGGTTTCCTAGGATTGAGAGAATAAAGAGCTGACGCTATCACCACCCAGAAGTTGGGAAGTGGTTCCAAGAGGAACCACAGGGGTTCAGATCCCTCACAGGTAGAGGCACCCAGTGAGTGCTGGTGCTTCAGGAGCTCATGGGGGGCACTGTGGAGCTGGATGCAGGTGGCTGGTGCCAGACCATCCCAGAGGACACTGTTCAGGGATAGTTGAAAGAAGCGAGAGGCTGGAACCAGCAGCTGCGACTAAGTTACTGCTGGCTTGGCACTGAAAGGAAAGCCAAGCAAAATGGGAGGCAGTCCCTTCTCCCTTGCCCTGGTCTGCTAGGGCCATTTGCAGAACCCCAATAGGAAGATGGCTGACAAAAGAGACTTGGAATTTGTGTTGTCGCAACCACAATATCACCAAGCAGAGTGCAGAAGAGTGGGTTTGGAGCTGAGAGACAGCAGTCAACTATGGGGGTGGGGGGCACATGGCACCCCAACATAGAAATTGTTGTGCAGAACCTGAAACCCAGGTTCGCGCACAGCTGTTGCAGGGCGATTAGCAAGGTCATCATCCTGGTTCCTGGCATTTTCTTTTATTTAATTTTTATTTTATATTGGAGTATGGTTGATTTACAAAGTTGTTAGTTCCTGGTGTACAGCTAAGTGATTCAGTTAAACATATACATATGTCCATTCTTTTTCAGATTTTTTTCCCATATAGGTTACTACAGAACATTGAGTAGATTCCTTATGCCATACAATAGGTCCTTTTGATTATTTTATATATAGTAGTATGTATAATTTAATCCCATACTCCTAATTTATCCCTTCTCCCACAGTTCCCTTTGGAACCATAAGTTTGTTTTTTAAATCTGTGTCTGTTTTGTAAGTAAGTTCATTCATATAATTTTTTTAAAATTCTGTTCATAAGTGATATGCCTTTCTCTGATTCCCTTAGTGTGGTAATCTCTAGGTCCATTCATGCTGCTGCAAATGGTATTATTTCAGTCTTTCTATGGCTGAGTAATATCCCACTGCATGTATGTACCACATTTTCTTTATCCATTCCTCTGTGGATGGACATTTAGGTAGCTTCCAGGTCTTCACTATTCTAACAGGGCTACAATGAACGTTGGGGGTGCGTGTATCTTTTCCAATCTTGGTTTTCTCCAGATATATGACCAGGAGCGGATTACTGGATCATATGGTAGTTCTTAGTTTTTAAAGGAACCTCCATACCATTGTCTGTAGTGGCTGCACCAGTTTACATTTCCACCAACAGGTGGGAGGGTTCCCTCTTCTCCTGACTCTCTCCAGTATCTGCCGTTTGTAGACTTTTTTGATGATGGCATTCTGACTGGTATGAAGTGATACCTCACTGTAGTTTTGATTTGCATTTCTCTAATAATGAGTGGTGTTGAATATCTTTTCATATGCCTTTTGGCCATCTTTATGTCTTCTTTGGAGAAATGTCTATTTAGATCTTCTGCACTTTTTTTTATTGAGTTATTATTTTCATGTAGAGTTGCATGAGCTATTTGTATATTTGGGACATTAATTCCTTGTCAGTCACTTCGTTTGCAAATATTTTCTCCCATTCTGTGGGTTGTCTTTTCTGTTTTATGGTTTCTTTTGCTGTACAAAAGCTTTTAAGTTTAATTAGGTCCCATTTGTTTATCTTTGTTTTTATTTTCATTACTCTAGAAGGTGGATCTGAAAAGATATTGCTATGATTTATGTCAAAGTGTGTTCTGCCTATGTTTTCCTTAAAGAGTTTTATAGTAGGCATTTCCTTTCACCATCTATGTTTTGCATTGTTGTGGTCGCTATAAGGGGTGTCATGAATAATTAATCATTTATAATAGTTTAAATCAATCATCTGCAAATTTTGGTAGGGTTTGTTTTTTTTTTAAATTCAGACTGTGCTTCCCATAATGCCGCTCCCACTCATTTGAACTATGTTCTCAAAGGAATCATCCATACTCCTGTGTTTTGTGGTGGGGAGAAATGTCTGGGAATTGCTGCTCTAGATGTCTTTTTTTCTTGATGTTTCTGACAAAGAAGGGAAGAATACACCCAGATCTGTCCCAGAACCTGAACCATTTATGCTTAGGTCAAAGAAAAGGCTGAAGCTCTTGGCTACAACTGTGTTGGGTGATACTGGCAGATTTCATTCATTGTTGCTAGTTATAGGCTGCGCTCACACAATTAAGACAGAAATGACTAGGTTGGGGAAAGCCCATCGCATTCAAGAAGGCTCAAGAAGTTGTAAAGGGCCAGGATTTTGTGAGCAAGCATCTAGTCTGGAGATGCCCTTACAGTCTGGTTGGAGTTCGTGCTCTGCGGTCTCTCATTTTCACTCTCATACAGAGACTGGCTCCTTCTGTTTCCCTGCCACCAACTTGGCTTTCCTAGAAGATGGAGAAGTAGTGAGTGGTTACTGTGCATTATCCACTGATTTATTTTTCACACAGTGTGGTTCATGTTTCCAGTAAATGTTTTCTTTTTTCAACAAGAAAAAAGTAGTTGGTTCCTCAGTAAATGTTACTTGTATATTAGTTGGACACTTTTGATTTATTAATGAGTGTAATAATGAAAGCACAGGTTGCTGAAAAGAATCAGTGTTTTTATTTAAGGCATAGCAGAAATGGTACAATGCCTGTGAATGCATCATTGTCGCTGAAGGCCTGACTTGTCCAAAACTTGCCTCTGATTGGTTTAAATAAAATAGGTCCAAGCACTTCATAAAAATGTCTTTGTCAGCCTGGTTTTGCTTCCAAACCTATTCATCTCTGTCAGTTTTTAATATTAGTAACAGGTTCCTGGCCACAGTCCATTAGTACTGTACTTAATTGCTCGTGTTACAGATGATCACCAATATAAAAAGCATTAATGTTTCCCCATCGAAAGACTTGCTGTGTAGATATCTCAACTCAGAAAAGCTTATGAAGTGTGGTTATTCTGGACACTTCTTGTTCAGGATTTATAGATAAAAATACTGCAGATTACAATGCAAAGAAAAAGACACCCACAGGAAGTGTCTTCCTGTGCAAGACACTTCTAGGTGGAACATTTTCTTTCTTGTCCAACTCTTTAAGATGCCCCACATCAGTTTCTTTTATTGGTAAGGCAACAAGAAAGGAAAATGGTTACCTTAACAGAGTTCTCTTAGCTTGATTTTCTGGCGCAGTAATTCATTTTAAGGGCTGTTTTCACATGCCGATTTGTTTTCTTTTTCTTTTAATGTTTTTTAAGCATCACATGCAAGGGGGAAAAAGTCTTTACACAGAATACCAGATTACTGGTTTTAATTTTCCTGAATAAATTACGTGGTCTGTTTCTATGGAGCACATGAAGCTGTTACTAGGGATTTTAAAAGGAGCATTAAGACAGAAGTACTTTATGATGTGCTTTTCTGAGTACTTAGAAAATCAAAATCATAAACAAATGTATTTGTGGGGGAAATGAACAATTATGCCTCATCTTCTTGCATACGTAATGCCCAATTTCCAATTCTACCCTTTTGCTTTGCCCATAAGCATTCCTTGGGTGAGACTGTCATGCTGCTAGCTTCCTTTGCAGTTACTTGTTGGGGGCAGGGGGATTGTGAGCTGCACCCAAGCCCCATGCATTTGGCCAGAGCCTGAGTGACAGTGAGCTGCATCTTTGACCTTTTTCTCTCTGAAGGTGGAACCCAGGGTGTGGGAGGTTCACGTTTTGAGTTAAGAATGTGCTTTAAGTTAAAATGCCAAAAATACATCAGGTTCTAAGGAACTCAGCTAGTCATATTGTGGGAAAAAGCCAAGGGAAGGGGAGTTACAGTTCTGTTCATGTCTAGGACGAGATGTGGGGTGTTCTTGCTCATTTTGATGCCTTTGAAGTTAATCAGTACACAATTCCGAAGGCCACAGGCAGGCTGCACAGATCTGAGGCAGCCTCTAGCAATCCTCTAGACAGTGTTACTCAAGTGAGGTTCTCCTGTGAACAGGCAGCAGTGAATAAGCATTGAGACACTTAGATAGCAATTTACCAGCATAATTTTGTGTGTGTCTAATTTTTTAAAAAAATGAGGCTATGCATTTTGTATGTCTTTTAAATTTTTCATTTCCTGCTAATTCTTTTCTATAGCGTTAGTCGCTCAGTCATGTCCGATTTTTTGCAACCCCATGGACTGTGGCCCACCAGGCTCCTCTGTCCATGCGATTCTCCAGGCAAGAATACTGGAGTGGTTTGCCATTCCCTTCTCCAGGGGATCTTCCCAACCCAGGGATCGAACCCGGGCCTCCTGCACTGCAGGCAGATTCTTTACCAGCTGAGCTACAGGGAAGATCCAGTTCCTTTCTATGGGATTTACAAATGTGTCAGTTGGAAACAGGAAATCCAGGGTCACTGGAGCAGCGCTCCCCATCAGTGGTCACAGACTCACATGTTGATGGGGGCAGGTAGCACAGTGAACACAGGCGGCCCAGGCTGGGCAGCAGGAAACCGACACACACAGCCCGGCCGGGGAGGCCCAGTGGGATCAGACTTAGTGATCCTAGTGGGATCACTCACTGCCTTAGGAGGATGCAGTCTCGGTGCTTCCAGACCTTCCATGTCTTAGAGATAATTTTTATGTGAAATCACCCAACTTACAAATATTGGCTCCAATATTTCTGAAAATATTCTACGTAAACTAAACACACCTGTAGGTGCAGTGTAACCTGCAGGCTGCCCTGTTCTGCGAGGACTGAATGACTGCTGGCACTGAGCTCATCCAGTCTCTGCTTAGACGCCCTGCGGTGGGAGGGCAGGGAAAGCACTCTTCATCTGTACACTCTTCCTCAAACTGAACAAGACGCCTGTGGCTTCCCATCGACCCTACCTTGCCTTCTGGGGCTGACTTGTTCCACATGCTCCATTTTCTCGGTGATGGGTCTTCATACACTTGGCAAAGCTCCTCTCACGTCAAGTTCTCCTGTTCCATTCATTCAAGCCTCAGAGCATAGTTTCTGGGCTTTGACCAGCTTTGCTTGCTCCCATGTAAACGCCTCACATTCGTGTCACTCAGAAGATCCAACGCTCTTCCAGATGTTGTATGTAGTATTTCTTGGGATGAGGACAGTGTCAGTCTATCAGCAGTGCCTAAGGTGACTTTTGAAATTGGTAAGAAGCCCTCTCCTATTGGCCAGTTTCTTTTTCTTGGGTGGGATAGATTTACCATTTGATCGACTGTCTTTTTCCTTTGCTACTGCCCTCAAGAGCCAATTGGTGTTTTTTGAACGTCTACCAAGATTGGGGTGCAAACAATGATGAGGTGCCCATGCTACCACATTCATGGAAGAGACTGTTAAGGGAACATGATGATGCTCCCCAAGAACCCAGGCTCAGCCTCAGAATTCCCAGTATGGCTGGCACCTCATTAGAACTGGGAGGTACTGTGACCTTTGGCTTACCTATCTTATCATATGATCAAACTTCTAGCCATACATACATGAGAAAGAGTTAAATACTTAAGGCTATAAAAACCTTATGTAAGTAAGTTGTAATAGATACAAATAAGTTCAGTGAAAGTGAAAGTCGTTCAGTTGTGTCTGACTCTTTGCAACCCCATGGACTTTACAGTCCATGGAATTCTCCAGGCCAGAATACTGGATTGGGTAGCCTTTCCCTTCTCCAGGGGATCTTCCCAACCCAGGGATCAAACCCAGGTTTCCCGAATTGCAGGCAGATTCTTTACCAGCTGAGTCACAAAGTGATAAAGATCAAAGAAAGAAGAGAATTTCCAAATGAAGTGAGCGAAGTCTTTCAGGGGAACCTAAAATTTGAACTGAATTTTTTTTGTATTGAAGTATACTTGATTTACAATGTTGTATTGGTTTCAGATAGACAGCAGAGTGGTTCAGTTATAAAAATACACATATTCATTCTTTTTCTCATATAGGTTATCTCAGAACATTGAGTCCCCTGTGCTGTACAGTAGGTTCTTGTTGATTGTCTATTCTCTATATAATAGTGTGTGTATATGTCAATCCTAAGCTCTTGATTTATCCCTCCCCACCATGTTTCCCCTTTGGTAACCATAAGTTGTTTTGGTACCTGTAAGTCTGTTTCTGTTTTGCAAATAAGTACATTTGCATCATTTAAAAAAATAGGTTCCACATTTAAGTAATATCATATGATTTTTGTTGTTCTCTGACTCACTTCACTCAGTATGATAATCTCTAGGTCTATGTATGATAAACTCTAGGTCTATGCATGTTGTTGCAAAAAATATTATTTCATTCTTTTTTATGGCTAATATTCCACTGTATATATGTACATCTTCTTTATCCATTCCTCAGTTGATGGACATTTAGGTTGCTTCCATGTCTTAGCTGCTGTAAATAGTGCTGCAATGAACATTGGGGTGCATGCATCTTTTCAAATATGATTTCTTCTGGGTGTATGCCCAGGAGTGGGATTGCTGGATCATATGGTAGTTTTATTCTTAGTCTTTTTAGGAACCTCCCTATTCTCCATAGTGGCTGTACCAATTTATAAACTGGATCTTAAAGTGATTAGGTTAGAATCTAAGGTAGAGCACCATACACTGCTTAAAATAATTCAGTTGTAGTACTCAAAAACAATAAAGAAACTATATTTGAGGGCAAGGACCAGGTGGTATTAGCTTTCCTTGAGACTTACCGGTGCACCCAATATAGCATCATGAACATATCAAGAATTAGGGGTTGAATGAATTAAATCCAAACAAAAAGGACAGTTTCCTCTAGGATATGTGTACAAAGAAGTAAGGAATGAGGTGCTGGAAGGGGCTGTCAGTAGAGTTCTAAGGCTGAATTTCCAAGCTGGATGCACCAAAGGCAGGTATTACAGTTTATCCTCTCAGTGTCTGTTCAGTCTCTTACCTTGAGGTCCAGTGGGGAGAGCATGTGCCATCCTCATCCATGTAGGGTCAGCCAGTCTGTGGGCTTGGCATCTTCTTTGTAAAGACTGTCTTGGTAATGGGGGCTCTGGCCTAGGGGCACTCTGTTGGTAACACTTCTGTACCATTGCCACTCAGACACTCTCACCTCCCTTTTCCCCACACCCACAGCCCTTATCGGTAACCAGCAACACCCCGCCCCCCCCAAACTGTTATAAGACACAGTGTTGAGACATAAGCAGGCTAAGATATTGCTGTTGCTTTTCCAACGATACCCCCTCAGGCTTGTTCTTATAAGGGACCTGAATTGGATGGATGTAAGTCCTTATGCCTGGAGCAGCTTCTCATCAGTAAAGAGTTTCTCCCCAAAGGACGGTCAGGTAGTTTCATAAGAGCGCCTCTCTGTATCGCTCAACATGCCTAAAATGCTCTGATAACTTTCCAATGCCTGGATTTTTCAAGAAACTTTTAAAAAGGAAAACAAAACCGTAGCCAGGGCCCGGAGTAGAAAAACTGGTTTCTGTTTTCAAAAAAATGAATAAATAAATAACAGCCTTTGAAAAATCTCTACTTAAAAATTCTTAAATTTGCCTCTAAATGCAAGTTGTAATTATTAGAAGTTGGAATTTACACTGTTGAGTGTAAAAACACCCTCAGGCACAAACTAATCAAGTGTGTATGTCATGCTATAAACTACAGCAAGTTCTTTGTTTGACCCAAAAAAGGCTTGCCAAACAGCAGTTTTTTCTTTGTTAAGTTCCTTTATTGTCTCATTTTTGTTTTCTTGCTACTTCTCCCACCCAACCTCCTTTGAACCCCACTGTAGTATTTAAGAAACTGCAGATTCCAGGTTATATTGATAGTTTTCATCAAGCATGAATTTAAATTTGAGAATAGATTAGGTGTCTTAGCCCTTTTTCTTTTTGATAAATAACAAGAGGTTTCTACTTATGATTTTCTGTCCTCGGGGCTTTATCATTAAGATTAAATAACTGTATTCTCAAGCATGCCACTGCACAAACATCTTTTCAATTATGTGAGTAACAGATGCCTTCACAAAGGAACTATTGAAAATTCAGAAAGCATGTTTCCAAAAAAGAAAGGGGAAAAAAAAGTATCAGATGACAGAAGAATGTAATTGTTTACCATTAAAATATATCCTTAACTCTTCCACTGAAAACCTCTTGGAACATTTTGTTTTCCTACAAGTTATTACAAAGTTGGATCAAAATGATACATGTTTGGGGAGATTGTTGAACATTTCAGAAGCTCTGAAACCTGTGGTATCTCACTTACATGAGAATTCAGTGCAATGGTTGCTTATCTGCTTTTACATATGAACCCTGCCTGCTTTCATGAGGAGAGGTGGTGCACATCATGTTGAAAATATTGTAGTTATATTTGCCTATTATTCTTGAAATAATGTTCATCTGCCCTTGAAACAGATCCATGCAACTGATTCTGAGCCAGTCATTGTTTTTGAGTTGAGAAGAATTGGTACCACCTTTGCTGGGGCATTGTGGAAGCCTGGGTTGCTATTTACCATCCATGCCCTCTGTTGTGAGCACATATTTTAATCCCTGGGATGTAAAGTCAGCCTTTCTTAAATCCATGTCAGCTTTCTTCAATGTGGTCTTCGTTGGAAAGCTATGGGACTGACTAATGCCAGTCTAGACCCTCTTAGAAGAAGCAAGGAGGCACTGCAGGAGTGACGCTCGAGGAGCACTGAGTCTAGCTGGGGAGGCCTTGGGACCCTCAGACAGGGTAGGAGTTAAGTGCTGCAGGCTGGGGTTCCTGGGAGATGTGCTTCCCGAGTTTCTCTTACCGCCCAGCATCAGGTTGTGCCGAGTACATCCAGGGTTACCACCTTTTGGAGAGTCGTGGCTTGGTTATCCTGGCGCACTGGACGAGGACTGGTGTGGCCAGTGCTCCAGCCGTAGGGTGCTCCTGTGGGACTGCCGTGACCCTCGGTGGAACGGCCACGTGTGTATTCTGTAGGTCTGCTGCCGCTGAGGAAAGGAGGGTGCTCACCCTGACTTTGCCTGAGGAGCTTGGACTTCCCTTAACCCGGGAGTGATCGTTTTTATCTTCCCAGTGTTGGTGCTTCTCAGATAATGTCTGAAGATACACAGCTACCTTGCTGAGATGAAGACAGGTCAGAGAGGCAGATTGTAATTGAACTCAAATTTTGGCACACAATAGCTATATGCTTTTCACTAGAGCTTTAATAGTTATTTCACACTTAACTTCATTTTCCTTCTCAACAAATTGATGATAAGGTATACAAAGTGCCTGGTGTTATTAGGAACTTAATACATGACCCAGCTGCTGTTAATACTGTAAGCCTAATCAATATGTAAGACAACTAGAAGTTTCTTTCCCCACCCTCTGTCCTCATCCCCTACGCCCACAGCCCATGTAACTTCAGTTCAGGGACCTGTCATCCTGGACCTTCCCCTGTCACTCTGACCCTCCTTCATGAGAGTCAAGCCACCGACTTGATGGATCCCAACACGTCTTTCCTTTCACTGCCTAGTTAGGTTCACAGTCACCCCACGACTATTGGAAGGTATCAGAGTCATCAATGGGCCTAAGAAACACCCCTCCTGCCACTTCCAGGGGCAAATGGAGACTATTAGTGTCTTCAAAAGGTCTTCTTCATCTTTGGCTTCCCCCTGAGTAAGAAATGAAGACCCTGGTAAACTAATCATTCTCTTAAGGAAGTGATTTCTCTGAAGACAAGTGGCCATGTTTTGTTGTTAATAAGGGGCTGCATACCTTTTTGGTATCTTAGGGTAGAATATAAATGATGTTCTTTATACCTACTTCCTTTGCAAAGAACTCGGGACCGTAACACCCTTGGTAGTTCATGGCTTAAGCTAAGTCTTTTACACAGAACCTATGTTATGTTCTCCCACCATTTTCTTTCCTCAAGTGGGTCCTGCCATTGACTTGTTCTCCATGGCCTGCCTGTCAGCATGGCACCTCCTTCCATGGTTTGCTGTTGAAAGCTTTGAGTTCACATCTTCATCTGTCGGAAGGTGACACCGAAGTCCTGTTTCTCATCTCTCTGTCACTGATACTTTGCTCCTCACACACTGCACACCAATTTTTTTCTGCTCCACTGAAACTCACACTGTGAAATGGTAGAGATCTTCATCCAGAGCCCACATTTGCCTTAGACGGAGCTTGGCTTATAAAAGGACAGGAAAGAGCAGCACAGTTACCATTATACTCAACCAGTGTCGTGTCCCCTGAGGAAACAGCCCCACTTCTCCTCACCTGGACATAGCTCATTTGTGTATTAGACTTTAGTTTTGGTACCTAGCTTCCCCCCGCCCCAGCTAATGCTTTTTCTCCATTTTTAGAGTGATGGTCTGACACCTTGAGCTGGAGGTAAACAGTATGTGATATTAGAACTTACCATATTTCCTGGAACCTTAACAAGTTTGTGTACTTTATCTTTAAAAAAGAAAAATATGAACACAGGTAAATCCATGGCTGATTCATGTCAATGTATGGCAAAAACCACTACAATATTGTAAAGTAATTAGCCTCCAACTAACAAAAATAAATGAAAAAAATAAATAAATAAAAGTTAAAAAAAAAAAAAAGAAAGAAAAATATGCCTCGTTTTGGCTCCATATTTGGTGAAAGATTGCTTCCCACACTTCACAGCAAAGTTGTATATTTTCACTTTCTGGCTGAGAAGGGAAATGTCCGGCCAAACCTTAGAATTTATCAGCCCTGGAGTCAACTTGAAGGTATAATGACTCCATTTGGGATCATATCAGGTCTGAAGCCCCAGTGGAACCAATGTATCGTTTCTTTGCTACTGACATGGAAAAACGTACTGGTTATAGTTTTTTAGTATAGTAGTAGTGCATTTGTGTCCTGATACATACACCAACATTTTTCCCTCTGCCCCTAAAATATTCTGCTCCAAGGGCACTGGTAGATCTCTAGGCCTGGAATTTTTGACTGATTTGATAGCAGAAAAGTGCCTATGAAGTAACTAGGCTGAGTCTGAGGTTCAAATGCCACCCTAAAGATTTGCTGCTTCTCCTACTCTTCAGACTGGATCAGTCCCAGACATTATTATAATATCATTTTTCAAAACTCTGTAAATAGATAGATTCTCATTTCTCCTCTTAAACACTGTTTGCTAAATGTTTTGGCCCCAAAGTTCAGTCATCCTATGCAAGCATTAATCAATACAGGAGACATTAGTGGTCACTCATTCTGATGAGATCTGACATTATTCTTCCTCTGCCTATGAGGAGGGGAGGGGAATGTTGCTTAATAAAGATGAAGGTCTTTGCTTCTTTTGTATGAAATGCAAATGATGAGGGCATGTGCAATATACATTTCTTGAATGTGAGGCTGCTGTTTTTTGTTGAGAAAGAGAGGCAAGGCCCTGGAGGATTTCAGAATTTGTAAATATAAAATTATCTGCCTTCGTGTTTTAAAATAATAATAATAAAAGAGAGAAAGAATTGGCAGGTTGCCAGATTACTTACATTACAGTAATAGATTTGCTGACCCTTGACTTCTGCTGTAGAGAAATGTATTGAATTTTTCATAATATCAGATGAGATAGATCTAAAACCCTAGTACACTGAGCACCATTATTTAACTTGAGATTTAACAAAGCCGAAATCTTTTCAAACCAGCAATTTCTTGTATGATGATAATTTAGTGGCTCAGATGCTAATAAATCAAGGTTATAATGCCATTGATTTGTTAATTTTAACTTGGGTTGATTGTAAGTCATCTTTATTTAAGGGAAAAAAAAGGAGAAGGAGGAAAAAAATCTTGCTTTTCACAGCGACTGAATTTAATAAGAATCTTCATGATAGCAAAAGGCTCCCCTACTGTTTCTGCTTTGGGGTGGAAAATGTTGTTCTTGTATTATTCCTAGGGAAAAATAAAATCTCATGCTGCTACAAATCTTATGCCTATGGAAAAATGTTATTTTTTAATACATAGTGGCTTACCTATTTCAGATCCATTAATGGCATCATAAATAAGCATTCTGCTAATCTGAAATGTGAAATCTGGGTAACAGTAGAGGCCCATTTATCTGCCTAGCTTTCAATCCTCAGACTACATTAGATTGGGGGCAGGGGTGGGGGTGGGGAATCTCTCTGGATTTCCTAATGAATATATTGCTTCTCTTCCCTGTTACTTCCACCCATCAGAAACCCAAACCACATTCTTAAGAGTTGCACCCCATTGAAAATATTTCTTCTGTGTAATGAGTTCTCGGGGCTGAATGCATTTTTGCTTTTATCTGTACAATTTAGAAGCTGATTAAATCTTTGTTGTACTACAAATATTTGAGGAATAATCTTCCACAAGGCACAGTCACATTGCATTATACTAAATTCTTTATACAATACAATGCTTCCTGCATTGGGCAGTGTTGACCTTATGTTGGCTACCCTGTTTTTAATGGTATCGCATGTACATTAAATGTTTAAATGTTTAGAAACCTATACTAGCTTTCGTCCTCTTGTGCTGTAAAAACTTCTAAAAATCAGATGATAAGATCATATCCTGTGGCGTAATTGTGTTGTACCATGACAGGGTAACTGAAAAAGCATTCAGTGAAAATCGCACCAAACGGAAATCACTATATGAACAGCGATTGTTTGTGTGCTGGATGAGAGACCATGAGCTGTTCTTCAGGGTTTAGCTGGTCATATTTCTACTTGTTTCCTTTTAGCTTCTGCCTTTCTTGTTTTATTTTGGGAGCTTTTATTCCCTGAGCCACTATAATTATCTTTCAGTGATTTAGAAAGGAAAAAAAAACTCTCAATTGACCTTTACACACACACACACACACACACACACACACACACACACACACACACACACACACACACACACACACTCACACTCCCTCTGGAAGCCTTGAACAAGCAGCGTTTGTGTTTGGATTCAGTTTTACCTTAGTCATGCCTCTTTCCAGATACAAGAAACATTTAATTCCAGATTTCCTGCTTCTGGCTTCAGGCCTTTGACCAGCAAAGTGAAATGTATTTTTTATTGCTGCCGTCCAGCCAGCTGCTGAGTTGAGTGAAGGGAAGAAAAAAAAAGAAAGGGAAAAGAAATGAAATAGAAATGTTGCCCTGCCTCTTCAGCTTGCAACACTGTATAAGGAAATTAAAATCTCCTTAGCACCCATCTAGAAAGCTGGGTTGGCTCAGGACTCTCAGGACCTGTGGGAGTGTGCGGACTCTTAGTGCAAGGCCACGTCTGTTATTCTGTCAGTCTCTGCTTCCTCTCCTCTCCTTCCCCCACCCTCAGGTAATGCTGAAGGGAGCCCCTCATGGTGTCACCATCTCAATTACAGAGTGGAGTTGTGGGGGAGAGGGTGGTACCAACAAACAATAACCATTGAAATACCCAAGCTTCAATGCTCCTTGGGTTCCCATGGCAACCAAACAAAAGTAAAACAAACCTATCTGTCCTAACAATAAAAATATGTTTTCATTAAAGTCAATTTAACATATTCCTAATTTAAAATATTCAATGCATTTTGCTCCTGGACAGAAATCTACAACCTGCCGTTGTTGAAGGGAATGAAGTCCCTGGCAGAACTATGCAGATAAAAGCAATTAGGGGAATGTTGGGGACTTCACAGATGAGACGGAATACATTCAAGTATGAACAGGATTGCTTTTTTCTCTTTCTGCTTAGTTATGCTTTTTATTATATAAACATTAACTGTAATATTACAGTGGGAAGCAGGTATTTGGCAGCCACATATTATTTTAGTAAGTCTACATAGAGAGAACAGTTTCCAGTTTTAGCAGCTGTAACATGTTTAAACTCAGTTTGTAATGGGATCTGAAGATAACTATTCCCCATGGGCTGTGTTGATCTTCATGGCTGGCCCACTGCCAGATGCAGGGCTCGAAACTATTATTCACGCCTTTTTGCACATACCTTGTCCGAGCATGCTCAGTAAATGAATTTTTTGTCTACTATGCTGTAAATTGGGATTTGACTTTCCCATAATTTACTTGGTATTTTATTAAAGAGTGAAATATTACAATCACAGATATCTCCACGTTTGTACTCACAAACCTGAACAGTTGTATATGTTTAAGTAGTTGAGATCCAAATTGCATAGTTAGAAACCAATATCAGAATAGCTAACAAATATTCAAACCAAAGAAGGTTTTGCCTGGGAGTCTTAGTTTAAAAATAATTAGGGTTCCCCATATTTGAACAGATTTATGTTGTTTATAAGCCAAGTACATTTTCTTCATTGAGTCAACTTGTCTTATTTAAAACAAATTATGTTTGCTGTATTAAAGTTCATATTTTTAAGGCTGAGTCTTGTATTAATCCCACAGTGAGTCATTAATCATACCAAATGCATTATAAAAACTTTAATCATTGAAGTTGAAACTGAGATTGTAATGCAATCCATCCCTTTTAATTACATCAGCTATTTTTCCCTTTTAGATCAAGCGCTATGTCGCAAAGGGAAAACAGATTAAAACTAGAGCTGTTTGATGTTTCTCTTTTTAGAGCAATTTTATGTACTTTGTTTTAAAAGTTATATAATTAAAATGCTTGAATTTTTCAGCCCTCTGATTTTTGTGGCTTGAACGTTCTGTCCGCCTTCCTTCTCTCGGGGGCCCTCTTTAACTTGGCACCCCAGAACACAACTCCGGGTCCTGGAGTCCCCTTCCCACCTCAGAGCTCTGGCTAAGACAGCCGCCTCTCCACTATGCTGTGTTTGCCTCGAGTAACCTCTTTATCTTAAATGTCTGGTCTATATTTTGACATGAATGAAAACAAACTTTGGAGACAGACAGAACTAGGTTTAAATCCCACATCTAACAGATAGGGTAACTCAGGCAAATTATTTCATCTTTTGGGGACCTTAGTTGCCTCATCTGTTGAAAAAAGGAATAACAACAACAGTAATACTAATACTCCATAGGGACAT
The DNA here is from genome assembly GCF_963930625.1 of Muntiacus reevesi. Classification (NCBI taxonomy): domain Eukaryota; kingdom Metazoa; phylum Chordata; class Mammalia; order Artiodactyla; family Cervidae; genus Muntiacus; species Muntiacus reevesi. The sequence continues at coordinate 97,781,992 of NC_089250.1, forward strand.
GTCCACATTGTGGCTATTACATGAAATAACCTATATAATGTATCTGGGCCATTACCTCGCAGAATGTAAACCTCAGGGGCTTTGACTATTACTGTTTTGTTCACTGCTGTATCTTGGTTTCTAGAACACTGCCTGACTCAGTGAGTCAGTACTCAATAAAGAGCTGTTGACAGAATGGTAATGAATGACAGCTATTGTTATAGTTGCTGTTATTGTGATGTTGCTATTAGAATTTGGCCAAGTTCCATGGACAGTGATAATGATGTGATTTTTGGATGTGTCCACTGGTATCCTCGGTGTATAGATTCGCAAGATGAGAAAGAGTTCTCTTAAAGAAGTATGTAAGTTACCAGGTGCTGGTTTTGACCAGAAAAGATGAAGGCACTTGATACATTGCTTGTACTGAGGAAAAACGTACACCCCAACAGCATCGACAATGCTACTGGCATTGCCAGCCCTGGCTGATCCTCTCTTCTGATGCCCTTTCAGGTTAATCCTGCCGTATGAAAGGTTTATTAAAGGAGAGGAAGATAAGCCCCTGCCTCCAATCAAACCTCGAAAACAGGAGAACAATTCACAGGAAAACGAGAATAAGACAAAAGTATCAGGAGCCAAACGCATCAAACATGAAATCTCTAAGAGCAAGAAAGAAAAAGAGAATGCCCCAAAGCCCCAGGATGCATCAGAGGTGAGTTGTGCTCCTCCACAGAAGTCTCTCCCTCGGAGTCTCCTGGAGTCTTGTACTCAGAGCCTCATCCCTGCCCAAGATAATGCCAGGCTGTGAACCCCAACCATCTGAACTTCACAGGTCCCCCAGGAGTGGGCCTTCTGGGGGGCAGTGTGAGTGTTGAATGGGATAGGCCAAGAATAGGGTCTGGAAGGAAGCAAAAACGGTGTAGAAAGCTGAGTGCAGAGGCTGACTTCAAGACAGGAGTCAGAGCTTCAGCTCTGAAAGCCAAGGGACTCTGATGTGAAAAATGTGCCCTTTCACAGCCAGTCTGTCTGAGGAGTGGGTGTGACTTTAAAACACTCACCCGTGGGATCTGCCGTGTCTCTGCAGAACTGTTTGGGAAACTTCAGAGGCTTGTTTGCCTCTTGTAACTGACCTCTGGGTTGAGACCAATTTAGAAACATGTTAAGTACATATTATTTATAGGGGAATTTTGAAGTGGTTCCTCTGAAACCACGATTATCTCTCTTGTTAACAGGTAGTTTCTGAACCTTTTAAAATAAGTCCCAGCTTCCCGCAGCCCCCAGCAGCCCTTGGTAGAAGCCATTACTGTCAGTGTCCAGCCAGTCATGGGGGCTGATCTGGGCTCTGTTTCAACATGAATAATAAAAAACTCTGCTGCCCATTAAAAAAAAAAAAAAACTTAGCAGCCACATTTGGAGACAGCATGTTCTAAGATTCAACCCCTGAGGGAATTTTGGTGCTGATATTAAACACCCCCTAAAAATCAGGTTTATAATGAAAACACATAAGAGACTCCCTAATTAAACATTGGCTTAAAACACACACCCCAATCTCCTAAATAGAAATTAACTTACCCAACTGACTCCTGTGTAAGAAGATAGTAACACCAAGAAGAGAAATTTGTTTTTTTCTTTCATAATTATTTTAAACTCTAATAATTTAGAGTTAGGCGGGGGGGGGGGGGTAGGAAATGAGGCAGAGGTTTCTAAACATCTGCAAGTTTGCAATATAAATGGCCAAAAGCAAGGAAATTCCAAGTTAAGGCTTACATTCCATTCTTCCTTGATCTTGTTGGCCTGCTGATTTATTCAGGGCTTGGGCTCAGTGCGTTCTATTAGATACCATAGGCACAGCACTGCCGAAGCTCAAGAGGACAAACCGAGGGTCCAGAGGCCAGTTGGTCTTTGAAGGGCTCTGCTCTGGGCATGAAGATTTGTAAGTTGAGGGAAGAATCCTCAGCCATGCCCTGAGCTCATCAGCTGGGGAAAGACCATTGTCAATAGTCAAGCCTGATGCCCTGTGGGCCACAGAAACCCTGAAAGCCTTAAGACCCCCTGTTTCCTATAGGCCCCAACAGATTCCCTCAGAAACTATGAGTATCTAAGTGACCAAGGTCATTATGATCAGGTTACCTAACTACCTGGAATCCTACACCCTCTCCAAGGTTGACCCAAAGGTAAGAATTGCACCTCTCACCTCCTACACAGACTCATATTATTGAGCAAAAGTATATTTCTTTTCATTGACCTTGTTTTGGAGTTTGAATTTTATTGTTTTTGTTGTCATTGTTTTTAATTTTTGATGTTTTCAATGTGAAGCAGTGAACTCAGTGGAATAAAAAGCACTTCTAGTCAAACTCACTATCTTCAAGTAATCGGATTACAAGCTTTGTGGGGGAAGGTACCATACCAAGGCAAATCATAAAATGCCATCCTAGAAAAAGAGTCCTTAACTTTTTTTCTGCCTAGCTTTCAAAGACCTTCTATACCAAAAACTAGAACTTCATGCAACTCAAGGCCTAGGTCACACAAATACCAGTGGGACTGAGAATCCCCCACAGCCCCATAAGAATCTTATTTAACTCCAATTTGCCTCTTCCCCTTACTGTTCTCATTTTTCTGTATTTTCATGTAATATATAAGCTCCAGAGACCAATGATGATTGTTAACATAGAATAAATAATGATATTTGTACTGGAAAAGGCAGCTATTAGTACAAACACCAAAAAGAAAATGAGGATAAGCATCCTTAGAAAACAGGGATATCTTGAAGTGGATTTAAGGAGAAATCTCTAGGAAATGGGTATGCTTCCTTAAAACTTTTGTTCCTATGCATCCCTCCACCAGCATCCTCAGTCTTGCCCAAAAATACTAAAGTGGTGGACACTTCTTTCCTTAACAACAAAGAAGAAAAACATTCATGAATAAGATGGAGGGAGAGAAAAAACACCAGCTTTATACAACTGTTTTGTGACTGTTCTCCACCCAGACATGTCAGGGCAGAATGACAGAAGTTTTGAAAGAACTTGCCAGTCAGCTGGGTCCCAGATGGAAAGTTAAGATGACCTTCTAAGGTCAAAGTTTGCAGAGCTACATAATGCAATGAATGAGTTGAACTGTGCCCACAACTTCTGTCGACAGGGACACATAAAGAGCATCCATCTCATTGATTACAATGTATTTCAATGGACAGAAAAGCTGTATTTGTGGTGGCATTCACTGCTTGAATTCTGACAACTTCATTTTCAGCTTTAATGGAAATGTATTTTGCTGCAGCCTAGAAGGACTTGGAGTCCTTCTGTCCCTCAGGAAGACACTAGGCTGATTTTGCATCTGCATAATTTTTCAGTATTTTAGCCTTACCTACATGTCATCTGGCTCTGGGTATAAAATAAACACTTAAGCATCACTAATTTTATGCATCATAAAATTGAACACGTTAGGATGCTACTTGCTCTCCTAAAGAAAAACAAGCGATTATAGTAAGTTTGTCGCTTGTTGTTGACATGGGGTTGGATTTTGAAAGATACTTTAAAAAAAATCTTTCTCCAAAGTGTCATAAAGCACAACATGTAATTTAAAACCCATTTGGATAATTGACTGATTTGACAAGAAGACAACCTCAGAATTAAACTGTATATTAGAATCAAGAAGGAGTGATATGATTGTACACGAGCAGTATGTAACACTGTGCTGTTTTGATAGGTATCTCTTAAGGGACTGAAGTGAATATGCATATTTCTCCTAATGCTTTCTGTAATTTAGATTTCTTTGTTTAGAGCCATGATTGGGGAGTAATAAAGCTTTACAGAAACTCGATGAGCTGACTGACAAGCCTGTTTTCAGAAAACTGCTGTGTGTAATATTTTATTTCATAGCATAAAGTATCAATGCATTTGGCTTCCTTCTGACCGTCTTTTGCAATATCTTACCAGGTTTCGTCAGAGCAAGAGAAGGAACAAGAGACTGTAAACCAGAAAAGCATCACTGAGCCTCTCCCAATAGCAGACACAAAGAAAAAATTGGAAGGGTACCAGGATTTTGCAGCAAGGCCCTTGGTGTCCCAAGCAGACCCAGAAAAGGACAATGAAACAGATCAAGGTGCCAACAGTGAGAAGGTGGCAGAGGAGACAGGAGAGAAGGGGCCTGCCCCTCCACTGGCGAGTGCCCCTCTGGCCCCTGAAAGGGATCCGGCCCTGATTCCCGGGACTGGCAAACAGTCCCTTACCTCTCCCAGTGCTCTCGTGGACTCAAAAGAACCCAAGCCCTGCTGTTTTACAGAGAGCCCTGAAAATGAGCTCCAAGAAGCATCCTTCCCTGGCTTCACCACGCAGCCCCCACTGGCAAACCAGAGTGAGGTGGAGGATGACAAGCTCCCTGCGATGGCAGATTACATTGCCAACTGCACCGTGAAGGTGGACCAGCTGGGCAGTGACGACATCCACAATGCACTCAAGCAGACCCCGAAGGTCCTTGTGGTCCAGTCATTTGACATGTTCAAAGACAAAGACTTGACTGGGCCCATGAATGAGAACCATGGACTTAATTACACCCCGCTGCTTTACTCAAGGGGGAACCCAGGCATCATGTCCCCGCTGGCCAAGAAAAAACTTTTGTCCCAGGTCAGCGGAGCCAGCCTCTCCAGCAACTGCCCCTATGGCTCCCCACCCCCTTTGATCAGCAAAAAGAAACTGATCGCAAGGGATGACCGGTGCTCGAGTTTGTCCCAGGCCCATCACGGCCAAAGCACTGACCACATGGCAGTCAACCGGCCGTCGGTGATCCAGCACGTCCAGAGTTTCAGAAGCAAGCCCTCGGAGGAGAGGAAGGGCATCAGTGACATTTTTAAGCATGACAAACTAAGTCGATCGGAGCCCCACCGCTGCAGCTTCTCCAAGCATCACCTTAGCCCCTTGGCCGACTCCTATGTCCTAAAGCAAGAAATACAGGAGGGCAAGGAGAAACTGTTGGAGAAAAGGGCGCTTCCCCACTCGCACATGCCTAGCTTCCTGGCCGATTTCTACTCGTCTCCTCACCTCCACAGCCTCTATAGGCACACGGAACACCATCTGCACAGTGAACAGACATCCAAGCACCCCTGCAGGGACATGTACAGGGAAACGGAAAACAGTTCTTTTCCTTCCCACAAACACCAAGAGAAGCTCCACGTGAATTATCTGGCGTCTCTACATCTGCAAGACAAAAAGTCGGCTGCAGCGGAAGCCCCCACAGACGATCAGCCGACGGATCTGAGCCTTCCCAAGAACCCCCACAAACCCACCGGCAAGGCCCTGGGCCTGGCCCACTCAGCGCCTGGACCCCAGGAGAGCAAGGGCACCTCCCAGTTCCAGGTCATAAACAGCCAGAGTCGAGACTGTCACCCCAAGGCCTGTCGGGTATCGCCTATGACCATGTCGGCCCCTAAAAAATACCCTGAATCGCTTTCCAGGTCGGGAAAGCCTCACCCCGTGAGACTGGAGAATTTCAGGAAGATGGACAGCATGGTCCACCCCATCCTCCACCGGAAAATGAGCCCTCAGCACATTGGCGCGGCGCGGCCCATCAAGCGTAGCCTGGAGGATTTGGACCTTGTAATCGCGGGGAAAAAGGCCCGGGCCGTGTCTCCTCTGGACCCCGCCAAGGAGCTCTCTGGGAAGGAGAAGGCCTCGGAGCAGGAGAGCGAAGGCGGCAAGGCCGCGCACAGCGGGCACTCTGGGGGCGCCTCGGAAAGCCACAAGCTGCCCCTCTCCTCCCCCATCTTCCCAGGTCTGTATTCTGGGAGCCTGTGTAGCTCGGGCCTCAACTCCAGGCTCCCGGCTGGGTACTCTCATTCTCTGCAGTACTTGAAAAACCAGGCTATGTTCTCTCCACTCATGCAGCCCCTTGCTTTCCACTCGCTTGTGATGCAAAGAGGAATTTTTACATCACCGACAAATTCTCAGCAGCTATACAGACACCTGGCTGCAGCCACGCCCGTAGGAAGTTCATATGGGGACCTTTTGCACAACAGCATTTATCCTTTAGCTGCTATAAATCCTCAAGCCGCCTTCCCATCTTCTCAACTGTCATCCGTACACCCCAGTACCAAACTGTAAGCCCGGCCCTGCCCAGCATCCCAAATGGCGACATGCTTAACAGCGCCTCACTCCTGCACCTGGGGTGATGGCTTGGAGAATTAGAAGTCAGTATTTCTTCTAATCTGGGGGTGAGATCAGTCCTGGCCTAAGGGGCCCGGAGGGGAGGTGAACATACCTGGTATTTCTGGAATGATTCCGGCCTTGGCTGGTCAATCTTGAGCCCCTTCCAACACAGAGGCCCTCACACCCTAGATGGGTCACTTAGCACGGGGGTCTTGTGAAGGGATTAATGTGTATCCAGAAGAACTTGGAGGACTCGATCTGAGTTCTGACGGTCAGAAAACAATCTGGGCAAAAAAGGGTAGACATTTCAGAGGACGGGGCAAGAAAGACTGGCAAACATGCCAAGGAATGCCCCCTCTTCATAGAACTCTCCAAGGTTCAATCAATGCAATGTATAGTGAAGCTTCAATAGATCTTTCATTTTGACACTATTAAACAATCCAGAGAAGTAAACACTGTTAAATTGACTGTATATATTTGCTTCTTAAAACTACCCATATCACTGTTTGCTCACCTAATTTATATACAGGTAGTCCTATTTTTCTCCCGGTTTCTTCTTGTCCTTTTTTTTTTCTGTTTTTAATTAAACAGCATCACTTTTATTTGCAGGTCTTTTATTTTGTTTTAAAGACTGACTGTCCCAGTTCTTGATGTGTGTTTGTAATTTTTCCACATCTTATTTTGAGCAGCTTTGGGTGGTAATGTTATTGTTTACAAATTGAAGCAACTGATTCTAGTGGAACAAATGAAAAAAGAAACAGTTGAGCACACAGCCGTGCAAAGAACGTTCCTTTGCAAATCTGCAACTTAAGGATTTTGTTCCTCATAAATGGCATAGTTGAAAGAGCTTATACACTGCTTACTTACCCTGCCAAATGCTCTGCTTTGAAGTATTGGGTTATGTGAAAACATCGAGCATTGTACTTACCTTATCTAGGCTGTGAAACTGTCCTACATACCAGAGGAATCATAAAAACAAAAACCTCACTGGCAGCAAGCTGCTGAATAACAAGAGTCTAGAGGACATATTTGTGGGCTGCACAGATATTTTAGGAATTTCAGAAATTAGAACAGAAGCCAAAATGATTTACATTGGTGTTGGCAAAGATCCCTTTAGACAGTCTGGGAAAGGGGGTTGGGAAGAGGATGGAGCTTGACTATCCAGAAGAAAGTGAGCAGCGGGAGGCCCAGGTGCCAGGTACCTGCCCTAGGCCACAGTCTTTCCAGTAATAGGTTGTCACATTGCCTCATCAGGTTGGTTTCTTGCTGTTCCCAAGAAGAACCTCACAGGCCACATCTTTGGGGGTAACTGGCATACTGGATTACTCATTTCACAAGCAAGCCATCTTCCTTGGGTTTATGGGGTGTGAGATTTGTGTGTATGCACACAGAGTTTTGTGCCATGTTTTTAACCACCTGGCAATACAGTCCACTGAATGATTTTCTTTATTGTTGGAAAGAAATGGTTAAGCTGTTCATGCATCAAAAGATGTAAAGAATGTATATTGTCATTCATGCCATTTTATCCTATAGGCTGACAAGATGTAACATCAAGGTGGATGCATTTTTCTAAGTGTGTTAAAAGTCTGTCGACATAGAGTGGACTTTCCTTCCAGGTCTCAAGCCCCGCTAAGACTGCTTTGATGAACTTCCCAGCCAACACTCCCCTGCCCCAAAATGACTGGTAGACATTAGAACCATAGTTATCCAAGTCTTTTACCTCTGAGATATTTAATTCTATGAAAATTGATGATAATTTTCAACTTCTAAATAGGTAACTCGACTACAAAATAATCAAAACTGGTAAACAATGAAACTGTGGCTCTTAAACCAAGCCATGCATGCCGTGCATTTGTATTGAAATGTCTCTATGATACGAAGCCAAATATTCAATGTAACATACTTAATATCCAAAGGTGGAAACAAAAGAATGTAGAGATCTAGTGTTAAGAGTTCCATTTGCTTCAATTAATTATTTACCTTCCTGTGGAATAATATATACATATATATATATATTTAATAGAACCATAGATAGACTAGTAGAATTTAGATTATAAATGTGTGAATGCAGATTATCCTGCTATTGCACAAGATAGAGTGGGGGAAAAAAAATCTCAATTGCAGCTGGCAAAATGCTGGCTAGAACATATATAAGAAAGTTGCACTAGACTGAATGGTCACAGAATCAGAGGCCATGGAAGAAGGGGGAAACTCCAGTGTTTCTGCAGCTGACATGGACTGGATCCTACATGGTGTCTATGAGCTTGTTTCTCAAAACCGGGGCATGTGGCCCCGGTGGAGCTCACCTATCCGTTCTGACGAGGGGGCATTTGTTTTCCCCACTGCAATGATTTCAGTCTGGTTTCATCATGTTGGAATTTGATCACACCATTTTCAAACAATGTTAACATAGTCCAGCTTTTGTTTTTCTCATCTCTTTCCGAGAGGAGACTCACTGTTTCTGTCTGAGGAAGCTCATACCCTCGGCAAAACATCAGGACAAGTACAGAGACATGAGGGTATACATTCCCAACAGAAGCAGTGTGTTATTTGTTTTAAAACTCTGAACAGAGATCTTGGAAATCTTTCAAAAAGACCATTGAATTCTTCATTGGCTGAGAACTACATTTTAAAAAGTCTTAAATAGGGCTTTGTTTGCATTGTTTGAGTTCAAGGGGCCTTATTATTGAATGGCATTGCACAAGCCTTTCTTTGTGCAATCAAACCATTGTTATTGGTAGTTCTGTAAAGGAAACTGTGGAATCTAATTGGCAGCGGAGTCATAAATCTATTTACTAAGTGCGGCTTCCAAGAAATGTTGCAATTCAAAATGCACTAAGACCCTGATTTACTGGAGATTTGGAGATTCTAAATAATATTTTTAAAAAACGTTTCCATGCAACTTCTGGTTTAGCTTTTGGAAACTCAACATTAAAGAAAAAAACAGCCCAACCAAGTTTCAGAATTAAGTATTCTCTTAGTAAGTGATTGGAACTTGTAATATTTGCCACAGGACTGACTTATTTATTTACTAGCTAGAGGCTCTTAAGTTCACTTGTTTATCAGGGCATATACAGAAGGGTTTGTTAAAACTCGACATTGACTTTACAACTTTCTGACCTGGTGCATGAATTCTCAAGTACTGTATTTCACTGTGTTGGTGTGTCTGATGGAAATTTCAAGGTGATCCCACAAAAATATTTTATGTAGTGTGCCTTCAAAGAGAACTTTTATTTCTCTTCACTTGTTGTCCCACAAAGTCACATTTGGTGGTGGTCAGCCAAGTCCCATCTGGTCTAGTTTTACTCTTGTCCCAATTTTAAAGAAAAATGGGAACAAGTCTGCCCTGGTGAGACCCACACCATTGCAATGATTATCTTGAGCACTTAAATTCCAGTGTTGGCTGTTGGTGTATTTGATATTCTGCTTGTCTCCCATTGGTTGAAATATGTCTGAAGAATAGCAGCATAATCTCTTGGCTGTTTATACTTTTTTAAACTTTCCTGTGTTGTAAATATTGTATACTTTTGGTGATTCCAGCTATGTAACCTCTATGCTCTGTAAGGTGATTATTTGTATATAGCAACATGGCCCAGTGATATTATATAGTTTCCCAATGGAGAGGTTATTGAGTAACCTTTGCATTAGTTTAAACACTACCAGAAAAATGCTGAGCCAACTATAAACACTCAATTTTGTATGTTTTCCAAATTGTACTTATTACTGCTTTTGATACTGTATTACGTGCCAATAGTTTCCCAATCACATAGCAGGCAAGAGATATTTTGTACTTTTTGATCCACTGTAATATTTAATAAAAAATGTTACTATCTGTTTCCTTTTGGGTGTAATTTGTCACTTCCTCCTGAGGCGCCCTGTGGCCTCTGCCAGAGTACTTTCCTTCAGGCTGTCTCCAAATAGAATAATAACAATGATGTCTGTCTGTTGAGAACCTACTGGGTGCCAAATTGGCATACAATATCTTTACCCTTTACACCCTCATGTAAATATGGTTCTGCCCATTTTACTGATACAAAGACTGAAGCTTAGACTGCTAAATCAACTTGCCCAAGATCATCAGGCTAACAAATTGGCAGAGCTGGAACATGAACCCAGGGCTCTTAAATCTACAGCTTCTTCTATATACCACGCTCTTCTCCTGGCAAGTAACAAAGGTGACTACTTACTTACTTGGTCAACAAAAATTGATTCATGTCTCAACTACCAGGCATATTTGTTAGGAGCTGGGATTACAATTTTGAGTAGAAGATAAAATATACCATCTCTGGAGCTTATAAGATTAATGGGAAAGAGAGTTAATCGAATAGTCACCCACATAAATATAAAACCTCAAGTTGACCTGGTCACAAGGGAGAGGAGTGTGATTACTAAACTGATACATGAAGGATGAGTATGAGTTGAGATGAGAGGGAACTAGGAGAAGAGTTCTCCAAGCACAAGGTACCACATGTACAAAGGCCCAAAGGCAGGAACAAGTTAAACTTATAGAAACCAAAAAAGCCTGTGTGACAGAAGCATAATAATAAGAAATGAAGTTGAGTGAGGTTAGAAAGTGTAGCAGGAGTCACCCAGATAGATCCTAAGAGACCAGATTGAACATTTGGTCTTTATGGTGAACAAGAAGTTTATGTGGAGAGAGGATACATTCAGATTTGTCTTTTTCAATGCCACTCTCTGGTACTGGGTGAACACAGAGCAATCTAATCCAAGTGGTGGTCATTTCAGTTGTGTTGGTAGAATGGGGGAAGGTTGGATACGTTTCAGAGGTACTTGGAAGCAGGGAAGGACAGCCTTGATGATGGATTAAATGGAACAACTGATGGACATTTGGGGTTGAAAAACCAGGAAAATGGCATTTTTCTGGTGTCTAGTGATGATGGACAAAGACTTCTCTTCTCTCACCCTGAGTCCTCTGCAGCCAAGCTTTCCCCTGGTTTTGCCCAGCTTATTATTAGTTGAAGCGCCACATTGGAAAAGTAGCATGCTGTGCGCTCCCGTCTTAGTGGGTCCCAGGGGACAGGGTGGACAGACTTTGGTGACTGTCTTAGTTTACAACCTGTACCATCTGGTCAGGGTGGACTTTGAACAGATAGGATAGACTAAACTGCTAACAAGCATGATATCACAACTCTAGGAGAAACACCAAGAATACGTTTTGATAAAAGACCTAGGACCCTTTCTTTGATCATGGTTGACTCCCTGGAGGATCCTGCCCACCCCTCTCACACCAGCAGGACTTACAGCAACATGTTAGGGCCCTTATCCCTTCGATAACCCAAACATGCCAAACATAAAATGAAGCCTCAGCCCCATGGTCTCCTCATCCTCATTCCGATTCATCTATATTTCACCATACTATATGAATTGTTAGGAGTATAGCAAAAGAATGTTCTTCCATCTATGATACATTCAGCAATTAAAGCTCAGATACTTGAATCATAAAACAGGAAACATCATGATAAGTTATCTATTTTTACCAGGCCTGGCTAATACTGTTGGGAAGGAGGGTGCTTTTGCTAAAGATGTCACTCATGGTGCAAAAGCAATAAAACTGCCCAATGATTTTTTCTAGGAAAGTGGCCAAAGTTGACAAATGTTTTAGGGCTGATAGTGACCAGGAAATAGGTCATTATTTACATCAACAAGTACATCAGTGGCAGGAGGTTGGAGTGGGGTGAGAGGTGGCCTCTGGCCAGAAATAATGCAAAAAAAAAAAAAAAAAGTATAGCTTTCAAGGTTGACTTAGAGAGTAAATAACACCAACTTGGGTCCACTAATAGAGAATTCCTGAATTTTGGAATCTCCAGCTATTCCTGATGTGACATTCCAAAGCATTTGTTTAACCTGCTTAAACAAACAATTTTAATCATTATAGCCATAACCATAGGCATTCCCAACCTTGTAAGAATAAGGTAATCTGCTCCCTGAGGCATCCACACAAGAATAACTACTACTTTATTATTGTTGAAACTTTCTCTAGAACATAGCTGTCCTATGGTACTTCTTAGGATGGCAGAAATATTCTATAATTCAGAGCTTTCCAATACTATAGCTACTAGCCAAAGTGGGTAAAGTCTTTCATGTGCCCAGTGTGACAGAGGAACTGATTCTATAACGCTACTTTATATTCACTTAGATTTAAACAGCCACATGTGGCTAGTAGGTACTATAACAACACAGCCCTAGAAGATACAATTGGCCAGTGGGCACGCATTAATGCAAACACAGAGATGGGATAAAATCTGCAAATAAATTTTAACATAGACACTAAAGCAGGCAACACTATCTCATCTGGGCAAAACTTTGTTAATCCATTGAGGGGGTGACTATAGATTTAACACTATTTTTCACTCAGGATACACACATCACAAGCATCTAAGTACTTACTAAATGAACAGACAAATCATTGGGAGAGCATGTACCAATAAAATAAACAACCTAGAAGAAATGGACAAATTCTTAGGAAGGTTCAACACCAAGAAAGAACTAGAAAATGTGAACAGACCAATCACAAGTACTGAAATGGAGCAGTGATTATGGAGGGGAGACAGGATGGCAGACCAATAGATAGTAAAGGCCATCTTATCCCACAAAAACACTGAAAATACATCTACCAGTGCAACGATTCACACAAAACATCTACTGAACTTCAACAGAGGATCTCAGACTTTGGAAAGAACAAGAAAACCTCCATGTAACCTGGTGCAACAAATAAGAGAAAGAAGGAATCAGAACAGGGCTTGTGTTGCAGGGAGGGAGCTGTGAAGGAGGAAAGGTTCCCCGGGAAGTCTGCTGTTTGGTGGGGAGATCAGTTTGGACAGAGAGGAGCTTCAAGCCCAGGAGGAGAGTGCAGCAACCAGTCTGCAGAAGGCAAAACTGGGCAACCGCCACAAAAGGCAGGCACTGCCCTGTGCTCCCCAGGCTGTGCTCTCTAGTCCACTGGAGGTTGCCATTTTGGCCCTACCAAACAGCCTATAGGCTCCAGTGCTGAAATGGAGCAGGCCATTTGGCCTGAAATGCCTCAGGCCAACCAGCCAACATGATAAAAACACAGCCACACCCATCAGCAAACAGGGTGCCTAAAGCCACACTGGGAAAAGGAAACATATACCCATTTGAAGGCAGAGTCCCAAAGAATAGCAAGGAGAGATAAGAAAGCCTTCCTCAGTGAGCAATGCAAAGAAATAGAGGAAAACAATAGAATGGGAAAGACTAGAGATCTCTTCAAGAAAATTAGAGATACCAAGGGAACTTTGCATCCAAAGATGGGTTTAATAAAGGACAGAAATGGTATGGAACTAACAGAAGCAGAAGATATTAAGAAGAGGTAGCAAGAATACACAAAAGAACTATACAAGAAAGATCTTCACGACCCAGATGATCACGATGATATGATCACTCACCTAGAGCCAGACATCCTGGAATGCGAAGTCAAATGGGCCTCAGGAAGTATCACTACAAACAAAGCTAGTGGAGGTGATGGAATTCCAGTTGAGCTGTTTCAAATCCTAAAAGATGATGCTGTGAAAGTGCTGCACTCAATATGCCAGCAAATTTGGAAAACTCAGCAGTTGCCACAGGACTGGAAAAAGTCAGTTTTCATTCTAATCCCGAAGAAAGGCAATGCAAAAGAATGCTCAAACTACTGTGCAATTGCACTCATCTCACATGCTAGCAAAGTAATGCTCAAAATTCTCCAAGCCAAGCTTAAATGGTATGTGAACCATGGACTTACAGATGTTCAGTCTGGATTTAGAAAAGGCAGAGGAACCAGAGATCAAATTGCCAATATCCATTGGATCATCAAAAAAGCAAGAGGGTTCCAGAAAAGTATCTATTTCTGCTTTATTGACTATGCCAAAGTCTTTGACTGTGTGGATCACAATAAAGTGTGGAAAATTCTGAAAGAGATGGGAATACCAGACCACCTGACCTGCCTCTTGAGAAACCTGTATGCAGGTCAAGGAGCAACAGTTAGAACTGGACAAGGAACAACAGACTGGTTTGACATAGGGAAAGGAGTACGCCAAGGCTGTATACTGTCACCCTGCTTATTTAACTCATATGCAAAGTATGATATAAGAAACACTGGGCTGGATGAAGCACAAGCTGCAATCAAGATTGCTGGGAGAAATATAAACAACCTCAGATATGCAGATGACACCACCCTTATGGCGGAAAATGAAGAAAAACTAAACAGCCTCTTGATGAAAGTGAAAGAGGAGTGTGAAAAAGTTGGCATAAAGCTCAACATTCAGAAAACTAAGATCATGGCATCGGATCACATCACTTCATGGCAAATAGATGGGGAAAGAGTGGAAACAGTGTCAGGCTTTATTTTGGGGGCTCTAAAATCACTGCAGATAGTGATTGCAGCCATGAAATGAAAAGATGCTTGCTCCTTGGAAGAAAAGTTATGACCAACCTAGATAGCATATTAAAAAGCAGAGACATTACTTTGCCAACAAAGGTCCGTCTAGTCAAGGCTCTGGTTTTTCCAGTGGTCATGTATGGATGTGAGAGTTGGACTAAGAAGAAAGCTGAGCGCCGAAGAATTGATGCTATTGAACTGTGCTGTGGAGAAGACTCTTGAGAGTCCTTTAGACTGCAAGGAGATCCAACCAGTCCATCCTAAAGGAAATCAGTCCTGAATATTCATTGGAAGAACTGATGCTGAAGCTGAAGCTCCAATACATTGGCCACCTGACGCAAATAACCGACTCATTGGAAAAGACTCTGATGCTGGAAAAGATTGAAGGTGGGAGAAGAAGGGGATGGCAGAGGATGAGATGGTTGGATGGCATCACCAACTCAATGGACAGTAGTTTGAGGAAGCTCCAGGAGTTGGTGGTGGACAGTGAGTCCTGACGTGCTGCAGTCCATGGGGTTGCAAATGGTTGGATACGACCAGAGACTGAACTGAGCTGAAAGCCACACTGAGCTCACAGACACCTATAAACACACATTGCTTGCCACAGGGACAAGACCCAGCTCCACCCACCAGTGGGCAGGTACCAGTGCCACTTCCCAGGAAGTCTGTACCAGTCTCAGGATCAATATGATCCAGCCAAGGGCATACACCAGAAGCAAGAGGAGTTATTACAATCCTCTAGTCTGCAGAAAGGAGATGACAGACACAGAAATTTACACAAAGTTAGATGGTGGCGAAATATATTCCAGATGAAGGAATAAGAGAAAAGCCCACAGGAGCAACTAAGTGAAGTGGAACCTACCTGAAAAAGAATTTAGAGTCTTGATAGTAAAGACGATCCAGGATATCAGAAAAAGAATGAAGGTACAAGGTTTCCCTGGTGGTCCAATGGTTAAGAATCCCCCCTCCAATGCAGAAGGTGCCATTTTGATTCCTGGTTGGAGAACCGACATCCCGCATGCCACAGGGCATCTAAGCCCACATGTGACAACTACTGAGCCAGCAGCTGCAGCTCCTGGGACAGCAAACTCTGGAACCTGGGTACCACAACTAGATAGAAGTCCATGCATCGCAACCAAGAGCCCACAGGCCTCAACAAAGATCCTGAATGCTGCAAATAAGACTCAATGGAGCCAAAAATAAATAAATAAAAGAGTAAAAGAAGAAAGGAAAGAAACTGAATCCTGGGTTTCCAGGCAAGATAGTGGAATAGATAGTGGACGTACGTTCACCTCCTCCTGCGAGAGCACCAAAATTGCAACTAGCTGTTGAACAACCAATGACAACAGGATGCTGGAACCCACCATTAAAGGATATCCCAAGTCCAGAGACAAAGAAGAAGCCACAGCAAGATGTTAAGAGGGGCACAATCATGATAAAATCAAATCCCATGCCTGTCAGGTGGGTGACCCACAGAATGGGAGAACAATAATACCAAAGAAGTTCTCACATTGTTGTGAAGGTTCTGAATCCCATGTCCGGCTTCCCAGCCTGGGGAAGGCTTTGAGGGCCAGCAGGATTTGATTATACAAATTCCAGAGGACTAAGGGAAACAGAGACTCCAGTCTTGGAGGGCACAAACAAAATTCTGTGCACACCAAGACCCAGAGGAGAGGAGCAGTGACCCCACAGGAGACTGAACCAAAACTACCTGCTAGTGTTGGAGGGCCTCCTCTGGAGTAGTGAGTTGGCAAGAACTCACCACAGGGATGGACATGAGAACTGGAATGTCCCCCTTGTCATAAATCTTCTGTAAGTTTGCCACTAACCCTACCATAGAGACCATCAGAGAGCAGACAGAAGAAGCAAGAAGCACAGTTTCACAGCAGCTAAAACAAAAACCGTATTGCAGAAAGTTAGTCACAATGAAAAAGCAGAAAGTTATATCCCAGATGAACAGATGAGATAAAGTCCCAGGAAAAAAAAGCAAATGTAGTGGAAATAGGCAACCTTCCAATAAATAATTCAGAATAATGATAGTGAAGATGATCCAGGATCTCAGGAAAACAATGGAGGCAAAAATTGAGGATATGCAAGAAAAGTTTACCAAAGACCTATAAGAATTAAAGAACAAATATACACTAGAAGGAATCAATAGCAGAATAACTGAGGCAGAAGAATGGATAAATGACCTGGAAGAGAGAATGGTGGAAATCTCTGCCACAGAACAGTATGTAGAAAAAAGAATGAAAAGAAATGAAGACAGCCTAAGAGACCTCTGGGACAACATTAAACACATGAACAGTTGAATTACATGGATCCTAGAAGGAGAAGAGAGAGAAAGGACCTGAGAAAATATTTGAAGAGATACTAGCTGAGAACTTTCCAAATATGGGATAGGAAATAATCAATCAAGTCCAGGAAGCACAGAGAGTCCCAGGAATGATAAACCCAAGGAGGAACACACCAAGACACATAGAAATCAAACTGACAAAAATTCAAGACAGAGATAAAATATTAAAAGCAACAAGGGAAAAATGACAAATAGTACAAGGGAACTCCCATCAGGTTATTAGCTGATTTCTCAACAGAAACTCTACAAACCAGAAGAGAATGACATTATATATTTAAAGTGATGAAAGGGAAGAAACTACAACCAAGAATACTCTACCCAGCAAGACTCTCCTTTAGAACTGAGGGAGAAATCAAAAGCTTTCCAGATAAGCAAAAGTAAGAGAAGTCAGCACCACTAAACCAGCTTTACAACAAATGCTAAAGGAACTTCTCTAGGCAGAAAACACAAGAGAAGGAAAAGACCTACAGAAGACAAACCCAAAACAACTAAGAAAATGGTCATAGGATCATGTACTGTGCTCAGTGGCTTCAGCCGTGTCTGAATCTTTGCGGCCTATGGAGTGTAGCCTAGCAAGCTCCTCTGTCCATGGGATTCTCCAGGTGAGAATAATGGAGTGGGTAGTCCTCCTCCAGGGGATCTTCCCAACCTAGGAATTGAACCCAAATCTCCAGCACCTCCTGCATTGCAGGCAGGTTCTTTACCCACTGAGCCACCTGGGAAGCCTGTTAGCATACTAACACCCCTTAAACCTCGTTTCCATTAGCTCATAGTATCAGAATGTGGAGAAGCAAACCTACAGTTCTGCCTCCTGACTACCTTCATAAGACATGTAACTGGTCTGTTATCAACTGCACACAGGCCTCTTGAATGCAAGGTTTCTCCATCCCTGCAGAGCCCCTTAAACTGCTTCTGTAAGCAACATTTACAGTAAGCAAGGGCACCAGGATAAAGACAAAAGCTAATCATACTATGTCAGAGCAGCATTTCACATACTTCCATCGAGCAAAGCACATGAAGTAAGTGAACAGAATCAGGAGAAATCATGTCCGAGAGCAGGGCTGGTAGGCACTGCAAGCAGGCTCTGCAGCAGTGTCAAGCAGGAAGCCAAGAGATGCACTCCATATCATGCATGTTTCTACCAAGAAATGGGAAGAATGGGGTCTGACAGGAAAACATTCTATCCCTAAATAAAAACAGAACATGGTTCAGGGACTCTGAATGCACATTTAAGGCATAAAATAATTCCAATTCTCTGTTTTCATAAAGCAAAAATCTCAAGTCTTTGTGATTGAGTTTCCCATTAACTGGCACTTCATTTGCTTAAAAACCTAAACATTGTCAGTTTCAGAAGAAATCCACTGTGATATATAGATCTCCCCATTTAAATTCCAGGGTTTCTTCTTTTGATTCTTGGTAAAATTTTTTATCCAAGAAACAGAATAGATATAGATATTTAAAAACATGAACCATTAGAGAATGAAATAGGAAATCAAGAAACACCAAAGTTTTGACAGCCCCTCCTTTTTTTTTTCCAAGTTCCTTAAAGACTGTAGCAGAATAAAAGGATCACTGGCTCCAAGTCTCTTAGAGATAACAAGGGATGAAACTAAAACAAACAAAAAAACAAACCCACATCTCCAAACAAGGTCAAGTAACCTCAATTCCTTACCCAGCTCCAAGGTTAAAAACATGAATAACTTTTAGTAGCAGTTCAGAATTCACCTTTATCTCCTACCTGCTTCATCAGTGGAACTTTATAAAGTCATGATTTTTTTTTAGATATCCATATTTTGGTATATCGAATACAAACTTGTATTAGATGACAACTTTTTTTCTTAAATTCAGGTAGAGAAAGAAGCAATAACTTTTAATAAAACCTTCTACATTTTTTGATTACTGTTCAACTTGCTACCATTTAGCAAAAAGCTTTTTATCCCTTTCATTGAAAATAACATTTTCTTCTTTTCATTTTTTTTTTAAAGAAAAGCACTGTATGTTAAATTTACCTTTTTTGTCTATTGATCTTCTCTTTGTCATGACCTTTCTTCCCCCCCTGACTTTTCCCAATGAAAGTCATGTTAAATTAATTACTGGATTGACTGCTTCATCTTTTTATTTTTAATGAGGGCATACCACAGTTTTAAAGCAGTAAGATTTGAGATTAACACTATGGAATAGGATCACACATATCAATAATTATCTTAAATGTAAATGGATTAAACGTACTAATCAAAAGACAAAGACTGACTGGGTGGATGAAAACTTGTGCAGGTATGCACTTCCACTTACCACATCATTCTGCTTGACTCCCCCAAATTGCATGTAATTATTTTATATTGTTGTTAATCATGTTTCCCATTATGGTTTGCAATTATAATCACCTTTTTTTGTTGTTTGGCTATTGATTGTGAAAACTGATAAACATCTTTTATTGTTGCACTTATGCAACTATTACTCAATACCATTGTATCATGATTGATCAACTGAAAAATAATACAATTCTATATCACCAAAACAAGGATCCAATAGAAAAGCCTGCAATCACTTTTTAAAATCCAGATGCATATCAGAAGTATCTTAAAATCTTTTGAAAAATACAAATGCTGAGGTATTGCTTTTTTTCTCCAAAACTCCAGATGTTTTTAATGAGCCATGTTTAAAAACAACTGGACTATATTATGACCTATTATGTAGCTTGTTTCACTTTTTATATTTCATATTCAGTATTCCTATATCATTTAATTTATATTCTCCAATTCCTCCATCTCTTCTTTTTTTTCTTGGATATTCTTTCTCAAGTCTTTATCAAGTGTAGTAGAAAAGCTTTCGTATATATACATATAAATATGTATAATATACATTTGAAAACTTATGAATTTTTACCTAATTAAAAAAATGACATTTCGATGCCACTTGTTTGACAGTATGACTAGAATGTTATATTTCTAATTAAAAAATAGATATACAACAAGCAACAAAGATTTACTGTATAGCATAGGGAACTATAGTCAATATCTTGTAATAAGCTATGATGGAAAATAATTTCAAAAATAATGTATGTGTATTAGTATAAGTACTGCATTTCAGACTCTTTTGTTAACTATGATGGCTACTCCATTTCTTCTAAGGGATTCCTGCCCACAGTGGTATATAAAATGGTCATCTGAGTTAAATTCACCCATTCCAGTCCATTTTAGTTCGCTGATCCCTAAAATGTCGATGTTCACTCTTGTCATCTCCTGTTTGACAACTTCCAGTTTGCCTTGTGGAGAAGGCAATGGCACCCCACTTCAATACTCTTGCCTGAAAAATCCCATGGATGGAGGAGCCTGGTAGACTGCAGTCCATGGGGTCACTAAGAGTTGGACATGACTGAAGTGACTTAGCAGCAGCAGTTTGCCTTGATTCATGGACCTAACATGCCAGGTTCCTATACAGTATTGCTCCTTATAGCATTGAACCTTGCTTCTATCACCAGTCACATCCACAACTGGGTATTGTTTTTACTTTGGCACCATCCCTTCATTCTTTCTGAAGTTATTTCTCCACTGATCTCCAGTATCATATTGGGCACCTACCGACCTGGGGAGTTCATCATTCAGTGTCCTATCTTTTTGCTTTTTCATGCAGTTCATTTGGCCTTGGAGTACAGAATAAAGCAGGGCAAAGGATAATAGAGTCTTGCCAAAAGAACGCACTGGTCATAGCAAACACCCTCTTCCAACAACACAAGAGAAGACTCTACACATGGGCATCACCAGATGGCCAACACTGAAATCAGAATGACTATATTCTTTGCAGCCAAAGATGGAGAAGCTCTATACAGTCAGCAAAAACAAGACTGGGAGCCGACTGTGGCTCAGATCATGGACTCCTTATTGCCAAATTCAGACTTAAATTGAAGTAAGTGGGGAAAACCACTAAAGCATTCAGGTATGACCTAAATCAAATTCCTTATGATTATACAGTAGAAGTGACAAATATATTTAAGGGACTAGATCTGATAGACAGAGTGCCTGATGAACTATGGACAAAGGTTTGTGACATTGTTCAAGACCATCCCCAGGAAAAAGAAATGCAAAAAAGCAAAATGGCTGTCTGAGGAGGTCTTACAAATAGCTGTGAAAAGAAGAGAATTAAAAGCAAAGGAGAAACAGAAAGATATACCCATCTGAATGCAGAGTTCCAAAGAATAGCAAGGAGAGGTAAGAAATACTTTCTCAGAGATCAATGCAAAGAAATAGAGGAAAACAATAGAATGAGATATACTAGAGATCTCTTCAAGAAAATTAGAGATATCAAGGGAACATTTCAGGCAAAGATGGGTTCAATAAAGGACAGAAATGGTATGGACCTGACAGAAGCAGAAGATATTAAGAAAAGGTGGCAAGAATACACAGAAGAACTGTACAAAAATGATCTTCATGACCCATTAACCATGATGGTGTGATCACTCACCTAGATCCAGACATCCTGGAATGCGAAGTCCAGTGGGCCTTAGGAAGCATCACTACAAACAATACTAGTGGTGGTGATGGAATTCCAGTTAAGCTTTTTCAAATCCTAAAAGATGATGGTGTGAAAGTGCTGCACTCAATATGTCAGCAAATTTGGAAAGCTCAGCAGTGGCCACAGGACTGGAAAAAGTCAGTTTTCTCTCCAATCCCAAAGAAAGGCAATGTCAAAGAATGCTCTAACTACTGTACAACTGCACTCATCTCACACGCTAGTAAAGTAATGCTCAAAATTCTCCAAGCCAGGCTTCAGCAATGCATGAACCATGAACTTCCAGATGTTCAAGCTGGTTTTAGAAAAGGCAGAGGAACCAGAGATCAAATTGTCAACATCTGCTGAATCATTGAAAAAGCAAGAGAGTTCCACAAAATTTTCCGTTTCTGCTTTATTGACTATGCCAAACCCTTTGACTGTGTGGATCACAATAAACTGTGGAAAATTCTGAAAGAGATGGGAATACCAGAGCACCTGACCTGCCTCTTGAGAAATCTGTATGGAGGTCAGGAAGCAACAGTTACAAATGGACATGGAACAACAGACTGGTTCCAAACAGGTGAAAGAGTACATCAAGGCTATATATTGTCACCCTGCTTATTTAACTTATATGCAGAGTACATTATGAGAAATGCAGGGCTGGAAGAAGCACAAGCTGGAATCAAGATTGCTGGGAGAAATATCAATAACCTCAGATATGCAGATGACACCACCCTTATGGCAGAAAGTGAAGAAGAACTAAAGAGCCTCTTGATGAAAGTTATATAGGAGAGTGAAAAAGTTGGCTTAAAGCTCAACATTCAGAAAACTAAGATCATGGCATCTGGTCCATCACTTCATGACAAATAGATGGGGAAACAGTGGCAGACTATTTTTGGGGGCTCCAAAATCACTGCAGATGGTGGTTGCAGCCATGAAATTAAAGGATGCTTACTCCTTGGAAGAAGTTATGACCAGCTAGACAGCATATTAAAAAGCAGAGACATTACTTTGCCAACAAAGGTCCATTTAGTCAAGGCTATGGTTTTTCCAGTGGTCATGTGTGGATGTGAGATTTGGACTATAAAGAACGCTGAGCACTGAAGAATTGATGCTTTTTTTCTTTTTTTTGAATTGATGCTTTTGAACTATGGTGTTGGAGAAGACTCTTGAGAGTCCCTTAGACTGCAAGGAGATCCAACCAGTTTATCCTAAAGGAGATCAGTCCTGGGTGTTCATTAGAAGGTTGATGTTGAAGCTGAAACTCCAATACTTTGACCACCTGATGCGAAGAGTTGACTCATTGGAAAAGACCCTGATGCTGGGAAAGATTGAGGGCAGGAGTAGAAGGGGATGACAGAGGATGAGATGGTTGGATGGCATCACCAAATCAATGGACATGAGTTTTGATAGGCTCCAGGAGTTGGTGTTGGACAGGGAGGCCTGGTGTGCTGCAGCTCATGGGGTTGCCAAGAGTCAGACACGACTGAGCAACTGAACTGAACTGATTAGTATAAGTGAATTACCTTGCTGTGCACCTGAAACTTTGTAAGTCAGCTATACTTCAATAACATATATATATATATATATATATATATATATATATATATATATATTTAAAAACAGAAACTGAACACTGATAACAATAAACCAAAAAAAAGAATGGAGGTACAGACAGAGAAGATACAAGAGATGTTTAACACAAAGCTAGAAGATTTAAAATGATGAACAATAAAATATTGTAATGAAAAATGCAGTAGAAAGAATCAATAGCAGAATACCTGAGGCAGAATAATGAATAAGTTATTTGAAAGACCGAATTTTATTTTTTTTATTTATTTATTTTTAGAAACAGTTTATTTTCCATCAACCAAATTTCCCTTTTGGTGGAAGTTTGTGGAAGTTCTACAAGTTTGTGGAGGAACAGCTTATGATCACTCAGTGGTGGTTCCTACCCATTCAGTGGCCTGAGCCGTGGGAGCTGCAGACCAGGAAAGACCGAATTTTAAAAAATGACAACAGACTCAAGAGACCTCCAGGAGAATATTAAATGCACCAACATTTGAATTATAGGGGTCGCAGATGAAACTGAGAAAGAGCAAGAGTCTGAGAAAATGTTTGAAGAGATTATAGTAAAAAATTTCCCTAACATGGGGGAAAGGAAATAATCAGTCACATCAAGGAAGTACAGAGAATGACATACAGTGCCAAGGAGAAACACTCCAAGACACATATTAATCAAACTAACAAAAATTAAATACAAAGATGAAATATTAAAAGCAACAAGGAAAAGCATAACAAGGAAAAACATAACTAATGCATAACATGCAAGGGAATTCCCATAAGTTTATCAACATTTTCAGCAGAAACTTTGCAGGCCAGAAGGGAATGGTAGGATATATTTAAAATGATGAAAGGGGTAAACCTACAACCAAGATTACTCTACCCAACAAGGATTTCATTCACATTCAACAGAGAAATCAGAAGTTTCAGGGAGAGGCAAAACCTCACAGAATTTAGCACCACCAAACCAGTTTTACAACAAATGCTAAAGGAACTTCTCTACCTGGGAGATATAAAAGAATAAGAAGACTTACAAAAACAAGCCCAAAACAATGAAGAAAATGGCTGTAGGAACATACATTATGGATAATTAACTTAAATGTAAATGGAGTAAATGCTCCAAACAAAAGATATAGACAGGATGAATGGATACAAAAACAAGATCCATGTGTATGCTGTCTGCAAAAGACCCGCTTCAAACCGAGGGACACATACAGACTGAAAGTGAGAGGATGGAATATGCTATTCCATGCAAATAGAAATCAAAAGAAAGTCGAAGTAGCAATACTCATATTAGACAAAACACACTTTAAGTACTATTAAAAGAGACAAGGAAGGATACTACTAAATGATCAAGACATCAATTCAAGAAGATATAACAATTATATATACAGTCAACAGATGAGCAACTAACACTTTCATGCAACCAACACAGGAGCACCTCAATACACAAGGCAAAACCTAACAGCCATAAAAGAGGAAATCAATAGAAACACAATAACAGTGGGTGACGTTAACACTCCCCTTACACCAATGGATAAATCATCCAGACAAAAAAATAACAAGAAAATACAAGCCTTTAAATGACACACAGATTTATTTGATATTTATAGTATACTCCATCTAAGGGGCAAAATAAACTTTCTACTCAGGTGCACACAGAACATTCTCCAAGACAGATCCCATCTTGAGTCACAAATCAAGCCTTGGTAAATTTAAGAAAAATGAAATCATATCAAGTACCTTTTTGGACCAAAATGCTATGAGGTTAGAAATCAATTACAGGAAAAATAATACAAAAAACACAAACAAATGGAGCCTAAATATTATAAGATTAAATAACCAAGGGGTCACTGAAGAAGTCAAAATGGAAATAAAGAAATATCTAGAAACAAATGACAATGAAAACATAATGACCCAAATTCTATGGGGTGCAGCAAAAGAAGTTCTAACAGGGATGTTTAAATCAATTCTTTCTTAACTCACAAGACAAGAAAATCTCAAATGAACAACCTAACCTTACATCTAAAGTAACTAGAAAAAGAAGAGCAAAAACCCACCAAAATTAGTAGAAAAAAAGAAATCATAAAGACCAGAGTAGAAATAAGCAAAATAGAAATGAATAACACAATAACACAATGAAATTATTTCTCTAATTCTCTTCATGGATCACACCCCTTCACCCTTGTCATGATGAAAGGGCTTGCATAGCTCAATGAAGCTATGAGCCATGCTGTGCACGGTCACCCAAGATGATAGGTCATAGTGGAGAGTTCTGACAAAATGTGGTCCATAAGAGAAGGGAATGCCAAACCACTCCAGTATTCTTACCAAAACCCTATGGACAGTATGAAAAAGCAAAAATATATGACACTGGAAGATGAGCCCCCCAAGTTGGAAGGTGTCAAATATGTTACTGGGGAAGAGCAGAAGGAAATTACTAATATTTCCAGAAAGAATGAAGAGGCAGGGCCAAAACAGAAAGGACACTCAGTTTTGGATGTGTTTGGTGGTGAAAACTAAGTGTGATGCTGTAAAGAACAATATTACATAGGTACATGAATGTTAGGTCCATGAAGTAATGTAAATTGGATGTAGTCAAGCAGGAGATGACCAAGATTGAACATCAACAACTTAGGAGCCAGTGAACTAAAATGGACAAGAATGGACAAATTTAATTCAGATAATCATTAGTATTTACAACTGTGGGCAAGAATCTTTAGAAGAATTGGAGTAGCCCTCATGTCAACAAAAGAGTTGGAAACACAGTACTTGGGTGCAACCTCAAAAACGACAGAATGAGCTCAGTTCGTTTCCAAGGCAAATCAATTGACCCCGTAGGAATCCAAGTCTATGCCTCAAACACCAATGCTGAAGAAACTGAAGTTGACCAGTTCTATGAAGACCTACAAGACCTCTAGAACTAACACCAAAAATGGATGTCCTTTACATCAAATGGAATTGGAATGCAAAAGTGGGAAGTCAAGAGAAACGTGGACTAACACACAAGTTTTGCCTTGGAGTACAAAATGAAGCAGGGCAAAGGCTAACAGAGTTTAGTCATAACAACACACTGGTTGTAGCAAACACCCTCTTTCAACAACACAAGACATAACTCTACACATGGACATCACCAGATGGGTCAATTCCGAAATTAGACTGATAATGTTCTCTGCAGCTGAAGATGGAGAAGCTCTATACAGTAAGCAAAAACAAGACCTGGAGCTAACTGTGGCTCAGATCATCAGCTCCATATTGCAAAATTCAGTTTAAATTGAAGAAAGCAATTTAAGTGCAAAACCACTAGACCATTCAGATATGACCCTAAATCATATCCCTTATGATTATACAGTGGAGGTGGCAAATAGATTCAAGGGATTAAATCTAGTACACAGAGTGCCTGCAGAACAATGGAAGGAGGTTCCCAATACTATACAGGAGGCAGTGACCAAAACCATCGCAAAGAAAAAGAAAGGCAAGAAGGCAAAGTGGTTGTCTGAGGAGGCTTTAGAAACAGCTGAGGAAAGAAAGAAGTGAAAGGCAAGGAAGAAAGGGAAAGATATACCCAACTGAATGCAAAGTTCCAGAGACATAAAAAGGTCTTTTTAAGTGAACAATGTGAAGAAATAGAGGAAAATGATAGAATGGGAAAGACTAGAGATCTCCTTAAGAAAATTGGGAGATATCAAGGGAACATTTCATGCAAGTGTAGGCACAATAAAGGGCAGAAATGGTAAGGACCTAACAGAAGTAGAGAGATTAAAAAGAGGTGGCAAGAATACACAGAACTATATGAAAAAGGTCTTAATGACCTGGATAATCATGATGGTGTGGTCCCCCACCTAGAGCCAGACATCCTGGAGTGTGAAGTCAAGTGGGCTTTAGAAAGCATTACTATGAACAAAGCTAGTGGAGGTGATGGAATGCCAGCTGAGCTATTTAAAATCCTACAAGATGATGCTGTTAAAGTGCTGCACTCAGTATGTCAGCAAATTTGGAAAACTTAGTAGTTTTCCTTAGCAGACCATCACACTGCAAAAGGTGTTTTCATTCCAATCCCAAAGAAGGGCAGTGCTTAAGAATGTTCAAACTACCATACAATTGAGCTCATTTCACATGCTAGCAAAGTTATGCTCAAAACCCTTCAAGCTAAGATTCAGTAGTATGTGAACTGAGAAGTTCCACATGTAAAAGTTGGATTCAGAAAAGGCAGAGGAACCAGAGATCAAATTGTCAACATTTGTTGGATCACAGAGAAAGCAAAGGAATTCCAAAAAAATATCTACTTCTGCTTCATTGACTACACTAAAACTTTTGACTGTGTGGATCACAACAAACTGGAAAACTTTTAAAGAGATAGGAATTCCAAACCACCTTACCTATCTCCTGAGAAACCTGTATATGGGTCAAGAAGCAACAGTTAGAACCTGACATGGAAAAACAGACTGGTTCAAAATTGGGAAAGGATTACAGCCAGGCTGCATATTGTCACCCTGCTTATTTAACTTCTATGCAGAGTATATCATGCAAAATGCCAGGCTGGATGAATCACAAGCTGGAAGCAAGGTTACCAGGAGAAATAACAACTTCAGATATGCAGATGATACCACTAAAATGGCAAAAAGTGAAGAGGAACTAAAGAGCCTTTTGATGACAGTAATAGAGAAGAGGAGGAAATCTGGCTTAAAACTCAACATTCAAAAAACTAAGATCATGGCATCTGGTTCCATCACTTCATGATGATAGAAGGGCAAAAAGTTGAAGCAGTGACAGATTTTATTTTCTTGGGCTCTAAAATCATTGTGGAAGGTGACCACAGCCATGAAATTAAAAAGACACTTGCTCCTTGGAAGGAAAGCTTTGACAAATTAGACAGCATATTAAAAAGCAGAGACACCACCTTGCCAACAAAGGTTCATATAATCAACGCTATGGTTTTTCCAGTAGGTCATGTAGGGATATGAGAGTTGGACCAGAAAGAAGGCTGAGTGCCCAAGAATTGATGCTTTTGAATTGTGGTGCTGGAGAAGGCTCTTAGACTGCAAGGATAGCAACCCAGTTAATCCTAAAGGAAATCAACCCTGAATATTCATAGGAAAGACTGATGCAGAAGCTGAAGTTCCAACACTTTAGCCACCTGGTACACAGAGCTAACCCCATTGGTAATGACCCTGACGCTGGGAAAGTCAAAGGGAGAAGGGGGTGACAGAGTATGAGATGGTTGGATGGTGTCACTGACTCAATGGATATAGTTTGAGCAAACTCTGGGAGACAGTGAAGGACAGTGAACCCTGGTGTGCTGAAGTCCACAGAGTCTCAAAGAGTTGGACACGACTTAGCAACTGAACAATAACAATGAAATAAAAGCTGCTTCTTTGAGGTGATAAACAAAATTGATAAATCTTTAGCCAGAATCATCAAGAAAAAAGGGAGAGGACTAAAATCAACAAAATTAGAAGTAAAAAAGAAGATGCGACTGATACTGTAGAAATACAAAGGAACATAAGAGACTACTACAAGCAACTATATGCAAATTAATAGACAGTCTAGAAGAAATGGACAAATTCTTGAAAAAGTACAACCTTTCAAGACTAAATAAAGAAAAAATAAAAACTATGAACAGACCAATCACAAATAATGAAATTGAGACTGATTAAAAATCTTCCTAAAAACAAAAGTCAAAGACCAAATGACTTCTCAGGCATGTTCCATCAAATATTTATGGAAGAGCTAACACTTATCCTTCTCAAACTCCTCAAACAATTGCAGAGAGAGGAACATTCCCAAGTTCATACTACAGGGCCATAATCACCCTGATACCAAAACCAGACAAAGATAGCACACACACACACACACACAAATTACAGGCCAATATCACTGATAAACATAAACGTAAAAATCCTCAAAAAAATATTAGCAATCCAAATCCAACAACATGTTAAAAGGAACATACCCCATGATCAAGTGAAGTTTATACCAAGAATGCAAAGATTCTTCAATATATGCACATCAATTAATGTGATACACCATATCAACAAGTAGAAGGATAAAAACCATATGATAATTTCAATATATGGAGAAAAAGCTTTCGACAAAATTCAAAATGCATTTAGGGCTTCTCTGGTAGCTCAGCTGGTAAAGAATTTGCAGGCAATGCAGGAAACCCTGGTTTGATTCCTGGGTCAGGAAGATCCCATGGAGAAGGTATAAGGTACCCACTCCAGTAATCTTAGGCTTCCTTGGTGGCTCTGATGGTAAAAAACAAACAAACAAACAAACAAAAATCCTCCTGCAATGTGGAAGACCTGGGTTTGATCTTTAGGTTGGGAAGATCCCCTGGAGGAGGCAATAGCAACCCACTCCAGTATTTTTGCCTGGAGAAACCCCGTGGACAGAGGAGCCTGGTGCGCCACAGTCTATGGAGTTGCAAAGAGCTGGACACGACTGAGTGACTAAAGCACAGCATGGCAGCATCCATTTATGATAAAAAAAAAAACCAACTGTCCAGAACTTGGGCATAGATGGAACATACTCAACATAATAAAGACAATATATAATAGACTCCACAGGAAACATCATTCTCAACACTGGAATTTGAAAGAATTTCCTTGAAGATCAATAACAAGACACAGATGCTTACTCTTGTCACTATTATTCCACACAGTTTTGGAAGGCTCAGTTATGGCAATCAGAGAAGAAAAGGAAATAAAAGCAATCCAAATTGGAAAAGAAGTAAAAGTGTCACTGTTGGCAGATGACATGATACTATACATGGAAAATCCTAAAGATATCACAAAAAAAATACCTCAGTTAAACAATGAAATTAGTAAAGTCACAGGATACAAAATGAATACACAGAAATCTCTTGCATTCCTGTACACTAACAATGAAAAATTAGTAAAACAAATTAAGGAAATAATCCCGTTCACCACTTCAACAGAAAGAATAAAATATCTAGGAATAAACATACCTAAAGGGACAAAAGACTTGTATCCAGAAAACTGTAAGATACTATTCAAAGCAATCTACAGATTCAATGCAACCTGTATCAAATTACCAAGGCCATTTTTCACAGAATTAAAACAAAAAATTTTATAATTTGTATGGAAACACAAAAGATCCCACATAGTAAAAGCAATACTGAGAATGAAATTAAAGACAGAGCTGAAGAAATCTGGATCCCCTACTTTTCAATATACTACAAAGCTACAGTCATCAAGATAGTATGGTACTTGCACAAAAACAAAAATATAGATCAATGGAACAGGATACAAAGCCCAGAAATAAACCCACACACTTACAGTCACCAAATCTTTGACACAGGAGGCAAGAATGTACAATGGAGAAAACACACCCTCTTCTATAAGTGGTGCTGTGAAAACTAGACAGTTAAATGTAAAAGAATGAAATTAGAATGCTCCCTAACACCATGCACAAAAATAAACTAAAAATGGATTAACAACCATGTAAGGCCAGATACTATATATTTAAAAAAAAAAAAAAAAAACCAAAAATCTCTTGGAAAAAAAGTAGGCAGAACACTCTGACATAAATCACACTAAGATTTTTGAACAACCTCATAGAGTAATGAAAATAAAATAAAAAATAAACAAATGGGACCCAACTAAACCAAAACATTTGCACAACAAAGGAAATCATAGGACAAAAAACAACCCTCAGAATGGGAGAACATACTTGCAAACGAAGCAACTGAGAAAAGGATTAATCTGCAAAATACAAAAACAGCATATGCAGCTCAGTATCAAATAAAAAAACAAGCCAATCAAAAAAATGGGAAGAAGACATAAATAGGCATTTCTCCAAAGAAGACATACAGGTAGTCAATAAACACATGAAAAAATGCTCAACATCACTATTAGAGAAACACAAATCAAAACTATAGTGAGGTATCACCTCACATCAGTCACAATGGCCATCATCACAAAATCTATAAAAATTAAATGCTGGAGCAGGTGTGGAGAAAAGGGAGCCCCTCTTGCACAATTGGCAGAAGTGCAAACTGATACAGTTACTATGGATAATGCATGGAGGCTCCTTTAAAAACTAAAAATGGAACCACCATATGACCCAGAAATTCCACTCTTTGGTATATATCTGGAGGAAACCATAATGTGAAAAGATACATGCACCTGAGTATTCATTTTAGCATTTTTTACAAGAGCCAGGACATGGAAGCAACCTAAGTGTCTGTTGACAGATGAATAAAGATGTGGCACACATATACGACAGAACACTACTAAATCATTAAAAAGAACAAAACTGAGTCATTTGTAATGATGTGGATGGACCTAGAGGCTGTCATACAGAGTGAAGTAAGTCAGAAAAACAAATACTAAATATTAATGCATATATATAGAATCTAGAATATGATACAGATGGACCTGTTTACACAGCAAGAATAGAGACACAGAGAGACTGGACACACAGGGGGAAAGGGATGGCGGCACTGATTAGGATAGCAGCTCTGACATGTATACGCGACCGTGTTACAACAGCTAGTGTGAAGCTGCTGTGTGGCAAAGGCAGCACAGCTAAGGTTCTGTCACGACATGGAGGAGTGAAGTGGTGGAGGGGGGATACATGTATACATAGAGATGATTCACCTTGTTACACAACAGAAACTAACACAGTAAAGCAATTATAATCCAACAATAAAAACTTTCCAAATTTATTTTTCATGAGAGGATAGTTGCTTTACAATGTTGTATTAGTTTCTGCCAAACAATGATGTGACTCAGCCACACACACACACATATATATATATATCCCTTCCCTCTTGAGACTCTCTCCTGGCCAACAACAACAACAAAAAAAACTTTTTCCAAAAAAGCATTTTGAAAAGGGAAGTTTACAGCAATATAATCCTGTATCATGAAACAAGAAAAATCTCAAAGGAAGAGCCTAACTTTACATATAAAGCAAATTGAGAAAGGAGAACAAAAATTTCCCAATGTTAGTAGAGGAACAAAATCATAAAGGACAGAACAGAAATAAATAAAACAGAAACAAAGAAAATAATAGAAAAGAATTGGTAAAATTAAAATCTACTTATTTGATAAGATAAACAAAATTGAGATATAGCCATAATCAAGATAAAAGGGATAGGACTCAAATCAATAAAATTACAACTGAAAAAGGAGAAGTTATACCTGACACTGTAGAAATACAAGGGATCAGAAGAGACCACTACAAGCCAATAAAATGGACAACCTGGAAGAAATGGCCAAATTCTTAGAAAAGTAAAATTTTCTAAGACTGAACCAGGAAGAAATAGAAACTATCAACAGATCAATCACAAGTAAAGAAAATTATCATTAAAAATCTTTCAACAAACAAAATTCTAGGACTAGATGGCTTCACAGGCAAGTTCTATCAAATATTTAGAGAAGAGCTAACACCTATCCTTCTCAAGTTCTTCCAAAAACTGGCAGGGACAGGAACACTGCCAAACTCATCTATGGGGCCACCATCATCCTGATACAAAATCAGACAAAGATATCACAAAAACACAAAATTATAGGCCAATATCATTGATGAACATTGACACAAAAATCCTCAACTGAATACTAGCAAACCAAATCCAACAATACACTAAGAGGATCACATACCATGATCAAGTGGGATTATCCCAGGGATAAAATGATTCATCAAAATACACAAATCAATCAATGTAATACACCATATTAACAAACTGAAGGATAATATCCATATGGTCATCTCTATAGATGTAGAAAAAGCTTTTGATAAAATTCAACAACCATTTATGATAAAAACTCTCCAGAAAGGGGGCATAGGGAGAACATATTTCAACATAATAAAGACTATATATGACAAACACACACAGCAAGCTTTATTCTCTTTTTTTATTTTTATTTTTTTCATTTATTTTTATTAGTTGGAGGCTAATTACTTTAACTTTATTCTCAATGATGAGAAACTAAAAGCATTTCCTCTAAGATCAGGAACAAGACACAGATGTCCACTCTTGTCACTATTAATCAAGATAGTTTTGGAGGTCCTAGCCACAGCAGCAAAGAAAAAGAAATAAAAAGGATTGAAACTGGAAAAGAAGTAAAACTGTTACTGTTTGCAGATGACATGATACTATACATAGAAAATTCTAAAGATACCACCAGAAAACTACCAGAGCTGATCAATGAAATTAGCAAAGTTGAAAGATACAAAAGTAATACACAATAATGATAAAGCTAGATTTATCCCAGGGATACAAGGATTCTTCAATATACACAAATCAGCCAATGTGATACACCATATTAACAAACTGAAAGATAAAAACCATACAATAATCTCAATAGATGCAGAAAAAGCTTAGGACAGAATTCAGCACCCATTTATGATTAAAAAAATAAAACTCTTCAAAATATGGGTATAGAAGGAACCTACCTCAACATAATAAAGGTCATACATGATAAACCCATAGCAAACATTATTCTCAATGGTGAAAAACTGAAAGCATTCCCTCTAAGATCAGGAACAAGACAAAGGTGCCCACTCTCATCACTATGATTCAACACAGTTTTGAAAGTCCTAGTTATGACCATCTGGGGGAGGAAATGGCAAACCACCTCAGTATTCTTGCCTGGAGAATCCTGTGGATGGAGGAGCCTGGTGGGCTGCCATCTATGAGGTTGTACAGAGTTGGACACGACTGAAGTGACTTAACAGCAGTAGCAGCAGTTATGGCAATCAGAGAAGAAAAAGAAATAAAAGGAATATAGATTGGAAAAGAAGCAAAACTCTGTCTGCAGATGACATGATACTATACATAGAAAACCCTAAATATACTATCAGAAAATTACTAGAAGTAAACAGTGAATTTAGGAAAGTTGAAGGATACAAAATCAATACACAGAAATCACTTGTACTCCTATACACTAACAATGACAAATCAGAAAGAAAAATTAAGGAATCAATCCTATTTACCACTGCAACAAAAATAAAATGCCTAGGAATAAATGAACCTAAAGAGACAAAAGAGCTGTATACAGAAAACTATAAGAAACTGATGAAAGAAATCAAGACAACATAACAGATGGAAAGATATTCCATGTTCTTGGATTGGAAGAATCAATATTGTGAAAATGACTATACTACCAAATTCAATCGACAGATTCAATGCAATCTCTACCAAATTATCAATGGCATTTTTTACAGAACTAGAACAAAATTTTCACAATTTGGATGGAAACACAAAAGACCCCCAAAAGCCAAAGCAGTCTTGAGAAAGAAGAAAGGAGCTGGAGGAATCAACCGTCCTGATTTCAGATTATACTACAAAGCTACAGTCATCAAGATAGTATGGTACTGGCACAAAAACAAAATAGAGATCAGTGGAACAAGACAGCAAGCCCAGAGATAAACCCATGCTAGAATATATGGGTATATTCTTGACAAAAGAGACAAGAATATACAATGAGGAAAAGACAGTCTCTTTAGTAAGTGGTGCTGGGAAAACTGGACAGCTCTGCATAAAAGAATTAAATTAGAATACTTTCTAACACCACACACAAAGATAAACTCAAAATGGATTAAAAGAACTAAATCTAAGGAAAGATACCATAAAACTCTTAGAGGAAAACATATGCAGACCACTCTATGACATAAAACACAGCAAGATCCTTTATGATCCACCTCCCAGAATAATGGAAATAAAAATAAATAAATAAAGTGGGACCTAATTAAATTTAAAAGTTTCTGCACCACAAAGAAAACTATTAACAAGTTGAAAAGACAGCCCTCAGAATGGGAGAAAATAATAGCAAATGAAACAAATGCCAGAGGATTAATTTTCAAAACATACAAGTGGCTCATGCAACACAATACCAGAAAAACAAACAACCCAATCCAAAAGCGGGCAAAAGACCTAAGCTGACATTTTTCCAAAATAGATATGTGTGTGCTCTTGGTCAGTCATGTCTGACTCTCTGTGACCCCATTGACTGTAGCCTGCCAGGCTCTTCTGTTCATGGAATTTTCCAGGCAAGAATACTGGAGTGGGTTGCCATTTCTTTCTTCAGGGGATCTTCCCAACACAGGGCTCAAACCTACATCTCCCAAGTCACCTGCACTGCAGGCAGATGCCTCACCATTGCACCACCTAGGAAGAAAGAAAGAAGACATGCAGATAGCTAATAAACACATGAAAAGGTGCTCAACATCTCTCATCGTAGAGAAATGTAAATCAAAACTACAATGAGATATTACCTCACACCAGTTAGAGTGGCTATCATCAAAAACTCTACAAACAATAAATGCTGGAGAGGGTGTGGAGAAAAGGGAACCATCTTTCACTGTTGGTGAGAATGTAAATTGATACAGTCACTATGGAAGACAGTATGGAGATTCCTTAAAAAAAAGTAGGAATAAAACTACATATGACCCAACAATTGCACTCCTAGGCATATACCTCAAGGAAACCAAAATTGAAAAAGACACACATATCCCAGTGTTCACTGCAGCAATATTTACAATAGCTAGAACATGGAAGCAACTTAGATGTCTATTGACAGATGGATAAAGAAGTTGTGGTACATATATACAATGGAACATTACTCAGCCATAAAAAGGAACACATTTGAGTCAGTGCTAATGAGTAGGATGAGCCTAGAGTCTATTGTACAGAGTATAGTAAGTCAGAGAGAGAAAAACGAGTATCATATATTAACCTATGTATATGGAATCTAGAAAGATGGTACAGATAAACCTATTTGCAGGGGAGCAATGAAGACAGAGACATAGAGAACAGACTTACAGAAATGGAGGTGGGGGGAAGGAGAGGGTGGGATGAATGGAGAAAGTAGCACGGGAACTTCACAACTATGCATTATACACTACCATACGTAAAACACATAGGCAGTGGGAATTTTCTGTATGGCTTAGGCTACTCAAACTGTAGCTCTGTGACAACCTAGAGGGTTGCGATGGTGTGGGAGGTTGGAGGGAGGCACATGAGGCAGGGGACATATGTATACCTATGGCTGACTCATGTTGATGTGTGACAGAAACCAACAATACTGTAAAGCAATTATACTTCAACTAAAAATAAATTTTAAAAAGCTTCAAGATAGATTTAAAAATATTAATATGAGGAAATCTCTTGCATTCACATACACTGACAATGAGAGATCAGAAAGAGAAATTAAAGAATGAATCCCACATAATACTGCAGTGAAAAAATAAAGTACCTAGGAATAAACCTATGTAAGGAGGCAAAAGATCTGTATGCAGAAAACTATAAGATAGTGATGAAAGAAATCAGAGATAACTCAAAATTATGAACAGATAGACCATGTTCTTGGATTGCAAGAATCAATATTGTGAAAATGACAATACTACCCAAGGCAATCTACAGACTCAGTGCAATCCCTATCAAATTACTAAGGCCATTTCTCACAGAATTAGATATTTAAAATTGCAATTTATAGGCAACACAAAAGATCTTGTAGAGAGAGAACAATCTTGAGAGAGAAAAATGGAGCTGGAGTAATCAGGATCCCTGACCTCAGATTATACTACAAAGCTACAGTTATTGAGACAGTATGCTACTGGTACAAAATCAGAAATATAAATCACTGGACCAGGGTAGAAAGCCCAGAGAGAAACCCATACACTTGTGGCCATCTAACCTATGACAAAGGATGGAAGAATATACAGTGGAATAAAGACAGTCTCTTCAATAAGTGATGCTGTGAATACTGGACAGCTGCATGTAAAGAATGATATTAAAACACTCCCTAACACTATAATTTGGTGTTACTTGCTAACTTAATTTGGCCTTGGAGTACAAAACAAAGCAGGGCAAAGGCTAACAGAGTTTAGCAAAGAGAATGCACTGGTGATAGCAAACACCCGCTTCCAACAACACAAGAGACAACTCTGCACATGGACATCACCTGATGGTCAATACTGAAATCAGACTGATTATATTCTTTGCAGCAAAGATGGAGAAGATCTATAAAGTCAGAGAAAAAAAAAAGACTGGGAGTTGACTGTGGCTCAGATCATGAACTCCTTATTGCCACATTGAGACTTAAATTGAAGAAAGTAAGGAAAACAACTAGACCATTCAGGTATGACCTAAATCAAATCCCATACGATTATACAGTGGAAGTGACAAATAGATACAAGGGACTAGATCTGATAGAGAGAGTGCCTGATAAACTATGGACAGAGGTTCATGACATTGTACAGAAGGCTGTGATCAAGACCATTCCCAAGAAAAAGAAATGCAAAAAGGCAAAATGGTTGTCTGAAGAGGCCTTACAAATAGCTGAGAAAAGAAGAGTAGCAAAAGGCAAAGGAGAAAAGGAAAGATATACCCCTTTGAATGCAGAGTTCCAAAGAATAGAAAGGAGAGATAAGAAAACCTTCCTCAGTGATCAATGCAAAGAAATAGAGGAAAACAATAGAATGGGAAAGACTAGAGATCTCTTCAGGAAAATCAGAGATACCAAGAGAACATTTCATGCAAAGATGGGCACAATAAAGGACAGAACTGGTACGGACCTAAAAGAAGCAGAAGATAGTAAGAAGAGGTGACAAGAATACACAGAAGAAATGTACAAAAACGATCTTCATGACCCAGATAACCATGATGGCGTGATCACTCACTTAGAGCCAGAAATCCTGGAATGTGAAGTCCAGTGGGCCTTAGGAAGCATCACTATGAACAAACCTAGTGGAGGTGATGGAATTCCAGTTAAACTATTTCAAATCCTAAAAGATGACGCTGTGAAAGTGCTTCACTCAAAATGCCAGCAAATTTGGAAAACTCAGCAGTGGCCACAGGACTGGAAAAGCTCAGTTTTCATTCCAATCCCAAAGAAAGGCAATGCCAAAGAATGCTCAAACTACCACACAATTGCACTCATCTCACACTCTAGCAAAGTAATGCTCAAAATTCTCCAAGCCAGGCTTCAACGGTATGTGAATCATGAACTTCCAGGTGTTCAAGCTGGTTTTAGAAAAAGCAGAGGAACCAGAGATCAAATTGCAAACATTCGCTTTGCAATTATACAAAGCGATTATACAATAATCAAGAGAGTTCTAGAAAAGCATCTACTTTATTGACTACTGCTTTACTGACTACACCAAAGACTTTGACTGTGTGGACCACAACAAACTGGAAAATTCTGAAAGAGGTGGGAATGCCAGACCATCTCACCTGCCTCCTAGAAATCTGTATGCAGGTCAAGAAGAAACAGTTAGAACCGGACATGGAACAACAGACTGGTTCCATATGGGAAAGGAATATGTCGACTGTATATTGCAACCCTGCTTATTTAACTTATACCCAGAATATATCATGAAAAATGCTGGGCTGGATGAAGCACAAGCTGGAATCAAGATTGCCAAGAAAAATATCAACGAGCTCAGATATGCAGATGACACCACCCTTATGGCAGAAAACAAAGAAGAATTAAAGAGTCTCTTGATGAAAGTGAAAGAGGAGAGTGAAAAAGTTGGCTTAAAGCTCAACATTCAGAAAACTAAGATCATGGCATCTGGTCCCATCACTTCATAACAAATAGATAGGGAAACAATGGAAACAGTGACCGACTCTATTTTGCGGGGGCTCCAAATTCACTGCAGATGGTGACTGCAGCCATGAAATTAAAAGATGCTTGCTTTTTGGAAGAAAAGCTATGACCAACCTAGACATCATATTAAAAAGCAGAGACATTATTTTGCTAAAAAAAGGTCCATCTAGTCAAAGCTATGGTTTTTCCAGTAGTCTTGTATGGATGTGAGAGTTGGACTATAAGGAAAGCTGAGCACAGAAGAACTGATGCTTTTGGACTGTGCTGTTAGAGAAGACTCTTGAGAGTCGCTTGGATTGCAAGGACATCCAACCGATCAATCCTAAAGGAAATCAGTCCTGAATATGCATTGAAAGGACTGATGTTGAAGCTGAAACTCTAATATTTTGGCCACCTGAAGCTAAGAACTGACCCCTTTGAAAAGACCCTGATTCTGGGAAAGACTGAAGGCAGGCGTATAAGGGGATGACAGAGGATGAAATGGTTGGATGACATCTCGGACTCGATGGACATGAGTTTGAGCAAGCTCCGGGAGTTGGTGAAGGATAGGGAAGCTTGGTGTGCTGCAGTCCATGGGGTTGTGAAGAATCAGACATGTCTGAGTGATTGAACTGAACTGCACACTAAGAAGAAAAATAAACTAAATGGATTAATAACCTAAATGTAAGACCAGACACGATAAACCTCTTAGAGAGAAACTTATGCAGAACACTGTTTGATTTAAATCACAGCAAGATCTTTTTTGAACCATCTCCTAGAATAATGAAAATAAACATAAAAATGAACAAATGGGACCTAATTAAGCTGAAAAGCTTTTGCACAGCAAAGGAAACTATAAGCAAGTCAAAAAGACAACCCTCAGAAGGAGGATAAATATTTGCAAATGAAGCAACTGATAAGGGAATAATCTCCAAAATATACAAACAGCTCATGAAACTCAATATCAAAACAACAAACAACCCAATCACAAAATGGGCAGAAGACCTAAATAGATATTTCTCCAAAGAAGACATAAAGATGGCCAAAAGGCCCATGAAAAGATGCTCAACATCTTATTAGAAAAATGCTAATCAAAACTACAATGAGGTATCACCTAACGCAGATCAGAATGACTATCATCAAAAACGTCTACAAACCAAAAAGGTCTACAAATAAATGCTGAAGAGGGCATGGAGAAAAGCGAATCCTCTTGCACCGCTAGGTGGAAATTTAAATTGATACAGCCACTATGGAGAACTGTAAGGAGGCTTCTTAAACTAAAAATAGAACTACTGTATGATCCCACAATTCTATTACTGGGCGTATACCCACATAAAACCATAATTCAAAAGGATACATGTACCCCAATGTTCATTGCAGCACTATTTTCAACAGCCAGGACATGGGAACTACTTAATAGTTCATCAACAGAGAAATGGATAAAGATCTGCTACATATATACAGTGGAATATTAGCTGTAAGGAATGAAATTGTGTCACCTGCTGAGATGTGCATGGACCTAAAGGCTGTCATACACAGTGGAGTATGCCAGAAAGAAGAAAACAAAGCTTATAAGCAGTCTTGAAAAATGGTAAAGATGATCTTATTTGCAAAGCAGAAACAGAGGTACAGAGATGTAGAGAACAGACATATAGGTATCAATGGGGAAGGGTAGGTTTGATGAATTAGGAGGTTGAGATCCACATATATACACTACTATGTATAAAATAATAAACTAATGAGAAGCTACAAAAAAGAATGCATTCTTTAACATTTTTACAGGCAAACTTTCAGTATTATTCATGCCTTTTATAAAGAGGTATTTTAAATGCAATAATTACCAGTTAATTTCAAATTCAGGTTATGCAGTTAATGCTAAAGCTATTAAGTAAAAAGATATACATTTATAGAAATATAGGAAAGTAATTCAA
Organism: Muntiacus reevesi; assembly: GCF_963930625.1. Classification (NCBI taxonomy): domain Eukaryota; kingdom Metazoa; phylum Chordata; class Mammalia; order Artiodactyla; family Cervidae; genus Muntiacus; species Muntiacus reevesi. The sequence goes on from NC_089250.1 coordinate 97,822,395, forward strand.
ATATAACAAGAAAGGCTGTGTATAAGATCACATAGCTATGAATTGGTTTTCTTTTTTTTTTTCAGTGACTTCCAAGATTTCCAAAAAGACAAGATGCTCCAAACATTTCAACATGTTTTAATGTGAAGTATAACTCATATGCAACCCTGATAAATGTAGGTATTCAGATATATTTAATAGATATAGCTATAGATAGAAATACTGATAAGAAGTCAGTTTCTTCCAGAAAACAGAACCCTCTTTGTACATTTCAAGGATAGGAAAGGTCAGAGTAGCCAGCAATTTGAAGACAGATGGTTCTCTACAATCCTTTAGAAAGTGGCTATAATTTATAAGAATCTTAGGCAGTATTCACAATTTTTCTAGTTTGGGCCTCAAAATGAGTGGTTTTCTAGGTAGCCAACTATGAACTTCACATCTGTAACTGCCTCATTAGCCATCTCTTCTTCTCCTAGTATACGTATTTTGTGATATTACATCTCACTGACAAATTTACAAGAGAGTAAATAGTGAATTGCCAAGAGGTCACTAAGAACAATCATACGTACAGAAAATGGCACAAAATTTAGAAGTTGATGCAGCAGAGATACATATAAAGTAATCACCACTGCAAGCACAATACTTGGATAAAAAATAAAAGCAACACAGACAGTATTCATGAAGATACTCTCATGCCCCTTCCTAACTACTCTCTTTCCACCTGAGAGATAACAAGAATTTTATAGTAATCATTTCCTTACATTTCTTTATTGTTTTGCTACCAAAACAAGATTTCTTAAATACAACATATTGTCTAATTTGATCATTACATAATTGGAATATTATGGTATGTGCTACTGATATCTTGCATCATTTACTATATAATAGGTTTGTGAAATTTTTACATGTTTCTTTGTATACCAGATATTTGTTCATTTTTTCTAATTTTTTTGCTGTGATAAAACAAGAATATTTATCACCTTGAACATTTTTAAGGGTACAGTTCAGTGGTATTAAATATGTTTATACTCTTGTGCTATGAAATAAACAAAACAACAACAACAACAAAACAAAGGCACAGAGTAGGACTTGAGCTTACTACCTCTAATGAAAATACCAAATTCACAGCTAATTGCTGAAAACCATTGAGAAGAGAGACTGGAAATTACGAGAAAAGATACCTTACATTCAAGACAAAGAAGCAGCCACAACAAGAAAAACATGAGGTGAGCTTTCATGACACAGTCAAATAACATTAGGTGGGTGATGCACAATTGAAAAATAATTACACTGCAGAGGATTTCCCATAAGAGTAAGAATCCTGAGGTCCACGTCAGGCTGCCTGGCCTGACGGTCTGGCATTAGGAGTAGGAATCTTTGAAGAATTTGGCCCTGAAGGCCAGCAGGGCTTTAGTGCAGGAGTTCCACAAGACTGGGGAAAACAGAAACTCTCCACTCTTGGAGCGTGCACACAAGGATTCACATACACTGGAATGCAGCACAAAGCAGCAACTCCACAGGAGCTTGGGTTGGATGCACCTACAAATCTAGGAGGGTCTCTGAGGGAGTCTGGGATTGGCTGTGACTCACCGCGGGGTAGGGGGTGAGGACACCGATGGGAAAGGCCCCAAAGAATAATGATATGCCTGACCTCTCCTGAAGATGCAATTTTAGCATCAAGACTTAGCCCTACCAAACAGCTTACAGCCTCCAGTGCTGAAATCCCTCAGGCCAAACAATCAGCAAGATATGAAGACAGCCACACCCTTTTGGCAAATAGGGTGCCAAAAGAGATCTTGAGCTCACAGTTCAGTTCAGTCGCTCAGTCATGTCCGACTCTTTGCGACGCCATGGACTGCAGCACACCAGGCCTCCCTGTCCATCACCAACACCCAGAGTTACCCAAACTCCTGTCCATTGAGTCGGTGATGCCATCCAACCATCTCATCCTCTGTTGTCCCCTTGTCCTCCTGCCTTCAATTTTCCAGACTCAGGGACTTTTCCAATGAATCAGTTCTTCGCATCAGGTGGCCAAAGTATTGGAGTTTCAGGTTCAACACCAGTCCTTCCAATGAGCACTCAGGACTGATCGCCTTTGGGATGGACTCCTTGGATCTCCTTGCAGTTCAAGAGAATCTCAAGAGTATTCTCCAACACCACAGTTCAAAAGCATCAATTCATTGGTGCTCAGTTTTCTGTATAGTCCAACTCATATCCAGACATGACTACTGGAAAAACCATAGTCTTGACTACATGGATCTTTCTTGGCAAAGTAATGTCTCTGCTTTTTAATATGCTGTCTAGGTTGGTTGTAACTTTCCTTTCAAGGAGTAGGCGGCATTTAATTTCATGGCTGCAGTAACCATCTGCAGTGATTTTGGAGCCCAAAATAATAAAGTCTGCCACTGTTTCCACTGTTTTCCCATCTATTTGCCATGAAGTGATAGGACCGGATGCCATGATCTTAGTTTTCTGAATGTTGAGCTTTAAGCCAACTTTTTCACTCTCCTCTTTCACTTTCATCAAGAGGCTCTTTAGTTCTTCTTCATTTTCTACAATAAGGGTGGTGTCATCTGCATATATGCATATCTGAGGTTATTGATATTTCTCCCAGCAATCTTCATTCCAGCTTGTGCTTCATCCAGCCCAGTGTTTCTCATGATGTTATTGGCATATAAGTTAAATAAGCAGGGTGAACATATACAGGCTTGACATACTCCTTTTCCTATTTGGAACCAGTTTGTTGTTCCATGTCAGTTCTAACTGTTGCTTCCTGACCTGCATACAGATTTCTCAAGAGGCAGGTCAGGTGCTCTGGTATTCCCATCTCTTTCAGAATTTTCCACACTTTATTGTGATCCACACAGTCAAAGGCTTTAACGTAGTCAATAAAGCAGAAATGGAAAATTTCGTGAAACTCTCTTGCTTTTTTAATGATCCAGATGATATTGGCTATTTGATCTCTGGTTCCTCTGCCTTTTCTAAAATCAGCTTGAACATCTGGAAGTTCACGGTTCACATATTGTTGAAGCCAGCCTTGGAGAATTTTGAGCATTACCTTACTAGAGTGTCAGATGAGTGCAATTGTGTGGTAGTTTGAGCATTCTTTGACATTGCCTTTCTTTGGGATTGGAATGAAAACTGAGCTTTTCCAGTCCTGTGGCCACTGCTGAGTTTTCCAAATTTGCTGGCATACTGAGTGCAGCACTTTCACAGCATCATCTTTCAGGATTTGAAATAGCACAACTGGAATTCATCACCTCCACTAGGTTTGTTCATAGTGATGCTTCCTAAGGCCCACTGGACTTCACATTCCAGGATGTCTGGCTCTAGGTGAGTGATCACACCATCATGGTTAATGGGTCATGAAGATCATTTTTGTACATTTCTTCTGTGTATTTGTGCATCTTCTTCTTAATAACCTCTGCTTCTGTTAGGTTCATACCGTTTCTGTCCTTTATTGAGTCCATGTTTGCGTGAAATGATCCCTTGGTATCTCTAATTTTCTTGAAGAGATCTCTAGTCTTTCCCATTCTATTGTTTTCCTCTATTTCTTTGCATTGATCACTGAGGAAGGTTTTCTTATCTCTCCTTTCTATTCTTTGGAATTCTGCATGCAAATGGGTATCGCTTTCCTTTTCTCCTTTGCCTTTTGCATCTTTTCTTTTCTCAGCTATTTATAAGGCCTCTTCAGACTGCCATTTTGCCTTTTTACATTTCTTTTTCTTGGGGATGATCTTGCTCCCTGTCTCCTGTATAATGCCACAAACCTCCATCCATAGGTCATCAGGCACTCTATCAGATCTAGTTCCTTAAATCTATTAAATACACTTCTACTGTAAAATCGTATGGGATTTGATTTAGGTCATACATGAATGGTCTAGTGATTTTCCCTACTTTCTTCAATTTAAGTCTCAATTTGGCAATAAGGAGTTCATGATCTGGCCACAGTCAGTTCCCAGTCTTGTTTTTGCTGAGTGTATAGAGCTTCTCCATCTTTGGCTGCAAAGAATACAATCAATCTGATTTCGGTGTTGACCATCTTGTGATGTCCATGTGTAGAGTCTTCTCCTGTGATGTTGGAAGATGGTATTTCTTATGACCTGGGTGGTCTCTTGGCAAAACTCTATTATCTTTTGCCCTGCTTCATTCTGTACTTCAAGGCCAAATTTGTCTGTTACTCCAGGTGTTTCTTGACTTCCTACTTTTGCATTCCAGTCCCATATAATTAAAGGGACATATTTTGGGGGTGTTAATTCTAGTGGGTCTTGTAGGTCTTCATTGAACCATTCAACTTCAGCTTCTTCAGCATTACTGGCCCAGGCATAGCCTTGGATTACTGTGACATTGAATGGTTTGCCTTGAAAACAAACAGAGACCATTCTGTCATTTTTGAGATTGCATCCAAGTACTGCATTTTGGACTCTTATATTGAGTATGATGGCTACTCCATTTCTTCTAAGGGATTCTTGCACACAGTAATATATATAATGGTCATCTGAATTAAATTCACAGATTCTAGTCCATTTTAATTCACTGATTCCTAAAATATCGACGTTCACGTTTGCCATCTTCTGTTTGACCACTTCCAATTTACCTTGATTCATGAACCTAACATTCCAAGTTCCTATGCATTATTGCTCTTTACAGCATCAGACCTTGCTGCCATCATCAATCACATCCACAACTGGGTTTTGTTTTTTTGGGTTTTGTTTTTGCTTTGGCTCTGTCTCTATTCTTTCTGGAGTTATTTCTCCACTGATCTCCAGTAGCATATTGGGCACCTACTGACCTGGGGAGCTCCTCTTTCAGTGTCCTATTTTTGCCTTTTCATACTGTTCATGGGGTTCTCAAGGCAAGAATACTGAAGTGGTTTGCCATTCCTTTCTCCAGTGGACCACATTTTGTCAGAATTCTCCACCATGACCGGTCCATCTTGGGTGACCCTACATGGCATACTCATAGTTTCATTGAGTTAGACAAGGCTGTGGTCCATGTGATTGTCCATTTCTGTGATTGTGGTTTTCAGGCTGTCTGCTCTCTGATGGAGAAGGATAAGAGGCTTATGGAAGCTTCCTGATGGAAGAGACTGACTGAGGGGGAAACTGAGTCTTGTTCTGATGGGCGGGCTGTGCAGCACTGGAGCAGCCAAGAGGAGATACCTTATGTCCAAGGTCAGGAGCAGCGGCTACGCTTCGCTGGACCGGCCTTGTGGAGATACCCCATATCCAAGGTCAGAGAAACCCCAGTAAGACAGTAGGTGCGGGAGCAGCTGTGAGGAGATACCCCATGTCCAAGGGCAAAGGAGAAGCCCCAGCAAGATGGTAGAAGGGGCAAATTCATGTTTAGAATCAAACTCCATTCCCACCAGAGATGCTCAGAGGGCTCAAACAAACCCGGTGCACACCAGGACCTGGCAACCCCATAGAGACTGAGACAGAACTGTGTTTGAGCATCTCCTGTGAAGGTTCGGGTCAGTAGAGGTCTGCCGCAGGGACAGAGGTTCTGGGTGCAGCAGACCTGGGTATGGCATAAGCCCTTTTGGAGGAGGTTGCCATTAACCCCACCACAGAGCTGCAAGAACTTACACAGGAGTGAGAAATAGATTCTCAGAGGGCACAACAGAACCTTGTGTACCAGAACCCAGAAGAAAGGAGCAGTGACCCCATAGGAGACTGCCCCGGACTTGCCTGTGGGCGTCCAGGAGTTTCTGGTGGAGGCGTGGGTCGGTGGTGGCCTGCTGCAGGGTTGGGGACACTGAGTGTAGCAGTACATGCATGGGATCTTTTGAGGGAGGTCACCATTATCTTGTTACCTCCACCATAGTTTGGCCCCGGTAAATAGCAGGCAGAGAACACAGCTCTACCCATCAACAGAAAATTGAGCTCACAGCCACCTATAAACACAGGCTTGACATAGCCCCTGCCCACCACAGGGACAAGATCCAAATACCCATCTGTGGGTAGACACCAGTGCTACTTTCCAGGAAGTCTGCACAAGCCTCAGGACCAACCTGACCCAGCAAAGGGCAGACACCTGAAGCAAGAGGAGTTATAATCCTCTAGTCTGCAGGAAAGGAGACCACACCCAGAACATTAGACAAAATTAGATGAAAGAGAAATATGTTCCAGATGAAAGAAAAAGACAAACATCCACAAGAACACCTTAAATTAAGTGGAGATAGGCAACCTAACTGAAAAATTATTTAGAGTAATGATACTAGTGAAATGACTAGATAGCATCACCGACTCAATGGACATGAATTTGAACAAACTCCTGGAGACAGTGGAGGACAGAGGAACCTGACTTACTGCAGTCCATCAAGTCATGAAGAGTTGGACACGACTCAGTGACTGAACAACAATGACATTAAAGATGATTCAAGATATCAGAAAAAGAATGGAGGTACAGACTGAGAAGACACAAGAGATGTTTAACAAAGAACTAGAAGATTTAAAGAACAGAGATGAATAGCAACTGAAATGAAAAATGCACTAGAAGGAATCAGTAGCAGAATACCTGAGGTGGAAAAATGAAAAAGTGAGCCTAGCAGTCATAAAAAGGGAAATCAACAGAAACACAATATAGTAGGTGACTTTAACATTCCACTCACACCAATGGATAGATCATCAAGATAGAAAATTAGTAAGGAAACAAACCTTTAAATGACACATTAGATCACATTGATTTAATAGATATCTAAGTCAAGGCTATGGTTTTTCCAGTGGTCGTGTATGCATGTGAGAGTTGGACTATAAAGAAAGCTGTGTGCAGAAAAATTGATGCTTTTTTTGAACTGTGGTGTTGGAGAAGACTCTTGAGAGTCCCTTGGGCTGCAAGGAGATCCAACCAGTCCATCTTAAAGGAGATCAGCCCTGGGTGTTCATTGGAAGGACTGATGCTGAAGCTGAAACTACAATACTTTGGCCACCTCATGTGAAGAGTTGACTCATTGGAAAAGACCCTGATGCTGGGAGGGATTGGGGGCAGGAGGAGAAGGGGACGACAGAGGATGAGATGGCTGGATGGCATCACCGACTTGATGGACATGGGTTTGAGTAAACTCTGGGAGGTGGTAATGGACAGGGAGGCCTAGCGTGCTGCAATTCGTGGGGTCGCAAAGAGTCGGACATGACTGAGTGACTGAACTGAACTGAATAGGGCATTCCAACATTCTCCTGTTGATTCTTCAGAGGTGAGTTGCAATTTTGGAGTTTTCACAGGAGAAGATGCATGCACATCCTTCTACTGCACCATCTTGCCTATTCTTATCTCACTGTTAAGGAAGTTCTAGGACTCACAACAGATTTCCCAACCTGGGGATCTGGCAAAGGGACTGAGAACCCCCAGGGAATTTGACTTTGGAGGCCAGTGGGATTTCATTACAGAACTTACACATTCTGAGGAAAGACTCTTGGAGGGCACAAACAAAACTTTGTATGCACCAGGACCCAGGAGAAAGGAGCAGTGACCCTACAAAAGACTGACCCAGATTTACCTGTGAGTGTCCAGTGGAGACATGGGTTGAGAGTGGTCTGCTGCAGGGTCAGGGGCACTGAATAGAATAGTGTATGCACAAGACCTTTTGAAAGAGGTCACCATTATCTTCATTACCCCTACCACTATTTGGTCTCAGGTGAAACAACAGGGAGGGAGCACAACCCCACCCATCAACAGAAAATTGGATTAAAAATTTACTGAGCATGGCCCCGCCCATCAGAACAAGACCCAGTTTCCCCCACAGCCAGTCTCTCCCATCAGGAAGCATCCCCTAAGCCTCTTATCCTTATCCATCAGAGGGCAGAAAGAATGAAAACCACAATCACAGAAAACTAATCAAACTAATCCATTGGATCACAGCTTTGTCTACCTCAATGAAACCGTGAGCCAAGCTGTGTAGGGCCACCCAAGACGCCTGCATCATAGTGGAGAGTTCTGACAAATGTGGTCCACTGGAGAAGGGAATGGCAAACCACTTCAGTATTCTTGCTTTGAGAATCCCATGAACAGTATGAAAAGGCAAAAAGATAGGACATTGACACTGGGGATGAACTCCCCATGTCAGTAGATGCACAATATGCTACAGGAGAAGACTTGAGGAACAATTCCAGAAAGAATGAAGGACAGAGCCAAAATGAAAACACTGCCCGATTGCGGGTGTGACTGGTGAGGGAAGTAAAGTCTGATGCTGTAAAGAACAATATTGCATAGGAACCTGGAATGTTAGGTCCATGAATCAAGAAAAATTGCAAGTGGTCAAACAGGAGATGGCAAGAGTAAACGTTGACATTTTAGGAATTAGTGAACCAAAATGGATTGGAATGGGTGAATTTAATTCAGATGACCATTATATATCTACTACTGGGGGCAAGAATCCCTTAGAAGAAATGGAGCAGCACTCATATTAAAAAAAAAAAAAAAGAGTCTGAAATGCAGTACCTGGGTGCAATCTCAAAAATGACAGAATGATCTCTGTTTGTTTCCAAGACAAACCATTCAATATCACAGTAATCCATGTCTATGCCCCAACCACTAACGCCAAAGAAGCTGAAGTTGAATGGTTCTACGAAGACCTACAAGACCTTCCAGAACTAACACCAATAAAAGATGTCCTTTTCATCACAGGGGACTTGGATGCAAAAATAGGACATCAAGAGATACTTGGAGCAACAGGCAAGTTTGGCCTTGGAGTACAAATTGAAGCAGGGCAAAGATTAACAGAGTTTTGTAGAGAGAACAAACTGCTCATAGCAAACACCCTCTTCCAACAACACAAGAGACAATTCTGCACATGGACATCACCAGATGGTCAATACTGAAATCAGACTGATTACATTCTTTGCAGCCAAAGATGGAGACGCTCTATATAGTCATAAAAAAAGAAGACCAGGAGCTTACTGTGGCTCAGATCATGAACTCCTTATTGCCACATTGAGACTTAAATTGAAGAAAGTAGGGAAAATCACTAGACCATTCAGGTATGACCTAAATCAAATCCCATGTGATTATACAGTGAAAGTGACAAATAGATATGAGGGACTAGATCTGATAGATCTGAGTGCCTGATGAACTATGGACAGAGGTTTGTGACATTGTACAGAAGGCTGTGATCAAGACCATCCCCAAGAAAAAGAAATGCAAAAAGGCAAAATGGTTGTCTGAAGAGGCCTTACAAATAGCTGAGAAAAGAAGAGTAGCAAAAGGCAAAGGAGAAAAGGAAAGATATACCCTTTTGAATGCAGAGTTCCAAAGAATAGAAAGGAGAGATAAGAAAGCCTTCCTCAGTGATTAATGCAAAGAAATAGAGGAAAACAATAGAATGGGAAAGACCAGAGATCTCTTCAAGAAAATTAGAGATACCAAGGGAAAATTTCATGCAAAGATGGGCACAATAAAGGACAGACATGGTATGGACCTAACAGAAGCATAAGATAGTAAGAGGAGGTGGCAAGAATACACAGAAGAACTATACAAACAAGATCTTCATGACCCAGATATCCATGATGGTGTCATCACTCACCTAGAGCCAGACATCTTGGAATGCAAAGTCAAGTAGGCCTTAGGAAGCATCACTACAAACAAAGCTAGTGGAGGTGATGGAATTCCAGTTGAGCTATTTCAAATCCTAAAAGATGATACTGTGAAAGTGCTGAATTCAATATGCCAGCAAATTTGGAAAACTCACCAGTGGCCACAGGACTGGAAAATGTCAGTTTTCATTCCAATCCCAAAGAAAGGCAATGCCAAAGAATGTTCAAACTACTGCACTATTAATTGCATTCATTTCACATGCTAGCATAATAATGCTCAAAATTCTCCAAGCTAGGCTTCAACAGTACATGAACCGAGAACTTCCAGATGTTCAAGCTGGTTTTAGAAAAGGCAGAGGAACCAGAGATCAAATTGCCAACATCCACTGGATCATAGAATAAGCTAGATTGTTCCAGAAAAGCATCTACTTCTGCTTTATTCACTATGCCAAAGTCTTTGACTCTATGGATTACAACAAAACTGTGGAAAATTCTGAAAGAGATGGGAATACCAGACCACCTGATTTGCCTCCTGAGAAATCTGTATGCAGGTCAAGGAGCAACAGTTAGAACTGGACAAGGAACAACAGACTGGTTTGAAATTGGGAAAGGAGTACATCAAGGCTGTATATTGTCACCCTGCTTAATTGCCACCTGATGCAAAAAACTGACTCATTTGTAAAGACTCTGATGCTGGGAAAGGTTGAAGGCCGGAGGAGAAGTGGATAACAGAGGATGAGATGGTTGAATGGCATCACTGACTCAATGGACATGAGTTTGAATAACTCATGGACAGGGAAGCCTGGTGTGCCACAGTCTGTGGGGTCACAAAGGGTCGGATACGACTGACTAAACTGAACTGAACTGATAGGGCATTCCACCTGAAAGCAGCAGAATATACTGTCTTCTCAAGTACACATGGGACATTCTCCTGGATAGATTACATCTGGAGTCACAAATCAAGCCTCAGTAAATTTAAGAAAACTGAAATCATATCGTGTATCTTTTTTGACCACATCACTATGAGATTAGAAATCAATTAGAGAAAAGAAATAAGTAAAAAGCACAAGCACATGGAGGCTAAACAATATGCAACCAAATAACCAAGAGGTCACCATAGAAATCAGAGAGGAAATAAACACCTAGAAACAGATGACAACAGAAATATGACAACCCAGAACATATGGGGTTCAGCAAAAGTATTCTAAAAGGAAAGTTTACAGGAATATATTCCTATCTGAAGAAACAAGAAAAATCTCAAATATACAGCCTAATCTTATACCTATAGTAACTACAGAGAAGCAAAACCCAGTAAAAGTATGTAGAAAAAGAAATCATAAAGGTCAGAGCAGAAATAAATGAAATAGAAAGGAAGGACAGCAAATATCAATGAAACTAAAGGTTGGTTCTTTGAGAAGATAAACAAAATTGAGAAACCTTTATTGAGAAACCTTTAGCTGGAATTGACAATGAAACAAGGAGAGGACTCAATTTAGTAAAATTATAACTGAAAACCAGAAGTTACAACTGACCACAGATATTTAAAGGATCATAAGAGACTACTACAGGCAACTATTTGCTAATAAAATGGATAACCTGGTAGAAATTGGCTAATTCTTAGAAAAGTATAATCTTCCAAGACTGAACCACAGAGAAATAGAAACTATGAATAAACCAATCAGAAGTAACAAATCTGAAACTGTCTATTAAAAATCTTTTAAGAAACAAATGTCCAAGACCAGATGGACTTGAACCACAAGTGAGTTCTAGCAAACATTTATACAACACCTAACATCTATCCTTCTCAAACTGTTCCAAAAATTTGCAGAAGGAGGAACACTCCCAAAGTCATTGTATGTGGCCACCATCACCCTGATACCAAAATCAGGCAAACATCACAGAAAAAGAAAATCACAGGCAGATATCACTGATGAACATAGATACAAAAATCCTCAACAAAATACTAGCAAACCAAATACAACAATACATTAAAGGGATCACATACCATGATGCAGTGGGATTTATCCTAGGGATGTAAGGATTCGTCAATATACACAAATCAATTAATGTGATATACATTAACAAACTGAAGAATAAAAACCATTATGAACATCTCAGTAGATGGAGAAAAAGTATTTGATAAAATTAAATATCCATTTATGATAAAAACTCTTCAGAAGGGGCACAGAGAGAACCTACTTCTTTATTAGACTATATATGACAAACCGACAGCAAATATCATTCTCAGTGGTGAAAAATTGCAAGAATTTCCTCTAAAATTAGTTACCAGACAAGGATGTCCATTCTCATCACTATTGTTCACACAGTGTTGGAAATCCTAGCCATGGTAATCAGAGAAGAAAAAGAAATAAAAGGAATCCAAACTGGAAAAAAGTTAAACTGTCACTGTTTGTAGATGACATGATCGTATACACAAGAAATCCTAAAGATGCCACCAATAAACTAGTAGAGCTAATCAATGAATTTAGTAAAGTCATATGATACAAAATTAATACATAGAAATCTCTTTCATTCCTATATTCCAACAATGAAAGATCAGAAAGAGAAATTAAGGAACAATCCTATTTATGATTGCAACAAAAATAATTAAATACCTAGGAATAAACCTATGCAAGGAGGCAAAAGACCTGTATGCAGAAAACTATAAGATACCAGTGAAAGAAATTAAAGGTGACACAAACAGATGGAGAGGTAGACAATGCTCTTGGATTGGAAGAATCAGTATTGTGAAAATGACTATACTACCCAAAGCAATCTACAGTTTCAACGTGTTCATGCATGCTCAGCCATATTCAACTCTCTGTGATCCCATAGACTTAGCCCACCAGACTTCTCCATCCATGGAACTTTCCAGGCAAGAATATTGGAGTGGGTTGCCATTTCCTTCTCCAGGAGATCTTCCTGACCCAGGGATCAAACCCATGTCTCCTGTGTCTCTTGCATCATCAGGCAAATTCTTCTCTGTGTACAGTCCTTTTCCTCCATACAGATTGAATGCAATTCTTATCAAATTACCAATGCCATTTTTTTTTTTTACAGAATTAGAACAAAAAAAATTTACAACTTATGGAAACACAAAGACCTCAAGTAGCCAAAGCAATCTTGAGAAAGAAAATTGGAGCTGGAGGAATCAGGATCCCTGACTTCAGACTGCACTACAAAGTCATCATGACAGTATGGTACTGGCACAGAAACAGAAATATAGATCAGTCAAACTGGATAGAAAGCTCAGAGATAAACCCACGCACCTATTGTCACCTAATCTATGCCAAAGGAGGCAAGAATATCCAATTAAGAGAAGACTTTCTCTTCAATAAGTGGTTCTGTGAAAACTGGACAGCTACATATAAAATAATGGCATTAGAACACTCCCTAACACCATGAAGAAAAATAAACTCTAAATGGATTAAAGAGATAAATATAAGGCCAAGCAGTATAAAACTCTTAGAATACATAGGCAGAATATCCTCTAACATAAATTGCAGCATGATCTTTTTAAATTCACCTCCTAGAGTAATGAAAATAAAATTAAAAATAAACAAATGGGGCCCAGTTAAACTGAAAATCTTTGGCACACCAAAGGAAACTATAAAGAAGACGACTCTCACAATGGGAGAAAATATTTGCAAAGAAACAAATTAAACCCACCAATCAATCAGTGGAGAAAAGATACTACCACTAATTATTAGAGAAATACAAATCAAATCTACAATGAGATCACCTCACACTGGTCAGAATGTTCACCATCACAAAGTATATAAATAATAACTGCTGGAGAGGGTGTGGGGTAAAGGGAATCTTCTTGCACTGTTGATGGGAATTTATATTGATACAGCCATTATGGAAAATAGTATGGAAGTTCCTTAAAATCAAAACAGAACTACCATATGACCTAGCAACCCCACTTCTAGCCATATGAAAATGGTAGTTGAAAAAGATACATGCACCCTAATATTCTGCATCATTATTTCTGATAGCCAGGTTAAAAGCAACCAAACCGTCCATCAATAGTGAAATGGATAAAGAATATAGGGTACCTAATGGGTTTTTCCTGGTGTCTCAGACGGTAAAGAATCTGCCTGCAAGGCAGGAGACCTGGGTCTGACCCCTGGGTCTGTGTACTAGCATACAATGGAATGTTACTTAGTCCTAAAAAATAACAAAGTAATGCCACTTGCAGCAACATAGATGGACCTAGAGACTGTAATACTGAGTGAAGTAAGTCAGACAGAGAAAGACAAATATCATAATAGCATTTATATATGGAATCTAAAAAGACAGAAGTGAACTTATCTACAAAACAGAAACAGACTCAGAGACTTAGAGAAGGAACTTATGGCTACCAGGGAGGAAGGGAGGGATATACTGGAAGATTGGGGTTATCATATACACACTACTATATATAAAACTGATAACTATGAGGACTACTGTATAGCACAGGGAACGCTACTCAAAACTCTGTAAAGGCCTAGATGGGAAAAGAATCTAAAAAGAGGAAATGTATGTATATGGATAACTGGTTCACCTTGCTGTACACCTGAAATGAACACAACATTGTAAATCAACTATAGTCCATAAATCTTTTAAAGGGCAGTACTATCCAAAGCAGTCTAGAGAAGGAATCACTATCAATTACCCATGACATTTTTCATAGAACTAGAACAAATAATCCAAACATTTATATAGAACTATAAAAGATGCAGAACTGCCAAAGCAATCTTCAGAGAAAAACAAAGCAGGGGGTATGACTCTCTCAGACTTCAGACAATACTATAAGGCTACAGTAATCAAAATAGTGTAGTACTGGTACAAAGAGCAATATTGCATAGGAACCAGGACAGTTAGGTCCATGAATAAAGGCAAATTGGAAGTGATCAAACAGGAGATGGCAAGAGTGAACGTCGACATTTTACAAATCAGCGAACTAAAATGGACTAGAATGGGTAAATTTAACTCAGATGACCATTATATCTACCACTGTGAGCAAGAATCCCTTAGAAGAAATGGAGTAGCTATCATAGTCAACAAAAAAGTCCAAAAAGCAGTACTTGGATGCAGTCTCAAAAGTGACAGAATGATCTGTTCTTTTTCAAGGCAAACCATTCAATATCACAGTAATCCAAGTCTATGCCCCAACCAGTAATGATGAAGAAGCTGAAGTTAAACAGTTCTATGAAGACCTACAAGACCTTATAGAATTAATATCCCCCAAAAATGTCCTTTTCATTATAGGGGACTGGAATGCAAAAGCAGGAAGTCAAGAAACACCTGGAGTAACAGACAAATTTGGCTTTGGAGTACAGAATGAAGCAGGGCAAAGGCTAATGGAGTTCTGCCAAGAGAATGCACTGGTCATAGCAAACACCCTCTTCCAACAACACAAGAGAAGACTCTGCACATGGACATCACAAGATGGTCAACACTGAATCAGAATGATTATATTTTTGGCAGCCAAAGATGGAGAAGCTCTATACAGTTAGAAAAAAAGAAGACCAGGAGCTGACTGTGGTTCAGATCATGAACTCCTTATTGCCAAATTGAGACTTAAATTGAAAAAAGTAGGGAAAACCACTAGACTATTCAGGTATGACCTAAATCAAATCCTGTATGATTATATAGTAGAAGTGACAAATATACAAGGGACTAGATCTGATAGACAAAGTGTCTGATGACCTATGGATGGTGGTTCGTGACATTGTACAGGAGACAGGGAGCAAGATCATCCCCAAGAAAAAGAAATGCAAAAAAGCAAAATGGCAGTCTGAGGAGGCCTTACGAAAAGCTGTGAAAAGAAGAGAATTAAAAGCAAAGGAGAAACAGAAAGATATATCCATTTGCATGCCGACTTCCAGAGAATAGCTAGGAGAGATAAGAAAACCTTCCTCAGCGATCAGTGCAAAGAAATAGAGGAAATTAACAGAATGGGAAAGACTAGAGATCTCTTCAAGAAAATTAGAGATACCAAGGGAACATTCCATACAAAGATGGGCTCAGAAAGGACAGAAATGGTATGGACCTAACAGAAACAGAAGATATTAAGAAGAGGTGCCTAGAATACACAGAAGAACTTTACTGAAAAGATCTTTCATGACCCAGATAATCACGATGGTGTGATCACTCACCTAGAACCAGACATCCTGGAATGTGAAGTCCAGTGGGTCTTAGAAAGCATCACTATGAACAAAGCTAGTGGAGGTGATGGAATTCCAGTTGAGCTATTGCTAATCTTAAAAGATGATGCTCTGAAAGTGCTGCACTCAATATGCCAGCTAATTTGGAAAACTCAGCAGTGGCCACAGGACTGGAAAATGTCAGTTTTCATTCCAATCCCAAAGAAAGGCAATGCCAAAGAATGTTCAAACTACTGCACAATTGCACTCATCTCACATGCTAGCAAAGTAATGCTAAAAATTCTCCAAGCTAGGCTTCAACATATGTGAACCGTGAACTTCCAGATGTTCAAGCTGGTTTTAGAAAAGGCAGAGAAACCAGAGATCAAATAGCCAACATCTGCTGGATCATCAAAAAAAGCAAGCGAGTTCCAGAAAAACATCTATTTCTGCTTTATTGACTATGCCAAATCCTTTGACTGTGTGGATCACAATAAACTGTGGAAAATTTTGAAAGAGATGGGAATACCAGACCACCTGATTTGCCTCCTGAGAAATCTGTATGCAGGTCAGGAAGCAACAGTTAGAACTGGACATGGAACAACGGACTGGTTCCAAATAGGTAAAGGAGTACGTCAAGGCTGTATATTGTCACCCTGCCTATTTAACCTATATGCAGAGTACATCATGAGAAACGCTGGGGTGGATGAAACACAACCTGGATCAAGATTGCCGGGAGAAATACCAATAACCTCAGATATGCAGATGACACCTCCCTTATGGCAGAAAGTGAAGAACTAAAGAGCCTCTTAATGAAAGTGAAAGATGAGAGAGAAAGTTGGCTTAAAGCTCAACATTCAGAAAACTAAGATCATGGCATCTGG
Source organism: Muntiacus reevesi (assembly GCF_963930625.1). Classification (NCBI taxonomy): domain Eukaryota; kingdom Metazoa; phylum Chordata; class Mammalia; order Artiodactyla; family Cervidae; genus Muntiacus; species Muntiacus reevesi. The sequence continues at coordinate 97,838,919 of NC_089250.1, forward strand.
TCCATCACTTCATGGCAAATAGATGGGAAAACAGTGGAAACAGTGGCAGACTTTATTTTGGGGGGCTCCAAAATCACTGCAGATGGTGACTGCAGCCATGAAATTAAAAGACGCTTACTCCTTGGAAGGAAATTTTGACCAACCTACACAGCATATTAAAAAGCAGACACATTACTTTGCCAACAAACGTCCATCCAGTCCAGGTTACAATTTTTCTAGTAGTCATGTATGGATGTGAGAGTTGGACTATAAAGAAAGCTGAGCACCGAAGAATTGATGCTCTTGAACTGTAATGTTGGAGAAGATTCTTGAGAGTCCCTTAGACTGCAAGGAGATCCAACCAGTCCATCCTAAAAGAAATCAGTATTGAATGTTCATTGGAAGGACTGATGTTGAAGCTGAAACTCCAATACTTTGGCCACCTGATGCGAAGAACTGACTCTTTTGAAAAGACCCTGATGCTGGGAAAGATTGACGGTGGGAGGAGAAGGGGACGAGAGGATGAGATGGTTGGATGGCATCACTGACTCAATGGACAAGAGTTTGAGTCAAGTCCGGGAGTTGGTTATGGACAGGAAGGCCTGACATGCTGCAGTCCACAGGGTCGCAAAGAGTCGGACACAACTGAGCAACTGAACTGAACTGATTGGTACAAAAACAGACACATGAATCAATGGAACAGAATGGAGAACCCATAAATAAACCCACACATCCATGGTCAATTAATCTTTGACAAGGAAGGCAAAAATATAAAATGGGAAAATGTCTCTTCACCAAGTGATGCTGGGCAAGTTGGAAAGCTGAATGTAAATAAATGGCGTGAGAACACACTGTCACACTATGCACAAAATTAAACTCAAAATGGCTTAAAGACTTAAACATAAGACATGACTCCATGAAACTCCTAGGAGAGAGCATAGGAAAAACATTCTTTGACCAATATTTCCTTAGGTTAGTCTCCAAAGGAAATCGACATAAAAACAAATGAGACCTAATTAAACTGAAAAGCTTTTGCATGGCAAAGTTATCCATAAAAATGCAACCCATGGCATGGGAGAAAATATTTTCAAACAATGAGATTAATCTCCAAAACATACAAACAGATTATACAACTCAACAACAACAAACAAAACCCAATCAAAAACTGGGCAAAGCCTGAAGAGACATTACTCCAAAGAAGAAATAGAGAATGAACCACGTGCCAAGGCACGTGAGAAGATGCTCAACACTGCTAATTAATAGAGAAATGCAAATCAAACTATAATCTCTTGGTAGAAACCATAACAAAGAAAGAATATTTTAAAAAAGAATGTTCATATACCTGTATAACTGAGACATTCTGTTGTACAGCAGAGACTGGCATGACACTGCAAATCAACTATACTTTAATTTTTTTAAGTCTACAAGCAATAAATGCTGAAGAGGGAAAAGGGAACCCTCCTATATTGTTAGTGGGAATGCAAATTGGTATAACCACCAGAGAGAACAGTATGGAGATTCTTTAAAAATTAAAAATAAAACTACTATATGTTCCAGCAATCCCGCTCCTCAGCATTTATCTGGAGAAAACTCTAATTCAGAAAGATACATGTACTACAATGTTCATTACAGCACTAATTACAATTCATTACAGCCAAGACATGGAAGCAAACTAAATGCAAGACAAATATGACACAATATCACTAGTATGTTAGTAAATCCAACTTGTAAAAAATGGCATGGATGCATTTCATATATAAAACTGAAATACACTGATTTTGAAATAAAATTTATGTTACCAAAGGGGAAACATGGGACTGTGAAGGATTTGGGGTTAACATATAAACATTACTATATGTAAAATAGATAACCAACAAGGATCCATTGTAGAGTGCAGAGAACTCTACTCGATATTTTGTAATAATCCATAAAGGAAAAGAATCTGAAAATGAATAAATGTGTATATATATTAACCGAATCACTTTTCTATACATGTGAATCTTACACAACACTGTAAATCAACTATACTCCAATACAATTTAGAAAAAGAGTCTACAAAATGTATGGCATTTTGCAAGCCATTCCTGCCTTTCATGTTAAATCTGATTGTGTATGGCTTGAATGCAACTTCCAGAAAGTCTATGTAATATTAGTATGGCCATGTTCAAGCCACACTGTTTTACCCCATGGTAGTTTCAGTATTTATTTCTGGAGACTAGCAAAGTACTTAGCATGAAGGAGATGACCAGGTGGGGAAAGGACCCAGTCACCAAGTGTGGGAGAATTCATGACATATTTTCAGTGGTCCTTGTTCTCCAAACTAGGGCTTCCCTAGTCACACAGTGGTAAAGAACCCACCTGCCAATGTAAGAGAACCAGGTTCAACCCCCCAGTCAGGAAGATACCCTGGAGGAGGGCATGGCAACCCACTCCAATATTCTTGCCTGGAGAAGCCCATGGACAGAAGAGCCTGGCGGGCTACAGTTCATGGAGTCACAAAGAGTTGGACAGGACTGAAATGAAACTGATAGACAGGAAGTTAGCTGAGAGCAACTGAGGCAGCCCCTTCAGCTAACTGTCCAATAGTGGCCTAATCCCACTAAGCAATTTACCAGCCTCACCCCTAATAGGCCCCCACCAGTACTCCAAAATAGTCAGGGAGCAGGAAAAGCACCCCACCAACCTATCTTACAGGACTTCCCTACTTCAGCACATGGGCACACTTCACACTATCCTGTACCAAAGAAACCTTTGGTGGCCATTGAACTCATTAACTGCTTATAAATAGTCCATGAATACATACATCTAATTATAACAGACTGAATTATGGGAAGGATATGTGTAGTAGAGTATCTGGTTATATAACCTTCAGCTGTCCATAAATGCTGTCAATCAACAGCCCCCTTGGATTATGCAAATGATCCTGCCTTAAAAACTCTGTACCCCAGCCCTCCAGGGCCATTTGCCTCCCTTGGCAAGGCCCACCTCTCTCTTGAGGTATTCTTTCTTTGTGTGTGCTCAGTTGTACCCAATTCTTTGTGACCTGCTCTCTTATTGTTAATAAACTTTCTTGCAAGTATAAGACCTTAGGTTCTTGCATCCTTACCAAGAACCGAGGCCCATAGGAGGAAGGGTCTCCAGACCCTATGTGCTAACCTTTTGGTGCCAAAACTCAGATTTTCTGTAAGAAACAGACCTTGTCTCTCCAGATCTCTTCCACTCCTCTCTTTTGTGCAGGCACAAAGAACTACTGATTTCTCTGCTTCTCCATTCTCTCGCAATCCTCTATCAGTGGAGCAGACTCTTGCTGTCAAACTCTTCCCCATCTAACCGTCATTCAACCTGAGCCTACCTCTTCAGACAATGTCAGAGATTCATGTAAGCCTCCACTTTCCCATCAGAATAAGAAATGCCCCAGACCCTGACTGGCCACCAGGCATCTGGGACATTTTTAGTTGCGTACAAGCAGGAAATGTCCTCCCCAGCTCCCATGTAGTGCTGGACTGTAAGCCACACTGTCGATTATGATCCTGGGACACCAGGCTGTCTAATTGTTCTACTATTTTCCAGATGGGAAACCAACCATCTGTCCCTAAGGGGATACCCTTGAGATGCACCCTCCAAAACTGGTTTCAATTTGACCCTGCCACGCTACGGAAGAGGAGACTCATTTTCTTTTGTAATATGATCTGGACCCAATATTACCTTTCAGATGGGGTATCCGGGCCCGTAAATGGAACCATTAATTATAACACCATTCTACAAAAGGCAAATTTTGGAGACTTATTCCACAAAATGCAGAGCAAATGGTCTGATATTCCATATGAACAACTTTTCTTTATCCTATGGGATAAACAGTATTTCCTTCCAACTAGTAAACTTACTACCCTTGCCACCCTAATACTTAAGGAAAATCACTCAATTTCACCAGCCACCTCACCAGCTTGTGCTGCCCTACCACCTTACAAGGGACCTTGATTACCTCCATCAACTAAAGTCTGTCCCTTGGTGGAAGCACAAGAAGGCGAATTTGACCCATAACTAGTCTATAAACTCTCCTTACTGGTAGAACTAAAACAGATTAAGGAAGAATTGGGTAGCTTTTTAGACAATCCCACTAAAAATATTGAGGGATTCCAACATATCACTATGGCTTATGAAATGACCTGGAAAGATATCACCGTAATTAAACCAGACCCTGTCTGATCCGACTCTTTGCGACCCCAAGGACTGTAGCCCACCAAGCTCCTCCATCCATGGGATTCTCCAGACAAGAATACTGGAGTGGGTTGCTATTTTCTTCTCCAGATACTGACATAGAAAGAGTTAAAAGAGAGGCAAAACATTTACTATGGACTCCACCTTTCTGATACTAAATATCCCATTAGGAAAACGGTAGTCCCCAGCATTAATCCCAAATGGGACTACAATCATAAAGAACATCAATGGGAAATAAATCATTTTATCATCTGTGTCAAAAGCAGGCTTTAAGACAGCCCAACATAAAGTCATAAACTACTCCAAAGTAACAGCAATCAGCCAGCAGCCCAGGGAAAATCCAACAGCTTTCCTTAATAGGCTGAGGGAAGCATTCATTAAATATACCAATCTAGATCTGGACTCTTTTTTTTTTAAGATCCGGACTCTTAAAAGGGACAAGAGATTATAAAAGATCAATTTTCAACTCAGCACATTATATTAGACACAAATTACAAAACTAATGCAAGACCCTAGCGTCACCTTAGATGAACTGGTGAACGCAGCCTCCATGGTCTTCTATAACCGAGACCAAAAGATTGAGGCCAAGACCCGGAAGAAAGAAAGAAGGAAGGAATCCAGGCATACCCAAATGATGGCTGTCAGCTGCCCAAATGAGGGTCCAGCTGTCCCCAAGAGTACCCTGACTTTACAGCCCAAAAAAGACAAATGCTGCATTTGTCACCAAATGGCCACTGGGCACAGAAGTGCCCCAATCAGGATAAACCTCCTAAGACTGCTTGCTATAAATGCCATCAGTTGGAGCACTGAGTGGCCCTTTGCCCCTCAATCTAAAGGGACCAAGGACCAGTGACTGCTACCCAGGACTGAGGAGATCCCCTCCAGTTGACCCCAATACAAGAGATCCACACCACTGAACTGGAGCCAAGGGTACAAATGGATGTGGTGGGTAAGTCAACCATTTTCTTACTCGATGCTGGGGCCACTTGTTCTGTCTTGACTTCCTTCTCTGGACCCTAGTCTTCACAGAGCTGTACCATCATGGGAGGCCTTTTACTATACCCTCTTATGTGCCTGGGAGGGATTTGGATTCTTCCACAGTTTTTTACATATGCCGGACAGTCCTAGCCCACCTAGAGAGGGACCTACTACAAAAATGGGATGCCACTCTCTCTCTCCCTAGGAGGGTCACATGGACCCCCTCATCCAGGAAGCAATTTTCAGAAAACTTTAGGAGCTCTCTTAACTAATGAAGACATCAAAAAATCCCTCCAGGTCAGATGGCTACAACAAGTCAACCCACTGGCCTAAGACCAGGGGGTTCCAGGCAAAGCTAAAAATGCAATGCTAGTCACAACAGCTCTAAGGGATCCACATAAATTTCCCCAAAAGACCCAATTCCCCTTAGGCCCGAAGCCTGCATGGGACTTCAACTCATCATTTTCAAAATTCCTGTCCCACGGACTCCTCACTCCCATATTCTAACACTAACACTGAAGAAAAGGGATAGTACTTAACTGCCTGGTCTAGGATTTCTGAATCATTAATGAGGCAAAAATTGCCCTACACTTGACAGTCCCCAATCCTTACAGATATTTAGGAAAAGTACCCCCAGACAACATCTGGTTCTCAGTCCCAGATTAAAAAGCTGCTTTCTTTTTCATTCCATTGGCCCCAGAATCAAACACTTGTTCACATTCGAATGGGAATCTCCACCACAAGCTCCTCAATAACTGACTTGTACTCTTTGTCCTAGGGCTTTAGGAATAGCTCCCACCTCTTTGGACAGGCACTAGCCTGAGATTTAGAAGATTTAAATCTTGGGCTCCAAAATCACTGCAGATGGTGACTGCAGCCATAAAATTAAAAGACACTTGCTCCTTGTAAGGAAAGCTATGACAAACCTAGACAGCATATTAAAAAGTACAGACATCACTTGGCTAATAAAGGTCCATTTAGTCAAAGCTATGGTTTTTCCAATAGTCATGTGCAGATGTGAAAGTTAGATCATAAAAAAGGCTGAGCACCAAAGAACTGATCCTTTTGAACTGAAGTGCTGGAGAAGACTCTTGGGTGTCCCTTGGATGCAAGGAGATGAAACCAGTCAATTCTAAAGGAAATCAATCCGCAATATTCATTGGAAGGACTGAGGCTGAAGCTCCAATACTTTGGCCACCTGATGCAAAGAGCCAACTCATTGGAAAAGACTGATGCTGGGAAAGATCGAAGGCAAAAGGAGAAGGGGATGGCAGAGGATAAGATGGTTAGATAGCATCACTGACTCAATGGACATGAATTTGAGCAAACTCTGGGAGACAGGAGAGGACAGTGGAGCCTGGCATGCTTCAGTCCATGGGGTCACCAAGAGTTGGACAAGACTTAGTGACTGACCAACAACAACACTTGAGGGGGGGACTTTCATACAGTATATAGATGATCTCTTGATTTGTTCCCCCTCTCAACTCCAGGCCATTCAACATGCCATTCAGGTCCTTAGTTTCCTGGCTGAGTGGGGTTATAAGGTGTGCAAATCTAAGGCTCAACTAGTATAACAAGTTTTCTATCCCAGAAGGATATTGACCCCTGGCAGGCGTAGCCTTTCAGCAGATGGTAAAGGCTAGATCCACCTACAGGCTCCCACCCCGCATAAACAGCTGTGAGCATTTCTGGGCCTAACTGGGTATTGTAGGATTTGGATATTCAATTACTATCTCACAGAGCAGCCCCTATATGAATACCTAAAAGGTTGAGGTGATCAAATACCCTTTACATGGGGGCCATCCCAACAGAAGGCCATAGAAACCTCAAAAAATCTTTGAAGAGCTCCAGCTTTAGTATTTACTCAACCTGTACAAGCGGTTCCAACTTTACACCCACAAAAAAGGGAATGTTGCCTTAGAGGTCCTCACCCAAAGTCTAGGAGAAACTGTACAGCCAGTAGCCCATCTTTCCAAACAATTGGATCCTACTGAGAAGGGTGGGCCCCCGTCCTGGGGCACTGGGAGCACCATCCCTCCTAACAGGAGGCCCTTAAGTTTGCCCTGGAAGCACCCGTACAGGTTCTCACTGCCCATCAGGTATCAGATTTACTTAATAACCAGGCTTCAGCCTGGATTTCAGACAATAGGATCCTCAGATATCAAATCTTTTTTTTTCTGAAGACCCACATATATCCCTGGGTGTTTGTGGGACTCTAAATCTAGCAACCCTATTGCCTGTAGCAGGGGGAAAAAGTCCTTCCTCTATTGTTCCAGGGTCTTGACAATTTTCTTAAATGCCCACCTGGACCTCTGGGATCAAGCTTTGGCCAGTGCTGATGAGGTCTGTATCACGGATGGAAACAGTTACATAGCAGAGGGAAAGCACAAGGTTGGATGTGCCATTGTGTTCCCCCATAAGGTCACTGACACCCAAGCTCTGACTCAGAGCTCATCTGCACAACTTGCTGAACTCACTGCACTCACCTGAGTGTTAGAATTGGTTAAAGGGGGAAAGGGTCACAATTTATACTGATTCTAAGCATGCTTTTTTGATCTTACATGCCCACGCAGACATCTGGAAAGAAAGAGGATACCTAACCTCCAAAAACAGCCCCATTAAATATGGCCCTCAGATTAATCAGTTACTCCAGGTCTCCAACTGCCTACAGAGGTAGATATAGTTCATTGTAAAGGCCATCTGACACTACAGAGGGAAATCAATGTGCAGTCCAAGCCGCTAAGCAGGCCGCCTCTAAAGCAACCCCATGACAGGGAGCTCTCATCTCTGCCCCACTGTCACTTCTTCTCTTCACCTATACGGAGGAAGAAAGGCGTGGGCAGCCTGAAATGGTTTCCACTTAGACTCATTCGGATGGTACACCTCTGATGGGACTCTTCTTGTCCCCGGGAGCCTCCAATGGAAACTCATTAATGCCCTCCATGAATTCATAAATCTGGGAAGGGATGTCCTCTCTGCCATGGTATCTAGAGTCCCAAAAGGCAAAGAGTTTAATAAACTAATCTGACAGGTATCCAGCTCTAGTCTGACCTGTTTGTATAATAGCTCCCAGGGAAATAAATGTCCTGCCTTGGTCCAAGCCATCCAACAACATGGGACTTATCCTGGGGAAGACTGGCAGGTGGATTTCACCCAGATGCCTCCTTCTTAGGGCTACAGGTATTTACTAGTCTTTGTAGACATCTTCATAGAATGGATAGAAGCCCACCTAACTAAGACAGAAAAAAAAACCCTAGAAATTACCAATAAACTTCTACAAGAAGTCATTGCCTAATTTGGTCTTCCCTGCTTCCTTCCAAGTAATAACAGGTCCTCATTTATTTCCACTATAACCCAGTCCATCGCCAAAGCCCTAGACACAAGGTTTGCTCTATAATATATTGCACCTGGAGGCCCCAATCCTCAGGGAAGGTAGAAAAAATCAATCAGTTCCTCAAAAGCATCCTCTGAAAACTAACACAGCTCTAAATTGGGTAACTCTTTTATCTGTTTCCCTCTTTGAAGTAGAATAACTCCAAAGGATCCCCTCAAAGTCCATATGAAGCCTTATACAGACATCCTTTCTTAACATCAGACCTACTTATGGACAGGGAAGCACTAGGATTACAATCTTATGTATCCAAACTGTTAATGTTCCAAAAGGCCCTTGGGGAAACTGACCTGGAAACCAACCCTCTTAGCCCTCAGCCACTCATATGATACTAATCTGGGGAAAAGGTCCTTATAAGAACCTGGCTGGACGGGTCTCTCGAGTCCCTGTTGGACCCTATTTGAAATGGACCTCTTTCAGTCCTCCTTTCCTTATCCAAAGTCCATCAGGTTTCCAGGAATCTCCACCTGGATTCACCAATCTGTGGTGAAGCTGTGGAAACCACCCTCTGAAGACTCAGACACTCCAACATCCTACTCCTGTGAACCACATGAAACCCTTAAATTCCTCTTCAAAAGGACCAAAGATAAATAACAATCTAATTCTTTAAATACATGGCCTTGTAACAGTCTTGATATCTTGACTGTCCTTTCTTCTGAGCTTGTGCCCTCCTGTGGGTAACCCTATCTCACACCTGTAGCACCCAACCTTGGTCTTCCTGTGTTTCTGAGGCCTACACTAAGCATCATTCTTGACCAAATGTTACCCAAACTCACTCTCACCTTACCCCTCCCCTGGTCCATTATACAATCTAAACTCTCTCAACATCCCTTAGACCCAGAGGATATTTACAGATCATAGCTACTGCCCACACCTATCCTCCCTCCAGGTTATGTACCTTCAGCATTAGCCTTCAAACAATGTCACCCTTGCCAATAGAAATTTGGTCCAATGTCTCATCTTATCCAGATGCCCAACTTGATCCTAGGACTAGATAGTATAGAGTCTTATCTTTTGATAGACCCTCATTGCACACTTACTGGTCTGGGGACAACAAACCCACTTTTTAAAATTCTATGTTGCTTCCAGCATCCATGCAGGCAAATTTGGACCCTCTGTTCCCCCATGGAGGAACAGAGGCTGGGAGTCTCACTGGCCAGTAACACTAATCCCCTAATTACACTCCACTTCTACAGAACCAACTTACCCCCACCTCGAGGCCTCTATTTCATCTGTGGGACCTCAGCATACATGTGCCTGCCCTCGAGGGAGAAAGGAACAGGTTCCCTGGGTTATATCATACCAAATGTTACCTGGATCAATGATCCTCCCCAATACCCTATAAAGTAGTTCTGAACTAGAACATGGAGGGCAGTGGTGGGCCCCATCCATCTTTATCCTAACAGGCATCACCGGAATGGCAATCAGAGGGGCACCTCAATTCATATATCCACTCAGTTAACCATGGCCAGGTCCAAATGTCCACCATCTTGGGAAAACTTCACACCCAATCAAACAAACTCATTGACAGGTGTGGTATCCCCAAACTGTTGGGCACTCGAACTTTTAACCAAGGCTGAAGGAGGCACATGTTTCTTCTTAGGAGAAGAGTGCTGATTCTACATCAACAGATTGGGAAAAATTACCACAAGTCTATTCAAAATCAATCCAATCTTAAGTGGGGTAATCACAGTGATGTCCTGATTCCAGTCAAAACAACCTTTCTGAGATGGCTAGTATCCCACCTTATATGTATTTTCTTAATTCTATTGTTTGTCCCTTGCTTCCTCAACTTACTATCCTAGTTTGTTTACTCCAGGTTAATAAGATACAAGCCCAACTCCTGTTCTAACAAGGATACCAGTCTCTAGCCTCTCCAACAAACTCATCATACCATTCCCCCCTGAGATGGACATCGACAGCTGCTTCCAGCCCCTCTCATTGACAGCTAGTTAGTGATGGACACCCAAAGCCCCTCTTTATCCCTGGACAGCAGGAAGTGGTCAGAATGAATGATGAACAATGCCCTTCTCCCCACTGAATTGGGGTCCATGCACTTGAGGGGGAATGATGGGAGGGGGTTAGCTGGAAACAGCTAGAGGCAGCCCCTTCAGCTAATCGTCCAATAGCTGCCTAATTCCATCAAGTAATTTATCAGCCAAGCCCCTATATGCCCTCACTAGTACTCCAAAAATAGGGGGCCAGAAAAACACACTAACTGACTTGCAAGACATTCCCCACTTTAGCACACGTGTACACGTGACACTATCCTGTACTAAAGTAACCTTTGGTGGCCACTGGACTCACTAACTGCTTATAAGTATTTCATGAATACATACATCTAATTATAATAAACTGAACTATGGGAAGAACATGCATGGTAGAGTATCTCTTGTTATATAACCTTCAGCTGTCAATCAACAGCCCCCTTGGATTATGCAAATGACCCTACCTTAAAAACTCTGCACCCCTCTCCAGGGCTATTTGCCTTCCTTGGTGTGGCCTGCCTCTCTCTTGAGGTGTTGTTTCTGTTCCTTCTTTGTGTGTGCTCAGTCGCTTTGTCATGTCCAGCTCTTTGCAACCTGTTCTTTCTTTCCTTATTGTTAAGAAACTTTCTTGCAATGGCTAAGACCTTAGATTCTTTTTGTGTCCTTACCAAGAACCAAGACCCACAGGAGGAATGGTCTTCAGACTCTTCTACTAACAAAACTTTGTTATGTCACTTTATTCCTTTGTCCTTTACACAACAACAACAAACACTAAGGTCATAGACTTTTAACTCTGTATGCGCCAGATACTGCTTCAAATGAGTATTTTTTGCTGCTAATTCATTGATCCTCATAGTATCCCATAATGTAGATATTCTATTTCAACTTGAGAGTTGAAGGGAAAAAGGCACAATTGAGCTTTTGATAACCAACCGAAAGGAGCAGTGCCAGCAATTTAGTAACAGAAGATTCTTTCCTTAAATTTGTTTTTATTGGGTTGTTCTCTCTTTTATTCTGCTACCCTAACCCAGAAATTAGGTCGGCAGAACACCCTAAGGTTGGATTTCCCTGGTGACACAGTGGATAAGAATCTGCCTGCCAATGCAGAGGACATGGGTTCGAGCTCTGGTTCGGGAAGATTTCACACTCCATGGAACAACTAAGTCTGTACACTTCAACTACTGAGCCCACGTCCTGCAACTACCAAAAAAACCTGCATGCCTAGACCCTGTCCTCTGCAATAAGAGAAACCACCAAAATGAGAAGCCCTGCAATGAAGAATCACCCCTGCTCTCTGCAATTAGAGAGAAAGCCCATGCAAAGCAAAGAAAACCCAGCACAGTCAAATAAATAAACAATTTTTTTTTAAAAGAACACCTTAAGGTTGCTTGTAAATCAATAAGGAAGAAAAAAGACACCAAGAAATAGTATTAGGGAAGAAAAACATTTGCAGCAGAGACTTTTTAAATTATTAGAGAGCAGCATTAATTTTAAGCCTATAAATTGGAAAACTTAAAGAAGCTATTCCTTACAAAAATAAAAATAAAATTTTCCCAAGAAGAAATATAAAATAAATAACAATTAAAAATATTACCAGGCGTCAAATCTCCACAAAAAAGTACCAAGCCCAGATGGCCCTAAGAACTGTGTCAGAGAACTAAAAAAGAGGGAAAGCTACTGAAATCATTTTATGAATTTATTTTGACCTCCTTTAGTGTAAGTCATGCAGTTGTGTCCAACTCTTTGCAACCCCATGGACTATACAATCCATGGAATTCTCTAGGCCAGAATACTGGAGTGGATAGCCTTTCACTTCTCCAGGGGATCTTCCCAACTCAGGGATAGAACCAGGTCTCCTGCATTCCAGGCAGATTCTTTACCAGCTGAGCCACAAGGGAAGCCCAAGAATACTGAAGTGGGTAGCCTATCCTTTCTCCAGTGGCTCTTCCCCACCCAGTAATCAAACCCGGGTCTCCCGTGTTGCAGGCAGGGGTCCTGCCAGTGTTCTCTCACTTTTAATATAATGTATGACTACTGAAAGGTGCTCCATTCATGTATGCAGGCCAAGTCATATTCAGGAAGTCAAGCTTCCTTTAATTTGGGAAATTCTGTAAAGGAACTAAACAGCAATGGCTTCACCAGAGTTGGCATCTTCTCAAATTAGTAAGCAACTCAGATCTGGGAATAGGTTGGTGGGAAAAAATGGAATTTTCTGCAAGTTTACATTTAATGACCTCATAATGTAATGTCTGGTGATTCTTTGTTGTAATACAAGCAGAGCACTTTTCATTTTTTCCGTTAAAACCTTATAGATGAGGAAATGGAGGCTCACAAAGAGTAAGTAACCTAGGTCGGGAAGATCACCTGGAGTAGGAAATGGCAACCTGTTCCAGTATTCTTGCCTAGAGAATCCCATTGATGAGGAACCTGGCAGGCTACAGTCCACAGGGTTGCAAAGAGTCAGACATGACTGAGCAACTGAGCACACTCAGATGTACACTTGCCCAGAGTCACTCAACTAGTAAGTGTCAGTGCTGTGACTGTGAACACTTGATGGTGTCTGGCTCCAGCATCCCAGAGCCCAGCTGCTACCCTGAACTGGAAGAGCAGGAATTCACCCCTCAGAACTTGCACCTTTGCTGCCAGCTCTTGGGAGTGGTAGTGAGGCGTGCACACAGCCATCCTGGGCCTTCTCCAGCAGTCCCTGAGCTGCTCTGGGTCTATTAACCAGACTTTGGGAAGTGCATCTTTGGGAAAATTCTCCCCCCCCCCCCCTTATCCATCATAGAGTTTTTCCCTATTGCTATACACACAGTCTGTGGCATGTTTGTGCTGTGCCTTTCTTCTGTCTCACCTTTCATCAGAACCTGAGGCCCTGCATCCTGCCTCATGTGGGTGGAGTGGAGGAGCCCACAGAAAAATGTAAATGATAAGGTTCCTCCTGTGATCTCAAGGAATATATGATAACCCCCCAAGCAAATATTTTGGAAAAAAATCCTCATTCAGAAAATAGCTTCAGTGGAAAGCTAAATCATCATTACTATTTTAAGTTAAAGATGGGGAATTTAAATCTCTTGTAGTTCACAAAGGCATGGAAAAACAAAGGCCACCTCCTGTTGTGCTAATTTACTCCATCATTGAAAAAAACATTATTTCTATTTTGAAAATAACACAGACATATTATGTAACTGAAGGCAAAATTCTTCTGAGTTTTAAGATAAAGCCAAAGACAAAAAAAAAATGTCAAATTTGTAGCAGGCTGCTTTAGTCTACACTCCAACAAATACTCATTGGGAGTCTCCTATGTGCCAGGCAAAGTTCAGAGCTCCTAGGTAGAGCAATGAGTAGGGCAGCACCTTTCTGTTTCTTCCAGACCCTGAAGTCTAGCAAAAACCAAAACAAAACAAAACAGATATGAGAGCAGCACTTCTAAGTGTGCTGAGTATTTCAAAAGAGAACACAGAGGTGCAAGAGCATACATCTAGGAGAATGGTAACTTCAACCAGGATTTAGGGAAGACTTTTTGGAGGAAGTGACTTTAAAGCAGAGATTGGGTAAGTGATGAATGGGGAAATAAGACACATGAAATTTCACAAACAAGCGAGAGCATGGGTGTCCTACAAACTGAGAAGGCAATGGAGTCAGTGGTTGGGGTGGGGAAGCAGGATTTTGGGGGGGAAGTACCTAAAAAAGAAAGTATGTAAGGCACTGACTTCTTAGACTACAATTATAGCACAACCTCCCATAAAATAGGAATAGTCAAATATTAGGCAAATAAACTTTTTAACAAATATTATCCCATATGGAAAATCTACATTCTAAAAGAGAATGCCAGCCCATAAAACTTGAGAGAACCAACTGAAAACATGACACAGTAAGAGAATTCAGAGATGAGTTGCAATGTTAATATATATTTAAAATCAATTGCTTTTCCTAAACAGTTACCTGTTAAAAATTATGGTAAAAGATCTCATTTAAAATATCATCCACAAAGGATCCTAGGGATAAATACAACACATAATTTGCCTTATTAAAAACACTTTAATGAGCTATTGACAGACCTAAAGATTAAGAAATTTGAATTAAGAAATTCAAAGACACACTGTGGTATTTGTTGGAAAGATATCAGTTCTTCCTAAATTAATTTATATAGGTAATGAAACCTCGGTTAAAAAATTACATTTTTCAACTTAAAATAATATTAAGGTTTGTTTGGAAACAAGAATTTTAATCAAAAAGCTTCTTTGAAATAAAAATAGAAAAACTAGCCAAGTCTGACACCAAAACTATTTTAAAGCTATAATAGTTAAAAGTTTGTTATTAAGGAAAAATACATTAGTAAATAAGAATAAAGCCAATTCATTCAAAGGATCATATGTCATAATCAAGTAGGAATTATTCCAGAGATGCAAGGATGGTTCAACATCAACAAATCAATGTGACATACCACATCAACAAAATTAAAGGTGAAAATAATATGATCATCTCAATAGATGCATAAAAAGCATTTGATAAAATTCAATAACATTTTATGATAAAAACCTCTCAACAGAGCAGGTATATAGGGAAAGTACCTTAGTATTAAAGATGATATATGTCAAGTCCACAGCTAACATACTCAATGGTGGAAAGCTGAAAGCTTGTCCTCTAAGATCAGGAATAAGAAAAGGACATTCACTCTTGCCACTTTTATTCAATATAATACTTTAAGTCTTAGAGTAATTAGACAAGACAAAGAAATAAAAGGCATCCAAATCAGAAAGGAAAACTTACTATTTGCAGACAATCTGATATTGTATATGGAAAACCTAAAGAATCCATCAAAAAACTGTTAGAACTGAAAAATGAATTCAGTAAAGTTGTAGGAAACAAAATCAATACCCCAAAATTTGTTGCATTTTTCTACACTGATAACAAATATCAGAACTAGGAATTAAGAAAATAATCTTACTCATAAATACATCAAAAGAATAAAATTCCTAGGAATAAATTTAAGCCAATAAAGGCCCATATGTTGAAAGCTACAAGCTATTAATGAAAGAAATTGAATACACAAATAAATGGAAAGATATTCAGTGCTCATGGATTGGGAGAATTAATATTGCTAAAGCAATCTTTATAGATTCAGTGAAATTTCTATCAAAATTTCAATAGTATTTTTCTCAGAAATAGAATAGACAATATTAAAAGTTGCATGGAAGCATAAAAGACTCCAAATAGCCAAAGCAACATTGAGAAAGAAAATCAAAGCTGGAGGTAGCATGCTCCCTGATTTCAAACTATATCACAAAGTTATATTGATTAAAAAAACAATATGGAGTTGGCATAAAAATAGACTCATAGATCAATGGAACAAAACTGAGAGACCAGAAATAAATCCACACACATATGGTCAATCAATTTACTACAAGCAGCCAAGAATATACAGTGTGGAATGGAAGAATCAATATAGTGAAAATGAGTATACTATCCAAAGCAATCTATAGATTCTATGCAATCCCTATCAAGCTACCAATGGTATTTTTCACAGAACTAGAACAAATAATTTCACAATTTGCATAGAAATACAAAAAAACCAATCTTGAGAAAGAAGAATGGAACTGGAGGAATCAACTTGAGAAAGAAGAATGGAACTGGAGGAATCAACCTGTGTGACTTCAGACTATACTACAAAGCTGTATAGTATTACTCAGCAATTAAAAAGAATGCTTTTTTTTTTTTAAAGAACACATTTGAATCAGTTCCAATGAGGTAGATGAAACTGGAGCCTATTATACAGAGTGAAGTAAGTCAGAATGAAAAACACCAATATGGTATATTAACACATATATATGGAATTCAGAAAGATAGTACTGATGACCCCTTATGCGAGACAGCAAAAGAGACACAGATATAAGAAACAGACTTTTGGACTCTGGGAGAAGGTGAGGGTGGGATGATGAAAGAATAGCATTTAAACATGCATATTACCATATGTGAAATAGATCACCAGTTCAAGTTCAATGCATGAAGCAGGGCACTCAAAGCTGGTGCACTGGGACAACCCTGAGGGATGAGATGGGGAGGGAGGTGGGAGGGGGGTTCAGAATGAGGGACACATGTACACCCATGACTGATTCATGTCAATGTATGGCAAAAACCACTACAGTATTGTAAAGTAATTAGCCTCCAATTAAAATAAATACATTTAAAAAAAAAGAATATACGATGTGGAAAAGATATATGTATGCTCGGTCATTCAGTTGTGTCTTATTCTTTGTAACCCTATTGACTGTGGCCCACTAGACTCCTCTGTCCATGGGATTTTCCAGGAAAGAATACTGGAATGGGATGCCATTTTCTACTCCAGGGAATCTTTCTGACCTAGGGATCAAACCCACATCTTTGTGTCTCCTACGATGGCAGGCAGATTCTTTACCACTGAGCCACCTGGGAAGCCATAGTCCCCTCAATAAATAATGTCAGGGAAACTGGACAGACATGTGCAAAAGAATGAAACTGGACCACTATCTCACACTATACACAAAAACTAACTCAAAATGGATTAAAGACTTGAAAGTAAGACCTAAAACCATAAAACTCCTATGCAGTGAGCTCCTTGACACAGATCTTGGTGATTAATTTTTTAATCTGACACCAAAAGCAAAAGTAATCATGAAAATAAATAAGTGGGACAATATCAAATTAAAACACTTCTACTCCTCAAAGGAAACCATCAACAAAATGAATACACAACCTTCCAAAAGTAAGAAAATATGTGCAAATATATCTGATAAGAGAATAATAGCCAAAATATATAAAGAGCTCATTCAACTCAACAGCAAAAAAACAAACAGGACAAACAAAAATATTCCAATTAAAATAGGGCAGCTGTGAATATATTTTTTTAAAAGGAGTCAAACAGATGACCAAGAGGTACATGAAAAGAGGTTCAACATCATTATTAGGAAAATGAAACTTAAAAAATCATAATGAGATATCACCTCACACCTGTTAGAATGGCTATTATCAAAAAGCACGAAATAACAAGTGATGGTGAAGATGTGGACTCTGCCCACTGTTTATGGGAATGTGAATTGGTACAGACACCATGGAAAACAATATGAAGTTTCCTCAAAATATTAGAAATAAAAATACCATACAGTCCAACAATTCCACTTCTGAATATTTATCTGAAGAAAATGAAAACACTAATTGGAAAAGCTCTATGCACCCCTATGTTTACTGCAAACAACATGGATGAACCTTTAGGGCATCATGATAAGTGAAGTAAGTCAAAGAAGGACAATTACCATACAGTCTCTCTTATATGTGGAATCTAAAACACAAACAAGCAAAGAAAAAAACAAGCTCATAGATACAGAGGACAGATAGGTGGCTGCAAGAGCTAGGGAGTGGAGGGGTGGAAGAAATAGGTAAACTCTATATGTATATATATATATATATATATATTTAGTTTAAGTAAATTAAACTTTAAACATTTTTAAATAATCCATAAACAAAACCAAATTCATAAAACAACTTAATATAAGAAATGGTAACCCTTTAAAAAGTGAGGAAAAGGTGATTTGTGAATAAATGGTGTTGGAGCTGATCAGAGAAAATAAAAAGTTAATCTCTACCTCATTTATTACACCAGCATCAATACAACATGGATCAAAGATTAAAATGTAAAAAAGAAACTATAAAAGTTCTGGAAGAATAAATAGCTAAAGCATATACACCAGGAATTGAGAAAGTTTTTGTAAGAAGGAACAAAAACCCAGAGATCACAAAGGAAAAGACTGAGAAGTTTTACTATATTAAAACTTATAATTTTTTAAAATAAAAATGTACCGTAAGTCAAGAGGAAAGACAAATGACAAGTTGGGGAAATATTTAACATATGTGACTGGAAAGGGGCTAATTTCTTTCATTCTTAAAAAGCTCATGCAAATAAAATAGAAAAATGATGAACAATGCAGATCAGTGGTCAATTACTAAAAAGTGAAATAAAAAGTAGTCAGTAGATATGAAGATATGCTCAACATTACTCATAAGACATGCAAATTAAACAGAAACAAGAGACCAGTTTCAACTCAGATCGTGGGAAACTAAAGTGATGAGGTTCTATTCTGAGAAGCCTATGGAGAGGCAAACAGTGCAAAAGCTGAAACAAGGGCTTGTGAAGTGGTTCATTTCTGGGGGGGAGAAAAAAAAACAAACGGCAAAATTCGTCTAGTTTTAAAGGTACTGCTATAGACTGAATGTCTGCATCTTGCCAAAATTCATACGTTACATCCTAAACTTCCAGTGTGATAGTATGAGGAGGTGATTAGGCGTTATTAAGAGGGAGGTGATTAGACCATGCAGGTGGAACCCTCATGAATGGGGTTGGTACCCTCTAAAGATATACCTCACTCCAGTGAGTTCCCTCACTCCTTCCACCATGTGAAGACACAGGAAAATGATGGCCATCTATTCAGCAGGGAAGCTGCTCATCAGATACTGTTATTTCCTGACACCTTGATTTTGAACCTCCCAGCCTCCAGAACTGTGAGAAATGAATTTCTAAGCCACCCAGTCTATGATATTTGTCATAGCAGCCTGAGTGGACTAAGACAGATATCATTTAACTTAACAACTACTTTGCTAGGAATTTATCTAGGTAAATGGACCTAAAGATGTTGGTCAAGAAGTATAGAAAAGTGTGTACATTATGGCGTTATTTGATTACAAAAAAAGAAGAAAGAAACTCACCAATTAGGGGTCAAGTAAAGCATGGGGTTCTCATATGATGATTCTTATTCAGGTAGAAAAAGAATGAAGTAGATTTGTGTGAACAGAGATAGGGAAAAAAGAAGTGCAGGCCTGTGTACAACATCATCCTTTTTGTGTCACTTTAATAGAAAGAAATGGAAACAGATAAGTAATGACAACAGGTAGATACAGAGGGAGGGAGTGGAAACTACTCACACACTTTCTGAAAGCAGTCAAAAATATTTCATCTGTGGTTACCTTTGGGCAGAGTCATGGGACTGAGGAATGCAGACTTGCACATTTCATTTTATGGCTTTAAAGTATACAGAGCAAATACTTTCATTTATTAAGCTATGTACGTAGATTACCTGGGAGTGAGATAACGGACACCTTTTTTCTTCCTTGTCTGTAGTTTTTTTTTTTTTTTTTAACAGTCTGGTGGAGGTAATAAAGGAACAGGTAAGGTCTTGACTCAAAGGAACAGGTCTCAGTGGTGACCTGTCTGAAACTGTCAGAGCCCCAGGATGAGGTATTTCTAGAGGGGACTTTCCAGAATCTCACAGAGTTCCCCACTCGCCTTGCATAATGATGGTCTCCCCATATATAGCCATCAGGGACCCTGGCTTCAGCATCAACAGGGTTAAAGGAAACCAGGCTTCAAAAATAATGTCATTATGATCTGTGTGAGCATAGATAAACCTCAGTAAGATAAACCTCAGTAGATAGATGAAGCTATAGATATAGGTTTATATATAAACTCTCTATAGATAAACCTCAGTAAGAAGACAAAACAGATATAGGCTCACCTCATGCCGCTTCTTTGCCTCCACCTAGTTAAGCAGACTAACTGCCTAACTGTGGACTCTGAATGCCTCAGTGGTGAAAACATGCAGAGCTTCAGCTGGATACCCCAGGAACATGTGCTGTGATACTGGTGGGTCTTCTTCCCTGCACCACCAATTTCTGAGGCTCTTCCTCACCTATGTCCTTCTTGGGAGGCAATTCTGCCCCATTAATCAGTACTGAAGCAACTCTCTGTGGGCAGCTCTGTATATAGCATCACATGGGTGCAAGAGATGGTAAAACACATTATGTATACTCAAAGAGGGCTTCCCTCATAGCTCAGTTGGTAAAAGGAAGGGTCCGGAAGATCCCCTGGAGAAGGGATAGGCTACCCATTCCAGTATTTTGGGGCATCCCTTGTGGCTCAGCTGGTAAAGAATCTGCTTGCAATGTGGGAGACCTGGGTTTGATTCCGGGGTTGGGAAGATCCCCTGGAGAAGGGAAAGGCCACCTACTCCAGTGTTCTGACCTGGAGAATCCTATAGTCCATGAGGTCGCAAAGAGTCAGACATGACTGAGTGACTTAAAAAAAAAACAACAAAAAAAACTCTAAGAACTCCAGGATACTTTTAGGTGCCTCAGAAAACAATTAGGTAGCCACATGAAAATAGAGATCTACAGAAAGAAGGATTTCATGAGATTCACCTGCTGGTCCAGTGGCTAAGATTCCATGCTCCCTTTGCACGGGGCCTAGGTTTGACCCCTGGTCAGGGAACTGTATCCCACATGCTGCAACTAGGAGTTTGCATGCCGCAAGGAAAAACCAAAGATCCCACACCACTGGCCACAAATAAGATATGGCATAGCTAAATAAATAAATACTTAAAAAAAAAAAAAAACACTTAAAAAAAAGGAGAAATTTCAGCCCAGAGCTTGAGATACAGCAGAAATTGCTGGTTGACTGACCCAAGCTGCTAACTTCATCTATACAGCAAAGAGTGGCCCTGTGACACCGTTCAGGCAAAGAGGTATGAACAGAAATCTTTGGATTTTTAAAAAAAAATTTGCAAAAAGGACATACCTATTTACCATGTTCCTTTGGCCTTTGCCCATGACTGCTTTTTTCTTCATTTGGAGACAAGGCCCTGAGGCTTAAAGGGAAGTCACCGTCTTGTAACCAGTGGCAACATACATGAGGGTGAAGCCAAAATGTTTCGAAGAGCAGAGTTTAGGAAATAAAGAACCTGAGTCTCCACAGACATGGGTGGGCCAGTGCACCAGCTCTGATTATCCACATCCAGATTTTTTGTTGTGTGAGAAAAATAAGCTTCCCACTTGTTTAAACTGCTTCTGTGTGTTTGTTGGTTGCTCAGTTGTGTCTGACTCTGTGATCCCATGGACGACAGCCTGCCAGGCTCCTCTGTCCATGGAATTCTCCAGGCAAGAATACTGGAAAGGGTAACCATTTCTTTCTCCAGGGGTTCTCCCCAACCCAGAGATAGAATCCAGGTCTCATGCACTGCAGGCAGATTCTTTACCACTGGAGCCACCAGGAAGCTGCTACTAATTGGAAGTTTTGTCTTTGTTTAGTTACTAAGTCGTATCTGACTCTTTGCAACCCCATGGACTGTAGTTTGCCAGGCTCCTCTGTCCATGGAATTCTTCAGGCAAGTATACTGGAGTGGGTTGCCATTTCCTTCTCCAGGGGTTCTTCCTAACCCAGGGATTAAACTGGCATCTCCTGCATTGCAGGTGGATTCTTTCCTGCTGAGCAGCTATGGAAGTCCTTTGGATATTCTGTTATTTGCAGTCAAATTCGTTACTAATTGACACACTTGGTCATGAAATGAAATAGGTCTGATACAGTGGAAAGTGCTTGGAATTGAAAGATTTAACTTTGAATTGCAGTACTGTGGTTTATCTGGATAAATTATGGCTTAACTTTTCTGGTCTCTGTCTCCATAGGTATAAAGTGGGGCTAATAAAGCTACTCAGTTGATAGGGCCTGTTTTGCTGACAAACCTATTTTGCTGACAAAGGTCTGTAATAGTTAAAGCTATGGTTGTTCCAGTAGTCATGTATGTATGTGAGAGTTGGACCATGAAGAAGGCTGAGTGCTTAAGAATTGATGCTTTTGAACTGTGGTGTTGGAGGAAACTCTTGAGAGTCCCTTGGACTGCAAGGAAATCAAACCAGTCAATCCTAAAAGAAATGAATCCTGAATATTCATTGTAAGGACTGAAGCTGAAGCTTAAGCTCCAATACTTTGACCACCTGATGCAAAGAACTGACTCATTGGGAAAGACCCTGAAGCTGGGAAAGACTGAAGGCAGGAGGAGAAGGGGATGACAGAGGATGAGATGGTTGGATGGCATCACTGACTCAATGGACATGAGTTTGAGCAAGCTTGGGGAGTTGGTGATGGACAGGGAAGCCTGGGGTTGCAAAGAGTCAGACACAATTGAGCAACTGAACTGAACTGAATCTATTGAACCCACAGAGAAGACTCTCTCATTCTTTCCCAGTGGGATAAGGCACAAGGGTGTGACCACTGTGTGTCACGTAGTGAATGGGGGGCCCTCTGTCCTGTCCTGAGTGTGTTCTTGGATGTTCTCCTAACTCTCTTCAGTTTCCTCATCTTGAAAATGGAAGTGTGTGGAAAGGAGTAGGAGATGGAATACTTCCTTAGTTAAGCTCTGGATTTCATTCTCCTGCTCTTTATTGGTGGCTTACAGCCAATAGTATATAAGAGTGAACTTCTGATCACTTGTTTTTCCCATACATGTCTACTGAGCACCTCCTCTGTACCAGGCACTGGCTTAATCAGTGGAAATACCACTGTGAATAGACAGCATCTTATATCCTGATGAGGAAGAGAGGCAGTAAATGAGAAAAGCATAAAGAAACTGGATAATTTCAGAACATGACAGGAACTCTGAAGAAAATAAGACTAGGTAATGGAAGAGAGCACGCCTGGGGTGAGGGAGCTGCTTGAAAACAGATGAGTCAGGATAAGCCCCTCTGAGCATTCACCTTTGTGCTTAGCGGGAAGAAGGAGCCAGTCTCATCCCAGCCCTCTGCCTGGATACCTGGAGTCGTCCTCACAGCACGTATGCTTCCAAGATGGTAAGCTCCAAGTCCATGATGGCATCCTCATGGTCCAAGACTCTGGGTTTTCTTGGCCCACTGGAACCATCAGGGTGGGTACAGTCAAGCCTAGTCATAGCCAAAGGAGCGAATGAGGAAGTAGATGGTTGTGCAAGCCAATCCAGGAAGGCAGGCAGAAAATATACTTTTATCTATTTTTCAATCTCATCTTTTTCAGCTTTTTAGAAGGGGTATTCTTTATAAAGAATATGGTATGTTTCTGGGACAACAATAATGTGTTGTTGTTGTTTAGTCACACAGCCTTGTCTGACTCTTTGCAACCTGGTGGACTGCAGCATGCCGGGCAACCTTCTGCCATGATGACCGTGCAGCTTGTAGAAGAAAAGGACCAATGGTTTTAAACTACTGATAATGGTAACTGTTTGTTACCTTAGTAAAACCTAATCCATACTCCTGGTGAGAGAGATTATGGTTTTTATTTTCTTTAGTTCCCCTTTGACTAAAGCCAAAATATGGGCAGGATTTGCATGTCAGTCCAAAGTCTTGTTACAGGATCATCTAGATTAGAAAGGCTAATTTTCCTCATCTTCCAGGTTGGCCATGGACCTGACCCTGGCACAATGTGGGGCTTGCTGGCAAGAAAGGAGGAGAAATCAGTGTGAAGAGGAGAAGGCAGGGCTGACTGTACACAGCTGCACTGGCTCATCGGGGCACAGCCCTGGGCTGGCTGGAGGCTGGAGGCCTAAGGACAGTGGGTATTGGGACAGAAAGTAAACAAATTTTTTCAAAAAGTATGTTTATGGGAATTCCTTAGTGTTACTGCCAGCCTAGTTTTAAGTTTAGAGCCTTCTGTCACAGAATACAAGGGCCCTCCTATCTGCTCTCTCCACTTTCTGATCCACAGCCTGTTCCTAGAACAATACTCATGAAAGAGCAATTTGATGATATCACTCTTCTGCTCAAAAACCTCCCCCTTGAATAAAAAGATGAGGTGAAAGATCCTCTTAGTGACTTTAGGGCACCCTCAAATGAGACTGTGGATAACTTGGATGTATTCCCTCCTCCCTCTCCTCAGGCTCTTCCTCCCCCCAGCCACGTCCCTCACACCACAACCCCTCATGTCACACTCCGTCAGACCTAGCCAGCCCGGACGTGTCCAATCACCTGCAGGAAACCTTCTCAGAGGACCATAGCCCCAAGGAGCACCTTCAGGATCCCAGAGCACTTACGTTCTCTCCAGCAACCTGGACTACACTGTTCAGATACATCTTGTGATCCAAATCTAACAGGCAGAGAGCATGTCTTATGCATCTTTGTCCAAAAGCCCAGTATTTTGGACAAGAAGTTGCCCCATAAATGCTTGGGTCACGGTCAAACCAGGGTTCCCTGCTCTGGCAGGAAGGGTGGTCAATGCCCATTACTTCTGAACTACCATCCCCAGATCTGCCTTTAGAAAACATCCTTAAAGGCAGCATTTTTCTCCAGGGCTTTGAAGGGACTTGGGAGACACAGGCAATTATTTCAAAATAAAAAAAACTGGAAATAGAACTGCCATGTGACCCAGAAATCCCACTGCTGGGCATACATACCGAGGAAACCAGAATTGAAACAGACATGTATACCCTACTGTTCATTGCAGCACTGTTTATAATAGCCAGGACTTGGAAGCAACCTAGATGTCCATCAGCGGACGAATGGATAAGGAAGCTATGGTACATATACACAATGGAGTATTACTCAGTCATTAAAAAGAAAACATTTGAATCAGTTCTAATGAGGTGGATGAAACTGAAGCTTATTATACAGAGTGAAATAAATCAGAACGAAAAACACCAGTACAGTATACTAATGCATATATATGTAATTTAGAAAGATGGTAACAATGACCCTATATGTGAGACAGCAAAAGAGACACAGTCTTTTGGACTCTGTGGGAAAAGGCGAGGGTGGGATGATTTCTAGAGGATAGCATTGAAACATGTATATTATTATATGTGAAACAGATCACCAGTCCAGGTTCAACGCATGAGACAAGGTGCTCAGAACTGGTGCACTTTAGATGACCCTGAGGGATGGGATGGGGAGGAAGGTGGGAAGGGGGTTCAGGATGGGGAACACATGTGCACCCATGGCTGATTCATGTCAGTGTATGGCAAAACCCACCACAATATTGTAAAGTAATTAGCCTCCAATTAAAATAAATAAATTTAAAAAAACAAAGTCATTCTTTATGTCTATCCTTAAAAGCTGGTAGAATTGTCTGATCACAAAGTACTATTGGGAAAAATAAACTTTTTTAAGTATATATTTTTAAAATGTGGTGTACTCCACTTAGTGCTTTACCTAAAAAATAATGATATTTTGAGAACTGTGCTATGTGCTCAGTCACTCAGTCGTGTCTGACTGTTTGTGACCCCATAGACTATAGCCCACTAGGCTCCTTTGTCCATGGAATTTTCCACACAAGAATACTGGAGCAGGTTGCCATTTCCTTACACCAGGGGATCTTCCCCATCCAGGAACTGAACCTGCGTCTCTTGCATCTCCTGCATTGGCAGGTGGATTCTTTACCATGGTGCCACCTGGGAAGTCCCACTTTGAAAATTAAGGGAAATAAAATTCCTCTACAAACAGATTCTGTTGCATAGAATTTCCCATAAACCTTTGGGAACAGCTAGCATAATCTTGAATATCCAAAAAGATCCATTAGGATGGTTATTGTTTAAAAAAACAGAAAAAAAAACCAACCCAAAAACCAGTGTTGGTGAGAAACTTGAATCTTTGTGCTCTACTGGTGGGAATGTAAAATGGTATAGCCACTGGGGAAAACAATATGTTAGTTCCTCAAAAAATTAAAGTAGAATTACCAAATGATCCAGCAATTCCATATCTGAATACATATCAAAAAGAATTGAGAGCAAGAATTCGAATAGATATTTGTTCTAATGTGCCATGTTCATAGCACATTATTCATAATAGCTAAAAAGTGGAAGCAATTCAAATGTATTGACAGATAATGGATAAACAGAATGTGGTGTGTATGTATGGACAGTGGAATTATTCAGCCTTAAAAAGGAAGGGCATTCTGACACATACTACAACATGGATGAACCTTAAAGACTATACTAAATGATAGAAGCTAGTCACAAAAAGACAAATTCCACCTTCCATGAAGTATCTAGAGCAGTCAAGTTCACAGAAGCAGAAAGTAGAACAGAGGTTGCCAGTGGCTGGCTGGAGAGGAAGCAGGCAGTTACCATTCGATGGGTGTGCAGTTTCAGAGAAGCAAGATGAAAAAGTTCTGGAGAAGGATGGTGGTGTTGGTTCAGAACACCGTGAATGTACTGAATGCCACCGAATTGTACACTGAAAAAAATGGTTAAGGCGGTTAATTTTAAATTATGCATATTTTGTCACAATAAAAAAAAAAACAAGGAAACATGATAGGCTTTTCAAAATTCAAGAAATTACAGAGAAACAACTTGTATTTTCACGAGATGTTTTTAGAAACAAAATGGAAATGAGAGAACTTTTCTTACAGGTTAGAGAGAACACAGCCCTGTGACCTTTCTCCCCAAAGTTCTTCCAGGAATTGATCGGGTTTACCCTGAGCATTATCACCTGTTGCCTTGCAACCTAAGGATTAAATGAGTCTAAAACTTTGTTTCTCTCCTCTTCTAAATGGGACAAAAGACATATATATGTATTGATTCTGTAAGCATTTTTCTTGTAGTCAAAGACTGACCAATAATGACCTAAACTTGTAATTCCTTACCTTTTCCTAAAATCAATATTGCAAATCGGTCACAAATTTTCCCCACTGAGAAATGATGCAGATTCAGAATCTCCCCCCACCACATCTGTGTAACTGTAATACTATTAACTGGGCATTAGCATGAGGTCAATGTAATTTGCCATCACTAGGTTTGGAGGACCTCCCTCAGACTTACAGGCACCTGTATCATATGAAAACCCAAGGTAGGGAAAGAAAAAAACAGAGAGAGGGAGGAGGAAAGAAAGAAACCCAAGGCAGGGTTTGGAATCAAAAGCCGTGGCCTGCTGGAGAAGAAGAGGTGAGTACTAACTCTGTGTTCAGTAAGCAAATGGTGGTATAAGGCCTTCCAAGAACCCGAATCCAGGCTTAGCCATGAGCCAGCCTCTTAAGCAAGCCTCCAGAGCCAGGCAAGTGCCAGTTAAAAAATGATGATAGAAGTCAAGATCAACATTAACTTGATTTCCCCCTGCAGTGTGTATAAAATTATGTAATGTAGAAATTAAGGAAGAAAAACAGAAACCCAGAGAGCCTGCTGTGTGTTGATGTGGTCCTTCTTTGCTAATATTTTTCTTGGTTTAAAAGAACTCAGAAGGTGGAACTTCCATCTTCAGAAGAGCTACTGGATTCTCTTTTTCCTCCCTTCTGGTTCTAAAGGCCACATCACCTTTCCCCTTCTCTGCATCCCTCCTGACTCTTGAAAAATGTCCTCTGGTTTGTTTGTTTTTTGGCCCACCTCTGCCTCTGGCTCTGCCCGCAGTTTCCCTGGCTCTGATACCTACTGCAGGAGTCCCTTAGGGTAAATAGGCCTGTGTGGACCTTAGCTTGGGTGGCTCCTAGGACACTCCTGGGTCCCACTCCCTGATCCATGAGCCTAACAGTTTGGAGCCAGAGAGCAGTTCTAAAAAAGAAAATCCAAGGTCTCCTTTCTCCTACTCTGCCAAATGTTTTAAATATGGAATCCTATTCATCATCTTAATAATTCTGTGAAGTATTATTCCCATTTTAAAAATGAAAAATCTTACAAAAAGTTAAGTTTTTAACATGAAGTTAAGTATCTAACCCAAAGTCACACAATAAGCATGGGGATAATACTGGGACTCCAGCTCAGCTCTGTCCTCATGTGAAGCCTGAGCCCTTAATGAGAAGCCACCTAAGCATTCAACATGATTTTCGTCTGGATTCCCTTCCCTCCATATCATGGCCTAAAGTGTTCCTGCAGTCTTTCAGGAATCTCTGAGTTAAAGGAATAAAATTCTAATAATGAGTTTTTTGGCAGTGGGGCAGACTCAACGTTTCTCGGATAGGATGGTACATGCTGGAGAGCCCGAAGGAGGAATTAGGGAGCTCCAGTTGTGTCCTGGCCCTGCCTCTGACTCACAGGTAGGAAAGCCTCAGAGTTGCTCAGACTTCAATATCCTCAATAACATGAGGGTATATCCTCAATAGGGCTTCCCAGGTGGCACTAGCAGTAAAGAACTCGCCTACCAATATAGGAGACATAAGAGACATGGGTTCAATCCCTGGGTCAGGAAGATTCCCCTGGAGGAGGGCGGCAAACCACTCCAGCATTCTTGCCTAGAGAATCCCGAGGACAGAGGAGCCTGGTGGGCTACAGTCCAAAGGGTTGCAAAGAGTTGGACACAACTGGGGTGACTAAGGACAAAGCATAATATCCTCAATAACGTGAAGGTATTAAAAGTAGGAGAAGCTTTCAAGGATTTCTAATACAACATTCTAAAAATCCTAAATTCCATCCAAAGTTCATTCATTCACACACAAACACTTACTGAAAGCTTACAATGCATCAATATCACCATTGGATTCACAAGGAAACTTAAATACATCCCTGCAGTATTGCTTTAGTAATCTTTCTCACTCTTTAAATAAACTAGATACTTTTTAGTTACAGAGTGAAAAACTGAAGCCCAGGCCAGTGAAAAAGCTATGATGTCCAAGTTAGTTTAGAACCAGTCATAAAACCAACTCACTTCCAACTGAAGTCTCCTAGAAGAGCAAAGAAACCACGTTTCCCTGGGCCTTCTGGACTTGAAAATCATAAGGAATCTGGTTTTTTTTTTTCCTAATGTTTATACCTTGATAGTCATTTTCCCCTATTTAGAAAAGTAGAGGAGTTTTTTTTTTCCCTCAAAAGGCCAGTTGTTAGAAGAAGGGAACTTCTTCAGCTTGATAAGGGGCTATCTACAAAAATCTATAGCTTTTATAATATTTAATGGTAAAAGACTGAAACCCTTCATATTAAGATCACGAAAAACACAAGGATGCCTGCTCTTACAACTTCCATTCCACACTGTACTAGAAATTCTGGCAAGTGAAATCAGGCAAGAGAAAGAAATAAGAGGCATCCAGTTGGAAAAAGAAAATAAAACTATCTCTATTAGCATATGATATGATATTAAACAGTGAAAAGCTTAAAGAATCCAGGCCAAAAAAAAAAGAAAAAAAAAACTATTAGAGCTAATAAATTAGTTCAGCAAGGTTGCAGGATGTAAGGTGAATAATAAAAGGTCTGTTGTATATCAGCAATGAAAAAAAATCTTAAAATGGAATTAAGAAAATTCCATTTACAATAGCAATAAGAATAAAACATTTAGCAATAAATTTAATTAAAAAAAGATGTATATTGAGAACTACAAAACATTACTGAAAGAAATTTTAAAAGAGCTAAATAGGTGGAAAGACGCTTTCTATTTGTGTACTGGAAGACTTATATTGTAAAGATGGCACTATTCCCCCAAATGATTAATAGGTACAATGCAACCTCTGTCAAAATCCCAGGTATCTTTTTGCAGAAATGAAAAAATTGATCGCAAAACTCATATGAAAATACAAAGGACTTGGTCAAAACAATCTTAAAAGAGAACAAAGTTGGATGACTCACACGTCTTGATTTTAGAACTTCCTACAAAGTTATAGTAATTAAGAGGGTATGGTATAAAGACAGAAACATAGATCAAGGGAACAGAACTGAAAGTCTAGCAATAAACCTATACATTTATATGTCAATTGATTTCTGATAGGGTATCAAAATTATTCATTGGGGAAAAAATAGGTTTATCAACAAATAGTACTAGGACAATTGAATATCCATATGCAAAATAATGAATTTGGACCACTATCTCATACTATACACACAAATTAATACAAAGTGGATCACAGATCTAAATGTAAGAATAAAACTATAAAACTCATCAACTATCAAAAAAGTAAAAGTACAACTCAAATGATGAGACAAAATATTTGCAAGTCAAAATATCTGATGAGCCTAGTATCCAAACTACATAAAGAACCCATATAACTCAACAATAAAAAGACAAATAACCCAATTTTAAAATGGCAAGAAATTTGAACAGGCATTTTTTAAAAAAAAATATACAAATAGCCTGATATTTCAAATAGTAGAGCAACACACTTTAATCTGAGGGCCCAGGATTCAAGTCCCTTTCCAGGGGCCAAAAAAATATATAAACAAAATAAAATTTTAAAAAGAAGATGATATACATATAGACAATAAGCACTTGAAAAAAGTGCCTAACATCATTAATCATTAGCGGAATGTAAATTAAAACCACAATGATATATTATTCCAAAGAAAAAAGGAAAATAAGTATTGGCAAGGATGTGGAGAAACTGAAATCCTCCTACATTACTGCTGACAAGGTCTAATGGTGCAGCCAATTTGGAAAACAGTGTGACAAGTCCTCAAAAGGTCAAACAGAGTTTTACCATATACTCCAGCAATTCCATTATTAGATATATACCCAAGAAAATTGAAAACAGATTTTCAAACAAAAACTTGTACATGAATGTTCATAGCAGCAATATTTACAATAGCTAAAAATGGAGAAAACCCAAATGAGTATTGACTGATATACAGATAAATATATGGTATGTATATACAATGGAATATCATTCAGCCATGAAAGGAGTGCTACAATATTCAGGAACCTTGAAAACAGTAGGCTAAGTGAAAAAAGTTTGATACAAAAGGCCACATACTGGATGATTTCATCTACATGAAATGTCTAGGATAGAAAAACCCGTTGAGACAAAAAGTAGGTCAATGGTTGCCAGGGACTAAGGGTCAGGGGAAATGGGGAGTGACTCCTAACAGCTATGGTTTTTCTCCACTGTGTGAAAATGCTCTGGGATTACAGAGTGGTGATGTTTACACAACTCTGTGAATATACTAAAGGTCACTGAATCATACATTTTAAATTGGTGAATTTTATAGCAATCTGAATCATATCTCAATAAAAAAAGGTCAGTTATAAAAATAATTTCTATTCAACATTAATAAAAACTAAAAGAGTAAAAAGTTGCCTATTTTTTTAAAGTTTATGTTTTTGTCAAGGAAAGAGATTTTGTTTTCATTTCTACCAGCTGATCAGGAGACTAATATTAATTAAGATCATACCCAATGACTAAACCAGCAAATGGTAATGAAGGCCAGGAAATTTTGAAAATATTGTTTCTGAGAAATGCGATTGTCTTAGTTTGAGTTTCCCCAGAAACATATCCTAAAACAAAGATTTATGCGCAAATGGTCTATTAGGGAAGTGAAGGAAATACCAGCAGGGGAGCAGGAAAGTGAGTCAGGGAAGGGAAGGCAGCCAATGAAGTTTGCATTATCAAGCAAATCACCACAGAGGGGAGAGCTTGATCCTATTGGGGAACCCTGTGAGCCTGTGTAAATTGTGTTTCAGAGTCACCTCACCCCCAGGGACAAGAGTTGGGATATTCATGCTGCAATTCTTGTCCCTGGGTGAGGGTTAGTTCCTCCAGCAGCAAGAGAAAGCCCTCAAGCAAAGAGACCTGGATGCTGGTAGTTGTAAACTGGGCAGGCTTGCACTGAAGTGGAAAGGCCCAAGGAGATATGAGGACCTGGATTAGAGTTTTCACTTCAGCACTTGGGACAAGCTACCCAGTTTTCCGAGACGCATTTCCTTATATGCAAAATATGGGAGGGACGGGGTAAAAACATACATCTCAAGGAGTGTTGTGAGGATAAGACAACATATATGAATCTTAGTAGGTCTTTTAATTTTTAAAATTTTATTTAAAAAATATATAGATGACAATAATACACTGAATAAAGATAACCTGTAAAGTTGGAATGACGTCTTGCTAATCTTCTTTGCTCACTGAGCTCTTGAATGATGGATATAACCCAGGGGCTCTGCCAGATTTTCTTGAAAGAAGATTCAGTTTTGTTCATCCATCTATAAACATACAGAGTCGTGTGGCAAAGACAGCTTTATGTTTATCAAAATGTGTTTCCTCTTCTTCCTGGGCTCACAGATTACTTTCCTAAAACTCCCTTGTATTTAGGGGAGGCCATGTGACTAAAATGTGTTCCATTACCAGGCTTGCTCCATAAGTGCCATAAGCCCTGTCCTGTGTTCTTTCACCTCTTCTGATTGAATGAAATGGAAAAAATTGCCAAGGTGAATTTGGAAGCCACATGTTAAAGATGGCAGAGGGTGGATTTCTGGATGGCCAACCTGATCTCCTTTCCTGTACTGTGATATGTGCAAGAATGCTTGATAATTGTATTAGGTTCTTCTTGTTGTTGTTGTTGTTGCTTAGTCAGTCAGTTGTATCTGACTCTTTTGCGACTCCATGGACTGTAGTCCACCAGTCTCCTCTGTCCATGGGATTTCCCAAGCAAGAATACTGGACTGGGTTGCCATTCCCTACTCCAGGGGATCTTCCTAATCCAGGAATTGAACCTGCATCTCCTTCATTGGCAGGCAGATTCTTTACCACTAAGCAACCTGGGAAGCCAAACCACTATAAATTTGGGGGTTTATTTGTTGAAACAGCTACCGTTACCTTAATATATTAAAAAGATTTTCACTGGGGGTTTTGGATTAACAGTTGATTAATAAGGTTTCACTAAGCAGAACCAAATTTTTCAAACATTCTGATTAACTATAGTTGTATTGGAAGGACTTATAACCAGATAGGGTACTGTCATATGTAACCAGTGTGTTATGAATTCAGTTCGTAAACAGCAGGCTTTCAAAAGCAGCCCACCAACTGGAAAATGCATCATCTCTTTTGGCTAGCCTTAGGGAGAGAGAGCAGGGGATCATGACCCCATCACATCAAATATTTTCTACCTGAGAATCTTCATCCTTAGGCATCTCTAAGGTGATGGTAGGTAGGAGGTATCAGACATATTTTGTGTAGAAGGCCATTTGGGGTGAGACATTTCTTCTTTACTGAGCTAATGAAAGATCAACTGAGAGAAATAATTGAGACTCTGCTTTGCTTTGTTTACTTTTTGCTTATTAATTAGTTCAAAAAGATAATAAATACCACCTCTGTTCCCATTATCTATTGTTGAATAACAAACTACCCCCAAGTTAGTAGCATAGAGTAGCCCTTTTATTATGCTTCTAGACTCTTTGGAATTCAGACAGGGCACTGTGGGAATCGCCTGTTTCTCTTGTTGCTCCAAGATGTCTGAAAAGTCAGGTAGGGAGACTGAATGGCTGGATGTTGGAACCATCTCCAGGTAGAGGCTTCCTTCTTCACATGCTTGGCTTTCAGGCTGGGATGACTTGATGGTTGGGCTCAGGTGGGGCTGTTGACTGCCTGGGTTTCTCACAGGATAGTTGGATTTGGCACCTGGCAACTTGGGCTCTTCCAGAGACCAAGGCATGCAGTGTAAGTCCTGTTACGAACCAGCAGTAGAAGTCACAGTGCGTCATATCCATCATAATTTTTAGCCTAAGAGTCCCAAAGCCACCCAGATACCAGGAGAAAGGGCACAGATATTAATTACCTCTAGATATGCTGAATGTCAGATATTGGCCACTGTTTTAACACATCCATGATTTCTAATTCCACAAATATAACTGCTATCAATATTTTGGCTTGTTACCATCTTTTAAAATCGCCAAATATTAAAAAATGAAAGAAAAAATTTTGGTATAATTTTGTATACCAGTCTTTCATTTTTAACCCAATGTCCTGAGCACTTCTTCATGTCATTAAAAATTCTTCAAAGAGTACACAATGTTCTACAGCAAGAATGTATCATAATTTTATTGTTCCATTCTTTGTGTGACATTTGACTTTATAAGTGACATGAATACCTTCACTAACCCGAGTTACAAATATTCAGGTCTAATTTTTTTCTTCTTTGTAAAAGTTGAAGTATAATTTACATACAGTACAGGGAACAAATTTTATGTGTACAGATTAATGAATTTTTACTCATGTCTATGTACTTGAAACACACACAAATATAGGTATAGAACATTTTTATCACCTGGAATTTCCCCTGAAATCCTGTCCCTGTCACCTTCTTCTACCCAGACGTAATCACTATTATAACTTCTATCTTCATTAAGTAGTTTTGCCTGTTGTTGAATTTCTCATAAAAAATGGAAGTATATGTACTATTTTTGGTATTCTTTCATTCACATAAGTCTTTGAAATTCACTCATGTTGTTGCATGTACATAGCTTGTTCTTTTCTTATTGCTGAGATATTTCATTGAGTGAATATACCATGATATATTTATTCATCAGCAGAGCTGACGGACATTTGGTGTTTTCTGTTTGAGCTATGATGTGATAAAGGGGTTACATTCTTGTATATCATTATTTGTGGACACATTTACTTAGTACTTTTGGAACTGAATTCCACCTAAAAGTGGAATTTCTGGTTCTTAGAGTAGCTGTATATGTACCTTTAGTGGTTACTACTCAACTGTCTTACAAACTATTTAAACTAATTTACATTCCCATAAGCTATATAAGGGCTTCCCTGGTGGCTCAGATGGTAAAGAATCTGCCTGCAATGTGGGATACCTGGTTTTGATCCCCCTCAGGAAGATCCCCTGGAGAAGGGAATGGCAACCCACTCCTGTATTCTTGTCTGGAGAATTCCATGGACAGAGGAGCCTGGCTATAAGCTATAGTCCACAGGGTCATAAGAGTTGGATATGACTGAGTGACTAACACACCCACACAGACGCAAGCAATGTAAACTAATTTACATTCCCATAAGCAATGTAAGGGCTTCCCTGGTGGCTCAGATGGTAAAGAATCCACCTGCAATGCAGGACATGTGCACTTGATCCCTGAGTTGAAAAGATCCCCTGGAGCAGGAAATGGCAACCCACTCCAGTATTCTTGTCTGGAAAATCCCATGGACATAGGAGCCTGGTGGGCTACAGTCCACGGGGTCACAAAAGAGCTGGACATGACTAAGACATTAAACAATAACAACAAGCAATGTGTAAAAGTTCCAGGGGCTCCATTTCCTTGACAACACTTGGTATTTCCAGTTTTTACAATTTTAGTCATTCTAATGAGTATCAACTGCTATTTTACTGTGGTTTTCATTTTCATTTCCCTGATGATTAATACTACTTAGTACTTTTCCCACATGCTTATTAGTCATTTGGATATCCTCCTTTATGAATTGCTTGCTGAAGTCTTTTGCTAGTTTTAAACTGTAATCTTATTTTTACTTTTTAAATTTATTTGTAGGCCTATATTCAAATATATTTGGTATATTTGTTTTTCTTGATGAAGTCTTTTGATGATTAAAAATTCTTAAACAATTCCAGCTTATTAACTTCTTATGATTAATGGTTTTTGTATCCTGTTTAAAAAATCTTTACCTATCCCAGGATCATTAGCATGTACATACCATTTTTTCCTCTAGAAATTTTCATCTTTAAGTATATATTTTGCACTAATTTTTATAGCTGGTGTGAATAATGATTAAGGTTTCTTTAAAAAAATACAGATATGTATTCCAGTATCATTTATTGAGTGAGCGAACTGTTCTCCACTGAATTGAAAAAGGACCTTTTTCATAAATCAAATGACTATATACACAAAGGTCTATTTACGGCCCCATTCAGTTCCATCAATTCATTTGTCTATCCTGTGGAACCAACACATTATCTTAATTACTATAACTTTATGTAATATTCCAGGAAGTGAGGTGGGGGGGGGGGTGGTGCTAGAGACTGAGTTCTGCCTTGTGACTAATGATTCAATCATTCATGCCTACATAATGAAACCCTGAGAAGACTCTGGATGCCAAGGCTTGGGTGAACTTCCGGTTGGCAGCCACACTTCAGTATGCTGGGTGATGTGTCTTGAGGATAAGAAAACTTCATGTTTGAGACCTTCCTAGACCTCATCATATATGTCTCTTCATTTGGCTCATCCTTATTTGTATCCTTCATAATAAAACTCTAATAAAAATTGAAGTACTTTCCTGAGTGATGTGTGTCATTCTATCAAATTACCAAACCTAGGAGGATAGTGGGAGCCCCTGAATTTGTATCCAGTTGTTAAGAAGTGTGAGTGGTCTGGAAACCCTGGAGCTTGCAGCTGGTGTCTGAAGTGAGGGGAGTTTTGTGGAGAACTGAGCCCTACACGTGTGAAGTCTGCACTAACTCTGGGGTAGTCCACATCAGAATTGCATTGCAGCCACGTGCAATGTTAAGGATTGGCTTTTTTTTTTTTTTTAAAGAACTGAGCCCTTTTTTATTACACAATGCCTCTTTAGCACTGATAAGTTCCCTTGTTATGAAGTTGGCTTTGTCTGGAATCAATATGGCTACTCCAGACTTTCTTTGATTAGTATTAGCATGCTCTTTCTCCCTTCCTTTACTTTTAATCTATCTGTGTCTGACTTTCTTGTTGACAGCAAATAGTTGGGTGTTGTTTTTCTGTTAAATCCCCTCTGAAATCTCTTTTAATTGGTATATTTAGACCACTGACAAACTGATTACTCACAGGGAGTGCAAGTATCTTGAAACAGCATATTTCCAATTCCTCTCTCCTGTTCCTTTTAATATTGCTTTCATTCATTTCACTTATACTTAGGACATAATCACTCAATACACTGTCACTACTGTTATTTTGAACAAACTGTTATCTGTTAGATCAATTAAAAATAAGAACGATCAAAGATTTTATTTTACTTTATTTTTCCTCTAAAGCTCCTTCTTAAAAAGTAGATCTGAATTTCTGACCTATGTCATTTTCCCTCTCTCTGAAGAATTTTTAACATTTCCTTCATGGCAGGACTACTGGCAACCAGTTCCCTTAATATTTGTTTGTCTGAGAAAGTTAGTATTCCTCCTTTACTGTTGATGAATGATTTCACGGGATACAGAATTCTAGATTTGTAGGCTTCTTCACCACTTACGTTTAAAACACTTCACTCTTTCTTCTTGCTTGTATGCTTTCTGAAGAGAAGTCTGATGTAATTTTTATCCTTATTCCTCTGTTCCTCTGTTGGTAAGTTGTTTTTGCTTCTCACTTTCAGCATTTTCTCTTTGCCTTGATTTTCTATAGTTTAACATACTATCTTTAGATACAGTTGTTTTTTTCCCCTTTGGTATTTATCATACTAAGCATTTTTTGAGCTTTCCAGATCTGTGGCTTTGTGTCTGCCATTAATTTGGAAAATTCTCAGTCATCACTACTTCAAATATTTATTTTGTCTTCTCTTGTTTTTATCCATCTAGTATTCCCATTAAATTGTACATTATTATACATTTTGTAATAGTCCCATAGTTCTTAGATTCTGTTCCATCTTTTCTTTTTTCTCCTTCAAAAATTTCAGTTTTTGAAGTTTTATTCACAAGCTCACTGACATTTTCCATGACCATGTCCAAGCTGCTAATAAGTCCAACAAAGACATTCTCCATTTATTTCACAGTTTTTGATTACTAGTATTCCCTTTTGATACTTAGAGCTTCAATATCTCTGCTAATATAACCCATCTGTTCTTGTGCAATGTCCACTTTACCACTAAAACCCTTCACATATTAATCATAGTTATTTTAATTCAAATCTCTGCATGTCTGTTTCTGGTTCTGATATTTGTTTTATCTCTTCAGATTTTCAGGACTTTTTCCCCTTTAGCTTTCTTTCTAATTTTTTTTTTTTAATTGAAAGCAGACATGATATACTGGCTAAAAGGAACTGATTTACATAGGCCTTTAGTATAAAGCCCTTATATAGTATAAAGTTTTATGTCTCTCTGACCAGGAGTTAGGTGGTATTCAAAATTTGCTGTAACTGTGGTGTTTGCTAGTGTCCTTATTTTTGTATCCCTCATTGTTTGAGAGTTTTCCTACAGACTTCTTAAATAGGATCTGAGGCCTATAGTTCTTTTAGCTGTAATTTCTGTTCTACTATTACACAGAAACTGGATTGATGTGGTAGTACAGTATGTGTGTGGACGGAAGGGGAAGAGTTTTCTATAGTCCTATAATTAGATTTTAGTCTTGTAGTGAACATGAGTTGGGTATTTCCCTTTCCCCAAGGTGGTTAGGCTTTGGTAAAACCTCAGTAGATTAGGTATTTGTAAATTAGTTTCCCTTGAGGGTAGGCCTTGTTGAGGAGAACAAGAGCTCTGGATATATTTCAAAATGGCTACACTTCTGTTCTCCCTGCTGGAAGCATGAGGGCATGTTTCTCTAGTCTTCATAGTGACAAACTTATAAGACTCTTGAAGATAAAAGTGACGAATGGGTGGAAGCCAACCTAAAAGTGGGCTTTCCCAAAGTTTTTAACTGTCACACTTGTCTATACTGAGTCAGGAGCAATTTGTCAGTAAAGTTCAAAATATTCCTACCAATGTTGGCTGCAGTGAAGGATTTCTGTTCTAAGAGCTATGACTTTCTATATCCACTTGCCTGTTGGTCCAATTTTCAGGGCAGCAATTTCTCCTATGACTCCAATTCTCTGATGGCTCTAGGAAGAATTGTTGATTTTCACTTGGCTTAGCTTGACTGTCATAAGTACAGGACTGACAACTTCCAAGTTCATTACATGTTAGACCAGAAAACAGAAGTCCACCAGATATACTTTTAAAACTTAAATTAAGATATTGAGCCCTTATGTCCATAGTAGTGGGAGGTAGTATTTCTTTATTTTGGAACCCCTGGCTGTATTATCCTAGAATTCCAGGGTATAGTCTAGTTAGTTGAGCTTTCCTCCCACAGGGAGGAACTACAAAATCTAATCAATCCATTAACAGATTTCCCTTTTTATTCTTTATTTCTATTTTACCAATGCAGGAGCCACAGGAGATATGGGTTTGATCCCTGGGTCAGGAAGATCCCGTGGAGAAGGGAATGGCAACCAACTCCAGGATTCTTGCCAGGATATTCCCATGGACAGAGGAGCCTGGGGGGCTACAGTCCATCGGGTTGCAAAGAGTCGGACATGAGTGAGCCCTCATGCATTACTACAATGACTGTGTTAGAATGTGTCACCATTGAGAAGTCCTGGTTCTCTGAGGCCAATGCATCATGGCCTTCTACTGCCATGATGCCTACTGATTGTCCTCTGACCTCAGTGGCATGTTTGTCTACAAGTGCTCCACCTCTGGGTTCCTGGGATTATAACTGCCCTCTTCATACATTTAGCCAAAGCCCCAAAGTGAAGCAGTCATGCCAAGCTAGGGTAGGTCATTTAATAGAGGTATCTACAAACCCCTGTCTTCATGGTGAATTTCCTCTCACTTGAGCTTTCTTTCCTATAATAAGCTCACTCAGGACCAGCTCAGTCTATCTTTTCTTTTTGCCAGCAAAAGGGAAGGGATTGGGTCTGATCCACTGATTTGCTCACTTGCTATCCGGAGACTAGTTCTGTGTTCCAAGAGGTAAAGAAAGAGGCAGCATAGTTAAGGCACCTGTGCTCTTGGTTTGCACAGACCTAGAAACATCTGGGAATTTATATCCTGCATTTCCCACAAAAAGAGGCCCTTTACCAATAGAGAAAACCCCGTTCTCTCGCCTGAGACTGGACAATTGAGACATGTAATGAGTACTCCTAGGGGCCCCTGCAGAGTCAGGGTG
Source organism: Muntiacus reevesi (assembly GCF_963930625.1). Classification (NCBI taxonomy): domain Eukaryota; kingdom Metazoa; phylum Chordata; class Mammalia; order Artiodactyla; family Cervidae; genus Muntiacus; species Muntiacus reevesi. Next base: position 97,878,752 of record NC_089250.1, read on the forward strand.
CAGCCACCTCATATCCTTGGTTTCCCTCCTTTCCTTGTCCTGCTTCTTCCACATCCTCACCTGTCTTTCTGGAAGCACTTCTCTAGTCAACCATTTCCCTATGGCTTTCTCTCAGAGTCTGCTCCTGAGACTCTGAGAGAGTTCAGCTTAAGACACCAACAGAAGTTTCCAGCTGCTGACCACTTTTTGGTCTCACATTTTCCCCTAATATACTCCAAAGTCACTTGCTTCCCCCAGGTGAAGTGGCTGACATTTAAATGGCAGTTGCTCATACAAATAAATAAAGTCTCTATTCCTGCCAAACCACATTCTTCACTATTGGTTATTTCCAATCTTTTTAGTTATCATGTTTTCTTGTGACTTTAGAGGCCTGAAAAGGTCAGGACCCACAGTAGGCAAGTAATTCATTTGATCAACCACTGTATTTAAGGAAGCTTGCTTGAATATTTACTCTAAAATCAGTTAAGACTTTTCTGTTTTAAAAAGTGTTCAGCAGCTTTATTGAGACCTAACTGACGTACAATAACTGCGCATATTTAATGTATATAATTTTATAAGTTTTGACATCTGCACACACCCATGAAACCACTATTGCAGTCAACACTGAGCATATGCATCACCTCCATGTCTCTTCATTCCCCTTTATAATGTCTCCCTTCCACTCCTCTCACCTCTCTCCCAAGTAGCCATTAACCTGCTTTTTATCAGGACATATTAATCTGCATTTTCTAAAAATTTATATTAATAGAATCGTAGACTATGTACTCTTTTTGTTGCTGTTGGAATTTCAACTCAGTGTGGAATTTCACACTTAGCATAATTATTTTGAATTTAATCTATGTTGGTACTTGTATCAAAATTCATTCCATGTAATTGCTGAGTAGCATTCTGTTGATAGGTTCACCTGTCAGGACACTTGGGGTTGTTTCCAGTTTGGGGCACTTACAAATAAAGTTGCTATCAACATTCATTCGTATGTCTTTGTATGAACATGTGCTTCCTTTTTGCTCTTGGGTCAATGCTTACACATGAAATACTTGGATCACATTGCTGCTAAATGTGTAATTTCTTAAGAAACTACAAAAATTCTTTCAAAAGTGGTTATGTCATTTTATATTCTCAATTTAGTTCAGTTGCTCAGTCGTGTCCGACTTTTTGTGACCCCATGGACTGCAGCACACCAGGCCTCCATGTCCATCACCAACTCCCGGAGTTCACCCAAATTCATGTCCGTTGAGTCGGTGATGCCATCCAACCATCTCATCCTCTGTGGTCCCCTCTCCTCCTGCGTTCAATCTTTCCCAGCATCAGGTTTTCCAATGAGTCAGTTCTTCGCATCAGGTGGCCAAAGTATTGGAGTTTCAGTTTCAACATTAGTCCTTTCAATGAACTCTTCGGACTGATCTCCTTTAGGATGGACTGGTTGGATCTGCTTGAAGACCAAGGGACTCTCAAGAGTCTTCTCCAACACCACAGTTCAAAAGCATCAATTCTTTGGTGCTCAGCTTTCTTTCTAATCCAACTCTCACATCCATATATGACCAATGGAAAAAGCATAGCCTTGACTAGATGCATCTTTGTTGGCAAAGTAATGTCTCTGCTTTTTAATACCCTGTCTAGGTTGGTCATAACTTCCTTTCCAAGGAGTAGACGGCTTTTAATTTCATGGCTGCAGTCACCATCTGCAGTGATTTTGGAGCCCCCAAAAATAAAGCCTGCCACTTTTTCCACTGTTTCCCCATCTATTTGCCATGAAGTGATGGAACTGGATGTCATGATCATAGTTTTCTGAATGTTGAGCTTTAAGCCAACTTTTTCACTTTCCTCTTTCGCTTCCATCAAGAGGCTCTTTAGTTCTTCTTCACTTTCTGCCATAAGGGTGGTGTCATCTGTATATCTGAGGTTATTGATATTTCTCCTGGCAATATTGATTCCAGCTTGTATTTCATCCAGCCCAGCATTTCTCATGATGTACTCTGCATATATTCTCAGCAATATATGAATTTTCACTAAATCTTGATATGGTTGGTTTTAATAATTTCAATTTAATTGTAATTTAATAGATGTGTAATAGTATTTCATAATGATTTCAATTTTCATTTTTTAATTGAAGTATAATTGATTTATAATATTACAACAGTTTCAGGTGTACAATGCAGCAATTCAATCTTTTTACAGATTATACTCCATTTGAAGTTATTATAAAACTATGGCTATATTTCCCTGTGTTGTACAATGTATCTTGGTTGCTTATCCATTTTATACGTAACAGTTTGTGTCTTTTAATCTGCTACCCTGAATTTGCCCCTCCCCACTTTCCTATCTCCACTAGTAACCTATCTCCACTTAACTTCAGTTAAGGCTTTCTGACTTCTCCTTTCCCAGCATCTTTTTTGCTCTCCCAGTGTCTTAATTCAGGCAAAAATGCCATCTACCTCTTCCAATGCAGTCAAAATCTATTCCTGAGAAAAGATTAAGCCAGCCAGTGGGGGAAAGGCAGTTTCTACTTTTCTTTTCTCAGAGAGGAATGGGGAGGGGGGATACTAGGATATTTAAAATATACCCTTTCCCTCCATAATAAAAAGTTTTGGATGTTGGTCAAGGCATTTCAGAGGTCAGACAACTGGTAGGAAGAGAATTTTGAAGAATAGGGGGCTATTGAAGATAACCCCTGGCATCTGTCCCTGGTAAGTCAAAGTCAGCAGTAGGTAATTCCTTATTTACAGAGTTCATTGAAGAATCACAGTGGAAAGGGGAAGAACTCTCTCTAGATGGACCTCCCTCCACCTCCTTCTCAGTACCACACCTGGTGCTTATGAGAGCTCAGGAGGAGGTGACTTCGGGTTCAGCTCAGCAGCAGAAGTGACCAGGGGAAGTCTACATGGTGTGCTGGACAAGACGTCAGGTTCAGCAGAAAATGACCTTGGTTAAAAATTCTGGCTTTGCACCTGCCTTTCTGTGTGACCTCAAGAAAGTCACTTAACCTCTCTAATGCTCCAATTCCCTGACTGTAAACAAAGATAATGATACTAATCTCCAAGAACTGTTATAAAGTGTAGAAATGATATCAAACATGTACTAAAATGGCTGGTACCAAATAAACACCTGAAGAATATTAATCCCTTCCACCCCCCACCTCCCATACTACAAGGTTCAGTAAATGATATTGCGTTTATCTGAGTCATCATTCTGCTTTCTTGGTTCAGAAAGTGAACCCCAATTAACTCCCCAAATTAACCTTCCAGAACATCAAAATTAGAAGTTACTTTTCTATCACCTTGTTCAACCCATCCATTTTGCAGGTGATGAAACTGAGGCCTTGAGGGTTTAGGACACTGTTCAAAGCCTCCTGTTTCTCCTCTACTGCTTTTTACCCTACACCTTGTTAATTATCAGCTTTTTGAGCTCTATGTTTACAAATTCTGACTAATGTTTAGCTCTTTGTAGTTCCAATATTATTTTGTGAGGTGTTGCCATATGGGATAATTTCAGGTCTCTGGCACAGGTCTTCACAAAGGACAATGCTGCAGATTCTTCACATCTCTCCAGAAGGCGAAGTTCATAGGTGGTCAGTGCCAGACACTTCCTTCCTGAGAGGTCTATTCTCTGGACATATTCATCCTCTGGCAGAAAAGCAATCTCCCATGGCCATGGTGGTGAAGCTGGAGGAAAGAGTCTCACAGAGGCTGGAACAGCTCTGTTGGCTTCCTGGCATTTAGTGGGTGACTTTGTCAAACACTTGTGCTCTCAGGAGGTGGCCTCTCTCTGTCTCAGTCCCAGGGTCTGTGGGCGCCCCAGAGATCCATAGCAGAATCTTCAAGGCCAAAGACCTCAAGTAACTTGGGAAACTCCCTCGCCAACCAGTTCACTCTTTTCTGCAAAGAAGCCCCACCAGTATCCAGGGCCCACTGGTTCCTCCTTGAGGACTAAAATTATGAAAACAGCCCCACCAGAACACAAGAGGGCCTAGAAGCTTTCCAAAGAGTTGTCCCTACAGTGTGGAATTCAGTGAGTTCCACCATGGTGAACAGGATAGATGTGACTGAAACCCCCTTGGATCTTTGTCAAACCACAGCACCCCACTGCAGCATTACCCTCCTCCCCGCACCAACCCCCCTCCTTGCTTCTGGGATAACCTTGTGAGATTTCAAACTCTTAAATGTTGGCAGGTAAGGTTAGGTAGACACACTAGAATCTGGTTTGAGGTGGGTGCCAGAGGACAGATTTGAAGACTCCCCATATGATTCTGACGAGTTGCCCCCACCTACCAGGTTTAGATTTAGCAAATAAAAACACGACACCCAGTTTAATGAGACTTTTGGATAAATAGTGAATACCTTTTAGTATAAGTATGTCCTATGCAATATTAATAGGGCTTCCTAGGTGACTCTGTGTGGGAAGAATCCACCCGCCAATGCAGGAGCTGTAGAAGACTCAGGTTCAACCCCTGGGTCATGAAGATCTGGAGAAGGAAATGGAAACCCACTCCAGCATTCTTGCTGAGATAATCCCACAGACAGAGGAGCCTGGTGGGCTACAGTCCATGGGGTCGCAAAGAGAGTTAGACATGACTGAGCGACTGAGCTTGAGCTCCATGTGATATTAAAGACATACTTACTCTAAAAATGCTCTATTGTTTATCTGAAATTCAAATCCAACCAGGCATTATGCTTTTTATCTGGCAACTCTCCCACCCTCTCCACCCTCAAACAAGAAAGTGACATTTTCAAATACCATCCTAAAAAAAATACATTCACTGTCAAAAGTTCAGAAAAATATAAAAAATTAAATAAAATCCAGTCATAATTTTACCACCCAGAGTTGTTAGCATTTTGGTCTATTCCTTGTCTACACACACAGAAACACACACACACACACACACACTTGTGTGTGTGATTTATTGTCATTTATATACTTTTGAAATTTGGATTATACCAAACATCCAAATATTCCCAGCTCAGCATGTAGGGGAGGGAAAGCAACAGATCTCAGACCCCTCCATTCTGGCAGACAGCAATTAGCTACCAGATGCTTGATGGCAAACACCCTACCCCAAGGCAGACCCACAGGAGGGATTCCAGGAATGCTTGTTGATTAAGCGAATGAGTAAATGAATGAATCTCTGTAGAATCTGTGAGCACCTTAACCCAAGCACAATATCCACATTTCCATTGAAAACCTTCTGATGAATAGGAGAGGTGCTGCTTGCACTTCAGTGAAGAGTTGATAATTTAAAGCTCAGCCTTCTGGCCCTGATGCTGAACATAGGCCAAGTCCTGATTTTGCTTTAAACTTCACAAACAGTATCAGTACCAGGTCCCACAGTTAAGTACTACAGACACAGAAATGAATAGGATAGAGCAATTACTTTCATGTGAGATCATATTTGTGTGTGTGGTGGTGGTGGGGGGGGGAGACAGATAATGAGAGAAAGTAAATAAACAAACAATTTCATACGGTGATAAAAAAGAACCAAAACCATTGCAGCCATACAGCATATTGGTCACAATAACATGATCCAACCATTTGACAGTCAGCATTAATGTGACTTCCCTTGTTACTTCCCTTGTGGCTTCCCTTCCCAAGCACTTCCTTTGTGGCTCAGCTGGTAAAGAATCCGCCTGCAATGAGGGAGACCTGGGTTCAACCCCTGGGTTGGGAAGATCCCCTGGAAAGCAAACAGCTACCCACTCCAGTATTCTGGCCTGGAGAATTCCATGGACTGTATAGTCCATGGGGTCGCAAACAGACACAACTGAGCGACTTTCACTTCACTTCATTAATGTGACAGCAACATTCCAGAAAATTCCAGCCCAAAATACAGAGTTGCAAACGATGTTACTGTTTGTTTTAGGATTCCTGAAAAATCCATTTATCTGAACAACACACTCTTCAACTAATGTCTCAGGACAAGCCAACTTGTCTATTTACTCTTCAAGGCCCCTGCAAAGGTCTCACCTAGCTATGTTCATCAGTCCTACACTAAGACACCACAAACTGCCCAGTTCCAGTCAGGACTCCATGCTGAAAGATCCAGCTTAAACTAGACCCTTAAAATCTCAATACTCCACCCTGACCTCCACCTTCTAAGAAGTTCCTACAATTCCATCAAAGTGATGATATCCTTTATTGCTTTGTGCAGTCAGCAGGCCACTGCAGTAGTCTGTGTAGGAATCAGCAGTTCACATGAGTGGTATGAAGTAAAAGAAGTAGAGCCATTCAATGTATAGTGATGGAGGTGGGGCTGGCAGTGGTGGTACTTTCATTTAGATGAAAGTCTCTGAAAAGTGGTAATATTGAGGTGAGATCTGAATGAAGGGAAGGATCTGGCCTTGCCATATCCTGGGGCAAAACTTTCCAGGAACCAGGAATAATAAAAGAAGGAAATTTGACAGTAGAGCAAAGGAGTTCAGAGAGGTAGAAGGTAGATGGATACCAGATGATACAGCTCATTGCAGGTCAATGGAAGGAGTTTTGATTTGATGCTAAGTATGGCTTTAAAATAAATATCTGGAAGATTTTAAGCAGGAAAACTACATTCTTTCATCTGTCCTTCTGGCCAGTGAATGTTAACTGAGACACTTCCCTTGCCCAGCATTTGTGCACATGAACTGCACTGGAGATTTAAGCTTTCCAGAGAACAGATAGACACAAACAGCCAGTGCGCAGAAGACCAACTCCTGTACATTACAGGAAGTATGAGGAGGACTCGGTGACCCATAAGCCGTAGGACTAGAAGAGTGGCCCTTCCTTGTCATGGTTCTGGTTCCCACAGGCCCAGGTTCAATGTAAGTACAGTTGACTTGATGGCAACCTCTAGTATCTAAGGTCCAGAGAAGGCTATTACAAACTCAGGCTATGGACTCCCCAGGAGCAGGCAGCTCCTTGTTTTTAGCTATGTGCCTCAGGACCACACTCAGTACCTGGGATAGAGTAGGACCTCAATAAAGGTGCTCAACAAGTGTTGGAATAGATGGTCTGCTTTTTAGATATTTATACTCCATCCAATTCCAAAAAGTTATGCAATTGTATACAGTGCTACATATTATTAAAATACAAAAAATAAATGAAAAAATCAGAGGAAGGAAATGTGAAGGTGTGGGGGGAAAAAGTCATGGTTAAAGTTATGCCTAAAAACCCTTAGTGAGTAGTGTTGAACAGAGGTGAATTATGAAGTCTTCTTAGCAGCCAGTGAAAAGAGAAGACCAAATGTCAGTTGCTAGATTCACAGAGATAACATTAAGAACAATGAGAAACCAGGGGCTCAGGAGAAGTCCAGTTCTTTCTTGTATTGAGTCAAAGAAAAATTTTTATGGGTCTTCATAAAGTGCTTTTCTGTGAGATAGTATATTACATCCCTAAAACAATACAGTTTTGAGTTTCAAATGGCTGTTTCTTGAAACACCCCCGGGGAGCACAGTTCAGGCACATCAGAGCCTAATTCGATCAAGGTGACAGGGCCAGGGAGGAGGCAGAGCAAGTAATCCTGCCCCATGGCTTGCTGCTGACTACAAGGTTGAATACCAGAGAGGCAGAGATGGAGGCTGGGGAGCAGGGAGGATGGGGCTGGTTGGGATCTGAGGGTGCTTGAGCCTGGATGGGCCGGGCACTTGCTTGCATCTTGCACACCTCTGGAAAAGAGCAACTCAGAATACAGGAGACACCGTCCCCCTTATTCTCTGCATGGAGTAACTTGCTGCCCTCCTGGAACAAAATGAAGGGGAGGGAGGCCTCCACAGAGGAGGGGTTTGTGGAGGGGGGACTCTTCATGAAGTGCTATAGTAAGCACCTCATATTTCAACTCTGTGAAGAAAGCATCTCTTGGCAGACAAGCTCACAGAATGTGTACAGTGAGTGGCCAGGTCATCCAGAGCCGGCCTCCAGCTCCATCAGGGTCCTCCGCTTCCTGGGCCATAAAAACGTGCTCTTGACTGATGGCTAACATACGAGCTCACAATGGTTTCCTCTGGCTGTGTGTGTGCCCCACTTTACAGCTCCCCTAGAATTATCAGGGGCAGATGCCTCCACTGCTATTGCATACGTACCGACTCTCAGTGGCTTCTTCATGGAAGAGACCATTTGATTTGGAAAAGAAAATCATGGCATATTCAAAACAGAGAAATATTTCTTTCAAGAAATATTATTATTGAATGATTGTAAGCACAGTTTAAGTTCATTGCATTTTCCACCAGATCTGTGTGTGCAGACATGACCTGTGCTCTGATAATGTCAGGCACTTGAAAGTGGAGCTTTACCTTTTGCAAATTTCACTATCAGTGCTTGTGGATAGGAAAGTGGAGGCTCAACAAAGGTTAAGTGATGTCGCCAATGCCACACAGGTGGCTCCTAAATTCTCAACTTTCAAATTCTTAGTTGAGAGCTCTCTGCATGGGAGGATGTCAATGGGGCAACTGGAGCCCAGCAATTCTTCATCCCCCTCCTACCTTCTCCACTTATCTGCTAATGGGATACTCTTAGATTGAGGGCTGTGAGTGCTGCTGCTTCCACAGTCTTAACTGCTATTGCCACTTTGCCCAGATACCCGCTTTTCATGGAAATGCTCTAAACACGTGTGCTTCATAAATGCCTCAGGCACCAACATGGGTTGTGTAAGTTTGCTGAGCCTCAAATCACAAGGTTGGCATTAGAACCCCCTCCTAGTCTTCTGGCCCAGGCTTGTCTGTGACCCTAGACCCATCATCCTTTCTCTTTTCTACACATTACCAATACCACGAGGTTTTATGAGTATTCACATCTGGACCAAGTGAACATGGAGATTTCAAAGCCTCTGGTTGCACATTCTGGTGATGAATATGAGGCAGGAAAGATATTCATAAATTTTCAGGCAATAAGGTCAGGAAAATAAATTCTTTGGAGGACAATAAGAGGTGGTTTAACACAATTACAGAGCTGGATTCAAACTGTTTGCAGTTTAGAATGAAAAGTCAACAGCCTCACACTATCTAGGGTACTCACAATGTTATCAGGCTTCTTCCATCAGTTGTATAATTTAATAATTATTTCAGGCCTAGAAATATATTCTGGCTTCATATTATATGATTTGTTTATGATGCTATTGCATGCAACAGGGAGAAGGGGACAGAGGGCAGGGTAGGGCAAAGACAGTGCCAACCAATGCTGACCCTAAAGAGATTATTCTCAAAGCAAATATCAACTGGAGGTCCACCGCTGAATAAACACACCTAAGTCAGAGAGGGTTGCCTGGTGCTACAAAGGACTATGGAAGAAATAGATTTATAGACATTTTCCAATAGGAGAACACCACAAATATCTATGGGAGACTCAAGGAGAATAAAAAGGACATAAATGCAAGTCAATCAGGGTCCAAAGTATAGGAAAAGAGACACAGGTCCTACCAAAGGACCACAGCATCCAGGCTTGGAACAAGAAGGTTTTGCCTCCTAGTAACCAGAACATTGAAACTCCAATACTTTGACCACCTCATGCAAAGAGTTGACTCATTGGAAAAGACCCTGATGCTGGGAGGGATTGGGGGCAGGAGGAGAAGGGGACGACAGAGGATGAGATGGCTGGATGGCATCACCGACTAGATGGACATGAGTTTGAGTAAACTCCGGGAGTTGGTGATGGACAGGGAGGCCTGGCGTGCTGCGATTCATGGGGTTGCAAAGATTCGGACACGACTGAGTGACTGGACTGAACTGAACTGAACCAGAACATTCTGTTAACCAGATGGGGCCACGCTCTGACATTTATCTATTTGCAGACCCTGATCTCTGAATCTCTTTCTAGACAGCAAATTCCCCAGTGTGATTACTTCCAATATATGAACTCATTTCTGCGCACTTACTCCCAATGGTTGACATCGATTTGTGGCATTAATGAAGTAAGTTCCCAACTATCCTTGTTCATGAGCTATTACCTCAGTATTGATTGTAGTCTTAATTGACAATTACTTGAATGGGCTGGGCTATGCTGAGCTTTTATTAAATTTCCATTGTGATGCTCATTCCTAAATTTCACTCCAATTGTATGACAATATAAACTCCCCACTGTGGCTAACTGAACTGGAAAATTCCACTGGCCATTTCTCAAGTTTGTTTATCCTAGAAAACAAAGATTTTGGTACTGTTAAATTTGATAACAGGATTCTAGACCTCAGTTCTCTGGGAAGAGAACTGTGATTTTGGCCGTGAAAATAAATAAGTTTGTTGAATTATTTTTCCTTCACTCTTATTTCACAGGACATGTGGTATCCAGAGACTTGACTCTTCCCTTCATTGCCTAGAGAAAAGGTGAGATCCATGCTACTGTAAAATTATATTCATTCTTTCATCTTCCTTTCTTTTTTAAAATTAAGGGTGAGGAAGAGACATCAAGGTAGAAGAAACTATGTGGTTTCAGGAAATTTTCATTTTCTTCGGTTTAACCTTGTAAATAGATTTTGCCCCTCTCTCAAAGATACAAAATCTCTGATTTCAAATCTTCTTGAAATAATGATCAAAATATATTAGACCTATCAAAACCCTGTTATAAATGAAAGTTAGAGCTTTGTTACCAAGGACCTGTTAGAAGTTTTTTTTTTTTTAATCATAAATGAGTGTTGAATTTTGTCAAAACCTTTTGGTGTATCTATTGAGATGATCATATGGCTTTTATTCTCCAATTTGTTGGTGTGGTGTATCACACTGAACGATTTGTGGATACAGAAAAACCTTTGCATCCCCTAAAATAAATCCACTTGATCATGGTATATGCTTTTTTAAATGTACTATTGGATTCAGTTTGCTAGTATTTTGTTGAGGATTTTTGCATCTACAAATAATAAATACTGGAGAGGATGTGGAAAAAGGGAACCCTTCTACACAGCTAGTGGAAATGTAAATTGGTACAGCCACTATGGAGAACAGAATGGAGAGTCCTCAAAAAAAAAAAAAAAAAACAGAGTTGACATTTGATCCAGTAATCCCATCCCTGGGCATATATCCAGAAAAAAATATGGTTCTAAAGGAAACATGCACCCCAAGGTTCACCGCAGCGTTGTTCACAATAGCCAAGACATGGAAGCAACCTAAATGTCCATTGACAGAGGAATGGCTAAAGAAGATGTAGTATATGTATACAACAGTGAAATAATGCCATCTGCAGTAACATGGATGGATCTGGACATTCTTGCACCAAGTGAAGTAAGTCACAGAAAGACAAATATCATATATCACTTACTTGTAGAATCTAAAAAAATGATACAAATGAACTTATTTCCAAACAGAAGGAGAATCATAGACTTGGCGAAGGGTTGGGAAGGGACAGTTTGGGATTGACCTATAGTTGTTGTTCACTTGCTAAGTCATGTCTGACTCTTTGTGACCCCAGGGACTGCAGCACACCAGGCTCCTCTGTTCTCCACTTTCTCCCGGAGTTTGCTCAGATTCATGTCTGTTGAGTCAATGATGCTATCTAACCATCTCATCCTCTGCTGCCCCCTTCTCCTTTTGCCTTCATTTTCCCCCAGGATCGGGGTCTTTTCCAATGAATTGGCTCTGCATCAGGTGGCCGAAGTATTGGAACTTCAGCTTCAGAAACAGTCTTTTCAATAAATATTCAGATTGATTTCCTTTAAAAGTGACCAGTTTGATCTCCCTGCAGTTCAAGGGACTCTCAAGAGTCTTCTCCAGCACCACAGTTTGAAACGATCAGTTCTTCTGCACTCTTCCTTATGGACCAACTCTCACATCTGTGCATGACTACTGGAAAAACCATGATACGTACCTACTGCTATATTTAAAACAGATAACCAACAAGGATCTACTGTATTGCACAGGGAACTCTGCTCAACACTCTGTAATGACTTAAATGGGAAAAGAATTTGAAAGAGAATAGACACATATATACGTATAACTGAATCACTTTGCTGGACACCTGAAACTGTTAACCAACTATACTCCAATATAAAATAAAAATGTTTTAAATAAATAAAATGAAATGAAATCAGTGGAATGTAAGTGAATGAGATTACCCTCAATAATGTGAGCAGGCTTTATCCAATCCACTGGCAGTTCTTAAGAGCAAAAACTGAGTTTTCTTGGAGAAGAAGAAAAATTCTGTCTCAAGATCGCAGCATTATTTCCTGCCTGAGTTTCCAGGTTGCCAAACTGGGCTATGGATTTCAGACTTGCCAATCCTCAGTATGAGCCAATTTCTTAAAATAAGTCTCTCTCTATACACATACATATAATATAGATGGTACATTTTATGTTTATGTATGCATGCATGTGTGCTAAGTTGCTTCAGCTGTGTCTGACTTTGCAACCCTATGGACTGTAGCCCATCAGGCTTTTCTTTCTGTCCATGGGATTCTCCAGCCAAAATACTGGAGAGGGCTGCCATGCTCTCCTCCAGGAGGTCACACATTATATATATTTTCTGTTTCTCTGGAGAACCCTGACTGATACAGCTCTCCAGGTGAGATGGTATATTGGTAGCCAACAAAGAAGATGAGCTGATGTTTCTGCCACTTGCTATGGCAGGAAAAGAGATAGAAACAGAGCGCACAGGTTATCTCAGTGTGTATTCGACTCACATTTTTTTCTCAGGTTTTGTTTACTTGTTTGTATTGAATTAGCTGATAACATTGAAAAATAAGGATACACCACATGAAGTATGAACTTCTTACTCTCTTAAATAACTGGAGATCTAGCAACCTGAGGCCCATGTTCTTGCAAGGAAATAGTCAACTTGAACTAAATCCTCAAACTGGGTTACTTGTTACTCTGGGGTACACAAAAGTTTTCCAAGGAATATCAATTTCCACACTCAGCTTTCATATGCTCTCATTTCTAAAGCCGATCTGCTTGGCAACCTGTTTGTCTTGAGTCTCACAGTTCAGTTCAGTTCAGTCACTCAAGTCGTGTCCAACTCTTTGTGACCCCATGAACCATAGCACGCCAGGCCTCCCTGTCCATCACCAACTCCCGGAGTTTACCCAAACTCATGTCCATTGAGTCGGTGATGCCATCCAACCATCTCATCCTCTGCCATCCCCTTCTCCTCCTGCCCTCAATCTTCCCAGTATTAGGGTCTTTTCCAATGAGTCAGTTCTTCGCATCAGGTGGCCAAAGTATTGGAGTTTCAGCTTCAGCTTCAGTCCTTCCAATCAACACCCAGGACTGATCTCCTTTAGGAAGGACTGGTTGGATCTCCTTGCAGTCCAAGGGACTCTCAAGAGTCTTCTCCAACACCACAGTTCAGAAGCATCAATTCTTCAGCACTCAGCTTTCATTATAGTCCAACTCTCACATCCATACATGACCACTGGATAAACCATAGCCTTGACTAGACAGACCTTTGTTGGCAAAGCAATGTCTCTGCTTTTTAATATGCTATCTAGGTTGGTCATAACCTTCCTTCCAAGGAGTAAGCATCTTTTAATTTCATGGCTGCAATCACCATCTGCAGTGATTTTATTTTTATTTTTATTTTTTTGAGCTTGAATGCTTTCTTTTTTTTTTTAATTTTTTATTTTTTATTTTTCAGTGGGTTTTGTCATACATTGATATGAATCAGCCATAGAGTTACACGTATTCCCCATTGCAGTGATTTTAGAGCCCCCCAAAATAAAGTCAGCTACTGTTTCCACTGCTTCCCCATCCATTTGCCATGGAGTGATGGGACCGGATGCCATGATCTTAGTTTTCTGAATGTTGAGCTTTAAGCCAACCTTTTCACTTGTCCTCTTTTCTTAGCTCCCCTTTATAATCACCCTTTTCCCAGTTGGCAAAATGTTGTAGATACTGAGAGATGCTTACTGACTTCCCCTTCAACAAAGGCCTAGCTGCCTGTGGTAGGTTGAATGGTGACCTCCCAAAGACACATCCATCTGGAACCTCAGAATTTTACCTTACATGGAATCAAGGTCTTTATAGATATAATTAAGGTAAGGAGCTTGAGACAAGATCATCCTTCATTATGGCAGGCTGTAAATCCAGTGAGGAGTGTTTTTAGTAGAAAACCACAGAGACACAGAGCAGAAGACCATGTGAAGACAGGGCCAGAGGTCTGAGTGACGCCTCTGTGAGCCATGGAAGCCCAGGGGTGCCGGGAGTCAGCAAAACTGGGAGGGAAGCATGGAACAGCCCCCTTCAGAGCCCCTAGAGTCCCATAAATACCTTGATTTTGGATTTCAGGCTTCCAGAAATGGGAGAGAATACATTTGTTACTTTTAAGCCACCAAGTTTGAGGCAACTGGCTATGGTAACCTTAGTGAATGAACACACTGGCCCTCTTGGAGAGGTCCTCAGGGTTGGCCTCATCTACAGAGGCCCACCCTGCCTGAGGTCACACCTTCCCAGGCCAGCCCCACATCTGGGGACTGAGTGTGTGGGGCCATGGAGCCTTGCCGTCTCAACTTGTCACCAACGCAACTTTGGTGGTGGTCTAGTCGCTAAGTTGTCTCAGACTCTTTTGTGACCCCGTGGACTGTAGCCCTCCAGGCCCCTCTGTCCACAGGATTTCCCAAGCAAGAGTTACTCAAGTGGGGTGCCAGTTCCTTCTCCAAGGGATCTTCCCGACCCAGGGATCAAACTTGGGTTTCCTGCATTGCAGGTAGATTCTTTACCGACTGAGCCACCAGGGAACCACCCCACAACCATATGGGCAATAATCTCTTCAGAGCTGCCTCCTGGGTTGGCCAAGACCTCCCCAAGTTTTTTGCAGTTCAAGTTTGTTTCCTTTCCTTCCCTTCACAGGTGTTGATCCCTAATAAACATCTTGCCCCCACATTCTGTCTGAGTATCTGCATCCTGAGAACCCAACCTGCCAAACAAATTAAATGCATACTTTTTACCCATCTCATATCCTATTATTGTGTCTTACTTCAGGGTGTTACAACTTTCTGGGTGACAATGAAACAATTCAAAATATTGATCTTAATGTTGCTGCAACGAAAAGATTCCTATTCCCATTTACTTGTTTTTATAAACCAGGTATCTCAGACTTTATAAACACCAAACATAGGAACAGATTGGGTGTTGAACCCTATTTCATTCTGGCATTAAGTAATATTCACCCACACGTATATGAACTAATTGGAAAAAATAAAATCTTATCTGTCTTACATAAGTAAAACTTGCTCAGTCGGCTCTTTGTGAACCCATAGACTGTAGTCTGCCAGGCTCCTCTGTCCATGAAATTCTCCAGGCAAGAGTATTGGAGTGGGTAGCCCTTCCCTTCTCCAGATGATCTTCCCAACCCAGGGATCCAACCCAAGTCTCCCACATTGCAGGCAGATTCTTTACTGTCTGAGCCACCAGATAAGCCCGTCTCATATAGGGATGCCCATAAAATAAAATTTTATGTTTAATAATTATTCATAACAAATCTATGAGTATATTTAGGTTGTTTTAATTCATTTTTCCAGAAGAAGAAATTTAACACATATGGTCTTATGGTCACAGGAAATAAAACTTTCAATTTACATTTTAATTTATGTTACAGAGAAGTCTAAAAGTATGATAAATAAAACACCTTAAATCAAGATTATATTCAAATAAAATTTGTGGGAGAAGAGAAATTAAAAAATAAGTTCCAGAAGAAAAAGGAAGTAAAATTTGCCAAATAAAAACTTGCTTGTATATCTTTTTATGGTTGATGGTTGTTATCAAATTGCAGTGGGGTTTAAATTCTACTGGAGTGATGTAAATCTTTTGTTTTAAAATGCACCATTTACAGCACTTTGCTGTAATAACTATTAATCTTACTATTAAAAATTTTAGATGTTAACCTAAAATCTGATAGAGGGTACATGATTTTCCAAAAAAATTTTAGGAGGTTCGTGAGTGAGAAGTTTGGCTTTCTGCAATTGGCATTGCCTACAGGCACCTGTAGGCATTTCAGTATGACTCCTGCTTTAGCTAAACAACTGATTCTCTCTCTGCTAAAGCCTATGTTAATCCCCAAGTGCAGTTTCTGGGAGTATTATCTCCCCCAGATCTCTGAGGATTCAACATACTTGCTGGGGAGGAAGGGGCTGTTTCTGATTTCCACAAAAGCTCTTTAAAGGCAAGAGCAACAGAAGAATGCTTCAAGGGGAAAGAAAGAGACCTATTTAGAAATTCTCCCAAAGGAATATAAGAGAAGCTCTCCTTTGGCACCTATCTTCCGTCCCCTACTCTCCCTTCTCTGCATAGATTCCATTACAAGCAGGTGGAGGAGAATGAGATATCTGAAGAAAAGGCATTAATTTCTGCACCACTGTTGTGCCTTCCACAATACTAACTGTAACTATGATTGCCCCTTATTACATGCTTATTATAGTCCAATGGGTAATAGTTGACATCAGAATTCCTCGTAAGAAGGGAATTGTTTTTTGAGGATCTCTTGATAAGTCCCCTTAGAGACTGATTCTAAAAATCATCCAGAGATGCATAAGACGAGCAAGAAAATTTGGTGGAAAAGTATGACAAATAATAACAACCAACACCTTTATAAATACTATGTGCTGGGCACTGTTTTAAGTGCTTTATACATAGAAGCTCTTAAAATCCTCATAACCGCTCCATTATCCTTGTTTTAAAGAGAGGGAGCTGAGAAACAGAGAGAATGAACAATCTGTCTCAGTCCCAGAGTCTGTGTTCTTATCTACTATGCTTTTAACCACTGTGCTATATCAGGACATTTTATAAAATGATAGTAATTAAACCAATATGGTGCCATTTCATCATAGAGTAAGGAAATAGATGTCCAAAACAGAACCATGTATAGAAAATTAACATATGATAATTAGACATTTCAAATCAGTAGCAAAAACGAAAATAAGTTTCTGCTTCACACCTAAACCAAATTATATTCCAGATGGATAAAATGTATCAAATATATAGAAATGAAAATATACCAAAAATTTTAAATTCTAGGAGAAAATACTGGAATATTTTTATAACACTGGCATTTCTTTCTACATATATGAAGTCCAGTATCTATATTTAAAAGTTTTACATTTAGCTACATAAATAGTAACATATATGGAAAAAATACACTATAATCCAAGTTGGCAGAAAAACAATACTCTGAGAGAATTATTGCACATATATAAAAAACAAAGACAACATAATATATAAAGAGTTTCTACAAATCAACAAGAAAAACAGACCCAAACTACTCACTGGAATGAGAAAAGAAAGAAATACAAACATGAATTCACAGAAAAATAGATGTAAATAGTCAGTTAATATAAATTAATGTTATATATGGATAGGTTTGCTATTGCAAAAGTTAAAGATCTGCAAAACAAAAAATATGGGGTATCATTTTTAAAGAAAAAAATAACAAATATTAAAGTATTTGAAAATATGGCAGATGGAAAACTAAAATCCTGTTGGCATATTGGTGGGAGAATAATTGGTAAGCCATTCAGAGAGAAGGTTGGTAGTAGGTTTTCCCTGGCGGCTCAGTGTTAAAGAATCTGTCTGCAATGCAGGAGACTTGGGTTCAATCCCTGGGTCAGGGGGATCCCCTGGAGAAGAGAATGGCAACTCACTCCAGTATTCTTGCCTGGAGAACTCCACGGACAGAGGAGCCTCATGGGCCACAGGCATGGGGTTGCAGAGTTGGACACGACTGAAGTGACGGAGCATGAGAACAGCTGCTCTCTGCACCATACCTGCCCCATCCCATCGATGTAAAACAAGGATCAAACCCATAGAAAGTAGTCAGCAAGCTCTTCTGGCAAGCTGATTATCTTAGTGATTAAAACTGTCATGTGTCCTATTAAATATAACAAATGACACTTTGTGTTTTCATTCATCTAGGAATAGCCCCTCTTAATTGACTTTTAAGCCAGCTAGTAACTATTTTGAGTTTAGAACTAGTCAAAGAATCAATCTTGACCCGGTTGCTAGGAAACTCACTTTGGTGAAGAAGTTAATAATCAATTTACCTATGTGTTAAAGAACATATTTAAGTAAATGACTTCCTCAAAAATAGTGATTCATTCCAAAAGCATTTAAATAAAATGGAAAGTAAGAGTTTTTTATGTGAAAGCTTCATCTTGACAGTGAAGTAGATGTGCACTTAAGAAAAACATATTTACACATATTATCTACATCTTGTTCAGAGAGAAAATAGACTTTAATGCAGTAATGGGACTATTTATGTAATGAAACTCTCATGGGTTCTTGCATAAATAATGATTCCTGAACTGTATGAGTTTTTATGTGAAATCTGCCTTTGTGAACTTTCATAAGAATTTGGTTTTGTGATTACATCAAAGGCTGAATTTATATTAGCAAATGCAGCTTTGTGAAGACATGAAGACATTTTCTAACAGAAACATCATAATTAGAAGCACATTTTCTCATAAGATTTGTTTTGAAAATGCCTGTGCCTCTTCACGGTCTAAATGTCTCTCGGAGGATTCTCTTGGTCAGCAACTGGCTTCACAAGCATTCTCGGACATCAGCAAGCCCTGCTCCAGGCAGGGGTGCCAGCCAGCCCATGAAATGTTTCTGTAAGAACTTTGGCTGCCTTGACTGCCTAAAGCAAATGTTTGTTTGCCGCAGTACGTGAATCAAATGCTTTTGTGTGAAAACACTTGCTAGAGAAACAAATGTTTGTTTTGGTAATCAACATTTGGACTGTTGGAACATTACCACTTAAGATATTGGTTTGAGAAATATACATTTAATTTGGAAAGCACCAGTTAGGATCCAGCATGCTGTAAGGAAATGAGGTTGAAATTGGACCCAAATTTTTCATTTTCCTTTGTCAGATCTGACTAGGAAAATGGTGCCTTGTTTTACATGTTGCTATATAATGTTACTGAGCAACAGCATAAAAGGAAAAAGTGATTTACTTCCTTCTAGAAGTGTATGACATAAATTATCAAAGATAGCAGCAAGAATGTATTTATCTAGTATTAATATTTAAATGCCACTTTTCTATTAAATATACCACATGCTCCATATTAATCTTTTAGATCAGACTTACTACAAATTGATGTGTCCTAAATGGAAGATTTCTCCTTACAGTTCACTTTTGATTATCCAGGCTAACTGGCAGAAGGAAAGGTACAGATACTCCAAAACAGCAGGTGATATAGAAATAAGCTTTGGCTTCAGAGAGCATTAAATTTTTTAGCAGCAGAAAGAAACTAATTACATTATAAAAGAGAGAGGTGTTCAGAAGGGAGGTTGGATGGCAAGAGGGTCATTTATACATTAAATATTATATTTGGTCATAGATATTCCAAAAATAGAAAATCAAACTATATTAACTAAGGTCAAGGCTGCATACTAAACCAACATTTTTAAAATTAAAACATTTATTTTCTGTACATCTTAAAGAATAGTTTTAGCTCCTGTGAAAACCAGGAGTATGTAGATGTATTTGATTTTTCACCATTATGTTTTTCTTTTTCATGAAAATAAACTATAAGATATAGATTCATCAGAAAATTCATGAGCCAATACCTATAATCAAATCACCATGTACTTATCAAGGGCTTCCCTGATGACTCAGTGGTAAAGAATCCGCCTTCGATGCAGGATGGGTCTGCATTGGGTCTGATCCCTGAGTCAGGAAGACCTCTTGGAGAATGCAGTTGCATCCCACTCCAGTATTCTTGCCTGGAAATTCCGATAGAGGAGTCTGGTGGGCTATAGTCCATGGGGTCACAAAGAGTCAGACACAACATACTGACTAAGCATGCACACATACATGTACTTCAGAATAAAATTATAGCCCCAGTTCTTTGCTGCTGGCCTTAGCCTTATTTGATCATTAGCTGGAAAAAAAAAATAACATTTTTAAGTAGAAAAAGAAGTCAGTATCCATTCAGACTAACTCAAAAGAATATTTGTCTGGACATTGAGAAATATGACTCTGTATCCTGAATCCACCACTGTAGTTTCCATTTGTAAATTTCATTCTGGAGTTGAGAAAGATAAGTGATATAATTCATGTGAATTTGAAGTACTTTGAGCTCTTAGGAACTTAATATTTCAAAGTAATACAGCAAATTCCCATTTATTCTGAATCCAAACTACAAGAAAGCTGAAGTAATGAGAATTTTTTTGTGCAACATATGAAATGGTAATGTCCCTGGAGCACTAAAAGATTCTAAATTCTTTTGAATTATAGAAAAATTAAATTTTATTCAGTATAATTTTGTGGTAAGAATGTTTGAGAGAGTTCTAATTTTTTGAAGATAATAATTAATCCACATGTAGCCTATGGTAATTCTTTTTAATTTCAATATAAAAATAGTATATTTGCATTTCCAGGAAACTGGCTTTGTGTTTCTAGCCTAATCATATCCTGAAATGTATAGCACATCATAAATTTTATAAAGTTTGATAACGGATCACATGTGTCCTACTTTATTAGCTATAACTGATTCACATGGTTTCAAGTAAGAGAAACTCACTCAATCTTGCTAAAGGAAAAGGCATGATTTATTACTGTGATACTGGCCTCTTTCATAGACTCCAAAACAATGCTCAGGCATAAACTGGAACCAAGCTAGAGGTCTGTGAGAAACCTAGGAATTTACGTTTTCACTCTACTTCTCTTTGTCTACCTGATTCATTGATTTCTTGGTCTGAAAACCAACTTCTGTTCTTATTCCCTCCACTACATGGAACGATGGGTAACTGACACTATGTATTATTGGGGCTTCCCTGGTGGCTCAGCTGGTAAAGCATCTGCTTGTCAGTGCAGGAGATGCAGGAGACACAAGAGACATGGGTTTGATCCCTAGGTCGGGAAGATCTCCTGGAGAAGGAAATCAGAGAAGCCTGGCGGGTTAAAGTCCACGCGGTCACAAAGACCCAGACAGGACTAAACATGCACATAAGTTCAAGTTAAGTCAAGTATGTTAACATCATTAACATTTTTATGAAAAATAACTATGTTTTAAAAAAAAAAATCAGGGAGAAAAGTAGCATTATTTTGTGTGCTACATGTACTCATCCACTTCAGTTTTGTGACTCTTTGTGACCACAGAAACCAGAACCCACTAGGCTCCTCTGTCCATGGTTTTTGTCCCAGCAAGATTACTGAATTGAGTTGTCATGCCAGTCCTCCAGGAGATCTTCCTGACTCAGGGATCGAATCCGCATCTCCTATGTCTCCTGCATTGCAGGCAGATTCTTTACCTGCTGAGACATCAGGGAAGCATTATTTTGCAGTTTTACAACTCTCATTAATGTCTAGCTTAATAAGAAATAGCCTGGTTCTCATATATGCTTTTGCATTTAACCTTTTATGTTATTTTGGCTAAAGTATATGTAGAAAACTGGCCTCAGTGATTCTGTAGCTGCCATTTGTCTGAGGTTCATCTTTGGTTTCTTGTTTTTGGATATTTGTTTTACTCTCCCTTAATGCCATAATAAACCACTTGTGGAATCTTCGTTCCTGACCAGAGATCAAACCCTGAGCCTTTGAAGTGGGCGCATTGACTCCAAGACCCTAGACTACCAGAGAACTAACCCTAGGGAGTATCAAAAAGTGAGAACTCACACAAAGGAAACATCTTGAATACAAGACCCGGCATCACCTAACCACCAGTAGCACCCTGTGCAGGACACCTCATCTAAACAACAAACAAGCAAACAAAATACAAACCCAATCATCAGCAGATAGGAGTACCACCTCACTCAGCCTTGTCCATAAGAGGAAAAATAAACAAGCAAACAAAAACTCAGCACAAATCTCACCCTATATGAAGCTCACACAAACCACTGGACCAAGCTTAGGAGGGCAGAAACCAAAAGGAAGAAAGAATTCAACCTTCTTCAAGGAAAGAATGCAACTTTCCTTGAAGCCTGGGAAAAGGAGACCTCAAACACAATAACTTAAAAAAACAAAAACGAAAAGGCAGAGAAATAATGCACAAATGAAGGAACAAACTAGAAGCCCAGAAGTCCAAATAAATGAAGAGGAAATAGGAAAATTACCTGAAAAAGAATTCAGAATAATGATAGTAAATTTGATCAAAATCCTTGAAAACAAAATGGAGAAAATCCAAGAATCAATTAACAAAGACCTAGAAGAATTAAAGAATAAACATACAGAGACAAACAACACAATTACTGAAATTAAAAATACTCTAGAAGGAATCAATAGCAGAATATCAGAATCAGAAGAATGAATCAGTGAGCTGGAAGATAAAATGGTGGAAATAACTTCTGAAGAGCAGAATAAAGTAAAAAGAATGAAAAGGGCTGAGGACAGTCTCAGAGACCTCTGGGACCATATCAAATGCACCAACATTCAAATTATAGGGGTCCCAGAAGAAGAAGAGAAAAAGAAAAGGTATGAGAAAATTTTTGAAGAGATTATAGTTGAAAATTTCCCCAATATGGAAAAGGAAATAGCCAATCAAGTCCAAGAGGCACAAAGAGTCCCATATAGGATAAACCCAAGGAGAAACATGCCAAGACACATACTAATCAAACTAACAAAGACTAAACACAAAGAAAGAATATTAAAAGTGGCAAGAGAGAAGCAACAGGTAGCATACAAGGGAAACCCCATATGCTTAACAGTTGATCTTTCAGCAGAAACACTGCAGGTCAGAAGGGAATGGCAGGATATATTTAAAGTACTGAAAGGGAAAACTCTA
This sequence comes from Muntiacus reevesi, assembly GCF_963930625.1. Classification (NCBI taxonomy): domain Eukaryota; kingdom Metazoa; phylum Chordata; class Mammalia; order Artiodactyla; family Cervidae; genus Muntiacus; species Muntiacus reevesi. The sequence continues at coordinate 97,901,349 of NC_089250.1, forward strand.
CAACCAAGATTACTGTACCCAGCAAGGATCTCATTCAAAATGATGGAGAAATAAAAAGATTTTCCAACAAGCAAAAGTTAAGAGAATTCAGTACCACCAAACCAGCTCTACAACAAATGTTGAACAGACTTATATAGTCAAGAAATACAACAGAAGAAAAAAGATCTACAAAATCAACCCCAAACAATTAGAAAATGGCAATAGGAACATATATATTAATAATTGCTTTAAATGTAAATAGATTAAATGCTCCAACCAAAAGACACAGACTGGCTGAATGGATACAAAAACAAGACCCATACATACGCCGTCTATAAGAAACCCACTTCAGACCTCAAGATACATATAGACTGAAAGTGAAAGGATGGAAAAATATATTCTATGCAAATGGGAAGCAAAAGAAATCTGGAGTAGCAATCCTCATATCAGACAAAAGAGACCTTAAAATAAAGAAGATTACAAGAGATAAGGAAGGACAATACATAGTGATCAAGGGATCAGTCCAAGAAAAAGACATAACAATTGTAAATATCTATGCACCCAACATAGAAGCACCTCAATACATAAGACAAACACTAACAGACATAAAAGGAGAAATTGACAGTAACACAATAGTAGGAGACTCCAACACCCCACTCACACCAGTGGACAGATCATCGACACAGAAAATTAATAAGAAAACACAAGTCTTAAATGATACATTAGATGAGATGAATCTCATTGGCATCTTCAGGACATTCCATCCAAATGCAGAAGAATACATCTTCTTCTCAAGTGCACATGGAACATTCTCTAGGATAGACCACATCTTGGGTCACCAATCAAACCTCAGTAAATTTAATAAAATTGAAATTGTATCAAGCATCTTCTCTGACCACAATGCTATGAGATTAGATATCAATTACAAGAAAAAAAAAACTGTAAGAAACACAAACACATGAAGATTAAACAACATGTTTCTAAATAACCAATAGGTTACTGAAGAAATCAAAAGGGAAATAAAAAAATTTCTAGAAAAAATGACAATGAGAACAAGACAACTCAAAACCTGTGGGATACAGCAAAAGCAGTTCTAACAGGGAAGTTTATTGCAATACAATCCTACCTCAAGAAACAAGAAAAACATCAAATAGATAACCTAACTTTACACCTAAAGCAACTGGAAAAAGAAGCAGAAAAAAAATTAGTAGAAGGAAAGAAATCATAAAGATCTGAGCAGAAATAAATGAAAAAGAAATGAAAGAAGCAATAGTAAAGATTAATAAAACTAAAAGCTGATTCTTTGAGAAGATAAACAAAATTGACAAATCCTTAGCCAGACTCATAAAGAAAAAAAGAGAAAAATCAAATCAACAATATTAGAAATGAAAAAGGAGAAGATACAACAGACAATGTAGAAATACAAAGGATTATAAAAGACTATTATCAACAACCATATGGCAATAAAATAGATGACCTGGAAGAAATGGACAGATTCTTAGAAAAGTTCAATCTTCCAAGACTGAACCAGGAAGAAAGAAATTATGAACAATCCAATTACAGGCACTGAAACTGAAGCTGTGATCAAAAATTTCCCAAAAAACAAAAGCCCAGGACCAGATGGCTTCACAAGTCCAAACATTTAGAGAAGAGCTAATGCCCATCTTTCTAAAACTCTTTCAAAAAATTGCAGAGGAAGGAACACTTCCAAACTTATTCTATGAGGCCACCATCACCCTGATACCAAAAGACAACACAAAAAAAGAAAACTACAGGCCAATATCACTGATGAACAATGATGCAAAAATCCTCAAGAAAATTTTAGCAAACAGAATTCAGCAACACATCAAAAAGCTCACACACCATGATCAAGTTGTGTTTATTCCAGGGATGCAAGTATTCTTCAATATATGGAAATCAATCAATGTGACAAACCATATTAACAAATTGAAAGATAAAAACCATATGATCATCTCAATAGATGCAAAAAATGCCTTTGGCAAAATTCAGCACCCATTTATGATTAAAACTCTTCAAAAAATGGGCATAGAAGGAAACTACCTCAACATAGTAAAGGCTATATTGATAAAACTACAGCAAACATTATTATCAATGGTGAAAAACTGAAAGCATCCCCCCTAAGAAGAGTAACAAGATGAGGGTGTCCTCTTTGACCGATTACAGGCACTATCATTCAATATAGTTCTGGAAGCCCTAGCTAGAGCAATCAGAGAAGAACAAGAAATAAAAGGAATCCAGGTCAGAAAAGAAGAAGTAAAGCTCTCACTGTGTGCAGATGACGTGATACTGTACATAGAAAACCCTAAAGATAGTATCAGAAAATTACTAGAGCTAATCAGTGAGTTTAGCAAAGTTGCAGGATACAAAATCAATAAACAGAAATCACTTGCATTTCTATATACTAACAGTGAAAAATCAGAAAGAGCAATTAAGGAATCAATCCCATTCACCACTGCAACAAAAAGAATTAAATATCTAGGAATAAACTGACCTAAGGAGATAAAAGAACTGTGCACAGAAAATTATAAGACACTAATGAAAGAAATCAAAGATGACATAAACAGATGGAGAGATATTCCATGTTCTTGGGTAGGAAGAACCAATATTGTAAAAATGACTATACTATCAAATGCAATCTACAGATTTAATGCAATTCCTATCAAATTACCAATGGCATTTTTCACAGAATTAGAACAAAACATTTCACAATTCATATGGAAATAGAAAAGACCCCAAATAGCCAAAGCAGTCTTGAGAAAGAAGAATGGAGCTGGAGGAATCAAGCTTCCTGACTTCAGATTATACTACAAAACTACAGTCATCAAGACAGTATGGTACTGGCACAAAAACAGAAATGTAGACCAATGGAACAAGATAGAAAGATCAGAAATAAACCCATGCACCTATGGGTACCTTATTTTTGACAAAGGAGGCAAGAATATACAATGGGGCAAAGACAGCCTCTTCAATAAATGGTGCTGGGAAAATTGGACAGCTACATGTATAAGAATGAAATTAGAACACTTCCTAACACCATACACAAAGATAAACTCAAAATGGATTAGGGACCTAAATGTAAGACCAGAAACTATAAAACTCTTGGAGGAAAACATATGCAGAACACTCAATGACATAAATCAAAGCAAGATCCTCTATGACCCACCTCTTAGAGTAACAGAAATTAAAAAAAAAAAAGTAAACAAGTGGGACCTGATTAAACTTAAAAGTTTTTGCACAGCAAAGGAAACCATAAGCAAGGTGAAAAGATAACCCTCAGAATGGGATAAAATAATAGCAAATGAAACAATTAACAAAGGATTAATTTCCCAAATATACAAGCAGCTCATACAACTCAATATCAGAAAAACAAACAACCCAATCAAAAAGTGGAAAAAGACCTAAACAGACATTTCTCCAAAGAAGACATACAGATGGCTAACAAACACATGAAAAGATGCACAACATTGCTCATTATTAGAGAAATGCAAATCAAAACTGCAATGAGATATCATCTCACACTGGTCAGAATGGCCCTCATCAAAAAGTCTACAAACAATAAATGCTGGAGAGGGTGTGGACAAAAGGGAAGAAACACTCTTGCACTGTTGGTGGGAATGTAAATTGATACAGCCACTATGGAAGACGCTATGGAGATTCCTTAAAAAACCTAGGAATAAAACCACCATATGACCCAGCAATCCCACTCCTAGGCATATACCCTGAGGAAACCAAAATTGAAAGAGACACATGTATCCCACTATTCACTGCAGCACTACTTACAATAGCTAGAACATGGAAGCATCCTAGATGTCCATGGATAAAGAATTTGTGGTACATATATACAATGGAATATTACTCAGCCATAAAAAGGAATGTATTTGAGTCAGTTCTAATGAGGTGAATGAACCTAGAACCTATTATACAGAGTGAAGTGAATCAGAAGGAGAAAGATGAATACTGTATTCTAACACATATATACAGAATCTAGAAAAAATGGTACTGAAGAATTTATTTACAGGGCAGCAATGGAGAAACAGACATAGAGAATAGACTTATGGACATGGGGAGAGGGGAGGTGAGGGTGAGATGTACGGAAAGAGTAACATGGAAACTTATATTACCGTATGCAAATAGATAGCCAATGGTAATTTGCTGTATGGCTCAGGAAACACAAACAGGGGCTCTGTATCAACCTAGGGGTTGAGATGGGGAGGGAGATGGGAGGGAGTTTCAAAAAGGAGGGGACCTGTGGCTGATTCATGTTGAGGTTTGACAGAAAACAGGAAAATTCTATAAAGCAATTATCCTTCAATAAAAAATAAATTAATTTTTTAAGAAAAGAAAAAAAAAGAAAACTGACCTCACACAGAAATGTATTTGGTAAAGACAGGAGTATCTTAGTAGCTTTTTAATATATTCATAGATAATCTTTTTTGATACTATACAAAAGTCTAACAAGAGATAAATGCAATTTGAAATCATATCAGTGAAAATTTTGTACTCTGTTACAATAGTATACATTAGTTTATCTTGCAATTTTACCTATGCTGGATTTTGTAAGATCATGAGGTCATTTGGAAAATACTGGTTGGCTGAGTTATATAGATTTTCCAAATGTTGATGAATTTCATTAAACAATATGTAAAAATCACAGCTTCTAACATCACTACCAATCTTTTCATAAAAGATGTAAGTCTTGGGAAACTGTTCACATTCATGGTAACAGATACTAGTTTTCCAAAATTCTAATGTTCATCTGAAATCTTAAATTTCAGCATTGGAAACAAATATTTTCAATTGCATGTCTTGTAGAGACAGACTGACTTAATCCATTTTGAGAAAATGTCTGCCAAAGAAACAAGTCCAAATAACCATAATTTGCTTGTCAGTTGTTCTTTTAAGTAAAAATGTTCCATATAAGAAGAAAAAGTATAGTTGAGCTCACAACCCAAGAAACCACATAAGTGCTTTTCCTTGAGAAAACTGTCACACTTTGGTACAGAGCAGTACTTCATTCATATTCCTAATTATGAAATATAGGAATATTCATAATTTCTGTTTCATCAGAATACTAAAAACACATGTAACCAAGCATCAGTGTTTAATAAAAATTAATGTGCTGTGCAGTGGTTAGTTGCTCAGTTGTATCTGACTCTTTGCAACCCCTTGGACTGTAGTCTGCCAGGCTCCTCTGTCCATGGGAATTCTCCAGGCAAGAAAACTGGAGTGGACTGCCATGCCCTCCTTCAGAGGATCTTACCAACCCAGGGATTGAACCAGGGTCTCCCGCATTGCAGGCGGATTCTTTACTATCTGAGTCACCAGAGAAGCCCCTAATTTTTTACTAATCCATCAGGGATATTTAACAAAACTATTTTTTTTCTCCCACATGATAGTGAAGGAATTGTGACTTTTAAGTACAGTCTGGTGTTCCTGCTAAGGTGCCAGTAGTTTTATCCATTAGTGCTTTTTTAAACCATCAGTGTAAATGTCAACATAGTAAACTAGGCAAATTATATTTTCAGTGTTATTATGAAAATAGTTTTGTTTTCTCCTATTGCTGAAAGGATCTCTTCCATTACCACTATTGCCAAGGTTTTGTGGACCATACTTAGAAAACCAGTTATACACCAACCTGCTAAATGTACATTCACATTAGCTGACATAATTCAGCAATTAAATCTTATTCTTTTGGTGTAACATCTTGGCAACAATAAAGTGTACATCTATATTAAAAGGGAGACATCAAATTTTAAAAATTATAAACAAATTATAACTTTTAAGCTTATAATTTGCTTTTGGGAGAATTTTAAAACTGGTACAACTGGTAAAAAACCTCAGAAATTATAGATCTGAATATAACCTCCAGTGGAAGAATATTTAGAACAATAAATGTTCTGGTGTCTGTTTGATGAATTACTTTGCAGGAACTGAGAAAGCCATGGATAGAGCCACGTGGTAAGGCAATTTCCCAAATCACATAAGATTAAGAATGCAAGGAAACTGTCTCAGAACATCCCACCCCTCTTAATTCTTAGCTACCATAAATAGATTTGAAAGTTAAAATGATAAAAAAATAAAAACAATTATATAAAGAAAAATTTTCAAAGGAAGCAGTTGTCATCACTGTTAATTTACTTAGATTCAGAGATACAGAGCTAAGGAAAGGGTAGGTTAATCCAGACTCAGCAATTTACTAGCTGTGTAACCTTGAGCAAGGGAACTCTCAGGCCTGTTTTTATTTTTATTTTATTTTATTTTTTTTCAGGTCTGTTTTTACATGTGCAAAATGAAAGCAACAGTCCATACTTCACAGTCTTGTTGTATCACATGAACTAATTACAAGTTATTACACATGCTGAATAGTACCTGGCACATAGTAGATACGTAAAAATGCTATTTCTACCTCTTTAAGCAGTGGTACAGTAGAGAAATTCAACTGCTAGTCTAACAAGTTAGTCTTTATTATGCACTCTAAAAGAATCATTAAAACAACAAGAGTTACCTAGAGCTAATAAGCCAACAAAGGTGACAAGATGTAATAATAGTAATAATAATACTCTCTTCATCTAAAAGAAGGCAAAAAAAGAGGACGAGGGAACAATGAACTAATGACTTGAATAGAAAACAATAGCAAAATAAAAGATTTAAACTTTGTCATATAAAAAAATCACCTTAAATGTAAATGATCTAAATAAACATACTAATTAAAAAGCAGAGATTGTCAGATTGGATGAAAAAGCAAGACCTTAACTGTTTAATCCTAGAAGAAACTTGCTTAAAATATAAAGAACAAATGGAGTTAAATGTAAAAAAAAAAAATGTAAAAGGCTGAAATGAGAAGTACCAGGATAACATTAATCAAAAGAAAGTAAGAGTGACTATGTTAATATCAGATGAAGTAGATTTCAGACCACAGAGCAAAGTTAGTGACAAGGAGAAAGAAAGTTACCTCACAAAGATAAAGGAATAAGTTCATTAGGAAGACATGAAAATCCTAAACTTTTATGAAACCAACAATGGATTTTTAAGATAGATGAGTAAAAACTGATAAAACTGTAAAGAAAAATAATATATCCATGATTAGAGTTAGGGATTTCACTATCCCTCTCTCAATAATTGACTAAAAAGACAGACAAAAGGTGGATAACAGGTACATAGAAGAGTTGAACAGCACAACTGAACTTAATTGACATTTATAGAACATTCCACTCAATGACAGAATATACGTTCTTTTTAAGTGCATGTACATAGAATACTTATCAAGAGACACCCCATTCTGCACCCCAAAACAAATCTCAACATGTTTAAAAAGAATTCAGTCTATATACAGCATGATCTCTGACAGTGGTATTAAATTTGAAATCAATACCAGAAAGATCTGTAGAAAATCATAAAATGTTTAGAAACTAAATAATAGTCTTCTGCTAAAGCTGTAATCCTGGAGAAGGAAATATGAACCCACTCCAGTATTCTTGCCTGGAGAATTCCATGGACAGAGAAGCCTGGCAGGCTACAGTCCATGGGGTCACAAAGAGTCAGACACTATTGAGCAACTAACACACAAAGTCATAATTAGAGGAGAATTCATACACTACATGCCTGTAATTAAAAAAAAAAAGAAAAAAAGAGCAGTCACAAATTAGTGACCTCAGCTTTCACCTCAAGAAACTGGAAAATAAAGAGCAAATGAAATTCAAAATAAGCAGAAGAAAAATAATACAGGATTAAGTGAAAATCAATGACCCTGAAAATGCAGAAGTAATTAAAATATCAATAAAATAAAAACTGATTTTTTGAGAATAAAATTAATAAACTTCTAGTCAGACTGATCAGAAAAATAAGAAAAGAAACAAATCAGTGCTATGTCAATAAATTTGACCACTTGGATGAAGTGCATAAATTCTTTGAAAATACATATGTTAGTATATACACATATATTTTCTAACTCTGTCAGTAGAGAAAGAAGGATACCTCAGTAACAATGAGCACAGTGAGCTATCAGATCTTGGTTTCTAACGCCATTCCCCAATAAAAGGAACCAGGGCTCCGTGGAGAAATGGCTGATTCTAGGATTGGGGCAGGAAATACACAGATGAGCCTGGCGAATTTTGTAGTACCAGAAAATGAGGAAGTGCTCAAACAAAAACACAATGTCTGAGGTATGTCATAGGAAAAAAGGGGCCAACTGAAAGAGCTCACCTAGATGAGGTAGTGTTTTATCACGTCTCACCACTCCCCTTCCTTCTTTCCATACAGTACTCTTTGGAAGGAAGTCACTATGTGTAGCCCAATTTATGGAATGGGAAGTTACGCTCCACCTCCTTGCTGCTGCTGCTGCTAAGTTGCTTCAGTCGTGTCTGACTCTGTGCGACCCCATGGATTGCAGCCTACCAGGCTCCTCCGTCCATGGGATTTTTCCAGGCAAGAGTACTGGAGTGGGTTGCCAATGCCTTCTCCGTCACCTCCTTGAGAGAAGGGTATTTACATAAATTACAAATGTATAACACATGTAAAGATATATTGGAATTCTCCTTTGCTATTTGTGCATGTATGCTAAATCACTTCAGTCGTGTCCAACTCTTTGTGACCCGATAGACTGTAGCCCAGTAGGCTCCACTGTCCATGGGATCTTCCAGGCAAGAATACTGGGATGGGTTGCCATTTCCTCCTCCAGGGGATCTTCCAGACCCAAGGATCAAACCCACAATTCCCTCATCTCCTGCATTGGCAGGTGGGTTCTTTACAACTAGCGCCACCTGGGAAGCCTTGCTATTTACTCATTCATTTTTGTCAGTATGAATTCATGAATAGTTATTTTATACTCTTTATTACAATCCAAGACTACTTTATTTTGTTGCTCAAATAGTTTCAGCTTTGGCTACTGGGAGCACTTTCTTACTTTCTGGATGCAGTAAGACATTTAAGACTCATCTTGTGCTGTCCCTATAACAGCAAGAGTCTCACTCATTTTTACAAGAAGCTCTGGTTCCTTTTATTGGAGAACAGTATTTAGAAGCAAGATCTGAGCACATTCATTTCTAATGATATGTCTTTATATATAGGCATTCTAAGTGAATAGAGCTAAGATACAGATAGATATGCAATAGAAATGGGTTCATAGTGATGCTTCCAATTCTAATCCATCACAGTAGGGTATATTCTACTCTTCCCCTTTCCATACTCATAACTCCCTTCCCCAGTAATGGGAAACCTGGCTCCCATTATCTTCAATATATTTACTCATTTGTTCAAGCCTAAAATGCACAAAAGATTGTTTCAATGGAATATAACAACATGGCACTTGATTAAAAGGTTAATCTCTATAACAGAAGCAGTGGAGGAAAAAAGTTAAGCATAGCTCTGGAGTTAGACCTTGAATCTATCACTTCCAAAGTGTTTACCTTTGGTCAAGCTACATCACTATTGAAGCCTCAATTTCTTCACCTATAAAATGATATTATCTACCTTATTGGGTTGTGTAATGACTAAATGGGTGGCTATAGTAGATATTCAGTAAATGGGGGCTAAATGCTGTTTTGGTATATTTAGGGAACTCTGTTTAAATACTATGTAGAGTGAAAATCTTAAGGCCTCATTGTGCCTAAAACACTTTCTAGATTATTACCAAAAGAAATTAACAGAGGGATAAAAATGAGGCTCACTTTTCATGGCACAGCTTCTTGTGCCATTTAAATATTTTGCCATGTATCTGAGTTACTTTTATATTTAGAAAGACAAATTTCATCTTAAAAGGTGATATGGTTAATTAAAAGTTTCACTTACTATCTCCAATAAAATGTTTGAAGACGATGTTTGTGAAGCTGGTTTTCCTGAGAATACAGTGCCATATCCTATTGTTTTATGGCATCAGAAAGAAACTCTGACCTGTTAGTAATGTTCCTGTCATTATGTTCTCTCTTTCTTGATTTGTTCACTCAACAGATGCCTACTGAGCACCTAACTTGTTCCAAACACTATTGGAGACACCGGGGATATAGCAGTCAACAAAACCAAAAAAAAATCCCGGTCCTCATGGAGCTCACATTTTAGTGTGGGAATGTTTCACATATCTATTGCTGCTTAATAAACTACCCCAAAACGCAGTGTCTTCCAACAAACTCTTCTATTTCCTAAAAATTCTATGATTTAGGAATCCAGGGCCTGGCTTGACAACTCTGTTCCATGTAGTATCAGATAGTGGGTCATTCACTTGACTCTGTTCATCTGAGGCTTATTGGGATAGAAAGTTCAAGAAGCCTCTGCTCAGTGTGGAGTAAGTCTTTACTATGTCTGGAGCCATGGGGTACTCATCTGTACATGGCCTCTCTCCACTTGGCTAGCTCGGCCCTCCTTACAGTGTGGTGGTCTTAAGGTAGTTGGTTTTCTCACATGGCTATTGGCCTCCAAGAGGAAGTATTCCAAACATGGAAGACAGAGGCCCAGATTCAAGTGGACGGGAAACAGACTCCATTTCTTGAAGACAGGGGTAGGGAGCAGCAATGTCACATTAGAAAAGAGTATGTGGGATGGAAGTTAATATGGTGATATTTGGAAGCCATCTATCTCAGAGAGATAGATAACCAGTAAGACAAATAAGTAAAAATGAATTCTAAGGAGAAAGCTGAAGGAAGGGTAATAGAAAGGATGAGTTTAGGAACAGAGTAATAATTTTAAGTAGGGTGGCTAGGGAAGGACTCATTAAAAAGTTTACATTTAAATTAAGACATGAAGGAAGGGAAGCTAACTGGGGCAAGAACATTTCAGGCAGATGAAACAGCAAGTGCAAAGGCTCCAAGGCAGAAACATGCCTGGCGCATTCAAGATCGCTAAAAGGCCAGAATGTCTGAGGCAAAGAGAGTGAGGCATCTCAAGAAGAGCAGGAGATAGAGTTACAGAGGTAAGGGGCCAGTATAATGTGTAGAGACTTATTGGTCATTTGGCTTTCACTCTGAACCGAATGGGGAGCCTTCGGTGACTTTTGAGTATGGAAGAGATATAATCCGAGTGGTGTCTTCCCAGGATCCCTGTCTGTTATACTGAGTATAGGCAATAGGAAGCTAAAGAGAAGTGGGGAGGACAGTTGGAAGACAACTCCACAATTCAAGCAACGGATGATGGTGGTCTGAACTAGGGTGGAAGCAACAGGGATGTGGTAATTTGTTGGATTCTGGATATAAATAAATATTATAACTGTTAATGGCTATGTCTGGGTAACGAGAATCTTCAAAAGTGATGCTGGGTTATGAGAGGAGAGAGTAATACATATCTTTTGTTTGTTTTAAAATTTTAATACACTTCTATGTCATGTATTTATACATATATATATATGTATATATATTTTACATGATTTAAAAGTAACATAAAATTTGTGTGGTTGGTGAAACGAACCAAGTCACCACAAGTCTCACCAGGAAAGCCCGTGTTGGATCAAGTTATCAACAATGTCGTTTTGAACTCTGATAATGATTTCTACGACTGGGAATTAACTGGTAATTCTTACCTTCACTTCCCCCGCTTAGGGTTCTGTGAAATTTGGAGTGTGTAAACAGTCTCTCTAATTCACTTGTCACATCCTGAAAACAGTACCAAGAGCTCTCAGTGCTTACCTACCTCACAGGAAATTTGAGGTTGGATTAGATAAGGTGTTCAAATACTTTGAGTTACCACAAAAGACAGGTGCTCATGTAGGTAGAATATTATGTGTCCTGGAATATTAAAAGACATAGTGAAAATAAGCTGTTCTGTGTTTTGATCACATAAGGCATTTTGATACTCGAACTATTACTCCTCATTTAGTCTGCTATTAAAATGAGTGTTTCTCCCTAAACAGTATTCATTTTAGCATTTTTGTTCATGCCTTCTGTCAAACAAGATTTTTATCAAGATTTACTTGACTTTATTCTTCAAAGTATTTAATTCAAAGTTCACTCTATCAGTGGGTGGATTAGTTGAGTAACTGAAATACCACTACTGAATGCCATAATAATTTGTTTTAATATTTCTCTTCACAGGAGACATACTTACCAAAGACATGTACTAATGAACAATGAAATGACTGTCTAAACAGCAGACATCGTTAAAAGAAAGCTACTGGTAAATTCTGAATGGAAAATAATAAACAGCAACAGCTCTACAAAGCGTTCATTCAATGCCTCTCAAGAATTCTTCTAAAGCCATTATTGTGTGTTGGGTACTGTATTAGGTGCTAAGAATACAAGACAACACATGTCTTTTCCCTCATGAAGCTTATATTCTGCCAGAGAAATGCTACATCGTATTTTTAATTTTGTGCAACTGTTCTAATGTGGTATTTGAGATGCTATGTGAAGAGGAATTTGGAGACCGACGGCAGTATTTGTTTCTGGAGATTATGCAGTTGATTATTATAATTTTGAAAAAAAAATTACTTTTACTCTCACAAAGGTGAAGAGGAAACCAGAAAGTCATTGCCAGTCAGAATCACAAAGGGTAGTCAGAGGAAAAGGTTGCAAGTTTCAGAAAAGATTAGCCAACTGAAAATGTAAGACAAGTTGAAATTAGGCTGATAGTTCAGGCATTTTGAAATTAAAATGTCATCCAATTAAAGAAAAAAAAGACAACCTTTCTTAGAACTGGAACTTATAAGAAATCAGGCTGAATGTTCTAAACACAAACAATCTAAAAATTAAAAAGTAAACAAAAGAAGTATGGCAAAATAAAGGCTGGGATAGATGGATATTATGGGTTGGGGGAGTGATTCTGTTTTGGGAAGGAGGTTGAAATAGATTGTCTCTGAGGCTTCTTTCTAGCCTAAGGAACTTAAAATAAGTACAGCAATTGTGAAGTTACATATTCTCGAGAGAAAGATTTCTCAACAACCAAATACACCCAAGATGCTAATATTCTATTTATATTTTATAATTATTTAACAATGTTCTTGAACCAGAGCTGAGTAAAGAATATAGGCCTGGTTAATTACTGAAGAGAGAATAAAAGTATAGCTTTTACCAGATATTCTCTTGCCTCATTAGAAATATTACCATTCACTGGTCAAACACCTGTCAAATTTAAAAGGTAAACCTCTGGTCAACAGTCAGTCCAGGACCCCTACCACCACACTCCCAAATCCCCAGAAACCTTGCTAAAAACTTTTCCATTGCTCTTGCCTCTGTGTTCTAATTAATTTGCCACCAACACATCTGATTTAAGTGCCAACTTCAGACAACTCTTGTTCTGTCTTACAATAATTTAACTTGACACTTCTTGCTTCTATAATTTATCATAAACATGACCTCCAGAGTAAAAATAAAAACTCACATTTTTGATTGGCAACCTCTCCAAGTTGACTGGCACTTAGGCATTGAGTCCTAAGCTAATAAGCATTTGATTCAATCAGTTCCTCTACCTCTGATCCAAAAATTGCTCTTGGGGCAAAAACAGACAAACAGGACATAATCAAATTCACAAGGTTTTGTACAGCAAAGGAGACATAACAAAATGAAAAGACAACCTACAGATTGGGAGAAAATATTTGCAAATGATGCGACCAACAAGGGCTTAATTTCCAAAATATACAAACAGCTCATACAACTCAATAGCTACTAATAAAAATAAACAACCCAATCAAAAAATTGGCAGAAGACCTAAAAAGACATTTCTCAAAGTAAGACATACAGATGGCCAACATGCACATGAAAAGATGCTCAATGCTAACTTGCTTCAGTCGTGTCTGGCTCTTTGGGACCCTATGGACTATAGCCCACCAGGTTCCTCTGTCCATGGGATTTCCCAGGCAAGAATACTGGAGTGGGTTGCCGTTTCCTTCTCCAGGGAATCTTCCCAACCCAGGGATTGAACTTGCATCTGCCTGTGTCTCCTGCATTGAAGGCAGATTCTTTACCCACTGAGACACCTGGGAAGCTCACAAAAGATGCTCAAACCACTAATTACTAGAGAAACAGAAATCAGAACAACAATGAGGCACTGTCTCACACTGGTCAGATGACCATTATTTAAAAGTCTACAAATAACAAATGCTGGAGAGGGTGTGGAGAAAAGGGAACCCTCCCACACTGTTGCATGCATGCATGCTAAGTCACTTCAATCATGTACAACTCTTTGCGACCCTTTGGACTATAGCCTGCCAGGGTCCTCTGTCCATGGGATTCTCCGGGCAAGAATACTGGAGTGGGTTGCCATGCCCGCCTCCAGGGGATCTTCCTGACCCAGGGACTGAACTGGTGTCCCTTATGTCTCTGCACTGGCAGGCAGGTTCTTTACCACTAGCACCACCTTGGAAGCCCCCTACACTGTTGGTGAGAATGTAAATTGGTGCAGTCACTATGGAAGACAGTATGGTGGTTCCTAAAAATATAAAAATACAATTGCCATGTGATCCAGCAACCCCACTCCTGGACATATATCCAAACAAAACTATAATAAGATACATGCACCCCTATGATCATAGCAGAACTATTCATAACAACCAAAACATGGAAACAAACTAAGTATCCATCGACAGATGAATGGATAAAAAAAGAAGATGTGGTACACACACACGAAAGAATAAAAAGAATGAAATAATGCCACTTGCAGCAACATGGATGCAACTAGAGGTTATAATACTAAGTGAAGTCAGAAAGAGAATAAATACCATATCATATCTCATATGTGGAGTCTAAAATATGACACAACTGAACTTGTCTACAAAACAGAGACTCAGAGGCACAGAGGACAGACTTGCGGTTGGCAAGGGGGAGGGGCAAAGGGAGAGATAGATTGGGAGTTTGGGATTAGCAGATGCAAACTATTACATACAGAATGGATAAACAACAAGGTCCTACTGTATAGCACAGGAAACTATATTCAAAATCCTGTGATAAACCATAATGGAAAAGAATATAAAAAGAATTTACCTATGTGTGTAGCTGAATCACTGTGCTGTTATATGAGAAATTAATACAACATTGGAAATCAACTATACTCCAATTTTTAAAAGTTCTTTTGGTAAAGACTTGCCTTACTTTCAAACTGTGGCGAGACATCAAAGGAGGGGCTCTTGGGTTGGTTGGTTTTTAAGGAATAGTCCAGGTTAACCTAACATCAGAGTTCATGGTATGGTTATATATTACTACTAGCTCTTTACCTTGTAGCCACCCCAAGCTCGGCTGTTTCCTAGTATATCAGATTATTTCTTGTGCTCAGAACAACTTCAGTGGTTGGTACACTAATAATAGTCTTAGGAGCTAACATTTATTGTATACCTACTGTTTTCTTAGAACTTCAGAGATAGTTTTACATACAGGTTCTCATCGAATCCTTGCAACAGCACTCTGAGGAAGGTTCTATTATTATCGTTTTACAGGGTTTGAGGCTTAGCAGACTTAGACACTGGCCTTAAGTCAGTCAGTGGCAGCAGCACCCTTGGGACTGGAACCCAGAGTAGTGCTCTTTTAGCACAACGGAAGGAGACTGTGAAATGTGATGAACCACGGGAGGGAGCTGGGTCATCGCACCTTCGCTTTTCTCTACTCCATGCCTGACTGCTCTGCCTAGGGGATCTCACTTTCACCTATTTTGCAGGCATATTCTTTACTATCTGAGTCACCAGGGAAGCCCATTCTTAACATATAAATATTCATCTTGTACTTCTTTTATTTTACATTGGGGAGATATTCTATAATTCAGTTAAAGTTTCAACTTAATCCACAGATATACTAAATGTTCCTTTCTATGTACCCACATGAAGTTTTGCTAAAGGACAAGTTAAATGAGTGACTTATTAAACAGAATTGATGAAGGGAACTGCTCTCGACTTGAAGGGGACAAATATGGAAATTTGCAACCATGGAGGAAGACAGAACACAGTGAATATCTTTGCACTCTTCTGTTTGCTAACTGGAATGGGTATTGGCACAATAGGGTATATGGCTGCCAGCCCTGTCATAGAAGATGTGTGGTTTAAGGAGATATGTTCTCTCCTTGATTCATAGGCTCAATGATTAGGTGAGGGCTAACTAGTGGGCAGGGCTTCCCTGTGGCTCAATCCCTGACATGCAGGTTCAACCCCCAGATCAGGAAGATCCGTTGGAGAAGGGAATGGCAGTCCATTCCAGTATTCTTGCCTGGAGAATGCTATAGACAGAGGAGCCTGATGGGTTACAGCCCATGGATCACAAAGAGTCGGACAAAACTCAGTGACTAAACAACAACAATCAGTGGAGAAGGAAGCCCTTGGAAGACTTGAAGCACTGAAAATTTTGATGCCTTCCTCCCTCCACCCTATATAATTCAAAAGCAATTCCATAACAGCTCATAAATACAAATATTATACATGAGATGGAATTAATATAGTTTCTTATTAAAAAATCTAGTCTGTCTCTTCTGTGTGTGGGTTTTGTTGGATTGAGTGTTGCTTATTTTTGCCCACTGAGTAATCCAGTCCTGAGCAGTGAAAATGTAAGGTTCTAGAAGGCCAATTAAATTTAAAAAAGAAAAAAAGTTAATCTAAAGCTCATCGGCTTCTAAAATGAATGTCCACCAATACTTCACCGACTCAAGCAGAACACTAGATAAGCCATTCTCAAACTGTTTTGGGGAACCCCAAGTTCCTATAGAGAAGGTTCTGGGCCTGCTAGGAAGTGAGATGGATGATGAACTAGGAAAGAAGTCAAGGATCCTGCACTCCCTTCCCATCCCAGGGGAGCTCCACTTTGACCTATTTTACATATTAAAAAGTCTACAGAAGATTTTATTTGGAAATGGGGCTCTGTGGCTAAAACAAAACTAAACACACTGTACCATTGTTATTTCAATGCTGGTTACTGGTCAGAAAATACTTTTTTTTTCTGACACGAACTAAACCCCATGAATCAATGCAATGAATCTATAAACTCTGTGAGGACAAAGACTAGCCTTCATCCTCCTCTTCATATACCCAGGCAGCTAACGGAGTCCCACCTTTAATGGGGACTAGCAAAGTGCTGGCTGAATTCATACCTTTTTTTTTTTCCCCAAAAATAGTATATAAACTGTACAACTTATCAACTGATTCCCAAGAAGTTCATGGCAGAAAATTAAACAGACTATTTTCACTGGAATTGATAAGACTCATTGTACATTTAGTCCAACCCTTTCTGGGTTCTCCAGTCTAAGTACTTTATTTTAGTAATTGATTTGGCTGAAATCAATCTCAAGCATAATCATATCTCCAAATTTTCATTGAATTTACTTTTTTGGGATGTTGTTGCATGACTTGATAAAGGTGTTGAAGTATACTGGGCACATTATTCTAATTTCCCTGAGATACTCTGAGTGATTCTGGGATGATATGATAGCAGGCCTGCTCTCCAAGTGAGTATTTAAAAAGCACAAATTATAAAAACAAGCAAACAAAAATCCAGCCAAATCAAACAAAATACACAGTTGAATTTCCCCCAGAGGGGAATAGGAATCATGGAATCCATTCAAGTGGGCACATATAAACAAAGTTTGCCCCGAGCCCCTGAATAGTCTCCTCCTTTCAATCTGATGATCGCTCCAAGTCACTCTTCATGGCTCTATAGGCTCTCCTTCCCTCTTGCGTACTGAAAAGAGAATTTGATAAATCTAGTCATACTAAGATGTTGCAGGTGAAAGCAATTTAATGTGTCACCCTCCTCTTGCAAAAAGGCTGGCAGGTAAGAAAAAATCGAGTCAATGGTGTCACATTAGTGACCTGGATACATGTGAGAAGTTTTTCTCTTCTTCAAAAAATATGTTTAAAAAGCCAAGGGAGGCTTGATTCTCTCAGCACCTTTATATTGACAAAGCAGGACTAATAAAGTGGTCCCTGTCTTTCATGAACTTAACATATAGGGGTGGCATTTATAGGTTATTCATTTTTCTTCTTCTAAAGACAATTTAATGATGAGCATGGTCCCCAATACTAACCATAGCTACTTCTGCCCTTTCTACTCTAAAATGTAGAATAAGCCAGAAGTGATCAGCACATACTAAGCCCATATGGTAGATTTCTTCAGCTACCAAATAAAAGGCAAGTGCTTAAGTCTGACATTCAAGGCCTTCCATGAACTGACTCCACTTGTCCAGTCAAGCTTATTTCTCACTAATTCCCAACCATACCCAATTCAATGATTTCAAGCCCTTGGCATACTCACACTTATTTTTGCTTTTTAAAAATATACAATGCCATGGAAACAAATCCACCCAAGTCTACTGACTAAAATAATAGGGTTCTGGACTGGAATTTCTCAAGAGGCTGCCACTACCTAGGCTTCTGGATCTGCTTGTGACTACTCATTCAAAACTTGGTGTTGGTTGTTGAGGGGAAGTCTCAGTTTCTCCCCACATGGGTCTCTTCCAGGACTGTTGGAGTGCAATGGCTGCTTCCCTCAAAGTGAGTGGTCTGAGACAGACTGCTTAGGTATGAGTTATCCTTTCTCCAAAGCTTCACAAGAATCTCTAGATTCAAGGCATTAGATCTGATAGACAGAGTGCCTAATGAACTATGGATGGAGGTTCATGACACTGTACAGGAGACAAGGATCAAGACCATCTGCAAGAAAAAGAAATGCAAAAAGGCAAAATGGCAGTCTGAGGAGCCCTTACAACTAGCTGTGAAAAGAAGAGAAGTGAAAAGCAATGGTGGAAAGGAAAGATATACCCATCTGAATGCAGAGATCCAAAAAATAGCACGGAGACATAAGAAAACCTTCCTCAGTGATCAATGCAAAGAAATAGAGGAAAATAATAGAATGGGAAAGACTAGAGATCTCTTCAAGAAAATTAGAGATACCAAGTGAATATTTCATGCAAAGATGGGCTTAATAAAGGACAGAAATGATGTGGAACTAACAGAAACAGAAGATATTAAGAAGAGGTGGCAAGAATACACAGAAGAACTGTACAAAAAAGAACTTCATGACCCAGATAATTATGATGGTGTAATCACTCACCAAGAGCGAGACATCCTGAAATGTGAAGTCAAGCGGGGCTTAGGAAGCATCACTACAAACAAAGCCAGTGGAGATGATGGAATTCCAGTTGAGCTATTTCAAATCCTAAAAGATGATGCTGTGAAAATGCTGCACTCAATATGCCAGCAAATTTGGAAAACTCAGCAGTGGCCACAGGACTGGAAGAGGTCAGTTTTCATTCCAATCCCAAAGAAAGGCAATGCCAAAGAATGCTCAAACTACCACGCAATTGCACTCATCTCATACACTAGTAAAGTAATGCTCAAAATTCTTCAAGCCAAGCTTCAACAATATGTGAATCATGAACTTTCAGACATTCAAGCTGGTTTTATAAAGGGCAGAGGAACCAGAGATCAAATTCCCAACACCTGTTGGATCATCGAAAAAGCAAGAGAGTGTCAGAAAAACATCTACTTCTGCTTTATTGACTATGCCAAAGCCTTTGACTGTGTGGATCACCACAAACTGTGGAAAATTCTTAAAGATATGGGACTACCAGGCCACCTGACCTGCCTCTTGAGAAATCTGTATGCAGGTCAGGAAGAAACAGAACTGGTCATGGAACAAAGACTGGTTCCAAATCGAAAGGAGTACATCAAGGCTGTATACTGTCACTCTGCTTATTTAACTTATATGCAGAGTATGTCATGAGAAACGCTGGGCTGGATGAAGCACAAGGTAGAATCAAGACTGCTGGGAGAAATATCAATAAACTCAGATATGCAGATGACACCACCCTTATGGCAGAAAGCGAAGAAGAACTAAAGAGTCTCTTGATAAAAGTAAAAGAGGAAAGTGAAAAGTTTAGCTTAAAGCTCAACATTCAGAAAACTAAGATCATGGCATCTGGTCCCATCAATTCATGGCAAATAGATGGGGAAACGGTGGAAACAGTGACAGACTATTTTTTTGGGTTCCAAAATCACTACAGATGGTGACTGTAGCCATGAAATTAAAAGACAATTGCTCCTTGGAAGAAAAGTTATGACCAATGTACACAGCATATCAAAAAGCAGAGACATTGCTTTGCCAACAAAGGTCTATCTAGTCAAGGCTATGGTTTTCCCAGTAGTCATGTATGGATGTGAGAGTTGGACTATAAAGAAAGCTGAGCACTGAAGAATTGATGCTTTTGAACTGTGGTGTCGGAGAAGACTCTTGAGAGTTGCTTGGACTGCAAGGAGATTCAACCAGTCCATCCTAAAGGAAATCAGTCCTGAATATTCATTGGAAGGACTGATGCTGAAGCTGAAACTCCAATATTTGGCCACCTGATATGAAGAACTGACTCATTTGAAAAGACCCTGATGCTCGGAAAGATTGAGGGCAAGAGGAGAAGGGGACAACAGATGATGAGATGGTTGGATGGCATCACCGACTCAATGGACATGAGTTTGAGTAAATTACGGGAGTAGGTGATGGACAGGGAGGCCTGGCGTGCTGCAGTCCATGGGGTCGCCAAGAGTCAGACACAACTGAGCGGCTGAACTGAACTGAACGAGCTTCACAAGTCACATAGCACTACTTCCACTATCCTCTATTTATTACAAGTGAATCCTGGAATCTAAATTCAAAGGGAGGAGAATCAGGCTCTACCTTTGAAGATGTGTCAAAGCATCTGTGAAACTGAAAGTGAAAGTCGCTATACAATCCATGGAATTCTCTAGGCCAGAATAGTGGAGTGGGTAGCCTATTCCTTCTCCAGGGGATCGTCCTGACCCAGGAATCGAACCAGGGTCTCGTGCAATGCATGCAGATCTTTACCAGCTGAACTATCAGGGAAGCCCTCAAAGTGTTAGGGGAATCACACTGATTGAATCCGCCCACCCTGGCCAGGCACCTTAGTAACCATTTGCATGAGTTGTTTTATGACAGGAGGTCCTGGTAAGGAACAGGGAACTAATAAGCCTCCACCAACCAGAAGAGTTCAGGAAAGGTCAAAAGGAGACACCACCTGTCCAAATCCCTCCCAGAATCCTTCTCTCTGGCATCCACCTTGGCTGAACAAGGCATGCACCACCAGGAAGGACTCTGAGTCAGAATGATTGGCTAAGGACAACCTGGAAACTAATCCCATCACCATAAAACCCAGCCATGTGACAGAGCTGTTCTCCTGGGTTCCCTTACCCAACTGCTCTCCACCCTTTCCCAATAAAATCTCTTGCTTTGTCAGCACATGTGTCTCCTCAGACAATTCATTTCCAAGCATTAGACAAGAGCCCAGTTTGGGGTCCTGGAAGGGGTACCCCTTCCTTCAAAAAGGCATCTGTGGACATATGTTAAACCACCTCAATGCTCCTGCCCTGTTGTTCTTTCTGTTCCCTTGCTCAGAAAACTCTCTGCCATATCTGCAAAGCCCAATCCTACAAGACTTTCTATATACATTTAGCAGCATTCCTGGTCTCTTGCCACCAGATTCAAGCAGTATTCTGAATCCACATCAGGGCAATCGAAAATATCTCCAGACATTGCCAAATTTTCCATGGAACACAAATTACTCCTGGCTTAGAACCACAGTGCTAGATTTTAAGTTCTGTATTCATTTTTTCACCCCAATATTAAAATATGTTGATGTTGTCACTACTTAGGAAAACAAAACTTTATTCTTTCAATCAATATACTGCCGAGGACCCCAACTTTTCCTGTCTAAACTTCGTTAGGCTCCCTTCACTCCTCTGGATTATTCAGCCAACTTATTTTTCTTATCTTCTGCTTCTGGCTTTTTTTCTTTTCTTTCTTTCTTTCTTTTTTTTTTTTTTTACAATTATTGTCTCTTGCTTTTTTACTAAAAAGAAATGCAATTAATGAAAACCAACCCATATTTTAAGCCGGGCTCAAATACTCATTCTCCCAGAAGTCCTTGGGTGGAATCTTTTCCTCCCTTTCATATTTCTATTGTAATGCTCTCCATAGCCTGCTAGTAGAGTCAGGTTTATATAAACCCAGACCTTCTCTCCCAAATGTCTCCTAGGACCAGACATGATAACCAAATAGTATAGGCTGGATCTAACTGTGAATGACATCGATTTTCATTAGGGTCTTTAATACGAAGAGATACTTCAAGTGATCACATCACTAGGGAAAAAGAGTTTAAAGGTTAGTATGGCAAAACTTCCTCTCAATGCTTTTCGGTTTTTTGTTTTTGCTATTTCACCTTTATTAGAGGCTGTAGTACAATGAGGTTGATCACTCACTTTGGATCATTACTGATTACTTTCAAATCCTGTCTCATAAACCATGAGATCGTGGGCAAGTTACTGAATTGTTCTGTCCCTCAAATTGCTCATCTTTAAAATGATGGCTTTTATAATACTAGATCACAGGGTTTAATCACAAAACAGATCAACTAAGAGCTGTTCCAGCTGAATTAGGAGAAGGAGAAACACTTGGCATCATTCCCACAGACTGTAGTCTCTAAAGGCATGAACTCAGGAACCTACTGCTCTTTAGATTTGTTTGAGACAAACACCATTTTAGTGGTTCTACTGACAAACATGTTGAAAAGGTTAAATAATAGCTCAAGACAACATGGCTAGTGATTTTTTTCCAAGGACTAGAATCCAGTTTCCCAATTCATAAACTAAGCGCTCTTCCCACTAAATCTGCCAACCGTGGTACTTTCCCACCATCAGGATCTTTTCAAACGAGTCAGTTCTTCACATCAGGTGGCCAAAGTATTGGAGTTTCAGCTTCAGCATCAGTCCTTCCAGTGAATATTCAGGACTGATTTCTTTTAGGATGGACTAGTTGGATCTCCTTGCAGTCCAAGAGACTCTCAAGAGTCTTCTCCAACACCACAGTTCAAAAGCACCAGCTCTTCGGTGCTCAGAATTCATTATAGTCCAACACTCACATCCATATATGACTACTGGAAAAACCATAGCTTTGACCAGACAAACCTTTGTTGGCAAAGTAATGTCTCTGCTTTTCAATATGCTGTCTAGGTTGATCATAGCTTTTCTTCGAAGGAGCAACAGTTTTTTAATTTCATGGTTGCAATCACCATCTGCAGTGATTTTGGAGCCCCAAAAAATAAAGTCTCTCAGAGTTTCCATTGTTTCTCCATCTATTTGCCATGAATTGATGGGACCAGATGCCATGATCTTAGTTTTCTGAATTTTGAGTTTTAAGCCAACTCTTTCACTTTCACTTTCATCTTTCACTTTCATCAAAAGGTTCTTTAGTTCTTCTTCACTTTCTGCCATAAGGGTGGTGTCATCTGCATATCTGAGGTTATTGATATTTCTCCCGGCAATCTTGATTCCAGCTTGTATTTCATCCAGCCCAGCATTTCTCATGATGTACTCTGCATGTACGTTAAATAAGCAGGGTGACAATAAACAGCCTTAATGTACTCCTTTCCTAATTTGGAACCAGTCTGTTGTTCCATGACCAGTTCTAACTGTTGCTTCCTGACCTGCATACAGATTTCTCAGAAGGTAGGTAAGGTGGTATGGCATTCCCATTTCTAAGAATTTTCCACAGTTTGTGGTGATCCACACAGTCAAAGGCTTTGGCATAGTCAATAAAGCAGCAGTAAATGTTTTTCTGGCACTCTCTTGCTTTTTCAATGATCCAACAGATGTTGGCAATTTGATCTCTGGTTCCTCTGCCTTTACTAAATCCAGCTGGATCATCTGGAAATTCTCAATTCATGTACTGTTGAAGCCTAACTTGAAGGATTTTGAGCATTACTTTGCTAGCATGTGAGATGAGTGCAGTTGTGCAGCAGTTTGAACATTCTTGGCATTGCCTTTCTTTGGGATTGGAATGAAAACTGACCTCTTCCAGTCCTGTGGCCATTGCTGTTTTCCAAATTTGCTGGCATATTGAGTGCAGCATTTTCACAGCATCATCTTTTAGGATTTGAAATAGCTCAACTGGAATTCCATCACTTCCACTAGCTTTGTTCATAGTGATGCTTCCTAAGCCCCATTTCACATTCCAGGATGTCTGGCTCTAGGTGAATGATCACACTATTGTGGTTATCTGGGTTGTGAAGATGTTTTTTGTACAGTTCTTCTGTGTATTCTTGCCACCTCTTCTTAATATCTTCTGCTTCTTTTAGGTCTATACCATTTCTGTCCTTTACTGAGCATGAAATGTTCTTTGCATGAAATGTTCCCTTGGTATCTCTAATTTTCTTGAAGAGATCTCTAGTCTTTCCCATTCTATTATTTTCCTCTATTTCTTTGCATTGATCACTGAGGAAGGTTTTCTTATCTCTCCTTGCTATTTGGAACTCTGCATTCTAATGAGTGTATCTTTCATTTTCTCCTTTGCCTTTCACTTCTCTTCTTTTCACAGCTAGTTGTAAGGGCTCCTCAGACTGCCATTTTGCCTTTTTGCATTTCTTTTTCTTGGGGATGGTTTTGACCACTGCTTCCTGTACAAAGTCACGAACCTCCATCCATAGTTCTTCAGGCACTCTGTTAGATCTAATCCCTTGATTCTATTTGTCACTTTCAGTGTGTAATTGTAAGGGATTTGATTTAGGTCATACCTGAATGCTCCCTTCCTTTAAGTCTGAATTTGGCAATAAGGAGTTCATGATCTGAGCTACAGTCAGTTCCTGGTCTTGTTTTTTCTGACTGTGTAGAGCTTCTCCATCTTTGGCTGCAAAGTACATAGTCAATCTGATTATAGTATTGACCGTCTGGTGATGTCCATGTGTAGAGTATTCTCTAGTGTTGTTGGAAGAAGGTGTTTGCTATGACCAGTGCATTCTCTTGGCAAAACTCTATTAGCCTTTGCCTTACTTCATTTTGTACTCCAAGGCCAAACTTGCCTGTTTTACTCCAGGTATTTCTTGATGTCCTACTTTTGCATTCCAATCCTCTATAATGAAAAGGATGTCTTTTGAGGGTGTTACTTTTAGAAAGTCTTGTAGGTCTTCATAGAACCATTCAACTTCAACTTCTTTAGCATTACTGGTTGGGGCACAGACTTTTATTCCTGATACTGAATGGTTTGCCTTGGAAACGAACAGAGATCATCCTGTCATTTCTGAGACTGCACCAAAGTACTGCATTTTGGACTCTCTTGTTGACTATAAGGGCTATTCCATTTCTTCTAATGGATTCTTGCCCACAGTAGTAGATGTAATGGTCATCTGAATTAAATTCACCCATTCCAGTCCATTTTAGTTCAGATTCCTAAAATGTCAATGTTCAGTCTTGCTACCTACTGTTTGACTACTTCCAATTTGCCTTGATTCATGGACCTACCATTCCAGGTGCGCACCAGGAGAACCTTGAGACTAAGCCAGACGTGACTTTGCGTGTCTGAGTGCCTCCTGTGGAGGTACGGGTCAGCAGTGGCCTGCCGAAGGGGCAGGCTCCCTGGGAGTGGCCTGGTGTGGCATAAGCCCTCTTGGAGGAGGTCAACATTAACCCCACCATAGAGCCACCAGAACTTACACAGGACTGAGGAAACAGACTCTTGGAGGACACAAGCAAAACCCTGTGAGCACCAGGACTCAGGAGAAAGGAGCAGTGACCCCACAAGAGACTGACCCAGACTTGCCCGTGAGGGTCCAGGAGTCCTACTTAGTTTGACTTATTTTCTTGAGCTGGCATTAAAGCCCTGCTCATGGTCCAGCAGATGGTAACCTTCCCCTAGTTCCATTTTTCCTTAAGGCATGCCAATCTGCTTGTTGGTTCTTGCCTTAACAGTAGATTAACTGCCCTATCCAATAAATCCTTTCTACAAACTTCCATGACAACTCATCTCCCTTAAATTCGAATGGTATAAAATTAAACTCCTATAGCCTGTTGAATAAATTGACTTTTACTTATTTCTCCTAGATTTGAAAAATCTTTTTATGACACATTCTGACATCAAAGATATTCATAGTATGTAATTGTGCACTGCTTAATTCATCATTTTAGTAGTAAAAAGATACAAAGGCCTTCTGCACTTGTTGAAAAATTGCTATGTACAAGCTGTCATACCCCTTGTGGATCACTCCCAGCACTTAAAATCAGACGTGTAATGCTATTATTGTAACTGTTCTTTTATAGTTCCCATCGTTGTTTTATGTATTGATCTTCTCCACTGATGTGTTAGGTTCGCTGATGGTAGGCAGAGACTGTTTTAAGTGTCTGTATGCAGACATATTTGTTATATATATACTTGTTTGCTCAGTTGCTCAGTCACGTCTTGACTCTTTGTGAACCCATGGACTGTAGCCTGCCAGGATCCTCTGTCAATGGAATTTTTAAGGCAAGAATACTGGAATGGGTTGGCATTTCCTTCTCCAGGGGATCTTCCTGACCCAGGGATTAAATCTGCATGTCCTACATTTGCAAGTGGATTCCTTACCACTGAGCCACCTAGGAAGCCTGGTCATGTATATATATGAGGCAGGCAAATTTAAGCAGTAAGCCACACCAATAGTCTCTAATATAGTTTAGCCCACCAACTAAACTGTGAACTTCTCAAGAATATGTATTTTTTTAATCTTATAAACTCTGAGTTTTATTATAAGGACAATAAGAATATGGACATATTTTAAGTATCTTTTAAACTTTTGTGCATGGGCTTCCCTGGTGGCTCAGCAGTAAAGAATCTGCCTGCAATGCAGGAGACAGAGGTTCGACTGGCAACCCAGTTTAGTATTCTTGCCTGGGAAATCCCATAGACAGAGGAGTCTGGTGGGCTACAGTCCCTGGGGTCAAGAGTTGGACATGACTTAGCAACTAAACAACACGACCAATAAATTCTTATGCACTTGGTGAGTATGCTCTCACCAAGCATAAAGTGAAAATGAGGCAGGAGTTATCCTTTCTTTTAAAATGATACATCTGTATGTATGTACACATATCACACACACAAGTACCAGCTCTTTCTTCTCATTCCTCTTTCTATATTTATTACATGCTACGTGTCAGGTTAAAAAAACAATGGAAGAACATATGCTAGGTCCTGGGCTATGCATTACATGCATTATTTTATTTAATAATCACAATTATCCTATGAGGTAAGAACTATTTCCATCTTAAAGTTTTCAAAAAAAAAAAAAAAAAATACACAAGGTTAAAAAAACCCAGCCCTATCACACAGCTAGATCACAGCAGAGTTAGAATTTAACCCAGGTCTAATTCCAGAATTCAAACTCTTAACTACTGTGCATTGTGACCCAGGGCAAGTCTTCCACATTACATTTGTTTAGTGGGGTCACTACGAGGACTATTTAAGGATTAAGTGAGTTAAGGCACATGCTTAGCATGATACTTTACACATAATAAATACATAATCATCCTCCCTCATTATTATTATGACAGGGTTAAAAGTCAAATAAGACATGCTCCCTGCCCTTGAAAAATCTAACTTGGGGTAGGTAGAATTTTTAAATGGCCTCCAAGATTTCCTGCCCTATTAATATGACATCATACCTATGACTGTTATAGTCAAGAGATTTTTCCAAATGTGATTAAGCTTACTAATCAGTAGACCTTGAATTAATCAAAAGAGAGATTATCCTGATGTGCTATATCTAACTACATGAGCCCTTAAAAAGAATCTTTCTCTAGCTGATTGGACAGGAGAGATTCAAATCCTCCTGAAGAAGAATTTGGATGTGTCAGGTTTAATAAGCTATTGCTGGCTTTGAAGACTGAGGGTCCACATATAAGGACTGGAGTGTGACCCCTGGCTGATCAACAAGCACGAGGAAGTGAATTCTGCTGACAACCTGAAAAAGACTGGAAGCAGATTTTCCCCAGAGCATCTAGATTAGAGTCCAGCCTGGCTGACACCTTGATATGGATTTTGTGGTATCCTAAGCAGAGAACCCATTGAAATCCATACAGATTTCTAATTTAAAGAAAGGTGAATTACAATATATTTAAAGCGAAGAAAGCGAAGAACCTACAGCCAAGAATACTTTACCCAGCAAGACTCTTGTTCAGATTCGATGGACAAATTAAAAGCCTTCCAGACAAGCAAAAGTTAAGAGAACTCAGCACCACCAAACCAGCTTTTCAACAAATGCTAAAGGAACTTCTCCAGGCAGGAAACACAAAACAAGGAAAAGACCCACACAGAATAAACCCAAAACAATTAAGAAAATAAGAGAATCATACATATCAACAATTACCTTAAGTATAAATGGATTATACTTAATGCACCAACCAAAAGATACAGACTGGCTGGGCGGATGAAAACATTCATGCGTGCATGCACTCCCATTTACCACATCACTCTACCTAATCACCTAAATTGTATGTAATTATTTAATATTAAGTTAATCATGTTTCCATTATGGCTTGCAATTGTAATTATCTCTTATTTTTGCCTAGCTATTGACTGTAAAAACTGATAAACATCTTTCACTATTGTGATTATGTAAATATTACTCACTTAATAACTTTGTATTGACAGTCAACAGAAAATAACAGAATTCTATATCACTAAAAGTACAATTTATACAATTTAGTAGGAAAAAACTGTAATCATTTTTTAAAATCCAGATGCATATCAGAATTATTTTGGAATTTTTTGAAAAATACAAATGCCCAAGTATTACTTTTATTCTCCAAAGCTCTAGATGTGTTTCTTATGAGCATCCACGTTTAAAAACAACTGGACTATATGATGGTTTTTTACATTTATCTAGTCTTTTACTTTTATCTATCTTACTTTTTCTATTTCATATTGTTTTACCATTTCATTTAGTTTATGTTTTCCAATTTCTCTCTCTTTTTTGCTGTTGTTCTTTCTCAAGCCTGTATCAAGCATAGTAGAAAAGCTTTTGCACACATGCTGCTGCTGCTGTTGCTTCAGTCAAGCCCGACTCTGTGCGACCGCATAGACGGCAGCCCACCAGGCTCCGCCGCCCCTGGGATTCTCCAGGCAAGAACACTGGAGTGGGTTGCCATTTCCTTCTTCAATGCATGAAAGTGGAAAGTGAAAGTGAAGTCGCTCAGTCCTGTCCAACTCTTAGCGACCCCATGGTCTGCAGCCCACCAGGCTCCTCCATCCATGGAATTCTCCAGGCAAGAGTACTGGAGTGGGGTGCCATTGCCTTCTCTGTTTGCACACATACATATATATAAATGGTATATATAATATATATATTTTAGAAAACTTGTGAATTTTTGCCTGGCTAAAAAAATTTATGACATATTGATTCCACTTGTTGTACTTAGTATAAATAGAATGCCAGATTTCGAATTTTATTTACTCAAAACTTTGATATAGTTCCTTGTGTTTTGCATCTGTTATTACTGCTAAAAGACTAGAAAGTTTACTATCTTAGTGATTTTTTAAAAAATTTGAATGAGGCTGGAAACATCTTATCAAAGTCTGAGAATATAAAGAAATGCTATGTTGTAAAAAAAACAAACAGGAAATTAACATGTGATATAGTATTATTAACTAAACTACAGATTTTGTTCAAATTTCACAAAATTTTATGCTAGTATCCATTATTTATTTTCATACTTTATGCAAGATTCTACACTGTATTTAACTGCATTGAGCAGCTTCAGCTGCATGCAATAAATTCTGATAAATTCATTTTTATTGTTACAAATATTTTCTGATTTTCAGGTCTACTACATCCATCTACTTTCCTGTATATTCACTCTATTTGAGAATTTGATCTTGAAACTCCAACTGAAATATTTTCTAAGGGTGTATCTACAGTTTCTTAGATACACCCAGCATTTAAAAGTGGACACTTAATTTCTAAATACATGGGGTTTTAAAAGTATCTTTGATATTAATTTCTCATTTTTACATTAATTTCTTATGTAAATACTTTCTTCTCTGCAATCACCCTCTGTTTTTCTAGTCTTCTAACTTTATTGAGGCTTTCAATGGCTAAGTCAAAGATCTCTCTTGGTAAATGTCACATAGAACTTGAAAATATGTGGCTTATTTTCAAATATCTTTGATATTGATTTCTAAACATAATTCCACAGTGTTAAGAGAACATACTCTGTATGATTTCAATGCCTGTAGACCATGAAAGTTTTGCACCTTAAGTTCAGAGATACGTTCCAATGTCTCCTAGTTGATAGTCTATTGGAATTTGAATAGAATTTGTATCCTACTATTGTGTGAAAGTTATATAAAGCTTAACAATGTTGAATTGGTTCATGATGATTTTCAGATCTACTATATCCTACTTTTCTGTATATTCATTCTATTTATTTTTAAGGATTTGATATTGAAACGCCAACTAAAATTTTAATTTATCTACTTAAAAAAATAATTATAAGATATAGTGGAACTACATGTAACTCTGTTCTGTATTTTCCAAGTCTCCTATAAAGGTATTACCATACTTTCATAATTTAAAATATAAAAAGAGAAAAAATAAAGAAACGCTAGATAATGAAAAGGATTTTAAGTTGATAATTTGTTATGCAGAAGCACATAACATTAATATGTAGGAGAACACAAGAATACAAACAAGGACTTAGGCTATAAATGGAGGTATACATAGAGCATAAAGGAAGGAGTGTAAATCCACTAGAGGGAGAGCCTGAGGAGGGCACAAAGTCATCGTGAATTTAGTGGTGCTACTACTTTGAAAAATGAATAAAATCTGCTGACTGTGGGTTGAGAGGAGAATGTGTGAAGAAGAGGAGAGGAAAGATATTCCAGGTAAAGACAGAACAGCACAGATTGCTGAGGCAATGTCCAAAAGACAAGGACCACAAGAGGAGAGCACCTAGGGGCAGCTGGAGCTGGGCCACGCTGCTGCCTGTAAGCGGTGGGAAAGGCTCGGACTCGCACTCTGCTAGCACGGCAGCACATTGCAAAAGAACAGGGAATATCTGGAGTGAAGACTTGACAGAGTACAGATACATACGTGTGTGTGTGTGTATGTAGATATATATATTTCTATTTATACATGTAATAAATAGAAAATACATGTTTTAATACTTAAGATTAATAGATTGATAACTTAATACTTTATCTCCCCTGTAAAATTAAAATCACCCCAACTAATTAAGCTGAAAACATGTTTCTAAACTGGCTAAATTCAACAAAAATACATCCATTCACAAAACCAAATTTTGTTTTCTTTTGAGTAAACAAAAATAAAATATATCTTGATACAACACTCAGGAAAGTATCCATTTTCAACAAAATTATCTATTTGGCTATCTTGAAACACATTTATGACAAAGCATAATTATGTATCTATATCTTTTCCATATTTCTCTCCTTTAGTAGTTAACATTAAGAGATTACCACATCTCTCAAAGCAAATTGCTGCCATTTAAAACACAAGTTTAGCAAGATATGAGATGATTTTGCCTATCAAACACACCAAGATTGGTATTTTTCCTATCTTGAGATAAATAAAAGTGTTGGTTAATATTGCTTTAATAGTTAAAGTTATGTTATTTGAACATTAAGGTACTTTGTTCATTTGAGTACATTTCTTAGCACCAGCTGTTGGGTATGTCTTTTCTCTGTTTACCCTGATTTCACAACACTGTTTACTTCTATCAGTTTAGCCTAGAGGACATACCTAAAGGAAAAAATCCAGAAAATGTTTTCATGAATCACTCTTTTAAAGTAAAGAAGTTAAAAAAATAAAAATAAAAAAAAGTAAAGTTTTAATCACATGACCTTGGTTTATCCATTTCTAATAGTTAAGTATATATATAAGCATAATACTTTTTAATCCAGAATCCTGACCCACATTAAAAAGGTAAAAATTATAAACAATGCCAATTATACAAATATGCCACAGAAAATAACATTCTACAATATTTTCAAATGAAATCTTGTCTTTAAAAATTCAAAGGTAATACATTCCTAGTATTAACCAAGAATAAGCATGATACAGAATAGACCATTTTCATTATAACTATTACTAGCAACAATGCAGTTACACATAAATGTATAAGCACTTAAAAAGAGTGTCTTTGAAATGTAAATGCAAAAAGTCAACTCTACTTACATTATAAGTTTAAGACTAATAGAACACTGAAGAGAACTATGAGAATATAAAAGGTCACCGAAGTTTAAATACTGTGTGATGATTCACTCTTTAAAAAGACAGTGAGTTTTGACAAATTCTAACCATAGGGATAGATATTTTTCCTGCCAAACCACTTCTCTCGTTCATGGTGCAAGCATTCTATCTCTATTTAGTACGGTTGTTCCTTGTTCAGGGTAACACAGGCGACTGCATTCAAATGGCATTTACCATAAATTGCACCGATCTGCCCTATAATTTCATGTTGGACTGAATTAATTAACTTCTCAGTAGGTGGCTGAGGTACTGAACATAAGCCTAAAGAAATATTTGACTGCTTAACCTACCTTCCATGAATTGTCTCTAAATCAAGGCAGCTTCCATTTTAATAAACAGTACCAGGTAAAATATATTTAGTAGGACCTAAAGGGTAAGATAAGGCATTTATAATAAATGGATTTAGTTTTCCACAAACATGCATGTCCATTTAAAAGAAGTCAGGGGGCACGGCAGACAGTTAGGATTTAACAAAACTAATCAAGAGTTGGCATGCCTGATATTTTGAAAGACTGTTTACCTTAGGAGGTATGCATTTATATTAACAAAATGCCTTCTTTGTCCTTGCAAGATTTTTAATAAAAAGCTCACTAATTTGTAGCAATTAAAATACTACTGTAATGCTGTTTTAAGTAATTTATATCTCAGGGCTTGAAATGTAAATGTAATTTTTAAAGATATTATCAGATCATCTGCATTATAATATCATAAAATACCTATTCTATTTATGACTCTCCAATTATAACATTATTAAAATCTGACAGCTAACTCTTTGCTTCAAGTTTGTCTTCATATTATCAAGAGGAAAATTAAAAGGACAAACAAGGAATGTGAAAAGTCAGCTCATAAAAAAGCTGAAATGTCTTTTATTATGTGGCATATTTTTCTCTGTCATAAACTTCCGGCTTAGGAAAATGAGAAAACAAGTAGTTCTTTTGACAAACTCCTTGAAAAAGTGCTTAACTTGGTATTTTTAGATATTAACTGTGGAAGAAATAAAAGGAGGGAGGAAGAGAGGGAGGAAAGGAGCCCTAACTTGGTATTATACCTTTTGCTGGGATGGAGAGTGGGAAGAACTAACACTTAATGAGTAGCAGCTCAGCAGAAGTACAGCTGAAGACTTCAGCCTGATTTTAAAGGCTTTATAATATACAGCAAGATGGGACCCCAGAAACAGTCTGAATAATTTTGGGGGGAGATGGCCCTTGGTCAAGCTTCATCTAAATGGTTCTAGGAAGAAAGGCTTCAGCCTTATTTCAAAGTGCCCACTGAGGGCACAATGTCAGGTAATTTCTCTAAGAACAAATTCTGGTTCCTGGACCATTTGAATCCTTCTTGATAATAACATGCATAAGCAGAAACAACAAGAATATAATTTGGAAGTTTTAACACTGGTTTATTCTAAGGAAGGCTTTAACTAAAAAAAAAAATGTGTAGATGTCAGTTTCAGAAACAATTTTTGCTGCACATCTTCTAGCTCAGTAATTTAGTGGCAACAAGAGTCATAAATGCTGTCAAAAACAGCAGTGAGGTTTAAAAATAAAAATTCAAACAATAATATCCTTCACATTTTTAATACGTCATTTACTGAATTGGCAATCACAACTGAGATTTATGAGAGCCTTCTAGTTAGAAAAAACAAATTAATCATACCTTTTTAGGTTTTCATTGTCTCTAAATTTTATCAGGCAAGCATATAGGATTTCCTTCTCATCAAATGCTATGTCTGTCCTGGTGTCTCCAGTCACAAGAGACCTTTTGTATCATTACTCCCTTGAGTCCTAATTCTTACTAGGAGTCCTGGGCAAACACAAAAGTAACCTGGCAGTTACATTATTCTACATAAATGAAAAAAGACTCCGCTATCTAAAAATAATGAAAGGACCCATTTAAATTAATGTTATTTTTTGTGAAGTATTCATTTTACTTTGTAATAATGTAATTCTGATTCAGATAGAGTTCTTATGAGCTTTAAAAAATCTCTAGAGATTATATACAGGGCAGTAATTTAATTCTTATATTTTCATTTCTTACAATGATATTTGAGATTTTTAGTGCTGCTGCTGATAGCTCATGGAAACTGTTTTATTTGGAAATTCTGATTTTTAAAACTGTCCAGCTCTTATTTATAAGAAGCATAATTATTAAGAAAAAGGGTTTTTTTTTTGTTCCTTTAAGGTACTCATTCTTTTGCTATTTATTCCTCACTTGATTTCATAATTCTGTTTGTGTCACTATGATTAGTTGCTATGGAAATTACCTCCTATGGAAATGATTCCAATGTCATTATTGTAATAATATGACTTTAATGGCAAATATCAATAGCAGACACGAACCCCTACTAGAAAAAGGAAATCTAAATAATATTTTTAGAAGGATTAATTCTGAAATTATCATGGCCAAATTTTCTGATATTCTTAATAGGTCATCTGCTTTTTAAATAAGTACTAAATGAATTTTAAGGTGTTAACAGCTACCCATTTCTCCAAATGCCAACGTCACAATGGAAATGAATACCACGCATAGAAAAGTGAAAGTGAAGAACACTTCATCTACCTGTTACCTAAGCTTAAAAATATTTTGCTTTACATATGAAAGGTAATGTCAACAGGATTTCAGGGATCATCAAGGAAACAACTTTGAATAACACATTACATATTCCCTTTAAAGATGAAGAATTTAATATTCCAAAATTTATCCCAGGAATTTGAAAGGTCAGTGAGTTAACTAGTGAATAAAACAATAGATGAGAGCCAGTGGACTATTAGATGAGAATTCCAGAATGCTAAGAAGAAATCTTCTTGGGTGGATTCTATAATTTGTGGTTTGAATAAAACTTTTGAAACATTCCATTAGTATTAAAATTCTCACAATGAGAATATGGCTCTTATTTAACACATTTTAAATTACTAGACAATCTCTCCCCAAAGAAATGTTAATGCTTTCTTCTGCCTAGTGCTTGTTCACCGCCTAGTACTAATTTAGGAATAAATTAACCCTTCCAACAATTGAGATATTGTCTAGAAACTGCCTTTTATGCTCTGCTAGAGAAATAACTTCAATTCTGAAAATCACAAAAGAGAAATCCATTTCTTCATTATAAAATATTTTATACCTACTAATTATTGATATAAATCACTATCATATTTACTACATAATTACATATTACTATATCTACAGGGCTTCTGAATTAAGCTTCACAGTTATAGATTTTTTAAATGTTTTATACATTAAGGGTTTTCTATACTTGTGTCCGCCACCATGATCTAGGGTCCAAAATGTCTTTGATAGATTTCTGCCTTGGAGCTGGTACTGGCTTGGCTTCAATGTTGGTTTTAGTGTCTGTGTGTTCACCACCAGTTAAACTACTTTTCCTGGCAGGAAGAAGTTTTCGAGGAGCAGCCACTGGTTTCTGTAAGTGATGCATTGGGGTTGACAGTTTGGTATCCAAAGGCAAGGTCTGAGATACACTTGTTTTTTCCCAGTTGCCCTGAACCAATTGATTTTTGTTGCTCTGTGTTTTTAAGTTGAATGGAGCTTTATCAGAAGGAGGAAGGGGAGCTCGTCTCTTTTTCCCTTTCTCTTCATATAACTGCTTGCTTACAGGAGATAATACCTTTTTCTTGATTACAACTTGGTGATTACCATCAAAGAGTGTGGCCCAAGAAGGAGGTGAGGCTTCTTCATGCTGGCCAATTTTTTTTTGTATTATACCAGTTAAACTTTCAAGTTTCATAGGTGAATCAATGCCTGTAATAATTATAAGAAAAAATACATGGAACAAATTCTGAAGCAGTACACCCTTTACCCAAGTAAGTTACTACATTATGTTATCTATATAATAGTTATCCAAACCAGATCAAAATGAGTGTGTTTTTTTTAATATGTTTACTTGTAAAAATAACCATACTAATGGAACCAAAAAATAAGAAGATCATGTACTGCACGCATGCACACACACACATACATACACATGCATACGTATATTCCTAAATATACGTGGAAAATCCAGTTTTCAAAGGAGTAGAGCTTCATCAGAATTTTTTTGAATTCTGCAGATTATTTATCAAATAACTTTCGTGGGGTTTAAAATCTATTCTGACTTATAGGTAAGAGTGGATTCCCTTTTATAAACCCCTGATACATAAACTGGGAAAATGTAACTGGATTAGTATTCTTTCCTGTAGACCACTAAAGTCTTTGTAATAGGGAAAAAATCCAAAACAAAACCCCCATGGAAACAGAGTGAATCTTTAATACCACTTTGGTAATTTTCCTTGGGGAAAAATGGGAGACATTTATGTCAATTACATGATATTTTCAAATGTGTAAGCTCAAATGTTTCATTTTAAATCCAACATTTAAAGAATATATGTAAGTGCAGGAACGTTGGTGGTAAAATACACTAAAATTTAGCACTGATTTGTGCTTGTTCACAACACTGCTCACTGAGGCATGCTCACTGAGGCAATCACACAAAGATAAATAAATATACTTCAAAGTGTGGGGAAAATGGAATATTTATGAGTCTAGAAATCTAAAATTTTCCAAAGTACTAAACTTAACCAATTTTTTTGCCTGAGAGGAAAGCTTCCATTTATTAATATTCATTTATCAACACTACTTTAAAACAAATTTAATAAAATATGGAAAAAATTACTGAACATAATTACATTTTAAAATGTCAAGGTTTATATCTTCACAATTTTCATCAGCTACTCAGCTAATATTTATTTTCAGTGTACCCTTATTCATTTTGAAGTCTTAACATTTTTGTTTGATCTTAAGCATTCAAACTATGAAAACTGTGTATTCATTAATTTTGCATTAATTCATCTTTTAAACATGAGTTTCTTAGTCTATAATCATAGTCTTTTTTCATTCATTTTTGACTGTGGCTTGAAAATTTTAGCATTTTAATGTCAATAGAATAAGCTGCTTGTATAAGGACAATGTCGTTTTTGTTACCCTGAAGCTTAGAAAAGACAAACCCCACTTACTCATATCATGGTAGACTGAGGTTGCCTCTTTTGTCAAGAACAAAGGTGGTTTCCGTGGTGACATAATCTCAATTTTCATAAGTTCTTCACAACAATGCTTCCATTGGCCTAAGGAAGAAAAAGGTAGGCTAGTTTAAAACAAATGTGAAATATATAATTTTTAACAGATTATCAACATGTTTTTTGCTTTGAAAAAATAAGTGAATTCACGAAGTATTATCTTAAAAAAGCTATAAAAACCTGCACTACCCATTATTTCTAAGTTTAGGCACAAATGTACCCTATTTTAAATATAAATCTCTATGAACAGATATTAAGCTAAGCTCTGTAGGCTACTAAATACTATATTACTTCTCTAAACAGTCAATAACTAAAATGTTTATGGTAAAAGTTTGTGTACGTTCTCTTATTTTAAATATTATATAAAAACATTCAAAACAGTTGAAAAGTAAAGATTAACTGAAATATAGTTACCTGGAAGGAAGCAAAAAAATATATAAGCAGTATTTCTCAGAAAATGATTTTAATTTTGAAAATTTTAATTAAGAAATAAGAATTGCTTACAAAAAATTCTTTTAAGATGATAATTATGCCCTCCTAAAAATCAGGAAAACTAGAAAAATGCTACATTTTCATTTTATTTCAGGTACATAAAAACCTGTTACTATAAACACAGATTACTCAAAATTCTAACTGGAAGTGATGGACTTGAGTTTGAGTAGGCTCCGGGAGTTGGTGATGGACAGGGAAGCCTGGCGTGCTGCAGTCCATGGGGTCGCAGAGTTGGACACGACTGAACTGAACTGAATTTATTTTAGGAAGGACACTTTAAATAAAGACATTAGGCATTCAAAATAATATTCAATAATAAAAATACTCTTGAATAAGTTGTTTTAATTATTAAAATTGAAAAGTATGGACCATATTAATTTTTCTTGTAATTATGTTTTACTATGTTCATCTCAAAACTAAATTCTCAGACTTATTTCTCCTGAGTGGATATAAAAAAATATTTAGCATTTCTATCTTTATTGTGGACTTGTATGCTGAGGTTTACCATTCTTACATGCTAACTTACATTAGCAGAAAAGTAAATGTAATATACACATGCCTTTTTATACTGATTTATGATATGTATTTCTTTTTATTATATTCTCAACCTCTACATTCAACATCCAACTTATTTTCCCATGGCTTAAAAATTAAAGATACTTCATGTTTACTCAAAGTATTTATTTTTGTTACTTTATGTCTAATTTATGTCATGTTGTTATGATTAATATATATATATATATATTCTTTAAATCCATCACTTTAAACAGTTAAGAAATAATTAAAAAAAAACCCTTTCAGTACATTTTGCTATAATGCTAAGTATAGAATATGGTAAAAAATTTCAAAATATCTCATATAGCAATATATAAAGGGAATAAAATCTTGAGTTTAAACCTTCAAAGGTTGCTCTGTAGAATTTAAATCTAGTAGGATCCGAGATTTGATAATTTATTCCTCCTTTCTACTTCCTTTTTTAGATAAATATAGAAGTGCCAGCCTTTTCTTTTTGGGGGCAGGAAAAAAATGGCCTTATCTAATGGGAAAGTAATGAAACACTTTAAACCAGCAAACAATTCTCTGTCAAATCTTAGACTAATAACATAGTACAGCATTGTTTCAATATTGATAGTTGAAAGCTTTTCATTGTTAAACTGATAGCAGAATACTAACTATATTGAAAACTGCAATATAAAGCCACATTATCCCATGTGTTATACAAGTCAGAGATATAAATGTGGCATGTTCACTGATCAAGACATTACAATTAAACACTTTAACAGTAAATAAATTAGCAAGCATAGGTTTATGTAGTAATTCTGAGTATGCTAACAATAAAGGCCCAGTATGAGATATTTAATGGGTACATTTTGCTCACATAAAATCTGTATATTGAAGATGTTTCCACCACATATACTATTACAATGCTCCCATTCAAAATAATCTATTATGTTAAGCTGCTTATTTAACTTAGTAAATATTTTATTAAATATTTGAAAAAAATCTTTCACTCACTATTCCAAGCAGTAACCTATTTGATCACCTAAAACAGGTGTCATTCGTCTTTTACATGTTAGCGCTCAGATATTAAAAATTAGCTATTAACTCCCCTCTGCCTCCCAGGCTCCACTCCTCAAGCTGTCCTTCCACAGGTTAAACACACCAAGCTCCATTAGTATTTTCTCATGATTTCCAGTTTTCTCACCCTCATGGTTTTCCACTCTCAAGCTAAGTCAAGTAATTGAAATATGTTCTAAGTATTAAATTACTCTTACTTTATTCTATCCTAGATATCTATCTTCTATTTTGTTGCATACATCACATTTCACTGAAGATTACAAGAGGCTACACTTACTACTAGGAGAGTAAAAATTCTAAGCACAAGTCACTCTTTGGGATAATATATGCACTTCCATTTTTTGCTTCTGATCTTCGTATCTTACACAATGAATTCTAAACAGCAAATGTAATACTATTTATACTTAAAAAATTAGACTGGCAGATTTTATATCCAAAGCATTAAATACTAAAGAAGTAGCCAGACCTGAGAACCTAGTCATCATCACTTAATTACTTTGACAGTACAAAATGTCATGAGATTCTTTAATTCTTATTGGAGTATATTTGCTTTACAATGTTGTGTTGGTTTCTACTGTACAGCAAAGTGAATCAGCTCTACGTATACACATATTCCCTCTTTTTTTATTTCCTTCCCATTTAGGAAGGAACAACTTCCTAGGAGCAACTGAGTAGAATTCCTTGTGCTATACAATAGGTTCTCGTTAGTTATCTGTTTTATATGTAGTATCAACAGTGTCGATATCAATCTCCCAATTCATTTCTTCTCAAATGTCATGAGATTCTTACCCCACCAACTCCCTCTTTTAGCATAATAAGTTATTTTACATAATTTGAGGAGTGAAAACATGAAATCATCTAACAGAAGTTGATATCTAGACTACACTATTCTCACAGTTTCACCTCTTTTTCTTGTTTTTGTCTACACAAAAATTTTAAAATGCTAGTGTGTGTGTGCATACTAAGTTGCTTTGGTCATGTCTGACTCTTTCTGACCCTATGGGCTGTAGCCCACAAGAATACTGGAGTGGGTAGCCATGTCCTCCTCCACGGGATTGTCCCAATCCAGGGATCAAACCCGTGTCTCCTGCAGCACCTGCATTGAAGGCAGATTCTCTAATGCTGAGCCGCTGGGGAAGCCCTTAAAATGCCAGAGTCATTTCTAAAAGTAACACAGTCTTCTATAAGACAGACTCTATAAATCAAGAGCAGTTAGGAAAGCAGTTAAAATTTTAGCTGTAATCAGCAAATGAGAGGAAGTTGTTGTCTTTTAAGTTACATACCTAAGATCAGCTGAAATTTTAAAATAAAGAAACACAGCACATGCAGGTAAACGTGAAACAAATATTTAAACATCTACTAGTGTTAGTTGCTCAGTCGTGTCCAACTCTTTGCAACCCCATGGACTGTAGACCACTCTCTGTCTATGGAATTCTCCAGGCAAGAATGTTGGAGTGAAAAAAAAAAAAAAGAATGTTGGAGTGAGTTGCCATTCCCTTCTCCAGGGGATTTTCTCAACCCAGGGATCAAACCCAGGTTTCCTGTATTGCAGACAGATTCTTTTACATCTGAGCCATCAGGGAAGACCCATTTAAACATCTACTG
Source organism: Muntiacus reevesi (assembly GCF_963930625.1). Lineage (NCBI taxonomy): Eukaryota > Metazoa > Chordata > Mammalia > Artiodactyla > Cervidae > Muntiacus > Muntiacus reevesi. Next base: position 97,942,046 of record NC_089250.1, read on the forward strand.
AGGGTCAACAGACAATACTTTAAGGAAAACAAGTTCTGAAGAATCCAAGAAAGCCCTGGAGGGAGTCCTCTGGTTCCCTGCAATAAACGTGAAACCTATTCAGGCTTTAATTTTCTCATCTTAAAAGCAGAGAGAAATAATTTCTACTTCACTGGGTTATTATAAAAAATAAATGAAGCCATATGGTATTTGGAAGCTAATCAATAAATTTATTTCCCTTTTCTGCCCCCTCCCCAACCATCACTGTAATAACTGGCCAAGCCATGGATCAGAGTATGCTTATAAAAATCAATCTGAGGACTGCAGATATTAAGTATTTTAGAGAGGTCTAAAATGTCTAAGATTAGGATCTAATCCTAGATCCTAAAATAACTCTAGGATTATCTCTAAGAGCTGCAGAAATAAGTTCCTATTGTTTAAAAATGGTTTTACTTTGCAATTCTATAGAAAAGTATCCTAAAGACATAAAGTACTGGTTGAATCTAACAGTAGGCTTAGTTTGCTTAGAAATAGCCATTATCAATAGTCTACATTTTCAATATACAGTTTCAATATTTTTGTTGATAAAATTCTTCCTTGAGAATATTAGAACCTCATATATTTTACATACTATAACTCTGTTACGTTACTATCACATTGTTTTTATAATCCATGTCATTGAACTGTATTATTGAAATTGAAAAACTATATGTGCTGTTTAAAAAAAATCTCTTTGGATGATGTCCAAGATGATACAGTGAATCAGGAGTTAACAGAAGTCTACCTAAAAATGAATCTCCTTCTGAACATTTCAATATTTTATGATCATCACTATCCTAGAGAAGTTTTTTTTACTCATATAACTTATTATCTTTTTGATGGGAAAGATTGCCTTAAGCCATTCAACCTAATATTTTGAGAAAATGTGGTTTACTTGTTTTAGGGACCAGAACTTAAAAGTAACAGGCAATGATACTAGGAATTCACAGGTATTATCAGTTATGCACTGGGGAAAAATTGACAGAAAAAAGCATCAATGCATTGATGATACACTACCATTTTATTCAAGAGCATACAAATTCTTAATACAAACTATACACTTGTAATTTTAATATTTAGTTTGCTATGTACATCCTTTCATGCTACAAGAATATACTACTACAGAATCCAAATGTCAGCTTACTAAGATCAAAGAAATGCTGCCAGAAGGCTTCCATCCACTTCTGAAGATCTTCTCTATTGTCAGCTGAAAATATATGAGTTACAGCCTGTCCAGCAACAGGGTTGATGACAGAGAAATTATGAATTCTTTTCGTTTTATCCTTATACACTGCCCGAATTCTGGTTTCCTAAAAATTAAGACAAAATTGGTGTTCAACAAGAGAGTATTTCTATAATGATCAAATAAATGTTTTATTGCATAGCTACCATGTTTATACCAGATGCAATTACAATCTTATTGCTGATCAGCTGAAATTTAAAATATGTAATTTTGAGAATTTTCAATATTCAAGTTCAAATCAAGAAAGTTTTTAAAAAATAAATTAAAAATACTGAGTAATATCTCAAAGTATACTACATGTAGCACCAATGTTAAATTACATGAGATTAAAACATAACCTCTGTAGATTTCTCAGTTTAAGTAGGAGTTTGCTGTCTTTTACAGACATGTTAAAATTTGTAATAAAACAAGTAAGCATGTTATAACTATGAGTTAACTGTATTTCCAACAGTAATAATAAGTAAAGTATGTTTCTCATATTCACTGTAACTGAATACAGTGTCATCAGTTAAAGCAGTAAAATCATAACATTTACATAACGTAGTAAAGTTTGGCTTTCATCATTAACATTTATTTCATATGTAACATTCATTTACCAAGCTCATAGCTAAAGATCCATAAAGTAATATAAATTTGAAAATGGTAAAAAATTATTTTTTAAAATGATGAACACACCACTTTATAACAAAGGCAACAGCTTCACACATGCTGACAGTCTAAACCTTTTCTTTAAATTTTTTTCAGTATTTATTTTTGGCTGTGTTGGGCTTTGTACTGGACGTGGTTTTTCTCTAGCTGCAGCAAGCAGGGCAGGGGGGGTGGCTGTTAACTCTTCATTGTGGTGCATGGGCTTCTCACTGAGGTGGCTTCTCACATTGGGGAGCACAGGCTCTAGGCAAACAGCCTAGAGGTGGCTCTAGAGCTTTAGAGCACGGGCTCGGTTGTTCCACGGCATGTGGATTCTTCCCAGATCAGGGATGGAATCCATGCTTCCTGCCTTGGCAGGCAGATTCTTATTCACTGTGCCACCAGGGAAGTCCCAATCTAGGAAAAAGGAAAGTCCCTTTTTTTCTGAGTGCTAGTAGGTATGACACTGTGTGATCCGTCTTGTGTTTATGGGCAGAAGAGACTACTCCCAAGTCACATATATGCATTGCTATGTCACGTGATAAGCTAGCAACTACAAGCAGTTTCCAAGGAACCATGGAAAAGAAGTCTGAAATAGACCTATTAAGCAAAGATAGTGATCTGGCTGCCTGGATAATGACTGACACTTACATTTTTCTAGCACAATGCTGTTCACTAGAAATATGTTGTGCACTCCATAAGTAACTTAAGATTTCCCAGTAACCAAATTTAAAAAAGGTAGAATGAAACTAGTGAAAATAATTATGTAATAATTAATATATTATTTTAAAATAATTTATTTTTGCAACCCAGATATTGAAAATATTTTAACATGTAATTGACAAAAAATGTTGAGATATTTTACATTGTTTTATTCACACTAAAGTCTCAAAAAATTCCAGTCTGTATTTTATAGTTACAATATATCTCAACGTGGACTGGCCACATCTTAAGTGCCTAACAGCCACAAATGGCTAGCGGCAACTGTACTGAGTAGAGCAGTTCTAGAGCTGGATGGTTAAGCCTACTGTTATGAATGCAGAATACTTGGCTGGCAGTTACAAAGGCTGATTCAGAGTGGGAAGAAATTATTCACTTTACACTGAATATAGAATGAAGAGAATCTGTGTGTAGAGTCACACACCAAAACCGATATATACATTTAATGATGTCCTATGTGGACATTTTAGAAGTAGCAAAGAGTTTGAAAGAAAAGCTATCCATTCCCTGACAAATAGGTAAATATGAGCAGGCGGACACCATACAGACGACATAAATTCTTTTCTGAAGGAACTCCTATTTAAAAATCACGAGAAAAAATGTATGCCATATAAAGTAGTTCAGTTCAGTCGCTCAGTCAAGTCTGACTCTTTGCAGCCCTATGGATTGCAGCATACCAGGCTTCCGTGTGTATCACCAACTCCCAGAGCTTACTCAAACTCATGCCCATCGAGTCAATGATGCCATCCAACCAATCATCCTCCATTGTCCCCTTCACTTCCTGCCTTCAATCTTTCCCAGCATCAGGGTTTTTTCCAATGAGTCACTTATTCGCATCAGGTGGCCCAAGTACTGCAGTTTCAGCTTCAGCATCAGTCTTTCCAATGAATATTCAGGACTGATTTCCTCTAGGATTGACTGACTGGATCTCCTTGCAGCCCAGGGGACTCTCAAGAGTCTTTTCCAACACCACAGTTCAAAAGCATCAATTCCTTGGTGCTCAGCTTTCCTTACAGTCCAACTCTCATATTCATACATGACTACTGGAAAAACCATAGCTTTGACTAGACAGACATTTGTTGACAAAGTAACGTCTCTGCTTTTTAATATGCTGTCTAGTTTGGTCACAGCTTTTCTTCCAAGAAGCAAGCATCTTTTAATTTGATGGCTGTAGTCACCATCTGCAGTGATTTTGGAGTCCAAGAAAATAAAGTCTCTCACTGTTTCTGTTGTTTCCCCATCTATTTGCCATGAAGTGATGGGACCAGATGTCATGATCCTAGTTTTCTGAATGTAGAGTTTAAAGCCAACTTTTTCACTCTCCTCATTCACTTTCAACAAGAGGCTCTTTAGTTCTTCTTTGCTTTCAGCCATAAGGGTGGCACTATCTGCGTATCTGAGGTTAATGATATTTCTCCCAGCAATCTTGATTCCAGCTTGTGCTTCATCCAGCTCAGCATTTCACATGATGTACTCTGCACAGAAGTTAAATAAGCATGGTGACAATAAACAGCCTTGATGTACTCCTTTCCCAATTTGGGACTAGTCTGTTGCTCCATGTCCAGTTCTAACTGTTGCTTCTTGACCTGCATACAGATTTCTCAAGAGGCAGGTCAGGTGGTCTGGTATTCCCATCTCTTGAAGAATTTTTCACAGTTTGTTATGATCCACACAGTCAAAGGCTTTGGCGTAGTCAATAAAGCAGATGTTTTTCTGGAACTCCTTCGCTTTTTTGATGATCCAATGGATGTTGGCAATTTGATCTCTGGTTCTTCTTCCTTTTCTAAATCCAGCCTGGACATCTGGAAGTTCATGGTTCATGTACTATTGAAGCCTGGCTTGGAGAATTTTGATCATTACTTTGCTAGTGTGTGAGATGAGTGCAATTGTGCAGTAGTTTGAACATTTTTGGCATTGTCTTTCTTTGAGATTGGAATGAAAACTGAACTGGTAAATGGTGAGTAGAAGGACGTGTGCTCATCTTCTCCTGTGAGAACTCCAAACCTACAACCCCTTGCTGAACAACTGTCGACTGGAGAATGTTGGATTCCACCAAAAAAGATGACCCATGTCCAAGGGCAAAGGAGAAGCCCCAGAAAGACGACAGGAGGGGCGAAATCGTGTTTAGAATCAAACCCCTTATCCACCAGAGATGCTCAGAGGGCTCAAACAAACTCTGTGAGCAGCAGGACACATAGACCCCACAGAGACTGAGCCAGAACTGTGTTTTGAGTGTCTCCTGCAAAGTGCCTGCCACAGGGGTAGGGGCTCTGGGTACAGCAGACCTGCGTATGGCATAAGCCCTCTTGGAGAAGGTCACCATTAACCCCACCATATAGCTGCCAGAACTTAACACAGGACTGAGGAAACAGACTCTTGGAGGGCAGAAACAGAACCTTGTATGCATCAGGACCAAGAGAAAGGAGCAGTGACCCCACAAAAGACTGACCCAGACTTGCCTGTGAGTGTCCAGGAGTCTCAGGTGGAGGCGTGGGTCAACAATGGCCAGCTGCAGGGTCGGGGGCACTGAGTGCAGCAGTGAGTGCCTGGGACCTTTTGAATAGTGGGTCACCATTACCTTCATTACCTCCACCATAGTTCGGCCTCAGGTTAAACAACTAGGAGGGAACACAGCCCTGCCTAACAACAGAAAATTGGATTAAAGATTCACTGAGCATGGCCCCACCCATGAGAACAAGACTTTCTCCCTCAGTCAGTCTCTCCCATCAGGAAGCTTCCATAAGCCTCTTATCCTTATCCATCAGAGGGCAGTTCAATTCAGTTCAGTTGCTCAGTCATGTCCGACTCTTTGCGACCCCATGGACTGCAGCACACCAGGCCTCCCTGTTCATCACCAACTCCCAGAGTTTACTCAAACTCACGTCCACTGAGTCAGTGATGCCATCCAACCATCTCATCCTCTGTCGTCCCCTTCTTCTCCCGCCTTCACTCTTTCCCATCATCAGGGTCTTTTCAAACGAGTCAGCTCTTCGCATCAGGTGGCCAAAGTATTACAGTATCAACTTCAGCTCAGTACTTCCAATGAACACCCAATGATCTCCTTTAGGATGGACTGGTTGGATCTCCTTGCAGTCCAAGGGACTCACAAGAGTCTTCTCCAACACCACAGTTCAAAAGCATCTTCTGCAACTTATAGCCCAACTCTCACATCCATACGTGACCACTGGAAAAACCATAGCCTTGACTAGACAGACCTTTGTTGGCAAAGTAATGTCTCTGCTTTTTAATATGCTGTCTAGGTTGGTCATAACTTTTCTCCCAAGGAGTAAGCATCTTTTAATTTCATGGCTGCAGTTACCATCTGCAGTGTTTTTGGAGCCCCCCAAAATAGTGTCTGCCATTGTTTCCACTGTTTCTCCATCTATTTGCCATGAAGTGATGGGATCAGAGGGCAGACAGAATGAAAACCACAATCACAGAAAACTAATCAAACTGATCACATGGACCACAGCCTTGTCTAACTCAATGAAACTATGAGCCATGCCCTGTAGGGCCACCCAAAATGGATGGGTCATGGTGGAGAGTTCTGCTAAAACATGGTCCACTGGAGAAGGGAATGGCAAACCGTTTCAGTATTCTTGCTTTGAGAACCCCATGAAGTAGTTAAAAAGCTTTGAAATTTTCAAGTATAGTAAAACATAAGGATTGGTAACTTAGAGATAGTCTATCCTGTCATTTTTTTAAAAAGTAGGAATGTGAGTATCTTCAGAGGATTGTTAATATTTATGGCCAGTATTGTAATTTTATCATAATAGGATCTTTTTACACTCTTATGCCTTGGAATAAACTTCATGAGTTAACTTCAGTAAGTAATTACTTATACAGTATTCAATAATGCTGCCCTAAATGGCATCTTTGGAGCCTTCGAATACATGTAATCAACCTTTTCAAATATAAACCTTATTATCATTAGCAGAGAATGACTTAACTCTCAAAATAATCTTTGATATATTTCTTTCAAACTAAATAAAAGCTGATGCAGATATGGAGGGCTGGGGTGACAACCCTCTATTGCTGTTAATATTTAAAAACAAACCTGAACGATAAAATGCAAACTATTCTTATTTCATATTGTTGCTGAAACTGTGATTCCCTCCATTCAAATCGATTTTAATACAAATTCTTGACTATCTTTTGTATTAGGTTGGTACAGAAGTAATTGTGGTTTTGGACCGTGAACTGAAAATCATTATAACTAGGCTTAAACACATCTCTATTAATCAAAATAGGAACCATTACAATAATACATTTCTGCCAATGAGAAATAAGTTTGTTTATTCCTACAGAGTAAAAATTCATGTTCTACGATTCAATGAACTCTTGGAAAGAGTTCCTCCTACTGGTTGTGGAAGTGTTTTCCCTGCAAAAAGTTATCAAGATACTTGAAGAAGTGGTAATTTGCTGCCAAGCGGTCAGGTGAATATGGCAGATGAGACAAAACTTCATAGCCCAATTCATTCAACTTGAAGCACTGGTTGTGTGACGTGAGGTCAGACACTTTCATGGAGAAGAAGTGGGACCTTTCTGTTGACCAGTGCCAGCTGCAGGCATTGCAATTTTTGGTCCATCTCATTGATTTGCTGAGCATACTTCTCAGATGTAATGGTTTCACTGGTATTCAGAAAGCCGTACTGGATCAAACCGGCAGCACCACCAGTGCTGGACCACCAGTGACCATGATCCTTTCTGGGGTCCAAGTTTGGCTTTGGAAAGTGCTTTGGAGCCTCTTCTTGGTCCAATCACTGAGTCGGCTGTTGCCAGTTGTCACATAAAATCCACTTTTTGTCACATGTCATAATCCAGTTGAGACATGGTTCATTGTTGCTGCACAGAATAAGAGAAGCTGAAACTTTAAAATGACGGGGTTTTTTTTTTTGATTCGCGGTCACCTCATGAGGCACCACCCACTTACCAAGCCTTGTCACCTTTCCAATCTGCTTTAAATGCCAAATGACCATAGAATGGCTGATACTGAGTTCTTCAGCAACATCTCACGTGGGTTGAAGAGGATCAGCTTCGATGATCCTCTCAACTGGTGGTTGTCATTTCAGATGGCCAGCCACTGTGTTCCTCATCTTCAAAGCTCTCGTCTCCTTTGCAAAACTTCTTGACCTACCCCTACACTGTATGTTTGTTAGCAGTTCCTGGGCCAAATGCATTTTGTTGAGGTTGTGAGTTGTCTGTGCTGCTTTCTGATCCACTTTGAACTCGACCATAAAAAAAAAATCACTAGAATTTGCTTTTTGCTTAACACCATTTCTATAATCTAAAATAAACATAAAATAAACAACTAATGTCATTGATAAAAAGATATAAAGCAAGAAGTGCACATTAAAATGGTGTATAACCTAACCACATTTACTTAAGAATGTATTCTGATATCAAATGACAAAGTTCAACAGTGCAAAACCGCAATTAAATTTGCACCAACCTAATATACAGACGGTAAAATGGATTTAATTTTTAAATGAGAGTTTTATAGATGAGTAGGCAGAATTTTTAACAATACCAATATGCCATTTCTAACAAAAATAGCTATGTAGGAAATCTGACAACTTGATCATTTATATCCTTCTACAAGAAAACAGTACAACATAGAAATACTGAGCACTCCATTAACTCTGATAGCCATAAGTACTATTAAAGCTTTATAACACGAGAGGATTTTTAAAGGTACAAATGAAACAGAAAATGCCATCTGAATTAACTTCAATGTGTTATCATCCAAAATAATTTAACTAATGAGAAACTTTTTTCAACCAAGAAAGTGCGTATCAAAGAAAAAGTGATTTAAAAGTTTCTGATAATGTCAGAAAGTTCATGCAGTCAGTTTTTCACTGTGGAAAAAGTATCAGTAATAGTGTTCAGGACTTCACTTCCCAACATGGAAGGAATTAGAAAATACATGGTGCATTTTAGGATTGTTATCACTATGGGCTCGAACAATGTATATATGCAGTGAGTATCTCCTCTCAGCAGGGTATGAAGGTGAGCAACATGGGTATTTTTGCCCCCATTATTTATAGTAACTAAAATATTGCCTCGTACTCACTAACTGATTGAAAAATATTTAATGAATAAATGAATAACAAAAGAATCATTCAGATAGCAAATAAAAGTTTGATACTGAAAGACTAAGATCCTAGAGATAATCCATAGTCAGTCTTTATAGATGAGGAAACACGTTCTGAGATAAGTGTTCTTTCCAAGGTCAGTTTCTTGTTTTGCTTTTGCTAATTCCAAAACTTTTAGCTGATTTGAGAGGCTTTAAAATAATAAAAATACAATTCGAGAAGTCAATTTTGTAACAAAATACAATTAACTCTTAAGTCAAAGGAAAGTTTTTCATTATTTTGAGTTAAAACTGTACTTTAACTTCTCCTTTCTGTGGTAACAGAAAAATACCATATCAGAAATAGATTCACAACTTGTTTATCTTACTTTTAAGTATGTGACTTTTCAAATGTCTACTATATACTCAGATTATGATTTTTAAATACTCTTTCCTACTAAATAGAATCAGTTCTTTAGAGAAATGGTTCATTTCCAGCCTGGCTCAAGAAATAGGATAAGCCTAAAACATCTTTCCTACTAGAAATCAAAGATTACTAAGGTTGTATCAAAAAAAACTCAAGAGTAAACTTGAAGACACTTCCAGTAGACAATTAGAGGGCAACTGAACATCAAGAAAAATCACTACAGAAATGGTTTGATGCATGGAAAGTCTTTAAATCCATAAATTCATATGATATTTAAAAACTAACTCATTGATCACCTCTGAAGGATGCTGGGGAACCACCTCATAGTTTTGGTAACTAGTGTATTAACTGTTGGAGAAGACTCTTTAGAGTCCCTTGGACAGCAACGAGATCAACCCAGTCAACCCTAAAGGAAATCAACCCTGTATATTCATTGGAAGGACTGATGCTGAAGCTCCAATAGTAGTCACCTGATACAGTCTACTCATTAGAAAAGACCCTGATGCTGGGAAAGATTGAAGGCAGGGGGAGAAGTGGACGATAGAGGATGAAATGGTTGGATGGCATCACCAACTCAAAGGACATGAGTTTGAGCAAGGTCTGGGTTATGGTGAAGGATAGGGAAGCCTGGTATCCTGCAGTCCATGGGTATACGCAGAGTCGGACATGACTCACCAACTGAACAACAACAAAGTATATAAATGTGAAAATACAAGCCTTTATCCCAGCTTTCCTTTAAGAATTGTCCTTCAACCTAATAGCTGATAAAGTTGAGATATGCCAGCAAATAAATGAAGAAAGAATGTTAAAAATAGCACCAGTTTGGAATCCCTGATGAAATAAAGAATTTATATAATGTTCATCAACAGACATTAACATGACTGGAAGACCCAGACAGTACTACACATCTCTTGATAAAAAGTCACATATATTCTTACCAACCAACCATTCTTGTTGTTTAGTCACTAAGTCATATCTGATTCTTTGTGACCCCACGGACTGCAGCACACTGGTCTTCCTTTGTCCTTCATTATCTCCCAGAGTTTGCTCAAACTCATATTCATTGAGTTGGTGATGTCATCCAACCACCTCATCCTCTGTCACCCCCTTCTCCTTCTGCCTTCAATCTTTCCCAGCAACGGGGTCTTTCCCAATGAGTCTACTCTTTACATCAGAAGGCCAAAGTATTGGAGCTTCAGCATCAATCCTTCTAATGAATACTTAGGGTTGATTTCCTTTAGGATGAAATGGTTTGATCTCCTTGCTGTCCAAGTGACTCTCAACGGTCTTCTCCAACACCACAGTTCAAAAGCCTCAATTCTTCAGTGCTCAGCTTTCTTTATAGTCCAACTCCCACATCCATACATGACTACTAGAAAAACCATCGCTTTAACTACACAGACCTTTGTCGTCAAAGTGATGTCTCTGTGTTATAAAAAGCTGTCTAGGTTTGTCATAGCTTTTTTCCTAAGGAGCAAGTATCTTTTAATTTCATGATTGCAGTCACTGTCCACAGTGATTCTGAAGCCCAAGAAAATAAAATCTGTCACTTTCCACTTTTTCCCCATCTATTTGCCATGATATGATGGGATTGGAGGCCATGATTTCAGTTTTATGAATGCTGAGGTTCAAGCCAGCTTTTTCACTCTTCTCTTTCACTCACCCTCATCAAGAGACTTTTTAAGTCCTCTTCTCTTTCTGTGATTAGGGTGGTATCATCTGCATATCTGAGGTTGTTGATATTTTTCCTGGCAATCTTGATTCCAGTTTGCAGTTCATCCAGCCTGGCATTTCACATGATGTACTCTGCACAGAAGTTAAATAAGCAGGGTGATGATATACTTGATATACTTCTTTCCAAATTTAACCAGTCTGTTGTTCCATGTTCAGTTCTACCTGTTGCTTCTTGACCGGCATAAAGATTTCTCAGGAGGCAGGTAAGATGGTCTGGTATTCCCATCTCTTGAAGAATTTTTCACAGTTTGTTGTGAATCGCACAAAGGCTTCAGTGTAGTCAATGAAGCAGAAGTAGATGTTTTTCTGGAACTCTCTCGCTTTTTCCATGATCCAATGGATGTTGGCAATTTGATCTCTGGTTCCTCTGCCTTTTCTAAATCCAGTTGTACATCTGCAGGTTCTCGGTTCACATACTGTTGAAGTCTAGGTTGAAGGACTTTGAGCATTACCTTGCTAGCATGTGAAATGAGCATAATTGCACAGTAGTTTGAACATTCTTTGGCACTGTCCTTCTTTGGGATTGGAATGAAAACTAACCAATGAACAAACCTAGACCTGCTTCAGAAACAGAAAGAAAAAAGACAACTTGAAGATGCAATCAGCAAACTCTGGACTATGAAAACTGTGTAAGATAAATGACCAAATTTCTTCAACAAACAAATTGTGTGTAATTGTGTGTGTGTATATGTAAGAGAGAAAGCAGGGTGACAGTGGAATGAATGCCAACTGATTAAGAAATTTAGGAGACCTAATCAGTCGACGGCAATATATGGGCCTTATTTGGATCCTGATTCAAAAAGCTGTTGAAAAAATCACAAGACAGAAATTTGAACATTGTCTGGATTTTTGGTAACATATTATCTTTATGTACAACTACAGATTTTCTTAAGTATGGCAATAGTAATATTTACAAGTAAAATGATATGATTGCTAGAATTTGCTTCAAAAAAATCCTACAGTGGAGGTAATATTCTTTCTACAGATTGTCTTGAAATTTTTCCAAAAAAAAAAACCCATAAAATACAACTACAAAAATGAACTGCCTGCTTTCTTACTTATAATACAGAGATAATATTGCACTTACATCTTCCTCAGAAACATGTTGTAAAGATAAATGAGTTCTTTGAAAGATGTCTGGTCTAAAGTCTATCAGGCATGAAGACAAAATTGTTGATGGCTAAAAACAAGCCTTAGAACTTAAACATACTCTAATGACAAAGAGAGCATACCTTCTACAAACATATGGCAAGGAATGTTTGAAATAAAGCATAACCGTAAGTTAAAATAAGTATTGGGTGTGATTAGTATTAGTGTGATATAATTATTTTCAATTTATGTCAATGAAATCAGATGCAAACTCCTAAGAAAAATGTTGCTTAAAAAATTATTTTTGCTGTATTTCATAAAGCACAATCTAAATAGTTGATAGGGTTCATACATTAAAAGGACTAACATAATCAGAAGAAAATCCCATATGCTTCATTATAATTTTACTTGCTAGGGTCCATGATAAATATAATGGTTAAATGCCATTTTTAAGACAATTTAACAAAGGACTATCACACCAGCTAGTGTTATTGACTTGTTTAGTACAGATTTTATTATTCATTAAAATGAAGTCATGCATAGTATTTAAATCAAAAAAAGACTATTGATCTCAAAGACTCACACTTCTTTTCCATTCCACTCCCCACCCCACTGGCAATGGAAAAAACTTTGGCTAATAAAATGCTTTCAACAATGTATAGGAGATTCAGTGGCTCCAGTTAAGTACCCTTTATTGGGGATGTCTAGCTCAACAACATTCATAGGGAAGTTTTTTGAAGTTAAACAATCACTTTGAAGTAAATCATCCTTTCAAATTTGGACTGAAAAGAAAAGGGGAATAGCTTTTAGGCTTTTCTTTTCTTAATGTGACTATTTCCACAGATGGCTCCCTCTGAAAATTAATGAACTGACTTAGCCTTACAGGAAATGCCATTTAGAAGGACAAGAATTACAGTCATAGAAAAGATCCTATGATCAAAATAGCAGAGCTATTATTTATATACCTTAGCAACTGTAAAATTTATACTTTCACATAATTTTTAAAGTAGCATTAAGCAAAATTACTATTTTCTAAATCTTGAGAGAAGACAATCAAAAGAAAGGAATTTTACTTTGTATTTAATATTTAACATTATTAAGCATAAAAAGGAAGATCTTAGAGACCCAGTATTGGAAATACTAACAAGTGAAACAAAAATACTATTCTTAAAAGTTTTATGTAGTGCTTATCTGTTCTACCTATGAGAAAATACCAACTTGGCTTTTATCAATGATCCTATTTACTTAAGAACACATTAATAGCATATCTTCCCTTAGAAATTTACAAAGTAAGCAAAATAATTAAAACATTTACCTTATACTTCCCTTGCAGCTCAGAGAGTAGTATCTGCCTACAATGTGGGAGACCAGGGTTCGATCCCTGGGTCAGGAAGATCCCCTGGAGAAGAAAATGGCAACCCACCCCAGTACTCTTGCCTGGAAAATCCCACGGATGGAGGAGCCTGGTGGGCTACAGCCCATAGTGTCACCAAGAGTCACACATGACTGAGCGACTTCACTTACTTACCTTATATTTAAAAACCAAGTAATTTAAAACACTGAGTAGACTGCATAGACTGAAATTTATAAGTTTATCATAATACTGAAGGTGGGATGGGACAATAGAAATGACACTCATATGCTACATCTGGGGGAGGTAATTCTACTCTAATACATGTTGTCAATATCAATATAATGTCAACATGTAAAACCAACTCCTTATTCTGAAAATTGGTCATTAACATTAAACATGCATCTAGCCTTTTCAGGAGTGACATAATTCACTCTTCTTTACAAAAGAGCATCAGCTAACACATATAGAGGAAGCACAGTAGGGAGAAAAATAAATGCAATCTCCAAAGTAATAACTGATCTAGATAAGTGCAATCAGTTCACTAAAGCCATGTGAAAGATTGTTGGACAATAAAAATATTTACACTGTGGCTTAATCACTGAACTGACTACTTGCTAACTGTAAAGACAAAAGTTAACCTTTATTTTGAAGAGAGCTAGCAGTCATCACCTTAATCAAGTCATTAAACTTCTCATTGCCAATAGTGAGACAACCTGACATCATGTGACTCTGAACATAATGTTCTATAAAGTATTTGACATTATCCCTGAAATATTTTAATAAAAATGTGTAAAATGAATTTAATCAAGTATCTAGACCTAATTTATAGTTTAGAAGAAGTTAGGATGCATAACTGTTGAACTGTCTTAGATTGAAAGTGAAAGCTAAAAAGATATTTTAGCGACAATGGGGAAACATGACTATGGACTGGTTATTAGATGATATATAGGAAACCCTCCTAATTTGCCCAGCTGGGATGATATAATTATATATATATACACATAATTCTATACATATAAATGTATATAATTTGAGAGGCTCCTGTTTTTAAAAGGTGGTGTTGAAATATTCAGGGATGAATTATTAATACTGGAGACTTATGTTCAAATGTCTTCACAAAAAAAAACAGATAAAAGACTTTACAAACCTTTCAGCTATAATTAGGTCCAATAATCTAATGTAAAACATGGTGACAAAAGTTGGTAACAGTACTGTATAAGTGAAATTTTCTAAGAGAGTAGACTTAATGTTCTCATTAAAAAGACCTAAACAAACTATAATCCAATAATGATTGTAATGATGATTACATAACTGTATCTTATTTGTCAAAATTATCAAGCTATACCCTTAAAGACTTCCCTGGTGACTCACAGGGTAAGGAGTCTGCCTGCAATGCATGAGACCTGGGTTTGATCCCTGGGTTGGGAAGATCCCCTGGAGAAGGAAATGGCAACTCACTCCAGTATTCTTGCCTAGAAAATCCCACGGATGGAGGAGCCTGGTAGGCTACAGTGCATGGGGTGGCAAAGAGTCAGACATGACTGAGCGATTTCACTTCTATACCCTTAAAATTGGTGAATTTTATTTTATGCAAAGTATACAACCATAAAGCTGATTAAAAATTAAATAATATATAAAGTGCTTAATCCACTCCCAAAAAAAGAAAAATAAAGAGATAAAGCAAATATGACAAAATGTTAATGGGTGACTCTAGATGATACACAAGTGTTCAATGAGGTGTTTTTTACAACTTTCCTATAAATCTGAATAATCTTATAAGTTGAAAAAATAAGTAAAAATTGCTTTAATAAAAAATGTATCTACCTCTATTTAACTTTGAATATATATTCTTTCTTTCTTTCCTTTCTTCTCAACATATTTGTTAGTTCTGTTTTCATTGCTTTATTCCCCACTTGGCATCTTGCTTTAGTTTTGTTTTCCAGTTTGTGCTTTAATTAGTTTTGTTCTTAACTGGTAGAAGTAATTTTTGATTTCCTTTGTTAGCCAGGTCAATCTACTGTACTTTATTTTTGCTGGACTGTTTTGATTTTGCTTATGGGTGTATGTGTGTGTGTGTGTATGTGTGTGTATTCCATTATTTTAATTATTATTTGACTGATTTTGTAACTGCCATTTGCATGGGATTCTCATTTTTGGGTATTTGTTTTAATCTCACTTATTGCCATAACAAACCACTTGTGGAATCTTCATTCCTGACCAGAGATCAAGCCCTGAGCCTTTGGAATGGGAGCACTGACTACAAAACCCTAGACTACCAGAGAACTAACCCTCGGGAGTATCAAATAGTGAGAACTCACACAAAGGAAACCCATTGAATACAAGACCTGACATCACCCAACCACCAGTCGCACCCTGTACAGGATGTCTCATCTAAACAACAAACAAAACAAAAATACAAACCCAATCATCAGCAGACAGGATCACCACCTCTCTCAGCCTTGCCCATCAGAGAAAAAATAAAACAAACAACAAAACTCAGCACAAATCTTAGGCTACACGAAGCTCACACAAACCAACGGACTAACCTGAGGAGGGCAGAAACCAAAAAGAAGACAAAATCCAACCTTGACGCCTGGGAAAAGGAGACCTCAAACACAATAAGTTAAAAAAAAAATAATAATGTAAAGGCAGAGAAATATGACACAAATGAAGGAACAAGCTAGAAATACAGAAGTCCAAATAAATGAAAATAGGAAAACTACCTAAAAAAGAATTCAGAATAATGATAGTAAAGATGATCAAAAACCTTGAAAACAGAATGGAGAAAATGCAAGAATCAATTAACAAAGACCTAGAAGAATTAAAGAATAAACATAGAGAGACAACACAATTACTGAAATTAAAAATACTCCAGAAAGAATCAATAGAAGAATATCTGAAGCAGAAGAACAAATCAGTGAGCTGAAAGATAATAAAAAGGTGGAAATAATTTCTGAAGAGCAGAATAAAGTAAAAAGAATGAAAAACTGAGGATAGCCTCAAAGACCTCCGGGACAATATCAAATGCAACAACATTCGAATTATAGGGGTCCCAGAGGAAGAAGAGAAAAAGAGTATAAGAAAATTTTTGAGGAGATTAGAGTTGAAAATTTCCCCAACATGGAAAAGGAAATAGTCAATCAAGTCCAAGAGCTACATTAATCAAAGTAGTATGGCAGTGGCATAAAAAGAGAAATATAGATCAGTGGACCGGATAGCAAGTCCAGAGATAAACCCACACACCTCTGGTCAAACTAATCTATTACAAGACAAGACTATACAGTGGAGAAAAGAAGGTGGCTTCAATAAGAGGTGCTGGGAAAACTAGACAGCTACATGTAAAAAAATGAAATTACAATACTCCCTCACACTATACACAAAAATAAACTCAAAATAGATTAAAGACCTAAATGTAAGGCCAAATATTATAAGACTCTTAGAGGAATACACAGGCCAAACACTCTCTGATGTAAATCAAAGCAAGATCTTTTTGAACAACATCCTAGAGTAATGAAAATAAAAACAAAAATAAACAAATGAGACCTAATTAAACTTAAAAGCTTTTGTATAGCAAAGGAAACCATAAACAGAACTAAAAGAACACCCATAGAATGGGAGAAAATATTTGCAAACAATGAGACTGACAAATAGACCAAAAAAAATGCAGCTCAAAAAAACAAAAAAACCACAACAAAAAAACCCAATTAAAAAATGGACAAAGGCTCTAGATAGACATTTCTCCAAAGAAAACAAACAGATGACCAAAAAGTATGTGGAAATATGAGCAACATCACTAATGAACAGAGAAATGCAAATCAAAAGTACAATGAGGTATCACCTCACACTGGTCAAAATTGAAGTGAAAGTGTTAATCGCTCAGTCATGTTAGAATCTGTGACCCCATGGACTGTAGCCCACCAGGCTCCTCTGTCCATGGAATTCTCCAGGCAAGAATACTGGAGTAGGTAGCCATTCCCTTCTCCAGAGTATCTCCCCCACCAGGGATCAAATCCCGGGTCTCCTGGAAGCAGGGAGATTCTTTACCATCTGAGCCACCAGGGAAGCCCCCACTGGTCAGAATGGTCACCATCAAAAAATCTACAAACAATAAAGTGAAGAGGGTGTGGAGAAAAGGGAACTCTCCTGTGCTGTGTGGGAATATAAATTGGTAGAACCACTGTGGAGAACAGTATGGAGGTTTCTTATTGCTACAGAGTTAATACAGTCCCCTCAACATCCTTTCCTTGCCTCCTGTATCTCAATTTTATGGTGCCATAATTATAATCCCATTACCACATCATGTTGTGGGGAGAAGAAGGAATGAACAACCATGGGTTCTTTTGAATTTTAGAAAAATGTTCTGGGTGAGGGCTAATTACGGAGCCATATGGGCTCTACAGCTGTTATCAGTTCAGTTCAGTTCAGTCGCTCAGTCATGTCCGACTCTTTGCGACCCCATGGACTGCAGCACGCCAGGATTCCCTGTCTATCACCAACTCCCAGAGTTTACTCCAAACTCATGTCCATTGAGTCAGTGATGCCATCCAACCATCCCATCCTCTGTCATCCCCTTCTCCTCCTGCCCCCAATCTTATCCAGCATCAAGGTCTTTTCCAATGAGTCAGCTGTTCGCATCAGGTGGCCCAAGTATTAGAGTTTCAGCTTCAACATTAGTCCTTCCAATGAACATCAAGGACTAATCTTCTTTAGGATGGACTGGTTGGATCTCCTTGCAGTTCAAGAGATTCTCAAGAGTCTTCTCCAACACCACAGTTCAAAAGCATCAATTCTTTGGCACTCAGCTTTCTTTATGGACTAACTCTCACATCAATACAAAACTACTGGAAAAAACAGCCTTGACTAGGCGAACCTTTGTTGGCAAAGTAATGTGTCTGTTTTTTAATATGCTGTCTAGGTTGGTCAGAGCTTTTCTTCCAAGGAGCAAGCGTCTTTTAATTTCATGGCTGCAGTCACCATCTGCAGTGATTTTGGAGCCCCAAAAAATAAAGTCAGCCACTGTTTCCACTGTTTCCCCATCTATTTGCCATGAAGTGATGGGACAAGATGCCATGATTTTAGTTTTATGAATGTTGAGCTTTAAGTCAATTTTTTCACTCTCCTCTTTCACTTTCATCAAGAGGCCCTTTAGTTCTTCTTCACTTTTTGCCATAAGGGTGCTGTCATCTGCATATCTGAGGTTATTGATATTTCTCTGGGTAATCTTGATTCCAGCTTGTGCTTCATCTAGCCATGCGTTTCTCATGATGTACTCTGCATATAAGTTAAATAAGTATGGTGAAAATAAACAGCCTTGATGTACTCCTTTATCTATTTGGAACCAGTCTATTGTCCCCTGTCCAGTTCTAACTTGCTTCCTGACCTGCATATGCCTCCTAAGAGGCAGGTCAGATGGTCTGGTAGTCCCATCTCTTTCAGAATTTTCCAAGTCTATTGGGATCCACACAGTCAATGGCTTTGGCATAGTCAATAAAGCAGAAATAGATTTTTTCTGGAACTCTCTTGCTTTTTCGATGATCCAGCGGATGTTGGCAATTTGATCTCTGGTTCCTCTGCCTTTTCTAAAACCAGCTTGAACATCTGGAAGTTCACAGTCCACATATTGCTCAAGCCTGGCTTGGAAAATTTTGAGCATTACTTTACTAGCGTGTGAGATGAGTGCAATTGTGCAGTAGTTTGACCATTCTTTGGCATTGCCTTTCTTTGGGATTGGAATGAAAACTGACCTTCTCCAGTCCTGTGGCCACTGCTGAGTTTTCCAAATTTGCTGGCATATTGAGTGTAGCACTTTCACAGCATCATCTTTCAGGATTTGAAATAGCTCAACTAAAATTTCATCACCTCCACTAGCTTTGTTTGTAGTGATGCTAAGGCCTACTTGACTGTGTCTGGTTCTAGGTGAGTGATCACACCATCATGATTATCTGGGTCATAAAGATCTTTTTTGTACAGTTCTTCTGTGTATTCTTGCCACCTCTTCTTAATATCTTCTGCTTCTGTTAGGTCCATACCATTTCTGTCCTTTATTGAGCCCATCTTTGCATAAATGTTCCCTTGGTGTCTCTGATTTTCCTGGGAAGATCTCTAGTCTTTCCCATTCTATTGTTTTCCTCTATTTCTTTAAACTGATCACTGAGGAAGGTTTTCTTATCTCTCCTTGCTATTCTTTGGAACTCTGCATTCAAATGGGTATATCTTTCCTTTTCTCCTTTTCCTTTCACTTCTCTTCCTTTCACAGCTATTTTTAAGGCCTCCTCAGACAGCCATTTTGCTTTTCTGCATTTGAGAAAAGCATAACTGAAAAAGATATATGCATTCCAATGTTCATTACAGCACCATTTACAATAGGACATGGAATCAACCTACACGTCCATCAACAGAGGAATGGATAAAGATATGATACATATATACAATGGAATATTACTCAGCCATAAAAGAAAGAAATAATGCCATGTGCAGCAACATGGATGGACCTAGATTAGAGATTGTCATACTGAGAGAAGTTAAGTTAGATAGTGAAAAATAAAAATCATACAGTATTGCTTATTTTGGGAATCTTGAAAAGTGGTACAAATGACTTTATTTACAACATGGATAAAGAAGTAGAAAACAATCTTATGGTTGCCAGGGGAAAGGCAGGAGGAGGGATAAATTGAAATATTGGTATTGATGTATACACACCTACATATAACATGGATAACTACCTGCTATACAGCACAGGGGACTCTACTCAATACACTGTAAATGACCTATATGGGAAAAGAATCTAAAAAAAGAGTGAATATATGTATACGTGTAACTGAGTCACTGTGCTATACACTTGAAACTAACACAACATTGTAAATTAATTATACTTTCATACAAAAAATCTTTTTAAGTAGGAAATGCAAAGGAAAAATTTCTACTGAGAAAGGGCAGGAATCAGTGCTGGAATCAGCATTGGAGAAAATTAAGATGGAAATATTGCAAAGTTAGGTAATTTAGCACTTTGTCATCAATTTAATTTTTGAGATAAGCAACTAAATTATATTAATCTTCCCAACCTTAACCTTACCTTTATGATTTAATATTAAAATTCTTTTTGGTACTTTAGACAACAGTCATATTCACTGGAAGCAGTAATTGTGTCATCAGTCCTCAGGGTCAAATACAGCTCATGTTGTACCAAGCATATGGCTGAGTCTATACAAATTATTAGATAAATAATTTTCATATGAATCTATAATGCTTAATTGTGGAGCCACCATGGGATTTCTAAATATGCCAATTTCAGTGATCATAATAATGGAGCTGATTGACTACAGAGTCCCATCAGTTGCCAGATTATCAGCCTTTATTACCACAGGAAAAATGAGTCAATTGAAAAAGGTCAATTTAGTCAGGTCATGTAAATACTGTTAAGCACTTTTTGGAAATTAGACTCTTGCCATCAAACAAGAAAATACAGATGCACTGACTACATTAACCAAGAAGTTCTATTATAATGGTCCTCTTAAATTTAAACGGCAAACTTTCAATAGTTTCATAAGTTACTGCCAACAGGTAACTTGGCTTTGTACTGAGAACCTCATTTCAAAGCTACTTTCTACTTTCAAAACTGAGTCAAAGTCAATTTGGAGATAGGAAAAAGTTTAATTTTGCTTCCCAAATCTAGACAAGCAGTATGACTATTAAGAAAAATAAAAACAATCCATGAATCTATGCTTTCTACCCATTAGGAAAAAAGTGAGCCATATAATTTTATGTACTAGCTAGACAAGTTCTATCTGATCTCTGAGTATGGGTTTTCACTTGTAAAACAGAAATAAGATACCTGTAAAACAGGGCTGACCTACCTGCTCTGCCTCCTTTAAAGGGCTGAGATAGGAAAAATGAGTACCTCGAAGGCTATTTTCAAATCTAACTTTTAAAATATCATTTGTTTGAATTAATTTTAGTTTATTTTATAGCTATCCATATTTCATTGTACAACATACAAGAAAAAAATTGGTAGGATTCCATTTTTATTACCTAACTACCTAGCGAAAATCAGGTTACACAAAATCATCCATGTATCAGAAGAGCTCTAACCAAAAATATTTAACATGAATAAAGCAAAACAATTAGTCAAAAACAAATTTGGGAACTTGCCTGGACTTTTCAAAAATGTCAATGATAAATTTTTTTTAAAAAGGCAAGTGAAGGGTACAATTTAGATAAAAAGGAAACAAATGACATGGTGACCAGATGCAATCTGTGATCCTTGATGGAGTCTTGGATAAAAGAAAAAATAAAAATTGGAACATTTTGGAGACAATCGTGGCAATTTGCTCAGTATATTACATAATATTATTTTGCCAACAGTAAATATATTGACTATGATAATAATATTACAGTTATGAAGAAAATGTCCTTGTTTTCAGGAGAAACATGCTAATACATTCTAGGGAAGAAATTTCATGCTGCTTGCTGCTTACTTTCAAATGGTTCAGAAAAAAATTTTTTTTAAGTATCTAGAGAGAAAGCAAATGTGGTAAAATGTTAAGAACAGCTGAATAATCTAGGTGATGGGTATCAGGTTTTATTTTTCTATTCTTTCAACTTCTCTATACATCTGAAATTTAAAAAATACTCTGGGGGGAAGTGAACACTATGTACAACAAAAAGTTGACAAACAATGGAAAAATTACATCAATTTTCCAACAATAAAATGATACTTTAACCTAATTTTTAAATGAAAATAAATTCACTGTTACAATATTTGAGGTATATTATTTAAGAGCAACATTAATCTTTCTAATACAACAGATAAATTAAGTGGACTTAATTACATAATAAAAGGTATCACTGTAGGATTTCCTTTAAGAAAAAGTGGCATCATCTCTAAAAGCAGCGCAGAAACAGATCAAATGTCATTACTGGAAAGATCATAGAAATTAACTAAATCTTTATACACTAGCAGACCAGTATCTACATGTTTTTTCAGGACATATACTAACATTTTTTCTCAAAAGATAACTTAAAGGCAAGTAGAACATGTATATTACAGTTAACAGATGTGATGGCTCATGTTTTACCACATACTGAAGGCAAGCAAAGTTACACAACTAGAAACAATTGAAGTTCATAGGCAGAAAACATGATCTTCTGATCTAGAAATGCTAATTTAATTCTAGAGTTGGAATGCTATAAAGGAGGAGGAAAAACTCTCTAATAAACCCTAGACTTGGAGGATAGACAAGATGGTGAGATAAAAGAAGTCTGCCTTAGACTGAAAAATTTTCCTGCAGATTTCTGGGTGAAAACTTTGAAACTAAAATTTTGTAATCTCCTTTTTATCAAACCAGTATATTTACGTGTATGTGTATTCTTCTGGCAGAAGGCTGAACAACTGTCCATCAATCCCATAAGAAATCAGAAAGTATACTCAGGAATTTCTTTTTATGGGTTCATTTAAGCATTAACTAGAAAGAGCATATTACTGTAACATGATGTTTACATGATTTCTTAATTATACATTCATAAAAAATTTAAACTACCTGTTAACATCAAGTTACATTCTCTGCTTTAAGATCTATTTGCTGGTACAGATTTCCAATTACTACACTTTCTTACAAAATATACAGTATTTCCTTTACCAGATAAGTTCTATAAACAGAAAAATAAGATTAAATTATCTTTATGAACTATTTTTAGCAGTTCTTCCCTTTCTTTGTAAATAAGATGACAACAGTGTGAACCGTAATAGAAAACAATTTCATAAAATATTATACCTTTATCTTCAAAATAGCATTTACCTTGTTAATAGACACTATCAAAGCTGGTTCCACTTTAGCTTCAATTTCTTCTGGAGTGTAAAAACAATAGAGTTTGCCCCCTCTTAAAACACAATACAACCTTCTCCAATGAATCAGACCTCCTACCATTTGCTGAAAAAGCAAAATCAAGAAATTCTCAACTTTAAATCATTATTTATCATCTTAACTCTCAACTCAACAAAATACTTGAATTATCAGTTAGTTTTTAAAGATGTTTTAATATTATAGGTACCCAATTAATTTACCATATAATAAGTTAGTAGCCCAAAGCCAAAAAGCTAGTTTATGATTATCACATTACTCATACACATAAAATCATAAATCAACGCAATTTAAGAGAAGCTGGTCTACTAAAAATTAGTGCTTGGAATTCCACAGCAATTCACCAAATGACTCAGGAAAATTATAAAAATAACTCAATATTCAGTAACTCAATATTCAAAATATAACTTTCCCTTACTGTTCTCAGAACACGGACTTCCCTATAAAAATGCAAATTTTCTTTCCTCTTAATGGAATATTTTTTAAAAAGCTATTGATTCATTGAAGCCCATAATTAATTATTTACTGAATATAAATAACTATAGTTATAAATAAATAAGGAGTAGGTTTCACAGAGGCAGCTTTGGAAGCCTAGAGGCCAAAACTGTGCTGAAAGCTGTCTGCCAGAAAGGTCTTTATGGGAAAGGTTTGAGAAGTCCTCATCAGCTTCCCCAGGGAGTCCTCTGTTACTGATTACCCTGTTACTGCTATTAATGAAGCAAAGGAACCTGGAGAGGCAGCTCCTTAGCCATCAAAATTGCATTAAGACCCTTCCCCTTCCCACCTTGTAACTCCCAGCCACAACTCCTATTCTATGTCTAACAATGAGGAAGCTACCCATTCAAGAGATGATTTTATATAAAAAAAAGAAAATACTTTTCAATATCAAAATGCCAAACAACTGCCATTAAGATCTAAATTACAGCTACAATTGTAGGATATTTAAAGTCTTCTAACCTGCTTATTAAGAAATCCCGCAAATACATCCTCAGCCATACAGGTTGGTTGGGCGACTAGTCGGCAGCACATGTTACCATATAAGGGAAGCCAAAATGAAGATTCTTCTATTTAAATGAGAAAAAGCCAAGGTATAAATATATGTTATTTAAAGTCATTATACACTTTAATTATTTTTATAATTTTTATTTTTGCTTTATATAAGAACATATGTAAAGGTCCATCCTACTCATATTACTATATTCAATGACAACAGCAAATGAAAGAAAGCAGTCAGGACAGGATGTTATTAAACTAATAGTTTGTAATAGTGGTCCCCAACATTGTTGGCACCAGGAACCAGTTTTGTGGAAGACAATTTTGCTACAGACTGGGAGGGTGGAATGGTTTCAGGATGATTCAAGCACATTACTTGTATTGTGCATTTTACTTATATTATTATTATTACATCAACTCCACCTCAGATCATCAGGCATTAGATTCTGGTGGTTGGGGACCCCTGGTTTATAGCATGCTATCACCTGGAACAGACATGGAACTTTTAGTCTCTTGATCTCTTTCTTGATCTTAAAGCAATTAATCAATGGAGGTAGTTCAGGGCATATTAGTAACCTCAGGTAATTTAAAAAACATCCTAATAAAATTATTTTTGTATGTCACATTCTATTTTTTACTCTGGTTTTCATTATAAAGTGAAAGAAAGTGAAGTCACTCAGTCATGTCTGACTCTTTGCGACCCCGTGTACTGTAGTCCACCAGGTTCCTCCATCCATGGGATTCTCCAGGCAAGAATACTGGAGTGGGTTGCCAGTTCCTTCTCCAGGGGGTCTTCCCAACCCAGGGATTGAACCCAAGTCTCCGGCATTGCAGGCAGAGGCTTTAACCTCTGAGCCACCAGGGAAGCCATTAGGGTTTTCACTATAGTAATTAGCAAATTGATCCTCTGAATAAAACACTTGAGAGCACAACTTAAATAATTTAATAATAAACCTTTTGGCCCTTCCCCTTCTCCCTTTCCTTACTGAACAGTTCAGTTGTAAGCCATTATGTGAAGCCCACCAAGATGGGGATCTGTGCCAAGAGTTGGGGGGAGGGGAACAGTTGTGGGCAGAGGTAGGTGCTGGAGCCGGGCAGGATAAGAACGCTGAGTGAGAAAGCTTCCTGGCATGAGGGGGCAGAGCCTGAATGGGCTAAGGACGATGGATCACACGGGGAATCTAGAACCCAAGGGGAATCTCTTCTCAGTGGTTGGCCTGGCATGGAGAGTTGGGGTCCAGGTAGAGCAAGGAGGGTATCTATGCGCAGTGGCTGCCCAAGTGAAGTGTCAGAATCCAAGGAGAGTAAGAGAAGTGTGCACATTTTGGGGGTGGTCCAGCCATGGGTATCAGCTTGAGAGCAGTGAGGAAGCCATTCACACATCTGGTAAACCAGAGGCGTGCGTCAGAGCCCAGGAAGAAGGAAACCCAAGCACAGGGGCAGCTGGCTATGGGCTGTCAGAAGACAGGCAGGTTGACAAGGGTGTCCACATGGGGTAATGAGGGCAGCCAGGCATGTGGAGTTAAAACCTCAGTGGGGTGAGGAAAGCAATTATGTGAGCAAGATGGGGAAATGGTTGCTTTTAAAGAGCCTAATCAAAGAATAAAATACAGTAGATAATATAAAGATAATAGAAGACAGGTTTCTCACTGTCAGAGAAAGGAAATACAAATATGCAGAATGAACTCTTTGGTATTGGTTTAGAACTAGGTTTAGAACTAGATGTACTGGTATGAACTCATGGTTTTCAACATATAGAGATTAAGAAATCCACGACAAAAAATATACACATGTATGTCCACTAAGAGGGCCTAGGAAAAGTGACAACTAATGGTGACAGTCTGATGGCAATGAATTTACCTAAACCTCCCATGTCTTCTAAATATTATTTCTATTAAAAAGAACCAGTCTTCTTTGGAGAAATGGCTGATCCCAGGACTGGGGCAGATAAAGTACATGATGAGTCTGACATATCTTGTCATGCCTGAAGCAAGGAAGTACTCAATGAATGAGGAGGACATAGAAAAACACAGAAACCATCTTGAATGTAACCCCATTGGCCAAAACAGAGACAATCTGAATCTCAAAATAAACAAGATATTAACAGATTATAATGCACCGAGTAAAACTATAAAACACAAATCCATGCTACTATAAATAAATCAATGAATAAAGTTGAAAGTCTAATAAATACTATACTTAGTTACAAAGTACCCCCATCCCACACACAAATTATGTACTAATTACAAAAGGGGTAAACAAAAAGAGTAACTGTACAGTAGAGAAGCTTGACAGACACCCTAAAATCAAGTGATCAAAGTGAACATCATCAGTAATGGGATGAATCAAAATATGCTTCCTGACAGAATGCAATGAGAACGCAGCACTTCTGTGACATTTCTGCCAAAGATGCACATCCTGAGTCTTAGCCCCAGAAAACATTCAACAAACCTAAACACAGGGAACTTCTACAAAATAACTATGATATTTTAAAATGTCATAGTTATGAAAGCCAAGGAAAGACTGGAGAACTGATTTAGATTGAAAGAAACTGAAGAAGCATGATGATTAAATGCAGTAAGTGAACCTACACTGGATCATTTGGTCATAGGGACATTACTGGAAAAATATTTGAATAGTGCCTGTTTAATAGGAATAATAGTAATACATTAACATTCATTTCCTGACTTGGATAGCTGTAACGATGTAGCTGGATGTCTTTTAGCAGGAAATAGATACTAACATAGTTGAGAGTAATGAAGTATCAGATAAGCAACTTGCTCTCCTATACTTTCGAGAAAAATAAAAAGACCTTGATATTCAACTTTTAACTTTTCTATAAGTTTGCAATTGTTTAATAAAGTTCTTTCAAAAACATTAAAATACTCCTCTAATGTAACGTGCAGGTGGGTATACAGCCTTTATAACTGTATGGAAGGAAAGCAATGTATAATTTATTGTGTGTATCAGAGTATAAATAAAAACGCAACATATGGTCAGTCCTTTGTTCACACTGGACCACACAAAAAAAGATTTGTAAAGCTTTCACTGCACCCCTGTTGGTAAATGCCTATTAAATGACTAACAATTGGCTGTTACTATTATTAACCAAAAAGTAAGTACAGAAAATAAAATACTTTTGGTAAAAATACAATTATTTAATATATATTTAATAGATGTAGCCAAGGTTTCGTACATCAGTTAAACGAAAAAGACCAGCCTAAATGAAGAGCATGTGTGTGGGTGCTAAATTGCTTCAGTAGTGCCCGATTTCTGTGCAACCCCATGGACTGTAGCCCGCCAGGCTCCTCTGTCCATGGGATTCTCCAGGCAAGAATACCGGAGTGGGTTGTCATGCCCTCCTCCAGGGGGATCTTCCCGACCCAGGGATCGAACCCAAGTCTTTATCTTAACCTGCGTCAGCAGGCAGGTTCTTTACCACTAGCGCCACCTGAGAAGCCCAAATGAACAGCACAAAATAAAATAATTTTTATCAATTTACCTGCTCAAGGTTCTACTAACGAATAGCACACAACAAATTTTCTGGGCCTATTCTTTTTTTTATTATTACCTTGTTAAAGCTGCTATCTTTTAGGAATGAAGGGCTTCATCTGAGAGAATTTAAGTGTATAAATACACTACAGGCAATGATTTTAAAATGCAGGTATAAATAAATGAGAATCTCCTTTCTTAAAATAGGCAGGAAATGAAAGAAACATTATATAAAAGCATGGATCTAGGTAATACATCTGAAATCAAATTTGTCATTTATGAATTTAAAGTTTCAAAGTGAGTTTCTTTACATACAAGACTTATGGATGATTTAAGTTAGGATGTAACTCTTAAAGAAACAGAATCATAAATGATTAGTTTTTCAGACCAGTTCATAAAGTTTGTTCAATCAACAATGTACCTGAAACCTAAACACCACATGTAACAGTTTCTCTAGCAAAATAACTTCAGATTTCACGGCACATCAAGAAAAATAATTCCTTCCTAGTTGCAGTCCTTGAAAACAGATATTCAATGTAAAATTCTTTGTTCTACAGATCACATGCCACACAGGCCGCAGTCAGCTGTTACTTCCCACATAGATTTCTCTACAGCTCATGACCACTGGAGAATAAAGCACAGAGCTACAGTTTCTTCTCTCTACTTTTAACAAGAAAGATGGCATCTAGGCTGGTCACGTAACTTGCCCAAGTATCAACTCTCATTCTTAAACTATCTATAAAGTACTAGGGTTGTTGTGAAATCAAACAAGAAAATGTGTAAATATGACATTTATCACTGTATCTGGCATGTAACAAATGCTTCTTATAATTTCATATCCAGGGCACTCTCAGTCCCGAAGCCATATCCTTTCCATTTCTCAATGCTGTCTTTCCAGTCTTGTGCAACACATTTAATCAAAATACTTAATTCTTCTTTTCTAACCAAGGGTGATATTGGGACAAGATGAAATGAAACAGGAAGTGAAAGAACAGTTTGACTTTTCATACGGGAAGATTTTATCTAATTCATCTGTAGTTTTAGATGGGGAACAAAATGGAGTTTTAAAATGACAGCGACAACAAAACAAAGGCAAGAGAAAGAATCCAGATAACATCTCAGTTCCCTGTCAGTCAATCTTTACAATGTGGTTTCATTGTTTTATAAAAAGTATAAAAAGTTCTTGATGACAAACACAAGCCTTAAGATACCATTTTGGCTTTTTCCTTCAACTAGTAAGAGCAATAGAGTTGAGTTATAAATTTCAAAAATCTTGTATTTCCTCTTTACAGTATTTGGGAGACAGTGACATAACTTTATTTAGGAAAACCTTTTTAAACGTAGATTTATTAACAAATAAATCAAAGGGTGACTTTTTCTTGCATAAAATTGTGTTTATTTTTAATTACACACTTTTTTTCCCAAAATATAATTGATTTACAAAATTGTCATTTACACACATTTCTAGGAACATTTCTATCATATCAAAAGAGTTTGACATATAGGCCAGTGTTCTTAAATTTTCTACAGCAGAAGCTACAAGTCGGTTGTCAACCGTTTTGGGGTGTTACTGCTGTAAGCACAGGTCTTTTCATAGTCTTTAATATCCTACTCAGGCTTCCCAGGTGGTGCTAGTGCCAGTGCAGGAGACAAAGAGATGCGGGTTCAATCCCTGGGTCAGGAAGATCCCCTGGAGGAGAGCAAGGCCACCCACTCCAGTATTCTTGCCTGGAGAACCCATGGACAGAAGAGCCTGGTGGGCAACAGTCCATAGGGTCACAAAGAGTCGGACATGACTGAGGCGACTTAACGGGAATGCTCAATATGCTAATCTCTATTGTGTTTTTCTTGGAAAGAAGTATACCACATAGTTATCCTTATTTGCTCCTGAGCATTTCTAAAGGAGAATCTAGTAATATCTTAAGAGCACTAACGACAAAGGGACACTGCTGAAATTGATGCTTTCTTTGTGAATTTTATTCATTTCAACAGTCTTTCTGATTTAGTTGAATAGGATCTTTCATCATCAATTCCATTGTTAACAAATCGATAGTATTTTGAATTTTCAGGTGCTTTATCAGTAATAATATATGCCTAGGACCAGAACACATAGCAGACAAAGCACTGCTTGTCCTGGATTATTTAAAGTCTGGCTTGAACACTAGCTAGCTACATAATCTGGCACATTACATTCTCTAAGCTGTATTTTATTCATCTGTAAAATGTAAATGATAACAAAATAAGGAACTTGGGAAGGTCAGAATTAGCCAGTGGTAGAACTAGAATACGAATCCAAGGCTGATGGCTCCACAGTCTCCATTATTAATCACTTCATTGTAATGCTCCCTAATAACTACATCTCACATAGACTAAAAATAAAAACTGCTTTAGCATAAGAACATGTAATAGGACACCTACTCTCAACAGATTTTGGGGAAAACAATACAGTATTGTTAACCTATGTCACATGTTGTACAGCAGGTTTCTAGAACTTATTCACATTGTATGACTGAAGCTTTATACCAGTTTATTAGCACCCCCTTTCTCTTCTTCCAAACCCCTAGTAACTGCCATAGTAACTCCCATAGTAAACTACGCTTTGCTTCTAACAGTCTGTCTATTTCAGGCACTTCATATAAGTGGAATCAGGTAGTATTTGTCCTTCTGTGACAGGCTATTTCAGTTAGCATAATGTCAAAGATCATTCATGCTGTCACATATTACAGAATTTTCTTTCTCAAGGCTGAATATGTCTGGAACATAACAGGCACTCAATATATGGTAATAATATCAATAATTCTAGAGAACTGACACAAAATGGGATTAAAACTTAATTTGCCAAGTTTTCTGATTTACCAACTGATAATGCTAATACTGTTACGAACTTGTGGGCAAAAGAAAGCTCAACTGGATTGTTCAGACCAATTCTCCCACTGAAAACTACTATAAAATGCTGAACCAAATCTATTTTAAAAACTTTAGAGCAACAAAGAGGTAACAAAACTAAAAGAAACTACCAGTACAAATCTGATAAATGAGAACCAGTAAGTTAAATGAGCACAGAATCTGTTTGTCTTGAGAGCATTTGCTAATTCCAGCAAATCCAATTTATGATTTAAAGATCCTGCAAGATGAGGGAAGTAGACCAGAAATCAGTCTAGGACTTTAACAACATAGGCAGATTAATGGGAGGATTCCTCATATTAAGCTGATAGCTCAAAGGAATCACCAACTGAGTAGTGAAAGTGAAGTTGCTCAGTCGTGTCCAACTCGTTGCAACCCTGTGGACTGTAGCCTACCAGGCTTCTCCGTCCATGGGATTTTCCAGGCAAGAAAACTGGAGTGGGTTGCCATTTCCTTCTCCAGGGAACCATAAATAAACCAGTCTAACTGCCCAGGATTCCCACTGCTTGGAAGTGGGGATAAAGGGATCCAGAGAAACTCAGATATGGTCTTTGGATAAAGTGAGCCTAGTTGCTCCAAGTTCCTGCCAGAAGCAGACACTAAGCATTAATTTATTCTGCTATGTAAACTTTCAATTATAATGACAAATACATGAAAATAACTATACATGAAGAAACTGAGTGGTAACCAGTTACAAAAAAAAAAAAAAATAGAAACTGACCAAGAAAGACTTTATATATCTGAATTATTAGCCATAGACTATAAAATAGTTATTCTTTTAATAAAAACCTAAAAGATAATATTAACAGTGCATGCAGGGAATACAAAGCTTCATAGCAGATTTAAGAAAAAAATCAAACAGAACTTCTAGAAATAAGAAGTATAATAAGTGAAATGAAGAACTTGGTATACAGACTCAACAGCAGATCAGAGAGCTGCAAAGAGACAAAAGGAAATAAAAGAGTGCACTAAAAATTCTAGGAAAAGTAGCAAAGACAGAAAAAAAAGATGAGGACTAGATCATAAGTGATAATAAAAATAGAGAACACAGAAAGACTAACATAGGTTTAATAAGAATGCTAGAGGAAGAAAGGAAAGAGAATGGACCAGAGGCTGTCTGAATAGACAAGATGTTGTCCAGAATAATGAAAGACATCAATCAGCATAAAGAAGTTCAAGGATTTCCAAAAGCAGCATAAATAAAACTAAATTCTTCACCTATAGCATGGTGAAGCGTCAGAAAACCAAAGACAAAGAAAAAATGAAAAGTTACCTTCACAGAAGTGAACACTGACAAATGATTTCTAACAGCCAGTTCAAGACCCTGAGAGCTCAGCTGGTGAAGAATCCACCTGCAGTGCAGCAGACCCCAGTTCAATTCCTGGATTGGGAAGATCCCCTGGAGAAGGGAAAGGCTACCCACTCCAGTATTCTGGCCTGGAGAATTCCATGAACTATATAGTCCATGGGGTCGCAAACAGTTGTACACCACTGAGCCACTTTCACTTTTCACACGACACCAGAAGGTAGTGGAATTATAGCTTTAATATTCAAAAAGAAAAATATTAAAGTGCCAAACTTCTACACCATGCAAAAAATGCCTTTTAAGAGTGAAGCTAAATAAACTCATCTTCAGACAAACACAAAGAATCAAGAAGTATGATCCCAACATAACATACTAAAATAAATTCTAAGGATTATACTTCAAGCAGCAGGAAAATGATCCCAGATGCAATAAGGTATAATATAACACACACGGATTTTTAACTTCTGAGCCACCGGGGAAGCCCCATTTATATCATAATTATTTTTTAAACTGCACATTTACATTTTATGAACTTTTCTCTATTTTTAATGTAATATTTAGTGTGAATTTAAAACATATAGAGTCATCTCTCTTTACAACAAAAAGTATAAGTAAGGTAGTAAATGATTTTAAATATTCTACCTTGAAAAATGAAAAAGAATAAATAACCCAAATCATATTTCCAATCTACTTTACCAACACAACTGTATATTTTTCATCATCAGTTCAGTTCAGTTTAGTCGCTCAGTCGTGTCCGACTCTGCAACCCCATGAATCGCAGCATGCCAGGCCTCCCTGTCCATCACCAACTCCCAGAGTTTACTCAAACTCAGGTCCATCGAGTCAGTGATGCCATCCAGTCATCTCATGCTCTGTTGTTCCCTTCTCCTCCTGACCCCATTCCCTCCCAGCATCAGGATCTTTTCCAATGAGTTAACTCTTCACATGATGTGACCAAAGTATTGGAGCTTTAGCTTCAGCATCAGTCCTTCCAATGAACACCCAGGACTGATTTCCTTTAGGATGGACTGGTTGGATCTCCTTGCAGTCCAAGGGACACTCAAGAGTCTTCTCCAACATCAATTTTACAGCGCTCAGCTTTCATCACAGTCCAACTCTCACATCCATACATGACCACTGGAAAAACCACAGCCTTGATTAGATGGACCTTTGTTGGCAAAGCAACATCTCTGCGATTTAATATGCTGTCTAGGTTGGTCGTAACTTTCTTTCCAAGGAGTAAGCGTCTCTTAATATCATGGCTGCAATCACCATCTGCAGTGATTTTGGAGCCCAAAAAAATAAAGTCTGACACTGTTTCCACTGTTTCCCTATCTATTTCCCATGAAGTGATGGGACAAGATGCCATGATCTTAGTTTTATGAATGTTGAGCTTTAAGCCAACTTTTACACTCTCCTCTTTCAGTTTCATCAACAGGCCTTTTAGTTCCTCTTCACGTTCGGCCATAAGGGTGCTGTCATCTGCATATCTGAGGTTATTGATATTTCTCTCAGCAATCTTGATTCCAGCTTGTGCTTCATCCAGCCCAGCGTTTCTCATGATGTACTCTGCATATAAGTTAAATAAGCAGGGTGACAATATACAGCCTTGACATACTCCTTTACCTATTTGGAACTTGTCTGTTGTTCCATTTCCAGTTCAATTGTTGCTTCCTGACCTGCATACGGTTTCTCAAGACCCAGTTGGTCTCATATTTCCATCTCTTTCAGAATTTTCCACAGTTTATTGTGATCCACACACTCAAAGGCTTTTAGCATAGTCAATAAAGCAGAAACGGAAAATTTTGTGGAACTCTCTTGCTTTTTCGATGATCCAGCAGGTGTTGGCAATTTGATCTCTGGTTCCTCTGCCTTTTCTAAAACCAGCTTGAACATCTGGAAGTTCACGGTTCACATATTGCTCAAGCCTGGCTTGGAGAATTTTGAGCATTACTTTACTACCGTGTGAGATGAGTGCAATTGTGCAGCAGTTTGACCATTCTTTGGGACTGCCTTTCTTTGGGATTGGAATGAAAACTGACCTTCTCCAGTCCTGTGGCCACTGCTGAGTTTTCCAAATTTGCTGGCATATTGAGTGCAGAACTTTCACAGCATCATCTTTCAGGATTTGAAATAGCTCAACTGGAATTCATCACCTCCACTAGCTTTGTCCATAGTGATGCTTCCTAAGGCCCACTGGACTTCACATTCCAGGATGTCTGGCTTGAGGTGAGTGATCACACCATCATGATTATCTGGGTCATAAGGATCCTTTTGGTACAGTTCTGTGTATTCTTGCCAGCTCTTGCCACCTCTTCTTACTATCTTCTGCTTCTTTTAGGTCCATACCATTTCTGTCCTTTATCAAACCCATCTTTGCATGAAATTGTTCCCTTGGTATCTCTAATTTTCTTGAAGAGATCTCTAGTCTTTCCTATTCTGTTGTTTTCCTCTATTTTTTTGCATTGATCGCTGAGTGAGGCTTTCTTATCTCTCCTGGCTATTCTTTGGAACTCTGCATTCAACTGGGAGTATCTTTCCTTTTCTCCTTTGCTTTTCGCTTTTCTTCTTTTCACAGCTATTTGTAAGGCCTCTTCAGACTGCCATGTGGCCTTTTTGCATTTCTTTTCCATGGGTATGGTCTTGCTCCCTGTCTCCTGTACAATGTCACAAACCTCCGTCCATAATTTTTCAGGCTCTCTGTCTATCAGATGTAGTCCCTTAAATCTATTTCTCAGTTCCACTGTATAGTCATAAAGGATTTGATTTAGGTCATACCTGAATGGTCTAGTGGTTATCCCTACTTTCTTCAATTTAAGTCTCAGTTTGGCAATAAGGAGTTCATGATATGAGCCACAGTCAACTCCCAGTCTGTTTTTGCTGACAGTATAGAGCTTCTCCATCTTTGGCTGCAAAGAATATAATCAATTTGATTTCAGTGTTGACCATCTGGTGATGTCCATGTGTAGAGTCTTCTGTTGTGTTGTTGGAAGAGGGTGTTTGCTATGACCAGTGTGTTCTCTTGGCAAAACTCTATTATCCTTTGCCCTGCTTCATTCTGTACTTCAAGGCCAAATTTGTCTGTTACTCCAGGTGTTTCTTGACTTCCTACTTTTGCATTCCAGTTCCCTATAATGAAAAGGACATCTTTTTTGGGTGTTAGTTCTAAAAGGTCTTGTAGGTCTTCA
Organism: Muntiacus reevesi; assembly: GCF_963930625.1. Taxonomy (NCBI): domain Eukaryota; kingdom Metazoa; phylum Chordata; class Mammalia; order Artiodactyla; family Cervidae; genus Muntiacus; species Muntiacus reevesi. Next base: position 97,977,071 of record NC_089250.1, read on the forward strand.
TAGAACCGTTCAGCTTCAGCTTCTTCAGTGTTACTGGTTGGGGCATAGGCCTGGATTACTGTGATATTGAATGGTTTGCCTTGGAAATGAACAGAGATCATTCTGTCATTTTTGAGATTGCATCCAAGTACTGCATTTCAGACTCTCTTGTTGACCATGATGGCTACTCCATTTCTTCTAAGGGATTTTTGCCCACAGTAGTAGATATAATGGTCATCTGAGTTAAATGCACCCATTCCAGTCCATTTTAGTCTGCTGATTCCTAGAATGTTGACGTTCACTCTTGCCATCTCCTGTTTGACCACTTCCAATTTGCCTTGATTCATGGACCTAACATTCCAGGTTCCTATGCAATATTGCTCTTTACAGCATTGGACCTTGTTTCTATTACCAGTCCCATCCATAACTGGGTATTGTTTTTGCTTTGGCTCATCCCTTCATTCTTTCTGGAGTTATTTCTCCACTGATCTCCAGTAGCATATTGGGCACCTACCGACCTGGGGAGTTCCTCTTTCAGTATCCTATCATTTCGCCTTTTCATACTGTTCATGGGGTTCTCAAGGCAAGAATACTGAAGTGGTTTGCCATTCCCTTCTCCAGTGGACCACATTCTGTCAGACCTCTCCACCATGACCCGTCCGTCTTGGGTGGCCCTACACGGCATGGCTTAGTTTCATTGAGTTAGACACGACTGTGGTCCTGTGATCAGACTGGCTCGTTTCTGTGATTATGGTTTCAGTGTGTCTGCCCTCTGATGCCCTCTTGCAACACCTACCTTCTTACTTGGGTTTCTCTTACCTTGAACGTGTTTTTCATCATAGATAAAAGTAATCTGGGAGTGTGGAGAGTGCTTATGCTAAGTTTTACAAATCTTCCTAATCACTCACCTCCCTTCTTCACCCTGCTAACTATTTCTTTTTAACAAAATATAACTACCAATTGTCATCTAGAGAAAAATGTTTAAGATTAATTTAGCCCCACTTTTCCTTATATCCTCTGCTTTCTATGAACAGACAGGTTGGTTTCCTCAATTACAAATTAAAAAATAAGACAGGTCTTTGACAACTATTAACAGAAGAGTGGTGAAGTCATCCATTTCAAGTCAAAGAAAAGGATTCAGAAAATGCAAAACCTTTCTGTTCTTAACAAGCAAGCCTCACAAACACATCTCTAGCAAACAGGAGACAGAGAGAAAAATAAACTTTTCACATTTGGGGAAAAGGGACGGACATATTTGAAAGAATTCACAGAATCACTCATGCCTATGTCATATAAGCCAGTTGTCACTTCAGAGGAACATATTAAAATCAGCAATTATTACTTTCATGACACATATTGACATAACATGTATAATAAGTAAAATGAATACTGTACTTACCATTCCCATTAACAGAGAGATTATGAGTCTTGAAGCTATCCTCAGCACTTTCCAAGCTCAGGGTAGTATGAGCTAGCAAACTGTACTTTGCACCACTAATAGTGAGAAAAAAGACAGGTGTTAAGAATTTAGTATATTTTCTACTACACAAAATATTTAGATGTTCAACAACAACAAAATAAACAACCTGTTTTAAAAATGGGCAAAGGTCTTGAATAGACATTTCTTCAAAGAAAATATACAAATGGTCAATAAAAACATGAAGAGATACTCAAGATCATTAATCCTAAGGAAATCACAAATCAAAACCACTTCACATCCATTAGAATGACCATTATTTAAAAAAACAAAACAAAAAGAAAGCAACAAGTTGTTGGCAAGGATGTGGACAGATTGGAATCATTCTGCACTGCTGATGGAAATGTAAAATGTTAACCACTATGAAAAACAGTATGGTAATTCTTCAAAAATAAAACAGAATTACCATGTAAAGTGTGATGAGAATTTTTATTAATTGGGCCAGGTGATATGTTTCATAAATCTTGTCTCTTACTATATATGTAATAAAATAAACATTACAAAAAATATGTATACATGTAGCAATAAAGCAATGCATGCATGCACTTCATTAATAAATAATGGTACACTCCAAAGAATGTTGTTCCTGGGTGAAGGCTTCTTGGTTTTGGATTTTTCAGTTTTATTGAAAAACAACTGCCATACATTACTGTATAAGCTTAAGGTTTACAGCACTTGATTTCATTGGTTTGATTTATCTGGACAGAGAAGCCTGGCGGGCTACAGTCCAAGGGGTCTCAAAGAGTTGGACACGACTCAGCAACTGAGCATGCACATCTTGGTTTTCAAAATACAACCATCATAGACAAGAGATATCTCTTACTAGCCAGTGTTTTTTTGTTGGTGTTTATATAGGAAAATAGATGCTTCTGTCCCCAAAACTTGACAAAAAAAAAAATTAACAAAACAACTCGCAAGTACAGTTTTAAGTTACATTCTGAATACAACTGGTATAATTCAGACTTCTATTCAGACTATTGGGAAGGTTGCTAGAGCAAAGGCACACTATGAGAACCTCATTCTCAGTGTGGGCCATTCTCTGCTCTTTTCACTTGTCCTGAAAAATTTCTATAGTGAGTTTCATTATTAGCTCTTATTTTTCCCTACTTTTACATAATAAGTGCCCCTCAAAAGTTGAGGAAATATTTTTTTTTAAATGGTGAAGAATAAAAGCAATTGAGAACAGTGACTATAACAGAAAAACAAATATTACTACACACAAAATTGCCTATTAATAATCATAGGAGTTGCTTGGTGATGGGGCACAATATTTAAGCACTATCTCAACATAGTAATTTGTCATTGATTCATGGGTTTTATACAATTTTTCCCATGCTAAACAATGGTAAATAAACTCCCTATTAGTGTTTTAGTGCAAAATGTGTTATTTTCAGGAATAGATTATTGACAAGACGTGGATAAGTGATGCAAGAGAGTGACGCTAGGTGCATCTGACACACAACAAGGCCATCAGTGTGGCAGTATTACAGTGACAGAGAGGGAGACACAATGTCTACATGCCGAGTACAGGCAGACACTCTACACTGCAGGAGGGCATGCCCTGTGGGGCATGATGAGGCCCCTGGATTTTATTCTGAGTGAGATAGGAAGCAAGTGGCAGGTTCTGAGCAGAGGCATGTGCTATGATCTGACTTGTATTTTTTAATGATTTCTCTGGCTGCCATGTAGACAGAAGACCACAGAGGCCAAGAGAGAAATGGAAATGCCAACTAGAAAGCTACTGCACCTCACCAGTCAAGAGTTGATGCAGGCCTGGGATAGGGCGGTAATTGATGGGATGGTGAGAAGTGGTAAGATTTTTGATATAGTGTAGAGTTGACCCAATGTGGACACGGGATGCAAAGAAAGGAAAGAATCAAGGACAACTCCAAAGAGTTTGGCCTGAGCAACTAGAAAAAGGGAATTGTTATTAACTGCAAAGAGGCTGACTGAGAAAAGAAGAGATATGGGAAGTAAAAATTTAAGTTTTGAACAGATCAAGTTTGAGACTGGGTTGTAGGGTTGGCAGGTGGATAATGAATCTGAGGTTATGAGAGGAAAAAGTATTAAAGAATGAAATTTGGGAGTTACCAATATATAAATGATATTTAATGAAAGTTAGATAGTTAAATAAAATGTGACAACTGAGTATCTGGACACAAGTACTCCATCATTTCAGATTAAGTTGAAGCACAATGAACAAAGGAGACAAGCAAGGAACAGTCAGTGAGGCAGAAGAGAAATCACAAAAGTGGTATCCAAGGAAGCCAAGTTCAAAAAGTGTTCCAAGGAGAGTAATCAACTGTGTTGAATACTGAAAATTCCAGGAGGAGGAATACTGATAAAAGACGATGGTATTTGGCAACATGTAGATCACTGCTGACCTTGATAAGAGCAGTTTCTACAGGATGGGATAGAAGTTAACGTGTGAAACCTGACCAAACTGGTTCAAGAGAATAGGAGGACGGGAAGTGGAGACAGAGTATGTGAACACTTCTCTGTAAAGGACAGCTGTGCAATGGGGCAAGAGAAATGCAAGGTACTTCAGCATGTTTATGTTTTTGGAAATGATGCAGCAGAAGAAAAACTGATGACAGAGAAGAAGGAAGGACATGTGCAGGAGCCAAGTTTTGAGAACTTGAGAAGATGATCTAATGCACAGGTAGGTGGTCTCAGATGGAGTAAAGGCAGTTCAGAAGGAAGGAAAGCAGCAAATGAAGATACAAATGCCAGTAGGCTGATAGATTTGGTTGACAGAGGATATGCAAGTTCTCTTCTGATTACTTCAGCATCATCAATGCTGTATCCAATGAAGTCATCCGCTTTGACTATACAGACCTCTGTCAGCAAAGTGATGTCTCTGCTTTTTAATATGCTGTCTAGGTTTGTCACTGCTTTCCTTCCAAGGAGCAAGTGTCTTTTAAAGCTATGGTTTTTCCAGTAGTCACGTATAGATGTAAGAGTTGAACCATAAAGAAGGCTGAATGCCAAAGAATTAATGCTTTCAAACTGTGTGCTGGAGAAGATTCTTCAGAGTACCATGGACTACAAGGAGATCAAGCCAGTCAATCCTAAAGAAAATCAGCCCTGAATATTCATTTGAAGGACTGTTGCTGAAGCTGAAGCTCCAATACTTTGGCTACCTAATGCAAAGAGCCAATGTACTAGAGAAGACCCTGATGCTGGAAAAGATTGAAGGCAAAAGAAGAAAGGGTCAGAGAGAATGTGATGGTTAGATAGCATCACCAACTTAATGGATACGAATCTAAGCAAACTTCAGGAGACAGTGGAGCACACAGGAGACTGGGATGTACGTTCATGGGGTCACAAAGAGTCCAACATGACTCAGCAACTGAACAACAACATCAGCTTTGAATAAGGAGTGGAAAAGGAGGTTCTATAAGAGAGAGTAATGTAATGTGAAATACTTATTCTGACAAGAGGTAAAGTGAAACGCTGTGGACACTTAGGACGATTGCTCATGTTGGAACTCACTTAAGATCAGTGATCCCTCTAAAGTGAGACCAGACAGTATTATTATTCTTGTTTCCCCATCTATTCCTGAGTGCAGGTGCAGAGGAGCTAAAGGCAGGATTTAACCAAGCTAGTCAATCCTAAAGGAAATCAGTCCTGAACATTCATTGGAAGGACTGATGCTGAAGCTTAAATGCCAATACTTTGACCACCTGATGCGAAGAACTAACTCATTGGAAAAGACTCTGATGCTGGGAAAGATTGAAGGCAGGAGGAGAAGGGGATGACAGAGGATGAGATGGTTGGATGGCATCACTGATTTGATGGACATGAGTTTGAGTAAGCTCTGGGAGTTGTTGAAGAACAGGGAAGCCTGGCGTGCCGCAGTCCATGGGATCACAAAGAGTCGGACATGACTGAGTGATTGAACTGAAGTTTCTCCAAGGTAAGTATAATAAAAGGAGAGAAATAATAGAATGAATGAATTTAAGCTAATTGAATGAAGGAATTTAAGCTAATTGGAGTCAGAATATTGAACAGAGAAAGCTGGAAATGTGGGAGGTGGTAGATATTGTTGGATATTACTACAGAGACCATGTGCAATTATGAGCAATGACAAGATCTAGGGTACAACTGTGGGATGGATAGCTAAAACAGGCACAAGATCACCAGAGGCAAGGAAGTCATGAAACTTAGAGGTCAAGGTATTAGATGAATAGTCTGCATGTATTTTAAATTCATCAAGAAATATTGTCTGAAATGGTAAAAGGCAGAGACTGGGAGAGAAAGAGAAAGAAGATACTTCAGAGTTTTACTTTTAGGAGTGATGTAATTTATTCTCACTGACCAATAAAAGTATTAAAGTATTCTTCACATCAAGAATAGCATCATTTTGATACACAATGGAATATGAAGTACCGCTTTTAGTGTACACAGGAAGTAGCTATGTTATAGGCTATGCATTTGTACCAAGTGCATTGCAGAGGTGGCAACCTGTGTGGCAGAATAGGCTAAAATTGTGTGATGACCCAAATATATGTTGAATTTTTTCTCAGGCCTTATAAAATAATTGTGGCTAAGACATCTTCTCCTCAACTATTTGAGATAAACACATAATACATTTGCCTCTGTTTCCAATGAATTACACATCTTAAAATAACAATACGAAAAAGTTATTGATAACCTACCCTAAGAATAAACTATGATAGAAACCAAATGATAGATAATGTGGTCATTAAAATGATCATATAAAGACTCTGTAATAACTCAAGGAAAAAATGTATGGGTGTATATATATACACACACATATATATGAATGTATAGCATAATTAAGAATATATATATATATATATATATATATATATATATCTCACAAAGCTAGTAACTTTAAAACCTGGAGGAAAAATATCAGTTCAAAATTACAAAAAGCAAGCACAAGCTGGAATCAAGATTGCCGGGAGAAATATCAATAATTTCAGATATGCAGATGATACCACCCTCATGGCAAAGTGAAGAAGAACTAGAGAGCCTCTTGATGAAAGTGAAAGAGGAGAGTGAAAAAGTTGGCTTAAAACTCAATATTCAGAAAACTAAGATCATGGCATCTGGTCCCATCACTTCATGGCAAATAGATGGGAAAACAATGAGAGACTTCATTTTGGGGGCTACAAAACCACTACAGATGGTGACTGTAGCCATGAAATTAAAAGGCACCTGCTCCTTGGAAGAAAAGCTCTGACAAACCTAGACAGCATATTAAAAAGCAGAGAAATTACTTTGTCAACAAAGGTCCATCTAGTCAAGGCTATTGTTTTTCCAGAAGTCATGTATGCATGTGACAGTTGGACTATAAAGAAAGCTGAGTGACGAAGAATTGATGCTTTTGAATTGTGGTGTTGGAGAAGAATCTTGTGAGTCCCTTGGATTGCAAAGAGATCCAACCAGTCAATACTAAATGAACATAAGTCCTGAATGTTCATTGGAAGGACTGGTGCTGAAGCTGAAATTCCAATACTTTGGCCACCTGATGTGAAGAACTGACTCATTGGAAAAGACCCTAATGCTGGGAAAGAATGAAGGCAGGAGGAGAATGGAACAACAGAGGATGAGATGGTTGGAGGGCATCACCAACTCGATGGACATGAGCTTAAGCAAGTTCTGGGAGTTGGTGATGGACAGGGAGACCTGGCGTGCTGCAGTCCATGTGTCACAAAGAGTCGGAAACAACTGAGCGAGTGAAGTGAACTGAACTGATTTGATCTATAAAGTGAAAGTGAAAGTGACTCAGGCATTTCCGACTCTTTGTGACCACATGGACTATACAGTCTATGGCATTCTCCAGGTCAGAATACTGGGGTGGGAACCTTTCCCTTCTCCAGGGGATCTTCCCAACCAAGGGATCACACCCAGGTTTCCCACATTGCAGGCAGATTCTATACCAGCTGAGCCACAAGGGAAACCCAAGAACACTGGAGTGGGTAGCCTATCCCTTCTCTAGCAGATCTTCCTGACCCAGGAATCAAACTGGGGTCTCCTGAACTGCAGGCAGATTCTTTACCAATTGAGCAATCAGGGAAGCCCATTCGATCTATAATAAACTGTATGCATTTTTTTCTCTTTCTAGGCTCTATTTCTAAAGTTTATATACTTTTATAATGAAATAACTGGGGCTTCCCCAATGGCTCAGCAGGTAAAGAATCCACCTGCAATGCAGGAGATACAGGTTTGATCCCTGGGTCAGGAAGATTCCCTGGAGGAGGAAATGGCAAACTGCTCCAGTATTCTTGCCTGAAAAATCCCATGGACAGAGGAGTTTGGCAGGTTACAGACCATGGGGTCACAGAGTCGGACATGACTGAGCAACTAAGCGCACACACAATGAAATAAACAATGCTGTAGGATTTGTGAAGTAGCAGGATGAAAACTCTCCCCTAAAAATCAAAACATGCAAAGCATTATAATACTACATCTACCTATATGCCTGTAGCTAGCAAGTAGTACACTGGAAACAGAATCCCACTATACTATACTTACTACCACTACCCTCTATACTTCATTAATAGTTTAATTAAGGTACTTGTCTATTAAAACAGATACATACTATCTTTTACTATTGCAAGAATTTTGAGTGCAGGAAACATGGCTTACTAACTTCATGGGAAATAGATGGGGAAACAGTGGAAACAGTGTCAGACTTTATTTTTTGGGGCTCCAAAATCACTGCAGATGGTGATTGCAGCCATGAAATTAAAAGATGCTTACTCCTTGGAAGGAAAGTTATGACCAACCTAGATAGCATATTAAAAAGTAAAGACATTACTCTGTCAACCAAGGTCCATTTAGTCAAGGCTATGGTTTTTCCAGTGGTCATGTACAGATGTGAGAGTTGGACTGTGAAGAAAGCTGAGCACCGAAGAACTGATGTTTTTGAACTGTGGTGTTGGAGAAGACTCTTGAGAGTCCCTTGGAATGCAAGGAGATCCAACCAGTCCATCCTAAAGGAGATCAGTCCTGGGTGTCACTGGAAGGACTGATACTGAAGCTGAAACTCCAATCCTTTCGTCACCTCATGTGAAGAGTTGATTCATCCCTCCCTGATGCTGGGAGGGACTGGGGGAAGGAGGAGAAGGGGACGACAGAGGATGAGATGGCTGGATGGCATCACCGACTCAACGGACATTAGTTTGAGTAAACTCCGGAGTTGGTGATGGACAGGGAGGTCTGACGTGCTGCAATTCATGGGGTTGCAAAGAGTCGGACACAACTAAGCGACTGAACTGAACTGAACCGAACCTTTAAGTCCAAAGTGCCACATGATACAACTGCTGAATAATCATTTCTAAGATAATTAAATGAATGAATAAATAAAATTATACCCCTTAGCTGAGTAATTCCTTAGTTAATTTTAAACACTGCATCATCTTTCACACTACCAAACCATCAACATCACTGTTCCTCAAAACATAAATAATCCAGTTATTCTGCACAATGATATTTGTTTTATAACTTTAATTTAAAATGTAGTATAATAGCTTTTTTTTTAGTTAATATTTAGCTATCTTTTAGTTAATGCTTTTCTGTGAAGTAAATAATCACTCTCAATTTTACTAGTTTCCACAAGATAATTGTTTAAAATGATGTATATTTACACAATGAAGAATAATGTACTAATTGGTTCTCAAGGTACATAAAATAGTTAATTCAGCTATTAGAAACACTGGGAAAAATCTAGTTACAGGAATTTCAGTAAGCTAAATTCCACAAATAAAACGAATAAATGAATCACACCAGGGAGCATGCTAAGAATTACCAAAAATGTTCACTGTCTTCTTTTAGATCAAACAATACTTTATGATGATATTTCAAGTTACTTCATTTTTAAACCATGACTAATTACAATGCCAATGCTTCCAAAATCAACAATGATCTCACTTTTAAAGCATTCTTGTCAGGATAACATTTTCTTACTAAAACATTACACTCATTCTTTCAAGCCAACCCTAATATTGAGTTCCCAAAAGTTTAATCAGCTACATTTTTTTTTTAACAAATAGGCCAATTGTTGTAACATTTGATGCAGCAAGGGTTCCAAAAACTTTATGAAAAAATAAATGACTACCTTAGATGGAAGTCTGAAAAAAAAAAAATGTACTCTTTTGTAAGGAAGAACAGCTATATTTGGTCACATGACATATTACTAGAGAAGATATATTTTGCCCATTTTGGTTAAAAATTAAAGGCTATGTTAGGAATCTTCTCATTCAACTAAATCACTATTAAAGAAATAAAAATTGATCCTTTTAGGCATTTTGATCACTACTGCTATTCTGAAATAGCAGTACCTGCTGCTGAAATACCCTGGTAGGAACCAGGGTGCTAAAGAGGTCAGTTAAGGAAGGATCAGGTAAGACTGGTCCTGGACTATGAGTTTAACTTGGTACACTCAGCATTCACACCAAAAGCTCAAAAGAAATGCTGGTATTAAAAGAATATAAGTAGGTGAAATGCTATAAAAGGTTTTACCCTGTCTTTTGATCAGCTTTAATGATATAAATAAGCAAATTCCATACAAGTTTCATGGGAAATGGTGATAAGGAAAACTGATATTTTGATTTAGGTATAAACCAAATAGAATTATCCCTGGGTCATGAAGATTCCCTGGAGAAGGAAACGGTAACCCACTCCAGTATTCTTGCCTGTGAAATCCCATGGACAAAGAAGCCTGATGGGCTACAGTCCACAGGATCACAAAAGCCTTGGACATGACTTAGCGACTAACAACAACAAAATAGAATGACAAACCTGAATAGAAGAATAAACACTTCAAGACAAACATGTCAGTCCCTGTTACAAAAAACTTAATATCAATAATGTTATTCTCAAAAACACTTTTAGGCATTGAAGAGGAGTATAGGTTAAATATAAGTTATAATATCACTTAGATTATCTTCTATGAAATTATAATCATTGTATTTAAATTTTAAAATATTTGCCTACATTTTTAAATATAGTTTTATTTATTTATTGGCTATGCTGGGTCTTTGTTGCTGTGTGGGCTCTTCTCTAGTTGTGGTGAGTGGGGACCACTCTTCACCGTGGTTTGCGGGCTTCTCGTTGCCCGCAGTGGCTTCTCTTGTTGGGGAGCACAGGCTCTGGGGCACACGAGCTTCAGTACTTGTAGCAAGTGGGTTCATGCATGGGCTTAGTTGTTCTGCAGCATGTGGGATCCTCCCAAACCAGGGATCAAACCTGTGTCTTCTGCATTGGCAGGTGGATTCTTTACCACTAAGCCACCAAGGAAGTCCCTGTCTACATTTTATAATCCTAGGACGGTTTCTTCATGTAGTGCTTCAGCATGAATTTTTCAAATAAAATTTTTCAGAAAAAGCATTGATCGTGGAACAGTAAAAATAGTAACAATAATGGTAAGAGCTACATTCATTAAGTGCTTAGAACATAAGTTCACGAATTATCTTTCTGAATCTCATAATGATCCTATGGAGTTAAATATTATTCCATTATTATTATTCCCCTTTTACAGAGGGAAAAAGAAAAACCCAAAGAGTATATTAATCAGTTCTGGGTCACACAAATAATAAATGACAAGATAAAAAAATCAAGTACTGAAACCATGAAGTTTTGAACTGTGTGAAAACCCCACTTATTGTTTTTACATGCTTGAAAGGTACAGGAAACTCTAAAGTGTGTCTAAGGAGAGACTTCTATATTTGATCAAAGCCAAAAGGCCAAGAAGTGATCTAAGGAGCCTTCTAAAAATAAATGACTGTATCTAGGCAATCTTACCCTTCATATTAGAAAACTGAGGCCCAGGAAATAATGTAACTTGTTCAGGACACTACTAGTGCTGTCATTTTCTAAATAAAAATTTTGCTGCTTAAAAACACTTTAAAACTATTGAATTTGGTGATTATCTCTAAGGTTTCTTTCAATTCTAAAATCTATGTTTCAAACTAGAAATATAATTGCTCATTTATTCATCAAAAAGTACAGTTTCATTACCTTACAGTTGAATTAAAACATTTTCTAGCAAATACTTCATATAATCTTAATCTAGAAAAGTTTTAAGTTGGCCTTAAAATTCTAAAGAGGGAAAATTAAAGGGTCTCCCTTCCTTCTTTTTAATGACATTTATATTATAAACACATATCTTCTATGACTGTTCTTCAATAGACGGGACCCATTCAAGAATCATGAAATCAATTTAATGATTCATAAACAGCATTTTTAAAAACTGAAGATACCTAGAAAAAAAGAAGTCTAATGGCTATACTATAAATAGCAAGAGCTAAGTATTGTTTCATGAAACCTGACTGCTGATGGTACTGTGTATTCAGTAACGATATAAAATGCATTTCTTACTCATGGTCTCAATCAAAATAAACTGAAAGCCACAATGCTAAAGTCCCAAGGCATTTTTCACATGTAATATAACCGATATGATCTACAGGATCTACACCTAAAATATTTTGCTTTATAATTATAGTAAAATTACTGACATGCTGAAGAGTCAACATGCAAAGAAATTCTAGGAATGCTGTCTGTACAACAGTTTTCCTAAGAAAGAAAGATAAAACTACTTGTAAAGCAACAAACACAATGTTTAAAGAAAGTATCTGAAAGAAACCAGGACTCCTTGCAGAGGTGGTGACTCTAAATGTGAGCTGAAAAATAAAACATGAACACAGAACATGTTCCCTGGTCACAAAACAAAGAAGCTAATTAGAGATTGTGTGTGTGCTAAGTCGCTTCAGTCATGTCCAACTCTGCGACCCTACGGACTGCAGACTGCCAGGCTCCTCTGATTAGGTTGTGTCAAAAAGATGCTGAGTTGGTTTAAAGGTTTCCCATTGATCAAAGATGGGGCAATTTAGCTTCGAAGAGAATAACAACTGCATTAGATTGAAACACAAATAAAACTTCAGGAGTTCAAATAAAACAAAACACTAATCACCTCCATGCAAGGATAGCAAATTATTATTCTAAAATTGGATAAATAAGGCTTCCCTCATGGCTCAGAAAGTAAAATTGGGTAAATAAAAGAATCAAGTGTATTTTTTCCTCCTTTTCCCTCATCAATTTTTCACATTTATATAGAGTTCATGAAGGACAGTTATTCTTTGAGAGAATTCCAGATTTAAAAATAAATGCACAATATTGTAAAGCAATTATCCTTCAATTAAAAATAAATAAAATTTTAAAAATGACTGCATATAGAAAAATAAATAAATACAGGACAAATTTAGAAAGCCACTAAATTATAATCTTGAATGTAATAATGATCAGTCACAGCTGCTAAAACTATTAGATATAACATTGATAGGGAACTTGACAATGGATGTATCAGGCTAACAACACCTGAACCCACTGATCAGTTTTAACACAGCTGAAAGTGAAACAAGACCTACAAATGGGATACAGTAGAAAGTACATATAATCAATATGAAATATTATTGACCTAAAAGAGAAACTGAAACTAATCAGTCTTCTAGATCTAACTGTAAGCTACAGGAACACAGAGGATAGAAAAAGGTGTTTTAAAAAGACCACAAAGTGGTACATACACACCATGGACTATTACTCAGCCATTAAAAAGAATTCATTTGAATCTAATAAGATTAGATCCATCTAATGAGATGGATGAAACTGGAGCCCATTATACAGAGTGAAGTAAGCCAGAAAGATAAAGAACATTACAGCATACTAACACGTATATATGGAATTTAGAAAGATGGTAACGATAACCCTATATGCAAAACAGAAAAAGAGAAACAGATGTACAGAACAGACTTTGGGACTCTGTGGGAGAAGGCGAGGGTGGGATGTTCTGAGAGAACAGCATGTATATTATCTATAGTGAAACAGATCACTAGCCCAGGTTGGATGCATGAGACAAGTGCCTGGTGCACTGGGAGGACCCAGAGGAATCAGGTGGAGAGGGAGGTGGGAGGGGGGATCGGGATGGGGAATACATGTAACTCCATGGCTGATTCATGTCAATGTATGATAAAACCCACTTCAATATTGTAAAGTAATTAGCCTCCAACTAATAAAAATAAATGAAAAATAAATAAATAAAAAATAAAAAGACCACAAAGATGTAATCAGATAAATTGAAAATATGGGAAATCTACAAGATATAGCTTCTTCAACAAATGATGGCAAAGAAACAGAAAATTGTTAAAGATTTAAAGAAACTTAAAAGATTCATGTAAATGCAATGTTACAGACCTCGTTTGGACCTTGACATGCACAAATCAGAAGAGAACTTCAGAATTGGGGCAATTTGAACAAAGAATGGTTATAAGATTATATTTAGGACTAATTTTTTATTTTGTTAGGTGTGATAATGGTAATGTGATTTTGTTATAGTAAAATATTTTTAAAAATCTGTAAGACTGAAAGCATGACATATATTCAGAAATTCAATAGTAGATTGATACGGAGCAAACAGTTTGATTTATAGCTAGTCCCTTTTCAAGAAAAAAATTTCATCTTTCTGCTAGATCTTGGAATTTCAAATCACTAAAAACACACTGTCACCGAACTTTCTACTTTCAAAGGAATATACCACCTCGGCTGGGTAAATGTCAGACAACCAAGTTTTGTTACTGCTCCAGGATGTCTTTTCTCATTTAACATGTAAACATATTCACCACATACAATACTCTAAAATGTCACAAATACATAATTATACTATGTCTCTATAAATATTGTATTAGAAAACTTACTAAATAGCAGAACTGAAGGACAAGCACATTTCATGATCTTCTTGAAGCACTGAACTGATTTTCTTCCCTGTAGCTTTGCTTATAGATGTTTTCAGTTTCTTAGCTAATTTTTTTGGTGTGTTAGTTATAGAAGATTCTTCTGTACAGCAACTATATACTTCCACCTTTATCTGAAAGTCTGGCCCTGCTTCATTACTAAAAACAAGGGCAATCATGTTAGAAATTTAACTTAGGAGAAAATAAAATTACAACACACTCTAATGTTTTCATAACTTTTCAAAGCAGCATTTGGAACAGATTTATGTTAATATATATTAATGAGATAGAATCTCCCTGAGTTTATTTAGTATCTAAATGACCTGAGAGGGTCACTGCAACTTCTAGAGCTACCAGCTTCTAAAGTAGGGCAATTTTAACTCAATGTAAACAATATATTCAGGCAAATTACTTAAAGAAAAAGAATAAAATGCCCTGGTTGCTTTGTTGCCAATGCTATTGTTCTTTTTCAGTTCCTTAATAAAATTATTTTAAGGCATTTACATTATATGTGTGATTTCCTGAAATGACCATTCCTCAAAAGGAAAAAGATATGAAAACAAAAAGGAAAGAAAATTAAAAAAGGTTTCCTCTGCTGAAACCTTTAGTTTTCATGTCTTTTTCATAAAGTGCTTACAGTCCACTCAACAATGTGCCCCTCCTTCCTGCTCCACCTTTGTACCTAATAACTAACAATTCACTATTTGGTTATACAGGAGAAAACAAACGAATATAAAGAGATATACTTCACAAAACATTAGATGTATCTGTAAAAATGCACAATGCTACAACAAATAAACTCTGTGCATTAGCACCCAGCATAAATATAAATATTACCAATCTTAAAAAAGACAGAGAGGGAGAGAGACTTCAAGGCATGCACTCCTTGAGATGGAGTGAAGTCTTGGTAATCTTTGTATTCTTAATCTAGCATAAAATATATTCAGTATGTATTAAAACAATATGCAGAAAATCTGCAATGTCAAGACTGGCTTTGTTCTTTCTCAGACACAATGAACTATCTTTACTATAAAAGACTGTGGTGATATTACTGCTAATAAAATATACTTAAAATTGCAAAAGAGGTCCATCAGCAGATTTTGCCTGTAAAGGAAGATCCATCAGTCTCAGAGATTTTAAATACACAGCATAGACTTTTTAAGATTTAAATAGCCAATCTATAGTTTGAATAAATCCAAGGAATAATTGGATTTGAAATACTTTTATAGTTTATTACTTGGCAACTTTTAAACATACAGTATTCCTGGTAATGACTAACAAATGTCAATATTTAGAGAAAAACCAGGGATTCATAAATACTGAATACTTATTAAAACAATCATAACAAAAAGCACATTTTTAAAACAACATTTAGAACATTTGTGAGCAGTTATTTTTAGAACAATTTGAAACACTTACAGAATTATTAAAAAGTTATAAATCATGAGCTGTCTTCCCAAGGAACTTGCACTATTCTGTGAAAAAAATAATCATTTTTTTCTTTGTGGTGAAAATAAACAAAAGCAAATTGTTGTGAAGAAGAGAGTCTATTAACAGGACAGTTTTGCCATGAAAAAATGCTCTATAATAGTTGATAATGGAAATAAACATATTTAGATAAATAATAAAAATTAATTTTTTAGTCTCCATTATGTAAACATTTGGCAATATTTGGGGGATCCTAAGTAAATTCCTTTGGTTCAACAGAGCTTATAAGATGGCCCACACTACTAATTACACAAAAAAATGTACTTTATTTTATGTGTTGCACAATTACTTAGGGGACAGTGGACCAAAGCCCCAAAACATGGTTGCAATAGTTCTTTTTTTAATGCTACATGAGTGGCAAAACTAGTACTTTCAAACTCAACTGTGTATAGTTCCATAACTAAAGATTGGAAAAAACATATATGTTGATTTCATTTTAATTGATAAGTAGTTACTAGTATTTCAATATGAAGATACCGTCTTTGAAATCCAGTAAGAAATATAAATCACATACTGATTTAAGGCCAAAAGAAAAAAATGCCAGGAAAAACTTATATTAGTTAAAACTGATTTCTACGGCTACCGGAGGAGTTCTTTCTGATTCTATATTATGACCACAATAAAATAAGCCTGTAAAAGGGCAGGGGCAATAAAAATGGCCCTGAGGATCACCCAAGTTTTTACTGTTTTGGAGTACATGAAAGAAGTGCACCATAAGAAAAAGAACATCTTGAAATTTTACTAAAGTTCTTTTCCTACAGTACATATTTCAGAACTATCTAATAAAGTTGTTACACTATTTTAGTATTTCTGTAAGTAAATCTCCTATATGAGATGTAAGAATCTGTTTTATGCTCAAATTCACTCTATATAAAATCACGTTGTAATGATATGCCACTGGATTCATAGTTTTACTACTAATATTATATGATTTCCACTTTATTTGACATTAGAAAAATTTCAGATCCAGAAATGGCTTTTAAATAATGCAACATTCAAAATCAATTTGAACAGTTAAAGATTTTAATGCTTCAAAAATAAGTCAATAATTTTGCCTTCCTCTGAAAAAGGTAGAATTTTAGGTTCTTTTCCTTCAATTAAGATTAAAAAAATACTTACAATATGGTCACATTTTCAAAACATATATCTGTGATTGTTTTATCCACAATTACCATCTCAGTATCAAAAACTTCAGCTCCCATTTTGAATAAACAAAAAATGGCATAGTGCTGTGATCCTAGAGAAGAAAAATATTAAAACAATGACTCATGTGATGAATCATGCCTATTTTACATCAAAATCTACTTGAAAATGAAAAAATAGCCTAAATATTTGTTAATAGATTCTTATTTTCATACATTGTACACTGTAATCCTTTAATTTTTTATTGAGACTGTTTTGTCAGTATATATTAACTGCTTGCTCAACTAAAATACAACTGAGTATCAAAAAATAAAGTTAAAAATATAGGCCTAAAGTAACCATCAAACTCATAAATTTTATTCCTAGGAAACTCCTTAAGCTTTAATTAATAGCAAATTTTGCACTACATATATACTATTACCCCTGTCATTTTGGCTTCCAAATATACTTAATAAAAATAAGTTTTCTATTTTAAGAGGTTAGGAGCAGACACATTAACAACAAAACATTTTCCACCAAACAGAGAGGGGGTAAACTACAAAAACAAAAAAAAGTAGAGACGTGAACACAAAAACCATAGCTGCTGGACCTTCTAAATTAATATATATATATATATATATATATATATTTTTTTTTTTTTTTTTAAGTATTCGGTGATTAAAAGACTAAATCCTCATTACTGAGAAAATGGAGCTCTTCAGATAAACTTAATTCTCTATAGTAATCAGAAAGATACACTTAATTCCCACATGTATCCCTTTATAAACTAAATTATATTTCTTAAATGAATAATAAATATACTAACCTGATTTTGTATTTTTCATATAAAACTATGCTCAATGTGATTCAGGCTCAAAGTATGAGGAACAAAGCTATCATAATAGACAAGAAAGATAAAGGATTGTCATAACTTTTCTGCATTGCCTCTAATAGCTACAAATCATTTGAGGTTAATTTCCATGACCCAAGCCATGCATGGATTTGCTAAGACTATATAAAGCCATAAAATGCTGAAGGGGAAGAAAAATTATATCAAGCTAAAAATCTTTTTCTCTTATATCCCATTAAATAATCTGAAGGAAGAGAACAAGGCAAAAAAAAATCTCCAGTATTTCTGGTCAAATAGTGTGGCCTTTACCTTCACTTAAACATCTCCTTTTGTTTCACAATTTCCTTCTCTATTACCTGTTGGCATCCTTGCACAGGTTCCTATCAATAAGATTGTGCTTATTCTGTCAAATGACATTTATTTCAGTGTGGAAGCAGCTTCTTCTCCCAATTATCTCAAATTTACTACATACTAAAGAAAACACGTCAATTACAATCAAAATCATACATACGTTCTTTATTGCTGAAGTGATCAGAGTCTTTCCACATTAGTGGTATACGAACATCTATAATGGAGGTGGAAAAGACAAGACAAGGAATAATTTTGGCAAATTTCATTTCTTCGAGTAAAATAAACCTCTGTATTCCAAAATGGATTCTGACCACTAAAGCCAGTATTTATTTATTGTTAAATATACTAACATAGTAATATTTTCTCTTAAACGTAGCTTAGACTAGGAATATAAAATCTGTTACACTTATTTAAACCTCACCAAGTATTACTTAAGAAATTAATTTATTAAGTAGCACCTATAATGAGCTTTTGTTATAAAATTTTTGTGATTTATGCTTTTGAAATAGACAAAATATGGGTAACCTAGTGTTGAATTTACATTTTGGGTAAGCAGTAGCAGCAAATGTAGTTAAATAAATTTCAAAATCATAGAACAGTAGAGGTAGAAATGACTTTAGAACGAACTTTTATCCACTATGTAAACTTTAAAGATGAAAAAAAGTAAGTGACTTATATAAGATTACTGGTTTCTGGAAGAGATCCAACTCTTGACAAACAAATCCAAGATCTTTCCATTAGGAAGATTTAACTTGTCTGCAAAAGAATTTGCAGATCTTTGTATATTCATGCTACAAACTGTAGCATTTTCCTTAAGAAATAAAACTAAAAAGAGGAATCCATTACTTCTTTCAGGCCAAGAAAGGGCCTATATTCTAAAAGTGATCTAAATATATTTCTCTCATTCACATATTCTTCAAATTCTAAGTTCAATAAATAACAAATTTATTCCAGAAATTAACCTAGAGCTTTCAAACAGTCAACATTGGTTCTTCCTAGTTTCCTCCACTCCTCCTTTTACTTTTAATACCAGGTTAACATCATGGAGTACCAACTTTCCTTTGACATTCTTATGCTATCTGCATATTTTCAAAGTTTGAGAATTAAGATTTTACCAAATAGATTAAGATGAGCAATTAGAGCATAATACAGCACAGTAGAAATCTCAATGGTAAAGTGAAGTTAGTTTTAATTTTGTACTCAGAGTACAAATTTCCAAATTTTGTGGAAAATTTCTGTTTAAAACATTTCCCTATTACACTTTGGAAGTTTACATGCCTATTTTTTCATGCCTATTAATTATGCCACTTTCAAATAATTATAATTCTTTATGAACATAAGCTATTTGGCTATCTTTATGCTGTGCTTCACTTTTAGATTCTATGATCTTTTGTGTACAATTTTGTTTAGAATTCTTTCTAAGGTTCTTAGCTCCTATTTCCAATTTCCTTTCTAGAAAAGCTTTCTATTACTCTATTCCTATGCTTCCTAACCAGGTATGAGTGCTCTTCCCACTGCTGCTTTAGCACTAATTTTTATCAAAAATGAGAAAAATAAAACATTATTCTATTGAGTTCTTCTTGTGTCAAACCAAACACTTTACATATATCTCATCCAACAATAATTTTGAAAACATATCTACCAATATATGGTTGTGTTTTCACTGTCATTTATCTCAAATGAGATATTTTTTTTAATTTCCTCTTTGATTTCATCATCAACCCATTAGTCTTTTAGTATCATGTTGTTTAGTCTCCATCTAATTGTTTTTTCTTGTTTCTTTGTGTGGTTTACTTCCAGTTTCATGCCATTGTGCATAGAAAAGATGCTTGAAAAAATTTCCATCCTCTTAAATTTGTTGAGGCTTGTTTTGTATCCAAGTATGTGGGTCTATCGTAGAGAATGCTGCATGTGCACTTGAAAAGAATGTATATTCTGGATTTTTTTAATATAATGTCCTCAAAATATCAATTAAGTTTAACTGTGAAAACACAACCATACAAAATCTATAGGATGCAGCAATACAGACCTTCCTCAAAAAAACAAAGATTTCAAATGAAC
The DNA here is from genome assembly GCF_963930625.1 of Muntiacus reevesi. Classification (NCBI taxonomy): domain Eukaryota; kingdom Metazoa; phylum Chordata; class Mammalia; order Artiodactyla; family Cervidae; genus Muntiacus; species Muntiacus reevesi. Next base: position 97,997,157 of record NC_089250.1, read on the forward strand.
AACCTCATCTACCACCTGAAAGTATTAGAAAAGGAAAAACAAACAAAACCTAATGTCAGCAGAAGGAAGAAAACAATAAATATCAAAGAGGAAATATATAAAATAGATATTTTAAAACTGTAGGGGAAAAAAATCAATAAAACCAAGAGCTGTTTTTTTGAAAGGGTAAACAAAATCAACAAACTTCTGGTCAGGCTCACTGAGAAAGAGGACCCAAATAAAAAAACAAGAAATGAAAGAGGAGAAATAAGAGATACTGCAGAAACACAGAAACCCATAAGAGAACATTATGCACAATTATATGCCAACAAACTGGACAACCTGAAAGAAATAGACAACTTCCAAAAACATACAGTCCACCAAAATGGAATCATGAAGAAACATAATTTGAAGAGATCAATCACTAGAAGTGACATCTGCTGCTGCTGCTGTTGTCCTACTCTTTGCAATCCCATGGACTGCAGCACGCCAGGCTCCTCTGTTATCACTGTCTCCTGGAGTTTGCTCAAATTTGTGTCCATTGAGTCGGTGATGTTATCTAACCATCTCATCATCTTCTGCCACCCTCTTCTCCTTTTGCCTTCAATCTTTCCCAGAAGTGAAACAGAATCCATACAAAACAAAATAAAAACTCCCCACAAAAAAAATCTAGGACTGGATGGCTTCACTGGGGAATTCTAACAAACATACAAAGAACTTACACTGATCCTTCTCAAACTCTACCAAAAGACTGAAGAGGAGGGAACACTTCCAAAGTCATTCCATGAAGCCACCATCACCCTTATATCAAAATCAGACAAAGACACTATCAAAAGAGAAAATTACAGGCCAATAACTTTGATAAATATAGATTCAAAAATTCTCAACAAAATGGCTCTGATGGTAAAGAGTCTGCCTACAATACAGCAGACCCAGGTTCAACCTTTGGGTTGAGAAGATCCCCTGGAGAAGGGAATGGCCGCCCATTCTAGTAATCTTGCTTAGAGAATCCCATGGAAAAAGAGTAAGACACAACTGAGTGACTAAGCACAGAGCACATCCTTGATAAACACAGATCCAAAATCTCTCAACAAAATACTAACAAACCAAATCGAATAACACATAAAAAAGATCATACACCACCATCCAGTTGGATTTATCCCAGGGTCACAATGATGGTTCAACATATGCAAATCAATCAATGTGATACACCACATCAACCAAAGGACAAAAGCACATGATCATCTATCTCAATGGGTGCAGAAAAAACACCTGATAAAATTCAACATCCATTTATGATTAAAAAAAAAAAAAAACTCTTACCACAGTAGTGGGAACATATCTCAACATAATAAAACCTATTTATGATAAATCTATAGCCAACATAATATTCAACAACAAAAAGTTGAAAGCCTTCCCACTAAATTCTAGAACAAGACAATGCAACCCACTTTCACCACTTAGTTGTTTGTTTTTTTTTTCCTGCATCTCATGACTTGTGGGATCTTAGTTCCCCAACCAGGGATTAAACCCAAGTCCATGGCAGTGAAAGCACTGAGACTTAACCACTGAACTGTCAGGAAATTCCATCACCACTTCTATTCAACATAGCATTGGAAGTCCTAGCCACAACAATCAGACAACCACAACAAAAAGAAATACAAGATATCCAAATTGGGAGGAAAGAGGTAAAATTGTCATTATATGCAGAAGACAGGATACTACATAGACAGAACCTTAAAAGACTCCACCCAAAAACATTAGAACTAACAAACGAATTCAGCAAGGTAGCAGGATACAAAATTAACACACAGAAATCTGTTGTATTTCTCTACAATTAACAATGAAATATCAGAAAGGGAAAGTTCAAAATAGGTGCTTTTAAAATTACACCAAAAAAATAAAAATATTTAGAAATAAACCTGACCAAGGAGGTAACTTAAATGCTGAGAATTATAAAAATACTGATAAAGTAAATTAAAGATGACTTAAATAAGTGAAAAGGTATACCATGCTCTTGAATTATAATTTATAGCGTTAAAATGGCCATACTATCCAAAGCAATCTACATATTTAAGACAAGCCCTGTCAAATTACCCATCATTTTACACAAAACTAGAAAAACCCTAAAATTTATATAGGACCATAAAAGACCCAGAATTGCCAAAGCAATCCTGAGGAAAAAGAACAAAGCTGGAGGCATAAACCTTCCAGATTCAGATGATACCTCAAAGTTACAGTGTAACAATAGCATGGTATTGGGACAAAAACAGACATATGGATCAGTGTAACAGAAGAGAGTCCAAAAATAAACCCACACACCTATGGTCAATTAATTTTCAACAAAGAAGGTAAGAATATAAAATGGAGAAAAGTCTCTTCAACAACTGATGGTGGGAAAATGGACAGCTACGTGTAAATCAAAGAAATTAGAATACTCCCTTCACACCATATATAAAAATAAACTAGAAATGGCTTACAGACTTAAATATAAAACAGGACACCATAAAACTCCTAGAAAAGAACATAGGCAGAACATTCTCTGACATATATAGTAGTAATGTTATCTTGGGTCAGTCTCCCAAAGAAGTAGAAGTAAAAGCAAAAAACAAACAAATGGGGCCTAATCAAACTTTAAGCTTTTGCACAGCAAAGGAAATCATAAAAAAAAAAAAAAAAAAAAAGAAAGAAAAGAAAAGGCAACCTACAGACTGGGAGAAAGTATTTGTAAATGATATGACCAACAAAAGTTTAATTTCCAAAATACACAAACAGCTCATACAACTCAGTAACAATAAAGCTAAACAACTCAATCAGAAAATGGGTAGAAAATCTAAACAGACATTTCTCCAAAGAAGACATATAGATGACCAACATGTGCATTAAAAGATGCTCAAACATCACTTTTTATTAGAGAAATGTATGTCAGAACTATAAAAATTATCTGACCAGTGAAGTACTATCTCAGACTGGACAGGATGACCATCACTAAAATGTCTACAAATAATAAGCACCAGAGGCAGTGTGGAGTAAAGGGAACACTCCTACACAGCTGGTGGGAATGTACATTGGTGCAGCCACTATGGAAAACAGTACGGGAGGCTCCTCAAAAACTAAAAACAGAGTTGCTATGTGATCCAGCAATTCCACTCCTTGGCATACACTCAGACAAAAGTATAATTCAAAAAAAACACACAACATTGTTCATAGCAGCACTATATACAACAGTCAAGACACAGAAGCAACTTAAACATTCAGTCATGTGTGTGTGTATGTGTGTATATATTTACACACATACACACACACATAATGAAATACTACTCAGCCATAAAAAGAAATAGAATAATGCCATTTGCAGAAACATGACTGTATCCAGACATTATCATAAGTAAGGTAAATCAAAAACGGAAATACAAATACTATATGGTATTACTTATACATGGGGTCTAAAATGACGCAAATGAACTTATTTACAAAACAGAAACAGATTCACAGATATAGAAAACAAACTTGTGGGTACCAAAAGGAAAATGAGGTGAGAAAGGGATAAATTAGGAGTTTGGGGTCAGCAGATCCCATATAATACAAACTATTATATATATAAAATAGATAAACAAGGTCCTACTGTAGAGCTCCATACCTTACATGGAGCAGAATATGAAAAAGGGATTGAACCGAGGTCTCCTGCATTGCAGGCTGATTCTTTACTATCTGAGCCACCAGGGAAACCATGGTTGTTCAGCCAGCCAGTCATGTCAGATGCTTTGCGACCCCATGGACTGTAGCACACCAGGCCTCTCTGTCCCTCACCATCTCCCAGAGTTTGCCCAGGTTCATGTTCATTGTATCAGTGATATTGTCCAGCCATCTCATATTCTGATCCCCTCTTCTCCTTCTGCCCTTGATCCTTCCCAGCATCAGGGACTTTTCCAATGAGTCATCCATGCGCATATGATGACCAAAATACTGGCACTTCAGCTTCAGCATCAGTCCTTCCAATGAATATTCAGGGATGATCTTCCTTAAGATTGGCTGGTTTGATCTCCTTGCTGTCCAAAGGACTTTCAGGAGTCTTCTCCAGCACCACAGTCCGAAGGCATCAACTTTTTGGCATTCTGCCTTCTTTATTTACAGTCCAGCTCTCACAACTGTTATGTGACCACTGGGAAGACCATAGCCTTGACTATACAGACCTTTGTCAGCCAAGTAATGTCTCTCCTTTTCAACACACCATCTAGGTTTGTCATAGCTTTCTTGCCAAGAAGCAATCATATTCTGATTTCATGGCTGCAGCCACTGTCTGCAGTGATTTGGAGCCCAAAAAGAGGAAATCTGTCACTACTTCCACCTTTTCCCCTTCTATTTGCTGTGCAATAATGGGACTGGATGCTATGATCTTAGTTTTTTTAATATTTAGTCTTAAGCTGGCTCTTTCACTCTTCTTCACCTCATTATCAAGAGACTCTTGAGCTCCTCTTTGCTTTCTGCCACTAGAACGGTATCATCTGCATACCTTACGTTGTTGATGTCCCACTTGATACTGGTTTATAACTCATCCAGCCCAGCATTTCTCATGATGTGCTCAGTGTATAGATTAAACAAACAGGGTGACAGCAGATAGCCCTGTCGTACTCCTTTCTCAACCCTGAACTAATCAGTTGTTCCATACAGGGTTCTAACTGCTGCCTCTTGACCTGCATACAGGCTTCTCAGGAGACAGGTAAGATAGTCTGGTAATCACATCTCTCTAAGAGCTTTCCACAGTTTGTCATGATCCACACAGTCAAAGGCTTTAGTGTAGTTGATGAAACACATAGATGCTTTTCTGAAATCCCCTTGCTTTCTCTATAATCCAGCAAATGTTGGCAATTTGATCTCTTCCTTTTCTAAACCTAGCTTGGACATCTGGAAGTTCTTGATTCATATAGTGCTGAAGCCTAGCATGCAAGATTTTAAGCATGACCTTACTCACATGGGAGATGAGTACAACTGTCCAATGGTTAGCACATTCTCTGGTACTACCCTTCTTAGGAATTGGGATGAGGACTGACCTTTTCCAGTCCTGTGGGCACTGCTGGGTCTTCCAGATTTGCTGACATAATGAATGCAAAACCTTGATGGCATCTTCCTTTGGGGATTTGAATAGTTCTGCTAGAATTTCATCACATTCACTAACTTTACTAACAGTAGTGCTTCTTAAGGCCCATTTGACGTCACTCCAGAATGTCTGGCTCTGGGTGACTAGCCACACCATCATAGTAATCCAGTTTATTAAGATCTGTTTTATACAGTTCTTCCATGTACACACACACACACACACACACACACACACACACACACACACACACACACACACACACAGCTAATACTCGAGTTACAAGAACAACAAACTCTAGGGAGACCGAATGGAAGCTCTTGTAAGGCAGCTAAAATAGGAAAACGGTCTATCTGAAGAAAATGTCAAGATTTTAGAAAACCATTTCACAACATGAGTTACTATGATATGGACTAAAGAGGTTTGAAAGTTTGTGACTTTCATGCAAGGTTTCTGTTTGCCAAATCAAATTATATTTAAAGTAAACTTTTTCCTATGTAAAGTTCTTAACCTTAATGAAGCTAAACAAGTACTCTAATGTTATGAACTGCATCCTGTTCTCATTATGCTCATTTTTGAGAAAAACTAGAGAGTTGCTGGGCAGAAGACATTTCATTACTTGTTAATTTTCCAAATTTAAAGGAAAAATGTAGTGAATAAATAATATGATTAAGTTATAAAGTGGGAGAACACAGATATGGTAAATAAGAGCCCAAAACAGAAGTCAGGCTCAGGCATCAGTCCTGGCTCTACACTAAGAAGTGGCTTGGACAAGTTAGTTACAAGACTGAGTCTCAGTCTCTAATTTGTAAAAGGAGGGCATTTAACTAGATCTTTAACACAGTCCGTTTCTTTATAGTTCCTTCCCTTTCTATATGACAATCTTATACTAACACAAAACCACATGCTGGCTAGAATTTTATATTATTAACTGCTGGATTCTTCTCAATATTTACTAAACTCCACATTACGTGACCTTTTATATTGTATAGGAAAATACTCCTGTTAACATTTTATTCCAGTAGAACTCAAATCACGAATCAACCATTAGCCCAGTCCTCAGGAGAGGTACTTTAAACTTCAAAGAATATGTATCTGATATGTGGCTGACCATCATCAGTTCAGTTCAGTTGCTCAGCCGTGTCCAACTCTTCACGACCCCGTGAACTGCAGCATGCCATGCCTCCCTGTCCATCACCAGCTCCCAGAGTTTATCCAAACTCATGTTCATTGAGTCAATGATGCCATCCAACCATCTCATCCTCTGCTGTCCCCTTCTTCTCCCGCCTTCACTCTTTCCCATCATCAGGGTCTTTTCAAGCGAGTCAGTTCTTCGCATCAGGTGGCCAAAATACTGGAGTTTCAGTTTCAACATCAGTCCTTCCAATGAATACCCAGGACTGATCTCCTTTAGGAAGGACTGGTTGGATCTCCTTGTAGCCCATGGGACTCTCAAGAGTACTGTCCAACACCACAGTTCAAAAGCACCAGTTCGTTGGCGCTCAGCTTTCTTTATTCTCCAACTCTCACATCCATACATGACCACTGGAAAAACCATAGCTTTGACTAGACGGACCTTTGTTGACAAAGTAATGTCTCTGCTTTTTAATATGCTGTCTAGGTTGGTCATAACTTTCCTTCCAAGGAGTAAGTGTCTTTTAATTTCATGGCTGCAATCACCACCTACAGTGATTTTGGAACCCCAAAAAATAAAGTCAGCCACTGTTTCCCCATCTATTTCCCATGAATTGATGGGACCAGATGCCATGATCTTACTTTTCTGAATGTTGAGCTTTAAGCCAACTTTTTCACTCTCCTCTTTCACTTTCATCAAGAGACTTTCCAGTTCCTCTTCACTTTCTGCCATAAGGGTGCTGTCATCTGCATATCTGAGGTTATTGATATTTCTCCTAGCAATCTTGATTCCAGCTTGTGCTTCTTCCAGCCCAGCATTTCTCATGATGTACTCTGCATATAAGTTATATAAGCAGAGTGATAATATACAGCCTTGATGTACTGCTTTTCCTATTTGGAACCAGTCTGTTGTTCCATGTCCAGTTCTAACTGTTGCTTCCTGACCTGCATACAGGTTTCTCAAGAGGCAGGTCGGATGGTCTGGTATGCCCATCTCTTGAAGAATTTTCCACAGTTTATTGTGATCCACACAATCACAGGCTTTGGCGTAGTCAATAAAGCAGAAATAGATGTTTTTCTGGAACTCTCTTGCTTTTTCAATGATCTAGCGAATGTTGGCAATTTGATCTCTGGTTCCTCTGCCTTTTCTAAAACCAGCTTGAAAATCTGGAAGTCAATGGTTCACGTATTACTGAAGCCTGGCTTGGAGAATTTTGAGTATTACTTTACTAGCGTGTGAGATGAGTGCAATTGTACAGTAGTTAGAGCATTCTTTGGCACTGCATTTCTTTGGGATTGTAATGAAAACTGACCTTTTCCAGTCCTGTGGCCACTGCTGAGTTTTCCAAATTTGCTGGCATATTGAGTGCAGTACTTTCACAGCATCATCTTTCAGGATTTGAAATAGCTCATCACCTCCACTAGCTTTGTTTGTAGTGATGCTTCCGAAGCCCCACTTAACTTCACATTCCAGGATGTCTGGCTCTAGGTTAGTGATCACACCATCGTGATTACATTGGTCGTGAAGATCTTTTTGTATAGTTCTTCTGTGTATTCTTGCCACCTCTTCTTAATCTCTTCTGCTTCTGTTAGGTTCATACCATTTCTGTCCTTTATTAAGCCCATCTTTGCACATAGTTATTTAAACTTCTTGATACCCTGAGTTTAAGGTTATTTTTTATAAACCAAAAATTTCAATGAGGTTAATTTTTAAAATATTTTTAGAAATTACAGTTTGTATCTATTTAACATGTGTAACTTATTAAAATGTGTGCATGTGTCATTTTAAAATTCCAGAATGAAAGAGTACTACTTAATATTATACCTTCCCACTTATCTGTATTTTATTAAAAGAAATTATAGATAGGACCTTGGCTTTCTAGCTTGGGCAGTGGTAAAGAATCTAACTTCCAATGCAGGAGATTCAGGTTTGATATCTGGGTCAGGAAGATCCCCTGGAGTAGGAAATGACAACCCAGTCCAGTAATCTTGTATGGAAATCCATGGACAGAGGTGCCTGGTGAGCAACAGTCCATGGGGTTATAAAGAGTCGCACATGACTGAACACACATGCATGAACATATATGTACAACTGAATCACTTTGCTATATGCTAGAAACTAACACAATATTGTAAATCAACTACACTTCAATTAAAATATATACATATGTATTTACACAATTTAATAGTCAAGTGACAGGATTAACTGCTTACATTTGCATTTTCTGGATTAAGAAAAATGTTAATAAACTTACTGGCCAGTTCAGTGAATATGTTTGTATCCATGGCCCAGTTTTCTTTTTAAATATACATTATTTATGGCTCCTAGTTTAAAAAATTAATTATTTAATCTATGGAGATTTCTGAATATGTAAGGTAAAAATATAAATATTCTTCTTATAAAAATAGTTGTTCCAGCTCCATTTATATATCTAATAGGTCTTTTCTTCACTGACTGAACGGTGCCATCTTCACCACATATGCCATTCTGAGAGTCTTTTCCTTGGCTAATGCTTTATAGATCTGAGTCATTAATCAATTACTTCCTATTAATACACTGATATCAATACCACACCATCATAACTATTGAAATTTTATATACCTTACCACCTGATCAGAAATAAATCCTTCAAAAAACATCTTATTTTCACCTGCTAATTTCTTTAAGTAAATCTTAAAAATACTAGGTCAAAATCTCCCCTCCAAAATGTTTTATTATAATTCGATTATTCAAAATGAGCTTCTCAGGTGGCTCCTGACAGAAATTTTTTGTTATTGTTCAGTCACTCAGTAACGTCTGATTCTTTGTGACCCCATGGACTGCAGCACACCAGGCTTCCCTGTCCTTCACATCTCTTGAAACTTGCTCAAATTCATGTCCATTCAGATGGTGATACAATTCAATCATCTCGTCCTCTGTCATCCCCTTCTCCTGTCTTCAATCTTTCCCCGCACAGGGTCTTTTCCATCAGGTGGCCAAAGTATTGGAGTTTCAGCTTCAGCATCAGTCCTTCCAATGAATATTCAGGACTGATTTCCTTTAGAATTAACTGGTTTGATCTCCTTACAGTCCAAGGGACTCTCAAGAGTCTCCTCCAGCGCCACCATTCAAAAGCATCAATTCTTCGGCACTCAGCTTTTTTTATAGTCCAGCTCTCACATCCATACATGACTTCTGGAAAAACTATAGCTTTGACTAGACAGACCTTTGTTGGCAAAGTAATGTCTCTGCTTTTTAATATGCTGTCTAGGTTTGTCAAAGCTTTTCTTCCAAGGAACAAGCGTCTTTTAATTTCATGGCTGCAGTCACCATCTACTTGTGATTCACCATCAGAAATATACCCATCCGAAAACATATTATTCTCACTTGCTAATTTCTTTAAGTAAATCTTAGAAATACTGTGTCAGAATCCCCCCTCCAAAATGTTTTATTAGAATTCTATTATCCAAAATGGGTTTTCCCAGATGGCTCAGTCGTAGAGAATTGCCTGCCGATGCAGGAGACCCAGGTTCGATCACTGAGTTAGGAAGACCCCTGGAGGAGTAAATGGCAACCCACTCCAGTATTCTCTCCTGGAGAGTCTCATGGACAGAGGAGCCTGGCAGGCTGCAGTCAAGAGTCGCCAAAGTCTGACACAACTGAGTGACTGAGCACACATATTACCCAAAGTAACTTGGGAACTGTTAACTTTACAAAAATGCTATTTATATAGAGTAGTATAATACAATTACTCTTACGTCTTATTTAAGGTTATTCTTGGGATATCTATTGTTTGTTTTTTTGCTGATTTTATTGTAAAGGAGATAATTTTTGCCATCATATTTTATAACTAGTTATTCTGACTCTGGGACCAACTACCACTTTTGGTAAATGTCTCAGTAAATTCCCTTTATTTTCTAGGTGTGCAATCTACTATCTTCAAATAGTACTTAAATTATCTGTATCTTTTCAGTAGTTTCAACTTTCATTCTTAGTATTTTAGCTAGAATTTCTAAAACTCTGTTGTAAAATTGATATAATAGACAAAGCTATTTTGTTCTTGATTTTAATAAGATTGCCTTTATTGTTTTCTATGACTTCACTGATGTCCTGTCAAAGGGCTTGCTACTTTCTTGACCATAGTTGATGACTCACTGCATTTCACAACTGCTCTTTTCCATAGTTGCTCTTTTTCTACTAGGGTGATATTAACTATTTACACCACCTTGGAAGGAACACTGGACCCTTGCTTCTTTTGCCATACAACCACAGCCTATTCGTCAGTTTGCCCTTTCCCATGCCTAGCTACATCAAATCCTCAAGAAGAGAAGGTGGACATTTCTTATCTATTTCCCAGGCAGTCATGTACTGTTCAGATGGGAAAAAAAAAAAAACTGTATAAGTTAGTAATTATTTTTAAATTCAGTGTCAAAGAGTAGAAATTCCTTCCACATTCTTGCAAATGATTGACTCAATTTTAGTTTACAGTACTCTTAACTTCTTTTTTAATGTCTTAATTGACACTTTATTTTGAAACTGATCAGGATAGCTAAATTGATGCTATCAGGTCCCAGAAGTTCTGTCATTTTCAAAAGTGAAATCCAAGTTACTTTTGTGAACTGATTTGGTTTTAGTCAATGAATTAGTAGTCTGCCTATTTACCATGTGCAATTTTTTTATGTTTAGCAGAAATAATCAGGATAAACCTCAATTATTTTTTTAACTTTCCTAAAGATCTGGCCAGTGAGTGGTGAAGCTGGAAACAGAAAACCCAAGTACCTTCTGGAAAACAATGTAATCTCAGAAATACTATGAAATTTTGTCACAAATATTCATTTTGATCAAAATAAGTCATATTTTCATTCCCACATCAAAATAAAATGGATTTATAAAGGGCGAATTCATTTTTAATGTTCTTTGTTTTTATCTTTTACAAAGACACACACACATACAAAACAAATACACAGACAAGATATGATTAGGCCTAAACAAAGATAAGAAGAAATTTTGCAAGTGTCCCATTTTCTGAGAATTTTGGTTCCTTAATTTAAAATTATTATTTATAATAAAGGAACACATGAAATAAGATTGATTTCTACACTCAAGTATTCGTGGTCAAGGAAACAGTTTTCTCTCTTAAATGCTTCTATTTAAACACTCTTCTAAATGGATAGTTAATGCTAATTTCATGAACTGCTGCAGTCAATAACCTACTATGAAATGACAATAAAGGCTAACTCTGTCATGGCATTCAGTCTTCAAAAACAATTTAACACATTTCCTTTGTTTACGGAGTGGCACTACAACATAAGCAAGGAATTATATTTCAGTATTAAAGATTATATTTAAGTATTTTTAGAATCCTCTTTAAAAATCTACACTATTTTGTTTTTTTCACATTAAAATTTATTGAACATAGTTAACAATATGTAAAAGTGCTATATTTGGCATCAGAAGCATAAATAAGATATAAAACATGTTTCATTCCACTCATATCATAATTGCAAAGAGGAAAACATAAATAACTATACAGCAAGTAACAGATTTTTATATATAGTTCATTTATTTTCTGAAGAATTTCTGCTAAGAATAATTCCTCTGATTTAGGATAATTATGTCATATGTAAAATTCAGGTCTACCCGTCCTGTAGTAGAATTTTTGTTTATCATGAAGACATTTCTAAAAACAGTTCCTTGGGTGACATGGCCTGAAATGTAGCAGCAGGCTTCCTGGAGCTAAGAGAACAAGGCTTTCAGCCAATGAAACAACCTAGTTATTACTTAAGGGCTGCTGGAGGTCTGTTGTTTCTAAAATGTATCAGTGAGATAATAATTATAAAAGATACATTATCTAACTAGCATACCCATGAGTCAGTCATGTATTTATTCACTCCAATCTGTGGCATCTCCAAGCCATTGTCTTTAGCTTCCTTAAACACTTGGAGAAACTGAGACAACACAGCATAAGTGCCATCTAGTGGTGAAGGGTTTCCTAACTGCATTAAGAATTTAGAGAAGGAAAACATCATTTCTAGGGGAATGATAACAGGGAAGGCTTTATAGATGAGCTAATAGATCCTGAAGATACTATAGTTATTTCAAGAGTTAACTGGGTGTCAGGTGCATAGGATGCATTGATAGAACCACAGAGAAAAATATATGGCTAATATAGACAGCTTATGTATAGGAAAAGTGGACGATAGGACTAGAAAAATAGTTGTGAGTGTGAAAGTCACTCAGTCATGTCCAACTCTTTGCAACCCCATGGACTACATACAGTCCAAGGAAAAGTGCTTGGGTCAAAATAGGAAACTCTGGTGGGGGAGCTCTATCCTATGGGCAACAGAGTGCAGTCTTCCATCCAATCAATATTCACTGAATAATAACTACACATGAGCACTGTATTAGTTTCTGGGTATATAGTGACAAACAAAGCAAACACAGTTCCAACCCTCATGGAAATTTTGGAGTAGACAAACATTAAAAGAAAGCGGTATTGAAAGCAGAAGAGGAATGGAGAGTCAAATGACTTGAGTTTGTAGCCCAGCTCAACTATTTACAGGAAGTGATTTAACCTCCGAGGCTGTAGAAAAAGAGAACTACCCTGCTTATTTCACAGTGTGGCACTGATGAGAAAACTACATTAATATATGCAATACACATGAATCGGTTTTCTCAAACTGTAAAATTCTACACAAATGTAGAGCATAATGATAAAAACAGTGTTTTACAACAAATATTCTTGTAGAGGTATGCAAAATAAAATGAAAATGGATATAAGGAATTTAAAAAACCACTAATTCTAGGAAGTTACTTTATAGAACTTACTCAGCAATATAAAAATGATCCATTACAGCATACCTGATATGGCAATCTTTCCTCTACAAGCTGTCCGTTCTTTACTTTCAAAATTCTCCTCACTGTCAAAAGAAAATAAAAACCTAATGAAAAAAAAACAAAGATCTTCTCTAATAAGCAACTGTTTTAACTATCTTTCACAAATGCCTAAATATTAAAAACAAACACAGATCCTGGAATAACAATGACTTCCAGTTAATATAAACTATTTGACTCAAACTTTGTGATATTTAGTCAACAGCTAGCTGACTTTAAAAGAAATAGAGCCATTCTCTCTTTTATTTTTTCATATAAGCTTTACTTTCCCTGATGATTGCATATTAGCTTACTCTACAATGAAAGTCTTTTGTGACCTCTTACATTTATAAACAAGATATGCCATATTTACACAAGTCTTAGGAAGTATATCTTGGGTAACCATTTCATAAGTTACATTTCTAGCTTACCAGATTAGTTACCTGAAAAAGTTAATAAATAAACTTTCTAATCATGAGCTTGCCGCCGAAGAGTATATTATCCCTATAAAGTCTCTAACAAACATTTAAAAAATTACTCTCTGCTACATATTCATGTGTAGTAATATCGTAATTTACTTCCTTGAAGTTTTAAACACTAAGCATATATCAAAACAATAAATTAACTAAGGTGGCAAAGGAAGGGAGTGGCCCTCTAGAGAGAATAAATGTGGAGAGGAAAACATTACCATGACAATAGAAAATGTCTCAAAGGAAATTCTTGGGATATAAGACACTTCCAGGTTTGAATGTAGACTATACTATTATCATAAAGTTTTTTTTCAAAACAGTTATTTCCATTAGACCAAATCAATCCCATCTCTAAACAGTTCTCCAATATCCTGTTTCCTAATAAATAACCTACATTTAGAGATTAGTATTCCATTTCTAGAGCAATGTATCCAGGAGTATTCTTCTGTGCACTTTTTTTTTGTCTCTATTCAATTTGGTTAGCCAATTAACTGCCAGTTAATTTAATTAGGTACCTCAAGTATGTGATAAGAGAGAAGCTTCATTTGAATAGTTTTGATTCTAAAAGGACTTTTGGAGAAAGACTGAGTGGGAGTGTGAAGTGTATCTAAGTTTCAGAAGAGTATGACACATATTATATGCATTTCAGTAGCCTTGCTAAAAAGACTGCACATAATATTACCATGCACCAAATTTTAAAACAAAATATATCATCCTACTTTTTTAACTCTTATTGGATTAAGCCCATAAGTATTACAGGTGAAATAAATTCCAAAGGATCAAAAATAATTTACTGAGGTACTTATGGTCAGTAAGCCTATAGGGGACATTTATATATACAGTATTTATAGAATTTATAGAATTAAGCACTAGGTATAACTTAAGCAATATAGTAGACTTAAAGTCATAAATTCTCAGGATCCTATCTAATAATTTTGTGGTCACACTGGTATTTAAATTAAAATAGGGAATTCACTCAGTGAAAAATAAAAGTACTCATTATTTCAAAATAATGTTTTGGGGAATCATAAATTTTAAAAAGTCAAGTTCAATATTTCATAGACAAGTTCAGTTTGTCATGTTTACCAGCTGGCTTATTAGGTCATCAGAGTGAAAAATTCAATTGAATAGTCTATGTTGTGAAATTATACACTGAAAGGCCAACTAGAAATCAAACACAAATCTCAATTTCCTCAAATTGGTACAAGAAATACAGTATAAACACAGTTGGCTGGCATTTGTAAGTAAATATTTCTAAAAATATCTCCTATATGAGAAAGGCATAAACTCTTCAAAATATCCATTTCAGTGAAAAAAAATACAAGGAAGCTCTAATACAGTGAGTAACTTCAGTATTATGGAATAGGTCATAGATTATGCTAAAATTTAAATCCATTAGGCATTATTAAATTGGATTAAACTTAAGGCTTTGGCAGACAAGTGAAATTCTAAAATACTAGAAACACCAAAAGCAACTGGCTGAATATTTACCAAAAAGATTTTCCCACTCTAAGTTATTCAACCACCTGGCAGGGTATAGCTTTTTCTCCCTATAACTGTAAATTACTTGCATAGGCAAGTCCTTTTCAGGACTAGTCAACAAACTTATTATACACAAATATTATCAAACTATAATATAAATCCAATTAACCAAATAATCTTACAGAATATTAAGTCTGCCTTTAAAAAATTACGATATGAAGTAATTCAGTCTTATGTTTCAGAAACTTGAATTATTTTCAATTCAGATAACTCAATTGCTATTTAGGGTGCTAAAACGTGATGCTTTTCTAATTAATCCAAATTGACAACAAAATTGTTAAACATTATCTATTTAACAATGTGCTACTGTAGCTAATAGTTTGCTACAGTTAAATAAATATTTGTTTTAAAATCTGCAATGTTAATGCCAATTCTAAATGCTACAATTAGCCAGTCTGAAGAAAAAGCAAATAACCATAAAAATCACTCAATCAAAAGCACAGCTATATAACAGTGTACCTTATTCTTATGAACCTGGTTTAGAGAATTATTTTGGTAAGATTTGTAAAAGCTAATTTAAAAGATAGAAATAAAAATATAAAAGACAAAATTTTAACTGTTTTATTAACATATTTCTGCCTGTAGGTAAATAAAATGACCAACAGAGGGTGCCAATCAGCCACTTCGTTGCTCAAAAATCTGTATTAAAATTAGCAGAGTAAATACAGATTACCTTATTTTATATTGTTCCATATTGGAATTTACAATAGCACTGCCTTCCAGAGTTAACAAAATACATTAAGAAATGACACATGATGAAAGTATTATTTTCTTAATGAAGCACTAGAAGAATTCTAAATAGGATTCTATTATTTAAAAGCAGGTTATAAAAATCCTTCACCTCTCACGCAAATAAGTGAAAACTAAAACACCCAGAAATGCTTAACATGGAATTTTAAGTCATCTAAAACTATGTGGTATAAAATCAATATTTTCATAAGTATGTTAAGTTGGGAAGATGAGTTTTCTACTTTAAATCTTGAAATAACCTATTTTCAACAGCCACCAAACAATATAAAGTTTAAAAAAGTAAAACCCGCAATGTCTTTAATATACCATATTGTATTGCAGAAACACCAGGAGTACATAATTATCACTGGCGATCTACACTTTTGGCTTTTATTTTTATGTTATAGTATATAAGTAATTAAACTAGTCAATTGGAGTATAAGAAACTATTTAGCTTTGTGGCATTATTAAAATCACAATCATGTTGAATGATACATATAATTAGGTCCTATAAGTATCTTTGGCTAGTATTATAAAGTCAAACAAAGTTTCAAGAAGACAGACTAGTGGGTTGGGCGAGGAGAGAACATTACTGCTAAAATATAAGTTCTATAAGAACAGGAATTTGGGGGGCTTCCCTGGCAGCTCACTGGTAAAGAATCCACCTGCCAATGCAGTAGACAAAGGTTCGATCCCTGATCCAGGAAGATCCCACATGCCATGGAGCAGCTAAGCTCATGCACCACAACTATTAAGCCTGTGCTCCAAACCCCAGGAGTCACAACCACCAGAGCCATGTGCATGCTCCAAACAAGAGAAGCCATTGCAATGAGAAGTCAATGCCCCTCAACAAAATAGAGCCTCCATTCATGGCAACTAGAGAAAAGCTCATGCAGCAACGATGGTCCAGCAAAGCCAAAATTAAATAAATAAAATTATTTTTTAAAAAAGAATAGGGATATTTTGGCCTATTTTGTTCACTGCTCAATCACCAGTGCCCAATATATATAACTCAGAACAGTCTAAGGAATTCAATAAATGTTTAGTGAATAGCAAATGAAGTAAAACGGAATATGGTCATTTAGTGGAGCAAGTCCTAAATAGGTGTGACTCTTACCCATTAATAACTAGTTAGTAAGTTGCTGTTAACCTCTCAGACTCAGCATCCTCATTTGTAAATGGTGGGAAGTATTTATCTAATAGCTACTAAATAAAAAAATATTTTTAATGTATTCTGTATCATTTTTAGTGTCACTCAGTCATGTCCAACTCTACGACCCCATGGACTGTAGCCCACCAGGCTCCTCTATCCACGGAATTCTCCAGGCCAGAATACTGGAATGGGTAGCCATTCCCTTCTCCAGGGTATTTTTCCAACCCAGGGATTGAACCCAGGTCTCCTGCACTGCAGGCAGATTCTTTACCATCTGAACCACCAGGGAAGCCCTAGTATTTGTGTATCATTCTTAGAAAGGTACAAGAAAACCAGGATTATTTTGTGAGTATTTGTAGTTTCAGTTTAGTCACTCAGTCATGTCCAACTCTTTGCGACCCCATGAATTGCAGCACGCCAGGCCTCCCTGTCCATCACCAACTCCAGGAGTCTACTCAAACTCATGTCCATCGAGTCAGTGATGCCATCCAGCCATCTCATCCTCTGTCATCCCCTTCTCCTCCTGCCCCCAATCCCTCCTAGCGCTGGAGTTTCAGCTTCAGCATCAGTCCTTCCAGTGAATACCCAGGACTGATCTCCTTTAGGATGGACTGGTTGGATCTCCTTGCAGTCCAAGGGACTCTTGAGAGTCTTCTTCAACACCACACATTTCATTAGGAACAACAAAAAAAACACCCATAGAAAGTTACTATACAATGAAAGTAGAATCCCAATGCTTCAGCTGATAAAAATACACCACCAACCACTCTCCAAAAAACAAACAAACAAAAAGTAACATGATACTCCAATATGAATTAAGTGTAACTTAAAAAGCTACTGCAAATAGGAGAGAAACCAAGAATCCGAAATCTAACACCCCACACTAGTAAAGGATAAAGAGCAGGTAAAGGCTGCAAAAAGGGATACAGTGGATCAAAACAAAACAAACAAAAAAATAGAGTTTAAAAACATCAAAGAGAAAGTGACAGACATAAAAGACAGGCAAAGAAGATCCAATTGGCATGCAACTGGAGTCCTTAAATAAGAAAAATAAAATAACAAGACAGGAAAGAATTAATATTCCCACCCCCCCCCCCAGGCTTTAACTCCAGGAAAACTTTCTGAAAATAAAAGAACTGAATCTATTAACACATCTTTTTTAAAGTCACTCAGTCGTGTCCAGCTCTTTGAAACCTCATGGACGGTCACCTGCCAGGCTCCTCTGTCCACAGAATTCTCCAGGCAAGAATACAGGAGTGAGCTGCCATTCCCTTCTCCAAGGGGACCTTTCCAACCCAGTGATCTAACCTGAGTCTCCCCTATGGGAGGCAGATTCTTTACCATCTGAGCCAATATTTCAAAGGCACTAAATGAGTCAAAATGCTTGGCCTTAGTCATATACCAGATAAACGACTTGGTCTTTTCAAAAAAGGAAAAAAATTAGACATTAGATTTATTGGTAACAACACAACAATGGAGCAAGGTATTCAGAGAATCTCAGCGAAAGAAAGTGTTGTCCAAGGATTTTGTATCCAATCAAGCTGCACTTTAGGTACCAACACTAAAGAAAAGCACTTTAAAGATACAAGAATGTAAAGAAAACTGTGTTCACTTTAAGGAATCCACTAGCTCATGAGCTTCCTCTAAACAACAGATGATTTTAGAAAGCATAACAAAAAGACATGTATCAAACATTATATTTATTTAACTGCAGATCAAAGACTAAAATAAAGGTGGAGATACAAGTACAGGATTGATATGTAAATACTATCTACTTAGCAAAACAGAAATACAACTCTAAAAAAAGAAGACAGAATGGTAGAAAAGGAAGAAATGGGGAAATAGGATAATAAGTTCATTGATTTCCACACAGAAAATTTTAAGTAGAAATAAAATGATATCATGCTGCTGCTTCTGCTGCTGCTAAGTCGCTTCAGTCATGTCCGACTCTGTGTGATCCCATAGGCGGCAGCCCACCAGACTCCCCCATCCTTGGGATTCTCCAGGCAAGAACAATGGAGTGGGTTGCCATTTCCTTCTCCAAAGCATGAAAGTAAAAAGTGAAAGTGAAGTCGCTCAGTCGTGTCTGACTCTTAGTGACTCCATGGACTGCAGCCTAACAGGCTCCTCCATCCATGAGATTTTTCCAGGCAAGAGTACTGGAGTGGGCTGCCATTGCCTTCTCCAAAATGATATCATATAAAGCAGAAAAACAAAATAGGAGAAGCCTAAGTAAAAAAGAACTAAGGCCATTATAAAGCTAACAGTATATAATTTTTAATCATATAAAGTTCCAGTACTACTATGACAAATAATCTTAAATTAAAAAAAGAATAAGGAAAACAGGCCACATATAAAAGACAAGCTGCAATTATAATACACATAAATTAACATAGAAGAATATGACAAAACTGAAATCAAGTATGCCAGCTATATATATATATATACAATCAAATCCAGTTCTCCTGCATCGCAGGAGGATTCTTTACCATCTGAACCACCAGGGAAGTTCTAATTTCTCTAATTTCTCTAGATTTTCAGATAGGCTCATGATGTAAAACTCAACTCTGGGATGACTACAACAAACACATTTTCAACAAACAATTCATAAAGGTTAATTAGAGATGGACAAAGATATACCAAACAAATGCAAACAATAAGAAATCAGAGTATATGACTAGACGGAAAGGTCCGTCTAGTCAAGGCTATGGTTTTTCCAGTGGTCATGTATGGATGTTAGAGTTGGACTGTGAGGAAAGCTGATCGCTGAAAAATTGATGATTTTGAGCTGTGGTGGTGGAGAAGACTCTTGAGAATCCCTTGGACTGCAAGGAGATCCAACCAGTCCATCCTAAAGGAGATCAGTCCTGGGTGTTCACTGGAAGGACTGATGCT
The DNA here is from genome assembly GCF_963930625.1 of Muntiacus reevesi. Classification (NCBI taxonomy): domain Eukaryota; kingdom Metazoa; phylum Chordata; class Mammalia; order Artiodactyla; family Cervidae; genus Muntiacus; species Muntiacus reevesi. Next base: position 98,017,007 of record NC_089250.1, read on the forward strand.
GAAGCTGAAACTACAATACTTTGGCCACCTCATGTGAAGAGTTGACTCATCGGAAAAGACCCTGATGCTGGGACGGATTGGGGGGAGGAGGAGAAGGGGATGACAGAGGATGAGATGGCTGGATGGCATCACTGACTCGATGGACATGAGTTTGAGTAAACTCCAGGAGTTGGTGATGGACACGGAGGACTGGCATGCTTCGATTCATGGGGTCACAAAGAGTCGGACATGACTGAGTGACTGAACTGAACTGATGGTGAAAAAAAGAAAAAGAACAGTGGTTGCCTCTTCAAGTGGGAATAAAGGCAGGTACTACTAATCCAGCATTGAGGAAAAACAAACACAGCATATACAGAAAGCATAGTTTATTCAAAGAGGGATAAAAGGCAACCCCAAACTGACACAAGTAATGAATGACTGTTTATGAAACTGATAACATAAAATACAGAGAGAGAGAGAGATTATTTTAAGTAACTTTTAAACTTTTAACCTTTTATCCACAAGAATGTATATATATTTGTATGTATGCACGCACACGCATACAAAACAAGAACTATCATAAAAAATAATCTGAACTGATAGATGAATAGAAAGATATAAGACAAAGCAAATATAGTAAAATATTAATTGCAGACTCTAGATTGCAGATATATCAGTCTTCACAGAATAATTCTTTGAACTTTTATGTACACTGTAAAGTTTTAATAATTTCTGTAGGTCAGAAAAGAACTGCAAGGACATCTTGAACTTGCCCAGATGGATTTATATCAGCAATCATGCTGGTATTATAATTATGAAACTATTTTATATAATCATAGTATAAAACAAATATATATACAAATAAAATAAGGAAATATATTGCTGTTTCTTAGGAATTAAGATATTTAGAATAAGAAAAAGAGATACAAATACAAAGTAATTTAAAAAACTTATAAATATCAATATAAACGCATCAGTTTTTTTAAAGTCTTTCCCATAGTTACATGGTTTTCAAGGCCTAAAATTAGCAATCCCCAATAAAAATGAGCATAGCTAATGCTCATATCTTGGTTTCAAATTACCATTGACCCTTAAAGCAGATCAAGGCTCATTAAAGATACGGCTGACTCCAGGCCTAATGCACAGAAAATACAAGGCAAATCTGGCCATCCTTTCATGCGTGAAAGGAAGGAAGTTCCTAATGATTAACAGGGAGACAAGTTGAAAAGAACAGAGAAGCCCGCTTAAAGGACCTTCCATTTAACAAACCTGGGACAATTTAATCTATCAAAAAGATTAATGAATATAAATGATAATAACACATTGGATTAAAAAACCCCACAAATCTATGGAGACAGAAAGAAAAGGAATGCTCTTCCTTACAAAAGAATATTAGCCAAAACTTATAGGAAAATAGAGTATTATTAATAGATAATGACTTGTAAAGCCCCAATAATTTAGGCAAGGATCATAAATGGATACAATCATTAAGTGAAAGCTTGTTGGATAACAGAATATTCTCCCAGTTGCAATGTAACAGCCCAAACATTACTTATGAATCATGAAGTGAAAACTATTAAAGTATTACAGAGGAGAAATGTGGCAACTGCTATTTAAACCAAGGGATCAAACTCTTATTTAAAGCAGTAAGAACAAGTATCATATTGTAACACATTGGCAGAATATACAATCTCACTTAGTACCCAAACAAACTTAGAAAAATAATTGCAAAATACGTTTAATCAGAGTCTGATTAAGATCCAACTTTCAGCTACAGCAAAAAATGAGAAAAAGTTCAATAATATCATTAACAATTAACTGATGGGAAGTGGGGGAGACTACCGCAAAATATGCCAAAGTGGAATACTATTTTGAATTAAAGTTACCTGAGAAATAGTTCATGCAAGAACACCCTAACCCTCCTTTGTTCCCCTGAAAGCAGGAAACAAAGCTCCTATGGGAAGATCTCCTCCCTGTGCTAGAGGTTGGGAGGCATCCTTATTGACAGAGACACATAGTTTGCGGCAGAGAAGTTGTTATATGCAAACTTCATTACTTCTTCATTATTTTGCTACTCTAAGCTCAAATCCCTTTGTTTTGTCAAATCTTCACAAATAATTTACTCTTTGTCCAAAAAGGTATATAAAATAAACAACCTGCTTTGGTCACTTTTTGAATCATTTAGTTGTGTTCAGTTCAGTTGCTCAGTAGTGTCCAACTCTGCAACCCCATGAACCGCAGCATGCCAGGTCTCCCTGTCCAACTAAACCCATGTCCATCGAGTCGGTGATGCCATCCAGCCATCTCATCCTCTGTCGTCCCCTTCTCCTCCTGCCCTCAATCTTTCCCAACATCAGGGTCTTTTCAAATGAGTCAGCCCTTCGCATCAGGTGGCCCAAGTATTGGAGTTTCAGCTTCAGCGTAGATCCTTCCAATGAACATCCAGGACTGATCTCCTTTAGGAAGGACTGGTTGGATCTCCTTGCAGTTCAAGGGACTCTCAAGAGTCTTCTCCAACACCACAATTCAAAAGCATCAATTCTTTGGCGCTCAGCTTTCTTTTATAGTCCAACTCTCACATCCATACATGACCAGTGGAAAAGCCATAGCCTTGACTAGACAGACCTTTGTTGGCAAAGTATTGTCTCTGCTTTTTAATATGCTGTCTAGGTTGGTCATAACTTTCCTTCCAAGGAGTAAGTGTCTTTTAATTTCATGGCTGCAATCACCATCTGCAGTGATTTTGGAGCCCAAAAAAATAAATAGATGGGGAAACAGCCACTGTTTATACTGTTTCCCCATCTATTTGCCATGAAATGGTGGGACCAGATGCCATGATCTTACTTTTCTGAATGTTGAGCTTTAAGCCAACTTTCTCACTCTCCTCTTTCATTTTCATCAAGAGGCTCTTTAGTTCTTCTTCACTTTCTGCCATAAGGGTGGTGTCATCTGCATATCTGAGGTGATTGATATTTCTCCCGGCAATCTTGATTCCAGCTTGTACTTCCTCCGGCCCAGCATTTCTCATGATGTACTCTGCATGTACGTTAAATAAGCAGGGTGACAATATACAGCCTTGACGTACTGCTTTTCCTATTTGGAACCAGTCTGTTGTTCCATGTCCAGTTCTAACTATTGCTTCCTGACCTGCAGACAGGTTTCTTAAGAGGCAGGTCAGGTGGTCTGGTATGGGACCACCATACATACACAATTAAATGTTTTTCTGTTACTAATCTGTCTTGTATTAGACCTGTCAAAAGAAATGAGGGGCAAATGGAAAATTTTTCCCTCCCCTATACAGACAAAGATAAAATGCAGAATATTTTTAGAGGATTTTTTTTTCTTTTCCCATTTATTTTTATTAATTGGAGGCTAATTACTTTACAATATTATAGTGGTTTTTGTCATACATTGACATGAATCAGCCATGGATTTACATGTGTTCCCCATCCCGATCCCCCCTCCCACCTCTCTCCCCACCCCATCCCTCTGGGTCTTCCCAGTGCACCAGCCCCAAGCATTTGTCTCATGCATCCAACCTGGGTTTGTGATCTGTTTCACCCTTGATAATATACATGGAAGGGAGAATGACACAAAACATAATGAAGCACAAATTAAACTGTTCTTAAATACTTATACGGCACTATTGGGTGTTCTGGGCTTCCCTTGTGGCTCAGCTAATAAAGAATCCGCCTACAGCGCGAGAGACCGGGGTTCGATCCCTGGGTTGGGAAGATCCCCTGGAGAAGGGAAAGGCTACCTACTCCAGTATTCTGGCCTAGGGAATTCCTTGGACTGTATAGTCATGGGGTCTCAAAGAGTCGAACACAACTGAGCGACTTTCATTCATTCATCATTAGGTGTTCTGGGGGATACAAAGAAGAAAGAGAAAAGAATCAACAGCAGTTGAATTGCCTTCAAGCTCTATCATTTCTATTTCACCAATAAGTATGAACCAGACATTGTCCCCATCTCCGAAAGTTTATCATGTAATTGAAAATACATATTCCAAAGAGAATATAGTATGTTACAGTGAGATATTCATGGTTCAAATGTTACTAGAACTAAGAGAAAGCAAATAATCATTTTTTGAGTCCTTACTGGGAGTATAAGTAAGAAATGATTTTTTTTGAACTCACTTATGAAGGAAACTTTGATGCAAGTAAGGTATGACAGAATAAAAAAGGTCTGTAAAATGGAAATAGAAGATGGGACACTTCAGTATAAACAAAAGCAGGGGCAGGAAAATTCAAAACCCGTTTTGGGGATACAGACCAAGCATTTGGCTGAAATAAACTTGCGAAGTAGAAATTAACAAACTAATTTATAAACTATCATGGAACTAGTTTGAGATCAGACCACAAAAATCATGGAATGTAGTGTCTATCTAAAGAATTTTAGTAAATGGAAACCATTAGCTGTCTTTAAGAAGTGAACCAATATAAGCAATTCTTTATGGCTATACAGGCTTTCCAGGTGGCACAGTGTTAAGGAATCTACCTGATAACGCAGGACACATAAGAGACACAGGTTTGATCCCTGGGTGGGGAAGATTCCCTGGAGTAGGAAATGGCAACCCACTCCAGTATTCTTGCCTGGAAAATTCCACAGACAGAGGAGTCTGGCATAGCGGTCAGAACACTGCAACGAACTAGGCACAATTCACATTGCACACGTGTGTGCGCACACACACACAGCTATAACATACAGGAAAAGGTGGTGAGTTTTACTCACCAATTAAAAGATTAACATATTGACAGACTGCTGTAAACAAGCAATCCTATTCTCTAAACTAAGGTAGCAAGCTGTCCACGCTCTACCTCTCACCCCTACTAGCTACTGTCTACTCAACCTAGAAAGCTTTCTATATTCCACTATTTTGGGGGGTGGAGGGTCTGCACTGGGTCTTCATTGCTGCACACAGGCTTTCTCTAGTATGGCAAGTGGGGGCTACACTTCATTGAGGTGCATGGGTTTTTCATTCTGGGGGCTTCTCTTGTTGCAGAGCACAGGCTCCAGGGCTCACAGACCTCAGGTATCGTGGGTTCCTGGGCTCTAGAGCACAGGCTCAGGAGCTGTGGCACATGGGCTCAGTTGCTCTGAAGCATGTGGGATCTCGATTGAACCCGTATCCCCTGCACAGGCAGGTCGATTCTTAACCAGAGAAGTTCCTTCACTTTTTCCTGAGTCACTCTGACTCTACTATGAATTTTACACAAACCTAAACATTTTTTGCGTATCTAGACGTAAAAAATGGATAATATACCAGAAGTTAAAGAGAACAAGGCTTCTGTTACATTATTAGACCATCATACTAAGGGAACATTTAACCAGTTACCAATATTCCCAGGTGGTTAAAGAAAGAACAAATGATATGACTGTATCACTGACTTATCAAGTAGGGTTCCTCAACTAAACCAAAAAATGACTACTATTTTCTCAGTTCTCCCAAGGATGGTACCAAACTAGCACTAGTCCACATATACAGAAGTCACTGTATAGAATGCATGTCTTAGGGCATTAGGGCTTAATTGTTTCTTGAAACCTCAGTTAACCAGACTATAAAATGAAGCAAGACTATTTGTTTATTTACAAGACAATTGCTAATAAATTAAGAAATAGCTGAAACTGTTTGCAGAATGGTTGTTTCTGTGTAGAGAGCACCTCGTGTGAATATCTATCAGAAAAATCCAAAACTCATGTACTAGTTTTTATAAAACTCTCATCAAAAGTTACTTATTTGATCACTTCATCTGCCTGTTCTTAAATTTGTTGTTCAGTTGCTCAGTCTTATCCGATTCTTTGTTCTTAAATATTTTCCTTAAAAATTGATTATTTCCATTATTTTGTCTCACCATCCTTTTCAATAGTTTGCCAGATAACCTTCCGAAAAATCCATTTTATCATACCTCTCTCTTGCTGAAAATAAAATGATAAAAGATAAGCAAACAATGAAATAAACATAAAGCCCTCAAATAACTTACTAGAGCAGCTTAGGGTAGTACAGAGTAGATGGCTTCTTTGGGGAGGGTTAAGTTTTCTCTGGCTTTTAAGTCATTTGGGTTCACATTCCACACAGAGAGACACCACTGGGTGCCCTTCGAAACAGTTACTTAATATTTCTAAGTCCCTATCCCAAATCTTCAATAAAGTAGTTTATACCTTTCTCAGCTTGTGATGTGGTATTTATAAATGCCCTGGCACAGAATATGCCAGCTGGAAAGACTATCAGGAAATACCAATTAAACTCCTATCACTGTAAACTTTCTTGATTCTTTGCTATCCACATCCTTTCCCACTTTGGCTTGATCTTCAGCTTCATCCAAACACATCTTTTCACTGCAACTGAATAATTCATGCTTATCTTTCATCCTAAACTTTTGAGATTTTTCTTTCTTGGAATCCTGCTTTCTTCCTACTCAACAAACCAAACTCTATCTATTCAATTTTTCCATTGGACCTTCCTTAACTATACCATTTTAGAGTGATTTAACTCTTCTTTGAAAAACTCTAGATGTAGTCTATTAATTTTCTGACATTTTATCATAAAATTTTAGAGAAGGTAGACTAGTGTTAGGCAGTAGACTCATTAAAGTGCCATTTAAGTTCTGGCAGCAAAGTAAAGTTGGAATACTTTTCTACCTTGAAGACCACCAAAGCAAAGAAAGGCACAGACTGCTGAGTCTCTGAAGGTAGATTATCTGACTGCTGAATATACAAATACACTCACATTTTGACAAATTCTGTTCTTTGAATTTGAAAACACTAGCACAATACTTAGTAAACGTTCTACAAGTAGTAGATATTTGATAAATACTGGATTGATTAATCAAATGGCATAATTTATATATTATATAAACTTTCTTCAAGAAACTAAAACTTTCTTCAAGAAACTAAAAAATCTATCATGGGATTCTTTTTTATCTTTAGGTTCTTTTATGTTCTTTTATGTAATAAGAAAAAAAAGTACTGTAATTTTCAGTTACATTTGATCAGTGACCTTGGGTTATATGTGCACATAACAAAAAGAAGTTATAAACAAAATAATTCATACAGAATATTCAGATTTTTAAAGAAATAATAATTAACAGATGCAATGTTTCTATATGAGTGATAAATATAAATGTTGAAATATAAAAGAAATATACCATCAAAGCTATTTTTATCAAAGATAATCAGTAAAGAAATTGAAAGTTGTACACATTTTCAGGTGAGAGTTCCCAGATATTTTTTCTTATCTTTGTTATATAAATTCAACAGGGATTAAGATAATTTAACATTTTTACAAATCAGCAACTTCACGAAAGCTGTAAAGTCAAATTAATAAAATGGCCAGTTCACAAATCATTATAAATATTTAAAGAACATAAATATGAAGGGCAGATGTGATTCCCAGAGGAACATTCTATGTAACTGTGAGTGATGACAAAATATTGAGTGTTTAGTCCCATATTGTACTTAAACCAGCTTCCCAGGTGGCCCAGTGGTAAAGAAGATGCAAGAGCCGCAGGTTGGATCCCTGGGTCGGGAAGATCCTGTGGAGCAGGAAATGGCAACTCACTCCAGTATTCTTGCCTGGAAAATCCCATGGACAGAGGAGCCTGGCGGGCTACAGTCCATAGGGTCCCAAAGAGTCGGACACAACTGAGCATGCCTATACTTAAAAACCAATGCTTCTCAAACTTTCCAACATAAATGATCCTCCTTGACAAAATATTATTATAAATACTGTACTTAAAATCCAGGGCTTCTCAAATTTTTCCACTTAAACAATCCTCCTAAACAAAATATTGTTATAAATCCTCCTTGACAAAATATTGCTAGGAGAAATATATACCCCTGTGAGTAGCATAATACAAAACTAAGCCACACTTCTAAATTTCTCACACTTTATCTTAAAAATTCATGCTACAAAAAGATATGCCATAGTTACTCTTTGGCTTTGCGTGTCTTCTGACACATAATCATGTACTCTAAGTAATACATTTGGCCCATTTGGGAAGCACAGACTTACTCCAGTGTTATGTGTACCTGAAAAATATTTTCCTAGATTATGATACTGGAATAATTTCATTTTATAATACCAGGGATAAATAATAGTGAAAATTGACATATTGTGAATACTAATTATATAAAAAGATTTTTAGGTTTTTAATATATATCTTAATTTTCAAAATGTAAATATTCTGTCAACTGTAGAAAAGAAATTTTTCTTTACTACAGAAATTAAACAGATTAAACAGCTATCCCAAGGGAATAAAGCTAATAAATACTATACTTTGTACTCAAGTGTTTATTATATGACTTCATCAATATTCTATTTTTACAGAAATCTCTTTCTCTGACCTGTGTCCTTACTTTTCAAGAATTTCATGGAGGAGTACTATGAACAACCAAATCAATGGCCACTAATGTCTAAAAAGAAACTTTTAAACAGCGCTATAGCTTTAACAATGATTAACCATGGATAATGTAAAACCATTTATATGATAAAGGAAGCCAGTATCTAGTCACTAAATTGAGTCAATTCTAAGGTCCAAATAAGACTTGGCACTGTAAAAGGCAGCACAAATCGACAGAGAGAACAAGGACCAGGAGCTACTTAGCAAATCATAAGTAACTGCTCATTAGCTTCTGTCACTAGTTAAAATGTGTCCTTGAGTTGAGTAACTTGCTTCACTAGAACTTACACTCAGCACATGAAAGGAATGTGCTTGCTGATTTTTAAGTTCCCTCCCATTGATATCTTTAATTCTATTCATAGCTTTAATTCTGTTGCCCACTCATTTCAATTTCTATACCTAAGTTTCCCTTTCTCTCAGATAGTACCTTTTTATCAGTTTAAGTAATTAGCTTTTTAAAATTTACATTTGTACACATTAATATTCTAGTATCAATCTTGATCCTTCTTAAAATATTTCCTCACTCCTTGCTTCTTAACCATTTCATTTTACATCCTTCAAGTAATGAACACAATAAAACTGCCCAGTAAAAACTGCTGCCTTAATAGTAAGTTTACTCTGAGCCCTACTGTCAAAATGTTTATGATACTAGAGGCTACTTCAGTGTATTTTTTAAAAGCTTTGGTGATTTGACATTTTAGATTAAATTTAAGGTTAAATCACACAGTGTTTTTAATGTAAATATTTAAGTACATTAAAAACCACAGGTAAACAACGCCACTAACCATTTTCCAGCTTGAGTTGCAATCTGCTCTTCTAACTTCTGCAGCTCCAACGTGTAAGCCATTATTCGAGCATTGCACACCATGAGATTCTTAACTGCCTGCAAAATCTGGCCTTTTTGAGTGCTCAAAGAAAGGAGTTTCCATATTCCTTCTCGTATTCGAATTTCCAAATCTATCTTTTCTTGAATGCTGCAGTCCTTAGAAAAGACAGAAGAAAAAAAAGCATTTTAAAAGGCAGCAAAACACAGAATAACATTTCTTTTTATTCCTAACAAGTGAAAAATGTACTATCTAGTATTATAACTTTATATCAGGAAAGTAATAAAGTTTTAATGTATGATAGCATAAAAATTGTTAAATACTCTCTGCAAAATCTTAATTTCTTGCTTTATTAGGGAGCCTTTAAATCTACTAGAAAAACAGAAACAAAAGTGAGAAATACTACATATTTTTACTGTAATTGTACAAGGCTGAATAGTGTCCCCCAAACATTCTTGTCCTCCCAAAACCTCAGAATGTGACCTTATCTGCACAGTTTTGGATGTAATTAGTTAAAATGAGGTCATACTAGATTCATTTTGACCCTAAATCCAATGACTATTGGCCTCATAGCAAAGTCAGGTGGAGAAACAGAGGGACACACAGAGAACTCTATGTGAAGATGCAGGTAAAGACTGCAGTAATGAGTCTACAAACCAAGGAACACCAATATTGCCAGCAACCATCAGAAGCTGGAAAAGGCAAGGACAGATTCTTCTCTAGTCCCTTCAGCAGGAACACAGTCCTGCAGATACTTCTGGACTCCAGAACTATGACAGAAAAAATTTCTGTTGTTTTAAGCCATTCAATTTTAATACTGTGTTATGGCAACCTCAGGAAACTAACACAAAAATATAATAACCAAGGTGAACAGTATAGCATATGTATGTTTCATGTAAGTTGCACTGTGAAATGGCAAGACGTTAACTGATGATACTGAATTAACCAAGGAAAAACTTTCTAAAAGAACAGATGCTGAACAAAGGAACTAAGGTTTAGCAGCAGAGAGATTAACAGGCTATTTGTTAGAGTAAGCAATGTAAATAAAATCTCAGAAGCAAGAGAGTAAAAGCACTGTACTAAGAAAATGTCAGGAGCTTTAGCTTCCTGGACCAGAGATTTAAAACACAGTTTTGTATATATTTATTTTAGTTTTAAGAGTCACCATGAAACTACTAAATTATTTTAGTTCTGAAAGTCTTTCTTTCATTTTGTACAATGATCTTATAACATCCCGGCTCTAAAAACAAGTTTCAGATATAACATCAAAATTCTATAAATTGATATGTACTCTTCTGATTTAATTATAAAAAAATTATAAATCACTAGATACTCTTTGTTATTTTGTTGTTTAGTTGCTAAGTTGTTACTTTTTACTATCCTACAAACATGTGCTAATGCTTCAGTTTGTCTACTTCTAAAAATGGATCACCCTGGTATCTGTCGTTAAAAAAAAAAGGCTATAATTTACCTTTTAAGTGACATAAAATCTGTATCAAAAAATGAATGAATCTAATAACAAAAGCTTCAGATACTGAAAAGACAATCTTTTTAAAAGGAAAAGCAGAAAAGTTAGAGCAATAGTCTATGAAGATTATTCGAAAAGAAAAATTGCAGATGATTTAACTTGACTATCCAAATCCATCAAACGTACTATTCACATGCAGAAAACAGATCTGTTTAATTACATTGTGTAATTACATCATGTGATCACTATATAAAAACTTTCTTTTGTAGCATAACTCAAAACTGATATACTATATAAATGTAGTCATTTGCTACTTTTCCTTCTTTACACATGACTGAATTTCAACAACTCCATCTCATCTTTTTATGACTTGTCAGTCCCAAAGTAAATTCTTTTTTAATGTAATTAGTAATCAATTTTAAGAATTATCTGTGTGACCCACATGTCTATAGAATAAATAATCTCTGGCAGACAGGTTAGTATTGGAGAGTGCACTTACGGAGCAACTTGAAACTGGGATGAAAATCTACCCCACAATTCAAATATAAACAAATACCATCTGGTGCCATTAAATTCAAGTTTGCTTTTTAAATACTAGAATGAAGCAGCCAGTTGAACTAGCACAGTCATTCTTAAAGCTGGCTACATATTAGAATCACCTCAGGCAAACAAAAACAAACAATTAGGATTTTTGGAATTAGAACCTGCACATTTTTTTTTTAAAGTTCCTTTGGTGATTCAGTGCACAGTCCAGGTAGAGAACCAGCGTTGGACTACTTGATATTCCCCAGCAATCTGGAAAATTGCAGAAACCTTAAGGAACCAGCAGGTGGCCACAAAAACACTTAGGAATTGGTTTCTAAGGTTTCCATCCTGTAAATGAAGACTGTCTCTCTTCATCAATTATTGATTAAGACTTCATAAAACTGGAGAGGCTTGGGATAGAGTGGAGAAAGGAAAAGTACAGTCAGGGCTTAAAAAAAATTTACAGTATTTGTAAGGTTAAAAGTTCATTAAAGAAATGAGATACAGCTGGCAGATATTAGAATTCTAATGCAAAGGACGGACTCATTGGAAAAGACCCTGATGATGGGAAGGTTGAAGGCGGGAGGAAAAGGGGATGACAGAGGATGAGATAGTGGGATGGCATCACCGCCTCGATGGACACGAGTTTGAGCAAGCTTCAGGAGTTGGGTGATGGACAGGGAAGCTTGGCGTGCTGCAGTCCATGGGGTCGCAGAGTCGGACATGACTGAGCGACTGAACTGAACTGATCCTTTAGATCAGGCTTCCCAGCAGCTCAGTGATAAACTGCCTGCCAATGCAGGAGATGCATGTTCAATCCCTGGGTCAGGAAGATCACCTGGAAGAAGAAATGGCAAACCATTTCAGTATTCTTGCCTGGAAAATCCCATGGACAGAGGAGCTTGGTGGACTATGTACAGTCCATGGGGTCGCAAAGAGTCACAACTGAGTTACTGAGCACACACATCCTTTAGAGCAGGGGGCAGCTAACTATAATTAACCCAGTGCCTGTTTTTGTAAATAAAGTTGTACTGGCGCATAGTCATGCCCATTTCTATTGTCTATGGCTACTTTCAAGCTATAGAGGCAGAACTGAATAATTTCAAGAGAGACTATGTGGCCCACAAAGCTGAAAATATTTACCATGTGTCCCTTTACAGAAGAGGTTTGCTGACCCCTAACCCAGCCAAATTAACATACATAGTAAACTGTGACCCTACCTCCCTTACTCTACATGAGTGGATGTGGATCTTGGAGGGCTGATACAAGTGGGATAAATTAAGTGTATTTTTTTTTTCTGGAGTATAGTTGATTTAAAATGTTGTGTTAGCTTCTGTTTTTAATGAAACAAAAGGACCAGTTTTGTGTTCTCCATGCAAGTTCTCTTACTGTAGTATATATACTATTTGATCTCTGGGTCAAGAAGATCCCCTGGAGAAGGAAATGTCAACCCACTCCAGTATTCTTGCCTGGGAAGTCCCATGGACAGGGGAGCCTGGTGGGCTATAGCCAATGGGATCATGAGTCGGACACAACTTAGCGACTAAACCACCACTACCAGACTAGAATGTACAGTACACATCTATGCTTTTTATGCAGAGAAAACATCTGGTCAGGGAAACTACTCTAACCAAGAAAAGCTTCATGGGAATCAAAGGACTTGGTTTTAGTTAAAAAGGGGTACAAAGGGCTCTGAGGCTAGGAGTGATGTCTAGTGCCAACCACAGTGAGGACAGTGATTGTGTAATGACAGTAAGCATTCAATGGTGATGCTTACTGACCTCAAAGAGGAAGAGTAGGCAACTAAAATCATATTGGTAGAGTCAAAACTGACTAGGACACATGACAAAAGCATGTCTCTAAATAAGGGCTTGCTATCAAGTCAAACAGAAGCCTTATCTCATACGTATTTAAAGATAGGTTGATAAGACTAAATGGATAGGGCAAGGCTAAGAAGGAAACAGATGACTTAAATGTGAAAACTTAGATAATGTAGGAAACAGAAATATACTAAGTTTTAAGAGCTAGAATGGCACACAAAGGAAGGACAAAGAAAATGCCAGAGTGGTGAAATTAAGTACTAACTAAAAAAAAGAAAAACAAAGCTGGCAGCTGGTAAAAAAAAACAAAACTGCAAGAATCCACAAAGAACCTACACCCACCTAATGCATATAGTTAAACCATGTTAACCAAGAACTACAATGAAAAAGACTGCAAAATGGCATATACAGATACATTCTTTCCAAAAGAAACTGTGTGTATTTTAAGAATTGTATATGTACAGAGAAAAGTATGGAAATTGTTAACAATGCTCATTCTGGGGAATGGAACTGGAGAAAGAGTTCATAAATTCATGTTTCTATGTTTACTCTTCTGCAATGAGAAAGTATGCCTTGAATTTTAATTTTTATAAAGATTGCAAAAACTTAAACATTTATAAGAAAAGGTAGGTGGCTGCCCCAACTATTTGGATAAATGCAACAAAGATAGTAACAAAACCAGTCATCTTTCAAGCATGTATGGTATGAGTGTTGTTAAGTACTTTAAGTGAAGTCGCTCAATCATGTCCAACTCTTTGCGACCCCATGGACTGTAGCCTACCAGGCTCCTCCGTCCATCCGTGGGATTTTCCAGGCAAGAGTACTGGAGTGGGGTGCCATTTCCTTCTCCAGGGGGATCTTCCCGACCCAGGGATCAAACCGGGGTCTCCTGCATTGCAGGCAGATGCTTTTACCATCTGAGCCATCAGGGAAGTCCATGAAGTACTTTAAATAAAGAGGTTCTCAAATTCCAACAACTCTCTAAAACAAGCAATTTCCCCATTCCACAACTGAAGAAACTGCAACTTAGAAAAGACAGCTAACTTATGCAAGGTTACACAACAAGCAGCATTGGATTTTACCTTAATTGGACTTCAAAGCCAATATTCTATGCTGTGAGTAGTGACAGCTAACTAATGTTCAAGTAGAGAAGTTATACTAGTGAGTGACTATCTCAGAATCTTTGAACCTATCCCTATCTTATGGCAGGTTCATTAATATCAAAGGAAATACAAAAACTCAGTGTTAGTCAAGTATAAAATTTTTTTACTGACCCTCAATATTCCTGTGAGATTACAACCTATTACTATTTGCAATTTTTCTTCGTGATCCAAACAGAAGGAATTCTACAACTCAATTATCTTAATTTGTTGCTACCTAAGAAATCATTAAGTATTGTACTTTCCTACATGTAAATAATCTCACCTTCATGTATATTGAAGTATTTCTTGTCATTCCACATAAAACTTCTTTTATGACCTTATTCTCATCCCTTTTGTACCATTCCAAAATATTGCTGCTACACACAGCTCAATAAATACACCTGATCGGCCCCACCAACACCTATGTGATAAATGCAAGAGCCTCAAGATAACCACCAATTCACTAGAAGTCAAATTTTTACAAAATAATTAGTACAATCAAAGTGAAACAGAGCAAAACCCTTAAGGTCCCTACCCTCCATGTCCTCAGCCTGCCTTTTTGCCTGTGAAACACCTTTAGCCAAACAATAAGTTTAATCAGAGAAGTAACAAAATACAGAAGCCAAGAAAACCTTGAAAACAGGACAAAACAACAATATCAATAATTTAGTCAGTAAGGAAAGTCAATGACATTTAGTTTCTTCTCAAGGGCTACAGATAATATTCTAAGCCACATCCCATGAGCTGTCTTAAGGATACTGAAACCCCAACCAGGCGGAATAAGCTAACTGTCAATACAAGACCAGACAGTAGCCATTACAGAAGCTGCTATAACTCCAAGAACTGGTCTCAAAGAAATGGGAACAAACCTACCCTGGAAGTGAAGTTTAACTATACTTGAAACAATCAAGATGCCACTGGTCAGACTACCAATGACAAGTTTAAGATGACTGTTGTTAAAGCTGACTGTGCTATTTCAGCATGCAGCCCCCTCCCTCTGCCTATAAAAGCTCTTGGCCGCTTGTCACTGGGGTGAAGTCAGCCTTTGGATAGGAGTCCGCCCTCCCCCAGGGCTTCTCTGGTGGCTCAGAAGTAAAGAATCTGCCTTCCATTGCAGGAGACACAGGTTTGATCCCTGGGTCAGGGAGATCCCCTGAAGAAGTAAATAGTAGAGCGGATAGCCACTCTAGTGTTCCTGCCTGAGAAATCCCACGGATAGAGGAGCCTGGTGGGCTACAGTCCATAGTGTCACAAAAGAGTGGAAGGACTGAGGGACTAAATAACAACTGCCCTCCCCCACTCTTTGTTGGCCTCCAAAATGAAGTCAACTTTCCTTTTCACCAACCTTGCCTCTTTACTGGCTTCTGAACATTGAGAGGCCCAGCTGGATACAATTTACAGTTAAAAAAAAAAAAAAAAAAAGAGGTACACAAGAAGATAGAAAAACACTGTGCATCAAAATGTTAGAAATTTTTTTAAATGCTGCCATAAAACAGTATAAATTACTGATAAAGTTACTGCACTCTCTGGAGAAAGACTAAATGTCATGATTTAGTTTTCACACCATTATGAAGACTTCCTAATAACTTCGTATCTGCTAAGGATTCTAAGATTCCCAGAAAAGAAAATAGGTTTCTAAGCAAAAAATAATAGGTTGGACCATTGCTAATGGTACGAAATTGCTAATATACTACCAATTCTAATATACAAACTGGGAATTTCATATGGTTTAACCTACTTCAGAAATAGGTAAAACTGGAGATTAAATTGGAAGTGGATATCCAGTTCAAAGGCAGAATTTTCTCTTAAGCCCCATCTTCTAAATATCTTTAAAGGTTCGGAGTGGAAAGTATAATCTTTTAATAAATGCCAAGAAATAATAAAAGAATCCACTGGCAGACCAACTGTTTCTCAAGTTCAGAGGTTCCAGTTTGCTTCTCCATCCCGCCCCATCAAGTTTATACAGCGTGTAGACACAGCTTCCACAGTAATTGTGCTTTACATCAAATCTAGTAACAAGCAAACTATTCTCCACTGGCCTCGGGTGGGCTTCCGGAAAATCCTGGGGCTCCCAGTCCCCGGAGTCAGCCACACTCACAGAAAGACAAGGTCCCAATCCTGGGAGGAGGGGTGACGGACAGGTGCGCCCAAAACTCGCTTCCCCCTTCCAGGCCAATTTCCTTCCTAAAAAACTGGGGCGGGGTTGGGGAGGTGGGAATAGGGAGATTTGCAGTCGCCTACTTTTTCCTTTTGTTTTTGGCCTCGGCTGAATAGAGACGCGGACTGGGTCTCTTCCCGTCGTGCAGACAAAACTACCGCTTGAGGACCTGAAGCCGGGCCCCTCCCTCACTCACCTGCTGGGCCGCAAGCCCCGCCGCGCGGAGCTCGTGTCCCCTCAGGATGTGCCTCTCCATCTCCAGCGCCACAGCTAGGGCCGCCGGCACAACTCCGAAGGAAAGGTTTGAAAAGCCCGCCCCTGGCTGCCCAGGAGGACGCCAACCGCCGTCCCGGCCGTACCAAGTCCCGGCGCAGGGGACCGGGCGAGGGGGCTGAGAGCCGGCGTGCGCACGCGCAGAGGGCGCGCCCCCGCGCCGCCCGCGTCTGAAGTTTGCCGCGACCGGAGTTCCCGGCGCCGGCTGGGAAGTAGGGAGCCGCTGGCCCACTTAAGGGAGAGGTTGCGAGGTGGGCGGGCCTGGGACAGGAGTGGGCGGGGTCGTGGGGAAAGCGTAGCCCACTGATCGACCTGACCGGAAGCCTGGTTCAGGCTGGTGGTGTTCGAGGCCAGCCTTTTGCGCGCGGAGTCTTCGTCCTGCATCTCACCGAGGACCCTCCAGAGCTCTCGGGGTCTGCTGACGTAACGCTGCAGTCCCTGGACTCCCACAGACAACCCAGTTCCAGAAAACCAAGTGACGCTGCCCTCAGCAGTCACCCTCTCACACAGCGCAGCTTGTCACCCGAGGTCACTTAGAAACCAGGGCCTTATTAATCACGCTGGTGTCAGGCATTTCACAAGCCTTTTTCTTTTGTCTCCAATGTTTCTTTGTAATTCCAGATGCCCCTCCCCGCTGCTAAGTAGTCTGTTCTTTCTTGGAAAAAACCCTTTCATTACTCTTTCCCCACCAACATCCAAAGTGACAACAGAATGATGTATTATTTCCCCAGACTCTCATTTCTTGCTGTCCCTAAAGACCAATATAAAGACCCTTTTAATTATATTGGGAAATTAATTATTGGGAATGAATTATAATGTCAAAATATGGAATCTTTAAAAGTCAAAATTGAAATGCCAAAGATTTCAGGCCTTTGTAAATTCTTTAAAACCCCACTGTCCTCTTGAAAAAACAGAAGCCTCTTTGGCTTCTAACATTTTTTTGCTCCTAAGGGAAGAATCTATCAAAACAACCCTCCCACCCTTACCTCTTAAAGGCCCAGGGCACTTTTCATTCCATAGGTAAAATAAAACATTCCACGTTTTTTGTTTGCCTGAGACAGTCCTTGTTTGGGTCTGTTGTCCCAGTCAGTATTCCACGGATCTTGTCTTGTCCTAGATAGAGTGAATATTAAGTTATGTGGACACATCCACAAGGCTTTTTTAAACCAGTTAGTCTGAAGATGATCTTGTGAAAATATAAAGGATGCCCTTTCTTTCAGAAGGGTAATTTGCCTCTTTGTGGCAATGGACCAGTGATTCTAGAGGCGTCCCCTCTAGGAATGGCCCTCCCCTTATATTAAGAATGCATGAGTCATTAGGGATGATGACACATATCCTTAACACAAAACCATAAAATACATAGAGCTCAAAGCTACCAATCCGGAGTTCAACTCATTTTCTCCAAATACAGATCTGAATTCAAGTCATTAGGTACCCTTCTCTAAGTGCACACCTCTCTCTTATGCTTGCCACTTTGTGGTATAATTATCCCCTACTCAAAGTGAGCCTCATGAGCCTAGTATTGTACCTGACCCAGAAATATTGGATGCTTATATCAGCCGTATATTATTTTTCATATATCACACATGGCTCTCGATCAAAATACTTAGAGAAACCATCACTTCACAGAAACAGGAACAAGCCAACCAATTGTTTTTTGTTTTGGTTTGTCTTTTAAATAATTGCTTGTTTACTGAACCTGGGGCACATTAGACACAAAACCAATTTTAAATTTACATCTTTTAACTCAGTTTTGAAGTGTTTACATACACACACAAATTGGCATGCAACAGTTATCCTAAGGTAAAATACAGTCACCTTAAGCTATTGCAAGTATTTTTACCCAAAGTTGAAAAATTGTTTACACTGAACATGAAAACCTGTAACAAATTTAAATTTATTGCATAAAACTCATTCCTTGTAGCTTTCCCCTTGCAAAGATCAAATATATATATATATATATATATATATATATATATATATATATATGAGTAACCAGTATACATCAGTCATAACATAATCCTGGATCATCCCCACACTAAAAACAGATGCTCCATTAATTTTAAACCCATCATCAGAGACCAAGAAGTCTTTGACAAAAAACAATTCACATGTGCCAGAACAGAAAAAGCCAAGAAAAATAAAAACCCTAGTACTAACAGTGATGCTCAGTACCCTTATTAAAGTGGCCAAAATGCCACTGATCAAAAATAAAATAGCAAGCCAACCAATTTTAAATTGGACTCTGAGGTAGCAATATTTGATGAGTAAATACCAGGTATATAATTGGAGATATACTAGGAAAAAGAGACCTAAGAAAAGTCATATTTAGTAATTATCTGTAGAACAGACAGTTGCTGTTAAAACTATTCCTTTCGGAGAAGATACAATGAGGTTCTGTCTCTTTATTATTCATCACGGGATGTGCTCAGGAAGTGCTTAAGATACAACTATTATACAATGATTAAAATAGCTCAGAGTAGTAATGCTATTTCCTTTAGTTATACTCAGGTCCTTTGGTATTGCTGCTAATTTCATCAAACATACTTTTCTCTGGTGTATGCAATGTACATGAAAATTGAATGATCCATGAAAACCACCAAAAAATTAAAGATATCACATGAAGTAGTTTGGTCAGCTTGAGGGTGAATGAATGAATGAATTTAAAAACTCCCAGAAAGTAAGAAATACCACCTTTTGCCATCTCAGATGTTTGAGAGGTAACACTTCGGCAGGGATCGGGGGGTCTCTCATTTGACAGCTAACAGCCCACCCTTCTTGGGTTCCCACAGTAGGTGGAGTCTCACCGAACTGCCCAGGCATAGGAGCTTCAGTCGGAGGTTGAGTGATGGAATTACTGTCCTCTCAATGTCACTTCCCACTGTAAGTTCAACATTTAATATAAGTATCAGTTATGGCTAATATAACAAATATTTAATAATTAATTATTAGAAAATCAGTTTGGCATAAATGGGACAGCAAATTTAGATAATACTAATAAATATTAAAGTATATTTTTCTTCTCTCTATTAACCATACTCCTTTTGTTAACTCTCTAAAAGGCCAAGAGAAAGAAAAATACTAAATTTGAACTCAATTCTTACATAATAGACCCATTATTTTAAAAATGTGATTTGCCCCAGAACAGGTAACTTGCAGTTTCTAATATCCTCCTGAACATTCTTTTTTTTTTTTTTTTAAATCCTATTAAAAAACATTGTCTTGGTGCTTCCTTTACTCATCTGTTACGCTGAGGGTAATGAACTTAGAATGAACCTCACAGACTAGAGCTATATCTTGAATTATATACACAAAAAAGAAGGAACTGAAGTAAAGATGCTAAGCAGAAGTACAGCATTTGCTGAAATGAATAAGCCATAATCTATAAACAGCTAAAGCATCATATAATCATAAGAAGAATATGCACAGAGACTGAGGACTTATGAGCCCTATGTATGAGCTTGGGCAAACTACTCAGTGTCCTTATCTATAAAACAAGTATAATAATACCCAGTTTGTCTTTTAAAAGTTGTTGAGGTACTCAAATGAGGTAAGATTTGTGAGAGTGCTTTGTAAACTGATTATCCATCACAAACATGAGGGATTGTTAGGCAGGAAGAAAACACCAGTCCCTATGAGCAACCCAAGGAACACTGAGAACCGAATGGGAAAAGCTTATATGAATGGGGTTGGATATAGTCAAAGTATATCATTCACCACTAAAAAATAATCAATACATAGATTATATAGAGAGAAATCCTGCAGATCAGAAAAGTCCAGCTGGAAAATGATCAAAAGTTATGGTAGGCACATATTACAGGACAGTAAATCCAAATGAGAAAATGTGTAAAAAGTTGCTCAACTTTATCATTAGTTTTAATCTGTACATGGAGGTACTATTTTATAGTCACTAGACTGGTAAATAATAAGTTTGATAATACTAAGGATTGGTAAAGATGCAAATCAAGAAGATATTATATACTGATAGAGGGGATGTAAATTTGTTAAATCAGTTTGGAAAAAAAATTCAGAGCCATCTTGTAAAGTTGAAAATGTAAATACCCAGCAGTTCCACTCTTAGGACTATACATTCTGAGATAAATTTTTGCAATTGTGTACCAGCAACATTGCTTGCAATCACAAAAATATTAAGGCAAGTCAAAAGTTCATCTCAGGAGAATGTGTAAAAAAAATTGTGGTGTTTACCCACTGAAATATTATATATCAATAAAAATGAATAAACCATAGATACATGTAATGTCATGGTTGAATCTTAGAAATACTGAATGAAGCAAGCAAGTTAAATAGGAGTGCATAAAATATATAATTTCTATAAGACTAAGAGAATCTGAACAGTACACTGTTTAGGAATACATACATGTAGTAGAAGATTATATTATAAGAGAAGAGAGTGCTAAAAACAAAGCTCAGGACTGTAACAGTCCCTGGGAGAGAAGCAATGGGGTGGAAACAGAACACACTTTAGTAATGGTAATGCTTTAGTTCTTAAGTTAGGTGATGGGTTCACATTTTAATGTTTACCTGGTAGGTAACTTATCTAAAGATTCTTTTATGTGTCTCAAACATTTTATAATAAGAAATATTTCTACAATATTTACAGTATTCTGTGTAAGTTAAATAATGATGATAATGTATGGTATTTTAAAAGATACTTACCAAAATAATAATACTTTTTTTTTGCTTACAAAATTAGATTTACATTTAATTCATTTCCAGTACATATTATACTATGAGAAAGTTAGAAGTACAGCTGTAATTCATTGGTGCCCCTGACCAGTGGGAGACCAGAACTGGCCATCTGGCCATGTGGATTTATCTGTGAACACTTAAGAGCCACTCTTGAAAAGCTTGGGTGGGAGGAGGGGGTGGAATTTGCAAAGGATGAGAGGTTTTGTCAGTAGGTGGGGATGAAATTAAGTGCAATTTGAGTTATTACTGTTAATGGGACCTGCATATTACACAGAGGCCTTAGGATATTCGAGTGACATTAAAATCAGAGGGCTTCATACTAAGCAAGCAATCAGCCGGAGGAATTAGTTTTAAGATTTTAATCAATGATCCTCAAACTATAGCACACAAAGACTTTTCAAGGTTTATAAAGGCGTGGGCACTTTTAAAGGAATCATCATCATGATCTTCAACTTATGTTCTCCATCATAAAATTGATCTACGTAACAACCTGTCTGCTCTCTAGGCTTCACGTAGGTCCCGTTTTCACAGCCACCTTTTCCCACTTGACAAAAGAAGGGCATCACGTTCACCCATTCCTATTGTGTGCCCCAGGGTATAAAAACCATCTGGGAGCCAAAGGGACAATTAAATTTATTGGTGTTGATGTTGCTATAAGCAATGAACCACAGACTTAGGGTTTACATTTATAAAAATGAAAACCAGATGTAGACTTGATATTAAAAGCTGTCTCAAAAAAAAAAAGCTGTCTCATTCTAGCATTATTTAATATTCAACCATGGATACATAAACTAACTGGAGGGAAGAAAAGGCTCATCCATCTCATCATGAGATTCATTTCCAGGAAAATTTTACTTTTGATGTTTAATATTGATTTGTCATAGTCTGTAATCAACTTATTTTTTTAATCAGCTATGTACTACTAATAATTTTAATAATGCAACCCAAAAGAAAACTCTCGACAATGAAATCTAAAATTCCAATTAACATGTGTTTGTTTGTTGCAGAGAAACATGATAGGATGAGCAATAAAGGCCTCTCAAGCATAAAAATATTGTGTACAAGGATAAAATTTTGTAGAGGAAGTGGAATAAAAATACAAGTTCAAGTAGGAAAAGGAACATTAAAACTTACAGATGAAGTTGTTCATATATTTAAATGGTGGCTGAATCTTTGACATTTTGGGTTCCATTGGACACACTAAAGATAATGTTTTAACTTTATAATTTTTCAATACATTAGCAATTGCATGCTTTGTAACTATTTAGATGTATGCTAAAAACATAACAGATGCCACCTTAAAATATATGTAAGGGATAAATTTTTTTAGGTGTTTTACACAAAAATATTTGAAAAAATTCTGATTTGGATATCTGATAGCATCACGCTACAGTACCCAAACACGTCTATGTTTAACAGAGGACACACACCTGCAGACTCACCCCCTCAAATATTTCTCTGATTCTCCTTCCACTTTGCACCCACTCCACACAGTCTCTCATATGGACCTCTAGTTTCCAAAATGGACCCAGCTCCTTCTCTAGGCAACTCTTTTTTTTATGTACATTAATGCCATCAGCTAGGCTAAAGACAAACCCTTTTCTTCCTACTTTGGTTCTTTAATGAATATTCACCATTGTTTTCTTCTTTTCAAAAGTGACCAAGATACTGCTCTCTCACATAACATTTTTAATCAGCTTTCCAAGTTCTGACAAAATAAAAAAGCTTGCTGGAATTTTTATTAGAATTGCACTGAATTTAGAAGGAAATGATATATTTAGGATATTGGCATTCCTATCTATGAACATCACATATGTTGCAAATTTAGATCTTCTTTAATGTCTTTCACTGAAGTTTTACAGTTTTTTCCACATAGGCCTTTCATATCTTTTATTCCATTTTTGGATTCTTATATCTCTTCTTGATATTGGAAATAAAGCTTTAAAGATATGTATTCTAATTTTGATTAGTGTATAGAAATAAAACTGATTTTCATCTGTTAGTTTTATATCCAGCTACTGTGCTACAGGGCTTGTCTAGTGGCTCAATGGGTAAATTCTCCTGCAATACAGGAGAAGGTAGGAGAGGCGGGTTCAATCCCTGGGTTGGGAAGATCTCAAGGGCATGGCAACTCATTTCAGTATTCTTGCCTGGAGACTCCCATGGACAGAAGAGCCTGGCAGGCTGGAGTCCATGAGGTCACAAAGAGACAGACACAACTGAAGCGACTGAGCATGCATGCAGGCACCATGCTAAATTCTCTTATTATTCCCGATTGTGGGGTTTGGGCGGGTATTCTATGGAGATGACTAAGTGTGAATAGTAACAATTTTGTTTCTTTCTTTTCTAATTCTTGTTATTCTTTTTACCTGGCTTAACTGCAGTGGCTAAGGCAGGCAGCCATTATAGTGTTGAAGTGGTGATATTGGGCATTTTTGTTTTCTTCCTCAATTTGAAGGAAATGTTTCTAATGTTTATTTCTTTATCTCAGTAAGTATACATATTAACCCCGTAAGCTTTGATTTATGTTCTTCATTAAAGCATTTACTCTTCAAAAATTGCCTCTCCTCTGTTGTCTCTATTCTGTCATTCAGGAACTGAAGTTTGGGTTCAAATTCAGCTAACCTTGACTTTCTTCCAGAGAGGATTTGTCTTTGCTTCTGCTGGGAGCCAAAAGCCTCTAGGTACCTGAGACAAGTTAGGCCAGATTCTTAGGCTTACTCTAAGGATCTCAGGTACAGGTCCTTCTACTTGCCACTGACAGAGCAAAACCCTTTGTGTGTGTGTGTGTGTGTACATCCCATGTGTGCACATATAGCTTACAGCTCTGGTTTCAACTCAAGGTTTTTTGTTTGGTTGGTTACTATTATTCTGATTTTAGTCCCTTAGAGATTTTTCTTTCTGGAGATCTCAGCAATGCTACAAAAGTTATGTTTTATGCAAAATTTATGGTTCCTGCAAATTTATGCTTAATGGTTTCAGGAAACAAAATATTATTCACAAAATCCACTGTGCTGCTGATACTGAAGTTCACAAGTAAGGATATTTGAGCAGCAAAAATAGAAGCAGTAAATAATTACAGAATGAAAAGCAGTCTTAAATTGTGCATATTTGATTTTAAGAAAAACTCATTGTATTATCTCTTTCCCCTTCTGTAAATGTAGTCACCACGAAAAGCTTCTCAGTCTCCCAGCAAGGTCGTATTCCCTGATGTTCACTTTGAAGGTGTCCAAAAAGGAAAATGGAAAGACAGAATTTTTTAAAGGTTAGAACAGAGAGTCATGGAGAATAAATGGACTGGAAGGCCCCTTCCAGGTCTAATCAAGGAACGTTTCTCTCCTCTTGGGATAAAGGATCCTTACAATATCTGCCTACCAGGATTTTCCACCTGCTACACATCAGTAACTGCTGTGTCTCCCATTTTTCTCCAGAGAATAGTTATTGATGTTACCATGAGCACATTTTACCTGTGTATATTGGATGTTTGGGGAACAAATGACTTGCCTTTTTAGTTCATAGGTTTCTTTGACTCAAGAGGAGCCATACCCAGACATGAAGTGAATTTCTTCCTGATGTAGGAACTGTAATATATCACCCACAGAGCTTGCTCTTTGAACTTGATGACCTCATTGAAAGGCCCCTCTGGCACTGTTATAATCAGTGACATTCACAAAATATTTCTGGTTTGGTTCCCTTGCTCATAGATTTGCCTGTTTACATCCCTCTTCAGAACTCTTTCATCTTGCAAAACTGAAACTCTATGCCCATTAAGCAAATATTCCCTATTCTCTCTCCTCCCAGCCCCTGGCAACCACATTCTTCTTTCTGTCTCTATGATTTTGATTACTCTAGGTATCTCATATAAGTGGAATCATACAGTATTTATCATTCTATGATTATCTTATTTTATATAGCTTAATGTCCTCAAGTTTCATCCACATTGTAGCATATGTCAGAATTGCCTGGGAGTCTTGCTTCGGCTGATGGAGCGTGAGCACAAGTGTCTGTCCAGCAGCTTTAAGAGCAAGTGTGTGATTTGATATAATTTTCTTTCCTTGTGTCCCAGTGACAGGCAACCTTACAGACAATGGATGGTACAATACCCTGGGTTTCAGAGTGAGAGAACTAGAGAACCCATAGATATCTAGTGATGGACATGTATTATGAGCAAGAAATGCATCTTTGTTGTTTTGAGCCTCTGTACCTGGGGATTGTTTGTCACTACAGCATTACCCAGCCCATTATGATCGATACAAGTACCAGACTAAGAGATGGTATTTACATTAATTATAGTCTTAGCCCTGCCACCTATCTATATGCCAAATCACTTGACTTCTTTAAATGTAAGTTTTCTCACTTGTGACATAGGATTAGTCATTCTCCCTTCTCTGCTTCACTGGATTTTTTTTTTTTTTTTGTATCCAGTATTTGTGAAAGTGAAAAATGTAAAGCATGTGCAAATATATGCCAGTAGTATCATTAACAACATTGGATTGCTTTATTCTCCCCTGTATAATGCCAATCTCCAGAAAAAAAATTAGAGAAGTTATGAGAAGTCAAGAATATATTTAAAACAGGTAACAGTGAATGGATGACTTGATAATTTCAGCTTGAAGTGGTAATATTTCCACCTAAAGTAGCTAAATAACTATACACCCCTTCTTTTATAACCACAAAACTTCTTTAAAAAGTCTTTAATGCTTTTGAAATTTTATTGTAAGTTAAAGAGTTGTAACTAACAACAGTAAAACCAAAGGTAATTTTAGAAGAAATAAAATTTGTTTTGGCCTTAGAAAATATGACAGTTTTGTTTTGTGACATCAAGGTGAGAATTGAGATGGTTTGTTTACCACAAATATCAGTCAAGCTGATTAAACTTTGTTTTCAAACTGCATCTGCCTTTCCTTCACCCCCACTTTCTGAATTTCAAGGGCTTGACCCCTGTCTTCCACTGTCATCCTCCCATTAGAAAGAATGAATCACAGAGTCCGGTAAAAATGCCCTTTTCTGTTATCTTCTGAACACCTAACGACAGGAGAATCCTGTGACCGCTTTGCAGAGTGTGTGAGCATGTTGAGCAGTTCTGCACTGGTTAGTGACAACCATAAACTGGTCACTAGAGGTGTTTGTGAGACACATGTCTGGGTCTTATGGGAACATTGTTTTTGGCTTGCCGTTTGCTGTGTTATGAATGGCCAGGCAGGGAGGGCAGGGCTGCGCGCCACTTCAGTAAAGTGCTATGCCGACTGGTACTGTCACAGTAATGAAGATGATGCGTGATGAATAATTATTTATGAAACTCTGAGTTACTTCTTCAAATCATTTCTTTGTTACTTACAGAATAATATTCATTTGTAAAACATGCACTAAACTCTTTAGTTGTAATTTAAGTATAAAATAATAAGTATATAGTATCAACAAGAAACTAGTCACTTTTAACTCAAATAATGTAGCTTTGAGTTCTTCAAAGGATATTTGTGCATATGCTAGAGGACGTAGTCATCAGATATACATCTGTCTTTTTTATGTCCTAACAGTATCTTCATCTTCTGGACTTTCATTTCTTTGCTTTGTAGATGTTAGCATAATAATGTCACTCTTTCTCCCTACCATAGTATAAATAAAACCTGAGATTTTACCTGCAGGTTTATTGTGTAGCTTCCTTAATGTGTAGCTTTAAAACTTTGAAGAATTCTATGTACTAATCATACACTTGATTCATACTTGAAAAATATCTAGCCAAAATATTCTTTTAAATGTTGCTGTGCTGAGAAAGAATATTTATATTAAATAGAAAAGGTGAATACTATACTATAAAATGAGCACATAAAACACACAAAAAAAGAAAAACATGAGGTGATTTCCTTGTTGAAAGAACCTTCTTCTCAATGCCTAATATCTTATTTTTCTTCATTTTTTTAATTTAATTGAATTCTACTTCACATCTTTGCTTAATAGTTTCTTATGTTCAAGACAATTATAGAAATTACATACAAAATGATATGTATTTTATTACCTAATGTGAAATTAGTTTCTACTTTTGAACATTACATTTGTTTACTGAAACTAAATTTGCCTCTGTTAACTGCTTCAAATTCATAAGATTAAAAAAATTAAAAATAATGGTTAATGAAATCAGGATTACCTTAAGTTACTTTTTAATATACTGCAGTTTAATAAAAATGAGCTTTATAAGTTGAAAATGTCTATAGAGACAATTTTCAAAATTCTTAAAAGCCCTGAGTGTATTTTTTTTTTCTGTACCTTAATTCACTAATAGGAAAAACCAATTGTTGATTAAGCATGTTAATAACCTTTTTTATTCAAACTGACCATGTTAATCAACTTTTATTATTCAAACAAAATATTTCCCCCTGAAAAAAATGTAGGTTGTCCAGAAATTTTATTTTAATAGGATGTCAGGTTAGATTTGGTATGTAAATAGAAGATCTTACAATATGTATTTTGAATAGGAGAATGAGTTAGTAATTATCACCAAATGTATAAGATAGATGCTATACTATGTTTTCCTACTGTACAACATAAAAATCTATTGTGTAACAATAAAAAGAGATCTAGGTTGATGTCGATTCTTTATGGCTTATTAGGTCAGAATTTTTGTGACTATTGCTAAAATGGATCATAGGACTTTCAGAGCAAAGAAGATTCATCACAGAATTTTAGAAATTAAAACAAGTCTTAGAAATTATCTATCTAGTTCTATTCCACAATTTTATAGAAGAGGATTAAAACAAGGTAATGATTATAAAGCATTATAAAAATAGCAAAAGAATTTACTCCTTATTAGGTACAGTTAATATGCAACTGGGGCGTACTGGCAATCCCTTCCTAAAGATCTTTAGTAACATGATAAATTGCTAGCTTTCACTTATTATATATTTGTATGAACATTGATATATACTATTAAAAGCATTTTGGGGTGCAATTCCTATATCTGATAAAAGAACATTTCACAAAGTCAATTTCTGATGTGACCTTTTTGATGACAACATTTATTGAAGGGCATGAATTGTTTGTTAATGGTCAGCTACCACAGTATTTTTCCATCAGTTTAAAATGACTGCTTACAGCATTGGCAAAGGTTTCACCCAGGTCACAATTCATGATTTCACCAGTGGCCATTTCCTCATGTTCATCAATTTCAACAGAAATATATGAAAAGTTCTTGCTACTATTTCTCTTTCCAGCTGTGAGTCCAAAAGTTATAAGTCGTGTTGGACATGTAGACAGTTAAAGAAAAGAGTGAGAAGGAAAAGATGCCTAGTATTGAAGATCCTGCTCTGCCACTTGTTCTCCTGCCTTCCATATCCAGTTGTCATAGTTTATAAATGATTTATTAATCAGCCAGGAGCGCAGGGGTTGTGACAGTTGCAAGTCTTTTAAATAAAACACCTCCCTTTACTGCACTGTGGTACAGCTGCACTTGCCAAAGAACAAATATATTAATTCATTCACTGAGAAAGTAATTTTTTTTCTTTCTAGAAGAAGCAGCAATTTTTCTTTTCAAATATAAAGCAAAATCTAGCTTTTAAGATAGAGCTCTTGACCAAGAGTCACCCTGTCTCTCTCTCTTCTCTCTCTAAAGTCAAGAGTCAGCCTCAGTGTTGTTAAATTCATTTTCAGGTTTTATTAGAGAAAGATTCCCATTAGAAGTATAGCCAGCTTCGGATTTTACCTGCTTGATTTTATGTATCTAATTTTCAAATGAAAAGCACAACAAAAGCCTTGCCACCTTCACCTTCAACAAAAGCCTTCACCATCAGCCTCAATACTTCCATAGAGAATTTGTAAAATTCTGTATGTTGAATTAAGCTATTCCTCAGGATTATTATAATTTATTTCTGTGGCAATAAACCCCAAATTAACAAGGTTAATATCAAAAGGCTATACAAAACTAGATAAAATGTCACTCTGATGCCATAGTAATCAATTTAAAAAATGAGACTACAACTCTGAATCTATTATTATGATCATCATATTTATGATTGTATGAATAAAGTTAATCATTCCAGAATGTTAACAAGATGTCTTTCATGTATCATTAAAATAACTTATGTCAAATACTTGGCTAAATTATTGAAGTACTTTCAATATTAATAATTTCATACCAATGTCTAGCAAGAATAACCAGTCAAAATTAAGTAATCATCAATTAGGATAGATTATTTCTGTTGGCTTTCATTTGCTTTCCTAATAATCAACTTGATTTTTTTCTAAAATAGGTCAATATGAAATGGGTGCTAGTCATTTCACACTTCTAGCTTTTAATAAACCAAAACTGTTTAAAGAAATGAGTGATTCTCTTGTAAGTTATTAATCCTTACAGATATAATATATCATGTTTCATCCTTTAAATTTGATATGCTCATTTTCTCTTTAATTATCATATACTAATATGATAATAGCACAGTAATTTTATTAGTTCTACTTCTAATAAATTTTGTAAAATTGATTTACTCTAAAATTAATCATATGTGACTGTAGTACTAACATCATTCTCATTATTACACTATTGATTAGGGGGAATTTATTTTCAAGATGTTTAGCTTAAAATATAAAAGGGGGCATTAACATCCTTAATTTTTAAATTATTTTGTACTCTGGTTTGGAGTTTTGTGACTCCAGGTCTGATACATAAATCTCTCTCATTAATTTAGGCTAGAGTCCAAGAGATAGAGAATCAAACCCTTTGAATTTTCTTATAGCAAGTGTGTAATACTAGCAAGAGTCATATTATCTAACAAGTTATAGTAAATAATACAGATCTAAAATGTCAAATAAGAAAATTAAACTTTTGAATCTTAGACATATTGAAAGAGATGCTGGGTTTTGACAGAAGCTTAAAGTCTTCCATTGTTTCTATATTTGAGAAAGGTCATTCCCTTTATGTATTTATAGAATTTATCACTTTACTTAGCAATTGCTAAGTTACAGATGTATAATAAAATGGAAAAAATCATGAAAATAACTGCAGAACAAAGATAAACAGAATCATTATCCTGAAAACATAATTCTTTTTTGAAAATTCTATCAACCAATTATTCTTAATGTTAAGTTTATCATTTAACTTAATTGGGGTCAATTCCCTTCTCACCTACAGTACTCAAAAGTAGTACATATTTTCCTAATGGCTTTGATTTCATGGCTTATTTTTCTTCTCCTAAATTATTTCTATTGATATTAGTATGCTAAATAAATGCTATACTTAGGAAAGCATGCCATTTTTCTAACTGCTTTCTACACTTTATAAATATTTCCCCTTTTAAAAGTAGAGTTGGAATCTGTTTAGATAATATCTTAATCACTTCAGGAATCTTATATAAAGTATGAATTAGAAACTTTGCAAATACTAATTAATTAATTTGGAGTTATTTAATTTGGAATTTAGAATATCCTGATAGCAACTAATGGAGAGTTAGGTGGGAAATAAAACTCTCACAAGCCACTCCTTGGTAATGGCTTAGGCATACAGTTGTGAATACACCAGACATGATTCCTGACCTTATGGGGCTTCTAACTGGAATGAATTTTCTGACACATAAGGTCTTATTTCTTGAAATATGGTTCTGCCTCAGATGGACCTGGTAGAGTTTCCTCAAACCTGATGCCCAGGCCTCACTAGGTCTCCTGATTACCTTTCCAAATGCTGAAAATATGTCATTCAGTTCAGTTCAGTTGCTCAGTTGTGTCCAACTCTTTGCAACCCTATGGACTGCAGCATGCCAGGCTTCCTTGTCCATCACCACCTCCCAGAGCTTGCTCAAATTCATGTTCATCAAGTCGGTGATGCCATCCAACCATCTCAACATCTGTCGTCCCCTTCTCACCCTGCCTTCAATCTTTCCCAACATCAGGGTCTTTTCCAATGAGTCAGTTTTTTGCATCAGGTGGCCAAAGTATTGGAGTTTCAGCTTCAGCATCAGTCTTTCCCATGAATATTCAGGACTGATTTCCTTGTGATTGACTTGTTTGCTGTCTTTGCAGTACAAGGGACTCTCAAGAGTATTTTCCAACACCACAGTTCAAAAGCATCAATTCTTCAGCACTCAACTTTCTTTATGAATCAACTCTCACATCCACACTACTGACTACTGGAAAAACCATAGCTTTGACTAGACGGATCTTTGTTGTCAAAGTAATATCTCTGCTTTTTAATGTGCTGTCTAGGTTGGTCATAGCTTTTCTTCCAAGGAGCAAGCATCTGTGAATTTCATGGCTGCAGTCACCATCTGCAGTGATTTTGGAGCCCCTCAAAATAAAGTCTGTCACTATTTCCATTGTTTCCCCATCTATTAGTCTCTCTAAAAGATAAAAAATTTTTAGGAGTATAGCCACAATCTCATAATTGCAATAATTCCATACTATTGTCAAACATCTATTCAGCGTGCTCATAGTTCTCTTGTTGTTGTGTAATATTTTTTTAATCTATTTTTAAATGGTGGATAGTTGCATAATATTTTTATGCTTTATAGGAATCAGGGTGAAAATGTTCCATACATTACAATTGGGCCTCTTAAGTCTCTTTTAATCTCTTTTTCTTTCTTGAAATTTATTTGCAGAATAAAGTCAGTTGATTGTAGAATTTCCCACAGAGTAGATTTTGTTGATTGCATCTCCTGTTCTTCTGTCCTCTGAATTTCTTTTAAATTGGTAGTTGGATGCAGAGTAGTGGTTCTCTGTGTCGGGGGAGTCAGGGAGGAGGGAGACATTTGTCAATGCCTGGAGATATTTTTAATTGTCACAGTGGAGGTGAGTCTGTTGGCATCTACTGGGAAGATACCTGGGATCTTGCTAACTATCCTACAATACATGGGAGAGGCCCCCTGCCCCATCAAGAGTTATCTGGCTCAAAGTGTCAGCAGTGCCAAGGTTGAGAAACTACAGAGGCATGATCAAGTTCAAGTTTGATTTTTTTCCCCAACTTTTTCCAGTTCTTCTGTTTTTATCATCTTCACATTTTAGGCAGTAATTATTGGCATTAATTACATCAATTTTAATGATGAGATTTAATGATAAGATATGCCATAGATTTTTTAAAAATATTTGAATGACTTTAGAAAGAGTTCAAAACTGCAATTACGATTCACCTTGTTCCCTGACCAGATTATATTTTTGTTCACTAAAACATAATTATACTCACTAGAGTTTGATATCTCAGTACAATTGTGATTGGGATACAAAGCACATTTTTTAAATACTATTCAATCCAAATTAGTCCAGCTGCCCTGCTAATATGTATTTTCTGAACCCATACATTTAGTATTTATACAATTGTCTGCAAAATTTTGAGAAAATTCCATGCAAAAGGCAGTGACAAGTTTGCTTCTCATATGTACAGCTATAATTAAATTTGAAACTAAAAAAGCCATCTGTCTCAGCTTCTGAAAAAAATAAAGCAACATCATTAAGAAAAAAATTGGAAAGAATATCTAATTTACAAATAGTTCAAGTCTTTAAAATTTAGTACTGAAAATTGCACTAAAGAAATACATTTTTTACTGGAAGTAGCCTAGTTTTTTTTTTCTTTTCTTTTCTTGTGAAGTAAACTTCTGAGTCCCAATTCTGCCAGTCAACTGAGTGCGGCTTTTATGTCTTTATGCTCTGTGTTCTTCTGTGATTTTTTTAAAACAGTGAGCAATGGAATGACATGCATTTGCAGAATGTGTGGTGGATAAAAGAGCACACTAATCTTAAATTCTAAAAATATTTTTATCTCAAAGATTGAAAACAAGATAAGGGTGAATAACCTTTTAAAATATTAACTGATTTTATGCTGGAATTGTACCAAAGCTCTGTTTGTGAGATAAAAGCTCAATTATCTTCTTAGTAAGTGCATGAAGTCTCTACTTAACATACATGAATGTTTGGGTCAACCTGAAAACACAGATAGCAAGAAAAGAACAGCCTTTATAATCTGTATAATTTTTTTATTTCTTTGGAAAGGGTATATAATTTATAAGAAATTTCACTTAAATATTTTAAAATTATAATAAAAAGATAAGTGTGGTAAAATGATATATTTTGTTACCCACGATTTGTTGTAAGGGACAGAAACTGGCTCAAAGAATCTTAAATAAATGAACTATTTCACCTCACATACCATAGAAAATCAGTGGGTGTAGAACCTGCCAGTGGTATATCTGCCCCCCCACTACCATTTTTATTTTTTATTTTTTTGCTTGCTGGAAGAGCCTGTCTCTCATTGTGGAGGTAAAAAATGAAATGACAGATCTGCACTTACCCAGCCTCCCTTGACCCAGATATGAACCTCTGACCCAATCCTGGCCAGTGAGACATAAGAAGTCCACTTGGGACCCTTAGAAAACTTTCCTTCCTTATAAAAAGAAAAAGTCCTTGAGGAGAATCCACTTTTCCTTCTTATCTCTGGACATGGTTGTATGAGGCTGTGATGCTGTTGTGATTGGACAAGCTGTATGTACCAAGAGCCTTAATTTGATTGACCGTCATCGGTAGAACAAGCTACTCTTGAACTCTTCGGTATATGAGGAAAAGAAATGTTTGTTTTTAAGAAATGTTTGTTATAAGAATGGTAGAAGCCAAAAGCATTCTAATTGATACTGTTGGTTTCAAGCATTGCTATGTTGAGAAACTTGTGAAATATTAACAAGTATTTATCTGTTTTTCTCACTACTCTGTTTTCCTCAATATTGGATTCATTATCAGGTTCCAGCTAGTGGCCCCTACTGCTGCTGCTGCTGAGTTGCTGCAGTCGTGTCCGACTCTGTGCGACCCCATAGGCAGCGGCCCACCAGGCTCCCCCATCCCTGGGACTCTCCAGGCAAGAACACTGGAGTGGGTTGCCATTTCCTTCTCCAGTGCCTGAAAGTGAAAAGTGAACGTGAAGTCGCTCAGTCATGTCTGACTCTTAGCGACCCCATGGACTGCAGCCTACCAGGCTCCTCTGTCCATGGAATTTTCCAGGCAAGAGTACTGGAGTGGGGTGCCATTGCCTTCTCCAGCTAGTGGCCCCAGGCAGGTTCAAGCTTATATCATATTTACCAGTATGGTTTCAGCCTAAGGATAACTTCCTTCAAAAAAGTTCTGAGAGTAGTCCTGGGATTTAGTCAGATAACTCTGACTTCATTTCTGTATCCTTTCCTGGAACAATCCAGGATATTACATAGGTGCTGAGGATACAGAATTTCAAAACACAAAACCTATCTTTCCAGTCTAATGAGGGAGATAGAGGGAAATCAATTATTACAACTTAGCAGATAAATGCCATGTGCACTGCATGTCATAGTTTTACAAGAGAACCACAGAAGAGGGGCATCAGTTTCTACCAAAAAACTTTCCAAGTGTGGGTGAGATAAAAGCCAAGTTTTTAAAAGTTGAGATGATATGAGCTAAGTCAGAATGGCTGGTAAACTCTTGATTCTCTTCACTAATTCTAGACTATTTCCAACTATGTCAGTGGACTGAGACAAGTCTTCTAGCTGAATTCACATCAGGAAATTAACAGGAAGTGGGTTGAGAAATAGGGAAAGAGTGGGTAGGGCTTTCCCAAGGTACTTTACAGATTTAGAATCTGATTATTCTACCTTCTTGTTACAAGTATCTCCAATTGATATGACAAAGACCTAAAAACAAAGAATTACTCATTTTAATCTATCATGAAATGAACTGACAATTGACCTAGTTTTCTAATTATTGCCAGAAAAAAGACTTAAACATTGAATAACATAATTAAAATTATCCCCCAAATTAACTGCCTTATAGTTAACAACTAATTTCCTAGGGATACATTTTACTATTTTTCTCTCAAGTGAGTTCATCAAAAAGCCATGTTGTTAAAGTCAAAAGTTCATTTAGTGTTTTCGTTTTGTTTTGATTATACATCTGTTTAAAGCTAAAACTCTCTTGGCTTTCCTTTGAGGCTTCAAGGATCCATTCATGCTCATTTACCTACATGCTGGAACATGTTTACTACACTTAACGTGAAAATCTGAATTCCTAAGCTCCTATAGTACCCCCACTGCATAGTACAGTAAAGTTCAGAAAGTGAAGAGGAGAAAATAAGGGAACAGAAATGATATAAGGAGGTTAAAGTTGAGGAAAGAAAAGTTCTTCTGGGACATGTCCTATGGTAACCGGTTAGGAACACCCCAATCAGATTACTGATCAACCTGAAAAAGTGAAAGGGAAACTGTTAGTCGTTCAGTTGTGTCCAACTTTTTCAGACCCCACGATCTGTAGCCCATGAGGATCCTCTGTCCATTGGATTCTCCAGGCAAGAATACTGGAGTGGGTTGCCATTCCCTTCTCCAGGGGATCTTCCTAACCCAGAGATTGAACTTGGGTCTCCCACATGGCAGGCTAATTCTTTACCATCTGAGCCACCAGGGGTCATCCTGAATTTGGCACCAATTTATTCTTTAGAAAGAGAGATCACTTTATCTCTTAATATCTTTAGTTTAATAAGTACTGATTTATTCTTCATCTTGACTATTGACTTTGGCTATGTTATCAAAGAAGGACTTTTGCAAAATAACCACTACTTCCCACCCCCTTTTTTTGCCACACAATACAGTATGCAGAATCATAGTTCCCCAACCAGGGATCAAGCCCGAGCCCCCTGCAGTTGAAGCCTGGAGTCTTAACCGCTGGACCACCAAGGAAGTTCCAGCTCCCCTTTTAAATTTATATTATTCTAAAATGTGTTCTAAAGTTTATATTAACTTGGAATAGATCTAAATTTATATACATTTTAAATGTCATCATAGAAAAGTATATCCTCTATAGGAAAGAAATTTCTCATCTCTTTTCTGCCTTCTTTTCACCTCTCTAAAATATCAACAGCAATGGAAAATTCCACTGTTTATTACATGGGACAAAAGCTAGTGTTCGTTGGACAAATATTGAAAGATTTCAGTTTTGAGGCTTAGCATACTTAGTGTTGTATATTTCTTACTAGCTTCAAGAAATTATGTTCAAGAAAGGAGGCATTTATTATGCTTTTGTTATTCTCTCAGAAACTAGGGTGGTAGGAGTAAAAATAAACTTTGAAAATATCTGAAAATGTATAGATCTATTCTGCTGCCATGGGCCTGTTTATTTCAAAGTTTGGTAGTAAATTTATGAGAAAACAATGCCATACATAGTAACTATGTGATACATTAATCTGAAAATATTCATTATGACAAATAATGAGAGGAACAGGATGCTCTATTTGTTTAAGTGATCAAATAACTCATTTGGAGGAATAATGAACTTTCCCTGGGAATTTGACATAGGAAACTCTGGGAGGACATACACAGCTTATCTGAAGCACATCTCTGTATTTCCTTTTATTGGAAAGTTTCAATCTTTTGTAGATGAATCCAAGGTAATTATTAGAAAACAGAGTGTTCTTAGGTTGTACTAAGCTAACAGTATGGTCACCTTGCTGCAGCTGGTGAAGTGGAACACCCAGGACAAGAAAAAGGAAATTAATACTATTTAATATGTGTTGGGATAAAAGAACTCATCTTAGTTTACCACTCTGTATGAAAGGGACCTCCCCCTCCTCTGAATCCCATGCCATTAAGGGAGGTCTGTTAAGATGTCACTCTGTAAACCCCAGACAGTATTGTTCTATTCTGTTCTCTCACCATCTGGGCTGCTGCTACTTACTGTTCAGGGTTGCAGTTAGAGGGCAAGACAGTGACCACTTAAAATCACACAGGTCTTCCCTACAACCACCATCACAGCACCCCTGGCACCACATTGCCCTGAGGCTACCAGGGAACTCTACAACATGCTTCAACTTGCTTTGGCAGCACCACCAGCATCAAAGTTCTCTCTTAAATTAAAAACTTTTGCTCTGTGACGGATATAGTTAAGAGGATGAAAAGACAAGTTACAGATGACATAACATACTTTCAAATCACATAGCCTTCAAAAAAGACTTGTGTCCAATATATATAGAGAACTTGTTAAACTCAACAATAAGAGAATAAACTCTGCAAATTAAAAAGAAATAACTAAAGCATAAGACTTGAATAGACACTTCATCAAAGAGAGGAAGGCAAATACATGCATAAAAAGATACTCAACATCATTAGTCACTTTGTTGTTGATGTTGTTCAGGTGCTAAATTGTGTCTGACTCTTTTCAACCCCATGAACTGCAGCATGCCAGGCTTGCCTGTCCTCCACCATCTTCAACCCGTGTTGCTAAAACCCATGTCCATTGAGTCAGTGATGCGATCCAACCATCTCATCCTCTATTGCCCGCTTCTCCTCCTGCCCTCAATCTTTCCCATCATCAGAGTCTTTTCCAATGAGTTGGGAAATGCCAATTTAAACCACAATGACAAAAAACAAAAAACAAAAAAAAACCACAATGATATATCTCTTCAAACTATTATAATAGAATGACTTTTAAAAAAGACAATGTCAAGTGCTCCACCACTGGAACTATTGCTAATGGGAATACAAAGTGGTACAAGCACTCTGGAAAAGAGTTTGGCAGTTCCTTACAAAGTTTAACATCATACTATTATTGTCCCTCAATCCCACTACCAGGTATTCACCCTAATGAAATGTTTTGGTCACACAAAAACCCATACACAGATATTTATAGCAACTTTCTTCATAATCAGTAAAACTGAGAACAACTCAAATATCCTCCAAAGGGTGAATATTTAAGCAAATTTTGGTACATTCAAACAAACAACTACTGCTCAGCAATAAAAAGGAACAAGCATGAACTTGGATGAATATCAAAGACATTGTCCTGAGTGAAAGAAGCTAGTTTTGAAACGTTGCATACTGTATGTTTCCATTTATTAAAAGATGACTTTCTCAAAAAAGAAAAACTTTATCAATAGAGAAGAGATTAGTGATTACCAGGAAGTGCAGTGGAAAAGAAGGTGAAAGAAGGTGGCTGCAAAGGAATAGCTTGAGAGAGTTTTTAGGGTCATGAAACCATCTATATCTGGACTTGAGTGGTAATAACATTAATCCTTAGTTGTTCTAACATTAATAAAACCATATCCCTAAAAAAAAAAAATCCCTCAAAAATCCAACATTATTTGTTCATTTAAAAAATAAAGTTAAAAGCAAAGAGGAAACCCATAAGCACCACTCACCTTCCTAAAAGATAAAAAGGAATAACCAAGACAATTTGGAAAAAAGAAGAGCTAAGTAGAAAGACTCACTGTACTAGATATCAAGACTTATTATAAAATTATGTTAATTCAACAATATAGTATTGACATAAAATAAATAAACCAATGGAGCAAATCAAAGTCTGGAAGTAAACCTACGTATGTATGGACATGTAATTTATAAAAAAGGTGGCGCTGCAGATTCAAGGAAGAAAGGATTATCACTCAAATCAATAGTGTTGGGACAGTTTGGGTGTCCATGTAAAAGAATATTTCACTAAAGTTATACTGTACAACTAAATATGAAGACAAAACAATAAAGCTTTAGATGATAATATGGGAGAATATTTTAAGAATAAGGAAAGAGCTTTTTAATCAGAAAAGTAGGAATATAGATATTATTCATCACATGACATCAAGAATTTAGAGATAATTTAAGTGTTCAATAACTGCTGAATGCTTAAATCATTAATATAAAGATATTACCATACAAATAATATTTTCAAATAATAATTAATAATATGGGAAAATATAATATTAAGTGATAAAAACATGATTCAAACTATATGCTAGTTACTGGAACTATATTGGAAATAAATACAGAAAATATTATCTCTGGTCTATTGATCAGGTTTCTGACAGGATACAATGGGCACTCTCAGGCCAGGTATTTTGAGGAGAATTTAATAAAGGGACTATTTACAAAGATGTGGTCAAGATTTAAAGAGAACTGTTGTTAGAACCCAGAGAGTGGCTATATGAAGGTTGCCGAACAGGAGTTGAGGCCTTTTATAGAGACACACCCAATCCACATGGATCTAGCAAGCAGTGAACAAGGAGATTAAATACCCCGGTTTCTCTCTCCTCCATCCTTCCAGTCTCTGACTGGTGCCTGCTATTCGCCAAATCTAACAGGAAGCCAGAAGGCAAAGGGGCTGGTTAATGCAGCCCACACAGATGGGGCTCCCAGAGCTCAAAGCAGGGAGAGAAGGGGATTTGCAGAAACAAAGGGAAGGTATCCAGCGCATCTGGGTGACAGGGTACCTGAGATGATGATTTTCTTCCTTAGAGTTTTTTCCTCTACATTTCAAGAAAGAACGTGTATTACTTTGAAAATGTAAAGATGTGGTATCAAGCCCTGGATATGTTTTCTTATTATCTAAACAATGGAGTTAAGTGTTAGAGAGGTAAGCTTTTCAAAGCTGTTAGGAAGGTACAGATAAACCCTTTCATTATAAAATCCTTTATCACAGCATTGGAAACAATTCAATGTCTATCAACAGTCAAATAAAATGAATCCTGTATGGCAAGAAGTAGAATAAAATCCAGATTCCTTACCTCAGCTGACAAAGTCCTGGCTCTGCCCACCTCACTAACATCATCCCCCTCCTTCCTTTTTGCTTTAGTCATTGATCTTCCTGTTCCTTAAGTATGTCGCTTATTCTCCCTTAGAGACTTTGACCTAGATATTCCCTCTTCCTGGAATGAAGATCTCCTGATCTTTCTGTGGCTGGCTGCTTCTTAGATTTCATCTTAAATGATACCTCTTTGGAGATGGCTTCTTACCACCCAATCTAAAGTAACTCTCAAATTTGCTTTTCAGGCGAGACTACTAGAGTGGGTTGCCATTCCCTTCTCCAGGGGATCTTCCCAACCCAGGGATCAAACCCACATCTCCTGCCTTCAGGCAGAGTCTTTACCATCTGAGCCACCAGGACAGCCCACCTTAATTATATATATGCTTATATATTTTAATATTATATATGTGTGTGTGTGTATTATTTGCTCAGTCATGTCTGACTCTTTGCGACCCCATGAACTGTAGCCCTCCAGGCTTCTCTGTCCATGGAATTCTCCAGGCAAAAATACTGGAGTGGGTTTCCATTCCCTTCTCCAGGAATATTATATGTGTATAGTTTTAATTTTATTCATCATACATTTTTCATATATAATACAGTATGTAGCATTCAGCTATATCTTTATCTATTTTTTGCTTATTCATTTATTGTATGATGTTTGTTTATAGTCACATGCCACTAGAATATAACCTCCCTGGATGCAGGAATTTTGTTGGTCTTGAACATTATCATCTCCACCTACAGTGTCCAGCTCATAATAGTTGGTCAACTCCTATGTGTGTAAGGAATGTATGTCCACCTCATATGTCCATACATGCATATATACTCCAGGAATGGAGCAGGGAGGTGGAGAGGAGAGGACCATCAAATCTGTTTTCCATGGTGAGGCCAACTGAAA
The DNA here is from genome assembly GCF_963930625.1 of Muntiacus reevesi. NCBI lineage: Eukaryota > Metazoa > Chordata > Mammalia > Artiodactyla > Cervidae > Muntiacus > Muntiacus reevesi. The sequence goes on from NC_089250.1 coordinate 98,057,695, forward strand.
TAAGGAGACTTTTATGTTTGTTTTGAAATCCACTATTGAAATGGTAAAAATAAATTATTTAACCTTCTACAAAGTTTCAATAGTAATGTCCCACTTGCCAAGATAAAATTGTTTTTACAGAGCTTACTCTTTCTTTTGAACACTAACCACCCAATTATGCCTCAGAAGTTGGTTTATGGTGCTGTGCGGAGTCTGATGTTCCATTTAACATACAGAAATAGATATTCTGTGCATGCCAGGGACAGGGCACTCTGTCTCCCTTTCTCTTGTCTCCCTCCCACAACTCCACTGACTGTTCTCCATGTTGTGGGCACATCCACTCTCCAAGCTCCAACACAGAATCAGGCAGCTTGCTAAAATTTAGGCTAATAACAGAGGTGAACTCCTGATATGAGTTTGGAACAACCCAGGGAGAAGCAGACATTGAGGAGGAAAGTTTAGAGGCAGAGAACAATTTGTGAGAGTTAAAAGACTAATTTAGAATATGTTACTTTGAATCTAATTACATGTCCAATGGTGATTGCTAACCAAGGACGAGAATCTTGATTTAGGTCAGCAGAATGAGAATTTATCTTTAGGAATTCTACTTAAATAATTTTGAAATTATTTCACTACTCTCCCAGCAATCTTGATTCCAGCTTGTGCTTCTTCCAGCCCAGCATTTCTCATGATGTACTCTGCATGTAAGTTAAATAAGCAGGGTGACAATATACAGCCTTGATGTACTCCTTTTCCTATTTGGAACCAGTCTGTTGTTCCATGTCCAGTTCTAACTGTTGCTTCCTGACCTGCATATAGGTTTCTCAAGAGGCAGTTCAGGTGGTCTGGTATTCCCATCTCTTTCAGAATTTTCCACAGTTTATTGTGATCCACACAGTCGAAGGCTTTGGCATAGTCAATAAAGCAGAAATAGATGTTTTTCTGGAGCTCTCTTGCTTTTTCAATGATCCAGTGGATGTTGGATTTCAAGATTGCCAGGAGAAATATCAATAACCTCAGATATGCAGATGACACCACCCCAATGGCAGAAAGTGAAGAGGAACTAAAAAGCCTCTTGATGAAAGTGAAAGAGGAGAGTTAAAAAGTTGGCTTAAAGCTCAAAATTCAGAAAACTAAGATCATGGCAGCTGGTCCCATCACTTCATGGGAAATAGATGGGGAAACAATGGAAACAGTGGCTGACTTTATTTTTGGGGGGCTCCCAAATCACTGCAGAGGGTGATTTCAGCCATGAAATTTAAAAATGCTTACTCCTTGGAGGGAAAGTTATGATCAACCTAGAGAGCATATTAAAAAGTCAAGACCTTACTTTGCCAACAAAGGTCCATCTAGTCAAGGCTATGGTTTTTCCAGTGGTCATGTATAGATATGAGAGTTGGACTGTAAAGAAAGCTGAGTGCCGAAAAATTGATGCTTTTGAACTATGGTATTGGAGAAGACTCTTGAGAGTCCCTTGGACTGCAAGGAGATCCAACCAGTCCATCCTAAAGGAGAACAGTCCTGGGTGTTCCTTGGAAGGACTGATGCTGAAGCTGAAACTCCAATACTTTGGCCACCTCATGCGAAGAGTTGACTCATTGGAAAAGACCCCGATGCTGGGAGGGATTGGGGGCAGGAGGAGAAGGGGACGACAGAGGATGAGATGGCTGGATGGCATCACCGACTCAATGGACATGAGTTTGAGTAAACTCCAGGAGTTGGTGATAGACAGGGAGGCCTGGCGTGCTGCAATTCATGGGGTCGCAAAGAGTCAGACACGATTGAGCGACTGAACTGAACTGAACTGATTTCACTACTCAATTTTTTATGCGTGTGCCTTCTGATATACATTGTTTTAATGCATCTAATATATTGACATTTTGTTTTAGTTTTGACTGATGTAGTCATTAAGATTTATTGATGATGTTCTTAGGAATTTACATTTAAGACACATAGAAGAGTGTTTTATTGGTTTAGGTCCCATTTTCCACAGTAGGGGGGATTGGGTTGTGAAAAAGGAGCTGGCTATAGGGTAGTCCTGGGAAGTGGAAGCTGTCAGGGGTCAATGCAGAGAAAATGGACAGCTAAGAAGTGATGGTGCACCTGGAAGGGCTGTCCAACTCAGAAGGAGTGAAGACTGAAGTCATCAGCCCTGCTGAAGGGATGGGCAAAGATGAAAAAGAGAGACGTAATAATATTGGTGACCAGGAAGTGTTCAGGATAGTATTATTTGTTTTTTTAACTGGGTGGAACCAACAGAAGGTTTTCAGTTTCCTCAGTAAGAATGTGGTTGTCGACACTGCCTGTTACCTACTGAGCAGCCTTTCCACCTGCTAGGGGAAGACTTCCTCTTCCAGTTGGAGAAGGGCAATCCCTTGATCTTAGGAAGGACAGGTTTCTACTTCAGGCCTAAGGATGAATCATGAAACTCTACACTAATTTGGTCATTCATTCATTCCTTTACTTATTGTTAATTGAGCACCTATCAAGAGTCAGGCACAGTTCTAAGAATTAGAACCAAGCATTGTGCCCAGTTGCTCAGTCGTGTCTGACTCTAGCCCACCAGGCTCTTCTGTCCATTGGGTTTTCCAGGCAAGAATACTGGAATGAGCTGCCATTTCCTACTCCGGGGGATCTTGCTGACCCAGGGATCGAACCTGCATCTCTTGTGTCTCTGTCTCCTGCATTGGCAGGCAGATTCTTGACCACTAGCACCACCTGGGAAGCTCAGAACCAACCATTAGCAATGAACAAAATAGAAAAATTTCTGCTCTCAAGTAGCTTATTTTCTAGTGGGAGAAGGCTATAACTAAATGCATAGAGTATGGCAGATGGTGGGCTAGGAGAAAAATTAAGGAAAATGAAAGAGGGAGTGATGGGTTGAGATGAATGATGGTTGTTACTTTATGTAGGATGGTTAGAGAAGGCCTAAGTGAGAAAAGAGTAAGTCGTCCTAGCATCTAGAGGCAGTGAACACTGCAAGGTAAGAGGCCTTGAGGATGAGGCATGCTAGGGTTTGGGTAACACTTCAAGCTTGGGTGACCACATGTTAAGGTTTGCTAAGGATATTCCTGGTTTATGCTTGTTGTCTGCTTAATTGTTAACAGTACCTTCTTTCACTCTGAAAAGTGTCTTGGTTTGGATAATAAATTATAATCACATGCACACACAGACACATATACATGCATGTACTCACATATAGGAACTGAAAAGAGGTTCTTTGAAATGGGATTAGGTTTGGGGGAGAGTTATATTTGTTTGAATTTTATATCAAGTGTATGTTTTATTTCCAAAATTAAAAAAATCAAAACAACTAAAGGAAACATCTGTCAAACAATCAGAAGGATCTTATGCTAGAAGTAAGTCATGGATGCAGATGTCAGATTCTATTGGAAGTGACATCTGAATGAGACAAAAAATTAATATTTGAGGCTAAATGTTGGTTATTTGGCTCTGAAAGTGTGGTCAAACACACAGTAAGGCCCTATATGCCTGGTTCTATGCCTGGCTGTGCCATTTACTTAACGCCACCCCATTCTTTCTAACAGTATGGAAACCCAGGGATTGAAGACTGAATGGAAACATTTTCTGTAATGTTCAACATTCAACACATTTTTTGAATGTCTGCTATGTATGAGGCACTGGGTTGGACTCTGGGCATTAAGTTGACTTGCTCCCTGCTCTTGTAGGACTTAGTCTAGTAGGAGAGACAGACAACAATAAGCAAATGTAGAGAGAATGGCAAATTGTTATAAGTATTGTGAAGCAAGCGAAAAGGCACAGTGTCAGAAAAAAATGAATGAATGAAATAACATACTACATGTTCATTTTGTTGGAGTAAAGACAACAATATAAAAGCCAAGGAAATAAAAGCAAAACTAGACAAATAGGACCTAATTAAACTTAAAAGTTTTTTCAAAGCAAAGGAAGCCATTGATAGAACAAAAATCTACTGAATGGAAGAAAATATTTGCAAATTACATGACTGATAGGAGGTTAATATTCAAAATATATAAACAGCTCATACAACTGAACATCAACAAAATGAACGACTCAATTTAAAAATTAACAGAAGAACCGTATCATCATTTCTCCAAAGAAGACATGCAAATGGCCAACAGGCAAATGAAAAGGTGCTCAACATCACTACTCATCAGAGAAATGCAAATCAAAACTACAATCAGATATCATCTGAGTCAGAATATCATCAAAAAGAACACAATTAACCAATGTTAGCAAGGATGTAGAGAAAAGGGAATCCTTGTACACTGTTGGTAAACCATTATGCACTGGTGTAAATTGGTGCAGCCACTGTGGAAAACAGTTTGGAAGTTTCTCAAAAAACTAAAAACAGACCTACCATATGATACAGCAATACCACTCCTGGGTATATATCCACAAAAGCCAAAAAAATTAGTTCAAAAAGATACACACAGTCCAATGTTTATAGCATGATTATTTACAACAGCCAAGATATGGAAACAACGGAAACATCCATCAACAGATGAATGGATAAAGAAGATTTGGTATATACATACAGTGGAATACCACTCAGTCATAAAAAAGGAATGAAATTTTGCCATTTACAAAAACATAGATGGGTTTGGTATTATGGTAAGTGAACTATGTCAGACAGAGGGAGAGAAATACAATACAATATCACTTGCATGTGAAATCTAAAAAATACAACAAGCTAGTAAATATAACAACAAAGAAACAGATTCACAGATATAGAGAACAAACTAGTGGTTACCAGTGGAAAGAAGAAAGGGGGTAGAGGCAAGATAGGGGCAGAGGATTAAGAGGTACAAGCTGTTATGTATAAAATAACTACAAGGATATATTGTACAACACAGGAAATATAGCCAATATTTTATAATAACTATAAATGGAGTTGTTTTCATTTAGTCACCAAGTCGTGATCAACTCTTTTGTGATCATGGACTGTAGCCCACCAGGTTCCTTGGACCATGGGATTGCCCAAGTAAGAATTACTGGAGTGGGTAGCCATTTTCTTCTCTAGGGAATCTTCCCAAGACAGGGATCAAACCTGTGTCTCCTGCATTACAAGCAGATTCTTTACTGGTGAGCCACCAGGAAAGTCCATAAATGGAGTACAGTCTTTAAAAATTGTAAATTCTGGTGAGTTCTGGCTTTTATTCTGGCTGTAAAAGTGATAAATATTCTAAGCCTCATGTTTTTAGTTGACATTATTTAGTCATAAGATTGTTGTAAGAAAGCAAAACAAAATTAAATAATCAATGTAAGTGAAATGTAAAGTATTATCTATTCTCTCAGCAAACATTTACTGAGTACCATCTTTGGGATGTGCTTCTGTTCTAGGAACTTAATATAGAAAGCTTCAAGATATAGGCTATAATCACAAGTTTCATCTCTAATTTGGCAAGAGAGATAGATATACGTAACTATATTTATATATTTGTGTACTTATGAAGTTTATATTTTTAGGATGCTTTCTAGACAAATGGAAGTAAAAAACTCATATAAAAATTTTATTTTAAAAGATTTCAAAATTTTGCTCACGTGTTGTCATTGTTGTTCAGTCACTAAGTCGTGTCTGACTCTTTGCAACTCCATAGAGTACAGCACACCAGGCTTCCTTGTCCTTCACTATCTTCCAGAGTATGCTCACACTCATGTCCATTGAGTCAGTGATGCCATTCAACCATCTCATCCTCTGTCACCCCTTGTCTTCCTACCTTCAATCTTTCCCAGCATCAAGGTCCTTTCCAATGAGTTGACTTTTCCCATCAGGTAGCCCAAGTATTGGGGTTTCAGCTTCAGCATCAGTCCTTCTAATGAATATTCAGGGTTTATTTCCTTTACGATTGACTGATTTGATCTCCTTGCTTTCTAAGGGATTCTCAAAAGCCTTCTCCAGCATCACGTGTTAGTGGCCCACTATTTGCCATCACTTGTATCTATTATTGCAATCAATAGAACTAAATGTTTACAACATGATGTGCGTGCTAAGTTGCTTCAGTCGTGTCTGATTCTGTGACCCTATGGACTGCAGCACACTAGGTTCTTCTCTCCATGGGATTCTCCAGGCAAGAATACTGAAGTGGGTTACCCTGCCCTCCTCCAGGGGATCTGCCCCACCTAGGGATCAAACCCATGTCTCATGTCTCCTGAATTGGCAGGCAGGCACTCTACCACTAGAGTCAGCTGGGAAGCCCACAATGTGATACTGAGGCTCAATCTTTTTTGTGCCATTTGAACCACCAAACATTAAATCATCATCAGTATACATTTGTATGAGACATTTTGGTTTGTTTTTTATAGACTTGAAAATTAGTAGTTCATATGTAGTATAAATGATCACTCTCTGAAATTTTAGTTTGTCATAACACAATATTTCATGATGACAATGCCAGATAAATGAACTCTCTCTATTAAAAAAGAAAAACATTTTTGTATTGAAATTAGGGACTGTGAAAAGTAAATGATCTGTGGATGAACTGAAAATGATTGTGTCAAAACTGAAGTCTTCCAAAGAAGAGAATGAGTTGGAAAGATTGTTCCTACAGCTAGACTTTCCCAGGAGTTCAACCAGAGCCTTAATCTATTTAAATTTACATTAAAATAGAAAGCTTAAACCATCCCTCTTGAATCTTTAAAGATCCAGTGGTGTTAACTCAGGTTGTTGTTTCGTTCACAGGTTCTATAATTGGTTTGCCTAAAGAGATTGCCAATCCCAAAGAAAGACAATGCCAAAGAATGTTCAAACTGCCACACAATTGCACTCATCTCACACACTAGTAAAGTAATGTGCAAAATTCTCCAAGCCAGGCTTCAGCAATACATGAACGGTGAACTTCCAGATGTTCAAGCTGGTTTTAGAAAAGGCAGAGGAACCAGAGATCAAATTGCCAACATCCACTGGATCATTGAAAAAGCAAGAGAGTTCCAGAAAAACATCTATTTCTGCTTTATTGACTATGCCAAAACCTTCGACTATGTGGATCACAATAAACTGTGGAAAATTCTGAAAGAGATAGGAATACCAGACCACCTGACCTGCCTCTTGAGAAACTGTATGCAGGTCAGGAAGCAACAGTTACAACTGGACATGGAACAACGGACTGGTTCCAAATAGGAAAAGCAGTACATCAAGGCTGTATATTGTCACCCTGCTTATTTAACTTATATGCATCATGAGAAACGCTGGGTTGGAGGAAGCACAAGCTGGAATCAAGATTGCCAGGAGAAATGTCAATAACCTCAGATATGCAGATGACACCACCCTTATGGCAGAAAGTGAAGAAGAACTAAGGAGCCTCTTGATGAAACTGAAAGAGGAGAGTGAAAAAGTTGACTTACAGATCAACATTCAGAAAACTAAGAGCATTGCATCTGGTCTCATCACTTCATGGCAAATAGATGGGGAAACAGTGGAAACAGCGGCTGACTTTATATTTTTGGCCCCAAAATCACTGCTGATGGTGGTTGCAGCCATGAAATTAAAAGAAGCTTACTCCTTGGAAAGAAAGTTATGACCAACCTAGACAGCATATTGGAAAGCAGAGACATTACTTTGTCAACAAAGTTTCGCCTAGTCAAGGCTATGCTTTTTCCAGTAGTCATGTATGGATGTGAGAGTTGGACTATAAAGAAAGCTGAGCACCAAAGAATTGATGCTTTTGAACTTTGGTGTTGGTGAAGACTCTTGAGAGCCCCTTGGACTGCAAGGAGATCCAACCAGTCCATCCTAAAGGAGATCAGTCCTGGGTGTTGATTGGAAGGACTGATGTTGAAGCTGAAACTCTAATACTTTGGCCACCTGATGCTCAGAGTTGACTCATTTGAAAAGACCCTGATGCTGGGAAAGATTGAGGGCAGGAGGAGAAGAGGATGACAGAGGATGAGATGGCTGGATGTCATCACTGACTCAATGAACATCGGTTTGGATGGACTCTGGGAGTTGGTGATGGACAGGGAGGCCTGGCATGCTGCAGTTAATGGGGTCGCAAAGAGTCGGACACAACTGAGTGACTGAACTGAACTGAACTGAAAGAGATTGAATTCTAAGACTGAGCTGATGAGATATTTCATTTGTTAGTTCTACACCTGTAGATACTCAGAAATCACAGATATCCACTTTCTCCCTCAAAAGCCTATTTCTCTTTCAAAACAGTCCCACATTGCAACCTGTGTTTAGTTTGATCTTTACAAAGAATGTTATAGAAGTGCTACCTGAAATCTGTAGCACTTAAAACTTATTATTCTTAGAATAACTAAGGAGATGTTCTAACAAAATTCCTTAAACAACACAAAGAAGTAGGTAGGACTTCTTGAAAATTCATTTTGGCAATTTTATAGCAATTAAAAAACTCTAGATTACTTTGTTTTTTGTATACATAGCCCTACTCTGCTTAATTAGAACCTAGCTGTTCCTCTTTCTAAATTATTACAGTTCCCTGCTTCCTTCCTTTTCCTCTTTTGTCCTCAGCCAGAAACTAAATGATCTGACTTTTAAAATTTTGCTTATTGATAGTTCTTGTTATGAGTAAGATGGAGACAGAAGCCAAAGCCATTTATGGAGAGGAAGTCTATGGATTATTGGTTGATAATGATTTCCTGTTGAGTGGTAACCCCAATAAGAGCAATGACCATGCCCATCATGTTCAACATCACATCTCCATGACCTGGGAAGGGAGCTGGAACCGAGGAGGACTGCTCTGCCACGTGGCTTGCAGTCTCAGGTTTTATGGTGATAGGATGGGTTTCCCGGTTGTCTCTGACCAATCATTCTGACTCAGGGTCCTTCCTGGTGTTGCACACGTTGCTCAGCCAAGATGGATTCCAAAGAGGAGGATTCTGGGAAGTCAGTTGGAAATGTGACGTCTCCTTTTGACCTTTCCCAAACTGTCCCCGTTGGTAGTGGCTTGTTAGTTCTATGTTCCTTACCAGGACCTCCTGTCATAAAATACCTCACATGAATGGTTACTATGGTGTCGGGCAGTGTCATTCAGTGTGTTTCCCCTAACAGCTTGACAAATAAATTCATCTCTGTCTTGGGTTTTGTTAACATGCATGACATAGGCTAACTGTAGAATCATGATAAAATCACAATAATAGGAATCATTGAACTTGATTGGCCAATAACTAGATATAACTCTGGGCAAGAAACAATACTTTGTTTCTCAGGACATGGATTTTTAATTTTAAAATGAGCTTTCCATGACATCACTACCCTGAAAACAATTTTGCTAGTCCTTTTTCAGTAATGAAACATATTTGTTAAAAGGTAACATAAGTGGAATATCAACACACTCTATTCAGCTAAAGGCACACTCTAAAAGCAGAACGAATTTGCTTTGAAACAGGGCTGGAACCTCCCTTAATTGGCCATTCTACCCCCATTGCTTCCCCGTCCAGGATGAGCCTTGAGTCATCTTTTCTGGAACCTGAAATCTCCAGGGAAAATAATTTGAAAGTCAATAACCTTCAATAAGCAATAACCAATGACTTAGTTATTTTTAATATTCTAGTTTGAAAAATTTATGACCAGCATGAAAAGATGTCATAGTGAAGAAGGAACATAGCTCTCAATAAGAGCTGAAATCAAGTTCTAGCCCTGCATTACTGTGTGACTTTGTGGTTCAGTTTCTTACTATCAAACAGATTATGCTGCTTAATAATGGCATGCTGATGAACGACTAGATAACTTGGGATATAATTGTCCTAGTTACCTATTGCTACAGAACAAACTTCCCAAAATTTTGTTTACTTGATGGTATTCAGCATGGCAGACTCAAGGCAGTCAGATTCTTACATGGTGGCTCAAGGCTCTAAGAAGAATGTGCCAGCAAACAAGGCATAAGCTGTGTGGCCTTTTATGACACAGCTTGGGCTTCCCTGGTGGCTCAGAGGTTAAAGCGTCTGCCTCCAATGTGGGAGACCCGGGTTCAATCCCCGGGTTGGTAAGATCCCCTGGAGAAGGAAATGGTAACCCATTCCAGTATTCTTGCCCGGAGAATCCCATGGACGAAGAGCCTGGCAGGCCACAGTCCACGGGGTCGCAAAGAGTCAGACATGACTGAGCGACTTCACTTTCTTTGGAAACCACATAGCATCTCTGTGCCATATTCTATTTCTCGGAGTTGTCACAAGCTTGACAGATTCAAGGGGAGGGGCTGAGACCCCCACATCTCAAAGGGAGGAGTGTCAAAGAGTTTGCAGCCATGTTTTAAACTGCCAGACTTAACTCTTCAGTCTCTGCCTTATTACTGCAGAAGTCAAGGAAGATTGGTAGGAGTGAGCAATGTATTTCTCTCCACAGTCTTAAGGGAAGAGTATTACAATGGATTCCACACTTTCTTGAAAATTCCATATTGGGATTAAAGGTACCAAGCCAAATGACTCCTGGGTTTCTATGCTGGAGTCCTATGCTTCAGGCCAGCCTCAGGACAGTGGATCAGAATGTTCTGGCAGAATTTTTGGCTATTGCTATCATTTACTATAAGCAAGGCTTCTCTAGTTAGGACATACTAAACTGAGACATGCTAGGACTTGGGACCCTTGGCTGCAGTTCTGTGGGGCTTGCACATGGACATACCTTTCCTAGAGGAACAAAAGACAAAGAAGCTACATGAGACTAAAAATGACTGCATGCATGCACAGTGTGGGCAAATTCTGGACCCAAAAGATACAAAGAAACAAACAACCAACAACAAAAAAACCAACCCAAACTGCTACTTTTGAGGAGCCTGGTGCAAAAACAGGGTACTGTACATGCCCCCCACACTCAAGACCACCTAAAGGGTAGGCAAACACCTATGCCACCCCTCTGGCCTGACTCCTGGGCACACCCCAACCCTCACCCCACATAAGGAACAAACTTGGGGAGAGAGCAAGCAAGGGACCCCAGTGTTTGCTGTTGATCCCCACTGCCACAGCAGGGGCCCCAATAAAGTCTTGCCTGAATTTCTTGTCTGGCCTCTAGTCAATTTCTATTGTTTGGGGAAGTCCAAGAGCCCAGTTGGTAACAAAACCACTCCAGCATTATTTGGATTACAAAAACAGGACATGCACATTTGGAGGGCTGCTTCTGGAACTGTGATTCTAAGAATTCCTGGCATGTAGGTTTTGTTATGTAACAAGAACTGTTTGAAATTTTTCCCCCTGCCTCCCCAGAAACAAATAAGTTGAAGATATAGAATGTACGTCATCTGGGGAAACATACTGATGCACTTTTGGACATAGATCTTTTCTTTAAAATGTGTTATAACTTGGAAAGAGAATGTAAACATGTTTAGGAAGCTAAATTTCTTATTTTCCTTTGTACTGATAAATGGACTTGGCTGGACTTTTTCTATACAAAGGAAAGATAGCAGGGACTATATTTTCACTACCAAAAATGATCTTTTTTTTTTTAACCTCTATTAACTCTACATGTTGCCTGGAGAATTCCTCTCCTTATATATGTGGAATCTATAACTTGGAATTTTAAAAGATACGTAAGGGAAAATAAGTTCAGGAATCAAATTATTTTGGTGGAAAACTGCCATGAAACAAGTATGAGAGATATTCTTAGTGTCTTGCATAAGACCACTGTATACCAAGTGGATCTGCAGTCAATAAAGACATAACTGCCAAAATGTCTCCTCTAATCATCACAGCCCTCTCTAAAATTACCAGTACAGGTTAAACCCTTGGTTTAGATGAAGGTAATGGGTCAACTAGAGTTCTTGCTACCCCTCAGAGAGGTAATAATGACTAATTATTGGCAAGTATTGCAGTATTACTATATAGATAACTTGTGTTACTGGAGGGGAAGGAGGGCAGTGTTCCGAAAGCTTGAGGCTCAGGGAAGGTAACTGTGGCCGAAGCCTGGAGTACTGCTGGAGTGGCCACGTAGAAAGAGATGCCAGGAAGGGAGCCCTGAACCCCAGGAGGGGGCACCGGGATACTGAGAGCCAGAGGCACGGAGAGGAAAACTGCAGTGAGGAGCAAGACGGAGGGGTACAGTCATGATAAGTGCTGACTGTGCTGATTTCTGTGAGTCTACTTCTGTAAGTTTCCTGGTTACAAAAATAAGAGAACCTAGTCAACAACTCCGGGTCTTCCCAGGTGTCTCATCAGTAAAAAATCTGCCTGCCAATGCAGATGTGGGTTTGATCCCTGGGTTGGGAAGATCTGCTGGAGAAGGAAATGGAAACCCACTCCAGTATTCTTGCCTGGGAAATCCTGTGGACAGAGGAGCCTGGTGGGCTACAAAAAGGTCTCGCGGGGTGCAAAGAGTTGGACATGACTGAGCAACTGAGCACACAGTTAACAACTTGGTTATGGTTAATTTCTACTCTTCAGTCTTACTTGGTAAAGTGTGGACAAGACTGTAATGATTCAATGAAATGGCACATCTGACAGTTTCTTAGCATAAAGTTTCTTGATAAACGATAGCTGTGTCATTAGAAAGACAAAGATGGCCTATCCAATAGGTTAATTTGAGGAACATTTTTAATAGGAGCTCTTTATAAAGGCCTGGGATGTGGTGAAACCCTAAGCTTAGTACAACTGTACTACTCACCTGAGACCTAAATAAGTAAGAAAAGGGGACATTTACCAGAATCTGGGGCTTCCCAGGTGACACCAGTGGTAAGAACCTGCCTGCCAATGCAGGAGACACAAGAGATGTGGGTTCAATTTCTAAGTTGGGAAGATCTCCTGGAGGAGGGTGTGACAACCTACTCCAGTATTCTTGCCTAGAGAATCCCATGGACAGAGGAGCCTGGTGGGCTATGGTCCATAGGGTTGCAGAGTCAGACATGACTGAAGTGACTTAGCATGCACAGAAGCCGGGGACAGAGAGACTAGCTGGAGAGGGCTTCCCAAGAGCACCTGGAACTTTCAGTAGACAATCCCACAGGGAGGGAGCTGGGGGAATAAATAATCCACTGGAGCCAAAGAACAAGGGAGCTCACTGATGACATCCATGTAGCCAGCCTCCCAGGGGTACAAAGCAGGTGCATGGAGAGTGGACTTGGAGAGTGGGGGGCAGATGGACAAAAGGACTCAGCATAACTGTAATTATAATTACTTTCTCCCTCATTTTTCCAGTATCCAGTATACTTGGCACCATGCCTAAGACCTGGATTCTCAATAACAACCTATTGAATGAATGAACATATTCCTGTCCATGATTGTATCAGTTAGGAACTAAGTCAGGTTGATGTTAAAAGAAACCCAACTACAGTGGCTTAAGAACACAGGAGTTATTTTTTACATGAAAGAAATCTGGAGGCAAATTTCCAAAGAGGCAGTATTTTTCTGAGTACATTTTTACCTCGAATAAAATCTGCTGTTATTAAGGAAGAAAGTCAACATTCATTTGACCAAACAGGATGAACATCAAGGACCAAATTTTGATACCTGAGAAAAGAGAATTATGGAAGAGCCACATAAGCTATCTACCTTTATGTTTCCTGTGTTAGTCGCTCAGTCATGTCCAACACTTCGCAACCCATAGACTGTAGCGAGACAGTCTCCTGTGTCCATGGAATGTCCCAGGCAAGAATACTGGAGTGGGTTGACATTTCCTTCTCCAGAGAATCTTCCCCACCCAGGGATCGAACCCAGGTCTCCTGCATTGCAGGCAGATTCAGACATCTGTTTCCTAGGCCTAGTCTAAACTAGCCAAAAACTTGTGGTCTGCAACAACTACAAGAGAAAGAAACAATGTCTGAGGTATTGTGTTTGTATGTGTGTGTGTAGAGGGGGGGGAATTATCTTCCTTTTTTAATTTTCTAAACCGCCTCCCCCCATCACCGATTCAATGGACACGAATTTGAGCAAGCACTAGGAGACAGAGAGAAGTCTTGTGTACTGCAGTCCATGTGATTGCAAAGGGTCAAACACGACTTAGCCTCTGAACACCAGCAAAACCCCTCCCCACCTCACTTTTTGTGAAGCTCACAAACCAATGAATCAAATCCCAGCTTGTCCCCCAAAAAATCATTCTAAAAATGGTCTTGAAACATTATTAAACCTACAGCTTGACTGAATTTTTGTCTTTAAATTTTAAAAAATAATATTAAAAAAATAAGAAAAGTACAAAGGGCAATACATCAAACTCCCATGTTCTCACCACTCATAAAAGAAAATTAACACTTAAACACTTGTTCCTTTTTTTTTTTTACTTGCTTCTTTTAAAAGTAAAAATTATGAAACAAAATCCCCCTCTAGACCATGGTTGAGTGTGTAAGAAAAGTGGACAAGATGCTAAGGGCAAGTCCTTTGGCCCAGGATCTCTTCCTAGGTCTCTTGGGAAGATAGACTTGCAAGTTTCCCACACACCAGTGTGGAAGCTGGCCACATTAGTGTGAACTGGGATGTTCTCTCCCTGGGGGATACACACAGGAAGAAGGTTTAGCCTTCCAGAGCTCTTCTAATTCCTGTGTGCCACTAACTGGGTTCAGAGTTTCCAGATAGTAGAGGTGGGAAGTGGGGTGTGGGGTGGGGTCAGATCAGATTTCTCTGTAGAAGTCAGTCAGCAGGTCTGGAAGGAATGATCTTTTAGGAGGGTTTGTTAGATCAGACTCAAAGCAGAGCCAGACAGAGGTTATGGGAGAGACCCAGGAATGCTAGAGCAATGTCAAGCTCTAAGTTAAGACCAACTCAGGCTGGCAACACCACTGGGCCAGACCACATTGAGACCAGAGAGTACGGGATGGTTGCCAACTTCAGCTGCAGTGCCAGAGGGAAGGCATGGCCAGGCAGAAGCAAGAGATCACCAACCTGCAAGTTCACTGCACTCTACTGCTATGAGATAACTTACACTACCCTAATCAGATGCTAGTCAGGGAAAATTAGGGTAAATCTGAGGGATGGATCATTTCACTCAGAGTCACACAAAAGATAAGCATCTGAAATCACAGATTGAATGCTACTGTTTAAACAATATGCTGCATTTTTATAGTAATATAGTTATATGATCCATACATTGCAACAATGTACTGAAAAGACTCTTTATTTCCCACCCACTCCATTCCTAATCTCCCAATAGTTTTCTTCTCATAGAACACAATTTTAATTGGTTTCTTGTGTATCTTTGCAGAGTTTCTTTATGCTATTACTAGAGAAGCTAATACATAATTTTAATCTTATTTTTTCATTTTCTTAAAGCAAAGGTAGCATAACTATTTTGACCTTTCTTCCCATTTAAAATGTATCACTGGATTTCTGTATCAGGGTTGTACACAGGTTACTTATTCTTTTATTATTACTTTTTTTGGAAAGTAGTGTGTAAGGATATTTCATAATTTATTCAACTCTTTATTGATGGACATAGATAAAATTTTGCTATTACAAGTAATGCTGCAATGAATAGCCTTATAAATATGCTATTTTGTTTACATTCAGGTATATTTTTTAACAAAAACCTAGGGGGTTGAACTTTTTTTTTTTTTTTTACTGCACTGGATCTTCATTACTGTACATGGGCTTTTCTCTGGTTGTGGTTAGCAGGGGCTACGCTCTTGTGGAGCATGAGCTCTAGGGTGCACAAGCTTCAGTAGTTGGGGCCAGTGGGCTCAGTAGCTGTGACGCATGGGCTTAGTTGCTCCAGAGCATGGGGGATCTTCCTGGAACATGGATTGAACCTGTGTTCCCTGCACTGGTAGGTGGATTCTTAACCACTGGACAACCAGGGAAGTCTTGATTTTAAATGAATGTGTAAAGTAGATGGAGACATTTATGCCAGAGAAGACTAGAACACTACCAAGTAGAATTGTCCGAGGCGCCCAGTGAGAAGTATCTTTTAGGGACTCAGATTAGTTAGTGGAGAAATAAGGAAGCCACATAATCTTGGTAAATTTAAGAATTTTATTAGTAAGTTGGTGACTTTACCTCATATCCATAGATACATGTGAGCACACATTACAAATATAAAATTAGGCTCACAGCCTATACACCCCTGTAACAGTTCCAAGACAGAAATCCACTGAGGACATTCCTGAAAGGATTTACAAAGAATGACAAGCAAACTCTCCTGGAAATCTAAGAGCAGGGGCCGGGTTGGGACAGGTTCCTTGCACAAAGGGCTGGACTTCAGATCTGGATCCCAAGCATCTGCCAAGACCTCCACAGCAGGAGCTGGAGCCCCTGCTGCAGGGGGTGCATTGAATATTTGGCTGGTTGCTCTCCTTCTGACTTTTTGCCCCACTTTCAATTGCTCTGACTACTTGAGAATTTCTGCTTCCTCATAGTTTCAGTCTACTGCTTCTTACAGCTATTTCTCAATCTTCAACTCTACCCTATGACCTTTTAACTGAGCTCTCATTCTTATTGTCTCATGGTTTCTGAGTTTTTAGTACAGGTTTCAAACTTTATCCTGTTCATTTTTCCATCAAGTCCATACAGACAATAGGTTGCTGTCGAGTCTACTGAGTGGTTACTCGGATCTGTTACTCTCCTGAGCCAACCAACAATAGTAGGATGAGGAACCATGTGGTAAAACGAGGCCCTGCTCCCGGTTGCAAGATAGCTGGGTGGGGCTATTTCCCTCACAATGTGAATGGCAAGTGTATTAACAATTCCAATATACAGAATCATGATAACATTTCCCCATGTTGTTTAATAAATTAAAATATTTTGATGATTATAAATAACTGCATAGCTGTCTATCATATGGAAATTCTGTAATTTATGGAATGAATTCCTATTGCAGGACCTTAACATTGTCTTAAGTTATTTTGATAAGACTTTTAAAATAAAATGAAATGAAAACCAGGTTTAAAAATCCCTGAAAGTGAAAGTGAAGT
This sequence comes from Muntiacus reevesi, assembly GCF_963930625.1. Lineage (NCBI taxonomy): Eukaryota > Metazoa > Chordata > Mammalia > Artiodactyla > Cervidae > Muntiacus > Muntiacus reevesi. The sequence goes on from NC_089250.1 coordinate 98,074,458, forward strand.
TGCTCAGTTGCGTTCAACTCTTTGCGACCCCATGGACCGTAGCCTATTAGACTCCTCCATCTATGAGATTTTCCAGGCAAGAATACTGGAGTGGGTTGCCATTTCCTTCTCCAGGAGATCTTCCCAACCCAGTGATTGAACCCGGGTCTCCCACAGTGTAGGCAGATGCTTTACCATCTGAGCCACCAAAAATTCCTAAAACTGACAAAAGCCACTTAAGCCACTTACACAAAACTTAATCTAGTTTATTTCATGAATATAAGTGAAATGTAACTTAGGTTATTTCTTGTCAATGCCTTTGATAATCATAAAACTTAAGTCATCTTCCCCAAGTGGTATAAGATAACCACTTTTCACTAATTTCCTACAGTCTGGAGTCCCCCAATAACTGATCATGGGAAAGGCTAAAGAGCGTCCTTCTTTGTATTTAGAAACCATCCTGTAATTCCATGCCTCTGTACTTCACACAAGTTTTGGGAAGCTCCCTGGTCTCATTTCTCATTCAAAAAGTTATTCATATCAAGTAAAGGTCTTTGAGTTTTCTTTTGACAATACAAACAACACTTCCAATAAAAGTCAAGGAAAGAGATCCTTTAAGGGTTAGAAACAGGGCTGGCTTCATGGATATGACCCAGGCCGTTGTGTTCAAATGGGCCCCGTGCTTGGTTTAATGTTCTGCCATAGCTGTCTTGAAATTAGTAGTAATTTTTGAACGAGAGGCCTTGCATTTTTATTTTGTGCTGGGCTCCTTGAATTATACAGCAGGTCCCAGTTAGAGAATATATGCAACAAGGAGGAAGGGATGAAATAGTGATAAGAATTGAAGAGAGGTCAAGCAGTTGATCAGAACCTGATCAGTATTTCCCCCTTATGCATGTGTAGAAAGATATGATATTAAGGTATATTATCAGATGCATTTTTTCCCCTGTCCACTTTTGCCTCTTTCCACTCTCCTCACCTCCACTGGAGTAGCTTCTGGGAAGAGATGACACAAGAGGACAGAAGAATAAGCAGGCAATTCTACTGTTGAGTATTAAAATAGGTCTTTGGAAAGACAGCAAAAATAGCTGTCTTGAGATAAAAGGTGTTCTGAGTTGCAAGAGCCTGGAGTCTGGATGCTTTAGAACAGAATAATGACTCTTAAAGAAAAAAATTATCAATTCAAGACAGTTTTCCCACCCTCTCAACTATGATAATCCATAAAGAGAGAAGAATCAGAGCACACTTAGACACTTTCATTTCCTGCAGAGGCTCTTGTACCTTGGTCTCCACTGCTGGGGCATGTCCTCAAAAAATTTGGGGCTCCAAAGAAGACCCATGCCTCACTCACTTCCTGTGTGAAACATAGAGAGGCATCAATCTTTACAGGTCTCCCCTCAGCAGCATGGTGAGGAAGCAGTGGATATGGTGGAGGAGTGTCTGCCCAGGGGAGCCGGAGACACCCTCGATGGTCCCCCAAACCCAGGAAGGCTGGGGAAACAGCAGCATGCTTTCCTGCTTTCCTGAGAGGCCAAGTGATGGGGACAGGCCGCTAGCAGAGAGCTGGACCTGAGACTTTGTGGTTGGGAGTAAACAGGACACACACGTACCCATGACCTGAGGCCAGATGGGAAAGAGGTTATTTCAAAGGATGCCATTGAGGGAAGATAGGATCAGGGATCAAAGTCCCTCTGTGATACCTTGTAATTACCTAAATACCCTGAACAGGGTCAAAGTGCATCAGATATCAGGGCAATAGAACATAAAAATAGTAAGTAAGTCAGTTGTAGAAAAATGAAATGCATTTTAAAACTCTGCACTTGTGGTCTGAGATTCTTACTTGCTACACATATTTTTCATAGGTGCAAATATTTGAGATTAGATAGTCCCTTAGAGCTAATCAAACACCTGAAAAAAATGTGATTTAAGAATGAAAACTCTTCTGTTTGTTTGTTTTCACATTTCACTAATAGTTGAACTGGTGTCTGCCTCCTGAGATACATTCCTTTGTAGAGAAGTTATTTTTCAGACTCGGCATATCTTTAGAAGTGGAACCCTCTCTTTAAATGAAATATGAAGAACCTTGATAAACAAACAATTAGGTGGGAGCCCTCCCTCATTATCTTCCTTTCACCCAGAGACGGTCCTGGAGACACCGCCCCCCCCCCCCCAATTATAATCCTAGTGACTTGTGCACACCCCTTGTTCAGACTGTTCTACTTTTGATGGCCTCATAAATAAGAAACAAAATGGTGACATTGGTCGCACTTAGCCAGCTGGTCCTTAGCCTACCTGTCTGTAAAGTGAGCAGAATGAACTAGCTCATAGGTGTGACTATCATTAGAATCTCCAAAAGTGGCTTTAAGGATATCTAAGCCTGCTTCCCCTCCCCCTCCTCAGATTTGTCTGGAGTGGGGCCCAGGAATCTGTATGTTTAAAACTACCCCTTCCCCGACCTCATCCTAATATGCAGTCAACACAAGAACATGGAGGAAGATGATCTTTGAGGATTGCTCTTGACAATAAAATTCCATGTACAGGTATTTGGGGAGAAGAGATATCTTCTCACTTCTTAACCAGATCTTTAAGCAACTGGAATAATCTGCTGGTTTACCTTAATTTGATGAACCAATTGGTAAAAACTCCAGAGGATGAGAGAGTGTTTTGAGGGCTCAGAGGCAGTAGATATAATACATTTTCAGTTTCACTGCTGTTAAATCAGACAGTAAAGCAGAACAAATTCTATTCTAAGAAAGTAAGAATTTCTTTCCAGCAAAAAAGAGTCCTTGAAATAATTATTTGTCCTTGGCTCTTTGGAAAACAATGGTTTTCCAATGCCAGATGGGTATAGAAGAAGAATGATTTTTATTCACATGAATGTCAATATTGCCTTCAGGAGGTAGGAATGTTAAAAACAATGTTTGAAAATTTTGGAGCCTAGGTACCATATAATTAAATTAAATCTCAGCTACAATCTTGGCTTCTTTGAGAAAAGTATTATTCTATTTTTGTTAAATATTTAAAAATTAACCCATAAGGAAATGAAAATCATCATTTTAATCTTGCCTCATATTTGTTTAATAATATCAAATGATTAATTTCCTAATTAAGGAAATGGAATTGATTTTGGAAAGTTATCATGTAGTATTCATGGTTGAAGTGTTCAATATTTCATTATGACATTTAGCCCAGTTTAATAAAAATTCTGCAGTTTTCTAGAAGGGCATTCCTCAGATGTGTCCTATGGCTACTGTTAAGAGGTTAATAGAGGTCACGCACACAAAATACTTCTATATTAAAGAAGTTTGGGAAACCCCACATACATATATATAAGTTTGGGTTTGCATTTCCACATCCTAATTAAAGTTCTTAGAAATTTCCTTTATACTAGGTGCTTTTACCGCAAGACTATTTATAGACAGAATAAAAGGCAAAGACAGATTTTTTTAAAGCTATTATTCTCAGTCCCACCTTTGTTTATGCAGGGACTGATAATAAAGGGAAACCCATCCTAATTTTTGGTTCTCCAAGTGGAGATGTTGACAGATTATACAGTCATTCTCAGCTGAGACTCCTAAGCAGATCAAGGTTTGAGTAGAATGAGGTCCCTCTCAGAATCCTGAAGAGCAGAGATGAAAAGATACAATTTGGGGTCAAGTTATTGATTTTTATTCCTTCATCAGGATGAAGTCTGACATATAATGTAGCAGCTACCCTGTCCAAAATGGTGGTCACTAGCAACATGGACCTATTTCAATTTAAATGTAATTAATTAAAATTTAATAAAATTTAAAATTCAGCTCCATGGATGAATGCATTTAAAATTTAAATTTAAAATTGTCAATAGTCACAGATGAACATTTCCATCATTGAAAAATGTTACACTGGAAACATAGGTCTAGAATACTGGTCCCAGTCACTGAACCCTAACTCGAATTCTGTACTCTCCTGTTTGCTTGGGGTCTTCCCCGTCCATCTACACTGAGCTCCTTTGTCTTGACAATTGGTTTTTATTTTGTATTTCACAATATTTTCTCTCTAGATACTATTTTAGTACTTACTTTAGTGTTTCAAGTTTTTATTTTCATGATTCTGAGAAGTGAACCGTCTCAACTGGTGGTTCTTCCTCTTCACTAGGGTCCCTAAGGTGACCGCAGTCAGCCAGGAGCCTCACATGAACATGGAATGTCCAAGATGATTTCACCTACACATTGGGCACCTCAGCAAAGAGTGACTGGGAGCTGCTGGGGTCTCTCTTCCTCTCCTACAATTATGGTTCAATTCTTGTTTTACTCTACAAAAACAAGTGAAAGGAGAAGCTGCCAGAACTCTTAGGTGCAGGGCCTAGAACTTGCCCACCATTGCTTCTGTCACATTTTATAGGTCACAGCAAGTCACAAGGCCAACTGGAGTCAAGGGGAGGGGATACAGTCGTCAATGCTTGATGGGAGATAATCAATAACACTGTCCAACCCCCTTTTTGATCATCACATAAGACAGTTCTTGAAGATAAAAATATAACAAAACTGTATAGTGAATAACAAACTTTTACTTTACAGTTTGTAGAAATATATATTCATAAATAATATTTCCACAGCATTTAGGAACCAGAGGTGAAGTCATTATAACTGCTGTGTTAAGGGTCCTAAGTGCAACAACTAAGACTGGATGCAGCCAAATAAACAAACAAATAAATATTAAAAAAAAAAAAAAAACAGCCAAAACTATTGTGGTAAGAAAGGTTACAGGTGAGGAGGAGTGTGAAATGATTTTCCTTCAAACCCATTCCTTCCCTTAGAGAGTCACAGTGCTCATGAATGTACTAAAAAATCTGAGCTGTCCTGCAGAAAAGAAGCTGGTTTGCAAAGAGAATTTGGACTTATCTCCCTTCATATTTACCCATCATGGGATGATTTCCCCACTTTCCTTTGAGAGACTTAACAGAAATTCTCAGTTGGGCAGTTCATAAGTAAAAGAAATATGTGATGCTAGAACACATTCATAAGTTAAAAATGCAATTGAAATCCAAGACTTCATATTATACAAACAATATTTTCCACAGTTAGAATTAGTAACATCCAGAATGTGTATATGGAGATAGGTAAGGGTCCAGAATACTGTAAACTTGTGACAATATACACTTAAACAATATTAGACGGCATTTTAATAATACTTATCAAAATTTAGAAGGCATACTATTGAAGACAGCATTTTCACTTATAGGAATTTACCCTCACTCCAATAAATCCTTAGTCAAATCACTCCCTTAACATGCTCCATGTATTTAACAACCTTTTTGTCTCTTGAAGAAAAAGAAAAATATGAAACTGTGAGATAACAATTGTTCACAAATAGGATGTATTGGGAAGAACATGCTTCTTTCTTAGCAAAAAAAAACTTCACGTTATTGCCACAAATTGGCTGGGTAAAGACTGCAGAGTTTGTGGAAAATCTTTGTTCAGTAAACAGATTCAGAATGCTGAACTATTACTTTAACAATTAGGATGAGGGAGTTGGGATACCCCCAATGATTTCTACCTCAGAGAAGGTAATTAAAAGAATCAAAACTTACTTGCCCTTTGAAGATGTCATTCACTTGGAGACAAAACCCTCCATGATCATCTTGGTAAAACACAGTGAGTCCAGACAACTCAGATATTTGAAAGACTTCTGCTCAATGGCAGCGGACTGAAGTCAATGTGGGAATATATGAATATCGACTAAATTTGCTTTGAGTAGAAATTGAAGGTGCTATATAGTAACTGTTTTTAACTGACTTCTGGGTCTCTTGGATCCCTTGAAATTTATGTCTCATTACTTATTATAACCAAAATTAGCATGCTTAAAAGGTGATCTTGATTTTCAAGCACCTCATTCAATTTGACAGTGATAGACTATTTTCTTGGGCTCCAAAATCACTGCAGATGGTGACTGCAGCCATGAAATTAAAAGATGCTTGCTCCTTGGAAGAAAAAGCTATGACCAACCTAGAGAGCATATTAAAAAGCAGAGATATTACCTTACCGACAAAGGTCCATATAGTCAAAGCTATGACTTTTCCAGTAGTCATGTATGGATGTGAGAGTTGGACCATAAGAAAGTTGAGCACCAAAGAATTGATGCTTTTGAACTGTGGTGTTGGAAAAGACTCTTGAGAGTCCCTTGAACAGCAAGGTGTTGGAAAAGACTCTTGAGAATCCCTTAACAGCAAGCTTTTGAACTGTGGTGTTGGAAAAGACTCTTGACAGTCCCTTGAACAGCAAGTCAATCCTAAAGGAAGTCAACCCTGAATATTCATTGGAAGGACTGATGCTGAAGCTGAAGCTCTAGTACTTTGGCCACCTGATGTGAAGAACTGACTCACTGGAAAAGATCTTGATGCTGGAAAGATTGAAGGCAAGAGAAGAAGGGGATGACGGAGGGTGAGATGGTTGGAAGGCATCGCTGACTCGATGGACATGAGTATGAGCGAGCTCTGGGAGTTGGTGATGGACAGGGAAGCCTGATGTGCTGCAGTCTGCAAAGAGTTAGATACAATTCAATGACTGAACTGACTGAACTGAATTCAATTTGACAGATACATAAGTATGCAGATATCCATACAGCACTGATCATTGCAAAATGTTAGTCACTCAGTCTTGTCCAACTCTTTACAACCCCATAGACTGTAGCCTGCCAGGCTCCTCCATCCATGTAGTTCTCCAGGCAAGAACACTGGAGTGGATTACCATTCCCTTCTCCAGGGGATCTTCCCAACTCAGGGATCAAATCCAGGTCTCCTGCAAGGCAGGTACACTCTTTAACACTGAGTCACCAGGGAAGCCTGGTTTGCAATTTAAAAAAAAAAAAAAAAAAAGGAAGTAATTCTAATAGAGATTGGTTACCTGGATGATCCATACAAAGAAATGTGGATATATATATAGCCATTAAAATGAAAATATAGGGGCTTCTCTGATGGCTCAGTCATAAAGAATCTGCCTGTCAATTCAGGAGCCATGGGTTTGATAACGGGCCCAGGAAGATCTCACACGCCACAGGACAGCTAAGCCTGCGGGCAGCAACTATTGAACCAGAGCTGGTGAGCTTCAATTACTGAGCCCACGCGCTGCAAATACTGGAGCCCATGTGCCCAGAGCCTGTGATTCACAACAGAGAAACCACTGCAATGAGAAGCTCTTGCACTGCAAATAGAGAGGAGCAACTAGAGTCACACAACTACAGTCTTTGCACAACAGCAAAGACCAAAAAAAAAAAAAAAAAAAAGCCATAAATAAATAATGAAAATATAGAATTATATATATATATTTATGTGGAAATATGTGTAAGCTATGTTAAGTGAAAAAGAAAAGGGACAGAGAAATTTGCAAAATATACATTCATCCAAGCAAAAAAATAAAATACATGTGTGCTTTTGAATATAGAGAGAAAATTTCTGGTAAGGACTATGTAAGAACCTAACAGTGGTCATCTAAAGGTAAGGGCTTCCCAGATGGTGCAGTGGTAAAAGACTGCCTGCCAATGCAGGAGACACAAGAGACTCGGGTTGATCCCTGAGTCATGAAGATCCCCTGGAGAAGGAAATGCCAACCCATTCTAGTATTCTTGCCTGGAAACTCCTATAGACAGAGAAGCCTAACAGGCTACAGTCCATGGGGTTGCAAAGAGTCAGACACGACTGAGTGACTGAGCACACATCTATAGGAAGGGCATGGGATGTTAATAGGGGAATTAACTATGCTTTCCTTATTATTAGATCTTAAAAAATAATACAAGCAAGCCTACTTTTATAATTTTTAAAAAATAATTAAATGGCAAATAAACAAATTAATTATCAAGGAAAAGAAAAAAAATTAGCATGTTCTCAAACAATTCCATATGAATGTAGTTAAATGATCTTTTTAATCTGAAGCACATGGCAGTCAATAGTTTTATGATACAAGAAAGAATACAGGATACAGGATTTGGAGCCAGACGGACCTATGATTGGATCCCAACTGTTGGACTCAATTGAGCAACTAAACAACAACACCCAGCACTTAGAGTGGAGCTTTGGACAGGTCATTTACACTTTCAGAAACTCAGTTTTCACATCTGTCAAACGAATATAACTATGCCTTCCTTACAAGGATATATATAAGGAAATTTGTCATAGGAACTGGCTTATACAGTTATGGAAGCAGCATGATCTGCTGTCTGTAAACTGGAGAACCAGGTAAGTTAGAGGTATAATTCAGTCCAAGTCAGAAAGCCTGAGAACCAGGGGAGCCCATGGGGTCAGCTCTAATCCAAAGCCAGATGCCTGAAAACTGGAGGGCCACTAGTGTAAGTCCCAGAGCCCAAAGGCCAGGCAACCAGGAGCTCTGATGTCTGAAAGCAAGATATATGGATGTCCAAGCTCAAGAGAGAAAGAGGGAATTCATTTATCCTCCTCCCTTTTGTCCTATTCATGCTCTCAATGGATCAGGTGATGCCCACCCACAGTGGTGAGGGCCAATCTTCTTAACTCAATCTATGGAATCAAATGCTAATCTCTTCCAGAAACACCCTCACAGACACACTCCAGAATAATGTTTTACTGGCTACCTAGGCATCTCTCAGCCCAGACAGGTTCATACATAAAATTAACCATTATATGAGTTTTCTGATTTCACTCTGAAAATATTCCTACCCACCCATGACTGCATTTCTATATTTTTTTTTCCCAAAAATACATGTTGGCTCATGTTTAGAAAAAGAAAAATCATCTATTAGTGGTTTAAAAAAAAATGCAATATGTGCCTATGTTTGACTAAAGGCCTCTGACAAACTTCCAAGCCAACTTTCCATGGGAAGCCAACCAGCTCTATTTGTTTAGCAGGTGATAAATTGTATCCTTGTCAATCATGTCTCTATGATATCTTCATGAGTAACAAGAGAACTTTGTTATAAAAATCTTAAAGGAAATATATTTCTCAGTCTTCTCAGTTTATTCTATAAGCAAATTCTTTTTTTTAATATTTAATATTTCTTTGGCTGCCCCAGGTCTTAGTTGTCACACATGGGATCTTTAGTGGCAGCATGTGAACCCTTAGTTGTGGCATGTGGGATCTAGTTCCCTGACCAGGGATCAAACCTGGGCCCCTTGCCTTGGGAGCAAGGAGTCTTAGTCACTGGACCACCAGGGAAGTCCCTATAAGCAAATTTTATAAAATGTAAAACAGCCCATAATCCTTTTAGCCTGTATTGCTAGTAAATATCACTACATCCAATAAATTTAGCAATGATTCCTTAATATCACCCAATGCACAGCCTATGTTCAACTGTCCCTGGTTTCTTAAAATACCCCCAGGTGTGGATGTGTCTGATGGTGAAAGTAAAGTCCAATGTTGTAAAGAACAATACTGCATAAGAACCTGGAATGTTAGGTCCATGAATCAAGGTAAATTAGATGTGGTCAATCAAGAGTTGGCAAAGTGAATAACAACATTTTAGGAATCAGTGAACTAAAATGGATGGGAATGGATGAATTTAATTTAGATGAGCATTATATCTACTACTATGGGCAAGAATCCCTTAGAAGAAATGGAGTAGCCCTCATAGTCAACAGGAGTCTAAAATACAGTACTTCAGTGCAATCTCAAAAATGACAGAATGATCTCTGTTCATCTCCAAGGCAAACCATTCAACATCACAGTAATTCAAGTCTGTGCCCCAACTGCTAATGCCAAAGAAGCAGAAGTTGAATGATTCTATAAAGACCTACAAAAACTTCCAGAACTAACACCAAAAAAAATATGTCCTTTTCATCACAGGGGACTGGGATGCAAAAGTAGGACGTCAAGAGATACCTGGAGTGAAAGGTAAATTTGACCTTGGAGTACAAAATGAAGCAGGGCAAAGGCTAACAGAGTTTTGCCAAGAGAACACACTGGTCACAGCAAACACCGTCTTCCAAGAACACAAGAGATGTCTACACATGGACATCACCAGATGGTCAATACCAAAATCAGATTGATTATATTCTTTGCAGCAGAAGATGGAGAAGCTTTATACAGTCAACAAAAACAAGACCTGGAGCCCAGCTCATGAGCTCTTTAGTGCAAAATTTGGACTCAAATTGAAGAAAGTAGGGAAAATCACTAGGCTATTCAGATACGGGCCTAAATAAAATCCTTATTATCATACAGTGGAGGTGACGAATTGATTCAATGGATTAGATCTGGTAGACAGAGTGCCTGAAGACCTATGGACAGAGGTTCATAACATTGTACAGGAGGTGGTGACAAAAACCATCCCCAAGGAAAAGAAATGCAAAAAGGCAAAGTGGTTGTCTGAGGAGGCCTGACAAATAGTTGAGAAAAGAGGAAAAGTAAAAGGCAAAAGAGAAAGGGAAAGATATACCCAACTGAACACAGAGTTACAGAGAATGGAAAGGAGAGATAAGAAAGCCTTCTAAAGTAAACACTGCAAAGAAATAGAGAAAAACAATAGAATGGGAAAGACTAGCGATCTCGTCAAGAAAATTAGAGATACCAAAGGGACATTTCATGCAAAGATGGGCACAATAAATGACAGAAATGGCAAGGACCTAACAGAAGCAGAAGGGATTAAGAAGAGGTGGCAAGAATACACAGAAGAACTGTACAAAAAAGATCTTCATGACCCAGATAACCACGATGGTGTAGGCTCTCACCCAGCCAAACATTCTGGAGTGTGAAGTCAAGTGGGCCTTAGGAAGTATTACTACAAGCATAGCTAGTGGAGGTGATGGAATTCCAGCTGAACTATTTCAAATTCTAAGAGATGATGCTGTTAAAGTGCTGCACTCAACAAGCCAGCAAATCTGGAAAATTCAGCTGTAGCCACAGGACTGGAAGAGGTCAGTTTTCATTCCAATCCCAAAGAAAGACAATGCCAAAGAATGTTTAGATTACCGAACAACTGCGCTCATTTCACATGCTAGCAAGATTATGCTCAAAATTCTTCAAGCTAGGTTTCAGCAGTATGTGAATCAAGAACCTACAGCTGTACAAGCTAGGTTTAGAAAAGGCAGAGGAACCAGAGATCAAATTGCCAACATCCTCTGGATCATAGAAAAAGCAAGGAAATTTTTAAAAATCTACTTCTGCTTCATTGACTACGTTAAAGCTTTTGACTGTGTGGATCACAACAAACTGTGGAAAATTCTTGAAGAGATAGGAATACTTGACCACCTTACCCGCCCCCTAGAAACCTGTATGTAGAACAAGAAGCAACAGTTAGTACTGGACAGGCTGGTTCAAAACTGGGAAAGGAGTACATCAAGGCTATATTTTGTCACCCTGCTTATTTAACCGATATGCAGAGTATATCATGAGAAATGCTGGCCTGGATGAGTCACAAGCTGGAATCAAGATAGTTGGGAGAAATATCAACAATCTCAGATATGCAGATGACACGACTTTAATGGAAAAAAAGTGAAGAGGAATTTAAGAGCCTCTTGATGAAGGTGAAAGAGGAAGAGTGAAAAAGTTGGCTTAAAACTCAACATTCAAAAAACTAAGATCATGGTATCTGGTCCCATCATTTCATGTCAAATAGATGGGGAAAAAGTGGAAAGAGGGACAGATTTTATTTTCTTGGGCTCCAAAATCTTTGCAGATAATGGCAGAGATAGTCTTTTAAGACATTTAAGTCTTTTAAGGCTTATCCTTGTAAGAAAAGCTATGACAGAACTATACAGGGTATTAAAAAGCTGAGACATCACTTTACTGATAAAGGTTCATATAGTCAAAGCTATGATTTTTCCAGGAGTCATGTATGGATGTGAGAGTTGGACCATAAAGAAGGCTGAGTGCTGAAAAATTGATGCTTTCAAATTGTGGTGCTGGAGAAAACTCTTGAGAGTCCCTTGGACTGCAAGAAGATCAAACTAGTCAATCTTAAAGGAAATCAGTCCTGAATATTCATTGGAAGGAATGATGCTGAAGGTGATGCTCCAGTACTTTGGCCACCTCATGCGAAGAGCCTGTTTATCGGAAAAGACCCTGATGGTGGGGAAGATTGAGGGCAAGAGGAAAAGGGGGTGACAGAGGATAAGATGGTTGGATGGCATCACTGACACAATGGACATGACTTTGAGCAAACTCTGGGAGATAGTGAAGGACAGGGAAGCCTTGTTTGCTGAAGCCCATGGGGTTGCAAAGAGATGGGCACGGCTTGGTGACTGAACAACAACAACGGCCTATGTTCAAATATCCTTGGTGTCTTAAAATACATTTTCCTATCACATTACAAGCAAGTTCTGCATAATATATTTGGCTATAAGTCTCTTAAATATATAAAGCAAAACTTACAGACTTAAAAGTAGGAATATCCAAGTCTACAAAGATAATGGGAGAATTTATATACTTTTTTGCTAGGTGACAAAACAAGCAGTCAAAAATTCATCTTTGATAATGTTGGTAGGAATGTAAATTGCTATAGCCATTCTGGAAAACAATTCTTCAAAGAATTAATAACTCTTTGATCCAGAAATTCCATTCTTGTATATATTCAAAGGAAAGGAAATCACAAGTGATATCTGTACTACCATCTTTTATTGCAGCATTCCTCACACTAAGCCAAAATATGAAAGCAACCTAAGCATCCATCAATGAATGTTTGAATAAAGAAGATGTATATATACAATGGAATCTTATTCATCATGAGAACGAAGGAAATACTATAATTTGTGACAACCTGGATGAGTCTAGAGGGCATTCTGCTAAGCAAAATATGCCAGACAGAGAAAGACAAATAATATATGGAATCACTTTATATGTGGTTAAAAAAATCAAACTTATAAGAGATAGAGGGTAGAATAGTGTTTGCCAGGAGCTGGGGACGGGAGAAATGAGGATATCTTGATCCAATGGTATATATATATCCATTTATAAGATGAATAAAATCTGAGGATCTAAACATACAGCCTAGTGACTATAGTTAACAATGCTGTATTATATACTTGAAATCTGCTAAGATTGTAGATTGTAGGCATTGTAGATTGTAAGCTAAGGTTGTAGATTGTAGACATTCTCACCAAAAAAAAAAAAAAAAAAATTAAGGTGAAAATATCATTAAAGGTAAAGAAGAATTGATCTAACGGACATATGCAGAACATTCTACCTGACAGTGAGAGAATTCACATTCTTCCAGGTGTACGTGGAACAAACCTTAATTAATCCCATGCTGGATCATAAAGCAATCCTCTACAAATGTGACAAGACTAAAATTGATCATGGCAGGATTAAACCAGAAATCAATGATAGGAAGAAAATTAGAAATTAACACCAATTTCTGGAGATTAATCACATACTCGTATATAATTTAAGAGTCAAAGATGTCACAATAGAAGTATCTGAAACATAATAACAAGGAAGAATACTTTAACAAACTTGGGAAGGGCATTTCTTGAACTGGGAAGAAAAAGCATTAATTTATAATGGAAGCATTGTAAAACTGAGCTACATTAAAATTACACATTAAATAAGTAGCTTCTTATGGGAAGAGGGTAAAGTTAGTGAATTAGAAGGAATACAAAGAAAACTACTTAAGGGGTGGGGTTGGTAATGTTCTATTCCTTGATTTGGTTAGTATTTATATGAGCATATTCACCTGTATTAATTCATCAAGCCATAAATTTATGACAGTTTTCTGTATGTATATGAATATTTGCCAAAAATTATTGTAAAATATAAAGTTCTTAAGCATAAAAATAACCCTCCAAAAAGCAATTCCTTTAAAGATTAAAAAAAAACATAAAACTAAAACTAGATAAAAGTCTAAAGGCAACTTAGAGACTTACTCTGTATTAAAAGATTTGGATACAATAATGTTATGTCAAAGATATTTGACATTTAAATATAAGATATTCTCCATTTAAAATTTTATGTGGAGAAGCCATGACCTAAAATGAACATGGATAAGTTTTTTCACTTAATTTTTTTATTGTGGAAAAATGCACATAGAAGTATATGTAAGGAGATCACATCAAAACCTATGAAACATTGCAACAAAAGCTATAATAAAAACTGAAAGTATTAGCCTTTAAATGTTTGCATCATTAAGGAAAAAGTAACAAAAAAGGGTGCATTTTTAGTATATCTCTGAAGAACATTGAAAAAAATCAATAAAATATGCTGAAAGAACTAGAAATATGGAATTTAAAGATAGGAGACAAGAAAGTTAATAAATGTAAAACAAAAAAAGAAAGATAATAATGCTCTCAAAATACAGAAGAGTAACAAAATTAGACTCTTCTTGAGTCTGATTGAGAAAAAATAGAGTAGTCCCCAAGGGTCTTTCAGCCAATCACCCTGGGATGTGCCCCCCCCCACCCCCCACCAGGTGGCAGAATCATTCCTTGGTCCTCCAGGCTGCAAAACCACCCATGTCAGGAAGTGGACCTGCCTACCAGTGGGCCAGAACCAGCCAAGGACACCCCAGGCTATACAGAAAACTGCCAGGGCCCAGTCCTGCCCACTAGCAGGTCAGCAGCTGGTCCCACCACAACAGAAGGACCTATGCCATAAATAGGAGTCACCCCCAGAGCATACAGCTCTGGTTACCAGCATATTGCTGAGCTTCATAGGAAGTCTCCCACAGGAATAACCAACTCACTTAATACATAGAAATAAACACAGAGAATTGGGGGAAATGAGGGGATAGAGAAATACACTCTAAACGAGGGAACAAGACAAAACCTCAGAAAAAGAACTAAACAAAGTGGAGATAAAGCAATCAACCTGATAAATGGTTTAAGGTAATGACTGTAAAAATTGCTCAACAAACTAAGGAGAAGAGTGGATGAACACAGTGAGAATTTAACAGGGTCAGAAAATACAAAGAAGAACCAAATGAAGTGGAAGAATACAGTAAGTGAAATTTTAAAAATACACTGGAAGAAATGGAGGGTAGATTAGAGGAACAGATCAGTAAACTGGGAGATAGAGTGGTAAAAATCACTCAAGCTGAACAGAAAAAAGAAAAAAAAAAAAAAACTAAAATGAATTTAAGATAGCTCTGGGACAACATCAGGCATACTAACCTTCACATTATAGAGGTCCTAGAAGGAGAGGAGAGAAAGAAAGGGGAAGAGAACTTATTTGAAGAAATAATAGCTGAAAACTTCCCTAACCTGAAAAAGGAAATGGATATCCAGGTCTAGGAAGTGAAGAGTCTCAAACAGATGAATTTAAAGAGATCCACACCAAAACACAATGAAATTAAAATGGCAAAAATTAAAGATAAAGGGCATATCTTAAAAGCAGCAAGAGGAAAGCAACTAGTTAAGTAGAAGGAAACTTCCTTAAGATTACCAGCTGACTTTTCAGCAGGCCAAATAAACAATCTAAACTTACACCTAAAGGAACTAGAAAAAGAAGAACAAACAAAACTCAAAGTTAGTAGAAGAAAGGACATAATAAAGATCAGAGCAGAAATAAATGAAATAGCTACTAAATAAGCAACAGAAGAGGTCAATGAAACTAACAGCTGGTTCTCTGAAAAGATAAAATTGATAAACCTTTAGTCAGGCTCATCAAGAAAAACAGAGAGAGGACCCAACTAGATAAAACCAGAAATGACAGGAAAGAAGTTACAACTGACATCACAGAAATACAAAGACTAAAGCAGTTTACTACAAATAATTATATACCAATAAAATGGCAACCTAGAAGAAAGGGATACATCTTTAGAAATACACAATTTTCTAAGACTGAATGAGGAAGAAATAGAAAATATGAGCAAACTGACTGAAATATGAGCAGGAGTGAAACTGAATCATTAATTTAAAACCCCCCAACAAATTAAAGTGCAAATCTTCTGGCTTCACAGATGAATTCTACTAAATATTTAAAGAAAAGTTAACACTAGCCTCAAACTATTCCCCCCAAAATTGAAGAAGAAATGCTTCTTAATACATTCCATGAGGCCAGCATCACCCTGATACCAAACCAGACAAAGACCCAACCTCCTCCCCAAAAAAGAAAATTATAGACCAAAATCACTGATGAAATAGATTTAAAACTCCTCAATAAAACTCTAGCAAAACAAACTCAACAGCACTTCAAAAGGATCATATACAAAGATCAAGTGGGATTCATCCCAGGTTTGGTTCAATATCTGCAAATCAATGTGATGAAGTGAAAGTCGCTCAGTCGTGTCCAACTCTTTGCAATCCAATGGACTATACAATCCATGAAATTCTCTAGGCCAGAATACTGGAGTGGGTAGCCTTTCCCTACTCCAGGGGATCTTCCCAACCCAGGGATCAAACCCAGGTCTCCTGTGTTGCAGGTGGATTATTTACCGGCTGAGCCACAAGGGAAGATACATCTATTTAACAAATTAAAGAATCTCAATGATCAGAAAGAGCTTCTGATAAAAATTCAACACCCTTTAAAAAAAAAAAAACTCTCCAGAAAGTGGGTATAGAATAAAATACCTCAAAACAATAAAGGTCATATATGACAAACCAAGAGCTAAGACCATACTCAATGATGAAAAGCAGACAGCATTTATCAAAGATCAAGAAAAAGAGAAGGGTGTATGCTCTTGCCACTTTTACTCACAGCAATCAGACAAAGAAAAAATAACAGACACCCAATATTAAAGAAAGACAATTTGCAGATAACATATATATAGAAAATTCTAAAGATGTCACCAAAAACTATTAGAACTAATAAATGATTCAGTAAAGTTTCAGACAAATAGATGGCATATAAAATGGGGAATCAACAAAAACAGTGAGAGACTTTATTTTTTGGGGCTCCAAAATCACTACAGATGGTGACTGCAGCCATGACACTAAAAGACACTTGCTCCTTGGAAGAAAAGCTATGACCAACATAGACAGCATATTAAAAAGCAGAGACGTTACTTTGCCAACAAAGGTCCCTCTAGTCAGAGCTATGGTTTTTCCAGTAGTCATGTATGGCTGCGAGAGTTGGACTATAAACAAAGCTAAGCACCAAAGAACTGTTGCTTTTAAACGGTGGTGTTGGAGAAGACTCTTGAGTGTCCCTTGGACTGCAAGGAGATCCAACCAGTCAGTCCTAAAGGAAATCAGTACCGAATATTCATTGGAAGGACTGATGCTGAAGCTGAAACTCCGGTACTTTGGTCACCTGATGTGAAGAACTGACTCATTGGAAAAGACCCTGATGCTAGGAAAGATTGAAGATGGGAGGAGAAGGGGTCAACAGAGAATGAGATAATTGGATGGCATCACCGACGTGATGGACATGAGTTTGAGTAAGCTCCAGGAGTTGTTGATGGACAGGGAAGCCTGGCATGTTGCAGTCCATCAGGTCGCAAATAGTTGGACATGACGATAGACTGAACTGAACTAAACTGAAAGTTTCAGATTACAGAATTAATATACAGAAAGTTGTTGTGTTTCTATACATTAATAGCAAACTATCAGATAGAGATATTAAGAATACAATCCCATTTAAAATTATATTAAAAAGAATAAAATACCTAGGAGATAACCCAACCAAGGAAGTAAAAGCTTTGTACTTAGGTAACCATAGCCACTGATGAAAGAAACTGAAGACACAGACAAATGGAAAGATACACTGTGCTCAAAACTTTGAAAAGTTGATATTGATAAAATGTACATACTACCCAAGGCAATCTATAGATTTAATGTAATTTCTACTAAATACTTTTGCAGAACTACAACAAATAATTCTAAAATTTGCATGAAAACACAGAAGACTCTGAATAGCCAAAACAATCTTGAGAAAAGAAGAACAACGCTGGAGGTATCATACTCCCTGATTTCAAATTAAACTACAAAGCTACAATAATCAAAACTCTATTGTACTGGCACAAAAACAGACATGCAGATCAACTGAATGGAATAGAGAACCCAGAAATATACTTATCTAATCAATTAATCTATTTCAAAGGAGATAAAAATATATTAATACAATATATAATAATACAATACAATATAATAATATAAAACTATCACAATATAATAATAAAATTATGCTAATAAATATATTAAACAATAAATACCCTCTTCAATAAATAGCATTAGGAAAAACATGACAGTTAATGCAGAAGTAGCAAACTGAAATACTTTCTCACACCATCTACAAAAATAAACTCAAAATGGATTAAAGACAAATGTAAGATGTGAAGCCATAAAACTTTTAGAAGAAAACACAGGCAGTATATTCTCAGATGCTGGTCTTACAATATTTTTTGTTGGATATGCCTCTTTGGCACTGGGAAACAAAAGCAAAAATAAACAAATGGCACTATATCAAGCTGAAAGCCTTTTGCATAGTGGAAGCAATTAGCAACAAAACAAAAAGGCAATCTACTGAATGGCAGAAGATATTTGCAAATGATTTATCTGATGAGGTTAATATACAAAATATAGAAAGAACTCATGCAACTCAACATCATAAAACAAACAACCTGATTAAGAAATTGGCAGAGGACCTGAATAGGTATTTTTTCAAAGAAGACACATGAAAAGATGCTCAACATCACTAATCATCAGAGAAATGCAAATGAAGGCCACAAGGGGACACCACCTCACACCTGTCAGAATGGCTACTATCAAAAAGACAAGAAATAACAAGTGTTGGTGAGAATATGGAGAAAAGGGAACCTTAGTACACTGTTGATGGAGATGTAAATTGCTACAGTCACTATGGAAGATAGTACAGAGGTGTGTCATAGAACTAAAATAGAATGAATATATGATACAGCAGTTTCACTTGTGAAAACAAAATATTAACTTGAAAGATATATGCACTCCAGTGTTCCTTGTAGCATTATTTATCCAATATGATAGTCAAGGTATGAAAGCAATCTAAGTGTCCATCAACAGATGAATGGATAAAGGAAATGTGGTGTAGATGTTACAAGGGCAGACTACTCAGCCATTAAAAAAATGAAATCTCATCATTTGCAAAAATATGGATGGGTCAAGAAGGTATTATGCTTAGTGAAATAAATCAGATAGAGAAAGATAAATACCACATGATCTTATTTACATGTGGAATCTAAAAAACAAAACAAATAAACAAGCAAAATGAAAACAGATTCAAAGATAGAGTTAACAAATGGGTTTTGCAGGAAAGGAGAGGGCTTGTAAAATCAGTGAAATAGGTGAAGGGGGTTAAGAGGTACAAACCTCTATTTATAAAATAAATAAGTCATGGGGGTATAATACACAGCATAAAGAATATGGTCAATGGTATTGCAATAACTTTGTATGGTGAGAGATGGTTACTAGACTTATGGCGATCTTTTCATCATGTATGCAAATGTCAGATCATTATGTAGTATAATATTTCAGTTTAAAAAAGAAAAAAAAAATAGAACAGATAATACAGGTTTTACTTGATTCTAAGAAGGAATCATAGGATTCTGTGATGAGAAAAAAACCTTAGGTGAACCAACACAGATAACACAGCCAGGGGAAAGTTTTTCCTAATCTAAGAGTAAGGACAACCTAGATGAAGTATATTTGGGTCTAGCAAAGGGAAGATTTCTAGGATGTTCTTGAGGTTAGAAAGAGCACCGTGTGTTCAAAACCACTCAGTTTCCATATTTAGGACTAAGCAAATGAGGATCATATGGGGTAGAACTTTGCTTGAATGTATGAATAATATCACAGAATCTGTTTTTCTTTGCCAATAACCACAGGGTGGCAACAACAGGAAAAAGAAGAAACATCTTTTTATCAAGATATATACTATGGTAATATATTATATTATATAACATTACATGTAGATATAAACTGTATAAACAAGCCCTGTATAA
The DNA here is from genome assembly GCF_963930625.1 of Muntiacus reevesi. Lineage (NCBI taxonomy): Eukaryota > Metazoa > Chordata > Mammalia > Artiodactyla > Cervidae > Muntiacus > Muntiacus reevesi. The sequence goes on from NC_089250.1 coordinate 98,094,228, forward strand.
TAATTGTATGCTATTTGAAAGAGATTTTTTTTCTTGCTTTCAACTTTTTCAAGCTTTCAACTCAGAGAATTCTACTTGTGTAGCTTATTTCATCATGCAACTTAACACCACATTTGTTAGTCATTTCCTGTGTGTCCAATCTACTATGTGGATAAGTTGGATCTCCAGCAACCAGAAAGTATATGAATAATCTCTGTGAAGCTCTTACTCACTATGCCTTAGTGATTTGAATACTAATTAGTATTTGTAAAGTAGGAGGAGAAACAGGAGTTAAGTAGTGGTTGATTTTCATTACCTGATAGTAACAAACATTACCACAATATTATTGCAGAGAATAGCATCCTACTGTCCTTTCATCTTGTCAGTTTAAAGAAAATGAGTCTTTATCTCATTCTGCTAGGAAAGATTTGAAACAGATAAGGATAATTAAAACAAGGTCTTCAAAAGGTATAAAAATAATAGTGAATAATAATAGTGAAACATTTTATATCTTTTCTAATTGTCACACCCACATACACAAGGGCTTATTCAATAGATTCAATTGTATATCTACAACTCAAACTTGTTCAGTATGTTAGTCATTATCCTACTCCCATCTCAGAAGGTACACCATGGACCTCTCCATCCTTCCCTCTAAATCTACTCTCCTGCATTTTCTATCTTCATATTCCTTCCTTTTCTATGTTCATATTGCACAAACACTGACCCACTTTCCAATAGAAATATGGGAGTCATCTTATCTCTTCAACTTTTGTCACATCCACTAAAACAAAAAGACCTCCTGGGACTTCCCTGGTGGTCCAATGGTTAGGAATCTGCCTGCCAGTACAGGGGACACGGGTTCAACCCCAGGTCAGGAAGGTCCCACGTACCATGAGGCAACCGAGCCTATGTACCACAACTACTGAAGCCCGCGCTCTGGAGCCTGAGTTCTGCAACAAGAGAAGACACTGCTATGAGAAGCCCATGCACCACAGCTAAAGAGCAGCCCCTGCTTGTTGCAACTAGAGAAGGCCTTACACAACAGTGGAGACCCAGCACAGCCAGGGGGAAAAAAATCTCCCTGTCCTATTGATTTTACCTCCTGAATTATATTTAAATCCCATATCTTCTTCATCTTCACTGCTACCACTTCAGGCCCTCATTCCAACATTCAGATTCTTGTAATAGCCACATAATTTCCTTCTGACTCATCTTGTGCCCTTCTCTAATTTATTTGGTGTGTACTGGTTTCAATCAATCCGTACAAAATGGAAATCTCACTGCCTCTCTCCCCAGTTTAAAATCCATCATTGTTCCCTATAGTATTTTGGATTAAATATAACATTTTTCATTTTGTCTCTAAAGTTATTCATGATCTGCACTTTGCCTCTCTGCCGTATGTACCTGACACAATAGCCAGGCTGAGCTATTATACTTGTATTTAACTGCATACCATACTGTGTATTCTTCTGGGCCCTTGCACACACTGCTATTGCCTCTCTTGAAGTTTTTTCCCTCTTTTTTATACTCTCATATCTTTCAAACACTCCCCAAACCTGGCTACGTTGTATTCAACCTTAAAGATTCAGCTCAAATGTCACCTTTCCCACCTTCATCAATCTGGGTTATATGGCCTTCTTTGTACTACTCTATGATGAAGGTTGGAAACTGTTTTCTGTGAAGGGCCAAATAAGAAATATTTTAGGTTCTGATAGTATCCATGGGATTCTCCAGGCAAGAATACTGGAGTGGGTTGCCATTTCCTTCTCTCAGTAGGCTACACAGTGGACCCTAAAAAGATCCATGTCTTAAAACCAGGAAACTATGAATGTTACCTTATTTGAAAAAATGACTGTTGCAGATGTAATGGGTTGTGAGATGAAACCATCCTGAACCATCCAGGTGGGGACTAAATTTAATGATGTGTCCTTATAAAAGAAACATATAGGAGAGGATAGGTAGAAGAGGAGGATGCAGTGTGACCATAGAGACAGAGGCTGGAGTGGAGTGATGCTGCCACAAATGAAGCAATGCTGACAGCCACTGGAAGATGGATATGGCAAAAAAAAAAAAAGACAGCTCTGGAACCCTGTGGGGAATGTGGTCCTGTCAACACCTTGATTTTGGATTCTGACCTACACGATGTGACAGATCAATGTCTATTATTTCAGGCACCCAATTTAGCTAATCCAGGAACACATGTAGCAAGCTGTACAATCTCAACCACAACTATCCAGGTCTGCCACAGTGGTGTGAACGCAGTCATAGACAATATGTAAGCAAACGGGCATGACTGTGTTCCAGTAAAAACTTTATTCAGCAAAACAGATGGTAGGACCGATTTGACCCACAGGTTGTAGATTGGCACTTATAGAGCAGTAATCATCATACTTGATTATTTCTCCTCTAGAATATCAGCATATTGAAAGCAAGAACTATGACATATATCTTAGAATTTCTAACTTAAGAATCTCAAACTTTAATTCCTATAGTGGCCAGGTAGGTGAATTAAGTGAGTGAGACAGATTGGATGAAAAAGTGAAAGTGTCACCTAATGATGGCCACATCTGCTAGGATCCTGGTAAATATTGCCATGCTAGTGCATGCTAGTGCTTCCCTCGTAGCCCAATCAGTAAAGAATCCACCTGCAATGTACAAGACCAGGGTTCAGTTCCTGGGTTGGGAAGATCCACTGGGGAAGGAAATGGCTACCCACTCCAGGATTCATGCCTGGGAAACTCCATGGACAGAGGAGCCTGGCAGGCTACAGTCTGTGGGGTCCAAGAGTCAGACACGACTGAGCACCTAAACCCCCACCAGGGCTGCATATCTAGGAGGACCACCATATGAATGGTTAATGATAAATGTATATATATATTGGGTTGACAAAAAAATTCATTTGGGATTTTCCATAACATGTTGGGCAACCCAATAATTACAAGATAATAGAAGGGATAAATGAAGTAATAATTTTAAAAGTTTAGTCCTAAAGAAGGAAAGAAAAATAGAAAAAGCAGTAACAAAACAGCCTTAATAGAACATAGATAATCTGCCCTCTTAGTGCAGTAAGCAGCACATCAGTCTCATAATAGAACATAGATAGCAACATGATATATAAATCAAATTATGTCAGTTATTATTTTAACTGTAAATGAACTAAATACACCAAGTAAAGGTTTATGGTTGTCAGATTGGATTAAACAACAATATCTTGTTTAAAGTGTCACACTTTAAGTATAAAGATACAGGAATGTTAACAGTAAAAAAATAAACAAAACATATGCCATGCAAACAATAGACAAAACAAAGGTAGTGTATCTATAGTAAAATCAGATAAAATAGATTTAATGCAAAAAGAATTACCAAATTTGCAGATATAAAGTAAAAAGGATAATTAAGAAACCTCATAATTGTAAAAGGATCAATTCAGCAGGAAGTTATTTACAATCCTGAGTTTTTCTGTACTCCATAACAGAGCTTCAAATATTAAAGGAGAAATGAACAGAATGAAAAGGCTCAGTGAACAGATTCATACTCTTAAAGAAAAACTTCAGCATACTTTATTTAATAGCTCATAAGACAATCTAACCAAAAAAACTGTAAAAACAATATCCAATTAACTAACTTGACCTAACTGGTTTATATAGAATACTGCCTTAAACTATGACAGAATTCACCTTTTCAAGTGAACATGGATTTTTTTACCAAAACCATGAAGAAAATCTCAACAAATCTAAAAAAAGTCAGTTGATCACAGAGTTGTCTTTACACAAGAGAGTCAAGATAGAAATCAATAACAAAATATAACTGGCATAATGCCAACTGCTTGGTAATTAAATACTTTGCTGTTTTTCAGTTGCTCAGGTGTCTGACTCATTGTGATGCCATGGACTGCAGCAGATTCTTAGCCACTGGACCGCCTGGAAGTCCCAATTAAATATTTTAACACCTATTAATTTGACAATTTGGGTGAAATGCATAAGTTTCTAAAACTATATACATAATTTACCAAAACCAAAGTGGAAAATTTGACTAGCTCAGAATTTAAGCCAGTATTTGACTAGCTTAGCCATATTTTATCTATTATTCAAAAATCTCTCCCAAAGAAAACTCTAGGCTCACATGGTTTCACTGGTAAATTCTTAGAAAAATTGAAGGGAAAAAAAAAATACCATGAATCGTGCACAATTTCACCTAGAAAACAGACAACTGCTTCTAATGCAACTCTTATAAGAGCAGTATAACTAGAATTCCAAAATTTGACAAGGACATTACAAGAAAGAGAATTAACAGAACCAATCTTTCATAAACACAGATGAAAAATCTTTAACAAAATATTAGACAACTGAATCTAGTGATATATAAGTTGAGCTTATTCTAGGAATGCAATATTGGCTTAACATTTAAAAATTAAACTAATCGTATTAATGTAAATAAAAGAAAAAAGATCATATGACCATTTTGATAGATGCAGCAAAACAATTTGACAAAATTTTTCTCTTCCTCATGTATTTTTATATTTAAAAACAAAGCCTTCACAAATTTGGAATAAAAGGCAACTTTCTTAAACAATTAAAGAATATTACCAAAACAACAACAATAGCAAACATCATACCCACTGGTGAAAAACTGAAAACTTTCCTTCTAGCCTTGGGCATGAGACAAGGATGCCTTTCTTACTATTTATAACTGATATTGTACTGGAGGTCCCAGCATTGTGGTATAGTAAATGTGTATATATATATATATATATGAATTTGAAAAGAAAAAAAAGTTATTATTTATAGACAACATGATTATATGGTAGAAAATCCAAAAGAATCTATAAATTCTGTGAAGTAATATTGAATCTGCAACATTGCTGGATAAAAGGTCATTCTTGAAAAATCATTTGTATTTCTATATATTATTTACAAATAGAAAATTACATTTTAAAATACATTATTTATAATAGAATATATTGACTACATAAAAATAATTTTCATGAAATAAATATAAAATATTAGGTTAACCAAAAAGTTTGTTTGGGTATTTGTAAGGTGGTATGAAAAGCCTGAATGAACTTTTTGGCCAACCCAATATTTATAATACCTCAACACTGGAAACCAAAAATATCCTTGAGGGAAGCTACATATTTAAATACATTTAGAAATAAACATTTCAGAAAGCTTTTAACATTCAGAAATCTCAATATTGTAAAGATGTCAATTTTTCCCAAATAAATCTATAAATTAACACTACCCCAACCAAAATTCTAGCAGGATTTTTTGGGAAAGCTGACAAAGCTAGTGATGCCATCCAACCATCTCATCCTCTGTCATCCCCTTTTCCTCCCGCCTTCAATCTTTTCCAGCATCAGGGTCTTTACAAATGAGTCAGTTCTTCACATCAGGTGGCCAAAGTATTGGAGTTTCAGCTTCAGCATCCGTTCTTCCAATGAATATTCAGGATGGATTTCCTTTAGGATTGACTGGTTGGATCTCCTTGCAGTCCAAGGGACTCTCAAGAGTCTTCGCCAACACTACAGTTAAAAAGCATCAATTCTTCTGTGCTCAGCTTTCTTTATAGTCCAACTCTCACATCCATACATGACCACTGGAAAAACCATAGCTTTGACTAGATGGACCTTTGTTGGCAAAGTAATGTCTTTGCTTTTTAATATGCTGTCTAGGTTGGTCATAGCTTTTCTTCTAAGGAGCAAGTGTCTTTTAAGTTCATAACTGCAGTCACCATTTGCAGTGATTTTGGAGCCCCCCAAAATAAAGTCTGTCACTGTTTCCACTGTTTCCCCATCTATTTGCCATGAAGTGATGGGACCAGATGCCATGATCTTAGTTTTCTGAATGTTGAGCTTTAAGTCAACTTTTTCACTCTCCTCTTTCACTTTCATCAAAAGGCTCTTTTCATCAAGTGACTTCTTCACTTTCTGCCATAAGGGTGGTGTCATCTGCATATCTGAGGTTACTGATATTTCTCCCGGCAATCTTGATTCCAGCTTGTGCTTCCTTCAGCCCAGCGTTTCTCATGATGTACTCTGTATATAAGTTAAATAAGCAGGGTGACAATATACAGCCTTGACCTACTCCTTTCCCCATTTGGAACCAGTCTGTTGTTCCATGTCCAGTTCTGTTTCTTTTTGACCTGTATACTTATTTCTCAACAGGCAGGTCAGGTGGTCTGGTATTCCTTCTCTTTAAGAATTTTCCACAGTTTGCTGTGATCCACACAGTCAAAGGCTTTGGCATTGTCAATAAAGCAGAAGTAGATGTTTTTCTGAAACTCTCTTGCTTTTTCAATGATCCAACAGATGTTGGCAATTTGATCTCCGGTTCCTCTCTGCCTTTTCTAAATCCAGCTTGACCATCTGGAAGTTCACGTTTCACATACTTTTGAAGTCTGGCTTGGAGAATTTTGAGTATTACTTTGCTCACGTGTGAGATGAGTGCAATTGTGCGGTAGTTTGAACTTTCTTTGGCATTCTTCAGTATTCTTGCCTTGAGAACCCCATGAACAGTATTGAAAGGCATGAGCCATCAGGAACTCCTAAATTAAACCACAGTTTGAGATTACTACTACACTCACGAGGATGGCTAAAATCAGAAAGTGCCAAGAGTTGAAGGAGATGTGTATGTAGCACTTGGAACTCTTACACATTGTTAGAAGGTTTGTAAATTGGTACGTTTTTGACTACTATTAAGCAGTATCTACTAAAACTAAAAAGGGTCCATACAATAGGATTTTATTTACATGAAGCACACAGAGGCAAGCCTAAGCCCCTCTGCAATACAAGTCAGGATGATGGTTACCTGAATGGAGGAGGGCACAGGTGTTTGATAGGAATACCAAGGAGTGTTCTGAGAAGCAGGAACTCACCCTGTTTCCTGATCCAGATGCTGGTCACAGGAATGTATCTAATTGTGAAATTCATTAGGATTTACACTTACGATTTGAAAAACTATTATATGTATATTCGTCTCCAATAAAAAGTTCAAAATACACTAACAACTCATTTTTAGAGAGGAATTAGACTAGAAGGTTGAGACTGATGTACATCACTAATTTCACCTTACAATAATAATGTTCCAAAGAAGTTATCTTTTTAACTCACCTTATGATCTTAGCTATGAGCCACCTGATAAAATACCTTTCTCTTAACCCTAGAAAATCACTCCTGTACTGCCATGGAAGGCTGAGATGGGGCAGGTGGGGGAAATCCTTCTTCCCAATCAGAAGATTTATTTCTATAGCCTATATGTTATTCTTAAATTCAGTTCTCCATTGCCTATACTTATAAGTGCCCTCTTTCCCCCTCTTGCTTCTAGAAACAAATAGAACTTTCAATTAAAACAGAAGAAAACAGCCTATGTATTCTAGGTCCTAGAAAACAGGTCCTATTTTGACAAAACATCAGTTGCATAATTTATTTTTCACATAATCTAAACTCATTATCTAACAATACTTATATTTTAACTGTATCTTTTTCTATATATTTTATTCCATAGCAGTATGTTTTCTACCCACCCCCTACCCATTTTCTTAGGGGAGATGTCTCAAAGGTTTATTTTCATATTATAAACTACTAAGAAAGGAACAGGCTTTGAAGTTTTGTGAATAATACTCACTGAGAATCTTCTAGCATAGCAGTCATGCACTGCACATTCAACAATTAGTTTTTGAGGACCCTTGGGGGAGGTCAGGCAATGATCTGAGCACTGGGGGTACAATGGAATAATGGTCAAGCATAGGTTCGGAATTTAGGTAGCCTGTATTCAAAATCCAGCTAAATAATTTTCCACTACCGCCACCTGGGAAGCCCAAATAATTTACTACCTGTGTGATCTATTAATATGATCTATTAATTCTATTATTTTTACGACTCAACTTACTCATTTATGGGGCTTCCCTGATGGTTCAAATGGTAAAGAATCCACTTGCAACTCAGGAGACCCATGTTTGATCCCTGGGTTGGGAAGATCCCCTAGAGAATGGAATGGCAACCCACTCTGGTATTCTTGCCTGGAGAATCCCATGGATAGAGGAGGTCCGTGAGATTGCCAAGAGTCAGACATGGCTCAGCGACCAAGCACGTGTGCTTGCGCACTCACACACTCATATACACACTATCACTTATGAAATAGGGATACCAGTAATTTCTCTCTTGGCCCTGTTAGGAAGGTTAAATGGCATATTATGTGAAAATCACTTAGAACCCTCCTTAGCACGTGGTAAACACGCCATATGTCAGCTGTTATTACCAGAGGTGACCTAATTTTTGCCAAATCGCCTGTTGACAAATGACAAACTTTATCACCACCACACCTACCTGCCATGTCTTTTCTGCTAGACACCCCATCCACACGAGTGAGGAAATGACAAACACATTAACTGAACTAGCAACTAAGATTGTTGCGCTGGAAAGCCCTTGGTCCATTCCAGCTCCTGCCTTTTATAAGTAATGGCACTAAAGCCCAGAGAGGTTGCCCCTCTTGGACTGAATCTCACACAGCTAATGAGGGAGTGAAACTGGTGTCAGACAGACCTTGAGTCTGCACATTTCCAGTCCAGGTGTTGGGGTGAAGAAACCTGTAAACTGGAAAATTAGCACACTCTCAATTGGCTCATTTTTGATCCCACCAAAGTGTTAGTCGCTCAGTTGTGTCCGACTCTTTGTGACCCCATGGACTGTAGCCCAGGTTCCTCTATCCACAGGATTCTCCAGACAAGGATACTGCATTGCCATTTCCTCCTTCAGGGGATCTTCTGGACACAGTGATCAAACTCAAGTCTCCTGTATTGCAGGAGGATTCTTTACTTCTGAGCCACCAGGGAAGACTTGACTCCACCAAAGGGAGCAAGTAAGTTGCACTCCTCCTAGTGGGGAAGAAGAAACCTCCTTGTAAATTGCCTATTTTTAGCCTCCATATACCCTGTGCTCTCCGCACTCACTCTGGCTAACAGACTGCTGTGGGATTTAAGGCATTTTGCATGGTGTTGCTTGGTGGTTGCCATGCCAACGAAATTTAACAGAAATAGAGTGTTCTAGTAGATTATTCTGGTGAAGGCTTTAAAGCCAGATTACAACTCTGACTCTGAAGCTTAAATAATGCAAGTGATGCAAGTACTGGCACATAGTAGGTACACCATTATACTGGTGGAAAAACAAAACATGAATGCAGTTAGTTGCATTACGGAGATGAAGACCTAGCAGTAGATGCTACTTAAATCAATCCTCAGTCAGCCTGAAACAAGTTCACTCAAACACCCTGGATTTTCGTAATTACCTGACAATGTGTGAAATGATTTGTGTGATTCCAAAGGACTGTCTGCTTCTCAGGTCACTTACTTCTGCAACCCCGGGGACTCTGCACACACATGCATGTTGCAGACACGGAGAAGCAAACAGTAATCTGACCTGCGTTTCCTTCACAGGAGCTTTATACAAACACAGGGGCCCTGTTCTGTTCTTCTAAGGTCGATTTCTGGTAAATCGACCATATAATCAGCATATTTACTATAAAACATATTTGAATTCTAGAACTAGGATTTGAACCAAGCCTAACTCCAGAGCTTGGACTCTTAATTACATTGATGTGATAATTCATTTGCACCCCTCCCCCAAACCTGAGACAATTACTGAGATATTTACAGTTAAAATCAAGGTTGAAATGAGTAACAGTACCTTCTGAGAATAGAGACACCCTGTGGAGTTAACAAGATTCATCAAAGTAACTGCAGATGAACAAAATCTTCTTCTGACAAGAAAACCCAATGGTAACTTATTCTGGTTTCATTTCAACAGTCAGACTAGGAATGTCCCAAAAGAGGTTTAAAAAAAAAAAAGCTGAGTCATCTGTGTCCTTTAGAAGGAAAGAAACCTCTCTTTAGGATGGGAAATCTTCACTTCTGCTGGGGGGACAGGGGGAGGGTGCATCTCAGAGACGGGAGTGCGAATGGTAGGGGTCTCCTTTCTTTATTCACAACCCGTATACTTTTCTAGACTTAGTTCTGCCAGTTAACTCAGCACCAGCACACTCCGCTAGGAAGGTCAAGGTGGACTGTCTAGGCTAGTTATTCTGGGATGTCAGTTGAATGAAGAGGTCTTAACATATACACCCCGCATCTTCGTGCTGGCAGATTTTCAAAGAAGATGCCCAGCCGTGCTTCATCCTGACGCACACTCTCCCGCTGCCCAGTAACTGTAAAGTCCAAACAAACCCTGCCAGGGCCTGCAGAAAGCGCAGCGCTCCAGAGGCTGGCACGCTTTCCCCCTTCCTCCCCCGGAGGGGGAAGAGATCCCGGCACTTCTCATGGTGATGTCAGTGGAATCCTGAGCCCCATCCCGCTCCGCGGCTGGGAGAGGGCAGACGGTGCTCTCGGCAGCCGGGAAGAGCTGGGGTGTCCCCCGCGGGACCACGGCGGTCCCGGACCCCCGAGGCGAAAGCTCTCTCCGCGCGCGGGGTCCCGGAAACCGCGCACGCCGCCCCCGCTGGCACGCGCCACGCTCCGCCCTGGAAGCCGCTTTGGTCCCGGCGCGGGGGTGCGCGGGGGGTGAGAGCAGGCCCGCTCAGCCTGATTTACGGCTCTGCTGAAAACCACTTCGTTCCCGCAGCAGTAGCATCGTCGTGGCGGCAGCAGCAGCTGCAGCAACAAGTCGGGTAAGTGGGCATCTGCGCCCGCGGCCCGGCCCAGAGGGCGCAGCAGAGGGGGCCGTCCGGGCTGGGCAGCAGGTCCCGTCCCGCACCACGGCGGGGAGCTGGGCATCTCGGCCCCCGCCTGCGGGCACCCGTGTGCGCACGTATCCACTCTGGCACCGGCGGGCTGGCACGCAGAGGAGCTGGGGCGGGGAGAGCCGGGACCCCCGAGGCACACTCACTTCCAGCCTGCCGCGCTTAAGGCAGAGGAAATTAGGGCTGGTCTGCCAACCCGTGAACTGGGGCCCCCGCTGGGCCCTTGAAACCTTGCGCACTCCCGGGGCGCTTGAGCACCGGTTTCCCCATCCGGGGATGCCGTTCCTTCCCCATTGCTCCCTGGCATTCTAGTACCCCTTCTTTCACGTCTGGCCTCCTGCCCCCAGAATACGCGTGGTTACACAGCTTGCTGTGGCACAGGAAGAGGTTCCCCTCTCTGGGGGCAGAGGCTGATTAACACGGAGGCTTTGTCCACTGTGGGGGGACCGCTGGCGCCTCTGCTTTCAAAGAGGTTGAGGGCCCAATAATAGTACTTTTTAGCCAAGACCTTGGCTCCCTCCCTTTGGGGCCCGGTGCTTATTACATTTAAGAAACCATTCCTGGAGGGACTAGATATGCACTGCCTGTAGAATTGGGCTGCTAGCAGCCATCTGTTGCTAGGGCCAAGAAAATAAATTTCTACGAGGAAATCAGAACTTCCCTTTAACTAAAAGAGTTATGCTGTTACCTACATGGTTCAAACTTTGGCCGCCCTAGAGGTCGTCATGTTAAAACAGGATCAGAGTGGAGACAAATCCATCCAGAACACTGTTTTAGTAAAATCTTATCTGTGGCCCCACTTAGTATTTGATACACTGGGTTTCCAGATTTCAGTAAATCTGGAGTATTAGGGGAGCATCATTATTATGATAACACTTTGATTTAAATCATCACAGCAATAATTTAAAAATAAAATTAAGGGCAGAAATCTCAGACTGAAAAATTTTCAGCTGATTGTGCGTTTAATGCCATTGCACCTAGTTTGAGTGATACCTTTCCTCACTTGAGAAAGGTTGCTGAGTTTGCTGTCTTAGGACCTGTTTTGACAATTCACTTGAGTTTCTCTCTGCCTTTTTTTCTTTTGTTTTCATGCTCATCAGGGTCCTTAGTAAAATAGTGTGTGTTTTTGCAGTGACTGTACTAAATTATGGAGGGCAGGAAAGTTGAATTCCATGTGGGAATCTGACACTGTCCATTTGGCCTTGGATTAATTGCTTTACCTCCTTGCTCCAATTTCCTTATCTGTGAAAAGGGAATGATACCCATTTTTTTTTTCATCTTAAGTAGGGGTTGGCAAACTTTTTCTGTAAAGACCAAGTAGTAAGTATTTTGAATTAGCCTGCTATAGGGCCTCCGTCTCAACTACTCACCTCCATCCTTTAGTGCAAAGCAGCAGTAGACAATATAGAAATGAGTGGAATGTTCTTGGATTTGGCCCATGGATTGTAGGTTTTAATTTTAATTAGTTATTATATGTAAAAGTCATTTGGAATTTCAAAGCCTCTGTCCCCACGAAGATCAGCAACAATTATTTCAGTAGCATTTTTTTAAACAGACATGCAAACTACCTCTTTTATTCTCCCCTGCCCAGGACTTTTAGAGTAATGCAACAGAAGGCCTTTGAGGAAAGCAGATACCCCTGGCAGGAGTCCTTTGAGAATGTCGCTGTGTGCCTGCCCTTCCGCTGCCCGAGGTGTGGGGACCATACCAGATTTAGAAGCCTGTCCTCGTTGAGGGCCCATCTGGAATTTAGTCACAGCTACCAGGAGAGAACCCTCTTGACAAAATGCAGCCTCTTTCCATCTCTCAAAGACACAGACCTGGTCACTTCCTCCGAGCCCCCGAAACAGGGAAAATTGCAGAGCTGTGGCAACATAGTAAAGCAGAAACCGAGCTATGTTAACCTGTATAGTATTTCGCACGAGCACTCCAAGGACAGGAAGCCATTCGAGATGGTGGCAGAGAGGCCCGTGTCCTACATGCAGACCTACACGACAGTAGACCTCCGTGCAGACTCGCCGGATGCTCCGAGGGCCAGTCCGGGCCTGCCCACCTCAGACACCAGAGCAGCTTTCGAGGCACATGTCAGAGAAAAGTTCAGCCGGATGGTCGAGGCTGTGGACAGGACCATAGAGAAGAGGATTGATAAACTCACCAAAGAGCTGGCCCAGAAAACTGCTGAACTGTTGGAAATTCGGGCGGCATTTGTGCAACTGACGCAGAAGAAGCAGGAAGTTCAGAGACGAGAGCGGGCCCTGAACAGACAGGTGGATGTGGCCGTGGAGATGATCGCAGCCCTGAAGCAACGCCTGATGGAATCCGAAGAGGAGCTTCTCAGGAAAGAAGAGTAAGTGGCGTTGAAAAGGGATGCTAGCCCCCTTGCTTTAGACACTTCCCACGCGCTCCCAAGTTACACTCCAGTGTTAAGCATGGTTTGGTTTTAATTGCTTGCAGGTATCTTGCTGCATTCTCCCAATGGTATAGTTAAATGTAGGAGACAAGGCTTTTAGTTCTCTTTACCGTCTCTGCTATGGTCTCCAGCTCAGCAACCTGAAAGTCAAAATATTGCATTCCTTCTCACCTTAGAAACTATAGACTACTACAAATGTCCACTAAAAGTGTCCTCTGTCCATGGTGGGATCCATTCCTGGTGTGTGTGTGTGTGTGTGTGTGTGTGTGTGTGTGTGTGTGTGTGTGTGGAGTAGGGGGTGGGGGAGTAGAGGTAGTGAGTTGGAAGGCAGAAAGGGAGTGTTGGGGCACCCTTTCTGTCTTTTTGACAATCTCCATGTAATAAAATCAAGAACATGAGATGTTGTCTTATTCAAATATAAAAATATGGTCTAAATATAAATGATTTTTGCTTCTTAGCCATTTCATATTACCTGTCCATGTTAATTAAATGTTAGTAGCTGAGAATCTATTAATAATAATTTTTATTTCAAAGAAGCAGACATGAGGAAACCCAGAGGAAGCATCTGAGATTGCCATACTTTTTATGATTTAAGTTTGAGAATTTTCTTTTTGTAAAATACTAGACTAAGTCGTGCCTGCTTGCAGAGTTGACGCTGGTTTTTCCAAATTACAGGTGATCGGAGAATCTATTAGTTTAAAAATTATCATACTTGGAAAAGCATTTCCTTATCAATAAGTATGGTTTCATCTCAAACTAGAAAAGTATATGTAACAATGCAGTGTTATATCCCAAATGCAGAATGTTGGATTTAATTTTAAATGGAGGCTCAGAATTCATAGAACCAAAGGAAGTAAAAATTGATTGACTGAAACAGCCTAAAAGGAAGGTGTTCAAATAATTTGAGGTGTGTTATACAGATTGACTTAATTTCAGGCTTTCTTAGTCCTCTGGCACTCTTCTATCTGGTGTTGTCTCTTAAAATGTAGTAATTAAAGCTTCCTCTACTTGGTAAGAGGCTGAGAAACCCTATGTATTACAGAGATCATCACTTGCTATTACTAAATGCTTACCGCCTGCCTGAAGAAAAAGCCTACACTGCTCAACTAGATACTTATTTAAATCATGTAGTGAGGACAGATTTGAATCAGCCACTGATTTACTTTGCTTCTATGGAAATGATCTCCTTTGAAAAATGTTTCCCTCTTGGCTCTTGGTGTTTCCTGGTGGGAAGTAAGTGCCTTGACTTGCTATAGCACCAAGGGTGACTAAGACTGCACCACTGAAAAAACGGCAGATGGCATTGCTTTATGTGCAGAGAAAACCATGGAGTTAAATGTGTGATATTTCTGTTTGATGGGAGAGCAGTCAGTTTAAAAGGCTACCAAGTTAGCTGTGTGCATTTATTTATTTGTCGTGTTTGATTTATTAAGTAACAAGTAACAATGGAGATGGGTTTTGGGGTGGTGGTGGCCTGGAGCATGGGAAAACAATGGTAGGGAGGAGCATATGGTTAGATCTAGGTTATTGTCAAGGATCTAACTTTCATTTTGTGTTCGAGGGTGCTTTATTATTAAAAAATAACTGGTCAAATAACTTAAATAAAAGTGGGCCACGCATGAATCAGCAGTGATAATATGTTATATCTGGTTAATCCAGTGCTGTTACCAGAGGACCAATTAGAAAACTAAATATATTCGTAAAAATAAAATTTAACAGGGTGAAATTGTGTGTGTTAAAAGTCCTACCTCCTCTTCAGGTATCCCCCACCCCATTCTTTGGAGACAGCCACGTTTAGGTCAGTGGATATCCTTATGGACCTTTCCTGTGTGCACACAGTCATAGGTACTTTATATGCACTTATCAAGTTACTGTGTTTTCCCCGGTGGAAACATGACACATACTGTTCTAATCCGTTTGCTACTGAGGAATACATGGATTTTGTTCCATTTTCCTGGTATTAAAAAATAATATCTCAGTTAACATCCTTGTACATATATCTTTGTTCACATTTTGGGGTGTATACCTAAGGGTAAATTATGAGTTGAGTTTTAGTATGACATTTTTGGACCACTAGGGGAAAAAGAGCAGTGACCAAAACAGAACAAAAACCACTTTAAGTGAAAATTTAGTGAAACTGTCTTAAACTTTTAAACATTAGATGAACAAAGTCTTCATTTTGTTAAGCCTTCACTTGGCCTGTCCCATTAATTTCTGTATTCATGCCTCAAATAATCACTCTTTCTGTACGTAAAAGAGGACTGAAAGAGTGTTCTTTCCAGGAAGGACAGTGGAACTCTTGGTCTGAGAGAGCAACTGTAGCCAGCAGCCTCCACCCCAGAGTGGGGGGCAGAGCAAGCCAGCTGTCTGTTTGTCATGCCACTGAAACCAGGGTGATTGACCAGATCATCCTGGCTCAGCCACGCTCCTTCCCTCCTCACCACTCGCTCACAGTGCTGGGCCTTCCACCAAAGGAAAGAGGTGACCTTATACGGAAGGCCCTGGTTGCCCAACAGACATGCCAGGAGCTGTGCTCTCCTGTTTGTTGTTGTTATTGTTTAGTCGCTAAGTCTCCCAACTCTTGCAACCCCACGGACTGTAGCCCGCCAGCCTCCTCTGTCCATAGGATTTCCCAGCTAAGAATACTGGAGTGGATTGCTATGTCCTCCTTCAGGGGATCTTCCTAACCCAGAGATCAAACCCAGGTCTCCTAAGCTCTCAAGGCTCATTTGTGAGAAAAAGTAGGTTGTTACAGTCCCGTTTGAAATGGACTTAAACTCCAGGGACTCTTTAAGACACAGATGGTAGATTTGGTTTAAAAAATAAGCAGACCTCTAGTATTTTGACATTCACATGAGGTTCTCTTGATTATGGATTTTCCCCTCAACTTTAAAATTCTTTTTTGGGACTTACCTGGTAGTCCAGTGGTTAAAACACTGGACTTCCACTGCACAGGGCACAATTTGATCTCTGGTCTCTGTTTGGGAATTAAGATCTCACAAGCTGCACAGCATGGCCCAAGTTAAAAAAAAAATCCTTTTTTTTCATACTGAAATAAAAGACTTAAGGGCTGATTCTGCCTTGAGGCCTCTATAGGCTGAATCAACTTGGCTATAGAAGCCACCTGTATGCTGTGTAACAGAGATTGTTTGAATTGGCAGAGTTTTGTACTTTGTGCGAGTCTCATTGTACCTCCACAGAGAGGTGTCTCCATTTCTGGAGTGCACATCCAGGAAAGAAACTGCCCATTGTTTTCAGTCTGTGCAACTTTAAAAGTCTTATGCAAACAGATACTGTATTTACTTGTCCCAGAATATTTAGAGCTTGTAGGTAGCACTGTCTGTGATCAGGTAAATCAACCCTGGCCAACCTTGCAGTAGGGTATCCCTTAATTAGAAAGATGACATGGATTGGATTGTAGCTGACTCCTGGCTGATTTGGTTACCTGGGGTTCAGAGAACATCACTGTAATAGCAGTAATCCTAAATTTACTTACATTCTCACGTGCTAGCAAGGTTGGAAAGCCCTGACCGAGCACCTGTGATGTGCTAGGCGTGTGTGGGGGGTGGGGGGGGGACATAAAATTCTTGGTCCTTTTCCCTAAGAAGCTTCCATACTACATAGGAAGAATAAATCATATCCATGTTCAAACTCAGTGCTTAAATACAAACCACGGTTTCAAGTTGATGAACATTAGAGAAAGGGTTTTCCCTTGTGTTGAGGCCACAGTGAAGAGTGAGGAGGAAGGGTGGGATTTGCATTGGTAGTCGGAGGACAGTGACATTGAAGGACGTCAGAGAGGTGACTATTAGAGATGAACCCTGAGGGGACTGTGTACTTTTAGTTCTGGAGAAACCACATGTCAGAAATAAAGCCTGAAACAGCAGAATGACAGGGACAAAAATTTAGTAACAAAGCTGAAATGGGAACCCAAATTTCTTGTCTCTTTGCTGAGTGCCTTTTCCATTAATTCACTCTGCCTCAGCCAGACTTTTGAAAATGGGATATTTGCCCAGAGCATCAAGACTTAGATAATGCCAAATCTGGCCTGTTTTGGAATGGGCCTACTTCTCTGCTGTGTTGAGAGGCCTGGCAGGGTGACATCATTTAGCATCAGAAGTGTTGGGAAATGGGGAATGGCAGCATCATCAGTATAGTTATGATGTGAAGCTTCTGGAACACCAGCTCAGGACTTCCAGCTTACTACAGGGACTGTGAACTTGACCCTGTAGATGTCCATGCCCAGTCAGGGTGGAGAATGTGCCACTGCCAGCCTTGGATGGCAGTGAGGGGGACTCTTTATAGTTCCATGTCGTTTCCATACTGCTCCCTTGCCAGCTGCCGTAGATATGACCTTTACCTTCTTCCTGCATCATTTGTCCTCTTCCCAGGCTGGTGTCAGCCAGAAGACAACTCTTTATTGAGTGCCAGGTACTGTTCTAGGTTCTGGTCATACAGTGATAACCAGAGGAGTCCAGCTTCTGCTTCTATGACAGGAATAGATGAGCAGGTAAGTCATTAAACATCATGAGGGGTGTGTTAAAAAGAGACATCCAGGGGTGACTTGAGCTAGGAATGTCCACTTAGGTTTCTATCCAGGGCTCGCTATAGAATGCTGTCCTTAGAAAGACAAGTTTGACTTGGTAACTTGCTTTGCACAGCTGAACCATCTTTCCCATCTTTGATCAACTAAAATAGTGAGCGGGCAACTTGGTCTCCAGATTGACCCATAACTAGGAAGAGGCTTAGAAAAATCATGTTAGATGTAGAGTTCAGTGGGACAGGGAGGTGTCTGCTCCACGTTTTAATGCATTTATGTAAATGGAGTCCTCTTTATGCAGGCTGTGCTCTGTGCAGACTTATAGACTAATGTAGGAAAAAACAGGATGTCAAACATGCCCTCTTAGATCTCTGCTAAGATTTGGAGGACTACCCCCCATATTTTCAAATTTTGTAAAAGAGACCCCACCTCTATTTCTGTATCAGGTACCTTTGTTGTAGGTCACTTACTTGTTTTATGCCCCAATACTTGTCTGGAAAAAGAGACAAACCTCAAAATCTTTTAGTCAGTTAAAGATTTTTGACTAAAGATGGCGTTATTAATAACACATTTCCTGCATTCAGCCGAAATTGTGGAGCCCCTGATGTGTCTCTTATGTCCTCCCTTCCCCTACCACCCTCTCTGTCTGGACTGAGGGGCTTAGGATGGGGTTTTGATCTATTTAGAGCAAATAAGAATAATTTGACTTTCTTCTTAGAGTTATTTTTTTAAAGTCCTTAATTAGAATTGTATTCTTTTTGGTGTGTTCCAGGAGGTCATAAAAGAAAGATGAGGCCAAGGGCTGACCCGAGTAGAAATGTGATGTGGCTCCTGACGTGTAGCAGGTGTGGATTCCACCTTGTGGGCCCCGCCGGGGACACGGGAGCTGACCCCGAGCTCTGCGTGAGCAGCCAGGCTTCCAGCACTTGGAGGCAGTTGGCTCCAGTTTTAGGATTTGCCTCATGGGTGACATTACCGTCTGTCTGAGGTGCTCTGTGATCAATAGCTAGGCTATTTTTAACCAGGGGTATTTTTACCATTTCGTATACCTCTGAAGAGGTTCATAAATCAGTAATG
This sequence comes from Muntiacus reevesi, assembly GCF_963930625.1. Lineage (NCBI taxonomy): Eukaryota > Metazoa > Chordata > Mammalia > Artiodactyla > Cervidae > Muntiacus > Muntiacus reevesi. Next base: position 98,112,964 of record NC_089250.1, read on the forward strand.
CAAAATGAAATTTAAATAACTGGGTAGAGCTTTGCCCTTGGGATGGAAGCTGTTAAAGTGTTGTTTAAGAATAGAAAAGAGGCATCAATTTTAGATCCCACCTCTATTTCTGTAGCAGGTACCTTTGTTGTAGGTCACTTACTTGTTTTATGCCCCAGTACTTGTCAGGAAAAAGAGACAAAGAAACCTCAGAATCTTTTAGTCAGTTAAAGATTTTTGACTAAAGATGGCGTTATTAATAACACATTTCATGCATTCAGCGGAAATTTGTGGAGCCCCTGATGTGTTCTGGTTTCACGTTGGGTGCTGTGGGAATCGCAGTGAAGGAGCAGGCCAGGACCCCGAAGTCCTTGGTTTTGTGGTTCATGGCGTCGACGGCACAGCTAGTCCCTAAATAGAGTGTGGACTGTGACAGGCTCCCTGGTTCTGCGGGATAACACAGCAGATCACCTAGCCCACATTTAGGGAGCCTGAGGATCATTAAGAGGGGGCTTGGGAAGGCACCCGGGTGGAGGGAACAGCTTGTGCAGAAGTAAGCACCTGGCTTGGAGGCTGAGGGGAGTGAGCTAACGCTGGAGCAGAGAGGAGGTAATGTGCCTTATGAGGCCCTAGGTGAACCGAAGGCTTTCAGGATGGCCATGAAAGCTGGAAATGGTTTGTTGACAGTAGGTTACAACAGGTGATATGATCAGTCTGCCACCCCTCATTGACAACGCAGTTCACTGCCCGTGTAAAATCGCAGTGAACACCACGGAGCGTTAGCATGCATTTCCCTCTGTCTCTGCACTTGCTTCTAGAGTGTGTTGTTCACATACAGTGTATCTTTGATTTTTCTGAAATTAACCCATCTTTAACCTACTTCTGAAGAAGTAACTGAAGGGATTCAATCTATAGTAAAATGAAGTATTACCTATGTTTTAGAGCTTACAGCTATCCTGCAAGTGAATGAGTGCATGAGTGAACAAATATTTCTTTGTAAATATAATTTTGTACTGAAGGGGCTTTTTCCCTTCATGCCTCCTTCTAGAGTTTGTTTCTGAACACCTGTGCATCTCAGGATACCGACAGATTTCTAGGTCTGCAAATCATTCAGCATGATAACGAGCTTCAGGCCAGTTTCTTATGCTATATGCTGGTATCTTTTTCCTTTAGTATCAGATATTGCTTTAAATAAAAGTATTTTTTATTGAAGCTTAAAATCTTGATTTCAATCATATTTAACCTTTAAAAAAATAAGTAAATAATAAGTCAAAAATAGGGCTGGAAGCAGCCTAGAATCAGTTAATTTTCCCAGAGCTGGTCTGCACCCACACCTGGGTTGAATTTCAGGTTTGCCCTTATCTTCTCATCTGGCCTTCCAGCTTTGCACTGTATTCTGAGTCAGTGTTGAGAACTTAAAACCACACGTCTTTTACTCTGCTTTCTGATAGCATCATGTTGTTACTCTTTTTCTTAGTTACATTCAGCTTTGTAACTTCATGTTTGTTTCTTTTAATGTCTGCTTCCCCACTATGTGGGGAGTCTGCCTTACCACAGCTGGATCCAGCCCACCACCTGCTTTTGTGGAGCCCCTGCGCTAAGAATAGTTTTCTTTTTTTGAATGCTTGAAAAAAATTCAAAAGGCAAATAATAATTCATGACCTTTGAAAATTACATGAAATTCAAAATTCAGTGTCCATGAGTGAAGTTGTATTGATACGCAGCCTCTGTGGCTCTTTTGTGCTAGGCAGACTGGAATAGTTGCAACAGAGACCATATGAATTTCAGAGGTTAAAATATTTACTTTCTGGCCCTTTACAGAAAAAGTTGACTGACCCCTCGGTTAGACAGTAAGCTCCATGAGGACAGCCACTTGTTCATAAATGCCCTTGCACTAAGCCTGATACCTGGCAGCATTCAGTAAATGTTTGCTGAGTTACTGAATAGTGGAATAAATACATTTAGGGATTCTGGCTGCATTGTACCAGGGTTCTAGCCTGTGTTGTCCACCCTTGTCTGAGTTCTGAGATTTAGGATCACTGTGTATATGGTAGGGCTTCCCGGGTGGCGCTAGTATTAAAGAACCCATCTGCCAATGCAAGAGACATAAGAGATGCAGATTCGATCCTTGGATTGGGAAGATCTGCTAGAGAACGAAATGGCAACACACTCGAGTACTCTTGCCTGGAGAATTCCAGTGGACATAAGAGCCTGGTGGGCTCCAGTCCATAGGATCGCAGAGTCGGACATGAGTGAAGTGACTTAGCATGGTATTGCCAAATTCAGGCGTAAATTGAAGAAAGTAGGGAAAACCACTAGACCATTCAGGTATGGCCTAAATCAAATCCCTAACAATTATACAGTGGAAGTGAGAAATAGATTTAAGGGACTAGATCTGATAGAAAGAGTGCCTGATGAACTATGGATGGAGGTTCGTAACATTGTATAGGAGACAGGGATCAAGACCATCCCCAAGAAAAAGAAATGCAAAAAGGCAAAATGGCTGTCTGAGGAGGTCTTACAAATAGCTGTGAAAAGAAGAGAAGCAAAAAGCAAAGGAGAAAAGGAAAGATATTCCCATTTGAATGCAGAGTTCCAAAGAATAGCCAGAAGAGATAAGAGAGCCTTCCTCAGTGATCAGTGCAAAGAAATAGAAGAAAACGATAGAATGGGAAATACTAGAGATCTCTTCAAGAAAATCAGAGATATCAAGGGAACATTTCATGCAAAGATGGGCTCAATAAAGGACAGAAATGGTATGAACCTAACAGAAACAGAAGATATTAAGAAGAGTTGGCAAGAATACACAGAAGAAATGTACAAAAATGATCTTCATGACCCAGATAATCACAATGGTGTGATCACTCACCTATAGCCAGACATCCTGGAATGTGAAGTCAAGTGTGCCTTAGGAAGCATCACTATGAACAAAGCTAGCAGAGGTGATGGAATTCCAGTTGAGCTAAAAGATGATGCTGTGAAAATGTTGCACTCAATATGCCAGCAAATTTGGAAAACTCAGCAGTGGCCACAGGACTGGAAAAGGTCAGTTTTCGTTTTAGTCCCTAAGAAAGGCAATGCCAAAGAATGCTCACACTACCACACAATTGCACTCATCTCACACACTAGTAAAATAATGCTCAAAATTCTCCAAGCCAGACTTCAGCAATATGTGAACTGTGTACTTCCAGATGTTTAAGCTGGTTTTAGAAAAGGCAGAGGAGGCCAGAGCTCCCGGACCGCTCCTGAGGGGAGGGAAGGTGGAGACTGGGTCGGTCCCCACTGCGAAAGGCCCTGGACCGGGGAGCAGCGCAGACACGAGTATGACTATTACCGAGTGTAACAGCCCAGTTTGCTGGCCATGTCCTGTCTCCAGGAAAGTTGTAGCTGCTGTTGTTTCAGGTAGTCCCTTGGGTACCAGAGCCTCTAAATGTGACCTGTGCTTATAACTGACCTTACCTGCCAACATCCAGTCTATCATGGCCTCTGAAAAGCAAGTCAACATCCTAATGAAGTTACTGGATGAGGCTCTCAAGGAGGTGGATCAGATTGAATTGAAACTGAGCAGTTATGAGGAAATGCTCCAAAGTGTAAAAGAACAGATGGATCAGATCTCCGAAAGCAACCACCTCATTCATCTCAGTAACACTAATAATGTAAAACTCCTGTCTGAGATAGAGTTTCTTGTGAGCCACATGGACCTGGCCAAAGGTCATATAAAGGCACTTAAGGAAGGAGATCTTTCTTCTTCCAGGGGCATTGAGGCCTGCACCAATGCTGCAGATGCCCTGCTGCAGTGCGTGAATGTAGCTCTTCGACCAGGCCATGACGTGCTTCTGGCAGTTGAGCAGCAGCAGCAGCAGCAGCAGCAGCAGCGTTTCAGTGATTTGCGAGAGAATTTTGCCCGGAGACTGGCCAGTCACCTCAACAATGTTTTTGTTCGACAGGGTCATGATCAGAGTTCAACTCTTGCTCAGCGCTCTATTGAACTGACTTTACCTAATCATCATGCATTTCATAGAGACTTACTCCGATATGCCAAGCTGATGGAGTGGCTAGAGAGTACGGATTATCGAAAATATGAGGGACTAACAAAAGTATGGATTTGACGTCAGTTACTCACTGAGTATAGAGCATTATCTTTTAGAATCGAGAGGTCGTGTGTTCAGTTCCGCAAGTGACATTTGAAGCACTGTTGTATGTTCTTAAAAAAGCAGCAAGTAGTTGAATTTCTTAGTGCTCATTAGCTATGGAGAACATTTTTTTTCTTTTTCATTTATTTTTATTCGTTGGAGGCTAATTACTTTACAATATTGTAGTGGTTTTTGCCGTACACTGACATGAATCAGCCATGGATTTACATGTGTTCCCCATCCTGATCCCCCCTCCCGCCTCCCTCTCCATCCCATCCCTCTGGGTCTTCCCAGTGCACCAGCCCTGAGCACCCGTCTCATGCATCCAGCCTGGGCTGGTGATCTCTTTCACCCTTGATAGTATACTTGTTTCAATGCTCTTCTCTCTGAACATCCCACCCTCGCCTTCTCCCACAGAGTCTAAAATTCTGGAGAACATTTATTTTATGTACTTAGATGGAGAATAGCTAAATTTTGAACTTCAATATAGTATTAGGCCATACTGTAGCTTGAAGCATCATTTAGTTTAGTTAGTTAAATAATTATTTCCTGAGTTGCTTTATGTGCAATATAAAAACTAGAGAGTATGAAGTTATATTTTCAATGAGGCATTTGCTTTATAAGAACCTGTAATCTGTTCTTTTAAGCACATGCAGTGTGCCTCTTTATTAAGCAGACATTCCATTGTTCCAGGCACAGAGGAACATGGGTATTTCTGTTCCTGATTGTGGGACACACTAGCTGGAAAAATTGGATTATCATATTATGGTACATTTCTTTGTCACTCACCAGATTTTCACTGTGTGCCTCTTTTGTACTCACTAATCCATATGTAAGAATAAGAAGTGGCTCCCACACATGCTCCTACTTCCAGAGAGCGTCAGGTCTGCCCGGGAAGAGCAACTATCCTTAGCAGCCGGCCAGAGTTAAGTGCTGAACTGGATATGAGTTTAAATGTATAGCATGTTAGAGAAAGGAAATTCATGACCTGTAGCCACAGGAGAAAACTTCATAGAAAACATTGGACTTGACTCTTTTCCCGGGACTTTAAGAAGACCAGCCTGACTGAAGCTGAAATTCCATATTCTAGAAGAGTGAGAAGTTAGGTTGAAAAATCTGAGTCGTGAGTCCTAGCAGCATTCTTCAGACATAGGAAGAGACTTGATAGGGGAAACTAAGAACCTAATACAATAATGAACTGAAATGAAATCTTGGACGAAGAGGATGATAGTAGGAATAGAGATTATAAGTCACAAGAGAGAATCCCAAAACAAGGGACAGGATGGTGCCAGACTTGTGAGACGCAGAGATTAAAACAGTGATAAATACCACTTGGGCTTCCCAGGTGGCGCAATGATAAAAAAAAAATCCACCTGTCAATGTAGAAAATGCAGGCTTGATCCCTGGGTTGGAAAGATCCCCTGGAGAAGGAAATGGCAACCGACTGCAGTACCATTGCCTGGAGAATCCCGTGGAGAGAGGAGCCTGGTGGCCACAGTCCGTGGGGTCGCAGAGTGGGACACGACTGAGTGGCTGAGCACACACACACACGGATGGCCACAGCTGGACAAGAAAGAGCCATTCACACGTTCCCTTAGCAAACGCGCTGAGCATCTGCTGTGTGCTGACACTGTTGTATGCACGAAAGAGAACGGCGCTGAAGGAGACAGGCGAACACTTGCCTGTTCAGAGTACATATTCCAGTGGAGAAGGACCAACATAAAAGTCAACTTCATAGTCTGCTGGAAGGTACTGCTGAGAGCTCTAGAGAAAATAAAGCAGGGAATGCTAGGACATCAGAAAGGTTGCGGTTTCAAAAAGGGTGGTCCGAGAAGGCAACATTTGAGCACAAATTTTAAAGATAAGCAGGGGTGCGCAGTGGGAATTTCCGAGGAAAGCTTTCCCAGCACAGCACAAGTGCCCCAAGGCAAGAGCAACCTGGAGCACTGGAGGAGCAACCAGGCCGTGGTGGTGGGAGCACGGCGAGTCAGGTTCAGGATGGGAGGGCGGGCGTGAGAGGTGCGGTGGGGGGCGGGGGGCGGGGCAGGGCAGATCTGGAAGGGACTGGGCACCGGTGTTGGAATTTGGTTTTTACTTGCAGAGAGATGAGGGAGGGGTGTTGATGGGCTTTGAGTAGCAGAATGACATGCTCTCATTTAGTAAACGGCCATTGTAGCAGGAACCCTTGGGCTCAGGACTCTACTGTTGTGTTGTATTCTGATTAGTTTTGAGTCAGCAGAATTCTGATTTGGAGATAGTTTACAGAAGAATATTTGCATGACTGGAATCTTTGCCTTCTGAAGTTTTAAGAGGATTAATACTGTATTTTGAATGATTAAATATTGTTACATCTTAAAAAAAAAAAAAAAAAGAAAAGGCAGAGGAACCAGAGATCAAATTGTCAACATCTGCTAGATCATCAAAAAAGCAAGAGAATTCCAGAAAAACATCCATTTCTGCTTTATTTACTATGCCAAAGCCTTTGACTGTGAGGATCACAATAAACTGTGGAAAATTCTGAATACCAGACCACCTGACCTGCCTCTTGAGAAATCTGTATGCAGGTCAGGAAGCAATAGTTAGAACTGGACATGGATCAACAGACTGGTTCCAAATAGAAAAAGGGGTACGTCAAGGCTGTATATTGTTACTGTGCTTATTTAACTTATATGTAGAGTACGTCATGAGAAATCCTGGGCTGGAGGAAGCACAAGCTGGAATCAAGATTGCTGGGAGAAATATCAGTAGCCTCAGATATGCAGATAACACCACCTTTATGGCAGAAAGTGAAGAAGAACTAAGGAGCCTGTTGATGAAAGTGAAAGAAGAGAGTGAAAAAGTTGGTTTAAAACTCAACATTTAGAAAACAAAAATCATGGCATCCAGTCCTATCACTTCATGGCAAATAGATGGAGAAACAGTGGAAACAGTCAATGGCTGACTATTTTGGGGGGCTCCAAAATCACTGCAGATGATCACTGCAGCCATGAAATAAAAAGACGCTTACTCCTTGGAAGAAAAGTTATGACCAACCTAGACAGCATATTAAAAAGCAGACACATTACTTTTCCAACAAAGGTCCATCTAGTCAAGGCTATGGTTTTTCCAGTAGTCATGTATGGATGTGAGAGTTGGACTATAAAGAAAGCTGAGCGCCGAAGAATTGATGCTTTTGAACTGTGGTGTTGGAGAAGACTCTTGAGAGTCCCTTGGACTGCAAGGAGATCCAACCAGTCCATCCTAAAAGAAATCAGGTCTGAATATTCATTGGAAGGACTGATGCTGAAGCTGAAACTCCAATACTTTGGCCACATGATGCAAAGAGCTGACTCATTTGAAAAGACCCTGATGCTGAGAAAGATTGAATGTGAGAGGAAATGGGAACGACAGAGGATGAGATGGTTGGATGGCATCACCGACTCAATGGACATGAGTTTGTGTAAACTCTGGGAGCTGGTGATGGACAGGGAGTCCTGGCTTGCTGTGGTCCGTGGGGTCGCAAAGAGTCAGACCTGACTGAACGACTGAACTGAACTGTACATGGTATGGCATAGTTCTCAAACTCTTTGGCCTGACTTCCCCTACACTCTTAAAAAATCTGAGGACCCCAAGAAACTTTTCTCTGTGTAGGTTTTGTCTATCAAGGTTTGCTATATTAAAAATTAAAATTTAGGAAAGTAAAAAGGACACTTATTAATTCATATAAAAGCAACAATATTAATCCATTACTTGTTTTACACAATGAAAATATTTTATAGAACAATTTTCCCCAAAACAGATAAGTGAAAAGAATGGTATTGTTTTCAAAATTTTGGAAATACTTTCACTGTCTGGCTTAACAGAAGGCAGCTGAATTTCGTTAGTTCTGCTTTTAATCTGTTGCAAATTTGTTGTTTTGGTTGAAGTAGATGAAGGAAATCTAGTCTCACACAGATAGGTAGTAGGAAAGTGGAGAGGTACGTTAATAGCCTTTTGAGAGAATGGTGGCTATTCTGCTTTGATACTGTGCCAAAGCTTGACAATTGGTAGTTTCTCAAAGGTTAATTGCAGTGTGGAATCTGAAACCACACCACTGAACAAACATTTCCTCCGCCCCTCCATTGAAATCCATTGGTCTGTCTTGCACTGAGTGGATCTTTTACTGTTAGGAGTATAATTATTTTAAAAAGTACAAATGCAAAGTAGTTAAAAGCTCTTTCTTTTTCATTCAGGAAATTCACAAGATTCCTTGGGGAAATAAGAGGTGTTTCTGGATATTGTTAATCCAGACTGAACAGGATGTGAAAAGGGGGATGTGAAGTTGTGCATACATATTATTCCACAGTTAATCACCAGGTTTTATTCCTGTTTTTATCTAATACAGATACCTAAACACAGTCTCAGTATGATGAACTTCTCCAGCCCTTTTCTCTTGTAATTTCCCTTTTAGAATTAAATCATCATTTTTTTTTTTTCTTAGTTGATGTGAAACATCCATAAACTGAAATTAGGTTAGTATTGATGCCAAGTTGTTTGGAAAAAAGGGTATTAACTTCTTAGCTTTAGGGCACAAGATAATTGGATGAGGGAGGTTAGAAAAAGATCCTGCTTTTTTACAACATGACATAACACTCCACAATCAACTAGTGGCATTAATGTTTTAAAAAGTTTTATATGAAATAAAAGTTTTATATGAAACCAGTTATAAAACATCACTTGATGTAAAAATACAGCCACAGTCATAAACTGCATTGCATTCAGATTTCTTTTCTTGCTTTTGAGACGTTGATCCTGTGGGATTAAGCTGTCAAATACTGATGTCTTATATTCTAAACTGTATAGCTTGAGAGCCCAATAATAGTAAATATGCACAGAAAAAAAAAAAAAAAAAGACTGGAAAAAAATACACCAGAATGTTGACAGTAGTGACCTCTGGGTTATGGGACTATGGGTCACATTTTGTTTCTTCTTTGTCCTTTTTAAACATTGATTACGATAAATATTTATTGAGTATTATGTGTCATGTATTGAATGATGGAGTTAAAGCAAAAAGCTGATTGAACTTCTGCTCAGTTGGATCTTCCATAGATCACTTTTTATATTTCTCATAATAAATGTGAAATGCTTCTGTAATGAGATAAATATAGTAAATATTTAAACCAAAATAAACTGAAAAAATACACTGGCTCTTTTTCCTACGTTTTCGATTTTGGTGGGTGAGAGGGTTGTGGGTTTCTAGTTGTTTCTCCTTTAAGTACCAGTGTGGAGATGCTTCAAGAGTCAGTTATCCTGAATATCACTCTCAATGTAGAGGACTCTTTATTACAGACTTGATTCCACATAAATTGAAGCCTTGATTTTGGAAAGAAGAAGGAGTAGCCGTTTCCTGGGCTTTGTTTTTGGTGGTGCTTTTGAGCCGTATGAAGATGTTCCATCCAAAGGTTCTCTACCATAACTAAGAACCATGACAGGGCTGGATGTGACACCTGAATGGACCCTCACTGTTTTGCTGCTGGTTAGCCTTTTGTGACTCATCTAGGAGGCAGAGCAAAGGCAAATGACAGCAGAACTTGAAAATTGGCTTCTCTCTGTGGCTTGAACAGTTTGGAAAGTGTACATCTTCTATTCAGGGCTCATAGGGAAACATCTGGAAATAAAATTGGAACTTACAAAAGAGAACTTTCCAAAAGGACTCTTACTTCTTATATGTGATTACTTCTTAGCTACTGAAAGATAATGGAATTCTTATGGGCTCTGAGTTTATATTTGATCTGGGTAGGATAGAACAAGTTTGATGAGCAGTTTTTGTAGTGAAGCATTGTTAGAACCAGTTTCTTTTCTGTTTATAGAAATACATAATTCTGAAAGTTTTGCAGAGATGCTTGACTCTGTAGGAAGTATCAGAAACTTTTCAGTATGGCAAAATATGATGAACTATATTTGTGAGAGAAAAGTCATTACAAATTGTAAAAGTGGCCTCCTGACTAGTTGTACAGAATAAAGGAGTTGGAAGTCACCACCAATTATTTGGCAGAGATCTGTGAAACTGACTTACTGAGCTGAACATCCATGAAGTTCTACTCTCTAGAAATTATGGAGCTTAGCAGAAAATAAAAATCGAGTAGAGGCTGAGAAGATTCGGAGAAGGAATAGAATTTAATTGACTATCTAGAACAAATGCCTGAGGTTAGATTGAAAAAATAGATTTGTTAATCTAAAATGAAAAACGTTTAGGGGACAATGATCAGATTCTTTAGAATCTTGGTTCTGCATGAGTAGAACATGGCCAGAAAAATGAGGGATCACTCCTTGAAGGTTGAGAGTTCAAAGACACATAAATATTGTATCCAACAAGTAGTGAAATTATTGAATTCATTTGCTCCAGTGGGTGTGACACAACACACAAAGAGGATGGCCAAAAAGATCGTCATGATTTCTTACTGAGTGAGGCAAATCAAATGAGAAAATTGTGGTACTGTATACCTACTGGTACTGCTGATTAGTGTGTGTGTGTATTTGTAGAGATGTTTGTGAGGGCAATTACCAAATGTAAATGGTGATGGTCTTAGGATGATGGGATTTTAGGTGATATTTTCTTCATTATTTATTTCCACATTATTTAATGTGTTTGAATTTTTAATAGAGAACTTATTTAGTTGTAACTCAGGGAAGTATTATTTTCATACTTGCATTAGAATTAAGATATAAAATAGTAATATAGTTATTAAAAATTTTCTGGATTTGTGAATCACAGTGAATTATGCAGATGAAGGTATTTTGTTCAGCTTTTTAGGGAGGGGCAGCCTGCACATTGCTTCTATGTCAGCTACAGTAGCTTCCCCAACACACCTTGGATCTACCTCAAGATGGCAGTTCTTGGACTGTTTCATTCTTAGCTCAAAATATACTATTGGACATATGCTGTTTTATATGCTCTGGTGCTCAGTGTGGCATCTTGCTTCCACACTTCCCTACCTGTAGTCTTTTCTTCCCTAATAGCCAGACTTTTAAAATATAGGACAGAACTTTTCTCAAAAGTGGCCTGTGGTTTCCCGTCTCATAGTAAAATCTGGAGTCCTCCTGCTGACCTGTGAGACCCTACCTGGTCCCGGCCTCGGCTGTTCTCCCCTTCCCTGGCTCTGTTCTGTACTTCAGACCATTCTGCATGTTCCCACTGAGGGTCCGGCGTGCTCTTCCCAGCTGTCTTCTTGGCTCTCCTTGCTTCCTGGTGTCCATTCAAACGCTGCCCCATCCAAAAGGAGGTTCTGACTTTGCTGTCTCCAGTATCTCTTGTTCCTTTCCTTCCTCTGTCACTCTTTGTCCCCTTGCACCCAGTCTCCATTTCCTCCTTAGCACTTATCACCAACTGACATAAGTTTATTTTATAGTGACTATCTTCTACTAAAATGTAACCTCTAAATGCAATCACTAAAATGTAATTTTATGTCTTCTATCATGGCTACGGCCATACTATGTAGGGCAGTGCCTGACACATAGTAGGCTCTCAGTAAATATGAGTTGAATGAAAGAATTCACAGCCCACTCCAGTATTCTCGCCGAGAAAATCCCATAGACGGGGGCCTGACAGGCTGTGGCCCATGGGGTCGCAAAGAGTCAGACACAGCTGAGGTGACTGAGCACAACACACGTGGCCATGCTTCATAGGGCGGTGCCTGGCAGGGAGGCTCTCAGTAAATATTCGTTGAATGAATGAGTTCCTGTCTCAGTTCTCCATTCTGTGTTCTGACATTTTTGCCTTGCAGAGAGGTGGTTACATTCAACCATTTCCTGGAAACAGCAGCTGAGAAGGAGGTTCAAGGAAAAGCTCGGCTTCAGGACTTCATAGAGAATCTGCTGCACCGGGTGGAGCTCGCGGAAAAACAGCTGGAGTACTATCATAGCCAGCAGGGGGCCGGCCTCTGCGGGGACTCCCAAGAGCACGCGGTGAGTCCTGCAGGCCCGGAGTGAGGGTGGTGATCTGTCAGGTGGGGCCAAGGACAGAAGGAAAAGGTGCTGGGGAATGACTTGCAGGAATTTTCTAGACATCGTTTGAAGGCATTGCCCCAGCCACGCCTGTGTTGAGGAAGTGATACAGGTGAGTCTAGGACACCTGGGAGTAAGTGAGACCCTGGATGCGTGATCTCCGGTTCTTCACCTCCAACTCCACATTAGGCTGAGGTGGTAGAAGTACTTTTATGTTGCAGCATAACAGTTTGAAGTATCCAAAGAAATCATTTGTCCCAATTATGTGTCAGGTGGATAGGAAGTTATTAATATTATCCTGTTTTTGAGCTCATCAAGGAATCATCTGAAAACTTTCATGCTTTTTAGTTAGTGAAAGATTTAATCACTTCCCCCCCCCCCCCAATAGGAAGGGAAACACTTGTTGGTAGTCTCTGTAGGTGAAACATTCTTTTTTTTTTTTTTTTTTAATATTATTTTATTAGTTGGAGGCCAATCACTTTACAACATTTCAGTGGGTTTTGTCATACATTGACATGAATCAGCCATATAGTTACACGTATTCCCCATCCCGATCCCCCCTCCCACCTCCCTCCCCACCCGACTCCTCAGGGTCCTCCCAGTGCACCAGGCCCGAGCACCTGACTCATGTATCCCACCTGGGCTGGTGGTCCGGGTGAAACATTCTTTAAGTAGGTTTTCGAAAAGACTAAGCAAAATTCCCCAGTGGCATTATATAATAGGATTTTGCATACAATTTTACATATGGTTGCAGGGACTTAAGAAATCCCCAAAGCCCAAATGAGAACCCTGAATATAGATGAAGGTCCAGCTCTCATAAGTGGCTTGATCAGGGTTGCCTGTTCTCTTTGGAGGGTGGGTGGGAGGTGGGTGGTTTACAAATAAGCACGCTTCAGATGAGGGATGTGGGTGGTCACATTTACCCTCTATACAGTTTCCTTCATGGTATAAACAACAAAGCCAAAGAATGGATTTTTGAAAACCTAAAGTGGTTTATTTACAACATTTTCATCATCAGTTGAATTTTATTTACCCTTACCATCTTCTCAGAAGATTTAAAAATGATTCTTTTACTAACCCTGAAATGAGGATAAAAAAAAATAGGAAACATTTATGCTAACCAAAAGATTAGTAAGGTCGCCGTTGGTTGATTGAAAAATTTAGGTTGAGCAATCTGGAAGCCAAGATTTAACAGGAAACATGATTAAATAAACAAAGGAGGAACGAAATGAAATGCAGGTTGATGAAAGAAGTAAGACCAGAGGGAGAGACACAGATAGCAGGAAAGTACAAAGTCAAGGAGGAAGTAGGGCTTGATCACTGACTTGGAGGGAGCACACATCACCCTGAGAGGTGTCAAGGATGAACTGTTTGATTTCTGAAAGAATGGGCAGATGTGGTTTCCCCTGTTTTCACGTATAGTCCTCTCAACTCTTCTCTGGGTCATAATGTGCCATGTTATGAGACAGTCTACGAATCCTAAAACCATTTTTCCTTTTTACTTAGTCTATTTCTTATAATAAAATACATTTACCATGTGTTTGATGTAATTTACTCAGTCTGGCCTCTCTGTGTATCTGGGGCTGTGGATACATGGAAGAACTTGGAAACTTTTCGCAGGATAAGCTAAGGGTCACATCTGTAGTAACCTGTTTGGTCCAGCTTAGAGAAGGCGCAGGCCTCTAGAGCCTCAGCTCTGCCTGGGAGAGCTTCTTATCCAGGTGCACCCCAGAGCGAAGCAGAACTTTCAACTCCCAGCACCTAAACTCCCTCCTCCAGAACCCTGGGGAATGCCATCCCCAGCCTGGCTGGCTCTCCCCATTTCCACCAAGGCTGCTCTGCAGAAACAACACGGCCTCTTCGTCTTCCTTCTTCCCTGCCTCCCTCCCTCCCTCTCTCCTCTTCCCTCTTTTTCTCATTACTTCTCGAGAGAGTAATGACATTTCTAGATTGATGTGTAACTTGATTCTTTCTAGCCTTAAGATTCTTTTGTGCACTAGAAAAATTTCCTTCCCCCTCACAATTAGCACCTTTTCTGAAATAATGTTTCGGCATTAATCCCCTTGAGCATTTATGTTCTTTTTCACCTGGCTGATTTCTAAAAATGCAATGTGCCTACTCAGATAATTTGTCTGTATGCTCTGAAACATGCTGTCGAATTAGACACAAAGTGACCTAATATACCATCTGCCAGAATTACTCACAGACCTGCTCAAATAGAAGGTCATGAAATAGCTTGGATAATCTTATTTTAAGCATTGCATTTATTTCCTGCAGATTGCTAAATTAGTACTAGCTGTAATTCATTACCATGTTTATTGGGGATGCATCGCTTACTGGGTGCTGAGGAAACTGCTGTGAACGAGATCGATGAAGTCCCTGGTCTTGGAGGAGGGACACACAGTAAGCAAACACATAAGAAAGATAATTCCGTATAGTGAGTAACTGCTGTGAAGAATAAAGTAAGATGACATGTTTGAGATGGTCACTTTAGCTTTAGCAAAAAGCTTTCGAGAAAAGCCCTGCTGAGAAGACAGCATTTGCACTGTGACCTGAATGGTAAGGAGGCAGTTCTGGAAAATTTGGAAGTGGAACATTCTAGGCAGAGAAATAGAAGGTGCAGCTGCCTCAGGAGGGAATAGGCTTGGCACATTTGAGTGGCGGGAGATAAGTCGGAGAGGCAGGAGGGGTCCAGATCAGGCAGGAGCTTTCTGGTCATATTAGGAGTGTGGATCTGTTCCATCACACACAGGGGAAAACCATTGGAAGGTTTTAAGTAGAAGATGATCTGTGTTTTAGCAGAATCACTCTGCTGCTCTGGGGGAACTGATGGAGGGATGCAAGAATGAGAGATGGGTTGTGTTGTGGCCGATGAGAGGGGACAGCAGCTCAGATAGAGCCAAAGTAGAAATAAAAGGTGTAGGGTATGTTCTTGGAGGAGAATTGACAGGACCAGTTGGCCTGAATGAAGGATTAGATTTAGCTGGTGAGGGAAATTGAGGAGTCAAGAATGAATTCACAGTTTTGGCCTAAGAAGTTGGGTATATACAGAAAGGGAAGTTGGAGGAGGGCTAGGTTTCCAGTTTCCCAAAACCTGTCATGACCTGAGACACCATGTTTGTGCTTTAGAAGTACTTAGATTGGCTCTCAGTAGAAGGTTATGTATATTTTTTTTCAACCAGAAATGTTGACCAGGGCCTCTCTTGATACCCATCGGCATACCCTTCTCTCCCTAAATTAAAAGACAGAGTAGTTGGACCAGGAGAAAATGGAGGTAGGTGGATTGACTGAGTGGGAAGAGCATTTCCATCTGCCTACAGCTGTGGATCCAGAAGGAACACTGGCCTCTTGTGTTCACAGGGAGGAGAGCAGAGGGAATTCTTTGGTGCCTGTGATAACAGGCACAACCTCCACCCACAAACCTCATAATCCGTCAGATCACTGTTGGTCTTTTTCCCAGTAAGGGAACATGTGTGTGTGTGTACCTGCGGGTTCAGACACACACACACACACACACACACACTTTTGAATAGAATTCCAAAGGGAATTATGTACACATATGCAGCAAACCATCACATTATATGTTTACATACACACATAAAGTTGAAAACATTTTGTTATACCTCAATAATAATGATTTTTTAAGTGGGAAAGTATTTAAAGGAAGAAAAACCCTGTAAGTTTGTACAGTTTATAGATGCACTGAAATCCGTTCAAGGAGCCCAGCCAGTTGGAGCAGGGGGCATGGGTGCACTGGAGGAAAGAGAGTAGAAATGCTGATGCCTCCGGGGTTCCTAGAAGCTGCCAGTCTGGTGTTTGCTGGAGCCGTCTGTTCCCGCTTCTTTGTGTATTACAAGACCTCAGGACCCTCGTGCGAGGAAGGTGCCTTTTTCTGTTCACATTTACTAATCCCATGCCGAACCCAGCCAGCGTGGACAGGGTTGGCAATAATGTGACATTCAATTGTGTCCCGAGGCAGAAGGCAGGAATTCCATCTCACCTTCTTGGGCACCAAGAAGTCTGTTTAAGAAACCTTTCTGATTTTCCCCTGTCTGTGGCTTAAGCTGCATACAGAAAACTTGGAGGAAGATCCTGTTATTCCAGGTTTGGTTTTTTGGGTGATTTGAGTATAGCGGGGGTGGATGTTGGCCACACTGGGCCTAGATGGCCCTTCCTCCACATTCTCTTTGTCACCCTCTTCTTCTGCCAGTCTGCCTGTTCATGTGACGGCACTTCTTTTAGTTGAAGGCTGCATGCGGGAGGTTGGGAACTGAAGCTTGGGAATACACTAAAAATACACTTGCTTATAAAGTGTTTGGTGACATTTGGAGCACAAAATGATAATTATCAATTTATTCTTCAAATGGTATTCTGAGCCCAGCCACAAATGTGCATGCAGATACTTCACTGAGAGTGGAAAATTATCTCAATGATAGATGGCCTCAGGACAGTTGTGGAGTTGGGTTTTCGTATGCTCTCATTTTAGAAATGATGTATTTTAGGCAATAAACATTTTGTGCCAATTTCCCCTTTAGTTGATACACTGTGACCAGTTGTAGCTGTGTAAATTAGCTGCAAATACAGCCTGAATCAATCAAGAAATAATGGCATATCATTCCAGTTTTTAAAAACATGTTTCTTCAAATGTTGTTCTCTTGAGGGGCTGTTTAACTTTTTGAAATTTTTGAGATCTGCTGATACTGGCTTCTTGGAATTCTCAGAACAGGGAGCCACAGAGGCTTCCTGAGTAAGCAGAGCTGAGCACGATCCATTCTTGTTCACTGCAGTGATGGATGTGACATGGGCACTGCTCCTAATAACGGTCACTAGCTTCCTCAATGGGAATACAGTTTCTTAAAAACATAAGGAGGATTTTTATAAAACCAAACCTAACCTTTAAGTGAAGTAATATTTTGTCTTATTTGTTTTCCTTCAGCTTACAGATATCTCCTCAAATAGGAAACCCAAATGCCTGTATGTATATCTTTTTATACTTAGACCATTTGATTAATGCTTGCATAATATGCCTTCCTGTTGCACTTTTTATGGTATCTATAATATAAATGGATTTGAGAGCTTCAGATGAAAATTTACCTGCTTATTTACCTTTCTAAAAATGTGGATGTGACTTTTATGCTAATGGTCTATGAGTATATGGCAGTATAATGGTACTGTAGGAGTCTTTTTAAAGTATTGTGTAATAGAACTTTCTCGTATTGTGCTACAGTGTAGTCATATAACTCTATAGTGTTATTAATGTAGTGGGCACACTGATATATGTTTTATACATAAATTTATACTGTGCATCATATACTTTATGATAGCTGTACTACGGATTTGTTTGAATCCCCTAGAAGTCACTTAAATAGTCAAAAGGTATAGGTCCTGGTCTCATCTTCTCCATAGACCACTGTGTGTTACTCTTGATAGTCATTTAGGTTTTCCATGCCTCAGGTTCTATCACTGGTAAATAAGACTAGTAATATCTCCCTGGGAATTTAGTATCATGAGATCATTTTCATGAAGGCCATCGTATCAATATGGAAGGAAAAGTATCAGTACACAATATATTACTTGTTTTACTGGTAGCATTATTGCCACCTTAGCATGTAGGAGTGATTGTGCCATGAGTAGTTTTTATTCTTTCAAGGATTTAAATCTTTCTTTTTATCTACCTCCTCCCACAACCATCTATAGAAGCCGAGGGCACCTGCATTCTGTGTGTAACCACCCTGATCTCAAGACCCATTTCCATCCAAAAGGAAGGATGAAAAAAGCCAAGGATGACAGAGCCAGCATGCAGCCTTCTAAGTCCCTGCATGAGCAGACCGAGTCCCCAAGAGAACTCTGCAGACCAGCAAAGAAAGGGGAGCCTCTGGGGTTTGGCCGGAAAGGCCACATCAGACCCAAAATGGCCAAAAAAAAGCCGACAGCGATTGTGAACATCATCTAAAAGGGTGGGTGGTTCTGAACCACATCACTGGGCTTTGGGAAATACGTTCTAGGGGCCATCAGTAGTGTCCTTTTGGACACACTGCATCATAAAACATATTTCATGTCAATATGGGCACCTGGATTAACCAGAATTTAGCAAATGGGAATCTCAGTGAACCAGACTTTTACAAGTCCCTTTTGGAAGCAGGAGGCAGATTACAGAATTGTTTTTAAAAAAATGAATCAGTCTTATTCCAAAGTTTTAGTAAAATGAAGTTAGCTCCAGCTCTTAAAATAATTGGCCCTGAAAAGTTCTATGAAATAAAAATATTTTTGTTTTTAACCTCACCCTCAATTAATTTGGGAGCCTCCAAAATAAAGCTTCTTGTTTTCCCGAGAATTCTGGTTAATCAAGATTCCAGTGTTAGGGTTGCTTCAAGGACTCATTCCGTTAGACTTCAGTTGTCATCTCGACAGACTGTTTTCCAGTTTGTTCAATTCAGGTTTTTTGTTTCCCTGGATGTATTTTCATTCTTATTTTGGTGCCTCTCTGCTTTCTTCCTTGGCTGAGTATTCTGTACTCTAAGACTGTGCTGCCAGCCTCTATCTTAATAGCTGCTTCTACTTCTGAGGTTGCGGAGGACAGTAGAACCTTTATGATCAGCACCCGTCAGCAGTTCCGGGTCAGAATGGTTGGATACCAGTGGACCACACATTTAGTGCATTGCAAGCCACCCGGAGACACCACAGATGTTACTCCGCTCTTTCCTAAGACCTGCTTCCCCGGGTGGGGTGGGGGGGTTGGTTTGTCAGCAACCTCTCTGTCAGCTGTAGGCATGACTTTCTCCTTGCTGGTCTGACTTTTCCATCTCTTGCTGCTTCTGTGCCAATTTATGACTAAAATATATGTTCTTACCTTTCAGCCAAGTATCTGATGTATTTGTTGAATATGGCTTTCTAAAGTGATTTCTGAAATAAACAATGCATGCGGGATCCAGAATCTGAAATCATCCTCCCCTCTCTGGCTCCCTAAAATGGCCTTTGTTTCCATAAAGAACCATCTGTCATGAACCTCCTGCTTTACAGTTTTCTTCAAGAATAAATTTCTGTGTTACTTTTTAAAATTTAGCAATATCATCAGGTCTCCTGCAGAGTTTATAAGTGCTGACATTCCTTTGGAAACGAGAACAATTATGTCCACAACTATATACATATATGTATAACAAATACAAAATGTATATGTCAGGTATATTAATAACTTATTTTTAAATACTCATGAAAAAGGTGTGTGTTGGTGGTGGGTGATTTTTAAACTATATATTGCTTATGTAAATTGAATTCTCTGATTTTAGAAATTAAAGCTTAACCTAGTTAACATTAGTAGGATTATGATTGTTACTGCAATAAGCATCAGATTAGCAGTGCGTTAAAAATAGGTAACAAAGCAATTACGTAAAATGCCAGTAAATTGAAAAGTGTAACTTATACAAATACTTTGAGCCTATCATAGTGAAATGTTGATTTTTGAGTTTTCACTTGACTTTCAACTCATGGGGGTAGGCCTTTCACGTGGTATATAGGCAGCTATCAAGTGGTAACAAACATTGCTGTGAATATCACTGTTAGGATAACACTGTAAAAACTGTAATGTTAAAATAACTATTTATTTGGAGAATTAACGTCCTCCAAGGTTATTTATTATTGATGTTTATACCATGACTGCACTTACCTTTTATACTAAAAATCTGACTAGTTTGTTGTTCTGCATGCTCTTTGTCCCATAATGTGTGTGTGTAATGACAGCAGTTTGCTTTTAAAGGTAGTATAAGCCAAATTTTTCTCCCATTTTATTTAATGTAACTTACGTTTTCAGTTTTCATTTAATATGCCTTGAGGGCATGACAGCTCTCTCTGACAGTGGTACCCAGTGATCTTCAGAAAGCACTGTAATGTCGTATCTACTCTGTGGACATTATGCAAGACAAATGATTTTAAGGTTTATTATATTAAAATTTTTTTAAATTGTAACTAAATTCTGATCCTTATATAAGGAAATGCACTGTGTATATTGTGCTTCCTTAGAGACATAAATTTGGTTTTGAAACATGCGAGCCACCTCAGTCTAAAGGATATCCCCTTTACCTGCCATGGCCTGAGCCTTGTACCATGTCCCGCTTGGTGTTATTTTTAAATGCATTCTTTGTCCTCATAGGTAGTCAACCTCAGAGTTGATTTTTTTAAGAAGTCACCAAAGTTTTCTAGGAAAACATGTTAGAGTTTAAGCTGAAGAATGGATCTAATTTTATTATTTGTTTTGTAAGGAGGAAGTCTTTGTTTCAACCTGCTTTCATTCTCTTTTCCCAAACAAGGTTACAGATTCTTAACTGAAAAGTTCAGACTACTTAGACACTGTTTTCCGGTATTCTGCAGGGTCATTTTGTTGTATGGAAGTTGGAATATTCTGTTCCCGGATTTTAAATAAAGGTTTCTAGATTATGAAATATTATAATAATAAAACTATATTTATGACTAATGTGTTGGTATGTTTTGTCTAGCTGGAATGTTTCTGGGGAACCAAGCTGGTTCTTCATGAATGAGCTGTTCATTGTACATGTAAACACCATGATCTTATACCTGTAAGTTTTCTTAAGAGCTTAGCTTGATCATTTTTGTTTATCACAATGCCTCTATCCAAAGGTTCTTTTTACATATGTTCACACTGAGAAGTCCTCATTAAAAGCTCATTTGGCACTTTTCTCCCATCTTCCTCCACAACCATGAGTAATTTTCCTACAAGGTATTTTTAAACTTGTCAACTCTTAGCAAAAACCATGAGCAGATTTCACAGTGTGTATCTCAGATGGTATGTGCTATACATCCTAGTCATTATAAGGCTCAGAATGTGATCAGGATAGTTAACAGAGTTGTGTCACAAGTAGAATTACTCAGCCATAGTCTTTTAAGAACCATAGAATTAGGAAAATGTAGGGGATTCCATTTGTTCAGGAGCTGTTAGAGCCGTTAAAGAGATGACTCAGTCTGCTCTTATGCTTGCTTGTGTTGAAGTTAATGGGTTCACCAGGTTATAATGCTCCTGAGAAATAACTGTGACATTCTTGATTATCTATGGCCATTAGAAAACATAAATAAATCCCCGTATCTCAATTCTGTTCAGTCTGGGTCCTTGAAAAATGAATTCCAGAGATGGCATGCATGCAGGAACCAAACACAATTCCTGGAAACATTTCAAATATTTAAAAGGGTGGGGGACTTCAGAAATTGTTTTTCTTGTGGTGAATTTTTTTCTTTTTTGTCCATGTTCTATATGAGTAAAAAATGCACACATCTGAATTTTTTATTTGAGAAAAGGATCTTCAACCTGTAGCCCAATGATATATTTACTCCGGGTTTGCAGCCATTATTCTGTACAAGAAATGAATTTTTTCCATTCAAGGACGCTCACACACAGACAAGCTTGGCTATCCTGCCCACCCTATAATGGCTATGCTATGCTACGTTGCTTTAGTCATGTCTGACTCTTTGCGACCCTATGGGCTGTAGCCAACTAGGCTCCTTTGTCCATGGAATTCTCCAGGCAAGATGACTGATGTGGGTTGCAATGCCCTTCTCCAGGGGATCTTCCCAACCCAGGGATCGAATCCACATCTCATTATGTCCCCTGCAATGACAGGTGGGTTCTTTACCACTAGCGGCACCTGGAAAGCCCCACCCTGTGACAGGGATGCTGGTAAATAAATTTTGTGTAAGTGCAGGCAGGTGTCTGGGATGGTGAATGAGAGCTTTGGTACCCATGTGCTATGAGGAGGAGACACAGCTGCTGCCCTTGAATATCTGAAGTGTTGTCATAAGCAAGAATACTAACTTTTTGTGGCTGCAAAAGACATTACTAAGACAGTGAGTGGAAGTCCTGAAGAAGCAGATATTAAGTCACTAATGGAAAAATGAGTGCAACATGGAGTGGGTCACCTTGTTGAAAATTGAGGATTCTTCTAAGACCACTTGTAGCCCTAGGATTCTGTCATATGTGATACTGCATTATTGTAAACATTGGCTGCGTAAAACTTAGTGTTGACATGACATTGATCTTGGAGATTTTACCCCACTGACTTGGACTTTGTAAAGGTTTTTGTAACGCATATCCACAGTTATCCTTATAGAATGGTTGTGAGGCAGGCAGGGATGAGGTGGTATCACTTGTTTCTCTTAGCAGATGCAGGAACAGCAGTTGGGGAAATGAGAGAGATACAGGTGGCAGTGTTACCTCCGTCAGAACCAGGTGCTTCCCAGAAGCATCTCACCTTACTAAAATGTGGTTTCAGTGTTAAAGAGAAGGTACATTCCTTGTTTACAGCATGGCTTCTGAATGCAGGCCAACCACTTCGTCTGGTGTTCAGTTGAGTCAACAGCAATTCTGTCCAACACTGGGAGAGAAATTGGCAGCGTTGGATTTGGTAAGAGATGGTGCAGTGTGTCAAGCTCCAGCAAGGTGCCTTCCTCAGGCATTTGCTTCCTCAGCCATCTTTCAGCTAGTTTTGATGATATTTAACTTTCGCCTTTCTTCTTAAGGCAAATTTAAGTCACATACTTAAGAAGGTGATTTCGTCATATTTAACAATGAAGGTGAGGCTTATAGTGGTTTGAAAGAGTTGTTTGGGGCCAAAATCTCCTTCATGCCAGAGCCAGAGTGAGAACCAGAATACTGTCTTCGTGAACCTCAGCTAGTGCCCTTCACAGCTTTACGCCACTCCTTGACAAGTGTACCACAACATGGTCCTTAATATCTGCCTATTATACAGTGGCTCTCAACGTCCTAAAAGTTAACTTAGTGTTTATTATCAGTTATTGCACCTACTTAATGCAAGCCACTGTGGAGGATATAAATATCACCAATCTGTACATTCCCTGCCTTATAGCAGAGCCACCCCGACTTGCCAAGGAATTCCAAAGTTTCAGATTCTAAGTCTGTTAAGAGTTCAGTGCACACATGTTTGGATACTTCAGACTGGTAGTTTGCTGATTGACGAAAGGAGCACTGCGTTTACTTTGGTCGGATATATCATAGAGAAATAACTGATTATATATCTCAATCCTTCCTTTTTGTTCAAGGTGGAGCATCCATTTCCTTCATTCTCAAGGACCACCACTTTATTTTTATCCTTATTTAAGTCTGCCTGTAACTTGACACCATAGCTGAAATTCTTTATACTATAATCCTAAACACAGGGGGCTGGTGGAAGAAACTGGGCTTCTTATTAGGTGAGGGACACCCTCGCATAAACACAAGGGAGCTTGCAGGGAGTAAGGGCAAATGAGAGGACACACAGCCAGTTACCAGGATTCAGAACAAAGCCCTGAGCTTGCCTGCAGACTATGGACTGGCCTGCGTCTCCCACCCGGTCTCACCCCATAACTCCGATTTGCCTCTGTCCAGACAGGCTTCCTTCCAGAGGCTCGCCTGGACCTGCTTTTCCCCCTGCACCACAGGAATGCTGGGTTCTGCCTTCTGCCTGAAATGCCCTTCTCTTATCCTGGTTAATTTCTACTCAGCCTTCAGATTTCAAGTCTGTTGTCACTTCCCCAAGGCAGCCTCATAAGTCTGAGACCACCACATACCTTCAGAGTCAGATGTAGTGAATCTCACCATTTGCCTTATCGTGTGGGAGCTATTCATCAAAGTGAAAGCCCAGTTTGGCCCAATGGCTTAAACAACTCCTGCTTTAAGGTCTCACCAGAGAAATTTTGTCAGAATTACTGGAACTAACTATACATCCAACAATCCACTTGTCGATGCATCCATGCATGCATCCAACCAACTGTTCACCAACATTCACCAGGAGTCCTATAGGAACCAGTCACTGTGGTAGGTACAAGGGATACAGGCTGCCTCCTGACCAGATATGTCTGCAGTAGCTAATGAAGCTTTCTCAACCTTTAAGGCCAATCCCAATCACTATTGGCCTTTCTGGAATGGTGTCTACATTACCCTGACTGGCCCTAGGGCTTTTGCTGTCTTTCAGGACCACATCTAAACAGAATACCTGACTCAGTCATTCTCCATCCCATGATATGTGGCTGAACCGCTCTGCCACCATTTTGTTAGCTCCAGCTTAGGCCCGCAGTCCTACCCCTTCCCTTTTTCTGAGTGACTGAGCTTTAGGCTCACTCATAAGGAATGTACCAAACCAGATGAGTCCCCATTCAGCTTTTTTTCAGGAAAACTTAAGACTGCCTTTTGCTGACACAGATAGTTGATGGTCATGAGATACCCTCAGGGAGTGGGGGGAAAACCCCTAGTTCCAATTGGTGTGGACATGCTCTTCACTTGATCAGTCAACTCAGTAGCTTGTTCGTGTCTGACTGCTTGCGACTGCGTGGACTATAGCACACCAGACTTTCTTGTCCATCACCAACTCCTGGAGCTTGCTCACACTCATGTCCATCAAGTTGGTGATGCCATCCAACGATCTCATCCTCTGTCATCCCCTTCGCCCCCTGCCTTCAATCTTTCCCAGCATCAGGGTCTTTTCCAGTGAGTCAACTCTTCGCATCAGGTGGCCAAAGTATTGGAGCTTCAGTGTCAGTCCTTCCAATGAATATTCAGGACGGATTTCCTTTAGGATTGACTGGTTGGATCTCCTTGCTGTTCAGGGGACTCTCAAGAGTCTTCTCCAACACCACAGTTCAAAAACATCAATTCTTTGGCACTCAGCTTTCTTTATGGACCAACTCTCACATCCATACATGACTACTGGAAAAACCATAGCTTTTACTAGACAGACCTTGTTAGCAAAGTAATGTGTCTGCTTTTTAATATGCTGTCTAAGTTGGTCATAGCTTTTCTTCCAAGGAGCAAGCATCTTTTAATTTCATGGCTGCAACCACCATCTGCAGTGATTTTGGAGCCAAAAAAATAAAATCTGTCACTGTTTCCACTGTTTCCCCATCTATTTGCCATGAAATGATGGAACTGGATGGCATGATCTTAGTTTTTTGAATGCTGAGTTTTAAGCCAGCTTTTTCATTGTCCTCTTTCACTTTCATTAAGAGACTCTTTAGTTCTTCTTTGCTTTCTGCCATAAGGATGGTGTCATCTGCATATCTGAGGTTATTGATATTTCTCCCAGCAATCTTGATTCCAGCTTGTGCTTCATCCAGTCCGGCATTTAGCATGATGTACTCTGAATGTAAGTTAAATAAGCAGGGTGACAATATAAGCCTTGACGTATTCCTTTCCCAATTTGGAACCAGACTGTTGTTCTATGTCCAGTTCTAACTGTTGCTTCTTGACCTGTATACAGATTTCTCAGGAGGCAGATAAGATGATCTGGTATTCCCATCACTTTAAGAATTTTCCACAGTTTTCTCGACTACAAATTGGCACTTACCAGGAGCATTGTCAACGGCTGACAACAAAGGCATTTGCCGTCTGCCATGGAGATTGAATCCCTTGCTGGTATAGCTGTTGACCTTCAACAACCCCTGAGGGAGTTCAAGATGGAGTGAGGCACTCTGTGCTCCAGGGAATCTGGTGGGACAGGTCTTTAGATAGTTGGATGTTTTTAGGGACAGAGTTTATGATCTCAATCCTTGCATCTCCTCATATCTAGAGAAGCACTAAATACCTTCATGGTGATATCAGATCCTCATGACTAACAAAAAAACCTTTTGTAAAATGCGTGCTTCATGGTATTGAACTCCCCCTTCACCAAAACCTTATATATTGACTTTCCCCCACTGCCGCTTTAGAGAAGTCTCTGAGACCTATCTGAGATGCTGCCTCCTGGGCTACAGTCCCCATTTTGCCCCAAATAAAACTTAACTCGCAGCTCTCAAGTTGTACATCTTTTTTAGTTGACAGTTTGCCGTGATCCACACAATCAAAGGCTTTAGAGTAGTCAGTGAAGCAGAAGTAGATGTTTTTCTGAAATTCTCTTGCTTTTTCTATGATCCAACGGATGTTGGCAATTTGATCTCTGGTTCCTCTACCTTTTCTAAATCCAGCTTGAACATCTGGAAGTTCTCAGTTCATGTACTGTTGAAGCCTAGCTTGGAGAACTTTGAGCATTATTTTGCTAGCATATGAGATGAGTGCAATTAGTCCGTTTGCCGGATCCCCAGTTTGGAAATCTGTTGTGGGCCCCAGAACTTCTGCAACAGTGCGAGGACTTCTTTGGTATACTTGTTCTCCAGTTTGTGGGCTGTCTGCTTGTGGCTCTATGGTGGGGCTCACACGCTGTACCTCCCAGGTCTGCGGCAGCCAGAGCCCAGGTCCCTGGGGCAGGCCACTGCTGAGCTGCAGGAGGCAGGTCTGGCTCAGTCTCTTGTGGGGTCCCTGGGTCCTGGTGTGCACAAGGTTCTGTTTGAGCCTCCCGAGCATCTCTGGTGAGTATGGGGTTTGATTCTAAATGCAATTTTGCCCCTCCTACCATCTTGTTGGGGCTTTTCCTTTGCCCTTGGACATGGGGTATCTTTTTTGGTGGGATCAAACATTCTCCTGTCAATGGTTGTTCAGCAGTTAGTTAGAAGTTTGGAGTTCTCTCAGAAGATGAGCGCATGTGCTTCTACTCTGCCATCTTGGTCCCTCCTTCACTTGGTAGTCAGATTCTGCTTTTAGCCTAAGCCCCTCTAAATTACTCTGTGCCCCTTTGGCAGTGTGGGGTGAGGCTGCAAATGCTTCTGGATCCTCTGTATGCCCCAACCTGCCTAACTGAATGTAAGGCACCCACAATAAACTTCATAATTGCACTTTATGGAGCTGCCTGCTTTGTTTTCAGCCACAAGATCCTTCTCAGTTCAAGTGATGATATGATCCAATAACCCTGCTTCCCAACACATAACACTTCATTTGCTTCACAGCATTGATTACTATCTGAAATTATTTACTCATCTTTTCCCTACCCCGCCTTGTGGAAGTGCCATATATTGTTCATTGTGTACTGCCCAAATACTGATTGAGGAAAATGTGTTCAGTGAATCAGTGAATTGGTTCTAGACAGAAAGTCCTCCTGAGCTCTGATTTGGAGCAAGGCTAACAAATAGCCATTGACGACTGGGTGTTTACAGTGAAAAGACTTGGAGGAATGTAGAATACATGGAGGAATCTTTGGGGTATCCCATCTGGTCTGAATGTTCCTCTTCCTTAGATGAAGACAGTTTGTAACCAATGCTTGTCCTCCCAGGGATAATTTAGGCTTCTACAAAAGGGAAGTGGGCTAATAGGCAACCCTCCCTCCTCCAGATGGTAACAGAAATGTATATTCCTCAGGGAATGTGTATAGCAGTCTAAGGCATATCTTTGAGTTGTGCAGAAACTAACAGTCCTGCCCAGGTGGAGGATGGTGATTACATGTTGACTGCAAGCGCACAGACCCCAGACTGGTCAGAACCAGAAGGTTGATGATTAAGACTCCTAAAGCACCATCCTGTTTTTTCACTATGAACCAGTCAGAAGGAATTCATGCACCCTGCAACCCTCACCCCCAATGTTGTCTTAAAAGACCCTTCCTTGAAAGCCATCAGGGAGTTTGGGTCTTCTGAGCATGAACTGCCTGTTCTCCTTGTTTGGTGCTAGCAATAAATGCTGTACTCTCCTTCACTACAACCCAGAGTCAGTAAGTTAGTTTTGCTGCATGGTGAGTGAGCAGACTCAAGTTCCATTCAGTAACAGTATCTGTGTTCTCTATTAACTCTCTAGCTAATTCTGATACATACCAAAGTTTGACAGCCACTGCACTGTATTGCTGCATTTCCCAAAGTTTATTCCATGGAACACTAGATCTCAGAGTGTTAACAATTAATTAAATAAATTATCAGATGAAATAAGTTATCTGCAGTAATGCAGATGGTTCAGAATCATTCAATGTGAATATGCATCATGAATCTCTTCAGAGGGGGGAAATTATCTGATGCTTCCGAAACTTATTTAGCCATGGAACTCTTTCTTCTTGAGAACGTGCATCTTCTGCAACTGATACAGTTGTTGTTCAGAATATACATTGGTAAACATTTGAAAATTACAATCACTCCCCACTGCCCCCACTTCATGAGAGAACTTCAGACCTTTTATCTTAAGGCAGTACACATTTAACAACCCAAGTGGTCAGTTTTAGGTGATTTGGGGGTCACCAAAAACCTTGTTTCTCCAAGCAAAACAATTTCCTGCCTCCCTTGGGAGTTCTTTAGAAAACCAGAATCCCAGGTCCTACCCCAGAGCTACAGAGTTGGAATCTGCATTTTAATAGGATCCCTGAGTGATTCATTAGCATCAGCATAGAGAAGTGGCTCTTAATGGGGCCAGGGGTAGGGGTAGGGGAGGCAGAAATACAAGGGGAGCTATTCAATATGCAACGAGGCCTTTTGCTGGGGTCCAACCAAGATGGCACAGTCTTAAAGAATCCACCTGCAATACAGGAGACACAGGTTCAATTCCTGGGTAGGGAAGATCCCCAGGAGAAGGAAATAGTAACCCACTCTAGTATTCTTGCCTGGGAAATTTCATGGACAGAGGGGCCTGGCGGGCTACAGTCCATGGGGTCGCAAAAGACTCAGATTCAACTTAGCAACTAAACAACACCACCAATCAAGAAGCAGACCCTTCCTGGTATTTAAAGCATTTATCAAACAATAAACTATGTAAAAACACACATTGCAGGTGGATTCTTTATCACCAGAGTCACCAGGAAGCCCTATAAATTAATATATTTATATATATTAGAGAAAAAACTTGATGGTGACTCTACTAAGTATACAAATTGCTTGAGGTTTCATTGTTGTTCTTAGCTTCTTAGCACTAGTGAACTAAAAGTAAAACTCAAAAGTTCCTTTGTCTCTTTATCATTAAGAGCTTTCATCTCCACCTCTGAAATATTTTGCCAAGGGTACCACCCTGTGGATCATACGGGTAATCCAGCTTGCTTTTTTCTGTTCACATGGCCTCTCTTGTGTCTGGATTTTTGTGGTATACCTAGATTCTCTCTTTGCCTTGCCTTCTGATTTTTAGCAGCATTAGCATGATGTTCCCAAGTGTGGTTTTCTTTGTATTTATTTTGCTTATGGCTGCTTCTTGAATCTGTGGCAGAGTTTCATGAATTTGTTTATTGCTATCACCCTTCATTAGGAAAATTCTTGGTCACTTTATCTTCAAATATTCCTTTTGCTTCATTTTCTCCTGTCCTTCTAATGTTTATATGTATTACATATTTTCTTCTGTCCTAAATATCTTTTGTTTTTCTATGTTTTTCATTCCTACTTTCCTTGTGCTTCAGTTTGGACATTTACTTTTTCTTTTCTTTCTTTCTTTTTTTTTTTGCCTCATGGTGTGGTTTGCAGACTCTTAATTCCTGACCAGGGATGGAACCTTGTGTCCCCTGCAGTGGAACCATGGAGTCCTAACCACTGGACCAATGGGGAATTCCTTATTGGTCATTTTTGCTGTTCATTAGTCCTGTCTTCTGTTTCTAATCTCTATTAAATCCATAACATCACATATTTTTAAATTCTAAAATTTCCATTTGATTCCATTTAGAGATTATAATTCTCTGAAAATTTCCCATTTTAAAATTGATAGTCTGTTTTCTTAAACATACTACACAGATATTTTAAAGTTCTATTTTCTTGAACGTATTAATTGTAGTTAAAGTCCTTTTCTGCTAACTACAATATCTATGTCATCTGTGGTTCTATTCCTACTGAATGGTTTTTCCTGTGGCTTTAGTAATATGGTCCTGAGTCACAGCCTGTATAGAATTTTTTAAATTAAATGCGGGTCATGTGTCTAAAAATTGTATCGCTCCAAGTGGCTTTTCTTTCTTCACAGTGGGTTTATCCTTTCCTCTGTAAGGTAGATGAAATTGATCATCTTAAGCCAATCAGGGAATGAACTGAGTTGAGGCTGACAGTTCTGGCAAGGTTCAGTCTGCCTCTGAACCTCGTCTGTTACTAAGATACTGTCCTTCAGGATTTTCTCAACTAAATGTCTCGTGTGTCCACTGTTCCCCCTCCTCCTGGCAGGATCTCTTTTTCTTTTTTCTCTTTTGCATTACGAAACAGTGGGAAATTCCTTTCTGATTTTCAGAAGTTTCTGATATGGCTTGCAAGTCCTAAAGTCTTCTCTTTGTTTTGCCAGTACCATGCGTGCTTGCTGAGTTGCTTCAGTCTTGTCTGACTCTTTGCAACCCTATGGACCATAGCCTGCCAGGCTCCTCTGTCCATGGGATTCTCCAGGCAAGAATACCGGAGTGGGTTGCCATGTCCTCCTCCAGGGGAATCTTCCGGACCCAGGGATATAACCCATGTCTCCTGAATTGGCAGCCAGGTTCTCTATCACTAGCACCACCTGGGAAGCCCCCAGTACCATCAGTCTATGAAAAGATGTTAGTGTTTTAGACGTTTTCTTCTTAGCTTTTCAATTACCTCCCCTGCCACTTCAGAAATTGGCAAATATCAAATGTCTTGAGGGTTTTGCATTTGAGGTCCCTTAAGCCTTTAATTATGTCTCTGTAGCACCACAAGACCATTCAAATCTCTGCTGGTTTTTCTTCCTCGTGGCACTCTGGAAAAATCTCAGATCGACAATCTCTTACAATCTGCATATGTCTCAAGGAAAAAGTGATTGTAGATGCCAGAGGGCTGAGGTTCTCTCCTCTTGAGAAATTTAGGTTCTTACCATCTTTGATTGAGCAGTTGTCTATCTTTAAACAAGTGACTTTGTCTTATCCAGAGTTTTTAGTTGTTTTTGAAGGAAGTACTGGTCAACCACAAATTATACCATGCTACTCCACATTCAAGGTCAGGAGGGACAGCCGTGAGAAGATACCCCTAGTCCAAGGTAAGGAGCAGCGGCTGTGCTTTGCTGGAGCAGCCGTGGAGAGATACTCCACATCCGAGGTAAGAGAAAACCATGTAAGAAGGTGGGTGTTGCCAGAGGGCATCAGAGGGCAGACACACTAAAACCATAATCACAGAAAACTAGCCAATCTGATCACAGGACCACAGTCTGGTCTAACTCAATGAAACTAAGCCATGCCATGTGGGGCCACCCAAGACAGACAGATGGGTCATGGTGGAGAGGTCTGACAGAATGTGGTCCACTGGAGAAGGGAATGGCAAACCACTTCAGTATTCTTGCCTTGAGAACCCCATGAACAGTATGAGAAGGCAAAATGATAGGATACTGGAAGAGGAACTCCCAAGGTCAGTAGGTGCCCAATATGCTAATGGAAGTCAAGGGAGAAATAACTCCAGAAAGAATGAAGTGATGGAGCCAAGGCAAAAACAATACCCAGTTATGGATGTGACTGGTGACAGAAGCAAGGTCCGATGCTGTAAAGAGCAATATTGCATAGGAACCTGGAATGTTAGGTCCGTGAATCTAGGCAAATTGGAAGTGGTCAAACAGGAGATGGCAAGAGTGAATGTTGACATTCTAGGAATCAGAGAACTAAAATGGACTGGAATGGGTGAATTTAATTCAGATGACCATTATATCTACTACTGTGGGCAAAAATCCCTAGAAGAAATGGAGTAGCCATCATGGTCACTAAAAGAGTCTGAAATGCAGTACTTGGATGCAATCTCAAAAACGACAGAATTATCTCTGCTCGTTTCCAAGGCAAACCATTCAATATCACAGTAATCCAAGCCTGTGCCACAACCAGTAATGCTGAAGAAGCTGAAGTTGAATGATTCTATGAAGACCTACAAGACCTTTTAGAACTAACACCCCAAAAAGATGTCCTTTTCATTATAGGGGACTGGAATGCAAAAGTAGGAATCCAAGAAACACCTAGAGTAACAGGCAAATTTGGCCTTGGAGTATGGAATGAAGAAGAGCAAAGGCTAATAGAGTTTTGCCAAGAGAACACACTGGTCATAGCAAACACCCTCTTCCAACAACACGAGAGAAGACTCTACACATGGACATCAGCAGGTGGTCAACATTGAAATCAGATTGATTATATTCTTTGCAGCCAAAGATGAAGAAGCTCTATACAGACAGCAAAAACAAGACCAGGTGCTGACTGTGGCTCAGATCATGAACTCCTTATTGCCAAATTCAGACTTAAACTGAAGAGAGTAGGGATAACCACTAGACCATTCAGGTATGACCTAAATCAAATCCCTTATGACTATAAAGTGGAAGTGAGAAATAGATTTAAGGGACTAGATCTGATAGACAGAGAGCCTGATGAACTATGGACAGAGGTTCGTGACATTGTACAGGAGACAGGGATCAAGACCATCCCCATGGAAAAGAAAAGCAAAAAGGCAAAATGGTTGTCTGAGGAGGCCTTACAAATAGCTGTGAAAAGAAGAGAAGCGAAAAGCAAAGGAGAAAAGGAAAGATATTCCTATTTGAATGCAGAGTTCCAAAGAATAGCCAGGAGAGATAAGAAAGCCTTCCTCAGCGATCAATGCAAAGAAATAGAGGAAAGCAACAGAATGGGAAAGACTAGAGATCTCTTCAAGAAAATTAGAGATACCAAGGGAACATTTCAGGCAAAGATGGGTTTGATAAAGGACAGAAATGGTATGGACCTAACAGAAGCAGGAGATATTAAGAAGAGGTGGCAAGAATACACAGAAGAACTGTACAAAAAAGATCTTCACGAGCCAGATAATCACAATGGTGTGATCACTGACCTAGAGCCAGATATCCTGGAATGTGAAGTCAGGTGGGCTTTAGAAAGCATCACTATGAACAAAGCTAGTGGAGGTGATGGAACTCCAGTTGAGCTATTTCAAATCCTGAAAGATGATGCTGTGAAAGTGCTGCACTCAATATGCCAGCAAATTTGGAAAACTCAGCAATGGCCATAGGACTGAAAAAGGTCAGTTTTCATTCCAATCTAAGAAAGGCAATCCCAAAGAATGCTCAAACTACCGCACAATTGCATTCATCTCACATGCTGGTAAAGTAATGCTCAAAATTCTCCATGCCAGACTCTAACAGTATGTGGACCGTGAGCTTCCAGATGTTCAAGCTGGTTTTAGAAAAGACAGAGGAACCAGAGATCAAATTGCCAATATCTGCTGGATCACCAAAAAAGCAAGAGAGTTCCAGAAAACATCTATTTCTGCATTATTGACTATGCCAAAGCCTTTGACTGTGTGGATCACAAAAAACTGTGGAAAATTCTGAAAGAGATGGGAATACCAGACCACCTGACCCTGCCTCTTGAGAAACCTGTATGCAGGTCAGGAAGCAACAGTTAGAACTGGACATGGAACAACAGACTGGTTCCAAATAGGAAAAGGAGTACATCAAGGCTGTATATTGTCACCCTGCTTATTTAACTTATATACAGAGTACATCATGAGAAATGCTGGGCTGGAAGAAGCACATGCTGGAATCAAGATTGCCGGGAGAAATATCAATAACCTCAGATATGCAGATGACATCACCCTTATGGCAGAGAGTGAAGAGGAACTAAAAGGCCTGTTGATGAAAGTGAAAGAGGAGAGTGAAAAAGTTGGCTTAAAGCTTAACATTCAGAAAAGTAAGATCATGGCATCTGGTCCCATCACCTCATGGGAAATAGATGGGGAAACAGTGGAAACAGTGTCAGACTTTATTTTTGGGGGCTCCCAAATCACTGCAGATGGTGATTGCAGCCATGAAATTAAAAGACGCTTACTCCTTGGAAGGAAAGTTATGACCAACCTAGATAGTATATTAAAAAGCAGAGACATTACTTTGCCAACAAAGGTCCGTCTGGTCAAGGTTATGGTTTTGCCAGTGGTCATGTATGGATATGAGAGTTGGACTGTGAAGAATGCTGAGCACCGAAGAATTGATGCTTTTGAATTGTGGTGTTGGAGAAGACTCTTGAGAGTCCCTTGGACTGCAAGGAGATCCAACCAGTCCATCCTAAAGGAGATCAGTCCTGGGTGTTCATTGGAAGGACTGACGCTGAAGCTGAAACTCCAATACTTTGGCCACCTCATGTGAAGAGTTGACTCATTGGAAAAGACCCTGATGCTGGGAGGGATTGGGGGCAGGAGGAAGAGGGGACGACAGAGGATGAGATGGCTGGATGGCATCACCGACTCGATGGGCATGAGTTTGAGTAAACTCCAGGAGTTGGTGATGGACAGGGAGGCCTGGCGTGTTGCAATTCATGGGGTTGCAAAGAGTCGGACACGACTAAGTGACTGAACTGAACTGAACTGAACCCAGAACTGAATATTCTTAGCTCGACTTCTGAATTGACACTTTGGTTTTTTTTCTCCCTAGTCATTTTTTTTTTTTTTTTACCTTTTTATTTTTTATTGGAGTATAGCCAACTAATAATGTTGTGACAGTTTCAGGTATACAGCAAAGGGACTCAGCCATACATATACATATTGGATTTGACATTTTGATCACTTAATTTCTCTGACTTTTCATTTTGATTTCACCCATAGATGCTATTTCTTGGATCACCCTCAGCTCTGAGGCATGCAGATCTCACAATCCCTTCCTCAGTAGAAGTTCCCAACACAGATCAAGTGTCTTAGGCTTCCACCTGATCAGATGGAAGATCACCAGGAAAACACTATGAAATTAAAATAGTACAAACTGAACACAGAGTGAGCCAAATGCAAGAAATCACTTTTGGTGGAAGAACAATTATTTGCATCCATAATTAATGTTCACCTAAGAAAAGAAAAGGAAGTGTTTTCTCTAAATATTTTATTATTTGAAGAATGGTTTTTTCTGAAAGAGTACCATACTTTCCTAAAACTGACTCCAAAAGCACATGTCTGATATCTTGAAGGTAGAGCCTATTACTTCTAATCTCTTGATGATAGAAAATAGAAAAAATAACAGATTAAAGAGTTTTGAGTGGCCACAGA
The DNA here is from genome assembly GCF_963930625.1 of Muntiacus reevesi. NCBI lineage: Eukaryota > Metazoa > Chordata > Mammalia > Artiodactyla > Cervidae > Muntiacus > Muntiacus reevesi. The sequence goes on from NC_089250.1 coordinate 98,147,829, forward strand.
TCCTGAAATATTAGGTGGCAATTTAAAATTCAAAATAAACTTCTATTCACACTGAAATCTTATGCGAAAGAGAAGGAGAGAGAGAGAGAGAGAGAGAGAAAAGGAAGTTGAAGAGACATGTAACCATACAGCATGAACTATTACTGTAATCTGACGTGCTTCCTCAAACCAATTATAAGAACCTTTGGGAAAAAGAAAAAAGAACCTTTGAAGGCAAGGTCCCTCTGGAACTCAGTAATCCAGACAATTTCAGATGATTTGAGATCTAATAGACCTATTTTGTTAGCAGAAGAACTATTGAAAATAATATTAAAAAATGTATTTCTATTTGAGAGAATCAACCTCAATAAATGTACTTACTTGGTTTACCAAATGACTATTTATATTGTTCCTAAAAATTTCTAACATTGGTCATCAACTCTTTGAGTCTCCTTGAGGTAAATATACTATTCTTGCTCCTTATTTTGTGTCATTTTTATTAATATATTAGCCTAACACTGATCATTACTGTGCATCCTGTCTAAAGTGCTTAGAGTAGTTTATTTTAGTACTTTGTACCATAGCAGTCATTTTTTAGAAAATACCAGTAATGATTACAGCAGATAAAACATTCACAAGTCTTTCATAAATAGAAACTGCTCTAAACATGAACAAAATGTCAGTTTCATTTCTTTGCTAATATCATGCTTTATTCAACTAAAGTTATTTCCTGCAGCCTTTACCCCTAAAGAGTTGGCATAGAAAGTGAGAGAAGATGAAAATAAGCTCATCTTAATCAAAACCTTGGAAAATTTGCTAATCTTCCTCAGAGTCATCGTACAGGAGGAAAAAAATTTTCCCTCTACCTTGTAGGTTCTGGATTGAGACTCCCTTATAATAAAAAACAGATTAACAAGAGGAAAAACAACTTAAAATACATATGCAGTTTTTTATAGATATGAGAGTCCACAAAGATAGGAGACTCAGAAGGGACCAATGCACAGGAAGGAACAATAAATTTGTGAAGAACTGACAAGACAATGCATTTCTAAGATAGGACTCTGTGAATCACAACAAACTGTGGAATATTCTTAAAGAGATGGGAATACCAGACTACCTTACCTGTCTCCTGAGAAACCTGTATGCAGAACAAGAAGCAATGATTAGAACTGGACATTGAACAATGCACTAGTTCAAAACTGGGGAAGGAGTACGTCAAGGCTGTATATTGTCACCCTGCTTATTTAGCTTATATGCAGAGTACATCACGAGAAATGCTGGGCTGGATGACTCACAAGCTGGAATCAAGATTGCCAGGGGAAATAACAACAACCTCAGATAAGCAGATGATAGCACTCTAATGACAGAAAGTGAAGAGGAACTAAAGAGCCTCTTGATGAAAGTAAAAGAGGATAGTGGAAAAGTTGATTGAAAACTCAACACTCCAAAAACGAAGATCATGGCATCTGGCCCCATCACTTCATGGCAAATAGATGGGGAAAAAGTGGAAACTTTTTTCTTCCCTTGGGCTCCAAAATCACTGTGGATGCTGACTGCAGCCATGAAATCAAAAGATGCTTGCTCCTTGGGAAAAAAAGCTTTGACAAACCTAGACAGTTTATTAAAAAGCAGAAACATCACTTCGCCGACAAAGGAGTGAATAGGCAAAGCTATGGATTTTCCTGGAGTCACGGTACAGATGTGAGAGTTGGACTATAAAGAAGGTGGAGCATCAAAGAATTGATGTTTTCAAATTTCAAATCTCAAGAGTCCCTTGGACAGCAAGGAGACCAAATCAGTCAATCTTAAACGAAATCAACCCTAAATATTCATTGGAAGGACTAATGCTGAAGCTGAAACTCCAATACTTTGGCCACCTGATGCTAAGAGCTGACTCACTGGAAAAGACCCTGATGCAGAAAAAGACTGAAGGCAGGAGGAGAAGGGGATGACAGAAGGATGGTTGGATGGCATCACTGACTCAATGGGCATGAGTTTGAGTAAACTCTGGGAGACAGTGAAGGACAGAAAAGCCTGGCTGCAATTCATGGGGCCGCAAAGAGTCAGACATGACTTAGCGACTAAACAACAACTAAAATGATGAAATAATGAGGTTCATTTAATACAACTTTGTTGGTCCTAAACACCCTGAGTCTTGTGACAAGAATGCTCTTTACCCTCCTAATACAGGAGAAGGTACCTTTCACATGGAAGATTTATCTCCAGCTTTAAGGGGGACAAAAGGGTCAGAAGATCCTTTTTTGCACTGGCTGTTTCTCAAATACCTTTATTCAAAATAATCAATATATCTAAGTGGCATGTAAGGGACATTCTGAACCCCTACACTATTTATCTAACTTAAGGTAAATGTGCTTCATCATCCACAGCCCAGACATGGTTGTGCTATTTGCCTGAAAGATGGACAGGACTTCAGAGATCTTTAGTCTCCTTCCTGTTTTATACTTGGGGAAACTGAGATGTGGACTGATAGCGTGATTTTCAGAGGATCACCTAGACAGTTAGTAGCAGAGAAAGAAGAACAATCTAAGTCTCTCAATTTTCTTAAACTGGAAGCTCCTTGAGAGTAAGTATAAAATTTACTTTTCTCAGAAACACTTTTTTCTTACATTGCATCTATTTTAAAAATACCTAAATCAGATTCAGTATGTATATTGTGCATTGTATGCTACCTTTGTGCAAAAAAGGGAAAGGAAAGAATATGAAATATATATTTGTAAAAGAAAACAATGGTAAGATAAACTCAAAACTACAGTATATTAGTTCCCTTTCTTAGGGGAGGGAGAGAATAGGAAGGAGAGAGAGATACAATGAAGACTTCTCTGAATTACTTTGTTTCATGATTTTGATTTTGGAATCACCTGTTTTACATAACAAAAAACCAACTTAAACATGTAAAAATCGAAAATAACAAGAAAAATAAAAAAATAGCTAAAGGAATGAAAAATAGAAGCCAACATGATTATAGTCAGGAATAATTTTTTGTGGTCTAACTTCCAGTGGTGATATTCAAACATAATGATGAACTCAACACTGATGAATATTTCTCATGAAAGGAAAGTCAGCAGCAAATGTCTGTATTCTGCTTTGGTGTGGTCTCCTTATTCTCAAAGATTGTGTAACATGTTTCATGGCCAACCTCAGACTATGTCATTCTTAAAGATGGTATCTACTAGTTCTGCTTTGGGCTGTATAGTCAGATTAAATTCAAATCCACTATTTACTACTCTTGTCACTTTGAGCAAAATACTTAACTTCTCTGGACTTTCATTTGCATATACATAAAGTGCAAGCCATAATGATCCTTACCTCAAGGACTTGCTGTGAGCATTAATATAGATAATCCACATACAGAGTTTAGCATGATCTCAGATGCATACTGAGAGCTCAATAAATTTTAGAAATTATTCAAAGAAATACTGCTTCAACAAGGAGAAATAACTGAGAAATAAAAGTAAATAGATCTATTTTTATATTAAAAAATGTGAACTACCACATACATACAAAAGAGTATATATAATATATAGGTATAATTTTTAAAATAATTAAATAAACTCTCAGGAGCTCCTACCTAACTTAAGGTATAGACTATAATGAAATTTTAAGTCCTTGCAGATAATGCTCTCTTTAGTTTTGCTTATTTCAGAAATTTTTTAAAATACAGTTTTTAAAAGATACAGTATCTTTTGTGATTAAACTTTCTCAGCATTTCTTTATTTGGGATTCATGCTAGCTGCATTTCACTCAGTTTCATGGTTGCATTGATGCTTTCAAACTGTGGTGCTGGAGAAGACCCTTGAGAGTCCCTTTGAGAGTAAGGAGATCCAACCAATCAATCCTAAAAGAAATCAGCCCTGAATATTCATTGGAAGGACTGATGCTGAAGCTGAAGCTCCAATACTTTGGTCACCTGATGCAAAGAGCTGACTCACTGGAAAAGACCTTGATGATGGGAAAGATTGAGGACAGGAGGAGAAGGGGACAACAGAGGATGAGATGGTGGGTGGTATCACCAACACAGTGGACATGAGTTTGAGCAAACTCTGGGAGATGGTGCAGGACAGGGAGGCCTGGGGTGCTGCAGTCCATGGTGTCACAAAGAGTCGGACATGACTGAGTGACTGAACAGCAGCAACAGAGTGGCAAGGTGCCGTATTTATTATATGAATGCACCACGACTATTTTAAAAATCCACTCTACCACCGATGCGTATTTGGATTGATTTCTGTTTTTTGCTACTAACAGTGTCAAATGACAAAAATAATACAATTTAGTAATGAGTGTGATGACTTAATTTCCAGAGACAAGGTACGTGTGGTTACAGTAGTGGGTGGTAGAGCCAGAGTAATAATCAGATTGTTTTACCATGGACATCTTTGGTGGTGCCTTATTGATGTCCCTTGGACTGTAATAGATAGGCAGCCGTCTTGTTAGGTCACAGAGATCTCAGTCATTGACAACTGTGTCCTCATCCCCGGTTTCCAACCTGAGCGAGTTCACAGGACGCTGTGAATGGAGGAGAATCTAGTCAACCTGAAGAAGGATTCTACAACACTGGCACAGTTATGTACTGTAAATCTGGTAATAGCCTTTCCCACAAAAATCTGTGGCTATTTACCAGAGTTAACCCACAGCCGGTAAAGTAAATACCCAGATTTTTCAGGGCTTACTTCTCATTGGCTCTGACCTGATACATATCACAAGGACCCAAAAGATTCTTGCATTTTACTTATCACTAAGAGTAGGGACTTTGGAGTTTATGTGAAAAATGGAATTTTAACCTAAATCCGTATCACAGTTGGCCCAGGGTGTCTGCAAAGTCAAACTGTGCTAATCTTTGAAAGCATGGTTGAAATTGATTTAATCAACTACTGGCAACATCCCCACATTGGCATCCTCACCTTTGGAGTAAAGCTTTTGTGACAGGAAAGGCCCAGTAGAAGTATTTAGATTTGCTTCTCCCAAATAGTAAACAGTTAATACTACATCCCTGAGGTAACTACAGAGATCAGTGCCACTATCAAATCCTGAAAGCTGCAGGGCCATTGATTCATTTCACATCAACATTAACTGATCTGTTTGGTCCATGCAGAATACAGATGAATCTGGAATAATGACAATGGATTATTTCAGTTACTACTTTAGATGTTACAGATGCGGGCTTCTTGCTGAAACAATAGCTGGTATTAGCTATTGATCTGGATAATGTTCTTCCCGCTCTATTCTGAATAGCAAAAAAAATCAGAGGCAGTTTGCTTTCATCTATCAGGGATAGCTTTATACTTTCATCATCTTCATTCGGAGCCATGTCAACATTCTGGGTTTTGGCAAGAAACTAGTCCACAGAAACCAAAGTTGTCTCACCACCCTACAGTGTCCTTATAGTGTGTTAGTCCATTACATGGATGACTCATGCTGCTTGAACCAGTAAGTAGGAAGTAACAGGTACTTTAGATGCTGTGGTAAAATACTTGCATGTTGGAGGTGGGAGAAACACCCCATGAAAATTCAAGGTATGTCATCTTGGTGAAACTTCTAGTTGAGCGACTTGGGAAATGTGATATCTCCTAAAAAATAGAAGACAAATCGCTATACCTTACACCCTTATCACTAGGAAGGTTCGGTGGATTTCTTTGGATTTTAAAGGCAACATACACCACATTTGAGTGCACTGTTCTGACACAATACCAAGTGATGACCTGTGAGTTTGCCAGCTTTGAATGCTCCTAGAATAAAAGAAGCTCTGTAGCTGGTCAAGACTGCTGTGCAAACTCTTCTGCTCTGAGTCTTATGACCCAGCAAAGCCAGAAGCTAGAGAGGCTGTAGTGAGCCCTGAGATATGCTCTAGAAGAATCAGAGGGCAGATCCTCAAGATTTGAGAGCCAAACCATGCCCTCTTCTGAATATAGTCATTCTCCATTTATGAAATAATTCTTAGCTTTCTACTAGGAAGAAGAGACTAGGGCTTCCCAGGTGACATGAGTAGTAAAGAACCTGCCTGCCAAAGCAGGAGACGTAAGAGATGCAGGTTCGATCCCTGGGTCAGGAAGATCCCCTAGAGAAGGGAATGGCAACCCACTCCAGTACTCTTGCCTGGAGAATCCCATGGACAGAAGAGCCTGGTGGGTTGTAGTTCATAGGGTCACAAAGAGCCAGACATCACTGAAGCGACTTAGCACACACAGAAGAGACAGAAGGCTGAAATGAACCACCACGTACACATGCAACCTAAGTAGTCCCTGATGACTTTGTTAGCGCCTCATCCACCAAACCATAAAACTGGATGTTCATAGAACACTCCATGATCCCAGGAAAGAGAAAGCGCTATCTCTGAGACTGAAGGTCAGCAGACGTTGAGGACTAAACTGAGTGATGGGAGCAGCTGGCTCAAGTGCCCAGGGCACCGGTTCCTGCTGTTGCCACCTCTGGCTCACCTTACACCTTTGGTCTTTTACAGAGTTCCCCATGACTAGCTGTCTGAAGAAGGAGTTCCCTGTGACTAGGTTATCTAGGTCTGGCTTTTGGGTGGTCTCATATAATATATTAGCTAGGAAGACACTTATTATAATGTTAAATGCCCTTATTGTGAGAACTAACCTTCATAGCTCAGTAGGTAAAAAATTTGCCTGCAATGCACAAGACCTGGGTTGAATTCCTGGGTTGGGAAGATCCTCTGGAGAAGGAAATGGCAACCCACTCCAGTATTTTCACCTGGAGAATCCCATGGACAGAGGAGCCTGGCAGGCCACAGTCCATGGGATCAAAAGAGTCAGACACGACTTAGCAACTAAACTACCACCAACATTTATAGTAGATGTTACATAAATGCTAGTCCAGCTCAGCAATTTCCAAACTATGTTCTGTAGGACATCACTAAATAAGATACTCTAAAAGAATTTCTGGTCTACCAAGTTTGAAGATTTTTTAATAGAAACTTTAAAAAGTATGCAGGTATGCCCAAGGAGATAAGATACCAAGATATACTTTGCATTTCAGCAATTTCTAAACTTACTTGACCCTAAAATCCCTTCTTGCAAAATGTTTCACAGGAATAGTGCTTTCCAAAATCTACCTTGAGTTTTAATAATTTAGACTTTGACAGAATATTAGTTTTGATAGCCAGGAGTGAAAGTGTTAAATTTTAATATTAGCTCACTACAATGTAAGATATGCTTGTCCTGGTTATTCTAAAGGACTAGAATTCATAGTTCAGAAAGAAATTTTAATTGAAAATCCTTGCCATGAGGGTAATATAGGTGACATTACCCAAAAGTAGCATGTAAATCAAATTTAGTGAAGATTTTTCCATTTTGTAATAGAGACTAGGGTTATAAGGAGATCACAGCTCTGTGAATTCAATTAGGATATAATGAAATGCACTCTTTGAGCTTTTTCATACCAATTGATTTAGAAAGAGAAAAAATATGATAATAAGCATGATATTTGTCATTATGATTACACATCAGGTTATTCAGATTATTAAAATAATTCTTAATGTCAAAACTAAATGTACCTAATTTTGCATTGAAGTTCATGGAGTCAGCAGTTTATTATACTTTCTTTTGAGACACTGGTGGGAGGAAAGAATTGTAAACAAGATAAAGACACGTTATGATAAAGAAAAAGAGATCTATTTACAAATGACTTTTCTTTATTAATGAGATTTTATTACAGGCCATATCAACATTATTATGTGTAGATTAAAAAGCAGAAACAAGTTTGCTGACAAAAGTCCATAGAGTCAAAGCTATGGTTTTTCTACTAGTCAGGTATGGATGTGAGAGTTGGACCATAAGGAAGGATGAGCACTAAAGAATTGATGCTTTTGAACTGTGGTGCTGGAGAAGATTCTTGAGAGTCCTTTGGACAGCAAGGAGATCAAGCCAGCCAATCCTAAAGAAAATCAACCCTGAATATTCATTGGAAGGACTGATGCCAAAGCTGAAGCTCCAGTACTTTGGCCACCTGATGCAAAGAGCCGACTCACTGGAAAAGACTCTGATGCTGGGGAAAATTGAGGGCATGAGGAGAAGGGGGCAACAGAGGATAACACGGTTTGATGGCATCACTGACTCAATGGACATGAGTTTGGGCAAGGACAGGGAAGTCTGGCGTGCTGCAGTCCATGGGGCTGCAAAGAGTTGGACATGACTGAGCAACTGAATAAGAACAAAAAAAAAATGATTGATCAGACCAATTTCTGAGAACTATATTAATCTGAGAAGCCCAGGAATGAGTGTGCCTATCAAATCAAATTTAGTTTAATTTTGATCCCATCCTTATTATCTAATTCAACATTGAATGTTCTGTTTGTAAGAGATATGAGATGCAAAAGTAGTAAAGTGAAAGGTGATAGGGTTTGTTTACTTGTTTGTTTTGGAAGCACTGTATTTAGCTCTGTTGCAGCTATTACATAATATTGTAAACCAGCTCTCCTCAACCGGGATTTTGGTAGAAAAGTAAACTATAATGCCCTCAGGAATCCATTGCACACAGTGAATTAACTTCCCTCCTATGCATCAAGAGCATCAAGAACACAGCTAGCTATGTTCCATCCTTGGAAACACTGAGAAAATAGTCATTCAAATAACATTCTTTAGGGCTAATTCTATAGTGGAAACATTTTGATCAGGGCTGCTCTGAACATCTGATTCTAGACATTAAAAAAAGACATTTTAATTAATTAATTTTATTTTTGGTCATGCTGGGCCTTTGTTGCTGCATGGGCTTTTTCTATTTTTGGTGAGTGGGGTCTGCTGTCTAGTTGCAGTGCATGGGCTTCTTATCGCAGTGGCTTCTCTTGTTGCAGAGCACAAGCTCAAAGGCACAGGGGCTTCAGTGGCTGTGGCACATGGGATCTTCCCGAACCAGGGATCGAAACTGTGTCTCCTGCATTGGCAGGCAGATTGTTTATCACTGAGCCACCAGGGGAGACCTGGACTACTGATTCTAAAACACCAATCAATGAAAGCTTAAAAAATTCCTACATATTCTGATTCAGTCAATCAGGAATGAAATTCAATAGTATGTGTTATAAATATTTCTCTAGGTATTTCTAATGTAACCAAGTCTGGGAACCACTGCTGCAGATACAAATATTGGTTACCAAGATTATGAAACAAGGGTTCTATACCCAAAGTGATCCTGTTCACAGTTAAAAAAAAAATTATTCCTAGTTTATCACACTTATTTTAACACAGAAAGCTTTTTTGCTGGATACCTGTGGTCATCTTGTGGAACTAGAGTGCCACAAAAACACTTTGGGAACTGAGATGTTAGAGAATGACTGGAGACATCTGTGAAGGCTGACTTTAGTAGAATCTTTTCCAATTAATTTCAACCCAAATTACTTGCTGTAGTACATTTCGAAATTCACCTTTGGGTCTTGGAAGTTTTCCAATTTCAAGTCCTTTGTTTTTTAAACAGTAAGCCCCACCTTACTTATTATAGGTTTCAGACATATAGAAGTTCTAAATGTTTTTTTAATTCATAAAATTAAATGAAGAAAAACAAGAATAATTTAAAAAATTTGGGGGGTGGAGATAGCCTTCCTAAATAAGACACAAAACCTATAAGCAATAAAAGGTTGATAAATTTATTACATAAAATTTAATACTTCTGTGCAGCAATTGTGTCTAAATATGACACATTCATATATGTATATATATGGCTATATACTCATAACATAAATGAAGAAAATATTTGTAATACATATGCTGTATGTGCTCAGTCATGTTCTGTTCTTCGAGGCCCCATGCACTGTAACCTACTAGGTTTCTTTGCCAATGGAATTTTCCAGGCAAGAATACTGGGGTACCATTATTGGAGTGGGGTACCATTTCCTACTCCAGATGATCCAGGGGATCTTCTTGACCCAGGGATCAAACACTCATCTTTTGCGTCTCCTTCGTTGGCAAGTGGATTCTTGACCGCTAGCACCACCTCAGAAGCTAATATATATGCTAGGCAAAGGTTAATTTCTTTAACATGCAAAAAGCCTTTTACAATTCAGTAAGAAAAAGACGGGCAACCCAAAAGAAGATATGCATATGAACAGACAGTTCAGAGTACTAACTACAAATTCTTTATGTTTGAAAAGGGGTGAGCTAAATATGGTCCAGCCAAAGGTCTTTATGCTTATTGTTCCATCTGCCTAAACTGTTCTTTCCCCAGGTATCCTTTACACTCACACCCTCACCTATGAAGCTTTTGCTCAAATATCAGTCTTATGAGGCAACCCCTATTCAAAATCACATCGCTGACTGCCAGCATTTCCTATTCCTCTTCCCCACCTTACTTTTCTTCTGGCACTTATCACTATTGGATATACTATATTTTTCTTATTTATTCAGTTTTTATTCCTTTTTAATGTAGGTCAAAACAGCCAGATTTTCATTTTGACTCTATAATAGTAAGCTGTCAACAAACACTCAAAATACATGAATCCCTCCCTTGATGCTAAAGCCTATACAGGGGTTTTATTCCTATAATTCAAAAAGCAAACTCTTCATATTTGTCTCCAATCCTGATTATGTAGTTCACCCTCTTTACTAATGATGTCACTGATGTCTAGTTCCCGACCTCTCCTTCTCTCTCTCTCAGTGTCTTGATGCATGCTCATCTGGGTGACTCTGACTATTTTTGGTTTCCCATCCCCAGCCTCTCCAGTGCCGCACTAACCACACAGCTCTGCACTCGCTGCTTCCTTGTTCAGATGCCTCTGTGGTCTGTCACTCATTACAGAAGTCCAAGTCTTCCATGAGCTAGTCAGTTGCCCTTCAGCCTCTGCTCCGAAACATGCACAGCCCAAGTCCCAGTCTCCTGAACATACCTAGAACTTTCTTCCCTTGTGGTTGTTCAGGGCCCTTTTATGAGATTGTCAGTCAGGTGTAGCCACAGAGGGGCTCAGGAAAAGAAAGCGTGTGATAATGACTGAGCCTAGAGACAGAAGGCATGCCATGCCAGGTACAACCATATGAGGAACACCAGGTTTTGGTCAACTGGCAGAAGACAGGAGCCAGAAGAAAGTCAGAACTAGAGGCTTTGAGGGGTTTCCATAGGAGAGGCCAGGCAGGGCAGGAGAAATAGTTTAGGACTGGCTAATTTGAATAATTTTGGCAGGCTCTAGGTCTTCATGGTCCCTAGTTGCCTGGCATCTGGCCTTGGGATGATTAAAGCAGAAGGATGCTGTCTTCTGGGGTGTAGGGGCCAGAAAAGGGAGGCAGTGCTCTGGACTGGTAAATTTGCATGTCAAAGGTCTGCTCCCAGTTGGGTCTTTTGCTATCTTCACAGGTTAGCCCCAAGAGAGGCAGCCTCTACACAGCCAGAAATATGTTTATAAGATGTCAAACTATAATATATAGAAAATGAATAATAGAAATAATACAATACTTTTGCCTATGTTGTTTTCATGATCTACAATACCTTTTGCCAAACCTTCCCTTTTCTCCATATCTGTTACTGAATATCTATTTAGCCTTTAAGCCCCAGTTCAAATATTAGTTTCCCTGGGAAGTCTTCTGATTTCTCCCAGCAGGAAACACTATTTCCCCCGGTGCTCCCATAACACTTTGTAATTTTTCTTTTACATCCTGCCTTGGTAATGTGTGTACTTGAGTTATTTCACTTGATAGTGTTACCCCAATAGGAATTCTGACTCCTCTTAAACACCCTGAATTTACTTGTGTTTGGTCTATGAAATGAGGAGGAAATGGCCCCTGTACCACACTATTAACGAACATTCTATAGATGCTAGAAGGCAGCTCCTCAGTTCTGTTGCTGTGGTAGGTGCCAGGGCTATAGATCAGAGCCTCCTTGTAACAGAACAGCCTTCAGAGTTGCTGAAAAATCAATCATGGAAGACTTGAACTTATGGAAAATTTCTGCATTTACTTTATTTGAATATCACAGAGGTCAGTATGATGGAAGAGCAAGTGTGATACAGGAACTCTGTAGCTTCAACCACAGGTTAAGGCAGGAACCAGTTTTTATACCGTCCCTCACTTGGATTGCTCTGTGATTGATCCTATGTGATTAATTCCCTTGGTCCTTCTGGAGACAGGATCTAGCAAGAGACATGTCAGGACCTGGACCCAAGGATATTCACCTTATGTGGCCTCTTCTGCCCCACCCCTTTAGTGAGAACACTAATAGTACTATTGTGAGACTGGAAATACGAGATTTTAAAAAGATCTGTGGGATGAAGACATAGACTCAAAGATACATGCTGGGTGTTGTGCCCTTCCCTTCCAGTCTAACATTAGGGGGTAGGAGTGAGGAAGGCCCTCATTTGAAGCAATTGCCATTTTCCATGGTGTAAATGCCCACACCATGGCCAATTTCATGAGTAAGAATCTGTCTGCAATGTGGGAGACCCGGATTCGATACCTGAGTTGGGAAGATCCCCTGGAGGAGAGAATGGCAACCCACTCCAGTGTTCCTGCCTGGAGAATTCCATCAGAGGAGCCTGGCAGGCTATTGTTCATGGGATTGCAAAGAGTTAGATATGACTGAGCAACTAACACTTCCATTTTCACTTTTCACAATGTGCAGTCCCTGAATGAGGAGTTGGGAAGAGAGGCCCACACTGGGCTCTCTTTAACTGACAGGAACTGGCTGCAGCGCATTTCTGCATTCTCTGTCTCTCTGAGCAACTGGTTCTGTCTCCAAGCAGAAACGCCTCTGTGTGTCAGCTCTGGTCATGAACACTGAGCTCTCTCAGGATGCTCCCCAGTGGATGCTCAGGGTGAGAAGTGGGAGTACTTGTCTGCATTGATGCCTGGCGTGCACGTCGAGCAGGGTATACCCCCATCTCAGCCTCGACCCACTGGAGAAATACTGTTTCACACATTGCTAGTATTGATTACATTGCTATTGCTGGTTGCTATTAAGTATTGATCTTCAAACATCTAACCTTGAGAATCTCAAAGTGGCTTTTGTTAGAAACCAAGTTACTTGTATGACAAAACCCACTGGAAAAAAAAAAAGAAAAAGAAACCAAGTTACTATAGGCATACTTGCCATTTAAAGAAACTGTTTAAAATAAACTTCCGTATGGGTTTCTGAGTCCTTCTGATGCCCTTTTACAAAATGCTTAAATGAGGATCTACTCTAAACAAGGAGAAGTAGCTTGATCTTTTTAAAAAACTAGAAGACGAAAAAACTTATCTAACTGTTGGTAACAAGTTAGGAACCAATTTTTATTCAAACTGCCTGTGTATGACTCCCTGAATATCCATATCTTGGTTTTCCAAAGCTCAATTTATTGGGGACATTGTAACATCAAACATGCCATTCTTCTAACCACTCTGGAAGTTTCAATATCTGGCTTATAAACATCAGGGGGAGAAATAAGCTTCTTCTCTATTGATGGGTTTGCAGTTATTGTCTCTCTTGCCTATCAGAAACGAAGACTGTTTGAAGATGGATGTTTTGCCTACCACCAGGAGTCATATTTGGAGGTTTATTCATATCTTAGTTTAGAACGAGGTAATGCTAAGGTTATGGTGATTGTGGGCCAACTCCTAGGTGAGGGCTGACTGGGGTTGATCACCAATTCTCAAAGGGCAGGTAGTAATCACTGAGCAAACTCTCATGAATAGCAGTGACATATTTACATTTATTTTTTTCTGATATGAAAGCAATAATCATTGTAGGAAACTTACAATTATAGGGAAGCCTGAAATAAACCCAAGTCTCAGAAAGAGCAAGAATTAACATTATAAATAATAAAATTAGATTGATATTGTATGTGCATAGTTTATATTAATGTTATTAATATTCTTAATGATACTATATCATTCTATCATATGAATTAGTATCAGTTCAGTTCAGTTCAGTTGCTCAGTCGTGTTGAACTCTGTGTGACCCTATGGACCGCAGCACACCAGGCCTCCCTGTCCATCACCAGCTCCTGGAGTTTACCCAAACTCATGTCCATTGAGCGGAGAAGGCAATGGCACCTCACTCCAGTACTCTTGCCTGGAAAATCCCATGGACAGAGGAGCCTGATAGGCTGCAGTCCATGGGGTCGCAAAGAGTCAGACATGACTGAGCGACTTCAATTTCACTTTTCACTTTTATGCATTGGAGAAGGAAATGGCAACCCACTCCAGTGTTCTTGCCTGGAGAATCCCAGGGATGGGGTTGCACAGAGTCGGACAAGACTGAAGTGACTTAGCAGCAGTAGCAGTATGTCCATTGAGTCAGTGATACCATCCAACCATCTCATCCTCTGTCATCCCCTTCTCCTCCTGCCTTCAGTCTTTCCCATCATCAGTATCTTTACAAATGAGTCTGTTCTTCACATCAGATGGCCAAAGTATTGGAGTTTCAGCTTCAATGTCAGTCCTTCCAATGAATATTCAGCACTGATTTCCTTTAGGATTGACTGCTTGGGTCTCCTTGCTCTCCATGGTACTCTTAAGGGTCTTCTCCAACACCACAGTTCAAAAGCATCAATTCTTGAGTGCTCAGCTTTCTTTGTAGTCCAACTCACACATCCACACATGACTACTGGGAAAACCATAGCTTTGACTACACCGACCTTTTATGGTAAACTAATGTCTCTGCTTTTTAATATGCTGTCTAGGTTGGCCATAGCTTTTCTTCCAAGGAGCAAGCATCTTTTAAATTTATGGTTGCAGGCACCATGTGCAGTGATTTTGATTTTGGAGCTCAAAAAGATAAAGTCTTTCACTGTTTCCACTGTATCCCCACCTATTTGCCATGAAGTGATGGGACCAGATGCAAGTCAGTTTTTTCACTCTCCTCCTTCACTTTCATCAAGAGGCTCTTTAGTTCTTCTTCACTTTCTGCCTTTAAGGTGGTGTCATCTTCGTATCTGAGGTTATTGATATTTCTCCTGGCAATCTTGATTCCAGTTTGTGCTTCCTCCAGTCTGCATTTCTCATGATATATTTTGCATATAAATTAAATAAGCAGGGTGACAACATACAGCCTTGATGTACTCCTTTCCCAATTTGGAACCAGTCTGTTGTTCTATGTCCGGTTCTAACTGTTGCTTCTTGACCTTCATAGAGATTTCTCAAGGAGGCATGTCAGGTGGTCTGTTATGCCCATCTCTTTCAGGATTTTCCACACAGTCAAAAGCTTTGGCATAGTTAGTAAAGCAGAAGTAGACATTTTTCTGGAACTCTCTTGCTTTTTCGATGATTGGGCAGATGTTGGAAATTTGATCTCTGGTTCCTCTGCCTTTTCTAAAACCAGCTTGAACATCTGGAAGCTCACAGTCCACATACTGTTAGAGTCTGGCACGGAGAATTTTGAGTATTACTTTACTAGCATGTGAGATGAGTGCAATTGCGTGGTAGTTTGAGCATTCTTTGGCATTGCCTTTCTTTGGGATTGGGATGAAAACTGACCTCTTCCAGTCCTGTGGCCATTGCTGAGTTTTCCAAACTTGCTGGCATATTGAGTGCAGCACTTTCACAGCATCATCTTTCAGGATTTGAAATAGCTCAACTGGAATTCCATCACCCCCACTAGCTTTGTTTGTAGTGATGCTTCCTAAGGCTCACTTGACTTCGAATTCCAGGATATCTGGCTCTAGGTGAGTGATCACACCATCGTGATTATCTGGGTCATGAAGATCTTTTTTTGTACAGTTCTTCTGTGTATTCTTGCCATGTCTTCTTAATATTTTCTGCTTCTGTTAGGTCCATAACATTTCTGTCCTTTATTGAGCCCTTTGCATGAAATGTTCCCTTGGTATCTCTAATTTTCTTGAAGAGAACTCTAGCCTTTCCCATTCTATTGTTTTCCTCTATTTCTTTACACTGCTCACTGAGGAAGACTTTCTTATCTCTCCTTGCTATTCTTTGGAACTCTACATTCAAATGGGAATATCTTTCCTTTTCTCCTTGCCTTTCACTTCTCTCCTTTTCATACCTGTTTGTAAGGCCTCCTCAGACAGCCAATTTGCCTTTTTGAATTTCTTTTCCCTGGGGATGGTCTTGATCCCTGTCTCCTGTACAATGTCACAAACCTGCATCCACAGTTCTTCAGGTATTCTGTCTATTGGATCTAATTCCTTAAACCTATTTGTCATTTCCACTGTATAATCGTAAGGGATTTAATTTAGGTCATACCTTAAGGGTCTAGTGGTTTCCCCTGCTTTCTTCAATTAAGTCTGAATTTGGCAATAAGGAGTTCATGGTCTGAGCCACAGTCAGCTCCAAGTCTTGTTTTTGCTGACTATATATATAGAACTTCTCCATCCTTGGCTGCAAAGACTATAATAAACCTGATTTTGGTATTGACTATCTGGTGATGTCCATGTGTAGAGTCTTGTCTACTACTGTGGGCAACAATCCCCTCAGAGGAAGTGGAGTAGCCATCATAGTCAACAACCTGGGGAATTCAACAACCAACCTGGGGAGTTCATCTTTCAGTGTCCTATCTTTTTGCCTTTTCATACTGTTCATAGGGTTCTCATAGGGTTCTCAAGGCAAGAATACTGAAGTGGTCTGCCATACCCTTCTCCAGTGGACAAAGTCTCTGGGGCTATGCAAATGCTCAGCTAACCTGGATAGCTTGTTGGGTGGAATTTCTTTGGATATTTTTCTGTCTGTTGTAACATCAAGCATAAGGAACCTGACAAACAAGATGTAATATGACAAATAAGGTGTGGCCTCAGATGTATTCCTAAATGAGTGACTGTCACACCCATCTTCTGAGAAGATGGTAATAAGGATTAAGAATCTAATCCTACCATTCTGCCACTGTTTTTATTTATCATGTAGGCTGTAATTATAGTGTTTCCTTTTTTAATGGCTCTTCTATACAGTGGAAGTGAGAAATAGATATAAGTGACTAGATCTGATAGACAGAGTGCCTGATGAACTATGGATGGAGGTTCCTGACATTGTACAGGAGACAGGGATTAAGACCATCCCCAAGAAAAAGAAATACAAAAAAGCAAAATGGCTGTCTGAGGAGGTCTTACAAATAGGTGTGAAAAGAAGAGAAGCAAAAAGTGAAGGAGAAAAGGAAAGATATTCCCATTTGAATGCAGAGTTCTAAAGAATAGCCAGGAGAGATAAGAAAGACTTCCTCAGTGATCAGTGCAAAGAAAGAGAAGAAAACAACAGAATGGAAAAGACTAGAGATCTCTTCAAGAAAATTAGAGATACCAAGGGAACATTTCATGCAAAGAAGGGCTCGATAAAGGACAGAAATGGCATGAAGCTAACAGAAGCAGAAGATATTAAGAAGAGGTGGCAAGAATACACAGAAGAACTGTACAAAAAAGATCTTCATGACCCAGATAATCACGATGGTGTGATCACTCACCTAGAGCCAGATATCCTGGAATTCGAAGTCAAGTGAGCCTTAGGAAGCATCACTACAAACAAAGCTAGTGGAGGTGATGGAATTCCAGTTGAGCTATTTCAAACCTGAAAGATGATGCTGTGAAAGTGCTGCACTCAATATGCCAGCAAGTTTGGAAAACTCAGCAATGGCCACAGGACTGGAAGAGGTCAGTATTCATCCCAATCCCAAAGAAAGGCAATGCCAAAGAATGCTCAAACTACTGCACAATTGCACTCATCTCACATGCTAGTAAAGTAATACTCAAAATTCTCCATGCCAGACTCTAACAGTATGTGGACTGTGAACTTCCAGATGTTCAAGCTGATTTTAGAAAAGGCAGAGGAACCAGAAATCAAATTTCCAACATCTGCTGGATCATCAAAAATGCAAGAGAGTTCCAGAAAAACATCTATTTCTTCTCTATTGACTATGCCAAAGCCTTTGACTGTGTGGATCACAATATACTGTGGAAAATCCTGAAAGAGATGGGAATTTAAGACCACCTGACCTGCCTCTTAAGAAACCTGTATGCAGGTCAGGAAGCAACAGTTAGAACTGCACATGGAACAACAGACTGGTTCCAAATAGGAAAAGGAGTACGTCAAGGCTGTATATTGTCACCTGCTTGTTTAACTTATATGCAGAGTACATCATGAGAAACACTGGGCTGGAAGAAGCACAAGCTGGAATCAAGATTGCCGGGAGAAATATCAATAACCTCAGATATGCAGATGACACCACCCTTATGGCAGAAAGTGAAGAGGAACTAAAAAGCCTCTTGATGAAAGTGAGAGGAGAGTGAAAAAGTTGGCTTAAAACTCAGCACTCAGAAAAGTAAGATCATGGCATCTGGTCCCATCACTTCATAGGAAATAGATCGGGAAACAGTGGAAGCAGTGTCAGATTTTATTTTGGGGGGCTCCAAAATCACTGCAGATGGTGACTGCAGCCATGAAATTAAAAGACGCTTACTCCTTGGAAGGAAAGTTATGATCAACTTAGATAGCATATTAAAAAGCAGAGACATTTTTTTGCCAACAAAGGCTAGCCAAGGCTATCGTTTTTCCAGCGGTCATGTATGGATGTGAGAGTTGGACTGTGAAGAAAGCTGAGCACAGAAGAATTGATGCTTTTGAACTGTGATGTTGGAGAAGACTCTTGAGAGTCCCTTGAACTACAAGGAGATCCAACCAGTCCATCCTAAAGGAGATCAGTCCTGGGTGTTCATTGGAAGGACTGATGCTGAAGCTGAAACTCCAGTACTTTGGCCACCTCATGAGAAGAGTTGACTCATTGGAAAAGACCCTGATGCTGGGAGGGATTGGAGACAGGAGGAAGAGGGGACGACAGAGGATGAGATGGCTGGATGGCATCACCGACTCGATGGACATGAGTTTGAGTAAACTCCGGGAGTTGGTGATGGACAGGGAGGCCTGGCATGCTGCAATTCCTGGGTTCGCAAAGAGTTGGACACGACTGAGCGACTAAACTGAACTGAACTGAACTGAATGTGTTTGGCCAAAGTGGAAAACCAAAGCAATTGGTTAAAGTCGAATGTTTCACCAACTGTCTCTATCAAGTTCCCTGGTTAAAGTTTCAGCCTGGGAGGACTAAGTGTTTACAAATACGTCAAGAAATCTATTGATTTAAGCCAGCATCTCCAGATTTTGAAAAACACAATGGCCTTCCTCCACCTGCTCTTTCCTACTACTTATGACATTATTATAAAGTAATAATACTAATGGTATTATTAGTAGAAAATACTACTGCTCGTAGGCATCCTCCCAGAATATTTTATGCAAAAACAAAGATATATGTATTTATATGAACACTTAAAAACAAACCCACATGGAGCCAGACCTACATAACTGCATATTGTTTTTAGTTGTCTTTATCATATGTCCTGAACCTCTTTTTTTCTTTACTTTTCTTTTTAATAGCAACATAGTCTATGTCTATCTCTAGTGTGATTTTTTAAACCAGTCACCTATTGATGGATACATCCTGTTTTTGATGGTTTCAATCAATGCTACATTGCAGATCCTGGGATAGTCTTTGGAGTATACATTTAAGATGAAGAGTATGTGTTACAAAATAATCTGTCAGTGATAAAGACAAAGAGCTTCTAGATATAAAAAATTAAGAATGAGTAATATTTTAAGGAGGGTTTTACAAAAAGAACCATTTGATAAACTTTCCATTCTGCCATTACAGCTGGAGAGGCGTAAGTACATTTGTTCTTTTGCTGTTGTTGCTTTTTTTTCTTAGTATCCTGTGCAAACAGAGACTCCAGGCATTGAGATCTAAAAATCACACTTAAAAAAGATTTGATGTAGAGGAAAGGAGAGGCGACCCAAGGTCTTGTTATAGTTGGTCACAAACTATTATATATCATGATCTTGGATGAATCACTTTTTGAGAGCTCAGCTCTTCTGTCTGTAAAAACAAAGTGTTGGAATATCTTTAAACCATCTTTTAGAATGGTTATATGTCATTTGGTGCCACTGAGGCTTCCAGTAGTATTGTTCATGAGCAGACGCTGGTCAAATCTGGAAAGCAGGCCCTTTGAACATGGGTTCTGTTGGCAAGGAGGTGAGCCTTTGTCCAAATTAGCATTGCCGGATGCTGAGAGGCAAATGTAAGATATTTTAGAAGAACATTTTTCATATTTTCCGTATTGCCTTTGTGATTCGGCCCCAGACGTACGTTCATCAGCTCTGGGAGGAATTTGACCAATAATCTATTTGAGCTAACTCTCGGAATCTTCCATAGTAAGAAGCAAACTTAGGAATGATAGAATGTCAGTGTTGTTCCTGTATCTTGAACAGCTTTGGTCCTTTCTACCTTGGAACCTGATATTTAGAAAGTATTTCACTGAATGGGTGCCTTGGTATTTACAAATCTAGCATAGAAAGACTGACCATTGACATTTTCTGGATTCTCTTTCTAAATCCCTCACTTAAACATATAATTAACAGTTTAAAATTCCTTAAAAGACCACTGACTTTTTAGACCAGTGAGAATAAATTAGTACTTCCATATTTTCAATTTACTGCAATGCTGGGTAAAAAGTAAAACTCAAGAAATGATAGTAACTATTACTATTATAATGACAAAAGTTGAGCAACTTTGCAATAGCAAATCAGGATAAGGTTCAAGGTCTGAAAAATTTTTTAAATGTATCAGTAAGATCAAAGAGAATCTAAGTAGAAAACATAACTCCTTTGTCTCAAAAGGTATTTAAAAAAAATCAGTTCCCAGAATATTTTACAAGTTCTAAAATGTACATCAAGCCCTCTCTCAGTACACCTAAACTAGGCATTTATTTCTACTTACTCTTCATTCATCATGAGGTTTAGCAAATCTAAGGATCTGTCCCCAGCTAAACCACTCTACACTTTGGGTATCCCCTAACCCCAGATCACCAGGGGAATCAAGCCAAATGGAAGTACAAGTTCACGCTAGATGTGGGATGTTCCTTACAGGACCTAGTGTTTGGCATCACTAAATTCAGCCTGGATTTCTCTGAGGAGGGATAAAAACTGAGGGTGAAGGAAAAGGCTAGGATTATTCACACAGAACCAATGAGTTACTAATGAGTTGAATTACCTTTTATAATTCCCTGGAATTAGGGTTCCTTAAATGAATTCCCTCAGATAGTAGACAGATGACTCACCAACTTTGGCCATGGAAGCAGGCTGAGTCATCTAAAGTTGGCTGAATCACCTGCTTTCAACTTTCTTTTATAAGAACTGGGACTGGTTGGATATTTCTCTCTCTTTGATTGTGAATATTAAGCATTTAAATATATGGAGAATATGACGTCCTTCTTAGAAAACAGCACATAAGCTTCTCATGCACAGATGGACTGCATTAGTAAAAGCAGATTAGTAGTTGTTTTTAGTTCCTTCTCAGAACACCTACCTTGCTGGATTCTTTACTCACAAGATAAACCAAGTGATAGTTGATTCGAAATCAGATAAGGATTTAAGAGACTGATGACTGACTTCACAGAGCCATAAGGCCTGTTCAGAGAACATCTTAAGATGTCATTTGCAGGATTCGCTTTTAAAGTATGAATGTTAATCTGGACCCCATATACAGTATGAGTGGAGCATCTTTGGGGGAAAAAAGATACTTCACAATGGGGGAATGTTGAAGGAAGTCAGCTAGTATTCTCATTCAAAACACTAAGAAAGCATTTTCAAGTGCTCAGTTCTCCTGTTGCACGTATTCTAAGAGTTAGTTGGTGGTGTTTTTTTCCCCAAGGAGCATGTGATTTAGTGGAGGCAAGTTTGGCATAAAAGAAAGAATTCAGGTCAAAGTACATGAAGATTCTTGAGCCATGTGATCCAGGTGAACATCCTGGCCTTTCTAAGCCTCTCTTTCTGACAAATGAAAGGGTATTTTAGACTGGTATTTCCCAAACTTGTTTGAACATAACCCCTGGGGCACTTTTTAAAACTACAGATATGCCCTCACTCCACCCAAGACTATTGAATCCAAATCAGCTGGGTGAGGCCTGAGAACTAGCATTTTAACCTGCCCCTTGGGTGATTCTTATATTTAGACAAGTTTGGGAAACACTGTATTAGATGATCGGTAAGCTATCTTTCAGCTCTGAGATTGCTCAAAGGATCTTTTGAAATGCCAAAACCTTTTTTTTCCCCCTCCTTCCTCAAATTGGGGAGGTAAGAATCAAATGTAAAACAAATCAAGGTAGGTCATAGGTAGAGAGGTATTGGTGAGGCTGGTCTGCCACTAAAGTATAAGGCATAGGAAGATGCTTTGGGTATCCTCAACATTAGGTGCTCATGGACTGTGTGTTGTTCCTGCTCTAAACTAATGTCTTCTCTCAGGAAGAGCCTGATCAACTCATTCACCCTGGAGTTTTAAAGAGCTCAAGAGCTTCCTTGAATTTTCTGACATATTAATAAGACCCGAAGCCAGTGGAATGAAGGCATTAAGAATACCAGGAAGCAGGGCAAGCTCTAAGATCATCCACTGACCCCACCTGCTCACAAAACTGTACTGAACTGTTTCCACATGAAGCAGGAGAGTCTGCATCAGTTCAAGTATGGTGGAATGGGACATTAGTGACCCAAACTAGGAAATATACTAGAAATCAGAACAAAATTAGTGTCTCCATCACAGAGCACAAACTCTGGAGAGCCTCTTGGAGCAGTTTTAACCTTTTCATAAACCCATCTGCTGATAAGAGACATTGGAACAAACTTGTTTAGAAGAGCAAAAGGTCATAAATCATACATTCATCCCTTCATGTACTCAACATTATTTATTGAGGAAATTCATTTATTCATGTATTCAACATTACTTATTGAGTCTTCTTATGCACCAGGCACTGTTCTAGGTCTCCCAATATAGCAGAGAACAAGATGGGTTCCTGAGTAATCTAGATGTTCCAAGACTTGTATTCTAGAAGGTGAAGGGTATCAGAATATGCTACCCCAAAATATGCCACTTTGGCATAAAGATGATTTTGTGCTGAATTAAGAAAGCAGATGCAGGTAAAAGCTCTTTATCCTTCCCCATCTGTCTAAAGGCAAAGTATAAATTCCCTTTGTGAAGATGTTCCCTTCCCCTTCTCTTGTACCACGAGAAGAAAAACATCCTTAATCACCTGAGATGGAGACCGTGCCAAGATGAACCTGCACAAACTAACCTCACTGAAATAGTTCTTATCTTCCACTAGCTTCTCCCATATATCTCACAATTTGCTAACCTAGATCCTAAACACCTAGATCACCTTTCCTTTGTTTTGTCACTGTTCTACAAATTCACTGTTCTGTTAAAGAGGTATTTAAAGCCCCTGGATCTACCTGCTTCTTTGGGATTTTGACTTCATTTCTTGAGGTCCTCCCATATGCATATGAAATAAACCTTTTTCTCTTGTTAATCCTTTCATCAGTTTAATTTCCAGGACCCAAGCATGAACCTAAGAGGGTAGATGAAGAATTTCTTTCTCTCTCCTGAAAAGAGGACAGAGACGATAAGTAAATGAACAAATAAATAAGACCATTTCAGAGGATGAGATGGTTGGATGGCATCACTGATTCAATGGACATGAACTTGGGCAAACTCTGGGAGATGGTGGGGGACAAGAAGGCTTGGTGTGCTGCAGTCCATGGATTTGCAGAGTCAGACACGACTTAGTGAGTAAACAACAACAGCAAAAAGATGATAAGTGTTATGATGGAAACACAGAAAAATGGTCTTAAAGAGAGATTGTAGGGGTAAAGTATGGAGTCTACCCTACAGGCCTTGCTAAGGAGATTTGGGAAGGACTATCAGACATGACTTTAACCCACTCCCAGATGAGTTTATGTCTCTGTATCTGGCAGGTGAAATAACTAAGGTCCAGAGAGGATGGAGAAACTACTCATGGAATGGTGAGACTAGAGCCCAGGTTTCCTAGTATTTGGAGGCAACTTTATTCTAACAAACTTAATTTTCTGAATGATACACCAAAGAAGAGGTTTTACTTTTGCCTCACAAGTGTCTTAGATATATATCTCTGAGTCCCTTTATGTTTATTGTTTGTGTGGCTTAAGTACTGAAATAGGTTTAGAGATCTGGAGCAGTGTAAGGTTCTCCATCCTAAGCACTGAGGAGTCTCAGCCCATTTTTAAAAGATTAAGGGATAACAGCAAGCCAATAATACTGAGGCATTGTAGACTTTTAACCTCACCTGACAAAGACTATTGGAAAATGGTTTGTTTCCAACCAAAGAAGATTTGGAATAGTTTAATAACCAGAAATGAAAGCAATCCCAATCCTCATCCATTCAGTTAACTAACATGAATGTTATTATTGTTATTATTATTATTTTTTTTACCATATATCTTTACAGTCACATTTCTATCCAGACTCCTGGCAATGCTTGAATCCTTCCACAAGAAAACAAAGAAACTCATTTCTTTTCAAACATATTGACTCAGTCTACTCTATCCTGTTTCCCATAAGCCACGTGGAAGAATGATATGCTCAAATATGATACTGTTTCTGAAATATTTACCAGAATAATTGAAAGTCGCTCAGTCGTGTCCAACTCTTTGCGACCCCATGGTCTGTACAGACTATGGAATTCTCCAGGCCAGAATACTGGAGTGGGTAGCCTTTCCCTTCTCCAGGGAATCATTCCAACTAGAATGATTAGTTGTATTAAACGTGATTTTGGGAGTGGGGGAGGCTTCCCTGCTGGCTCAGAGGTCAAGAATTTGCCTTGCAATGCAAGGGACCGGTTGGACCCCTGATCCAGCAAGATCCTACTTGCTGCAGAGCGTCTGAGCCCGTGCAGCGCAGCTGCTGAGCCTGCGCTCGAAGCCCGGAGCTGCGGCTTTGCAAGTAGAGAAAAGCCCTCATAGCAACAAAGACCCAGCACAGCCAAAAATAAACGCTTTTTCAAAAAGTGATTTTTCAGACTTGGTACAAGACAAGCTACCCAATCTTAACAGCCCAATGGCACCTTGTGCTTCTTTTCCTTGACGCTTAGAAGGTGAGATTTTACATCTGAGGCTCACGGAAACCATTATTTCTTTGTTGTTTGGCTTTGTGTAGTATAATAATTTAAGACTAACTTTCCTTTCCTTACCAGCCTAACTAGTGCACTAGTCTGAGTATCTTTGAGGTTCACTTACACACATATAAAGGAGCCATCGCCATCTTATGTATCAGAGAAGATACTACAATTAGCATGTTCCTGTCAATTCTACCAGGCAAGCAGCCAATTTTTCAGACCTTGGGAATTTTCTTCTAGACAGATGGGAAAGTTCCAATGGCCACATGAATTCAGTAGAATAAAATCCTGTTAATTGATACTAAAGTAACTAAAATACTTAATTAAATTATCATTCTTCTGGTGATCGGAAAGAAGCCACAGCCTGCAATACTTTGTATTGGTGGGGGGAGGAAGCAAATGGCAACAAAGTAATAATTGAGATTTGGTTAAATGAGAAAATTCTAGAACATGTTCAGGTTACCAATGATAGCACATAAAATGTGACATTAAGAATAAATTTTATACCCTACAAGATTTTAGACATTAATTAGTTTCACTGCTTCTTAGAACAGAATGATTTTCATCAGTCAGCTTTTAGTCATTCGGAAATAAATATTTGAATTCTGCTAGCACCCTTGACGACCAACACCACAGTACTTACTCAGCTCCCACCTGCTGAGTAGTACCAATTAACCGAAAAAGTCACTGATCCCACTGTTGGTCACCTTGTGCCAGGAATTTAGTATATCTGAATAGGTAGGCTGACTTATAAAATGGTGATAACAGTTGTGTCTATTTCATGGGTTGGTTTGTTAGGTTATGTGCCAAATTCAATGAATAGTATGTAACTGATGCTAAAAAAATGTTGCTAGTACACATGTGTGTGCGCGTGCACACACACACACACACACCCCAAGCATTTCAAACAAGTCCTATGAGCAGATGATTTTCTCATTTCAAATTCACTTTTAAACTCTCTAGCTAAGAGGGAAAGTCAAATGCCAAACTGAAATGTACGGATGAAAAATGTGTTCTCTGCTCTCTCGGTGCTTTCAGAATTAGACAGCATTTTGGATGCTTTATTTTGTAAAAGCCTTCCTCAGTCCATACCCATACACACAAATATAGGTGTTTGTGGTTGTTTTGAAAACTAGGATTGGATAGAGGCAGGGAAATGTTGAATTCAGTTAAGCAACTTGCTGTTTTGCAACTAATGATTTTTAAGTAGTGGTTTGGCTTGAATTTAACTGTTTTTTTTTTAATGTAGTTTTCTAAAATTAATCTTAAAAAGCTGATCTATATCAAGCTTTAGAGTAACTTCGTCATGGTTTTCTTGCTTTCTTGAAGACCTATTCATGTCATAGAGTAAATGTCAAGTTTTAAATGGGAAATCAATATTCCACTTTGAGAGGCTTTGCAAATAAATAGCTATTTTAAATCTTTCTTAGGAAAGTGTTCCGAAAGAAAGTGAAATTATAGTCAATGTATGACAAAACCCACTGAAAAATAAAAAAAATAAATAAATTAAATAAATAAATAAAAAAAAAAGAAAGTGAAATTATACAAGCAGATACGGTTCAAAGGGAATTTTAAGCAAGCTATTTTCATCTTTAGCTATGTTTTCTAGTAAGTTAACAAACAGCCAAATTAAGGCAAGGTGTAATTCACAAACCTTTTTCATTCTAAATTTACATGTATGTATGTGTGTGTGTGTGATATGTAATTCTAAGGTTTTGAGATTGATAGCAAAAGCCTTGCTTCCGCAAAAGGCCTCTGGCTTCTTTCTTTTGCCATTAACCAGTAATGTGGACCCTGACAAGTATATTCTTTACCACTAGGGGGTGACAGCTGATAATGAATCAGCTTTTCTTAATGCCTGACAAACTGTTGGCTTGGTTCCGCAGGTGTTCGAGTTAATGTTTCTTCTTTGACTGCCTGGTGATGTTTGACCTATTTTTTTTTTTTTTTGCTGAACATGCTCAACAGCCAGTATCAAACCTTTTATCGTACACAACATGGGTCTGATGGAAGGACAACTAGTGCTGGATAGCTCTGTGGATTTCAAGTAAATGTCTGGAAAATTAGTTAACAAATAAGAACACTTATTCATTCATGCATTCTGAGAATTCACAGGCCCTGTGACAGGCACTGCATGAACGAGAATAGAATTTCTGTCCTCATGGAGGTTCATTGTTGGGGGAAAGATGACAAAAACCAGGTAAACAAACACATCCATAAGATAACTGTGAGCTGTAACAACGCAGATAAAGGAAAGAAATGTGAGGGTGAGATGCAGACTAACTGGAATTAAAGGAGAGATGTGACATTAGATCAAGTATTACTTTAGCTGAGGCTTTGCTGTTCTCCACATAACCAGCAGATTTCAGAGATGCATAAATGCCCTACTTTAGTTTTCTCCACTTGCATAGATTCTGGCAAAACTCTCATAACTCAACATTTTGGTGCCTTGGAAGCTTGGACTATCACTGATGGTTGATCTCTGACACTTATCAGTACATCTTTCCCAGATACTTGGAAAGCCTCACTAGGAAAGTCCCTCAATGGAAAGAATATGCCTGTCTCTCTCTCTCTTATGCATTACAGAGTGGAAACTTGTGTAACTGACTAGCTTGCATCCATTCTGTCTAAACAGCTGAAACACTTCTTGAGAAATTTCACACACATACACATACACATTTCAAACAAAAGATGCTGTTAAAGTTGGTCATTTAGCATGGAAAGTGAGAAAATTCTAATGTTGATATAAATATTGGTAAGACTATCATCTTATTGCTATTAATATTGTACATCTTCTAGTCATTACAGACCACTTAATGTCATCTCCTATTTTAAAATTTCTCTCCTTACTTGAAAGGCCTTCCCCCTTTATCTCTATCAATTTAAGTCTGCCTTATCTTTCACCTTCTAATGAGTCTGTCTGTTTCTGACTCTCTTTAAATATCTTAACATACCATATGTATTCCTTCCTTTTCTTTATCCTAGAAGCACTAATTGTAATTGAACAATTGGTTAAATAACATATACTTAGGATTATTATAATCATTTCATCTATGTTGGAAAAACATGTTGATTCTTTCCTTTCCCAGCCTTCTTTGCAGCTGAGAATGAGACATGTGACTAGTTATAGCCAATGTGATAAAAGGGGAAATATACTGGCATCGTATATATACTCATATATGTATAAATGTATATTCTCCATGTCAAAAGGGAAAAGGTACATGTAGAGATTCTCTTACGACCTTGGCTCTTCTGTTGCACTTCCTTTTGTTGAGGTTATGAAGGATATGATGTTTGGATTTTTTGAACAAATTAGGAAACCCAAGAAACTCTTGGAGTTGCCAACCCAGAGCTCTTAACATGTGAAGTTGCTGAACTAACTCTGGAATGACCATCCTTCAGCTTCTTACTAGATAATTTAATGCCTTTATTATTCACCATTAGTTTGGTATACTGTTCCTGAGAGCCAAAGGGACTCTAACCAGCGCAGTAAAAATATTAAAATCCCTCAGAAATGTCATCTCACTTTCAATTTTGATACTCCTGAGAACTTGGTCCGGTGCTTCACACAAAGAAGTAGCCAAATACATATGTACAATCTAGATGTTTTTTCTTTGTCCTCTTTTCACTTTTTTCCCTCACTAAAGAACTTTTGAGGATCAATCCCAGATTCTTATTTCAAAGACTGAAGGAACTTTTCCTATAACTTGGAAAAACTTTTCCTATAACTTCTATAACATGAGTCTGTTAAGAGAAGATGTATATATGCCATGGTGTAGCTTATTTTCACTTTGCCGTGGCAAAATTTTTTTAGAGGACTGAGGTCTTCCTTTTTCATCTTTATATATGCTGATGCCAGCCCTGCACCTTGCAGAGAGTACATAGACAACAGGTGAGTAAGTGTGGGAAGAGAGGAGGGAAGGAAACTAGAGGCAGGAAAATTCATTTGGCTATTTGAAGAGTATGAGATACATAAACTGTAGATTTACTGAAGCAGAAATTTTGCCTTATTCATCTTTGTGTCTTCTATGCTAGTATTTCTAAAAGTACAGTTTGTTCATTCAGAACCAACTGGAGCTTTGCTAGTGTTGACATTCCTGGGCCCCACTCCAGAACTTCAGAGAGAAAAACCTCTGAAAGTAGATCCAGGAATCCATTATTTTACTCACTCGCAAATCATTGCTCTAGTGCCTAGCAAGGCATTTTGTATACATTAGATATTCAGTAAATAACAGAATGAATAAATGAATGATGTAAAGACAGAACAATCTCTCAATCTCAGATACAGTCTCTAAAGTCATCCTTTTAAGATTATTTGATGAGGCAGAATATTTCATTTGAAAAGTAGAAAAGTACCCCCTTCAAGCAGGCAAAATATTTTTTGACAACCAACAAGACAAATGATTAAATGATTCACTTGGTCTCAAATATAAATAAACTGAAAGCAAGAATCAGGTTTCTTTTCAAATACTTGGACAATTAAGAATGAAGACAAAACACTCTGGGCTCCCAACTTCTTAAATATTCCTGTCTACTTCTCTAGGAAATGTTCCCCCATGTACTCCTCCTTAGAATCTGGGCGTAACTTGATTTGGCCCAAGTTCATTGAAGAGTGAGCTCACTCTCTAGACAGGGATAGGGCACATCTACAGAGAAAAATGGTAAGCACAGATTCCTCTTCGAAGTGGTAATCTGGCTATTCCCAGCTCTTCAACACAAGTGGAAGGCTGAATCATTTCCATGACAGATACAGCCCTGATTCTTTCAAAGCTATGGGTAAGAGTGTGTGCTTCCCTGCTTTGCTGAAATAGGGTTATGCTGCATATGATCTATCCTGGCATAAGCAGATCAGCTGTATAAAGAGCCACCATCTGGATTATTTCTGTGCAGGAAGTGGAGTAAGTTCTTGCTTGAAAAGCTGATGTTGGAGAGTCTGTTTTAATAAAGTGTGGTTTCAAAAAAGTGAGAAAGCATCTGTTTGACTGGAGGGAGTGCAGAGGTCTTCTTTAGCCAAGTAGCTTGCACAACAAATTTGATGATCTAACTCCGCCCTAGCTATCAGACTTATCTCTCTCCTCTTAACAGAGCCAAGCCAGTTTTCTTCTCTTGGCCTAATATCCCATGTTCCTTACAGCCCCTGTGGTCTTGCCCAAGATCTTTTGCCTCAGCTGGAATACTTTACTTTCTTACTCTCTTATCTCCAGCAATAATAAGGAGGATAAAGCTCCAAATAATCAGAGTGGTAATTACTTGCTTTACATGCATTGTCTCCTTTAATCCTCACATCTCCAAGAAGCAGGTATATAATTTGCTGTTAGTTGATCATTCACCAAGTCGTGTCTAACTCTTTGCGACTCCATGAACTGCAGCACATCAGTCCTCCCCTGTCCTCCACTATCTCCTGGAGTTTGCTCAAATTCATGTCCATTAAGTCGATGATGCTATCTACCCATCTCATTCACTGCTGCCCCTTTTTCCTCTTGCCTTCAATCTTTCCCAGCATCAGGGTCTTTTCCAATGAGTCAGCTCTTCACATCAGGTGGCCCAAGTGTTGGAGCTTCAGCTTTAGCATCAGTCCTTCCAAAGAATATT
Organism: Muntiacus reevesi; assembly: GCF_963930625.1. Lineage (NCBI taxonomy): Eukaryota > Metazoa > Chordata > Mammalia > Artiodactyla > Cervidae > Muntiacus > Muntiacus reevesi. The sequence continues at coordinate 98,178,289 of NC_089250.1, forward strand.
CAGAACTGATTTCCTTTAGGGTTGACTGGTTTGATCTCCTTGTAAGGTATATAATTGTCTTTATTTTATCAGTAAGTAATAGATAAAACAAAGAGGTTAAACCACTTGACTAAGGTCATCCAGTCAGTATGTTATAGAATTGAGATTCATATGCAAGGATGTTTGATTCTAAAGTCCATACTTGGAACCATAATGCACTCATTGAAATTGTTTTTCTGCCTTTGAGTCCATTGTCCTCCCATGAAGCCCTTTTTTAAAATTGATTATTTTTAAATCCTATATATTGGCATTTTAAATAACAAAATCATAGATTGTCAGAGAAAGAAGGACTTCAGAGGCTATCTCTATCACTTCTCTTCTTCTACAGACGAGAAAACAGACTCACAAAGAGGCGGTTCCTGTCAGAGGTCTTAGAGAACTTGGTCAGCACGCAGAGCAGGGCCTTGCTGGTTCTGGGGCCCTTTTCTAGAGTTTCTGATTCAGTAGGTCAAGTGCAAGGGCCTAGGAATATGTGTTTTAAAAATAGTTCCATGATTGAATCCAATCATTAGGCAAAGCTGGGAATCACTAATATCTTCTGTCACTCGGTGCTTTATCTGTGTTCAATGTTTCATCTATTTCATCTGTCCATCTTATTTCTCAAACGTTAACACTTTGGAGACCTTGTTACATACTTCAGTATCCCTTACTGTGTCTAGCCAGGAAGGAGCTAGATATATTTTAAGTTCCTGGAAAATGCTTGTGAATCAAAATGAAGAAAGTTTTAGACACTGAGTATTTGACTAGGAAGTGGCAGGGAAATGGATTATGGCAATTAGGTACAAGGCCACATACAGCAAATGTTCCATGTGGGAGGCAAAATAGGTGATAATTATAAGATTTGACTTCTTTCATTTGCTTCAGCTCATAATGACTTGGGAGTCAGGTTGGACAAAGATTTCAGGTAGCAGAGTACTGATTTCTGATTTTGTTTTGTCTTCCTAAGCTGGGTAGACATGCTGAATAAAGGTGATCCCAGATGCTCAGGACATGCCTTGTTCTGCTGTGAGCACATGGAACAAAGCCCCAGTGGCACTCTTGCCTTGGAGTGGCAGAGCCTTATATGGAAGCAGAGTGTACTTTTTACTTTACTGGGGGATCTTTAAATAGCAGGGAACAGCAACTCAAAGCTTTTCAAAGAGCTACTTAAAGTTATTTTTCTCCATGACAACAGTCTGCCAATAAGGATACAATTTAAAGATCTAGGACCTCAGGAAGAAAGAGAAAAGGAAAATTTCCCTGCCAAAATGAATGCTCAGAGATGAACCACAGCCGGCGTGTAAATTCTATATATTGACTCACAACTAGAGAATAGAGGAGATGAGCAATCAGATTGCATTCTTTAATTATCTGTGTGAAAAATCAGGAGGATATTTAAAGGTGTTCACTTGGTGGTAGATGGGGTGGAGGGAGATACTCAGAGGCATATGCCGCCATTGCTAGTGCTGAAATGATGGATTCATTTTTTGTTTGTTACTCTTAAAGATTCAGAGGATTGATTTTGTTTTGGTTCTTAAAGATCAAGTTCTAAATAATCTGCTTGGTCTTCCTGTGCCTTAACCTTGCAAAAATAGCATTTTCTCTGCCTAGTGAAATCTTAATGCCAGGAGAGGCTATAGTGGACTCAACTCCTAATTCCCTCTTTTCCATCAAATGAAAATGTTCAGATGTTTTCTCAGGGAGCCCCCACACTGTTGCTGTTGTTTAATATTAAAAGTTTATTTTTTTTAAGAGCAGATTTAAGTTCACAAACTTAGGGAAAGATAAGAGATTTCCCATATTTCTCCAGTCCCTACACATGTCTCCTCATTATCAAAATCTTCCAGCAGAGTGGCGTATTTATTACTGTTGGTGAACCTACACTGACACATCATAATCACCCAAGGTCCTTAGTTTACGCTCTGTATGGTTCACTCTTGGTGTTGTACACGCTCTGAGGTTGGACAAATGTGTAATGGCATGTACACATCATTATTGTATCACACAAAGTATTTTCACTGCCCCTAAATCCTCTGTGTTCCATCTATTCATCCCTTCCCCAATCTCTCAACTCCTGGAAACCAGTGATCTTTTTACTGTGTTCATAAGTTTTGCCTTTCTGGGAAAGTTTTGCCTTTCCCAGAAAGTCACATAGTTGAAATCATATAGTATGTGATTGATTTCTATCAGTAATATGTATTTAAGTGTCCTCCATGTCTTATCGTGGTTTGATAGCTTATTTATCTTTTAGTGTTGAATAATATTCCATTGTCTAGGTGTACCACAGTTTATTTATCCATTCACCTACTGAAGGACATCTTGATTGCTTCCAGGTTTTGCAATTGTGAATAAAGCTGCTATAAACATCCATGTGCATCCATGTGTGAACCTAGGTTTCCAACTCCTTTGGGTAAATACCAAAGAGCACGACTGCCGGGTCAGCTGGATCAACTAGACGAGTATGTTTAGTTTTGTAAGAAATTTTCAAACTGTCTTTCAAAGTGGCTGCACTAATCTGCACTGCCATTGGCAATGAATGAGGGTTCCTATTGCTCCACATCCTCACCAGCATTTGGTGGTTGTCAGTGTTTTGGATTTTGGCCACTATAATCGGTGTGTAGGGGTATCTCATTGTTGTTTTAAGTTTCATTTTCCTGATGACACATGAGGTGGAGCTTATCATATGCTTACTTGCATCTGTATAGCTTTTTTGAGGTGTCTGTTAAGGTCTTTGGTCCATTTTTTGATCGGGTTATTTGTTTTCTTATTGTTGAGTCACATTGAGATTTTATTTCTCTGTTCTCAGAGGACCCTTAATCCTCCAGGTTGGGGGGATTTATAAGATTTATCTTCTATTCCTAATTGTCCCCAAGAATAGGATATACTTGCCCTCATAACCTTCTTACTCTTCACCCCCAAACAGGTCCTAGATGAACTCAGCAGCATTAGCGTTAGAACCGATCAGTTCCAGAAAAGAACAGATTCATTTTCTGTCTGATACAGGAATACCCTCTCCAGTGTTTCCTTCAAATGCTCATCTGGATTTTACTCAGTTGCAGGACTCCCTTTAGCTTGACAGTGGCAAGTTTCACCACTGATTCATGCCAGGGACTGCCATTCATTTAAAAATATTATTGGGTGTATTTTATGTGTCAAGCTCTGAGCTAGTGAACAGTTAAATAATCAGACAGCTATCAACTTCTTCCTTAAGGGGTAAAAGTGGTTTTCCTATAACAGCCAGCTTTAATTCTGCCCATTCAAACTATATAATTAGCCATTCTATTCCTTTGGAAATTCAAAGTCAGCCAGATTCCTCAAAGCCCACTGACATTTCTAGTCCCCGCCCCATGCCCCTTGGCCCCCTGCTTCCTCTGTCAAGTGCTCCCATTGGCCTGTGACCCTCTCAAAGGCTACTGCTCACATTTCACCTTACTTCTTGGGCCCTTCTACCTCTGCTAGCCGCTCAGGGCTTCTTACAATTGCCTAAATCTGTGGAGTTACATTGCCTGACATGTTTCTAGACTCTAGAGGTGCAGGCTTGCATATGTATGTGTTCCTTGGGGGGAAGGATTTAAAAACATTAACTTCAACCTGGGGAGTTGTTTTTCTTCTCCTGCTCTTTAACCAGAAAAATAGATGTGATTGTAGCTTTGAAAACCGAAATGCTAGCTTTTAAACAACTTACAAATAATAGAGTTCAAGATTTCAAGGGGAAAACAGGCTCCATGAAAATTCTGTGATAGAAGCCCCTACACTGCCCTTTTAGTTGGTAAATTAAGAATAAATGGTAACCAGAATGTAATCGCCTCTAACTGCAGTTCACTAAGAACTAATGTCCTTCTGACCAGGAAATGTTAAAAACAATTAAACCAGGTTTCTCCACGAAGACAATTTAAATAGGCAGCGATTATAGTCCTTGAACTTTTGTTCCCCCTGCCCCCAGGTGCAGCTTGACCTTGGGGGAAGGTGGGACAGGAATCTGGGGCCAGGCTGTCACACCAAAGCACACTGCTGCCTCCCCTGACAAGGGCTTGCAACTGGTGTAACCAAGGGTCAGGCAACCCCTCTGCTCTTAGTCTTGGCTTCTTCAGGGCTGAAGCATCAGACTAACTCTAGGAAGAGTTGACCATTTCTCTCTCTCTCTCCTTTTAAATTTGTAGTTGGAGGATAATTGCTCTACGATGTTGTGTTGGTCTCTGCTGTACCACAACATGAATCAGCTCCAAGTATACATATATCCTTCCCTCCGGAGCCTCGCTCCCTTCCCCCGCCGCACCCAAGACCATTTCTCCAATTTCAGAGTCCGGAAGGAATGATTTGTTCTCCTGGCTGATCCTTCTCTGTTCCCATTTCCCACCTTGTTCTGCTCAGGGGATATGTTCTCTGACTTCATCTGCCCTGCTCTTGACCCAGGAGGCTGGCCTCTGCAGGTCCATCTCTGGCTTGCCAGCTGGCTTCTAGTTCCACTTGCCCAATGAGAGGCCCAGGTGAGAGGGTAGGAAGGAAGAAGGTCAGTGTATATCTTCCAAGCCCCGTGCATCTGCAATGTGTCTTGGAACCCAATTACTTCAAACTATGGCTACTATGGCTTCTGCCAAGCAGCCCTTCATCTGGGGTTCCAGCTGTAGTCAGGCTCTAGGACTCTGGGCCTTGCTGGTAATGGCTTCCTATCATTAAACCACTGGGTACCTCAGCCACCCTAGCTTTTCCTGAACCCTGCCTTTACCTCTGTCATATCATTACATCCTTTTCATTAAGATCATCTGAAATAAATTCTTTCCCACCAGGGCCCAGACAGGATAAACCTCTGGATGTTCAAGTCTCTTGTGTAGTCATGGAGTATTGTGCCATCAGCACCAGGGAAGCCTTCTTTTCTCTTCAGGCAGGTACAGTCCCCAGTCACACGACCACAGGTTAGGCAGTCTCAACCCGGCAACTCCTCAGAATCACCAGATTTCTGAACCCAAATTACTACATGAAACTCTTCTGGGGTAGGGTCCTACCATTTCTACTTTTTTTTTAAAAAAGATCTGTGGAACAAGAATGGCAAGATAGTGGTAATTGTTCAACTTGGGTGATCAATACCTGGGGTTCATTATGCCATTTTCTCTACTTCTGTGTATGCTTGAAAATTTTCACTATAAAAAGGATTTAGGTATGTAAGCTTCTTCACTGAGAATCTCTGGTTCAAAGCAGGGGTTGGAAATTTGTTCAAAGCAGGGGTTGGAAATTCCCTATACTTCCATCACCCCATGATAGGGCCTCCATCTGTGTAAACAACTGAGATGAGAGAGAGATCCAGCATCTTTCCTTTACTGTCATCCTAGGTACCAGAGACACGAGACCGCAGGCTCTACCCCTACAGGATTCCTTTATAGGTTGGGGCTGAGCAGATTTGGCCAAACATCTTGGTCCTTCTCAAACATTTCCCACTCACACAGACATAATTGGTGACTTTTAGCCAAATTCTATAAGTGTAGTTAGAAGACCCAAGTCACCACACTCTGGTGTGGCTCTCTCCTCTGTCCCTTCTTCTGAGAAATTCCCCAGAGCCCCACAGTTCTACTTGACTCCTACCAGAAAAGGACCCAGAATTTTGAGGAAAAACATTCAGGTTTTTCAGTTTCTGCTCCTGTGTGATCTTGGGCAAGACACTTGTCTTTTCAATTTCTTTGACTTCATAGCATAGTAGCTAAAAGCACGTCTCTGGGTTTGAATCACAGTTCTGCCACTTCAACTTGGGGCAAGTTGTTTTACTTCAGTATGCCTCAAATTCTTTTCACCTTTAGGATGAAAATATTGATGGAAACCACATCATTGGGTTGTTGAGATAAAATGAGCTATCACATGTAAAAAAAGTAAGCAGCATGGTGCCTGGTATGCAACGAGTTCTAAAAAGGTGCTAGCTGATGCTGTATCATTATTGCTAATTACATTTATATTTATAACTTTGGAGGACTAGGCAGAAGGAAACATAGCAACAGTTTCAGATACGGAGTATCCAGAAGTGTTAAAAATTGCAATAAAATTTGAGAGTTATTGCAGTAGATCTTGTAAAAATTAATGGCTACTAAATCTAGAGTTAAAAACGATCCATTCAAACAAGCCAATGTGGCTGACTCTCTAGGCTCCTAGTCATTTTGTATAGTTCTGGGTGTCAGCTTCAGCCTAGCCTGGATGGAAGGTCTGGAATTGCTCTTTCCTTGCCCTGGCCTGCACTGACACAGCAGCCTAAGTTATGGGGTTTGATGTGTGGGAGGTGGTAGTGAAGGGACGAGCAGAGGATCATGGAGAATGCTTCTAAATCAAATAGAAAAGCCAAAATGCCTAGTTGGCCTTGGTTCCTGTATGTCCATTTTCAGCCAACTTGAGGACACACGGCTTCATTTAGTAAATCTGACCTCATGTTCATGTCAATTAAAAACTATGCAAATGTGTTTTGAATTTTCTAGGCAAGGGTGTACTACCTCCTAATGCTGACTTTTAAAATTCCTGATAAAATCCAATCTCCAAAAGTTGGACAGCAAGAGAAAGAGAGAGAGAGTCAGAGAGAAAACAAAATTAGCCCTTTTAATAATTTAGCACAAAAAATATAGTACTACATAATTATACCCTAAAAGAACAACTTCTTAAAGTCCTCCCTTGACTAGGAGGAGAAGGCTAGCTGGCCCCTGTTTTCCTCACCTCCCTCAGGTCACGTGTTCAGTCATGGCCAACTCTTTGTGACCCCATGGACTATAACCCGCCAGGCTCCTCTGTCCATGGAGTTTTCCAGGCAAGAATACTGGAGTGGGTAGCCAACACCTGTAGTCTCCAGTTTAAAATCTCTTGTTTCAAACCTTTTTTTTTTCTTAAATAGGAGCTAAGTACTGAGTGACATAAATTGATTCATTCTAACATCAGTGTCTGGCAAGTGGCTGAAAGCTAGCCTTTCCTTAGACAGGTATGTCTTTACTCTGAAACTCTGGCCACTTAAACTCTTTGGCATATTCTGTTAATTGTTCCCATTTCTTGTGGCATATGTTTAAAAGTCATTAGCTAAGAAAAGCCAGATATTCTATGGCTAGTTTTGATTTGTGAATGGCAGGGAGAAATACAGTCTTAGTGCAAGAACTCAATTATCACCCACCACCAGCTCCGTTGTCCTGAAGACTGCTGGCGAGTCAGATTGGGGTGCCTATGTTGTGATGAGTTCCAATAGCCAGGTCTGTGATGTCCCCTTTCTTTGGGAGGAATGCCTTTTCATTCCAAATTCTCATCTCTCCACTCCCTGCTCTAGCATATGTCCTGGACAGAAGCTGTGTAACAAATCCTTGCTGGCTACTGTGGATGGCTTAATGGTAGGCAACTGAGCTAAGCTAAGCAGTCGGTGCCTCACACCTCACTTTGGGACAGAGCTGGGGGGAGACCCAAGCTGATCTCACCAGAGTCCCTCCTCAGGACTTACTCTCTCTGCTCTCAACACTTTATTATGAAAATTGTCAATCATAAACAAGGCTAAAAGAATTTTATAGTGAATACTCACCACCTAGACTCTACCATTTAGCCATTAACACTTTAATATATCTGATTTATCATCTATCTATCTATCCATCCAACCATCCGTCCGTCCACCTCTGTATCCAGCTATTAACTCAAATTATTTTTGGTGCGTTTCAAAGTAGGCTGTAGATATCAGTACGCATCTCTATAAGTATTTCAGAATGTATTTATTAAGTAGGGTTCAAAGTTTGTTTATAGTTTTTTGGGTATAAAAACCATATACAATGAAATGTACATATCTTGTACATTTGCAGAATTTTGACAAATGTATACACTCGGGATTTATTTCCATCACCAGTAGAGAGAAAGCTTCTTTCCTCTTTGGAGAGCAAGGCTCAAAGATGTGAACCTAGAGTGAGGTCAGTTATGACTCTGGCTTTGGATTCTGAAAGCCAGCTGGGGAAAGCTGACATACAAACATGGAGGCAGAGCTAAGAGATAAAAATAACTGTGAAAGTATCGTAATCATTTCTGCCTTTTTTTTGCAGCTTGGTTATGTGAGCCCATAAATTCTTATATTTGCCCAAACTATTTTGAGTTGTTTTTCTTTTACTTGCATCTAGTTCTGATAAATATATGTAAACTGTCCCCTTCAATTTTAAATAAGACTTTATGTGTCTACTGCAAGTATCAGGATTAAGTTGGGGAGAGATTAAGAGAGTATAAGGTTTATTAAAAAATCTAAGCAGCTGTGGATCTAGTAAATTGAAAACACTGACCTTAGCTAGGTTCTAGTTGTAGATCCACTGTATGTGGGAACAAAGGACAATTTTGCTCAGACACTAGGATCTTTATTTAAAGCAGAATCATTAACAAATAAAAATAAAAGCAAAAGCATGACATATGATAACCTTGATATTAAAAGTATAGTTAGTGATATTAGGAGCAGGGCCCTACTGGACTTGCTAAATATTCTTTCTAACTTTGAACATTACCCAGTATTTGTGGCTTTAGCTAAATAATTACAGAAACAGAGACAGTGTGTTTTCACTGTTAGAGGTAGAATAGATTGCAAAATGCCAAAATGGGTTCAATCTGGAAAATGTTGAGTCCATGTGTGAGAGAAAGGAAAAGAGAGGAAGACTCTCAATCATCCAAGGGGGAGTAAAGGAAGTGTTTTATTGCCCAAGAGAAATTTCTTTTCTGTTTTTTTTTCTTTTTTCTTTTGGTCCTTACATATGATACTATTTATCAGTTGTTATTTTAGTATTTTATGGTGAGAAATGATTTCTTTTTCTCTATTTGTCTCAAATCACAGTACAAAATTTTTCCTTGGTGATTTCTATAAATGTCAGAATAGTGGTTACTTTGGGGAAAGGGAAGAACTTGTGAAAAGAATGGGACCCTTGAGGTATTTCCAGAAGAGATGTTCGAGTTCTGCTCAAGTAGCTTTGCCTTTTCCATAACGTCACATGGTTGGACTCACGCAGTAGATAGCCTTTTCAGATTGGTTTCTACCACTCAGTAATATGCAATTAAGGGTCCTCCATGTTTTTTCACAGCTTTATAGCTTATTTCTTTTTTAGTGTTGAATAATATTCTATTGTCTGCTGCTGCTGCTGCTAAGTTGCTTCAGTTGTGTCCGACTCTGTGCAACTCCATAGACAGCAGCCCACCAGGCTCCCCCGTCCCTGGGATTCTCTAGGCAATAATACTGGAGTGGGTTGCCATTTCCTTCTCCAATGCATGAGAGTGAAAATTGAAAGTGAAGTCATTCAGTCGTGTCGGACTCTTTGTGATCCCATGGACTGTGGCCTACCAGGCTCCTCTGTCCATGGGATTTTCCAGGCAAGAGTACTGGACTGGGTTGTCATTTCCTTCTCCCTATATTGCCTGGGTGTACCACAGTTTATTTATCCATTCACCTACTGAAAAGGATCCTGGTTGTTTCCAAGTTTTGGCAACTATGAATAAAGCTGATAGAAACATCTGTGTGAAAATTTTTGTGTAGCTTTCAGGGTGAAGGTAAGATGATGATGATGATGATGATTTTTCAACTCCTTTGGTTAAGGAGTTGCAGTTGCTGAGTCTGCTGAATGATATGTTAAGACTATGCTCAGTTTTGTGAGAAATAGCCAAACTGTCTTCCACAGTGGTTGTATTCTTCTGCATTGCCATCAGCAATGAAGGATTTCCCATTGCTCCACATCCTTATATTTAGTGTTGTGATTCTGAATTCTGGCCATTGTAATAGGTGTGTAGTGGTATCTTGTTTTTTTTTTCTTTTCCATTATGATCTGCTACAGGATACTGAATATAGTTCCCTGTGCTATATAATAGGACTTTGTTGTTTATCCTTATTGTTGTTTTAACTCAATGAAGTTCTTAAGAGCATTCTGATATAAGCAGGTAATTGGTGATAGCAACAGTTAATAATGTTTAGACATTTGATTTGTGGTAAGCATGTGCAAAGCACTTTACAATATTCTCTGATTTAATAATTCCACAACTCTGTGAAATAAGCACTATTATTGTTTCTAATTTAAAACCAGAAGAAGACTGGGACTTGTGAGGGCTCAATATGGAACAGCAGAGCTGACTTCATGGACATGAGATCTGGGCAGTCAGTCACACAGGGCCCTGTGATCAACTTTATATTTGGTTTAATGTTCTGAAGGTGCTGTCTTAAAATTCTGAATAATTTCACACAAGGGAACCTGCATTTTCACTTTGTACTGGGCCTGGAAAATTACGCCCTGTAGGGCAGAGTTGGGTGCTTGACCCCAGAAGCTTGGTGATTAAGCATTATTTTATTCTGCTGTTATCCCTCTTTAAATGAAACTAGGAGAAAGAAAAACAAAGAAACAAAGCAAACAAAACACCCCAAATGAAGAAACAAACAAACAAATAAAAAGGAAGTAACAGATGACAAGCTGACGTGGCATATGCATATAACTAGAGACAGTAAGAAACCAATCTGGGGAGAGTAAATTTAAAAATGTGTGACTTGTACTTAAATGAACATTTCCTGGATATTGCTGTTGGTGAAGGACATTAATATTTGAGACTTGTTCTACCTTAAGAAATGCACAAACTCCTGTGACATTTTCATTTTTTTATGTTCTTCATGTGTCTCAAGGCAAAGAGTATTTTTCTGAAACAAATTGTTATGTGGGGGAACAAGAGGGGTGAGGTAGGAGGAAAATCTGTGAATTTGCTTATTGTTTTTCCCAACTGGAGGACAGCTTCTCACTGTCCAATTTTTAGGCTTATAAACTCATTGACCCTTGCACCAGACGAAGCTTAGGTACAGAAAGCATCTAGAAAATGGTGGGTACAGATTGGGGAAAACTACACTGTACCTTCATCCATGTAAGATATGGGGAGGGGTTAAGGTCACTTCTTTTTCCTGTGCCCCCTGTATTTCCTGCTTGTTCTGTTTTGGACTTAGAAGCTCCTTTTTCCTCTGATTGCTGTAGCAACTATATTTTCCATCTTACTGCGATTTTTGCCCTTGTTTTGCTTGTGATCTCCGTCTGTGCTTGTCTCTTGGCTGGAGTATTGCTCAATTTGAGTTGCTAGTTAATAGCTTGTCTAATTTAGCCTTAAGGGTCCTCATCGCTTGGCAGTGAGATGAAGCTTGGCTCCTACTTCTCCCTGGTATGACTTGTTCAGTGGAGGACAAGGGTGAGGACTGGAGGCAGCAAAAAGGTGGAAGCTGGTCCACAGGCTCCAGCCTTTCTTCCCCATGACCTGCCAAGACATTTACTGACTGCCCCTGGACAGCTCTGAGGCTTAGATGCCTCGGGAGTTTTAAATCTTATAGCTTAGTGTTACTTCTTAAGCAGAAAAAAGAATCACAGGAGAAAGAGCTTTTCTTACTGCATGGGGGCTTGGCTAGGGTTCATTTATCGTTACTGACATTCCCCTTCTTGCCCCACCCAGTTCAACAATGCCCATCATTGTTTCCAAAAGGGTTTCACCTGTGTCTGGGCAGCACTTGTACAGGCAGGTTTGAAACAGTATCCAGCTACAGGTTCAGTCTTCTTACAGTGGGAACACCGTTCCCAACGACCAACATTCCAAACTGAAGGACTGTCATGATTTAACTAATTTCTCTTCATTCTGGATTAAGGAGATATATTTAAATAATAAAAATAATGCCTACTCCCGGCCCCAAGGTTTGTTTATTTGTTCCTCTCCATACACCTGTTAGGTAGACAGGATAACAGCCACTATTATTCCTATTTTGTCAGTGCAGAAACCGAGTTTCAGGGAAGTTGGGATTTGCCCAAGATCTAAGATGTCAGCATAGATATCTCTATGCCAAGATCAGCATTTCTCCATTACTGCATCACATCACTTCTATCATGAAACAAATTTAGAGTGGAAAGAAGAAGTTACTTGAGAATGCTGGGTGTAGCTTTCAGGGTGAAGGTAGGATGATGATGATGATTTGTGATTTCAGCATGTGAACATAAACTGTCATCCTATTCAGGGGTGGTCAGGTATGGTCTGGGCTGACTGAAGGGTCATCTATGTATTAAGGACCAAGGAACTTGACAGAAAGGAAAAATGCTGACCCCCCACCCCCACCCCAAGAAAATTAACCACTCTCAAAATAATGACCTGAAATTCTATGGTTAACTAAAGAGCAAATCTTGTTCTCTAGACTCTTACATTGACCAAGATTGAAAGAATCTTGAAAAGAATTTCTTGCTTCTCAAAGTGGAGTACATGGCAGTATGTTAGGGTCCTTGAAGTCACATATTAAATTATGGTACATCTTGTATGAGCACCACCAACTCTATTTGAGAAGAAACAGTGAACAGAAAGAGCGAACAAACAAAATATGTTTATCAATTAAAAATACCAACATCTTAAGGAGAAGAAGGAAGTTTTGGCCTAAACATTAGAGAACAGGAAAAAAACTGTACATCTACATTTGGTCTCTTTGGGTTTATACACCCCAGGTACTAACCTTAGGGAGAAATTTTCATTCTCTTGTAGCTTTGGGCAATTTCTGTGAATAGTCTGAAAAGCACTGGCCATTTTCACAGACACAATGAAACTAAGAAAAGTTAAATGATTCTCCTATGATCACAGCACGTCTGCATTCAAAGTCTTCTGAATCTTTTTCTACTATTTTCTCCATTATTCCACAAATCCATTCTTTACTGACAAAGTGTTTCTAAAACAAGAGTATATTTTCCTGCCTTAGGAAGGCTAGGAGGCGGAAATAATGGCATATTGGAGAATGGAGACTATGTTATAGTGAGAATCATTCTCATTGTCAAAGCAATGTGGGACACAGATTGAGGAGTTGCTTGGGTTGAATGTGAATGCAACCTAGTAAGGTCCAGCAAGGGGCTCTTCCAGTCATGTTTCAGCTTTTATCTTGCTGCTAAGGCTTTGTCTCTTTCTTCCAAAGTGAAAAATTAATTCTGGTTATTAAGATACTATGCTCAACCTTGGTCACTTACCTAGAGCCAGACATCCTGGAGTGTGAAGTCAAGTGTGCCTTAGGAAGCATTGCTATGAACAAAGCTAATGGAGGTGATGGAATTCCAGATGAGCTATTTCAAATCCTAAAAGATGATACTGTTAAAGTGCTGTACTCAATATACCAGCAAATTTGGAAAACACTGCAGTGGCCATAGGACTGGAAAAGGTTAGTTTTCATTCCAATCTCAAAGAAAAGTAGTGCCAAAGAATGCTCAAACTACTGAACAATTGTGCCCATTTCACATGCTAGCAAGGTAACACTCAAAATCCTTCAAGCTAGGCCTCAGCAGTACATGAACCAAGAATTTCCAGACATACCAGCTGAATTTAAAAAGGCAGAGGAACTAGAAATCAAATTGCCAACATCCATTGATTCATAGAAAAAGCAAGGAATTCCCCAAAATCATCAACTTATACTTCTTCATTGACTACACTAAAGCCTTTGACTGCGTGGATCACAAGAAACTGGAAAATTCTTAGAGATGAGAATACCAGGCCACCTTACCTGGCTCCTGAGAAACCTGTTTGCAGGACAAGAAGCAATAGTTGGAACTGGACATGAACAGTGGACTGTATCCAAATTGGGAAAGGAGTATGTCAAGGCTGCATATTGTCTCTGGGCTTATTAACTTATGGACTTCCCTGGTGGCTCAGACGGTAAAGAATTCACTGGCAGTGCAGGAGACCTGGGTTCAATCCCTGTGTTGGGAAGATCCCCTGGAGAAGGGAACAGCTACCCACTCCAGTATTCTGGCCTGGAGAATTCCATGGACAGAGGAGCCTGGTGGGCTACAGTCCACAGGGTCGCAAAGTCAGATACGACTGAGAGACTTTCACTTCACTTTATTGACTTATATGCAGAGCACATCATGTGAAATGCCAAGCTGGATGAATCACAAGCTGGAATCAAGATTGCCAGGAGAAATAACAATAACTTCAGATATGCAAAAAACACCACTCTAATGGCAGAAAACAAAGAGGAACTAAAGAGCCTCTTGATGAAGGTGAAAGAGGAGAGTAGAAAAGCTGATTGAAAATTCAGCACTACAAAAATGAAGATCATGGCGTCTGGTCCCCTCACTTCATGGCAAATAGATGGGGAAAAAGTGGAAACAGTGACAGATTTTACTTTCTTGGGCTCCAAAATCACTGTGGATGCTGACTGCAGCCATGAAATCAAAAGACACTTGCTCCTTGGAAGAAAAACTATGACAAATCTAGACAGCATATTAAAAAGCAGAGACATCACTTTGTTGACAAAGGTCCATATAGTCAAAGCTATGGTTTTTCCAGTAGTCATGTATGGATGTGAGAGTTGGACCATAAACAAAGTTGATCACTGAAGAATTGATGCTTTTGGACTGTGGTGTTGAAGAAGACTCTTGAGAGTCCCTTGGACAGCAAGGAGATCAAACCAGTCAATCCTAAAGGAAATCAACCCTGAATGAGTATTGGAAGAACTGATGCTGAAGCTGAAACTCCAGTACTTTGGCCACCTAATTCGAAGAACTGACTCATTGGAAAAGACCCTGATGCTGAGAAAGATTGAGGTCAAGAGGAGAAGGAGATGATAGAGGATGAGATGGTTGGATGGCATCACCGACTCGATGGACATGAATTTGAATAAGCTCCTGGAGTTGTCATGGAGAGGGAAGCCTGGCGTGCTTCAGACCATGGGGTCGCAAAGAGTTGGACCCGATTGAGCACTTGAACTGAACTGAACTAAGATAAGCAGTTATCAAGAATGGAAGCTGATTTTTACTTATTACTAACTAGAAATTACAGGATAACAAAATAGTTTGTAAGTATAACAATATATTTTCTTTGAAAAGATTTTTTTAGAAAGTTTAGACCAGTGGCTCCCAAAGTGTGTGAAAGCATCCTGCAGTGAACTCACAAGAGCCCCCCAGGATATTTTAAAATTTCAAGAGAAACACAACAACACCTCTTGGACACTGTGTGAACTACTACTATTAGGTGGTTTGGACCTAATTACAAAAAAACCCCACATAATTTATATCGGTTTAAAGTACCAGAAAGAAGTGACTGAAACACTGAGTGTGCTATGAATGAAGAAAGTTTGAAACTTTCAAAGCAGCCTGTAGAATTTACTAAGATGTTAAGTGTTACTGATAAACGGGATTTGTGTGCTTTGCATTTTCTGCTTTTGATTTATCTGAACTTTCTAATTCCACTGTGAACCCTTACTGTTCTAGTAAAACAAAAAATTATTTTAAAAATAAGTTCTTCCTGAATTTGTGCAAGAACTATTTATTGAGCATTATCGGGGTCAATTTCTGGGCTTGACAGAGGAAGGCAAAGATGCCACACCCTCTAAGAGAGCACATAGTTGAGGGTGAGTGGAGAATGTAAACAAATTATTGCTTTGTGGTAGGACAGGCTCTGAGTCAGAGGTTGGATTGGGAGCTCTGAACTCTGCTTTGGAGATTAGAAAACCTTCTAATTTAGAAGGCAGGTGTTGGGTAAGTCTTGCAGAATAAATGAGACTTCCCTAGATGGAAAAGTTGTAGAAGAGAGTTCCCCCTTTCAGCCTGTGGGTAGCAATTTGGATGGCTATGGTGGTGATCATGGAAGGGGTTGGTGGTGGTAGTGGTGGTAGGAAACTGGAAAGGTAGGCCAGAATGGAATGGGAAGGCTTTGGTGGGTCATGCTCTTGACTGGACACTCAACTTGTAAAGGATGGGAAAACACCAACAGGTTTTAAGAACAGGGGTGTTACACGTGTTGTGCTATGGATTGATCACTCTGGCAGCACTTTGAACTGGACAGGGGAGGGGACCAGCCAGGAGGATTTTGTAATAGTCTAGGAAGAGGTCACAAAGCCCTGGTTGACTAATGATGAAGATTATATAATG
The DNA here is from genome assembly GCF_963930625.1 of Muntiacus reevesi. Classification (NCBI taxonomy): domain Eukaryota; kingdom Metazoa; phylum Chordata; class Mammalia; order Artiodactyla; family Cervidae; genus Muntiacus; species Muntiacus reevesi. The sequence goes on from NC_089250.1 coordinate 98,194,170, forward strand.
GACCTCTGTGGACCAGCTCAGCAAAAGCAGACTATCCAGATGTAGCACATCATTCATCTCACATATTTTGGTGTCTTTAAGAATAAAAACTTGTTTTTTTCTGATGATAAGGACAATACATGATTGATGTAGAAATTTGGAAGATGTAGAAATGTATAAAGAAGAAAATGAAAGCATTTATACCCTATGAATTGGAGCTGGGATACATATGTATTTATATATCACATATAAAATATTAAACATGACATTATATATAAATACTGGTATAAGTCTCAAATATATATGCATATAGTCAATTTATTTGTTTTATATAGTTAATTTAAAACATGCACATTTGGTAAAGTAAAATCTAACTTACTGAAGGATAGAAAGTAAAAAATATTAATTACTGCATGGTTACCAAATGCTGGGCATACTAGAAAACACAAAATAGATAAGAATTTATCCTATATATTAGCTTATTTAATCCTTATAACAACCTTTTGAGATACGTCTGTCGTTTTTTGTTTTTGTTTTTTTTTTCCATTTCCAGGTAAGAGTTGAAGTTAGAAAGTTCAGTAACTTGCTCTATGTTCTAAAATGTATAAGTGTCAGAACTGGGATTTGAACCCAAGCACTTTATGTCCATGGTCTGTATCATTAAACCCCTGTAGTACAATTTTGAGTGATATATTTAACTTCTGTTTTTAATTAATTGACTTTACACAGTGACACTCCCCTTCATGGATCACAGCCTCGTCATGGTGAAGGGGCTTGCGTAACTCGATGAAGCTATGAGCCATGCAGTGCAGGGCCACCATGGCAAATAGAAAGGGGAAAAGTGAAAGCAGTGACATTTTATTTTGGGGCTCCAAACTCACTGCAGATGTGACTGCCACCATGAAATGAAAAGACGCTTGCTACTTGGAAGGAAAGTTATGACAAACCTAGACAGTGTAATAAAAAGCAGAGACATCACTTTGTCAACAAAGGTCCATATAGTTAAAGGTTTTTCCAGTAGTCACGTATGAATGTGAGAGCTGGACCATAAAGAAGGCTGAGTGCTGAAGAATCGATGCTTTCGAATTGTGGTGCTGTGTTGGGGTCCTTTAATGGACCGGAACCTGGTGGTACGGAGTCAACGATAAGAAAGTAAAAGACAGAAAGAGCCTGATATTCCCTGGTTTACGCAGAGGACCAATAAAGCCCTTGACACAAGACCTGCATCGCTCACAAAGGCATCAGGTGCCCTCTCAAGTGCCCTCTCAGGTGCCCTCATAAAGTGCCTTCTCAAGAGGGTCTTAGAAGCCCGGGCAGAAAAGTGAGCACGACGGGTCTCCATGCTCCAGAGAATCAGCCAGAAAAAGAGAGAGAGAGAGAGAGAGAGAAACAAAAAAGACATGGGGACCTAAGTTCTGATGGAGCAAAGGTGCTTTAATGATTTTCCTATGAGTATATATAGGCTGTGGTACAAGAAACTTCTTTCGGGAATGATAGAGATCAGAAAACCAAACGTACAGCAACCGAGGGAACAAGGGGTAATCCTTGTCACAAGGTCAGGAGACAATCCATATCTCAAGAAAGGGGAGCAAGACTAAACAGTTTTGTCCTAAAGAGAATGTTTACTAAAGGAGACTCATGCTTGCTTCACACAGTGACCTCAGTCCCTGGGAGCAGCGTGCTGTTCCGCTTGAAGAGGGACAAAGGACTCATGGGAGACAGCACGTAGGAATCCTCCCGTCAAACATTCCCTGACAGTGTTGGAGAAGACTCTTGAGTCCCTTGGACTGCAAGGAGATCAAACCAATCAATCCTAAAGGAGATCAAGCCTGAATGTTCATTGGAAGGACTGATGCGGAAGCTGAAGCTTCGATATTTTGGCCACCTGACATGAAGAGCCAACTCACTGGAAAAGACCCTGATGCAAGGAAAGATAGAAGGCAAAAGAAGGGGGCGGACAGAATGAGATGGTTAGATAGCAACCCTGACTCAATGGACATGAATTTGAGCAAACTCCAGGAGACAGTGGAGCACAGAGGAGCCTGGTGTGTGGCAGTCCATGGGGTCACCAAGAGTCAGACACAACTTAGCGACTGAACAACAACAGCAATACAGTGACTCTGACATTCTCCCACTGCAACGCTGTACAACTGAACTTTCTGCAATATTGGAAATATTCTGCACCCGCACCATCCAGTATGGTAGTTACTAGCTACATGTAGCTACTGAGCACTAGAAATGCTGCTACTGTGAATGAGGGACTGCATTTGGAATTTTTTGTATTAATAATTTTAATTAATTTAAATTTGATTAGTCACTTGTGGCTAACAACTGTGCATTGGACAGCACAGATGTACAGATTTAAAAAATGAGAACTTAATCCTTTTGTCGTACTCTCGGTCCACTAATAACAGTTACTTCAGTCCTTTCCCATATTTATCTCTATTAAGTTCAGAAAATATGCCTATAGTTCTTGATTTAGCAACTTTAGACATTGGATTGACTATGCCATGACAATGCCAAGATGAGGAATTAATTTTTGTATCAATTAAGATTCTCCAGATTGGAAGTAGAAGAAAAGTCAAAATCAATCAGATTTAAGCAATAAAAAGGGAATTTATGGACGCTTATTAGCAAGAACATCAAAGGCATCAAGAAGGATGAATTCAGAGCTCAAACAATGTGAGCCGGATTCGATTTCAACTCAGCTCTCTGCAGTCTGTAAGCCTTGTCCTTAAATTCTGGTGCTACAGCTGCAGGAGCCATAGCTTCATGTTGTCTCAGATTGCAGACTAGCAAGAAGGAAAGCATGTGTCTTTATTGTGTGGTATTTAACTGTGGCCACAATAATGTTGCGTTAAAATACACACACAATCTCAGTGGTGTAAAACAATAAGTGTTTATTTAACTTTTACTTTTGTGGATTGGTGGAGGTTAGCTGATCTAGGTTGGGCCTGACTGGGTGGCTCTGCTGATCTTGGTTGGGACTACTTGTAACCATGGGCTAGGACAGTTCAATAGGGTTCCATGTGTCTCGCATATTCCTCTTGGGATAGTGACCTACCCCAAACATGTTCTCGTGGTGATGATGCACTGTGAGGTGTAAGAGCATAAGATCAGCTATACATATCCCATTAGTCAAAGAATATCACTTGACTGCACCCCAAATCAGTAAAATGTAGAATTATACTTCTCGCATGCAAGTGAGAGAGAGGGAAGGAGTATTTCCAAGTAGATGAGCTTGGCTTGCTCATTTCAAAACCAGTGATTGTGGCCCAGGGCATGGATCTCACACTCTGGCCTTGGCCTAGGTCTTATATTCCATCCTGGAGTCAGAGGTTTCATTCAGATTCATCCAAAGCACATAGACTAAGAGTGGAAGAAGAATGGTTACCCCACACTAAGATAAGAGCTCTGTTCTCCACATGAAGAAGAAATAGATATGAGATGGCAAACCGCAATGACTTTAGACAATATACAAGTTTCCCCCACTATTTGAAAGGACAGTATTCTTAAGAAAACTTTTGTATGTTGAAATGGTGTAAAATTAGAGAAACCTTAGGATGTATCTTGCTAATGGATACACAAATTGAGTTAAAGCACTGATGCTTCCAGACGCAGTTCAGAGCTCTGGGGCTTGATGCTGAGATGCTGAGTGCAGTTCCTGGTGAGGGGCAGGAGGTTGGTGGGGCTATTCTCACTGCTTAGGGCTCACTGCCTCTCCTGTGGCTCACTGAAAAACTAGTGCTGAATGCTATTCTCCTTTTGCTGTTCACCTTTTTTATGAAAGCAAAATTCTCTTCAGATTTCTGTTGGCTAATGAAAACAGGTATTAGTGTAGGTTCTTCACAACAGTGAAGGGATGTAAAGTAAACTTCTATAAAGCAAAGATTCCCTGTACCTACATTTCTGTTTCTTGAGACTTTGGTTTTAGACAGTATCCTTTGACATCATATTCATGAATTCTCTTTCACCGCCACATTTCCTACTTCTACTGGCTTGATCATTCAAACTGTTTGCTTATATTTATGAAGGAAGGACTGGGTAATAAATAAAGGTGGCTGGATATGGGTGGTGCAGTCTGTTCTCTGCCACTGGATAGGTATGCTTCTTTAGTAGGCATTTCTCTCTGAAGATAGATATTGGGTGTATATATATATAGGTGGGACGTGTCCACTGACAAACTTCCTTAAGGTGCAAGCATAGGCATTCACACAAAAGCTATCCTTTTCACCACAAAACACCCAGATCAGAGGGCTTCACTGTAGAATCCCATCCAACGAGCCTTAGGCAGCAATCTTATCTTCTTAATGCAGCAGATCTTGGGGAGGAGGTGAAGATATCTGAATCTTCACTTGCTGGCCCATCTGCGTGTGTGAGAATGGTACAAAAGGATGAGAAAGGCCAAATGGTAGAGTCCTTCTCTGGATAACCTTGATTTGGGCTCCTCTTCTGGTCCTGAGTTAAATTCACCCATTCCAGTCCATTTTAGTTTGCTAATTCCTAGAATGTCGACATTCACTCTTGCCATCTCCTGTTTGATCACTTCCAATTTGCCTCGATTCATGGACATAACATTCCATGTTCCTATGCAATATTGCTCTCTACAGCATCGGAACTTGCTTCTATCACCAGTCCCATCCACAACCTGGTATTGTTTTGCTTTGGCTCCATCCCCTCATTCTTACTGGAGTTATTTCTCCACTGATCTCCAGCAGCATATTGGGCACCTACTGACCTGGGGAGTTCCTCTTTCAGTATCCTATCATTTTGCCTTTTCATGCTGTTCATGGGGTTCTCAAAGCAAGAATTCTGAACTGGTTTGCCATTCCCTTCTCCAGTGGACCGCATTCTGTCAGACCTCTCCACCATGACCCGTCCGTCTTGGGTGGCCCCACACGGCATGGCTTAGTTTCATTGAGTTAGACATGACTGTGGTCCTGTGATCAGATTGGCTAGTTTTCTGTGATTATGATTTTAGTGCGTCTGCCCTCTGATGCCCTCTCGCAACACCTACCATCTTACCTGGGTTTCCCTTACCTTGGACGTGGGGTATTCTTCACAGCTGCTCCAGCAAAGCGCAGCCGCTGCTCCTTACCTTGGACGAGGGGTATCTTCTCACGGCCGCCCCTCCTGACCTTGAAGTGGAGTAGCTCCTCTCAGCCCTCCTGCGCCCCGCAGCAGCCGCTCCTTGGCGGTGGGGAATCTCCTCTCGGCCGCCGCTCCCGTGCTGTCGCAGCCTGGCGCTCCCCGTCGCTACCACTGTGTGGATCACAATAAACTGTGGAAAATTCTGAAGGAGATGGGAATACCAGACCACCTGACCTGCCTCTTGAGAAACCTGTATGCAGGTCAGGAAGCAACAGTTAGAACTGGACATGGAACAACAGACTGGTTCCAAGTAGGAAAAGGAGTACGTCAAGGCTGTATATTGTCACCCTGCTTGTTTAACTTATATGCAGAGTACATCATGAGAAACGCTGGGCTGGAGGAAGCACAAGCTGGAATCAAGATTGCTGGGAGAAATATCAATAACCTCAGATATGCAGATGACACCACCCTTATGGCAGAAAGTGAAGGGGAACTAAAAAGCCTCTTGATGAAAGTGAAAGAAGAGAGTGAAAAAGTTGGCTTAAAGCTTAACATTCAGAAAACTAAGATCATGGCATCTGGTTCCATTACCTCATGGGAAATAGATGGGGAGACAGTGAAAACAGTGTCAGACTTTATTTTTTGGGGCTCCAAAATCACTGCAGATGGTGATTGCAGCCATGAAATTAAAAAACACTTACTCCTTGGAAGGAAAGTTATGATCAACCTAGACAGCATATTAAAAAGCAGAGACATTACTTTGTCAACAAAGGTCCGTCTGGTCAAGGCTATGGTTTTTCCAGTGGTCATGTATGAATGTGAGAATTGAACTGTGAAGAAAACTGAGCGCCGAAAAATTGATGCTTTTGAACTGTGGTGTTGGAGAAGACTCTTGAGAGTCCCTTGGACTGCAAGGAGATCCAACCAGTCTGTCCTAAAGGAGATCAGTCCTGGGTGCTCATTGGAAGGACTGATGCTGAAGCTGAAACTCCAAGACTTTGGCCACCTCATGCGAAGAGTTGACTCATTGGAAAAGACCCTGATGCTGGGAGGGATTTGAGGCAGGAGGAGAAGGGGACGACAGAGGATGAGATGGCTGGATGGCATCACCGATTCGATGGGCATGAGTTTGAGCAAACTCCGGGAGTTTGTGATGGACGAGGAGGCCTGGCGTGCTGCGATTCGGGGTCGCAAAGAGTTGGACACGACTGAGTGACTGAACTGAACTCAACTCCGGTCCTGAACTCTGAATATGTAGATGCCCAATGTGGAGATTCTCCAAATCTACTTCAGAAAGAACATTTCCACCCCTTCCATAGTCTTCTCCTGAGAAAATCTGGGATCTTTGCTCTGCTTCACCCATCAGTCCTGTTCACTTCCTTTCCACTTTCCAAAAAATTATCAGAATCCCTGTTGATAGTTCTCTTTTTTGTCTTCAGCATGTTTATCAATTTATTCTCTTTACTGACTCTTCAGCAGAATTTTGAAAGGGAACGCAGATAAATGCATGCTTTCTGTCCTAAACATATATGTTTATATTCAAATAAGCTTAGATGCTGTGAATTATATGTCTTAAACACAGGATTAATTGAATATTATCCTTTTAAAAATTTTGTTTATTTAATTACTTATGGCTGCACTGGGTCTTCATTACTGTGTACTGGCTTTCTCTAGTTGCAGTGAGTGGGGGCTACTCACTTGTTGTACAGCATGGGCTCTAGGGCAAGAGGGCTTAGTTGCTCTGTGGCATGTGGGATCTTTCTGGACCAGGGCTCAAACCTGTGGTCCCTGTATTGGTAGGTAAATCCTTAACCCCTGGACCACTAGGGAAGAAGCCCATGAATACCAATCTTGAAGAATTTTAAAAGTTAATTTCTCAAAGTCACTCTGGGAACAACCCATAAAGGAAATGACTATCTTATGTTGGATCCAAAACCTAACAGATTTTTATTTGTTATTGCTAGTACCATGTATGTATGTACTGTATGCCAATAGCATTCAGAACATATCAGTCCACTGAGGATGGCTAAAACACACATAGCCTGAGGGAGGGTTTCTCCCTACTGGGCTTCAAAATGAAGAGATCACAGCACTGAGATAGCCACTTTTCAGGAGAAAATGATGACTCACACAGGGATGACTTAAAGGCATCTGGTTTCCATTTTCTTTGTTTCTTCTCTTGGACTCCATTCACAGGCACTTCCTTCCAGCTGGAGCTTTTAATGGCATAATGTGAAGGCAAGATCCACAGAAGTGGGTTTAGAGGAGGGACTTGAAGGAGAAAATGCAGATCATCAGGGGAGACCATGGAAAATTACACCCAGATGGGAGGTAGCAGTCAAAGTACATACATCCAGACTAAAATGTACCAATTAAAATATTTAGGGAAAGGCAGAGAAGGGTATGATTTTTAATATGGGGAAACAAAAATTTGAACTGAATAAAAAGTCAAAGTGATACAATCATGATTGTAATTAACAGCACATTAATGCAATTTCTGTTTCTAGTCTGGGAAAATTATGTTGTCGTCTCTTCTTATTTAAATTAATGTAGCATAGCAGTACTTGTGGCTTTGTTGAGTCATTCTCCTAGCTCCATTCATGAGAGTGATATACTTCTTCCCATTTCATAGCTGAAAACACACTAACTTCCCTGGTGTTCCAAAGTGATCTGGGATGGCGATAGATTGGTGGATTCAGCTTTGTTAAAATAACCATCAGAACCCATAAGAGACTTGAAGGAATGAAACAAGCAGTTGGCTTCTGTATGCAAACACTCGTTGCTCATGTTCGCCTCTTTCCAATCCATCAATAGCAAGAAGGAAGCTCATTTCCTTTTTAAAAATGAGAGTCTGTTATATTTTGTTCTTTTCTTTTCACACATGATATTTCACTTAACGAAACATCACCTGATCTGAGTGATTTGCCCCTGGTCTTATTCTACTCACTACACCCAAACAGCCCTTGTGGGCAGCGGTAGGGATGGGTGGGGTAGCATGGGATATTAATGGACATAGGTAGTAGTGGCGTTGGAGGCTGTGACAATGTTTATGTTCTTCTGGATATCATAGTGGGCAGAGTCAATCCAAGCTGAGAACGTGTCAAAGAATAATTATTTGGCATTCATGAAGATATGAAGAAGTCTCCAAGTCTCTGCAGAGATATGGTATAAGGAGTAATAGGTATATATATACAAAATGGTAATATGAGGCAGATAGTATTAAACTGCAAGAGAGGTACAAATACAGCTGACAGGGATAAGAGAGATTAGTTCTGAAGGTGGGAGTAACAGAAAGGAGTGCAAATCTGAGGAGATCGAATGGTCAAAGGAGAATATGGAATGTGTGGGGAGGATTCTTTGCCTCATTGATCTGGATAAACCAAAGACAGGGCTGGCTTGACATGTAGGCCAAGGTTCCATGAACTCAAACGCAGTTATAAATGTGTGAATCTAGCCAAGTATAAAGCAGTTGGGAGTGGTGGAATTTGTGACAATCTGAGGGCCATGTCCCACTGAAATCAGCTTTCAGTTTCATAGTAAAAGTTCAAGGTCAGATAATTCAAGTCATTGTCTGCACACTGTCTCTGTCATCAAAAGATCCCCCTACGCCTCTAACTTCATACTCCACTATCTCCTTCACCCCAGAGAGAGACCCACACTTTCCTCCACAGACACAGTCCTGACTGCATGACTGTTGGTGATAGAATCGTCTAGAGCTGACTCTCCCAGAAATGTGATATAGAGTAGGCTTCAAAACAAATAAACTTTTCTACTTGGAAGATGGAATTCTTTAGAAGTCAGCTTAATTAGCTTCTGCAGGGCATTCTAGCACATGTGGGCCACGAACCCAGCAGCGGAAGAGCTGGCTGAGCCTCTCAGCGTCTCTGGGTGCTCCTGGAATTCCAGGGCCATGCCCAGGCGGAGGGGAAGGAGAAGCACTAGTTCAGCCGAGCGGCTGCTTCATGTGCTGGGCTCCCGAGTAAGATCTTTCCTGAAGAGAGAGTGACTTCTGAACACCGTTTTGATGAAGGTGAGCAAACTCCGGCCTACTTCTTTAGAAAAGGACTTGGGTGTGATGCCCAGCCTCTGCTCTCCTTATAATCACCCTGCTAGGAAAAACTCCTCTTGTTTCTCCTTTATTCACTATGCTCACACTCTAGACACCTCACTTTTAGTCATCAAATATGTTTTCCCCACACTAAACGATTCTCTAATTCTTAGCAGAGACTGACTGGGTGTCCTACAAATTTAACTCAACTCTGACACTGCCTTCTTGGAGATAGCATCAGATCCCACAGTGAACAGCTCAGATCCACAAGACTGCCCCCACTTTACACGCCAACTGCAAGTTCAGGATGTCACCTGTATTTCTGACTGAATGGTTATAAGTCAGGGTCCACATGACACCCCCATTTAGATCACTTGCTAGAATAGCGCAAGAACTTAGGGAAGCATTTACTGATTTATTATAAAACAACATAGCTCAGGAATAATCAGATGGATCCCATGAATAGGACAAGGTATGGAGGCGCGGGCGTGGAGCATCCATGCCCTCTTCCTGTGTGCGACCCTTCCAGCACCTCCACATGTTCACCAGCCTGGAAGCTCCTCAAATCTCCTTGTTCAGGGGTTTTTACAGAGTTGAACCTCCAGCCCTCTAAACCCTTGGTCTTTCTGTGACCAATTCCATCCTGAGGCTGTCTAGGGGCCTATCCTGAGGCTGTGTGAGGGCCTTACCTTAAGTCACTTCATTTGCATAAACTCAGGTGTGCTGAAAAGGGCTTGTGTGATTATCCAGACACTCCCATCACTTAGGAAATGCACCAGGAACCAGAGACAAAGACCCAATATATTTCTTATTATTATGCCATAGTCCTACTCAGAGCTTCCCTGTTTGGCACACAAGGGTTTAGCCACCCCTACCCCATTCCATTCCAGTAAATACAAGGCCTCAGATGTAACTGCTCAATAAGAATAACTCATTGAAACATAGTAAAGTCACATTAGTTCTGGTTAAATTAGCAGCCAAATTTTCCAGAATTAAAGATGATCCTAAGTACCAAACAAGATTAAAAGGAAAATAATAAATTCATACATAGCAAAACTATAGGACAGAAAAGGAGAAAAAACTTAACAAAAAAAATTGAATTAGAATCTAACCCTTGTGCAAAATATCTAAATTGTTTCTAATCCTTTCAATAGTACACAAACCTGTCAATGTATTTTAAGGTACATTAAATCAAAAGAGTGTGATTCTATAAGCAAGCAGAAATACTTCAGTATTTTCCACCCATCTTCTTTTTAGGATTTTAGACATTTGTAAATGGACTTCTTATCTTTCTTTGGTTTCACTCAGTGAAATCCTCAAACTCCAGTGTGCACCGGAATATTTTGTACATGGTTGGACCCCCACCAACAAGCAATAATTAAAGGGAACTGTGTAAATGAGATCCCAATCGATACCCAGTTAGATACAGCCCCTACTCCTCTTCCTGTGTGCATGCGTGTGTGTGCGCACGCACACATACAAGATGCTGACTCTGGGGAATTCAACTGTACTTGCTTTCCATATGTTTCACACTTTCTCTTCATCTTACACAGGTATCCAGGCTTGTTATTTCTTGCTTAAGGCAAGGAAGGAGACAACCTGTTTTTGAAAGGATGAGGAGAGAAAGAAGTTGCTTTCCTGGGCTGAGCAGGGACCTCAGCCTGCGGCTTCTGTGAGCAGGAAGTCTCTGGGTATCTCTCGGTAACTGTGGCCAGTGGAGGAGAAAGCTGTGTGTATACCACCATAGGCTAGACCCCAGGTGCAGGTCACTTCACTTTGCCAGAGATTCCCAATTCACACATGGCCTGGAAGCAGCAGAGGTGAAACCTGAGTGGACCATGGAGACAGGGACAGTTGAAATCTTAGGGCTAACCAGCATAAGAGAGGACAAATACTGAAGGAGTCTTCCCAATACCTCTACACCACACAAAACCTTGTACTCTGTTAGATCCACACTTCTGTAGAGTCCTGGTGTGGGGGGTATGTAAGCATCCCAAGCACGACTGGGGTAAATATCCTGCTAACCTGGTGGGCTGGTTATTTGGAATGTAAGGGAATCTAAAAAGTTCATGTTTCTTGAACACATAACTTCTATCTAGATGGAGATTTACACCTATTTGGAATATTTGTTGAGTGCCTTGCTTTCTTTTTTTAGTTCACTCTAAGATTATTTTTATCATTCTTCTTTACATTTTGTGTGTGTTTTTTTTAATTTTAATTGGAGGCTAATTACTTTACAATATTGTGGTGGTTTTTGCAACACATGTACACCCATGACTGATTCATGTGAGTGCCTTGTTTTTGAGAAGGATTCCCTGACAGCCACTAGGGATCCATCTCTGTCAGCCCGGGTTGGGGGCAGGGAGGCAGTGAGGTGCCTGAAAGGCAGCCGGAGGAGATGAATGGCACCAGTTTCTCAGGCTTTCTGAGGCCTTGCTGTGGATAGTTTAGCCAGTGCCCTAATCAAGCTCTGCCAATGTTTTGGGAGGAAAAAAAAAATACACATATTCAAAAGCAAACCAGCAAACAACTTCACTCTAGCAAATCATTTTATTAGGCTCAAGATGAGTTCCTGCCTGCAAAGCTCTCAAATGCCAGAAAGTGTGGGCTGGGCTGCCACCTACTTCCCATCCCAATCCTGCTGCTTAGGGTTCACTTGAATGGCTAATTGACGGTCACCTCACTTTCTTGTCAAAGCCAAAAGATTATACTTAATGCACAACTTAAGCCGTCCCCTGGACTTCACTTGTTTGGACTGGCAATCATGTTTTCTGTTCCCTTCCCCACTTACCTTAAGTTTTAGCAATTGCCTCTCTGGGTTCAAAAGAGCATCCCACCAGGCCATTGAAATGTTGAATAGCCCCCTGACAAGGGGAAATGTTTATCTGCTCTCAGAGAGAGAAAGAACTGGGAAAAATATATGCAGCTTTGGTATATGACAGGATGCTGGTTTCTTGTGAGCAATTTCTTAACTTTCAGTTTAATAATAACTATAATCAACTTGGTACATTAAGAGTTGTTTAGAAGTGTTGTTAGTCAGTAACCAGAAACTTTAAAGGTAGTACACAAGTCAAAATGATGATCTCTCACACATGTAAACATAATGTCCTATGTTCCCTTGGGCTTTGTAAGGTGCAGGAAGGCTTTCTCAGTCTATCTTTGGGGACCGAGGAAGATAAAGGCCTTTCACTAGCTCTTCATTGATCCTTCCACCTGTGGATTCCCAGCAGATGAACTTGCTCAGCATGTTCAAGGACGCATCCGGATGATCTACTACCAACAGGTCTCTTTCTGGCAGATGGGGGACTCAGCTGTGTGATTTGGGGGTCACCTCAAAATCCTGATTCCAGTAAGATGTAGATGGAGTCATCAAGCCATCAAAGAGGAACCAGGCAGGCATGCTTTATCAGGAAAAATAAAAGTCTCTGAACTCAAATAGTCCGAATATTAAACCTCACCCTCCAGTTGCTACCAATGAGATAATCAGGTAACTTAAAACACAAATATACATCTAAGCCCAGCCTGTAGGGTAAGAAGTACAATTGGACTTACCAAGTTCTTTTCTATTTGGGTCTAAAGAGCCTGTGTAACCAACTTTTATTCATGTTTGTCATGTATGGATGTGAGAGTTGGACCATAAGAAAGCTGAGCACAGAAGAATTGATGCTTTTGAACTGTGGTATTGGAGAAGACTCTTGAGAGTCTCTTGGACTGCAAGGAGAACCAACCAGTCCATCCTAAAAGGAATCAGTCCTGAATATTCATTGGAAGGACTGATGCTGAAGCTGAAACTCCAATACTTTGGCCACCTGATGTGAAGAACTGACTTACTGGAAAAGACCCTGATGCTGGGAAAGATTGAAAGTAGGAGGAGAAGGGGATGACAAAGGACGAGATGGTTGGATGACATTACTAACTCAATGGACATGAGCTTGAGCAAGCTCCGGGAGTTGGTGACAGAGAGAGAAGCCTGGCGTGCTGCAGTCCGTGGGGGTCACAAAGATTCGGACACAACTGATTGACTGAACTGAACTGAATTATCTCACTGTAAATATGACTTTCTTTTTAAAAAAAGCTTTCCTGACATGATCCCCATAATATGTACGGACCCAATTACATGGTCACCAACTTAAAGCACCCTGTGCTACTTCTTCACAACACATAAGAGGAACATAGTGAAGTCACTCTCTTTGTAATCTGTCTTTATTGCTGGAATATAAGCTCCATGGGGGTAAGGGATGTTTTTCTTATTTATTGTGGCATCCCCAACTCTTTGTACACAGTCTAACTCACAGCAGATGTTCAGTGAATAGTTGTTGAGTGAATGGCTGATTGATCTGTCTCCCGATGTTGGTGGGAGGACTGAGGTAATGCTTCTAACCAAGTCTGCACATAGAACCCGTCAAATCAATTCATTTTATCTTTATTCCTCCCTTTTCTATTTTGATGGTGTTTGACAGATGTATTTGTTTTCCTGTTTTCTTCTACAAACTCTAGATTGTTCATATCCTCGTGAAAAATCATGATTTTAGAGCTGGGGTGTAGGAAGCCATCATGTCAGAGATAACATAACTGCAATCAGAAGAGCAGTCATTAATTGTCAGGGTCACATAATCAATTTGGTGGCAATTTGGTGACATATTTAGCACATGGTCTAAATCTTCTGCTCCTTCATCATAGCACTAGCCTCTTCATTGCACTTGGTATATCCTGCATTTTTTTTTTTTTACTTTCTTTATTAATCTTCAATCTTTTCTCAAAGGTTACCCGAGTGGCTACCTTGATGGTGACATTGGCCTGGCCTGGCTGAGACTTCTCACAAGAAAAAGGATTTTCTTACCAAACTGAGCATACTTGAGCCATTTACTGCAAGTGTGTGTATGAATTTGTGTGTGTGCTTAGTCACTCAGTTATGTCCGACTCTTTGAGACGCTATGGACTGTAGCCCGCCAGGCTCCTCTGTCCATGGGGATTCTTCAGGGAAGAATACTGGAGTGGGTTGCCATGCCCTCCTCCAGGGGATCTTCCCAACCCAGGGATTGAACCCAGGTCTCCTACATTGCAGGTGGATTCTTTACTGTCTGTGCCACCAGGGAAGCCCTTTAAATAAGCTAAAAACTTTACTCCAAACCTGGAAAAAAAAAGTGGAATTCATTTGCCATATATAGGGCACTTATAATGAAAAAAGAACTATGTTTTTATAGTTTTTTTCTAAATACATAGGCATTTTCTTCTTTCATTGTATTATTCATGAGAATTCAGACCTTAACAGTTTTAAACTAATTCGTTGTGTGATTCAATGCTGTAAGTGACCAAATGGTGGATTTTCTTTGTCCTAATGTCCTTAACATTTGTCAATTTTGGGATTATCTGGAAGATGTAGAAGTCGACTGAGAAGACTGCATTATTTTAACCATTTAGATGACTGAGTAGCAGAAAGTTGCTGAAGGTATTTACCAAATTTAGATCAAGGACTTCTAGGAATTAATGAGTATCCTGGGGAAACCAATCTTTAGTCCCCAAAGAGAAGTTGGACTTATTTTCTGCTGTGGCCTGGCCTGAATTTAATGGAATCAGAATTCTGAAAAAGTGCAGAATTATCTGAAAAAATGAAATCACACTTTCAGAAGCAATTGCCTCATTCTGATGCTATGAATCATGCTGTAAGCTTCCCTGTATGCTTTTGATGCTTAAACATGGAAGGTTCCTAAATGACCAAGTATCTGTTGTATCAGTTCTCTTAGTTTCTAAAGCTATTTGTGCTCAACTTTTGGGTAATGTTCGTGTTTGCATGGCTCTGTGACAATGCATTCTATTTCACTGACACTGAGACCCATCACTAACAATATAAATCTAGTGTCAGAACTGCAATGGTCAATGACTGAATGTACCCAATAGTTCTCAAGAAGTTCGAACTGGCTGAATAACAGTATTCTTTCAGATTTCATCAGCAAGGATTGACTACCCCTAGGCCAAAAACTTTATGTTTTTATGTGAAGACATTTGGCTAAACTATTTTTTTGAGTCACTTTAAAAATTATTCATTAAATAACTAATAGTAGCTTTTATCATATGAGTATAAAAGTAATAATCATAAAAATTAGGAAAAATAGAAAAGTACACAGAAAAATATATACCATCTTAGCACACAGGCATGTACAGTTAATTTTTTTGGCAAATATTTCCCATTTTTCCTATGCTTCTATAAACATATATGTGAGAATTTTTTATATTCTCACAAACCTATATTTTAAACTTTATATTTTGACACTAATAATGATAATGATGATTGTTACTACTATGTGCCAGGAACCAGGCTAAGCACTTTACAGGAATTATCTCATTTAATCTTCACAATAACCTTCTCATTTACATGTGAGGAAACAGACACTTAAGCAGTTTTAGTAACTGCTGAAAGCCTCAGACCTAGTAATTGGTGGAGATGGAACTTGAAATGACGTTTCCTTCCAGAACCTGTTATCTTACATTATACTATACTGCTTTCCTTGTCAAGACTTAAATATTCTTCTATCATATTTTTATTAGGACTACTCTTTAGAGCAGTTTAAAGGTTCAGAGAAAAATTCGGGAAAAGGTACAGAGATTTCCCATATACTTCCTGTGGCCATACATTCATAGCCTCCCTAGTTATCATCATCCGCCACCAAGCTTGTTACACTTGATGAACCTACACTGACACCTCACAATCACCCAAAGCCCATAGTTTACCTTAGAGTTCACTCTTGTACATTCTATAGGTTTGGACAAGTGTTTAATGACATACCATCATTATGGTATCATGCAGAGAATTTTCATGGCCCTAAAAATCCTCTGTGCTCTGTCCTTTTATCCCACCCAGTCTCCTTCTTATTATATTTTAATGGCAAATACTGTATCATATTGCTGATGATTCTGTTATTATCTTTAACTTACAGTATTTCCAGTTTTCCAGTGGTATAAACGAAACTGTGATGTGCATTGAGAAATGTCTGATAACTCTTTGGTTAGGTACCTTCAGATGCTGATCTGAAAATAAGGAATTGAGCCTCACTGGCTTATTTGGGAGTGATCCAGGAAACATCAGAAAGGGAAGTGAGAAAGGGAAAGGAAGACAGTCAATACAGGGTGTGGTAATGAGCAACTATTCATGGGCAACTGTGGGCTCAATTCCACTGTGACCTTTGGGAGTCGGTATTGACTCCCATCATTGGTTGAGGACTACTCCCAGAGGTGTTAACTCCTTGGAACTTCCAGCCACCCTCATGTGTGACCTGGCATGCTTCCTCACCCAGAAAAGATCCTAGGCAGAGAGTTGACAGTGCTGGCAGTGGGAAACCAGGTTGTATGCACAGAGGGATATGGATGGGCACTGGTAACATTTGCTACAGCACATATCTATGATGATTTCCTTCTGGATAAATGTAGGATAAACAAAATTCTATGATATAATAAATTTGATTGCTAGACTTGCCCACAGAAATATTGTGTCAATTTATGCACACCTTCTGTGCTATAACCAACATTAAGTTTACCACTCTTAGTAAGTCTCTATGTATAAAAGATACCTTATTTGCATTTTCTTGATCATTGTTGCAGTTAGTCTTTTAATTTATTTTTTGTTATAACTAGTATTTACTTTTTTGTCTGTGCATTGCTCTTTATTTACCTTGACCATCTTTTAATTGCAGTATTTGGATTTTAAAATTCACTGTTTTCTTGTGTGTTGCTGAAATTTTATCTGGTTTGTTTTTTGCCTTTTAAGTTTTATAATTCATTAATATGGAAAAGTTTTAAATTTTTATATACTTTTATCTGTTGATCAGCTTCTTTAAAGGACTCAGATTTTTCATGCATATATATATGCATTTATATTTTACTTAAACATTTCCATTAATATATGTTATTGATTTTGATTTATGGTTTGAGGTAGGGATCAAATGTGCTTGTGCTTAGTCGCTCAGTCATGTCTGACTCTTTGTGGCCCCATGGACTGTAGCCTGCCGGGCTCCTCTGTCCATGGGGATTCTCCAGGCATGGATACTGGAGCGGGTTGCCATGCCCTCCTCCAGGGGATCTTCCCAACCTAGGGATCGAATTCAGGTCTCCCACATTGCAGGCAGATTCTTTACTGTCTGAGCCACCAGGGAAGATAATGTATTTTTCCCATGCTGATTTGATATACTAAATTTAGTAAATTTGTCCTTGGTGGCTCAGACGGTAAAGAATCCACTTGCAATGTGGGAGACCTGGGTTTGATCCCTGGGTTGGGAAGATCCCCTGAAGAAGGGAAGGGCAACCCACTTCAGTATTCTGGCCTGGAGAATTCCATGGACAGAGGAGCCTGGCAGGCTACAGTCCATGGGGTCTCAAAGAGTCGGACACAGCTGAGCGACTAACATTTTCACTTTCATGTAACATCAATTTATTAAAAACAAAGACTAATGGATTTCTAGATTGATTGATTTGTATTTTCTAATTTCAACTAGTATCCATGTTCACAAAACTTACTAATTTTAACTAACATATATATTAATTTAAATTTATATACTTAACTTTAATTTACTTATTAATTTTAATGATAATTCACAATACTTACTAATTTTAAAAATTCAGATTGCCTATGTTCATATTAATTTCTGATCATAGGCTTACTACTGCAATATCTTGCCTACCCATTTTATATCTCCATTGCCTGTGGACATATAATAATCCTCCTGCTTCTCTAGCTTCCTGCAGTCTTTGGCATTCCAACCTACAAGTTGAACTCTTAATGTCAACCAGAAAGAAAACATTATTTTATCTTGAATTTTTATTGTAAACATAACTTGAACATGATTTTTAAATTACCTTGTCTCTGCACGAGGCAACACTCTCTTCAGCGGGATACATTATTTGGTTATAAAGTAAAATTCTAGAAATTGGTACATGTTGAATCAGCCTCTAGGGGCTGCTTATGTTTCCACAAATGCAATATCAGTAGCATAAGAATGGAAATTGCCTCTAAGTGTTCAAGCTTCAACAATATGTCTTTTCTGATTTCACAGTTACATGGGGGACATGAGCCAGAGCTGGGGTACACAACATTACAAGCAGCCAGTTACTTAGCTGCTACGCTTCCTGATTCAATGTGTGCCTATTGTGCACTACATTTACCGTTTTCAGGTTGTGTCCTTCCAAACTGAGTCCATGTGGCTTCATTCGACTGTATTAAAATATCAAGGGATTGTTTTATTACAAAAACATGAAAAAATTTATTATTCTAAGACAAGAAACTTCAAAATGTCTCCAGTCAGTTCTACATGAAAAGAAAGGACCTACTCCAGAAAGCATTTCTATATCTTTCTGTTATGGGTTGAATTGTGCCCCCTAACCCCCAAATTTATATGCCGAAATTGTTACACTCAGTATCACAAAAGTGAAGTGGAAGTCACTCAGTCATATCCGACTCTTTGCAACCCCATGGACTGTAGCCTGCCAGGTTCTTCTGTCCATGGAATTTTCCAGGCAATAATACTGGAGTGGGTAGCTGTTCCCTTCTCCAGGGGATATTCCCAACCCAGGGATTGAATCCCGGTCTCCCGCATTGCAGTGATCTTAGGTGGAGATAGGGACTTTACAGAGGTAATTAAGTTAAAATGAGGTCATAAGAATGGGTCCTAGTCCAATATGATGGGTGTCCTTGTAAGAAGCAGAAATTCAGACACAGAGACAAATACGCATAGACTAGGAAGATGATATGAAGAGACACACATTATGATGGCCAAATATAAGACAAAGAATGCCAAGGACACCAGAATCTAGGAGAGATGTCTGGAATGGATCCTTGCTTAGTTTTTAGAGGGACCATGCCTCTGCTGACTTCTTGATCTTAGACTTTGACTTCTAGAACTGTGAGACAATAAACTTCTGCTATTTAAACCACCAATTTTGAGGTACTTTGTTATAGCAGTCCTAGAAAATGAATACATTTTCCCTCCCTTTCTGCTTCTTTTCTCTCTCCCCAAGTAGACTTCCTGTACCTATAGAAGTATATATCACATTTTGTGGAGTTTAAAATTTTTCTAATTGGTTTTGAAGAGGTGGCACATGCATACGGGAAAAGAATTCTCAGTGATTGTTGTTCAGCTGATCAGTTGTGTCTGACTCTATGACCCCATGGACCACAGCATGTGAGGCTTCCCTGTGCTTCACTGTCTCTCAGAGTTTGCTCAGACTCATGTCCATTGTGTTGATGATGCCATTTAACCATCTCATCCTCTGTCATCCCCTTTTCCTACCCTTAATATTTCCCAGCATCACAGTCTTTTCCAATGAATCAGCTCTTCGCCTCAGGTGGCCAAAGAAATGGAGCTTCAGCTTCAGCATCAGTCTTTCCAATGACTATTCAGGGTTAATTTCATTTAGGATGGACTGGTTGGATTTCCTTGCAGTCCAAGGGACTCTCAAGAGTCTTCCCCAGCACCACAATTTGAAAGCATCAATTCTTTGGCGCTCAGCCTTTGTAAGGTCTCATCCATACATGACTATTGGGAAAACCATAGCTATGACTATACACTCCTTTATCAGCACAGTTATAACTCTGCTTTTCAACATGTGGTCTAGGTTTGTCATAGTTTTGCTTCCAAGGAGCAGTTCAGTTCAGTTCAGTCACTCAGTCGTGTCTGACTCTTTGCCACCACACGGATTACAGCATGCCAGGCTTCCCTGTCCATCACCAGCTCTCAGAGTTTACTCAAACTCATGTCCATTGAGTCGGTGATGCCATCCAACCATCCTATTGTCTGTAATCCCCTTCTCCTCCCACCTTCAAACTTTCCCAGCATCAGGGTCTTTTCCAATGAGTCAGTTCTTCACATCAGGTGGCCAAAGCACTGGAGTTTTGGCTTCAGTATCAGTCCTTCCAATGAATATTCAGGACTGATTTCCTTTAGGATGGACTGGTTGGATCTCCTTGCAGTCCAAGGGACTCTCAATAGTCTTCTCCAACACCACAGTTCAAAAGTATCAATTCTTCAGTGCTCAGCTTTCTTTATAGTCCAACTCTCACATCCATACATGACTACTGGAGAAACCATAGCTTTGACTAGATGGACCCTCGTTTGCATGGTAATGTCTCTGATTTTCAATATGCTATCTAGGTTGGTCATAGCTTTTCTTCCAAGGAGCAAGTGTCTTTTATTTCATGGCTGCAGTCACCATCTGCAGTGATTTTGGAGCCCAAGTAAATAAAGTCTCTCATTGTTTCCATTGTTTCCCCATCTATTTACCATGAAGTGATGGGGCTGGATGCCATAATTTTAGTTTTTTGAATGTTAAGTTTTAAGCCAACTTTTTTTTTTCACTCTCTTCTTTCACTTTCATCAAGAGGCTCTTAAATTCTTCTTTGATTTCTGCCATAAAGGTGGTATCATCTGCATATCTGAGATTACTGATATTTCTCCCAGCAAACTTGATTCTAGCTTGTGCTTCCTCTAGCCCAGCATTTCTCTTGATGTATTCTGCATGTAAGTTAAATAAACAGGTGACAATATACAGCCTTGATGTATTCCTTTCCCTATTTGGAACCAGTCTGTTGTTCCATGTCCAGTTCTACCTGTTGTTTCCTAACCTGCATCCAGATTTCTCAGGAGGCAGGTTAGGTGGTCTGGCATTCCCATCACTTTAAGAATTTTTCACAGTTTGTTGTGATCTACACAGTCAAAGGCTTTGGCATAGTCAATAAAGCAGAAGTAGATGTTTTTCTGGGACTCTCTTGCTTTTTCGATGACCCAGTGGGTGTTGGTAATTTGATCTCTGGTTCCTCTGCCTTTTCTGAACCCAGCCTGAACATCTGGAAGTTCTCGGTTCATGCACTGCTGAAGCCTGGCCTGGGGAACTTTGAGCATCACTTTGCTAGCGTGTGCTGCTGCTGCTAAGTTGCTTCAGTCGTGTCTGACTCTATGTGACCCCATAGACGGCAGCCCACCAGGCTCCCCCGTCCCTGGGATTCTCCAGGCAAGAACACTGGAGTGGGTTGCCATTTCCTTCTCCAATGCATGAAAGTGAAAAGTGAAAGTGAAGTCACTCAGTCGTGTCCAACTCTTAGCGACCCCATGGACTGCAGCCCACCAGGCTCCCCCGTCCTTGGGATTTTCCAGGCAGGAGTACTGCAGTGGGCGCCATTGCCTTCTCCGTGTGAGATGAGTGCAACTGCACAGTAGTTTTGAACATTCTTTGGCATTGCCTTTCTTTGGGATTTGAAAGAAAGCTGACCTTTTCCAGTCTCGAGGCCACTGCTGATTTTTCCAAATTTGCTGGCATATTGAGTACAGCACTTTCACAGTATCATCTTTTAGGATTTTAAATAGCTCATCTGGAATTCCGTCACCTCCACTCACTTTGTTCGAAGTGATGCTTCCTAAGGTTCACTTGACTTCACATTCCAGGGTATCTGGCTCTAGGTGACATCCTGGATGTCAATTTGGCCTTGGAGTACAAAATGAAGCAGGGCAAAGGCTAACAGGGTTTTGCCAAGAGAACACATTGTCATAGCAAACACCCTCTTCCAACAACACAAGAGAAGACTCTACACATGGACATCACCAGATGGTCAATACCAAAATCAGATTGATTATAGCCTTTGCAGCCAAAAATGGAGAAACTCTATACAGTCAGCAAGAACAAGACTTGGAGCTGACTGTGGCTCAGATCATGAACTCCTTATTGCCAAATTTAGACTTAAAATTGAAGAAAGCAGGGAAAACCACTAGACCATTCAGGCATGATCTAAATCAAATCCCTTACAATTATACAGTTGCAGTGAGAAATAGATTCAAGGGATTAGATCTGATAGACAGAGTGCTCGAAGAACTATGGATGGAGGTTCATGACATTGTACAGGAGGCAGTGATCAAGACCATCCCCAAGAAAAAGAAATGCAAAAAAGGCAAAATGGTTGTCTGAGGAGGCCTTACAAATAACTGAGAAAAGAAGAGAAGTGAAAGGTAAAGGATAAAAGGAAAGATATACCCATTTGAATGCAGAGTTCCAAAGAACAGCAAGGAGAGATAAAAAAGCCTTCTTCAATGATCAATGCAAAGAAATAGAAGAAAATAATAGAATGGGAAAGACTAGAGATCTTGTCAAGAAAATTAGAGATACCAAGGGAACATTTCATGCAAAGATGAGCACAATAAAGGACAGAAATGGTATGGACCTAACAGAAGCAGAAGATATTAAGAAGAGGTGGCAAGAATACACAGAAGAACTGTACAAAAAAAAAAATCCAAGGAGCAAGCCTATTTTAATTTCATGGCTGCAGTAACCATCCACAGTCATTTTGGAGCCAAGGAAAGTAAATCTGCCACTGTTTCCACTTTTTCCCCATCTATTTGCCATGAAGTGATGGGTAGGTGCCATGATTTTCATTTTCTGAATGTTGTGCTTCAAGCTAGCTTTTCACCCTCCGCTTTCACCTTCATCATGAGGCTGTTTAGTTCCTCTTCACTTTCTGCCATTAAAGTGGTATCATTTTCATATCTGAGGTTGTTGATATTTCTCCTGGCAATCTTGGTTCCAGCTTGTGATTCATCCAGCTAGGTATTTCACAAGATGTACTCTGCAAAGAAGTTAAATAAGCAGAGTGATAATGTATACCCTTGATGTACTCCTTTCCCAATTTTGATGCAATCTGCTGTTCCACATCTGGATCTGACTGTTTCTTCTTGACCTGCATAAAGGTTTTTCAAGATGCTATTAAGGTAATTTGGTATTTCCATCTTTTTAAGAATTTCCCACAGTTTGTTGTGATCATACAGTCAAAGGCTTTCCCATAGTCAATGAAGCAGAAGTAGACATTTTCCTGGAATTCCCTTTTTTCCCCTAAGATCCAGTGGATGTTGGTAATTTGATCTCTGGTTCCTTTGCCTTTTCTAAATCCAGTTTGTACATCTGGACGTTCTCCGTTCACATACTGTTGAAGTCTAACTTGAAGGATTTTGAGCATTATCTTGCTAATCTGTGAAATGAGTGCAAGTTTATGGTAGTTTGAACATTCTTTGGCATTGCCTTTCTTTGGGATTGGAATGGTAACTGACCTTTTCCAGTCCCATGGCCACTGCTGAGTTTTCCAAATTTGTTGGTATATTGAGTGCAGCACTTTAACAGTTATAATCTTTTAGGATTTTAAATAAATCAGTTGGAATTTCATCACCCCAATAGCTTTGTTAGTATTAGTGCTTCCTAAGGGCCACTTGACTTCAAATTCCAGGATGTCTGGCTCTAGGTGAGTGACCACACTTTCATGGTTATCCAGGTCATTTAAACCATTTTTGTATAGTTATTCTGTGTATTCTTGCCACCTCTTTTTAATCTTTTCTGCCTCTGCTAGGTCCTTGCTGTTTCTGTCTTTTATTGTGCCCATCTTTTCATGAAATTTTCGCTTGGTATCTCCAATTTTTCTTGAAGAGATCTCTAGTCTTTCCCATTCTATTGTTTTCCTCTATTTATTTGCATTACTTACTTAAGAAGCCTTTCTTATGAACTGCATAAAGCAGACTTTTGAGTGGATGCCAAGTCCTCCTCAGCAGGCTCCCTACAGTACCCTACCTCTCATTCCCTCCAAGTTACAACTACCATTATCTGTAGCTTAAATTCTAAGTTTCATGATCAGCCCTTCTTCAGTTCCCTGTTTCCTCTCATTGACCATAGGCCCTTGGGGGAAGAAATATTGCTTCCTTCTACATAATCTCAGCTCAAAATAAATCTGAGTTTGATGAATTGTTCATGACTAAGTTCAGGCAGACTAAATTCAAGTTGGTTTAAGGCTCTGATTGCTCTTAATATCCAAACAGTCCTGTTATTTAGCCATTCACACTTTTAGGGTGAAACAGGATCCCAGTGAAGATTTTGCTTGGGAGGTGGAGTTGGGAGATAGTGAGGAACCTGGCTGATGTTGGAGAGAGTTAGTAGAAAGAATCTCTCTAAAGAGAAAGTGATTGTTGGGTCTGACTTTTTTGCTCTTCTTATTGGTTCCCAGTAATTGATTTTGAATAGGAGTAACCCAGCTCCTATTTGTTAATCTGACAGGCAGTCTTACATTCTGGTTAAGAGCTTGGGGACCAAACTGCCTATCTCTGTAGTACTAGTTCTACCACTCGTTAATTGTGTGACACTGAATAAGTGATTTAATTTCTCTGCAACCAAGTTCCTCATCCAGAAAATGAAGAAAACAATAGTATCTCCTTTTCATAGTTGCTGTTAAGGATTAAATGAGCTAAAGCTCTTAGAACCATGCCAGGCAAATAGTTAGAGCTGTATTGTTTATTAAGTCACCCATTTTATTTTTGTTAATGTATCAGCTAGGATGCTTTCAAAATGCAAGTAGCAGAATATCAAACAAAAAGGAGCTTAAACAATAAAGACATTTATCAACTTCTGTAACAGCAAGTTTTGAAGGTTTTTAAGGTTGGTAATTCAGTGGCTTGTTGATAGCACTGAGTCAAGTTTCTTCGTATCTTTGGAATTCCAATGTTTGATGGATAGGCATCCTCAGCACATTAGCTTTTGTCCTCAGCCCTGTGTTCTCAGGCTCACAAAATGTCGATCACTATCCCAAGAGTCACACACAGACATGACAATATTGAGAGACAGTCAGAAAAGAAGCCTCCCCACAGCCCCCGCAACATGTCTCTTGTAAAGAACAAGCAAAAAGCTTTCCCAGAAGTTCCCAGAAGCCTTCTTATGTATCATTGGCCAAATTATGTCACATGTCCACTCAGATACACAAGTCCAAGTACTGCCTGGAAAAAAGGTAGTCAATTGATAATAAATGTCTTCATTGCAGTTAGTTTGCCTCAATTTCTGGATGAAATTGCTGAAATTTCAGTTTGTTCATTTATTTATTCCCCTAAACTATTTTTTTCTACAACCTTAGTTAATTTGTCATGAAAAGTCATACTATTTGCCATTTTCTCTGTGTGTATGTGTGTTTGTGTGGTGTACCAGAGGAATTTTTGAGAGGGAAGGAGAGAGGGAGAGAGAGGGAATTCAGCTTCTTTTTTTGTTTTGTTTTTTAAGTTTATTTTTGATTGGAGGATAATTGCTTTACAATATTGTGTTGATTTCTGCCATACATCAATGCGAATCAGCCATAGCTATATGCATGGCCCCTCCCTCTTTAACCTCCCTCCCACCTCTCAGGGAGTTCAACTTCTTGATGATAGTCTTTATTTGGCTATCCTATAGGAATCTTAGACAATTTCAAAAAGTGAACATATTTCCCTTAGACTGACATAACCATCAAGGAATAAGAGGAGTCAGCCCTGCCCCATGGAGATTACAGTGCTCCAGTTTACCCAGTGACTTTTCTATTCCAACCCTCCTTTATCTGCTTTCTCAGCTTCAAGTAATCAGTGTCACTTTGGACAATGCCTGTCAGTCTACACCCTGATGAGAACACACTTCAGCACAGTTAGAGCTCCACGGCTGGCTCTCTGCCCATCATAGAGCCCTTATGGCCTCTCTGGCAAGATGTGGCTATGCTCTGGACCATGGCCAGCTCCTTTCTCCTGTTTCAGTCATGAAAGGCAAAAAGTTTGTCAACTCTTAACTCTTCAAAATGGACAAATGGTCAATCAAATGGGATAGGGGACTACAGGCTTTGCTACTGGGATGACTCAAATCCAATAAAAGACATTTTTAAATGTCTGTAATTGTCATTTTTCACTAATTCAGTTTACCCTACTACAAACTGATATTAAAGAAAGCCATTCTTACCTCGTGAAACCTTACAAAGCTAATTATATGAAATTATATAAAAGAGAGAGATGAGAAGACTCAGAGTAGAAGGGAGGGAATGTTGCACTCTCCTTGCAAGCCCACCAAGCTTAGGCCAGATTCCTGGCATGGAGACCATCTAGGAAA
The DNA here is from genome assembly GCF_963930625.1 of Muntiacus reevesi. Taxonomy (NCBI): domain Eukaryota; kingdom Metazoa; phylum Chordata; class Mammalia; order Artiodactyla; family Cervidae; genus Muntiacus; species Muntiacus reevesi. The sequence goes on from NC_089250.1 coordinate 98,220,190, forward strand.
TGCCCCAAGTTCTTCAATTGCACAAGTGGGAGTCACATTTCCTCCCAGTGAGTTCACTGGCCCTGAGGGCACCATGGCAGGATGGAACCTTGCATCTAGGAAGAGCTGGCCTTCCTGTGACAGGCCCAATTAAGCCACCAGATGTGAACAATTATCCAGAGGGCCAATCAGGTGCAAGCAGCTGGGTTGTGTGGGAGCTGGACTGGAATCTTCCAGAAAGTTAGAGACTCTTGGCTGCCTAAAACTTCAATTCTATTTGTATTTATGGAGCCCCTCTTAAAACTCAGATGGATCTTATTGAAGCTCCTGCATCTGAGGGGTATTAGGATAATATATGGAGGTGGCCAAGATCAGGGATTGTCCTCTGAGCAGTTGTGCAGAGGCACATTGAAGAACCTTCAGTCTACCTGTCTCACACCGATTTTTTGTAGGTAGTGGGTGGAAAGAGTCATAGAGACTCTGTGTCCTACAGACCAGTTGTCTATTGTGTTTTCTCTGCACTCAGGAGAAAAATTTTTTCTTAGGAAAGGACTTCAAATTCCTCTGCCTTGATGAGTCACTGACTGGTGACATACTTTAATTATTTTTATGCAAATATCTCTAGGGAGATATAGCCTTGATTTTTTTCAGTGGTTTTCAAACTATGTTCCTCAGAACCATCTAAGTTCCACAGAGTTTCCACAAAGCCTGATTTAAGGGGAAAAGTATGCCACAAATTGGCTTCTATATAGTATTATCTTCCATGTATTACAAAAATGATTGCTTTTTAAAATTCTAAGCTAAAGAATGGAAGGCTTAAGTTGGGATATCAACCAAAATTGGATAGATATTTTGGAGTGATGAGAAACATTCTCAAAGACCTGAAATTCCTTCTTTTGTTACTCACTCAATAAGGCCCCAACTAAGATCACAGTTCAGGTTGGATCTAGAAAAAGACATTGTTCTGACACCTAATGTCAAAGAAGCCATTAAAATCAACTAAGATCTTGTGCTAGGAAGTCTGACTACAGATTTTTCTATTTCATCCTCTACCAAAGCTCTGGAGAAAAGCCAGGATGCAGAAGTCTAATAGTTAAGGACATAAAATCAGATGTCAAACTGTGCTAAGAGCTGGATCTGAATCATTTCTATAATTGAATCCCCATTGTTCTAGGTTATGAATGCTGTCTCAGCCTGATCTGGATTTCAGAAAGCAGAGAAATACCATACACTGATTTCTCCTATTAGGGCATTTGTTCACTGGAACCCATTCATTTTTCTTGTCCTATCTTTAAGATATTAGTTGACAATGTCCATCATTCATTATTGAAAAGGGAAGATAGTTGTCTATTAAAGTCCAATTTTCCATTTGTAATTACTTTTGTCACCAGGAAGAATATGGGAAGTGAAACCCCACCTTCTTGCTATTAAGTTTACTCTCTGCTCACTTATCATGCTGGGTGAGAGATTGAGAGGGGAGCAAGACTCAGTCCTTGTGCCCAAGCAGCTTACAGTCTAACGGAAGAGAAACAGCCTAATGTCATTCTAAAAAACTGCGAGTGCACACATAAGGTGGTAAGAGCTAAATAATGCATGAAAGCCTGGCACAGTTTTTTTAAGATGAGGCAGTCGAGAGAAAGGAACCATATTCAGAAAAAGAACATTAAGCAAAACAAATGAAAAGAGACTCACAGCTTATAAATATTCTGGTGAAATTTCAGAGTACAAGGATAAGACAAAGATCTCCAAATTTTCCAGAGCAAAAATATAAAAGCAACTAGAAAGTCTGGGAAAAAATAAATGCTTCTAACATATAAAAAAGTAAGAGTAGCAAAATTTTGTGTTGCTGAATGATGAAAGTTTTCTCCTTCAGGTATGTGAAATTTTGTCTTTTTCTTTATAAGTCCAGTCACAAGCGTGGAACCATGGTAAATGATTTTTATATAATCATAGTATTGTTAGGATATTTTCTTGCTGTGGCAGTCAGAACAAGCGAGGTTATACTGTAAGTGGCCTCAAGTTGCAGATGCTTCTGACAATAAAGAAATAAAATTATTTCTTGCTTACATTAAACATTCATCATAGTTCAGGTGAGGTTCAGATGTATGTCATCTTCATTTTGGAACCCAGACTCTCTTTGGAACATTATCAATATTATGGCAGAGAGAAAAGAGACAAGTGATCCACATCTTATGACACTATGCTTAGGAATGACATTCATCACTTTCACCCATATTTAATTGCCCAAAGCCACTCTTGAGTTCAATATAAGGGGTCTATATCATCTTCCTACATGGAGAGCACCACAGGAATGGAAACAAAAATATTTGGAGGACCCAAACTCTCACAGGCCACCTTTCTGGTATTCCACTATACAGAACAGATTTCTCCTTTTTCCATATGGTGAACACACGCACCCCTTCTCTAAAAGAGGCAACTAGAAGTCCCAAACAGTAACTTGGTCTTCACCTTTACTTCCAAGGTAAAGGCTGGTATCTGCAGGTGATATGAGATAGTCTCTGTCTCAGGTCTGGATATATCTCCTTTTGAGCCAAAGCTGCAGGAATAAATGGAGAGCCTATCTGCCCCTCACATATCCAGTATGCAGTGGTGGAGCAGGAACAGGGAATCCATAATAAACACTCCTATTTGGAAAGGTGAAGAATGGGAGACACACAGATGTCACCAGTTTCTACATATTCTAAAGTTCCCTTGGACAGGTGTTATCTGGGAGAAAGATGTATTTCTTGATTAGGCCTTGAATCCACTTCCTAGGAATAGTTCCTAGACATTTTCTTCTTTAGCCCCTAGACTTTATTTTGGGGGAAGACTGTCATTTTCACTATTCTCTTCGGCTACATCTAAAGAAAGAATTGTAAAACATGATATCCTGGAGGCTGAAAACTTTCTCCCCCTTCTTTCAGCTCAAGCAGGACGGATGAGGGAACAGCAAGGGTTGTTGAAAGTCTTGAACAGTATCTTTCAATCTAGATTAGTTGTTCTCTTGGTGGTACAACACTTTTAACTTCTTAACTACTTAATTCCTGTCAAAGAATTCCTATCCTGTTTTGAAATAGGCCTCTATAGACCTTATATCTACCATATTTCCCTAGGAGACCCAGGCCCTTAATCTCTTCCTCTTGAGTCTTTTTGTCTGATTCAAAGGATTTGCTGGATGCCATCTCAATAGATTAAAAAGTTTCAACAAATGACATGCACCAACCTCTTGATTTGGTCCTTGATATGAAACTAAGTTTTAGTCATTTTGTGGTTCAAAGATATTCTTTTCTATGTTTTACTGAAATGTAAATGAGTATTGGTTGTACCTTCCAAACCATGAAAATTCCCCAAGCTTCTGAAGCTATCTTTTTTCCTTGTTTCTAAACTGACCAGTTCTTTTTGAGCTCATCTCTTTCCTATTGGATGCATACAACAATAGCCAACTGAATCTGTTAACATACTATTTGCCCACATCTTCTCCTAAAACTTGTACAAGTTTATTAAGGAGATGGATCATTATCCTTCCACCTCCAATAACAATATCCTTGATTTCCACTAATGAGCTCTGGAGTCAGCAAGACTTACTTTTGCTGCAGTTGTTGTTGTTACAACAGGACCTAGTGTCCATTAATTGTGTGTAATCTACCTCTTAACCAGAAGTCCTGCCTCAGATTTCTGGTTCAGCAGACTTTATCCTGTACTCAAGGTGATTATATAATTTATCACATTAACTGGCACATCCTTGAGAGTGAAAGTTGGTGCTGTTAATAATTACATCAAGAAACCAGGACGTTTTCCCTATCTGAGCTACCTGCTCAGCTCAAGGTCCCAATTGCAGACTTTGCTGGAACAGTATGAATTCTCAGCTGGAGAAAAACAAGTTCTATGTGTCAGTTACAGGTTGGCAGCACACAAGTGAGGAGTTGCCAGTACAATGGTTTGCCAAGATATGGGGTTGAATCTGCTTTTTGACTATTGTTGTTGGCACCTAGATACTATTGTTAACTATTCTACCTTTCGTTTGGTTTTCATGACTAGGAACTAGCAATTGTGGAAGAATAAACTGCACATGGTGTGCATTTGTATGAGGGCTTGGATAAAGAGAATCACAGGTCTATTGTGTTAGAGAAGCTTTCATTTGCTCAACAGCATGTATTAAGCATGTTTTACATAACACTTGGGGTATGACGGGGTCCTTATTCAGAGTGTGTTCAGACTCTGGATGCATAAGCTCCAGGTAACTTTCACATGTCAGTGTCTTTTCTCTCGGATGACACTATAAACTTAACGGCATAGCCCATCCCTCATTGTATTTCTCACAGAATCTGTCACAGTGGAAAAAACTTCAGCATATCTGTTCCTATGAGATATGATCATATTCTATTAATATTTCATTTGGGACATTTCAGGTACTTGATTTTTGTTAAATTAATGGATATTTATTGTGTAATTTATTTCTTCAGTTCAGTTTTCTTGGTAAAACAACACCTAGTTCCCCAATCAAAGAGAAATACTCAAATGCTGAAGGAAGTCCAGCTTAGTTTGTTTCAGAAGTATTTTTATCAGAAAAGTTGGAGCCTAAATTGAATTCCTCTCATGGAGCAACATTATCTTGCTCTTCTCAACATCAGTAACCTTATAACAGAGGCCAAGGGGAAAGTGTTTTCTCTATGACATATTTAGCACAGCCTTATTGGAAATGAAGCATATTATGGAATTTTGTTTCAGTCTTATGAGATGTTAGTCAGGAATCCATCATGACTGAGTTGTGCAGTATTTATAAAATTGTCAGTTCAAGGATCACAATTGCTCATTTTTTTCCACTCTGAAATTACTTCACTTAACAGAAGGGTTGAATTTGGCTGTTCTGTTATGATTTAAATGGGCTGTACCTCATTAGTGTTGCCAGCATTTATTTAATAAAATCAAATCAGAATAGCATTTAATTTAGTTTTAATAGGATAGTTAATGTATGTTAACTAAATATCAATTGATTATTAAAGTGAAGAGTGCTGAGGTGTAACAAATATGTGAGATATAAATCTTGTTGCTATGCCATTAACTCAGAATTACATAAGCAATAAATGTCTAATTAGACTTGTAGTAGTGATGAGTTGTAAGCATTTATCGAGATTCAATAAGATCGATGTTACAGACTTGTGCTAAGGACCACAGCTTAATTAACTCCTTCATTGCTATTTTCATCAGTCTCTGCCATCTTTTGTTTTATAGGGTGCTGAACTGGGGGAGTGGTGGTGAAGGGAGGGAGGTGACCCAAGTACAGCAGCTTAGGTAATCCTGGACTCGTCAATAACAAGAATATGTGTGTGTGCACGTGAAGTCTGACTTCAGTTGTGAAGTCTGACTTCAGTTGTGAAGTTGTGAAGACACAACTTCAGTTGTGTAGACACAACTTCAGTTGTGTCTGACTCTTTGCAACCCTATGGACTATAGCCCTCCAGGCTCCTCTGTCCATGGGATTCTCCAGGCAAGAATACTAGACTCGGTTGCCATGCCTTACTTGAGGGAATCTTCCTGACCCAGAGATCGAACCCACATCTCATATGTCTCCTGCATTGGCAAGTAGGTTCTTTTCCACTAGTGCCACCTGGGAGGCCCAACAAGAATATAGGGATAACTGTTTTCCGATGGGGTTGAATTTTAGGACTTTGGGTAACAGAGTCATTGATTTCTAAGGTCCTTTTCTTGAAGATAAGTTTGGGGACTCAGCGTGATTGGCAATATAGTCAGACCACTGGAGTAGCATAAGTAAAAAATGAGCCCAGAATCAATCCTATGTTAGTTAGGGAAAGAAGAGAGGATCACTTACATACTGTGATTCTAATCATCATTACTATTGAAAAAAAAAAATCTATCCTACTTCTCCCTCACGCCGAAAATCAGTATGTAGTTATTCCTTTGGGTTCAAAGTAGTATTACTCTTTGAATCCTGGATTATATGGGATGGCAAAAAAACTGGAAACATAGGTAATCACACAAGATAAATGGATAATTATTACAAAAAGACAGAATATGTTCAATGACATTACACAATGTGCTCAATGTGTTGTCCCTTGTTAAACAGCCAGATCTCAATGCATAGTGCAAAACTGCAAGAAACAATTTATTAATGCAGCATGTCCATTTCTGTACATGCATATATATGATACACTGCCTTATTTGTGTCTCTAATTTGCACTGACTAAACCTGTTTCTCTATTGTGCCCTGAAAGAAGTAGCCAAGTGGGTTCAGTCTGTAAAAAAAAGTAATTTATCTGTATCACTAGATTTTATGGTCACTCTGTATTTTAACCCAGTAATATATATATAACTCTTCAACTCTGCATAGAAAATTAATCAAATTATTTATGTGGCCATAATGCCATGGAGAGACACTGACTTTATTTATTTATTTTTTCATTTATTTTTATTACTTGGAGGCTAATTACTTTACAATATTGTAGTGGGTTTTGTCATACATTGACATGAATCAGCCATGGAGTTACATGTATTCCCCATCCCGATCCCCCCTCCCACCTCCCTCTCTACCCAATCCCTCTGAGTCTTCCCAGCCCATCAGGCCCAAGCACTTGTCTCATGCATCTAACCTGGGCTGGTGATCTGTTTCACTATAGATAATATACATGTTTCGATGCTGTTCTCTCGAAACATCCCACCCTCGCCTTCTCCCACAGAGTCCAAAAGTCTGTTCTGTACATCTGTGTCTCTTTTTCTGTTTTGCATATAGGGCCATCGTTACCATCTTTCTAAATTCCGTATATATGTGTTAGTATGCTGTAATGTTCTTTATCTTTCTGGCTTACTTCACTCTGTATAATGGGCTCCATTTTCATCCATCTCATTAGAACTGATTCAAATGAATTCTTTTTAACGGCTGAGTAATATTCCATGGTGTATATGTACCACAGCTTCCTTATCCATTCGCCTGCTGATGGGCATCTAGGTTGCTTCCATGTCCTGGCTATTATAAACAGTGCTGCGATGAACATTGGGGTGCACGGAAACACTGACTTTAGAATGAGACACACCTGAATTAACGGTCTGTTTTATGTTCCTAGTTATATAAGCTTCTTCAAGTTATTTAACCATTCTGGGTATTATAATATTGACACCACAGTGTTACTGGGGTGGGGGTGAAGGCAATGTATAAAAAGTGCCCAGTACAAAATTTCCTACATTGTTGAAGATAGATGTTACTCTGCTTTGTTCTTCCCTTTTCTCTCCTATCCCGTTCCCTACCTCCCATGCTATTTCACCGCTTTTAAGGCACTAACATTATTTCCACTCCTTTCTTTTAGAGGGGGAAGCACAGAGTTCTAATTGTCACATGCGTGTAGGGTTTAGTTCTGTAGAAGCCAGAGGTGGGAAGTGGAGGAAAGACACAAAATCATAGAATGAGAAGGGGACAGAATACTGGGAACATAATTACTATTCACATTTTTACCCTGGGCAAATCATGGCCCAACACAGCCTCCCAAGGGACTCCAGCTGTGAAGGTTGCGGGCAACCGGTTGCTCTGTTGACAGAGGTTAAGTATAGCTCAGAGCAGCGGCTTTCTCTACTGGACTCTTCTGGGGCAAAACCACTGCCTACAATTGTGCATTCTTGTGTTAGGCAGCACTGAGGAGACAGCAGAACCCTCATGGGGTAAGCATTGGTCTCTGGGTTTTATTGCTTGTGCATCATTAATTTATGCATTCATTCAGTCATCCATCTGCAACATCCCCTTGAAGCTTCCCTCATTTCAGGATCTTTGCTAATCTCTATGGGTAGGGAGGTGATACGGAGAGGCTCACAGCTCCACATGTCTGCACTGCCTTCTCTTTGTAAACAGGAAATCTGTGCCTGTTACAATATTTTCCAAAAATAGCAAAGTTTAGTACACAATTGGTTTGATTTTTTAAATAAATCATTCAAATTCTCACCTGCAAAGTCAAACTTAGTGAATAAAAAATTTGACTTTTTCCTAGAAAATTCAGTATCAGGAGCTATGGGCATGTATTTGATCTCCTTTTATCTCTCTCCTTGTTAGTGAGACTTGGGTACAGGAACCCAACTATGGAAAAAGGTCTAATTATCCAGGCCCTTTTCTTTTCTCTAGTTTCATGGTTTCCTCCCCCAGCTATAATCTCCACCAAAAATTGATCAAGAGAAGAATTAGGTAAATTTCATTTTATTCCTTCCGTCAACAAGCAACTATTTTCTAAGTCTCTCCAACTATGGACACAATGTTCTTCAAGCTCTATAGGGGATATAAAGAAAAACAGGAAATATTCCCTGCCTTCGTGAGATTTTTCTCAGTCTAGGATGAATTCCTCAGAGAGAAATAAAATTCACTTGAGTGTAAAGATAGAGGCTGATAGCATACTAAACTTTGTGGTTCTAACTAATTTGAGATCAGAGGGCTTTTTTTTTTTTCAGAGTTAAAGACAAATGTTTAATGAACCATGTTCAAATACAAGCAAGTAAAGAAACACAGGGTACTGGGTTCTTCAGTAAAACACTGAAGAAATGAAAAGGAAGAAATAACTAAGTTCAAGGAATAGCACACTTTTAAGAAATCAATCATTGAAACAAATCTCTGAGACTGGCATTATCCTCATTTAATCTATGTAAAAACAAAGACACAGAGAAGAGGTAGACATATTTCTTAATCTCTCTGTAATGACATAGAAATTGAGTAATGTGTGTTTTCAGAGCTTTCGCCCATACAAAATATGTGTGTGTGCTTTAGTTGTGTCTGACTCTTTGTGACCCGATGAACTCTAGCCCACCAGGCTTCTCTGTCCATGGGATTCTCCAGGCAAGGATACTGGAGTGAGCTGTCACACCCTACTCCAGGGGATCTTCCTCACCCAGGGATCGAGCCCATGTCTCCTGTAGTTCCTGCATTGCAGGTGGATTCTTTACTACTGAGCCATGGGAAAGCCCAAAGAGACACTAAATGGGACCTGAACGAGGTCTTGACAGATGGATACCATTTGCCTTTGTGTACAGGAGGAGGGCAAATATTTCAAGAGGCATTAGCCACTTGGAGGACAGTGAGGAGGCTGGTGAGACCAACATGGACTGAGGATAATAGAAGAAAATATTTTATTTAAAGTTAGCAGTATTCCCTGGCACTTTTTTAGGAGAATCATTGATCTTCTTTATATAGTATACTTTTTTATGGGATACATAAATACATTTCTATTTCTACTCCACTTGGAGCATACTACACAGAATGACCCAAGTGAGAAGTAGATCAACAGTGCTGACACGTGAAGTTTGGAGTATTTTGTGATTTATGTACCTCAAGAACAAATAAATACCTTCTGGGAACTGTGGATCTTTGAAAGTGAAGGGGAAATTTAACAATCAACCAAGAAGATATGTAAGTCATAAGCTTACTATTCCTAATGACCTAGTCTCAAAAGACATTAAACAAACTTTAAGAGAATTACAAAGAGAAAGACTAATCCAAAATCATAGTGGGAGATGCTAATATATTTCTCTCAGAAACTGATAGATCAAGAAGACAAAAGAAAGTTAGTAAAAATGTAGAAGATTTGCAAGGCATAACTTAAAATCTCGACCTAATAGTAAATATGGAATCTTGTTCCCAAAAGACCAAGAATGCATTCTTTTAAAGATCCTATTGAATGTTTATAAAAATTGATAACATACTAGGTCATGAGAAGAGTCTCAACAAATTCCAGAGAATCTATTCATATGGTCCATATTATCTTATCACATATAAATAATTAAATTAGAAAGCAACAATAAAAAGACAGTTGAAAGCAACAACAGCTGACTTACTTTTAGAGGAAAAATATATTTCTGAAAAACTTAAGTGTGAAGGAGAACAAATATAAAAACTAAAAGATTATACTGAATAAAAAATAGTACTACATTTCAAAATGTGACTACAAGCAGTACATTGTAGAAAACTTGTCATCTATAAATTCATTTCTGTGTCAACAAAATGTGAAATGGGTTTTTCACGAAACTTTAAAAGTTCTATTTTTCATGAAATAAAAAATAATCAAGAATAGTCAACAGCTAAAACTGTTCTCAAATAAAAACTAAGCGTACACACTTATGCTACCTAACATCCAAATTAGTTATAAATCTACAGAAACTAAGGTTCAGTTCAGTTCAGTTCAGTCGTTCGGTCGTGTCTGACTCTTTGCGACCCCGAAGCACGCCAGGCCTCCCTGTCCATCACCAACTCCCAGAGTTTACTCAAACTCATGTCCATCAAGTCAGTGATGTCATCCAGTAACTAAGGTAAGGTATGACAAATAGATCATCAGAACAGAATTGAGAGCTGAGGGGTGAAACAAGCAAGTATGGGCCCCAGGTACATAATGGAGGAGAAAAAAATCAGATAAATCAGAGAGATGGGATAACATTAATAAATAACCACTGCATTGGAAAAACTCATTTCATGTTAAAAAAAAGTAAAACCAGATCACTACCTCACATTATTTGTGAACATAATCTCCCAATGGATTGATAACTATAATCTGAAAAAACATCACAAAATTAGAAGAAAATATCAGAGAATGTTTTATGATCTCAGAATAGGTAATAATTTCTCAAACAAGACAGCAAAGACCTAAGTTGAAACAAAAAAAGTTTGACTATTCAAGTTTTAGAAAGTCAGAGTAAAACTAAAATATAAGTGAGAAAGTAGAAGGAAGAAAGGTACTATATTTTAGCACATGTGACAGATAAAAGAGTATCATCCAGAATAATCTATATTACATATAAAAAGGAAAAAAAGACAAAATATTACAAGAAAATCATCAAAGACTATTAGTAGTCAATTTTCTCCAAAGAGGAAAATTGGTAAAAATTAAGAATCGTGACCATAACCAGCATTGGCAAGGAAGTGATTACTTAGAGAAAAGGGAATTCTAGTATTTTGTTTGTGGGAGTGTAATTTGGAGAGCAATTTTGCAATAGTTCTTAAAATTGAAAGTGTGCATACTCAACAAATTCACTTGTAGGTGTATATCCTGGATATATTATTTTACATATGCCCAAGGGAACATGTGGAAGGATGTTATTGCAGTTGGTAATAATAAAAGGCTGAAAACAACTCAAATGTTTATGACTAGAAGGACAGAAAAGTAAACTGCGGAATACTAGACAACTATTAAAATGAATGGACTAGGTCTTTGTGTATCAATGTGGATAGCTCTTCAAAGCATAATTTTGATTGAGAAATCAAACTTCAGAAACCAGAAATCAAACACTATGAAACCATTCACTGTAAGTTTAAAACACACAGAACAATATTGCATATTTTTATAAAATCATATGTAACAAGATATTAAAATAAAAGTCTTCTGTTTCCCAGTTTAGAAGAGACAAAAGGCAGACATGCTCTCACATTTTAAAAAGAGGCACTGAGACCAGTGGCACAGGACTTGCAAAGAAGCCATCTGAAGCCCAGATATGTGCTCCTTAATTGCTCACAAGTCTAGACCTTAAAAAAGGATGGAAATGTCAAGAGAGAAAATGAAGATTAGAGAAAAGTTTGCTTCCTGATAAGTGCCAGTGAGGGTCTCCCCTGCCTCTATCATTTTGAGAAGGGTGAGGTACACGCACTTCCATCTTAAGTCAGGTGAGAGGGACTTCACTGGAACCACTCAGAGGTTGATGGCCTCCATAGCTGTTTGTTGAACACAGTGGGTTGATGTGAGGTGGAGTCTCAGCAATCAAAAGTTAAGTGGATGTGGTCCATCAAGGAAAGAGGCTGTACTGGGAAAGACCTGGACCACCAACATCAAGAATGCATCACTGTTTCCCTTGGACAAAATAAGGGCCATGAAGAAGAGTCTACCATTAATCAATTGATTCACACAACAAATACCTGTCCTCGTGTCCTCAGTCACTCAGTTGTGTTTGACTATTTGCAACCCCATGGACTGTAGCCCGACAGGTTCCTCTGTCCATGGGATTTTCCGGGCAAGAATACTGGTGTGGGTTGCAACTTCCTCCTCCAGGGGATCTTCCCAACTCAGGGATCAAACCCACATTTCCTACATCTTCTGCATTGGCAGATGGATTCTTTACCACTGAGCAACATGGGAAGTCCCAACAAATACTTACTAGGTGCCAAGAATTAGTCTAAATATTTGATGATTCTTGTGATATAGTGTGATGATATTGTAGTATTTAATGATATAGTGTAATAGAATGTTGTATGTGCTACAGGAGCAGAGTAAGGGCAATAAAACTTCTAATGTAAGGTGGGTGAATAGAGTGAACTTTTAAACCCAGGTGTCAGAATAGGCTTTACTGAGAATATAAGATCTGCACAGAATAGGAGGAGGTAAGAGAGTCTGCCATCTATATTTTGAGTAAAACCCATTCTAGGCAGAACAGTCAGTAAGAATACCCTAGACGGGACCATGCATGGCATGTTCAAAGTGCAGCAAGGGGCCAAGTGGCTAGAGTAGAGTGAGAATGAGGTTAGAAATAGGAAATAAAGCCTGAGGTCAGAGAGGTAATGGGCCAAAGAGGTGGAAGAATGGGTGGCCAGTTTATAAAGGGCTCAGTTCAGTTCAGTTGCCCAGTTGTGTCCGACTCTTTGCGACCTCATGAACCACAGCATGCCAGGCCTCCCTGTCCATCACCAACTCCCAGAGTCTACTCAAACTCATGTCCATCGAGTTGGTGATGTCATCCAGTCATCTCATCCTCTGTCGTCCCCTTCTCCTCCTGCCCCCATTCCCTCCCAACATCAGGGTCTTTTCCAGTGAGTCAACTCTTCGCATGAGGTGGCCAAAGTATTGGAGTTTCCGCTTCAGCATCAGTCCTTCCAATGAACACCCAGGACTGATCTCCTTTAGGATAGACTGGTTGGATCTCCTTGCAGTTCAAGGGACTCTCAAGAGTCTTCTCCAACACCACAGTTCAAAAGCATCAATTCTTTGGCACTCAGCTTTCTTCACAGTCCAACTCTCACATCCACACATGACCACTGGAAAAACCATAGCCTTGACTAGACAGACCTTTGTTGGCAAAGTAATGTCTCTGCTTTTTAGGCTACACAGGCCCTTATGAGTTCTTTGGTTTTTACTCTGAGTGAAAACTGGATCTCTGTGGGGCTTTGAGCAGAGATGCTGATATGATCTGTTTGTGCTCTGATGGGTCTCCTTAGCTGCTGTATTGAGAATGGACTGTTGAGTGGCTATGAGTGGAAGAAGGGAGATCAGCTGATAAGATTAAATGAAGTAATCCAGGGGAGAGATGACGGTGGTTCAGACGGGGGCGGTAGGAGTGGATATGGTGAGAAGAGGTCAGATTCTGGGGATAAATTCACACACAAAAATGTGTAAACTTGGACTTTCCTGGTGTTACAGTGGGTAAGAATCTGCCTGCCATTGCAGGGGACACGGGTTTGATTGCTGATCCAGGAAGATTACACATGTCGTGGAATAGCTAAACCCATGTGCCCCTGCTACCAAGCCTGTGCTCTAGAGCTGTGAGCTGCAACTACTGAAGCCTGTATGCCTAGAGCCTGTGCTCCTGAACAGGTGAAGCCACCGCAATGAGAAGCCAACGTACCACAATGAAGAGTAGCCCCCACTGGCCCCAGCTAGAGAACGCTTATGCACAGTAACAAAGACCCAGTACAGCCCACAATAAATTAATTAATTTAAAAAGGTGTAAACTTACACAAAGTCAACTTTAAAGCATTACTGAAGAACACAAAAGAATCATTTAGCAAATGGAAAATGTAACATATCCTGGGATAGGAAGACTCAGCATTATACAGATAATTCTCCATTAATTAATTTAGAAATATAATGTAGTCCTAAAGATATTTGAATTAGAGAGATTGATTCTGATCTCCAGTGGAAAGACTGATGTATTTGACAATAAAGTAAGAAGAAATGTCTTCTTGGAAAAGCACATCATAAATGAAGGGGAAAGACAGATGACAAATTTGGAAAAAAATTCCAACTGATAGCACTAGAGTAATTTTGTTAATATATAAAGAGCTCCCACAAATAAATAAGTCAACAGTTCAATAGAAAAATAGATAAAGAAAACTGACGAGCAGTTAAAAGAAAATACAGATGGATTTTAAACATATCAAATGATTTTCACCCTGCTCTAAAACTTTTTTTAAAAATTGTAAAACTATAGCATGACACCATTTTTCACCTCTTATGTCCTTTGATCTAGAAATCCAACTTTCAGGATTTATTCTATAGATAGACATACCTTTATCAGACTGAAGTAATAGAAGTACAAGAGTACTCACTGTGGTATCATTTTGAATTATCAAGAAATTAAAGACTGGTTATACAATGTACATTACACCATGCAACATTACATCATAGAACATTATATATCTGTCTAAAACAATGAGGCAGGGATATATACTTGGATGGAAAACTCTCGAATATGTTAAGGAACAGAAAAAAAGTTAAGCAAATCAGTGTGTGAAGCACACTGAAGTTTCTTAAAGGCATACATGTGTGTGTACATTTCTGGAATAAGGTAAATGGCAGTTACCTCTCAGAAAAGGAATGGGACAACTGGAGAAGAGAGACTTATTTTCACCATATGCATCTTTAAAATTTTTGTGATGTGCCTGATTACTGGTCCAAAAATATAAGTGATTTTTAAAAAGTCAAAGTAGATGTGAGAAAAGCACAAGCAAATTGTTTAGAAAAGATCAAGAAAATTAAGGTTTTAGAGGTCTGATTAATGATTCTCTGAGGTGAGCTTGAAAACAAAACAAGTCAACACTTATGGGGAATTATTTCGAATTCTGCAAATTCGATTGAAATCCACCAGATGGCACAAGAAAATACAGTGTGAACAAAATTGGAGATGTTGGTGGAGGTAATAAACCAGGGTTGGTGAGAAACCAGTCTAACCGGAACAGAGGTTTGCTTCAGACTGAGTCTTCATTCAAATTCCAGACTAGCCATGGTCCTCAGGAGCATGATATTGTCAAATGCCAGATAGGTGATGCAAGGGAATCACCAAACAGAGTTGTTGATTAGAAACAAGAATTATCTGTTTATCACAGCCTCTGCATGAATGGCTTATTACTTCACTTCTTCAGTGTAGAATTCTTTTCTTTCTCTTTTTTCCCCCCTCCTTAATCCATACTTAATGCCTTATGAAAAGAGGTATTTGTTTCTTGGTAAGCCATGTTTCTTTAATTAAAGGAGGAGGGTTGGGAGAGGTCTGCTGGAAAAGGAGAAACCTCTGGTTTCACAATATGCACTATTTATGAGGGTGCTTTGCTGTTGAAACCTATTAGAGGCCAGCCTCTTGCCCTCCCAGGAGACAATTACTGTCCTGCATAACAATTTGAAGCAAATATCGGATGTGGTCGAAAGAACAGTTGTGGCCCTCTCTCCGGCAACCGTTTCTGCTTAGATTTCTTAATTGTTTCCACCACTTCCTTTCCTCAGCTTGTGGCCTTCTGGGTTCTGCAGGATCCTAAGCTTTAATAAAAGCCTCCCTTCCCTCTGGAGTTCACATGTGCTAGCAGACACTTCCGGGACCCTGGAGATGCTCATAACACCTTAGAGCAGTCCTTTCAGCCAACATATTCATCCAGTGTATGTGCGCCTGGGAATCTTCACGATGCCATGCCTTCTTCTTGACCAGTGGGGAGAAAGTGCAGCTGGTACTTTCCTTTCTTCCGTGTCCGGGGTGCTGGTTTGTTCTTAGTCCCTGGTGGGAGGGTCTTTGCCAATTGCTTTCTCCTCTCACCTTCTTTCAATTTTTGTCTCCAGTGCTGCCTTAACAATAATTCAGGGGGTAAAATTGGACATTAAAGAAAGGGACTGAACAGGATGAATCTGAAGGGTGCAGTTTTCAGCCCTGAAGTACCCAGGTAGGGAGATATTTGCGGGACACCTAGAGTTACCACACTATCCAGTATTTTAATCCACTATTTTTTCCCACTAAAATTAGAGACCAGCCCTGCTATCCATACTGCCTTTGACCTGCTGACAAGATGCTGGAACTGAAGGTGTTGGGGCAGCCTGGACCAGATGTTAGTGTGCAGGGCTAGGAGTCACAGCATCTAATGTCAGCCCTGTGACCTCAGTTTAAGAATATACTTACTAACCTGGGATGATAAGGTCCTCACCTCTGCAATGATAGTTATCAGTCAAGCCCACCTCAAAGAACTTGTAAAGAAGAATAAATTTAATTTACTTAAAAGAATCTCAAGGTTTTAAATGTTATGCATATATGGGATATCAAAACAGCAATTGCAGCCACAGTGGAACTCCCTTATGTTTGAGAGATATGTTGATAACAAGTTCTGGCTCTGATGGGAGCTATGAAATACTGATATGGTGACTTTGGCAAGATGTGAGGCCAACAGAGGCTGAATATCTGGACACAGTTAAGGTCATCTGCTGGGCAAAAGGAAATCACTGTTGCTCCCTCTGACCTGAGCTCAGTGCAGGGGAAGTTTCTTCTGCCAGAGGTAGAGAGCTGGCTGCCTTTTAAGTCACTGAAATTTTTCAGTTAAAATATCATGCAAAATGTTGACAGAGGCATTGCCTCAGTATTTCTTGCCAAAGAATGACAAACCAGAATCAAATACTTCTATTTCCTTAATTATGTTTTAAACAGTTCTGAGCATCTGCCAGTTGTGTATCCTGACTCTTTGCTTCCCGATGGATTTGAAAGGTAGTTGCTAACAAGTCTGGAATTGCATACAGAGTTCTCTCCAAACTGCTTCTTTCTACCAGTTTGTGTGTTCAGTCATTCAGTTGTGTCCAATTCTTTGCAACCCTTTGGACCATAGCCCACCGGGCTCCTCTGCCCATGGAATTCTCCAGGCAAGAATACTGGAGTGGATTGCCATTTCCTTCTCCAGGGGATCTTCCCAACCCAGGGACTGAATCTGTATCTCCCATGTCTCTTGCATTGCAGGTGGATTCTTCAGAATCACCATCTACGCAAATCACCTCTCTATACTCTTCCACAGTCTATGGCAGGATTTTGTGTTTTTTCAGAAAGTAACCTCACCGTTAGTGCTACAGGCATATGCTACCTTGCATATTTACATATTTACCTACCTACTGTCTGTAGAGTACAAAGAACTTTCATAGTTTCCACTAACCCACACAAAGCACTCTGCAATATAGATCTTACCTCTCCTTTTTTCCAATGAAGAAACAGACTCAAGGGAATTGCTGATTTGGAAAAAGTTGTAGTTTGTAAACTCAAGCCAAAATTAGGACTCAGCCCTATATTCCATTCTTCCTTTAGCAACTCCGTATAGTAAGTGCCAACAATCCTAGAAACACAGGCATTTCATACTGCTGAATGGGAGAGACGACACATGGTATCTGTCATGTGGCATTTAGTCATGATGCATTTACTGCTCTATACTAGCTTTTCCAAAATGTGCTGGAATGGGTAGCCTCTAAGACTCTGCAGAAAAAAAATCTTCCCTGTTCAAATATGTTTGGGAAATGCTGCATATTATATACCCTGTTATCCTGCTATGGGCACACTAGTGTTTTAAAGGCTTTGGGGAAGTCTGTTTTACCTTGTTTGAACCCCGTATATCTTAAGGCTATTATCTGGACACAGACTTCCTTACATAACATCTATTAAAATCCTGCAGAATTAGTGTGCTATGCATGGAATACACTTTTAGAGACATGTGTGTGTAAGATAAGACATAAAGAATGGTTTGAGGGAATTCGAGACAGTCAGAGAAGGTAATAAGATGGGATATAAATTAGTCAAGAAAAAGTAAGAGGAAAAAAGGGATAGCTTGGTTGAAGGATTCAGGTAGGAGTCTGTGGGCTTGGAGCCTCACGTCTGTGTGCCCTGCCTCTTCTAACAGCTCATATAGGTAGTTACCCTGTACCTCAATTTCCCCACCTTTGAGTTGAAGGGGTTTGCCTGGGAGATCTCTAAAGTTGTTTCTCAACATAATGATTAATCACTTTCCCCCAAAGATATTGTGACTAACTCCATGAACATTTTTATTTCTAACTTTTTACTTTAAGGTACCTTGAAACCTACAGAAAAGTTGTAAAAATAGTACAGAAGGAATTTCTATATAATCTTTCCCCAGATTCATCCATTGTTTGCATTCTCCCCAATTTGTTTTACTGTTCCCTCTCTCTCACTCTTTCTCTCATACTCTTCCTTCTGAACCATTTGAGAGTAAGTTGAAGATAACATGCCCCAGATGTACAGAACAGACTTTGAGATTCTGTGGGAGAAGGCGAGAGTGGGATGTTCTGAGAGAATAGCATTGAAACAAGTATACTATCAAGGGTGAAACAGATCACCAGCCCAGGTTGGATGCATGAGACAAGTGCTCAGGGCTGGTGCACTGGGAAGACCCGGAGGGATGGGATGGGGAGGGAGGTGGGAGGGGGGATCGGGATGGGGAACGCATGTAAATCCATGGCTGACTCATGTCAATGTATGGCAAAAACCACTACAATATTGTAAAGTAATTAGCCTTCAACTAATAAAAATATATGGGAAAAAAAAGATAACATGTCCCTCTACCCTTAAAAACTCCAGAGTACATTCTCTTAAACATGTACAGTACAGGTATCAAAGTCAGGTACTTAACACTGATACAATACAGTTATGTACTTCATAGTCAATAATCAAATTTCATCAGTTCTCCCAATATGGTCTTTACACCTGTTCTTTTGTCCCTGGGCTCAGCTATCTTATTATAGTGGGCAAAGTTAAGTTTACACTGAAATCATTTATCCACATAAAAAGAAACAAATAGATTATCTCACTTCCCCTTTTCTCTTGTTACAAAACTAGATAAAGGGTGGAAGAGACAGAAGAGTGAAAACTGAAAAGTGTTAAGAAATAAATTTTGGAAGGCAAAAATAGACAAATGGTACCTAATCAAACTTAAAAACTTTCTCACAGCAAAGGAAATCATCAACAAAATGAAAAGACAACCTACAGAAATGGGAGAAAATATTTGCAAATGATGCAACCAATAAGGGGTTAATATCCAAAATATACTAACAGCTCATACAGCTCAATATTAAAAAAACAAACAACCCAATTAAAAAATGGGCAGAAAACCTAATAAGCATTTTTCCAAAGAATATATACAGATGGCCAACAGCAAACAAAAACCTGCTCAAAATTACTAATTATTCAGCTCAGTTCAGTTCAGTTCAGTTCAGTGGCTCAGTCGTGTCCAACTCTGCGACCCCATGAATCGCAGCATGCCAGGCCTCCCTGTCCATCTCCAACTCCCGGAGTTTACTCAAACTCATGCCCATCGTGTCGGTGATGCCATCCAGCCATCTCATCCTCTGTCTTCCCCTTCTCCTCCTGACCCCAATCCCTCCCAGCATCAGGGTCTTTTCCAATGAGTCAACTCTTCACATGAGGTGGCCAAAGTACTGGAGTTTCAGCTTCAACATCAGTCCTTCCAATGAACACCCAGGACTGATCTCCTTTAGGACAGACTAGTTGGATCTCCTTGCAGTTCAAGGGACTCTCAAGAGTCTTCTCCAACACCACAGTTCAAAAGCATCAATTCTTTGGCGCTCAGCTTTCTTCACAGTCCAACTCTCACATCCACACATGACCACTGGAAAAACCATAGCCTTGACTAGACGGACCTTTGTTGGCAAAGTAATGTTTCTGCTTTTTAATATGCTGTCTAGGTTGGTCATATCTTTCCTTCCAAGGAGTAAGCATCTTTTAATTTCATGGCTGCAGTCACCATCTGCAGTGATTTTGGAGCCCAAAAGGATGAAGTCTGACACTGTTTCCACTGTTTCCCCATCTATTTCCCATGAAGTGATGGGACCAGATGCCATGATCTTAGTTTTCTGAATGTTGAGCTTTAAGCCAACTTTTTCACTCTCCTCTTTCACTTTCATCAGGAGGCTTTCTAGTTCCTCTTCACTTTCTGCCATAAGGGTGGTGTCATCTGCATATCTGAGGTTGTTGCTATTTCTCCCGGCTATCTTGATTCCAGCTTGTGCTTCCTCCAGCCCAACGTTTCTCATGATGTACTCTGCATATAAGTTAAATTATTAGAGAAATGCAAATCAAAACCATTGAGGGTATTGCCTCATGCTGTCAGAATGGCCATCATCAAGAAGTCTGCAAATAATAAATGCTGGAGAAGGTGTGGGAAAAAGGGAACCTTTATGCACTGTTGGTGAGAATGTAAATTGGTGCAGCCACTACGTAAAGCAGTATGGAGGTTTCTTAAAAAACTAAAAATAGAGCTATCATTTGATCTAGCAATCCCACTCCAGGGTATATTCAGAAAAAATGAAAACTCTAATTCATGGCACATGCACTTGAATGTTCATAGCACCACCACGTACAACAGCCAAGACATGGAAACAACCCAGATGCCCATCAACAGACAATTGGCTTAAGAAGACATGGTCCACACACACAGTCACACTCGCACATGAGCTGGCACACATAAACACACACAGGACTATTATTCAGCCATAGAAAATAATGAAATATTGCCATTTGCAGCAACATAAATGGACCTAGAGAATATTTACTAAGTGAAATCAAGCAGAGAAAGACAAATACTATACAATATCACTCACATGCATAATCTAAAAAATAATACAAGTGAATCTATGCACAAAACAGAAAAAGACTCATAGACATAGAAAACAAACTTATGGGTTACCAAAGGTGAGAGGGAGGGGGAAGGAAGAAATTAGGAGTGTGGGATAAACAGATGCAAACTATTACATATAAAATAGGAAATAAGAATTTACTGTGTAACTCAGGGAATTATTAATATCTTTCAATAACCTATAATGGAATATTATCAGAAAAAAATGACTGAATCACTATGCTGTACATCTGAAACTTATACAAGATTTTAAATCAACTATTGCTTTTTGTTGTTGTTTAGTCACTCAGTCGTGGTGAGAGGTGGGAACTCTGACTCTTTTGTGACCCCATGGACTGTTGTAGCCCACCAGGCTCCTCTGTACATGGAGTTTTCCAGGCAAGAATATTGGAGCGGGTTGCCATTTGCGCCAGGGGATCTTCCCAACCCAGAGATCAAACCCGACTCTCCTGTGTCTCCTGTACTGGCAGGCGGATTCTTTACCACTGAGCTACCTGGGAAGCCCTGTTAAGAAAGATAGGCTTGATATACGCTTTGAATACTTAAATATTTTACTTAAGATTTTATTTTTCCCTAGAGAGAAAGATTACATCATAATCTTCTAGCACTGTAGGGTAGTTGAAAGAGCAAAGACTTTGAAGTCCTAGGAATCAAATTTCAGTTCAACTACTTATTAGCTGAGTATGTCCTTTAACCCCTCTGGACCTGATTTATAAAATGCAGATGTTAATAACTCAGACTCAAATATGGGACTCAGTAAGCTGACATATACAGTGATGGTCCTGTCTCTCCCCGCCTCTGCATCTTCTGTATCCTCAATTCTTCTCCTATATTGAATGCTAAAAGTCTAGTATCAACTCACAATGATTTGCTGGTCACCTGAGACCTGCAACTTAGGGAGAAGGAGTTACAGGAATAAGAATATCAGAATCCTATAGAACACCTCAATAACGGCAGTTTTGACATGTCAGCTTGGAGTTTTATTGGGATTTCTTTCTTTCTTTGGATCCCAGCAAAGAGGGGGAGGGCAGTTGTTATTATTGTTTTCAACCCCACGGACTGTAGCCTGCCAGGCTCCTCTGTCCATGGGATTTCATAGGACTGGAAAAGGTCAGTTTTCATTCCAATCCCAAAGAAGGGCAATGTCATAGAATGTTCAAACTACCACACAACTGCACTTATTTCACATGCTAGCAAGCTAATGTTCAATATCCTTCAAGCTAGGCCTCAACAGTAAATGAACCGAGAACTTTCAGATGTTCAATCTGGATTTAGAAAAGGAAGAGGAAGCTTAAATGCAACAATCTGAGTTTCACAATAAAGGGTTTGACTACAGGTGCTAAGGAAGTGGATCCAAGAGTCTCTGGAGAGAAAGTCTGGGTCTGCTGCTAAGACGAAGTTGGTTGAAAAACTCTGTGTGTATGTGTATGTGTGCACACAGTTTAGAAAGCTCCCTTTTCTTGGGGAAAAATTTACTCTTCTCAGAGATCAATTAAGGAATTTTGGCTAAGTCAAATGTCTGTGGGAGACCATTCTTATCTGGAGCTTGGACTTATTTGGACATTCTTATCTGGAACTGAGACTGGAGGCCAAAGGGAAGCACCATTTCAGGAATCATCAAATGTGCTGTGACTTTGACTTTGTATCCTTTGATTTTGGAAAATTAATATGAAAAGGCCTGAATGGGCACCATTCTCATCCTTCTTTTATTTTATTAAAATAAAATAAAAATATTTTTAGCCACGTTGGGGGCTTGTGGGATCTTAGTTCCCTTACCAGGGTTTGAACCTGTGCCCCATGCAATGGAAGCAAAGAGTCCTCACACACTGGACTGCCAAAGAATTCCCCTCGTTCTTCTTTTAAAAAGCAGACTGTGGACATGTAGTCAACAATAGCCAACAAATGCCAAATACATCTTAGTCCATCATCTCTAGGCACAATTTGTTGATGTAGAGAGAAGCCAGCAGCCCTTGAACCATTCTTTTGGCTACAGTGGGTGGCAAAATAATAACGGGGTGAGGGTAGGAACAAGATGAAACAAAAATGATGAATGGGGACTATTTTATTCTCAGGTGAGGTGGAGGGAAGCAGTGGTTCCCCCACACCACACTTCTCCCCCAACCAGTACAGACTTGCTTGACACAGTGACTGGCATTTCCGTTCCCAGGTAGGAATATTCCAAGTAAGAAACTTGCTCATGCAACTGTGTTTTTATGGACTTGTGTGATATGTCCAATGAATTGAGTTAATTCATTCTTTAACTTAACTGGCAAGATTTAATGGTTCACATTGAAAGCATGAATAACCATTTTGTTCCTTGAATGACTTTAGTTTAATGCTCCTGATGTCAGTGTATTTTGCCCAGGGTAAAACATGCTATATGAATTATTCACTGCTTGATGGGATGAATGGGGCCATGTTTGCCCTCAGAATGTTAGCTATGGTTATCTGACACGATGGGGCACAGAGGATGCCTACAAAGAACAATGGATAATTTAGAATGTGGTTCCAGGGCTCAGCCATTGCAGTTAAGATCTTTATAGAAAGCATAACACCTTTTTGTCTTGCGCCACACATCACGATGGCCTCCGTGAACCAAGCAAGTCTTGGCCTTTAAAAAAAAAAAGAGAGCTAAGTATGGTTCTGCATCAAGCACTTTTGTCTTTGGTTGAATCTTGTTTAGTGGAATGCAAAAGGCAGTAAGGGATGGAAATGCATTTAAGAAGAATTTAAAATAAATAAGGAAATTGGTAATTTTCATTATGGTGATTTCACCAGTGTGAAATCAAACATTTTTGATGAAGGAGGAACAACATATGACTGATAATGAGAAATCTTAACTTTGATTTTAGAGTGAAGGTGATACATACATCTCTGCCTTAAGAGCATTTAGGGTGAGTTATCCCCCTGGCTAAGTGGAAAGTGCCTGACTTTGCACTGAATTGCATTCTGTTTAATGAGAATGATTTATAATCTGGAAAGACAGTTAATGCAACTTAGTGGGAGCTGATAAATGAACCACTGAGTTTACTTATACATGTAAGTGGGGCATTAATCTTGACTTTGAATTTCCCCATTGGGCTCTCATTATAACCATTTGTGACAATGTGAGCGACAGAAAGAAATGATTGGCAAGTTTTAGTGATTGGCGAAATTTTTCTAAATGTCTTTATACTTTACAAACACAATAAATAAGGTTTGAGATTGAAACACAGATTAAGCTGGCTTTTATCCTTTCACTGTTTACAGCTCAATAGTAGGCAACTTGCTAAATTAGCACACACATTCAAAAGCCACGGTGAGACAAAGTGAAAATCCCAGCTGGGCTTTGGGTCTCTCTGCAGCTGAGTCAGGTAACTCCAGAAGAATCTTCATGGCCTCTGCTTCCTAATTATAAATCCACTGGAGACAGTGTCCACTCATGGTTCTGGTAGCTCTGGCCAAGAGGTACAGTACATGGGGCTGCAGGGTTCTATCCTTGTTGTGGATGAAAGGATAATTCTCAGAGAAAGAAAAACAAGGGCTGGAAGGACACCTATGGTAGGATGAATAACAGCTTCCCCAAAGACTTCTGTAGGCTCCCAGGTGGCCCAGTGGTAAAGAACCTGCCTGCCAATGCAGGAGACACAGGAGACGAGGGTTCGATCCCTTGGTCAGAAAGATCCCCTGTAGGAGGAAATGGCAACCCACTCCAGTATGCTTGCCTGGGAAATTCCATGGACAGACGAGCCTGGGAGGCTACAGTCCATGGGGTTGCAAAAGAGTCAGACATGACTGGGAGACTAAACCATTACTACCAAAGACATCTGCAACTAGTTCTCAGAAGTTGTGACTACTGCATGGCCAAAGGGCCTTACAGATATGATGGGGTTAAGGATCTTGAGATGAGGAGATTATCTTGCATTATCTGGATGGGCCCTAAATGTAATCACAAGGGTCCTTGTGTGTGGGAGCCAAGAAGGTCAAAGGAGGAAGTAGGAGAGATGGTAACAAAAGCAAGAGGTTGTCGTGATGAGAGGAAGCAGGAATGAGCCAAGGAATGCAGGCATCCTCCAGAAGCTGGAAAAGGCACAGAAACAGATTCCCCCCCTGAGCCTCCAAAAGGAACCATTCCTGTCCACACTCTGACTGCAGCTCAGCAAAATTATTCTGGACTCATAGTCTCCACGACTGTAAGAGAAGAAATTTGTGTCTTTTTATGACATGGAGTTTTGATAATTTGCAGTAGTAGTAATGGGAAATGAATCCAATACCCAGTGGGTTCTGACATCCTTAGTCTCATTGTTATCTTCCCTCTCCTCAGCCCCCACATCAGCTTTAAAGCCCAATTTCACGGTGTCATCCTACACAGTCTTTGTTAGTTCACTGTTAAGGAACTGCTGGAATACAGACCATCGTGTCACTTCCTCTGAATCAGAAGTGTTTTTGGAAACACTGTACTCTGTATGGAGGTCTGCTTCCAAAAGGAAGTGGAGCCTTTGACTTTAGTTATTGTGATGCTCAAGTAATTGCTGATGCAAGGATAAATAAATGAACACAGAAAAAAAAGCCACTGAAAATTGACAAGTAAGTCAACTGTTTCTGTGTGTATGTGCTAAGTCACTTCAGCAACTGTTTCTGCTCAGTTTTAAATGACTTTCTGTGCTAAATCCCATCATAAGAAATAACAAATGGGAAAATCGACCATTGGGTTCTTTTTTTTTTTTTTTTTAACCATTGGGTTCTAAATTAGTCTTGTTTTCATTTGTGTCTAATAAAAAAATTCTCAAGGTGAACCTAATTTTTTTCCCCAAAATAACTCTCTGAGCCTTTAGGGGCTATGTCTGCAAAAGATAGGTTTTCTTTTTACTTATTTTCCCCTGCATTAGTTTCAGTTAGAACATATATCACTACAAAAACTCACTTTATAGAGGGAAGCATGTCAGGTTCATTATGATTTGATCATCTTGGTCCTGTAGTGAGGTGCAATGTTGGGGTTTTGAGTCTCAGCTACTCTACTCATTTCTTAATGTGGGGAGGGAGAGTGAGAGAATTATTTAAAAATGTAAAGTCTCTTGAACTTCAGCTGACAAATTCCAGGCCTTTTCTAGTCTTCATTCTCCTTCAATGGTATCTCTAGCATCTGACACGGCTGACCACCCTTCCCATCTTGAAACTTTCTCTTCTTTTTCGTTCCTGCTCCTTTGCTCTTCCCTGATTTCCGTCCTCCCTGTCCAGCTGTTCATGCAGCAGCTCTTCTTCCAGCTTTCTCTTTAATTGTAGGCATTTCCCTAGTCTCAGTTCTTACTTCCTGCTCTCTTTCTTCTCAGTGGTTACTCCTGCTTTGATGACAACTCAAGATTCTTCTTTTATCCTGATCTCTAATCCAGTATCTAAAACCAACCACTAGACAATGCTATTTGGGTACTTTCTTACCTCAAATAAAGCTGCAACTTTCAACATGTACCAGGATCTCTTCTGTTCCAGGACCCACGCACAAGCTTTTCCCTCTGACTAACATTTTTTCCTTCTCTTTTCTCCATCAAACTCCTATAGATCACAATTTAAATATCCCTTCTTTATGGAAGCATTCCTGACCATCCAGATTAGATCAAATCCCCACTTAGGCTCTCTTAGACTCAGCCAAAAAAAGAAATATCTCTTTGAGAAATAAAAATGTGGGAAAAAACCTGTTTGTTTGAGAAGGAAATCAGCTTCAGTTAAAGGAAAATTATGAAGCACATCAACTGGGACCAAATTTTTTGTTTCTCAAAAACCATGTTGTAAAATGTTTATAGGGAAGGTGAATTTACAACATAGCTAAATCAAGAGGTTTGCTTAGATAGCTCAGTGGCTAAGCAAAGGTCCTTGTTGCTACTGTTGTTCAGTCGCCCAGTTGGGTCCGACTCTTTGTGACCCCATAGACTGCAGCACACCAGGCCTTCCTGTCCCTCACCATCTCCCAAAGTTTGCCCAAATTCAAGTCCATTGCATCGGTGGTGCCATCCAGCCGTCTCATTCTCTGACACCCTCTTCTCCTTCTGCCCTCAATCTTTCCCAGCTTCAGGGACTTTTCCAGTGAGTTGGCTGTTTGCATCAGGTGACCAAAATACTGGAGCTTCAGTTTCAGCATCAGTCCTTCCAATGAGGATTCAGCGTTGACTTCCTTTAAGATTGATTGGTTTGATCTCCTTGCTATTCAAGGAAACTCTCAGGAGTCTTCTCCAGCACCACAGTTCGAAGGCAGCAGTTCTTTGGTGCTCTGCCTTCTTACCGTCCAGCTCTTACAAACGTATGTGACCACTCGGAAGACCATAGCCTTGTCTATACTGACTTCTGTCGGCAGAGTGACATCTCTGCTTTTCAACACACTGTCTAGGTTTGTCATAGCTTTTCTGCCAAGAAGCAATTGTCTTCTAATTTCATGGCTGCAGTCATCATCCACAGTGATTTTAGAGCCCAAGAAGAAGAAATCTGTCACTACTTGCACCTTTTCCTCTTCTATTTGCTGTGAAGTAATGAGGCCAGATGCCATGATCTTAGTTTTTTTAACATTTAGTTTTTAAGTCAGCTTTTTCAGTCTCCTCCTTCACGCTCATCAAGAGGTTCTTTAGTTCCTTTTTGCTTTCTGCCATGGAAGCGGTATCATCTGCATATCTGAGGATGTTGATGTTTCTCCCTCCTATCTTGATTCCAGCTTGTAACTCATCCAGCCCGGCATTTTTCATGATGTGCTCAGTGTAAGTTAAACAAATAGGGTGCAACAGACAGCCCTGTCGTACTCTTTTCTCAATCCTGAGCCAGTTATTCCATACAGGGTTTGCTTCTTGACCCACATACAGATTTGGGTATCGACCACTTGGTGACGTGCATGTGTAAAGTCATCTCTTGTGCTGTTGAAAAAGAGTGTTTGCTATAACCAGAGCATTCTCTTGGAAAATTCAGTTACCCTTTGCCCTGTTTCATTTTTAACTCTAAGGCAAAACTTCCCTGCTACTTCAGGTATCTCTTGACTTCCTACTTTTGCATTCCAATCCTCAGTGATGAATAGAATATCTTTTTTTAGGTGTTAGTTCTAGGAGGTCTTCTAGGTCTTCAAAGAACTGATCAGCTTCAGCTTCTTCAGCATCCTTGGTAGGGGCATAGACTTGAATTACTGTGATGTTGATTGGCTTGCCTTGGAAATGAACCAATATCATTCTGTCATTTTGAAGCTGCACCCAAGGGCTACATTTTGGACTCTAAGTATGGCTGGATGTGATGTGCTCTGCTCTTCAGCATCCGAAGTTGTTACATAGTTTTAAGTCAGAGCTTGTCTTTACCCATCTGACATTTGAAACTCAATGTTTAGATAACTGTGGAAAATCATAAATCATGGCTAGGATAAAAGATAATGGCTGTTTGTGAATTGTACCTATTTTTAACCACTTTCAATATAACTGAACTGAAAAGGAACTATTGGGTTTTTAATAAGAAGTTTGCTCTCCTATCACTGACCTCTTTATTCTGCCACACAAGGTAATTTAAAAAATCAATTGTATTGTGATATAATCCACATACTATACAATTCATCCATTTGAAGTATAAAAGTCAATGGCTTTGAGTATATTCAGAGTTGTGCACCCATCTCCATAATCAATTTTAGTACATTTTCATCACCCTGACAAGAAATCCTACATCTTTTAGCCGTCACTCCTCAATCCTCCCAACTCCCAGCCCCAGGCAACCACTAACTGGGTCTCTGTCTTGATGGATTTGCCTATTCTGAACTTCTCATGTAAGTGGAGTCATACAAAATGTGAAGCTTTGAGAACTGACTTCTTTAACTTAGCATAATGTTTTCAAAGTCCATCCCTGCTGTTACATCATGACTAAGTACTCCACATGTGCTGTGCTTAGTTGCTCTTGGCTCCGACTTTTTGTGACGCCATGGACTGTAGCCTGCCAGGCTCCTCTTTCCATGGGGATTCTCCAGGGAAGAATACCGGAGTGAGTTTCCATGCCCTCCTTCAGGTGATCTTCCCAACCCAGGGATCAAACCCAGGCCTCCCACAGGGTAGGCAGATTCTTTACCATCTGAACCACCTGGGAAGCCGTAAGTACCGCATCAGTTCAGTTCAGTCGCTCAGTCATGTCCAACTCTTTGCGACCCCATGAATCACAGCATGCCAGGCCTCCCTGTCCATCACCAACTCCCAGAGTTTACTCAAACTCATGCCAATGGAGTCGGTGATGCCATCCAGCCATCTCATCCTCTGTCGGCCCCTTCTCCTCCTGCCCACAATCCCTTCCAGCATCAGGGTCTTTTCCAATGAGTCAACTCATACCTTTTTTATAATTGAATAATATTCCATTGTGTGGATGCTCCATTTTATTTACCCACTCATTAGCTGATGGACACCTGTGTGTTGCTTCTACTTTTTGGCTGTTGTGAGTAAAGCTGCAAGTACAGGCTGATTTCTGAGACCTAAGAGCTGTTGGAGAAGGAAATGGCAACCCACTCCAGTATCCTTGCCTGGAAAATCTCATGGACAGAGGAGCCTGGTGGGCTGCAGTCCATGAGGTCGCTAAGAGTCCAACACGACTGAGCAACTAACACACAAGATCTGTTTGCTCCTTTTTCTCCTCTCTGTAGTCATTTAAAAATAAAAAAGTAGCTTGGATATTTCTAAATCTGAAACTGCCACACAGAATGTAGGTTATTATTTCTACAGAATTTATTACCCCTATTATATTACATATAAACTATAAATCATTTATGTAATGGTGGTCTTTTCCCCCATTTGTGAGCTTGGTGAGGACAAGAGGCAGGTTGATGTTGCTTGCCCCTGTATCCCTGGCACCTGGCATGTATGAAGTATTTCTTGACTAATTTTGCCTAACCCCAACCTCATATTTGCCTCTCATCTCAAGTTCCCCTTTTCTATAAATGGCATTGCTGTTACCTCAGTAACCTAAGATCCAAATCAGAGTTGTATTTGACTCTTCCTCTTTTTACTTCTTCCTCTACTTCTGATCAGTCAGCAATTTGGAGGAAACTTTTTCAAAGCAATTCTCAGCATTTGTGTGTCCATTCCTTTCTCTCACACTGCCCAATCTAGACCCTATTACTTGGCCTTCTTGCCTTCTTTCTCTGCTACTTCTAAGCTATTTTGTAGAGAGTTTTCTAAGTAGTCTTCACAAAAACCAATTGTTTCACTTCATTCCATCCTCATGAACTAACAGTGGTTTCCCATTGGCCACAGACTAGAGGCCCTCAACCCTAAGTTGGAAGATATCCATAACATGATTATTTACATCATAGGCAAGTAGCTGCTTAATTTTTTTTTTTAAGCACTCCCTGCACCTGTTTATTAGAACACAGGCTCTGCCTATTGGTTATTTGATCTGCTTAACATTGTCTAGGAAGGCAAATACTAGAAATTCAGAACATTTTTATGGCCAGGTCTCATTGACCAACACAAAAATCTGTTTGATTCACTAATGTCAAATCAGTATATTCCAAACCAAACATATTTACCTTGATTTTTCCATATTCTTTCTTAAAGCTGAGTTACTTACAACATTCTATAAGAAATTCCCTATATACAGGAACTCCCTGCTTTTCCTGTCTTATGATCCATAAATGGATCACAGTAAATCTCGAACATACTTCATCTTATAGAAGCTCATATCTTCCATGACACTTGCTATGGTGCTAGGCATATTGTAAAAGCAAAGACATGGACAGAATTCAATTTTATTTTCATCATTAGAGAATTTCTCTC
Organism: Muntiacus reevesi; assembly: GCF_963930625.1. Classification (NCBI taxonomy): domain Eukaryota; kingdom Metazoa; phylum Chordata; class Mammalia; order Artiodactyla; family Cervidae; genus Muntiacus; species Muntiacus reevesi. Next base: position 98,250,547 of record NC_089250.1, read on the forward strand.
CCCATCACCTAAACCAGAAATGTTTGTTTTTGTCAGGTTAACAATCAGATAAGCCATTTGGGTTGGGGAAGATGTCTTCACCCCAACAGGCACGTTGGCTTGACCATAGAAAGCTGCTTAATGGATTTCCAGAGAGTTTTGGTCTGATTAATTATACCAGCTTTTGCTTTGTCTTGGAGTGCACACCCCTTTAGAATTAGAGCTGGATTGTTTGGGACAATAATAGAGATTTGGAGAATGGATTCTGAAGGGAAATGGAGGCCCAGTAACTGGTAGTTAAAAAGAGCTATGGAAGAAAATAAAAAAGATTCAAAAAGAAGTTCTTTGAGGTTGTTTTCCACATGGTATACAGTTATAATCCTCTTCCTTGTGTGTCCACAAAGCTTTCAGTAAAATCTACATTGCTTGCTAATGCTTAGTGAGGTGGATTTACTATATGGGGCTAAGCCTATGCTGAGTTAGACCTCAAAAGTTTGTACAAGACAATAACAGTTTTCCCATAGGAGAACAGTCATGTAGAGTTTGTATATATAAATTAAGTAAATATGCTTTAAATTAACGTGTTTATCTTGTCTTTCCATGTAAATAATATTCCCCATTACCTCTAAATGATTCATAGAGAAGGTTTTCAATGATAACTTGCTGACTAAAGAGGAATGTGCTATAATTTTAACTTGTTTTTAAAGGAGGAAGGAAAGAAAATTTCTTAAGCACCTGCTGGAATCTGTAGCAGATTTTCACATTTAATCTCATTTAATCCTTGCAATCTTATGATATAAATATCTTTAGTATTATTTGAATGAAATGATTTCATTTTCTAAATAAAAAAAAGAAAAGGCTCAATGAACTTAAGTAACTTTCCCAGGTGCCTGTCACTAGGAAGTGACAAATACAGGATTCTAACCCAAATCTGTTTGATTCCAAAGATTTCTTTGAACTATTTCATGAATTACCATGAGAGAGGGAGAGAGAGATCATATTATACAAAGACAAGCTCCTTAATGTTTTTATTCCCCTACTATTCGTTTTCCTATTGTGTATTAATCATGTACCAATGACTGGAGAATCCTGGGATTGCTCGATTTTTTTGCAGAATATTATGAATTATAGCTGTTAAATATATCTTTTAATTCAAAGAACCATGCCCTAAACCCTCTATAATTTATATGGCATAGGTAGGTTAATAGTCTAAACTTTTCTTTGTTGTCACAAAAATAGAACTCTTTACCAATTCCTGATTATTTCATTTCCATAAGTAGAGAGTTGGGGATGAAACTCTTGCCCATTTTCTTTAACAATCAACTATCTTCAGATTTACAGATCTACCTAAAAAGTTGGAGCTTGCAATAACTGTGCATATTGAATATGTTATGTCATTGTATACTAAGTTGTTGAGGTATCTTTTATACGCCCTCTTGAAACAGCAACATGAAAAACTGAGTTTTTATTTCAACTCTCAATGATAACAATAGCTTTCTTTTTCCAAGATGGTTTACTGATTAACAAGTTACAAGCACGTGAATTGTGCACTTCTGGTTACAAGAGCAAGTCATTGTCTAGTGATGACCATTCAAGAATGCAACCACAAGTCAAGGTTATTATAAGACCAAGCTGCCTTTATTGTTCCTCAGTGACATCCAGGCCAGTAAAAATGCTGTTTTCAGAAGCCAGTTACCACCAAAGCAGTGGTGGATTTTGTGGTTGGTTTATTCAGAAATTGTTCTTGGGATCTTGAGAAAAGAATCTAACTTCTTCAGTAGTTAGTGTGTTACTACTGATTTAAGCAAGATTTAGTTTTCTTCTGAATGCACAATGTACTGGAACTACGTATGAATATCCATGTTGGCTGAAAGAAAAAGTTATCTCCCAACAAAAATCGGTTGAAAAAAGCAAGTCACTGTGTATAGATATGACTTGTCTAAGTGAAAATCCTTGTTTTACTGATTTTGACTGGCCCATTCTTGCTTAGTTACTGTTTAACTGTTCTTGGGTAGGCCTACGCGTGAACACAGACTCATCTCTAGAATTGCGCCAAACTCCCTTAGCTTCGCTCAACTGGTTTTTCAATTTTACGTAATAGGTACCCATGATATGGTGAGCATTGCTTGGGTAAAATTTGAATGCACTATTGTTTTAGGAATATAAGGTTCAGAGAGACTTTTCTTGTAACTAAGAATGAGAAGCCTTTTCTTTTCAGCCACACCCACATGCAGATTTGTGAATCAATCACCTTCAAGTGGTCTGGGTTCTCCTGAGATCTCTGCATTCCAGAAGTCAGCTAGAGCCCTCCAACCACAGGCCTCTCAAGATTTGTACACCTTCCCCAGGGCTTCAATTCCGTCTTCATTTCTGGCTTCGTTCCTCTTTCAGTGCATCCCTGAACTCCACTCTACTTTCTTCCATATTTCCCTTCTCTCAACTAAGCCAGGCTCTAAACTATCCAGAGGTAAAATGTAGCCTCCTTTCCCTGATTGTCTCAAAAAAACCCACTCACTCAGGGCATAAGGGTATTAGCTACCAGGTAAATAAAAAATTGATTGTTTGACATGAAAGTAAAAGTAGCACATTCTAAATAATTTCAAGCTGTGTAAAGATATTTAAACATTGTCTTATAAGCAGTTTGTGACAAGGAGCTTCCATAATTCTGTAGTGACTCCATTAGCCAGACTGTAAGTTACATGAAGAGTTTTAACTACATGATATCTCATAGAGGCACTCACATTTTTCCCAGTTGACAAATAAAATCCTAATGGAGTAATTACAGGGCAAAATAAAAAATTTCTCAATATGAATTACTTCTAGACCATGTATGATCAAGGCTAATGACATGCTATTCTATTAAATAGTATGCAATGGAAAATACAACTAATGAAATTGTGGGTAGCATTTTATCCACATTTTAAAAGAATTTGCTTTTATACCTTTCTGTTTTTCATATATTCCAAAAAGAGCCATTTTGATTTAATTGAAAGCAACTGTGAAAATCAAGTCAATTTATTATCAGTTATAAACTTGATCTTTGGAACAGAACGGGTGATTTAAGAAATATGCAGTTTATTTCCTTTTTTTAGATCACTAAAACAAACTCATTTTAATTTGCATGTATTAAATTATAACTGAAGATTAAGCAGTGAATTGAGATTACTAGGGAGAGAAAAGAAAACTCTTTTGTCAAAGGACTTTCTTCCAGAGCTGTTTGGCTGAAATGTTGTGTACATAAAGGCTGAATGCATTTTTGGCAACTCTAACACTGAGATTTTCATTTTTTGCTATTTTACTTTAAAATTAAAATATTAAAAAATTCCTTTTTTCTGCCTTTTCAGCCAGTTAGTTTCATTCTCTACAATATGCCCTAGACATGGTGAACTTGATTGCCTCAGAATGAATTAATGAATCTTTTATGTCAATGGAAGTTTATTAACAACATTTGTGACATTTTCAAATCAATCCTTCTATGTTCTCCAATTACAGCCTCATTGTGGTTAGGCACCATCCCAGGGGAAAAACAAAGGGAGAGAGGGGAATCAACATATTTACAACTGACTTCAGAAAAGCAAATTAATAAGGGGAAGTGTGTCTAAATTATGTTTTCTGCTCTTGTTTGTTACATTAAATGCAGAATGCAAATGCATGTCCTTTAAGTGTTTTGGCTGTTGTTCAAAAATGTGAATTATTCTACCAGAAGGCAAAAGCATTTCCCTTCAACCTCAAGGTCCATAGTTAATTTAGTTGTTCAACATAGGGGCATTTCTAAACTCTAAAGTAAATATTATTTACACAGCAAACATACTAACAATAAATTGTCTTAAAACATCTTGATGATGAAAATATAAAATGGTTTTGATGAAGGTTATTTGGATCACCCTGTACCCTGTTTTCATACTTTTAAAATAAGCCTAAAATGTGTATAATCATATACACATCATATATATTATACAAATATATAATTTCCTGATCCTTTAACTCTGCTGATCTAAACTAAACCCTCAATGTTAATTAGACATTAAATCCTGGCAGTAGCTTCTGGGTGACCTTGAACCAGACACTAACTTCTGGGTCTCTATCTCTATTAAAAGAAGGAGGTTGAACTAGATGCTCCAAAGTGTTTTGAGTTGACAATTTATTATTGAAGCCATCAAAGAGACATTCTGATAATTTGGGGGTTGAATCTTTTTTTAGAAACATTTTGTTTCCTCCTCAAACCCTTGTTCCCTCACTATACCTGTGGTTCCTAATAAATATGTCAGGACACATTGACATACCATGACTCTTTAATAGGAGTGACACCAAATTTCCATTGTTCTGTAAAATTTATTTTTGCTTCAACTGAAGATATGTATTATGTTCTGAGATAGATTAGATGAAACACTGTCAGAAGTTCTTGCAATAAGGTTAAGGTACGGTTTGCAAAAATAAGAGGTTAAAGGAATATCATTATGTCAAACTGGTGACAGTTTAGATATGTACTAGACAGTTTAGACATGGCAGTCATTAGTCACATGTGGTTACTGAGCTCTTGATATGTGGCTTGTCCAAAATGAGATGTGCTGTAAGTGAACAATACTCGTCAAATTTTAAAGACTTAGTGAAAAAAAAAGAAAATATCTCATTTAATATTTTTTATGTTGATTACATGTTGAAATGTTAATATTTTGGATAGATCATGTTAAATACAATATGTTGCCTTAAAATATGGTACTAGAAAAATTTAAATTCCTTATGTGACTCCCATTATATCTCTCTTGGACAGTGCTGGTATGGAGTTAAATGTTTATTGAAACATTAAAGACCTGCTTTAGTAACTATATAAACAAACATGGTCAGGTCAATAAAGTTCTCCCAGACTTGCATGGTTCTAAAGGATGCTTGAGTAGAAATATTGTTATATTGTAGCCATGATTACCTTAAAAGCATTCACGACTCATACTGTGTCCGTGGGTTGGAATAATTAATACTGCCAAAATAACCACATGATTCAAGGCTATGTACAGATTCAGTGCAATCCTTATCAAAATACGAATGTCATTTTTCATAGAATAAGAACAAATAATTTTAATATTTGTATGGAAAAACAAAAGACCTTGAATAATTAAATTGATCTTGTGAAAGAAGAACAAAGCTGGAAGTACCATGCTCCCTGATTTCAAACTATAGTACAAAGCTGCAGTAATCAAAACAGTGTGGTACTGGTACAAACACATATAGATCAATGGAACAAAATAGAGAGCTCAGAAATGAACCCAAACTTACATGGGCAATTAATCTATCATAAAGAAAACAAGAATATACAATGAGGAAAAAAACAGCCTCTTCAATAAATGGTGCTGGCAAAACTGGAGCTACATGGAGAAGAATCAAACTGGACTACTCTCTCATATCTTGCACAAAAATAAATTCAAAATTGATTAAAGACTTAAATGAAGACCTAAAGCCATAAAACTTTTAGAAGAAAACACATGCAGCAAGCTCTTTGACATCAGTCTTAGATTTTTTTTGGATATGTCTCCTCAGGCAAAGGAAACAAAACCAAAAGTAAACAAAAGGGACTGCCTCAAACTAAAAAACTTTTGCACAGTGAAAGATGCTATCAACAAAATTAAAAGGCCACCTACTGGTTGGGAAAAGATATTTGAAAATTATATAACTGATAAGGGGTTAATATTAAAAGTATACAAAGAACTCATATAACTCAACATAAAATAAACACACCATCCAATTTTTTAAAAATGGGCAGAGGATCTGAATGGATATTTTTCTCAAGAAGACATACAGACAGTTGATAGGCATATGAAAAGATGCCCAACATCACTAATTATCAGGGAAATGCAAACCATAACCACAATGAGATATCACCTCATATCTGTCAGAATGGCTATTATTAAAAAGGTAACAAGTAATTGTTGACAAGGAGTGAGGAAAACCAAACACTAATATACTTTTGGTAGGAATGTAAATTCAGTGCAGCCACTATGAAGAACAGTATGGAGATTCTTCAAAAAATTTAAAATAGAACTATTATATGATCCCACTATTATATGACCCCACTCCTGGGTATTTATCCAAAGAAAACAAAGACCCTAATTCAAAAATATATATACACCCCTATGTTCATTGTAGCATTATTTACAATAGCCAAGATATGGAAGCAACCTAAGTGTCCACCAATAGATGAGTGGATAAAGAAGATGTGGTGTATATACGTGTGTGTGTATGTGTTCTTATTTTGATAAAACTTTAAAAAAATTTTTTGACAGATTTTTGGTAAAGTTGCTTCAATTAAAAATTATTGACTTTAAAAACTAATAATTTAAAACTGCCACACATAAAAACAAATGAGATATATATATATATGTTGTGTACATATATATGATATATATGTGTATATACCCATATACATGCATACATCTGTATGTATACATATATATACATTCAATGGGATATTACTGTCATAAAAAATAATGAAATATTGCCATTTGCAAGAACATAGATGGATCCACTTATGACTTGTTTAGTCCTGTTCTGAGCTTTCAAAACCCTTCACTCTGTACCCTTCTACACTGCATACAGGAGGCCAAGCATAGGCAGTGCCTTCTTTGGCTGCAGGTTAATGTTGTAGCTTTGTATGCTGTTCCTTTTCTTATCTTCAGTGACACTTTGGTATGGGACTTTCACAACTTTACTCCAACACACATGCTTAACTCCCAGACTAGGTAATAGAAAGGAGCATGGAACTTCAGCTACTTTTCTTATTAATAGATTTGGTTCTCCACCCTGGCTCATGAGTTGTGTTTGTAACTTAGTTATTCCAGGGGGCAATACTGGTTCTGCTTAGATCTTCCATCCTTCCCCCACCCAGAATTATCTTCTTATTAAAGGAGACTTGCCTTTGGCTTGGTGTTTTCCATAGGTGTGCCTTTTTTTGGAGAATCCCATGGACAGAGGAGCCTGGCAGGCTACAGTCCACAAGGTTGCAAAGAGTCGGACACGACTGAGAGACTGAACATGCACACATACCTTTTTCATCTGGAGTTGGCTACTAAGCACATCTCTCCCTGCACTTGGGTATGGATAAATAAGGGAGTTTTGAAGGGACAGAATTTGGAAGTGCAAGGTGAAGAACCCGTGCATGTCAAAATGCACATTAACTCTTTGAGGGTCAGTGTTGGTGACATTCTCACTGTGCTCCAGGTCTTGGTCTTGCTTCTCCTCTCTCATTTGTTCCATTCTGGAAAATTTCAAGCAAAGCATCTGTTTTGAAGTGCTGTGCTCCTTTCTGGACAACAATTGATCTTTTCTTTTTTTTAATTCCAGAGTTTGCTGATGTCCTCCTTATCATCCCCAGATGTTTTGCCCCCTGCCTTTTTTCTTTTTCTCATTTTAATAATCGTGCAAGCCCCGGAAGAACTGCTGGCAGATTTTTCCCCCTTTAGATCACCCTGTACAACTCCCACCAAGAATTCCACCTTTACTCTTTGCCCACTTTTCAATGGAGTCAGGTCAAAGTCCATGAAGGATGTGGGGAGTGGGGAGAAGGTAAGTAGAACTTTTTATTTTTAAATAGATATGAGTCTCCTTGGAACCACAGCATCTACACACAGATGGAGCTATGAAAGGAGGAAACAGGCTTCAAAACACAAGAGGAAAGTTTTTTTGTGTCATCTTGTCTAATACCAAAAAATAAAGCAGGAAGCATAAAAATTTGGCTTTTTAACAATTAAATTTTGTCATTTCTACTTTTAAGGATGTAAGATAGCACATAAACTATCTATAACATTGAAAGAAAGTGAAAGTCACTCAGTCGTTTCCAACTCTGCGACCCCATGGACTATAAGTCCGTGGAATTCTCTAGGTCAGAATACTGGAGTGGGTAGCCTTTCCCTTCTCTAGGGGATCTTCCCAACCCAGGGATTGAACCCAGATCTCCCACATTGCAGGCAGATTGTCTACCAGCTGAGCCATTACAGGACAAGAACTCATAACAATCTTTATGTGATTATAAATATAATAATAAAAATAATACTAACATATCAAACCCAGCACATTATCATCGTCCCAGTGTTTTCACCTACAGCCTGGAGCAGTGGAAGGAGCTGAGAGTCTAGGACCTTCAGAACAATTGAAGCTGGGAGTTTAGGTTGAAAGAGATTCTGAAAAAAGCTGTAGAAATTTGGACAAATCATTTTCTTTTTATAACCTCCTTTGCTTCATGTAAGCCAGGCTCTGATTTTCTGTCATTTTGATTTTCACAGAAATCCTATGTCTTAGTGGGAAAATTATATTTGTGCCCATTTCACAGAAGAATAAACAGATCCAGGGTCTGTTTGTCCAAGGTCATACTGCTGGTTTGTGACAGATCGGGGCTCAGAATTTGAGTCCCCTGCTGAGGTCTAGCAGGAGCCTTGACCAGAGGTCAGATAAAGGGGCTACTGATCCCCAAGGATGAACCCCAGGCAGTGTCTGTTCTTTGCTCTTCAACTTCATGGGAAACTCTGCCTAGAATTGTTAACTATTCCTCTTGCCTGTTTCTTGTGACCTGCCCCCATACTCCAGGCTGTGCTATGTTGAGGAAAACAGGCCATGTATCTGTGAATAAGGAGACAGAACCAGGCTTCTGGAGTGGAGAACCCAGACTATAAAACTGACTTGACCTCCTCTTAGAAAGATACACATACTCTGTGCCCAGAGGCGGGGCACAGCTCTGTTTTCCAGAAGAGAGAGTCTAGGAAAGGGCCTGTCGTCTTCCAGTGTCCGTCTCCTGAATGCTGAATTTGGGTGGGGGTGGGGAGTACATGAAAGAAAGCAGATTTAATAGATAAATCTCTACATAGATTTAGAATCCAAGTCCTCCCTGAGAAAAGTTGGCCAACAATGAGGGACTGATTTGACTCTTGCTGAGAAAGTAAGTAGCAAGACTGTAGATATAACTAGGGCAGTCATTCTTTTCATTAAAGAAATGTTTGTTAAATGCCCACTTCAGGCAGGCCATTTGTACAGTGGGCTGTCTTGCTCAGGGGGTAATCTGTTGAAAGTGGGAAGAGACTACTGTTAACTAAAACAGAGTTAAATGCATAGAAAGAGAAAGAGGGAGGAAAAGGTGAGATAACAGGCAAATCTAGGCAATGATTTATACTTTTAACCACGGAAAAGAAGGGAGCCAAGAACTTGGTTCGGATACTGACCAAATGAGATAATGATTTCAGTCGAGGTGTTGTGCAAACTCCATTACTGGTTTCCCTGGCTAAGACTCCATCTTATGGCAAAAGCAGTATAATCAGGAAAACCACATGCAAATTAGGTAAAAGCAGTAATGAGAGGCAGGGCTCCACGTGGCCTGGTTTTCTCCACTGTGGAGGAAGGCCTGGGGACAGGTTTCCGAGGGTTTGTGCCATAAACAGTGACACCATGAAGGAAAATGCTAAAAGGTTAATTAGAGTCTGCCCACTTGAGAGAGTCTTCATTTACTAACAGGGGTCCCCATCCAGTTGCTTTCTAACCTCTTCTCTCTCCCTGTCAGCCTGCTGGCCTTCGAGGTATCAACTGATAACCTGATTTACTCCTGAGCTCCGTCCCTTGGCCCTTCCTGCCCTGCTCCTCATGTACTGCGCTTCCAAGCTCACTCACAGGGCTAACCAACTCACTCGGCGCCAAGACACGGTTCATCCTGCCCTCAGGATGGTTTCTCCCTGGACTGTGTTGCAGGGGTCAGAGCTTCTTCAGAACATGCCCACAAAAACATCACCATTCTTTTTTTAATCAGGGAGAGGATAAGAGGGCCAGTTTGGCACAATGGTTCTGAAATAAATCCTTTGGACATGAAACCAAGACACATTTAAATCTCTCTGCAGGCAATTTATGCCTCTTAGTTCTGAGAGGTCTGTAATAGCTGTTTAATTGTGGGAATGAGTTACTAGTGAAGGACGTGTGTCCATTCTTGGGCATCTTAACAAAAAGGTTAATCTACTGTCTGTTCTGAATGAGTTTTGTTTGCCTAGATATCTCTTTCCAGTTGTACTCTATGGCTTTCTTTTGTGCCAAAAGAGATGATTCTTAAGTTTCCAGTTTTTTCTAGTTTGCTGCTAAACTGTGATGTTGCTAAAGGTTCTGATCCATTATATGTGATTTTAATCAAAGATGAAAAAAAAGTCTCAAATGTGTTGTTTGAAATGGAGGAGCCCCTAAACTTTCATCTGCCAAGATTCTGGGGACAATTTAAGAATCTGAGGAATTTATAGACGAGGGTAACATGTGGTGACTCTCTTGAAACCATGGACAGAGAAAGGAATGAATTTATCAGCAGTACATGAAAGAGTGCCCTGGTTAGTCATGCTACAGCTGACATAAAATATTAACTGCTCTTTCTTTGTCCATCTGATTCATATTTTTTTATATTTCATGTTCCCTATTAATTTTATTTTATGTTCACTGAAATATGAGCAATGAGTCACCATTTTAACTGATAGTTCTTGCAGGCAGAATTAAAATTGTATTGATCCTAGAGGTATTTAATCAACAGTTAGTGAGGCCCTCCCAGGTGCAGTGAGAGATCAGGGATACACGTGGGTTTCCTTTGCCACATGTTGAACCTCCAGATGGGGTTGGAAATGCAGATCTAGATGTCTAGGGAGCTGGAACTAGAAATAGAGATGTAAAAGAGAGGTAATCACTTAAGTTGTGGGTATGCGTGAGATCAAGGGAAGCAGGTACAGCAAACAGGAGGGGAGAGCAGAGGAAGGCTCTTGGAGAACACCCACTTGTGGGCAAGAGTGCCAGGTTAGCGCATGTGGTGGGAGAGGAGAGGAGGAAAGAGTATCAGCAAGAGGTCACCGTGCTGTAACCCACGAGGCAGCAGGGATTTTCTACAAGGTTATCCACCACAGAGGCAAACGAGCAGCGATGTTTGGCAAAAGAACTACAAAGAAGCCACCAGATGGCGGGTGATTATGAGGACTTAGCTGGGTTCTGAGAAAGTGCTTGCTGCAGGGTCTTGAAAGAGAAACCTGACTCCAAGGTGTTCAGGTGTCTATAAGAAATAGTTCAGATGAATGTTCCAAGAAGTTTGGTGGTGAAGAGAGGGAAGAGAGAGCACCTTAGTAATTTTGCTTTTTAAGAATGGAATTCACCTGAGCATATAAGCATGGGGAAGGGCTGAGGAAACAGGTGAGGGGATTATTGAAGGAATTGGAAAGAGCTGGCTTAATATCAAATGAGGAGAATCTAGCCTTGAAAGGAAATAGCTATCAGTGAGGATAAGGAGAACCCCAAATGCACACACATTCTTATTTGTAAAATTCAATCAGTACAATAGCATGGTGGCCAAGGCCATGGTTCTTGGAATCGGACAGCCAGTGTTTGAATGGTGACTCTGACCCTAACTAGTCTGTGTGACCTTGGATATGTTACTCGACTCTCCGTGTATCAGTTTCTCTATTTTAAAATGGGGAACAAGTAGTACTTACACTGTATGAAAATACATAGATATGAATAAAATACTTAGAACAGTGCCTGGCACAGAGTGTTAGTTGCTCAGTCACGTCTGATTTTTTGTGAACCCCATGGACCGTAGCTCACTAGGCTCCTCTGTCCATGGAATTCTCCAGGCAAGAATACTGGAGGGGGTTGCTATTCCCTTTTCCAGGGGATCTTCTCAACCCAGGGATTGAACCTGGGTCTCCTGCACTGTAGGCAGATTCTTTACTGTCTGAGCCAGGGAAGTCCCCTGGCGCGAAGTGAGGACTATAATAATTAACATAAAATGAAGAGAGAGAAGGGGAAGAAATCTGGAGTCATAGAAGTCCCTGACGTTGGAGGGAAGTATCAAGTACTTATCTGAGTCAGTCTCATTTAAATTATCTTCTTGGGGCTAGTACACATGGTACTTTTGGTGTTTTGGCTTTTGCCCTATGAACCTGTTGTCCAGTGTAGGAAACCAAACCACAGTGTCTGGTGCCCTTGCAGTGGCACTAAAGACCTCTCATCCCATTCAGTGGTAAACCCCAGCTGACGTCCTGTCAGACATCATCTAGTTATGCATGTGTTCAGGCCAGGAAGAAAATGTGCTTGACAGGGTTGGGTGTAAAAAACTCTCCAACTCCTAAGAAAATTGTTTTAATACTGAAAACTCAGAGATTTCAAATATGAGTAATAGGAACTCTTTGAGACAGTAAGAGTACAATTTTATTTATAGAAGTAATAAAAGGAACATACCACACAAATATTTTACACACAAAACACCGTAGACACAAGGAGATAGAAGCGAATTTTTAGTTCATTCACATTGAGTCTAGGATACTAGGTGACCTACTGTCACCTTTAAAAAACAGAATCTTGTCACATCCCTTGGATGCAAATTAGACAGCTTAGACTGAGTAGGTTGAGGTCACACAGACTCTAGAACTCACTCTAGTCTGTGTCTTTATCTTAACTCTTGAAGCTGCTACACTCATGACAAAATAATTCAGTGGGCGGTGAGTCAGACAAAACAAACACCAAACAGACTCTCCTTCACAGCATAGCAGGTGTGAGGGAAAGAGAAACTTTAAACAAAGTTGTATTTATATCACAACATTTCCCTGCCTGCCTGCCCCCCAAGAAGAACTCCCCCCCCCCCATACACAGATACTCCTAACACACAGTTTTTCTACTGCCCAAGAACCTTCAATGGCTCCCCAGTGCCTATGAACTCACAATGGCAATATATTAAGGCTGGACTTTTCTTGTTTGTGACTAGTCTGAGGCTTAGCTGAAACTGTCTAAGATTTTATTGGAATTCAGTTTTAAGTATGCAGTGGGAGAGAGAGAGACTGACGGCTTCCTAACAGTTCTAAGATGTGCTTAATTTGGGCACTGAAAATCCAAGTATTTTAACATTCAACTCCCCTCTATTGTCCAGTCATCAAATCGTGTCTGACTCCTCACGACCCCATGGACTGCAGCACGCCAGGCTTCCCTGTCCCTCACCATCTCCTGGATTTTGCCCAAGTTCACATCCATTAAATCGGTGATGCCATCCAACCATCTCATCCCAGCATCACCGATTTCCTGGCATCAAGTTAGTACTCCAAGGGTCTCTTCTCTGCCTTTACTCAAACAGTCTGTCCTCACTGTCTTCTAGACTCATTTGGGCAGTCCCAGCACTAGGTCATTGTTTCTGCTCTGATCCCAGCCAATAATGTATTTGGCACTGGCTGAAGGGAAACTCTCTTTTCTTTATGTTGCTACACTTATTACTAGTTATTGGTTTTTCTCCGGGTGCTCACATTCTATTCGGTTTTTAATGCATTCTCATTCTGTAAAATTCAGACAGTATAATAAACTCTCCTAATCTCCAAATCCACTTCTAAGTAATTCCTATTACCAGATTGATGTGTCTTTCCATGCACTGTTTTATGCATTCACATGCTTGTGAATATATAAATGCTGTTTTGTTTATTAATTATTTTTAAAAGTTCTATACCTGATCTGTTAATAGACTGTAAATTCCTTGAGGGCAGGAATGAAGATTCATGCATCTTTTATCCCTCACAGTTCATAATACAGTCACTGAAAAATAAGCAGTTTCCTAAAAGTTGCATCAGGGGAGGAAGAGACCTGATATGTGCAGAAGTGGTGGCAAGAAGCTAGGCTACTTGGATTTAACTGTTGGCACTAAAGATAGTTTATTTGAGTTCAAATATTAATGGTAATAATCTCCAATCACTGAGCACTCGTTTTGTACAACAACCATGAGAGGTAGGATTTCTCATTTTATAGATGGGGATTTTGCGACTTAAAGTGATTAAATCACTTTCCCAAGGTCACACAGGTAATATATATATAGCCCAGCCAAAATTTGAACCAGATCTTGATGGCTCTGAAGTCCTTATTCCTCCCATGACATGATGCTAGTGGGAGACTGAAAAGCTCAAGCACAATCAAAGTGAGAAGGGCCTTGAAGATGCTGAACTTCTTTATCTACCCAACTCTCTCATGGCTAGAAAAAAGATGGGTAGATGCAGATCCTTTTCAATCTCCCAGTTCCTGAACAGGACCTGGATTAAAAGACTTTTAGCTCAGTTCAGTCACTCAGTTGTGTCCGACTCTTTGTGATCCCATGAACCGCAGTACGCCAGGCTTCCCTGTCTATCCTATTGTAAATAGTGCTGCAGTGAACATTGTGGGTACTCGTGTCTTTCAGTTTTGGTTTCCCCGGGGTATATGCCTAGGAGTGGGATTGCTGGGTCATGTGGTGGGTTTATTCCTAGCTTTTTAAGGAAGCTCCATACCATCTTCCATAGTGGCTGTATCAGTTTACATTCTCACTAACAGTGCAAGAGCATTCCCTTTTCTCCACACCCTCTCCAGCATTTATTGTTTGTAGACTTACTGATGGTGGCCATTCTGACCGGTGTGAGGTGATATCTCATTGTAGTTTTGATTTGCATTTCTCTGGTAATGAGCGACGTTGAGCATCTTTTCATGTGTTTGTTAGCCACCTGTATGTCTTCTTTGGAGAAATGTCTATTTAGGTCTTTTCCCCATTTTTTGATTGGGTTGTTTTTCTGGTATTGGGTTGTATGAGCTGTTTGTACATTTTGGAAATTAATCCTTTGTCAGTTGTTTCATTTGCTATTGTTTTCTCCCATTCTGAGGGTTGTCTTTTCACCTTGTTTACAGTTTCCTTTGCAGCACTATTGACATTAGCTAAAATATGGAAGCAACCTAGATGCCCATAGACAGATGAATGGATAAAGAAGTTGTGGTACATATACACAATGGAATATTATGCAGTCATAAAAAGGAAGGCATTGGAGTCAGTTCTAATGAGGTGGATGAACCTAGAGCCTATTATACAGAGTTAAGTAAGTCAGAAAGAGAAAGATAAATATTGTATACTAACACATATATATGGAATCTAGAAAGATGGTACTGATGAATTTATTTGCAGGGCAGCAATGGACAAACAGACATAGAAAACAGACTTATGGACTTGGGGAGAGGGGAGGAGAGGGTTGAGATATATGGCAAGAGTAACATGGAAACTTACATTACCAAATGTAAAATAGATAGCCAGTGGGAATTTGCTGTATGGCTCAGGAAACTCAAACAGGGGCTCTGTATCAAGATGGGGAGGCAGATGGGAGGGAGCTTCAAGAGGGAAGGGACATATGTACACCTATGGCTGATTCATGTTAATGTTTGACAGAAAACAACAAAATTCTGTAAAGCAATCACCCTTCAATTAAAAAATAAATTAATTTAAAAAAGACTTTAGCCTTACAAAGTTCATGAATCTTGCCACCTGTCTTATGTTTACTGGCATCTTCATTTTGCCTGTTCTTGACTTCTGAATTTCACTGCCCATTGGCATTAACAGTTCCTTTTTTCTCGTTTGTTCTCCTCTGTTTTTTTACCCCATCCTACTCCTAAAGCTGTGGTACACAACCACTAATTTATGAACTAGAAGACTGAAAGCAAAATCAAACTGATACAAAGTAAACAGGGAAATGTCTAGGGTCACTTCCCAGAAATGGTATTGTTTGTAGATTTTTCTGCTTATGCAAAATAAAGCATAGGGAGGGGAACGGGTAAACTACCTTCTATGTACTTCTGTAGTGTTGGATTTCACCCTTCCTTTTTCATTTATCAGCTGTTTGTTCTTTCATTCAAATGCATTCAATATTCACTTCCTGGACAAGCTCAATCATGCCCATAGCTTCTGCTAAAATTCTTATAGTGTATCAGCGACCCTCAAAGCTCTAGCATCTATATTGATTTTCTTCTAAGTTGACACCTATATTTCTAACAGCAACATGTATCTCCACCTGCATATTTTACCTAGGCGTCATAACCCCAACATGCTTCCTCTTCCTCCTTTTGGACACATTCCTCATTTTCTATGGCCTGTCTTGACGACTAATATCTTTGTCCTTCAAGTTCTCCAGATCAGAAATCCAGGAGTCACCCTAAATACCTTACTCCCATGCTTGCTATTCAGTATGCCACAGATCATTATTGATTTAACCTTCCTAATAGCTTTTAAATCTATCTTCTCTTTTTATTGCCATTGCTGCACCTTCAGATCAGGTCACTTAATTCTTTCCAGGACAGTTTATGTCATTGGCTTTTTAATTGTCCTTCTGTCTCAGGAGTAGTCTGGTGCAGAAATATGCTTAAAATCCTTCAAAGGAACACCAGTTCTCAGATGACAAAGAGCAAAGCTCTTCTAGAGATGAGCCCTGATGCGTTTTTGATCTCCTCCTCCTCTTTACCATGCCTCTATATGCTCAACCTAAAAATGAACAACCTTATTTCACCAAATCTAATGTATCATTGGTTGTAAGCTACACTGTTATTTTATGTTTCACTAAGTGCTTCCCTGGAGTGGTAAAGAACACACCTGCCAGTGCAGGAGATGCAAGTTCAATCCCTCGGTGGGGAAGATCCCCTGGAGAAGGAAATGGCAACCCACTCCAGTATTCTTGCCTGGAAGATCCCATGGATAGAGGAGCCTGGCAGGCTAGAGTCCATGGGGTCATAAAAGTTTTGGAGACAACTTAGCGACTAAGCAACGAGAAAGGGGGAGGGGAATTCTGTCAACTAAACTATGACTCGTCATCAACTGTAAGATATATCCCACCTTAAGGTATTAAAATGTGAAAAACCATGTGGCCTAGAAGTGATGAAATCCAGTACTTGCCATTTCCCTCCAGCCCCATTGGTCTCTGGCACAGGTTATTCTCTTTAGCTGAATGCTTTTACTTCCCTTGAACCCCTTGAGCACCAGGCAGACTCCTGCTCATCATTCAGGTTCCCACTTAATTGTCTCTTCTTTTCAGGAAAGATTCCCTGCTCTATTTGACATTCTGAACTCCCTGCACTGCATTATCTCTGTTACAGTAGCAATATGGACATCATTATTTGTTCCCAGCCTTGGAAAGCAGAGGCCGTGTTCTACTCATCTTTGTTCCCCTGGTGTTCAGCATGATGTTGGGAGATAGTAGGTACTTAATTAGTGTCTTAGTCAGCTTGGGCTGCCATAATAGAATGTCATAGACTAAATGGTTTAAACAACGGAAATGTGTTTCTCACAGTTCTTCAAGGTGGGAAGTTCAAGATCAAGGTGGGTTTCACTCTGAGGCCTCTTTTCTTGGCTTGTCAGTGGTTGGCATTTCACTGTGTACTCATATGACTTTTTCTTTTGTGGTCACAGACAGAGAGAAGGAGCAAGCTCTTTGATCTTTTCTTAAACCCCATCATAAAGGTCCCATTCTCATGAGCTCATTTAAACCTAACTACCTCTCAAAGGATTCATCTCCAAATACCATCACATTACAGCTTGGGCCTTCAATATATGAATCTGGGGTAGGACAGAATTCAGTACAGAAACTGTGCGTGCCCAGTCAGTCAGCTGTATCTGATTCTTTGCAACCCCCATGGACTGTAACCTGCCAGGCTCCTCTGTTCGTGGGATCTTCCAGGCAAGAATACTACAGTGGGTTGCCATTTCCTTCTCCAAGGGATCTTCCCAATCCAGGGACTGAATCTGCATTCTCTGCATCTCCTGCATTAGCAGGAAAATTCTTCATCTCTGAGCCACCTAAGAAGCCTGAAATTAGTGTTTGGTAAATAAAGTAACAGGACTCTCCCTGGTGGCTCAGTGGTAAAGAATCTACCTATCAATGCAGGAGATGTGGGTTCAATCCCTGGGTTGGGAAGATGGCTTGGAGAAGGAAATGGCAACTGACTCCAGTATTCTTGCCTGGGAAATTCCATGGATAGAAGGAGCCTGGTGGGCTACAGTCCATGGGGTCACAAAAGATTCAGACATGAGTTAGTGACTAAACAACAACAACAAATAATGAATGCTACTCTGACTCACACCCTGAGTTTACCCTGACCTTGATTCCTGGATGTACCATGGCTTAGATTGACCTGTCTGGTGACCCTTGACCTATGCTTGGCCAATGATTTTATTTTGTTCCTGTACTCAACTAACACAGATGAGATATTAAGGTTCATCACTGATCCAACCAACTAGATCTTCCTAACCTCCTGAAATTATAAATGTCTTTCATTCCCTACAGCATCTAGCACTGGGTTCCACATGTACTGGAGGCTCAGTCACTCCTTTCTTGATTGTTCTCCCAGCCCTTTAGAATTGGGGCAGAAAGTGCAAGATGCTGAGAAACAGCCTGAGTCTTAGATTTAGGATTTTAGTTGCCATAGGATCTAATTTGCACAGAAATGCTTTTGTTATCACTGGAACATTATTTGTTCAAATTATAGAATTGATGACTCTTTAAGCCTCTGTCTCCAGTGATTAATTTATATTCTTTGTCCTGGTGTAAAATCAGTGATTAGAACATCTAGTTTAGTTAGCAAGAGCATTGCACGGAGCACTCTGTCAGGTTCATTTTAATAACTGCTAACATTTTTAGCCAATGGCTTGAAAAATCTTTCACTCTCAGGCCTCATATGCCTTTTTCCCACCACAAGTAAACCCTATTAATCCTATTTTAGTCAAATTTAGTCTGTTATTTTATTTCACTGTGAATGTTCTTATAGAGGTAATTTATGATATGTTTAGATTGGTGGGTTGTTGTAAGCATAATAGGTATTTTTTGTATTTTCATCATAGATGTTGATTTAGCTAATCATAAAGTATTACTACAGTCTGTAAAAAGGATCAGGGATCAAAATGAACAAAAAGACGGTTAGTTATTTTTCTCTTCAAGTGATTCGAAGAAAGGGAAAGTCTGATCAAGAGGTATCTATAGATGCGAGTCATTTTATGAGCACCTCTTAACGTCCTGATGCAAACTCATCAGAATTTGAGGTTCTTACAATGGGTATGACTGCACAGTATTCATAACCAAAAGTAAATCGAATTTATGACTTTAAGATTTGCTTCACTGGACATTGTCAAGTGGTCATATTAAATGTGGTAGACACCAGTTTTTCATGGCTAATAATATCTAATAGGAAGATTAGAGTATTTATTTGAGATGGGCAGGTACTGTCTCAAGTATGATTGGAGTATGATTAGAGTCAATGACTACGTTTAAGTGCATGTTGAGTTCTAATGGTAAAATGGGAGAATTTTTGGTTATCAAAAGAAGTGGCCAGGCCAATCAGAACAGTATGTTACAGGTGGTTCAGGTTGTGAGTCAAGTTCTTTTAAATTGGTTTTAGGCAAGTGAAAATCTGTGAAAACAGATGTTCCCACTGCAAGGCTCAACCTCTTATCTTTGTTGCCAGCAAATTTTGCAACAGTTTTGTTGCTTTGATACCTTCAGTTGAAATGCTCATATTGGTTAAAGTCATAAGCCAAGGACAAAACTGTGACACAAGTGAAATTTGTCTTTGAATCTCTACCACTTAACTCCTTCTGAACCTTCTTGACTATTTTGATTCTTTACTATTTCTTCTTGATCCAAATCAAGATTTGGATTCCTTCCTCTTGCCTTGAAGTCCCAAGTACCCCAAGTTCCCTCTACTACTTCTGAACAGTCCTATTCTGTTATTCAAGCCTCCAATCTACTCATTTCATTGTAACTAGTCTTATTCTAAATGGGTATCAGGAAAGCAAATAAGCCAATGAAGTACTTTCACACTGAGGTCTAGACTCAGTTTTCTGTATCACAACTTGAGGGATACTGTCAAACTAGAACACAACTGAAGGACAGGAGGGTGGAGTACACAATTTCAGGTCATGGTTACCTGAAGGTACTGGGACTGGGGAGGGGAATTTAACCTGGCGATCAAAAAATAAGAGAGCTGTCTTCAGATTTGTGAAACTGTGTCATAGTAATCATTTTCATAGTTATCATCATAACCACCCATGAAGCTCCTTGGAATGCTGAATATTTTATCGACATTGTCTCCAGTCCTCACAGCAAGCCTGTAAGACTGGTATTGATGGGGAGAAGCCAGACTTGAATCTTAAGAGTTAAAGGGGACTTTAGCGATCATGCAATTTAACATTTCTCCCAATTCAACATCAACAAAAACTAATTCCATGTGCATTCAAATAATGGGGCTGTAACCATGGATGCCAGTTACAAGGAAGATAATTTTTGGTCAACTTAAAGTAGAAATTCTTAACAATTAGAGTTGCTTTAAAATAGCATAACTTTCCATAGGAGATGTGCAATGCCAGTCACTGGAGGTATTCAAATAAGGCTGGATGACCACTTCACAAGAGTTCTGTGGAGGGAATTCAAGCCTCAGAAACAGAGATGAGATGAAATACCTTTGGTAATCCCATTAAACTTCTAACTCTGAATCTAAGTCATGAATGACATGTAACTATTAACAATACCTGCCTCCTGATGCTCATAGCCTCCATGATTATAAAATTTATAGATAAAAATGCTATGTGTAGTATGTGGGTAGTGAACTGACTCATATCTGTTTGTATGTATAGAACACCAAACCCCAAATCAGTGTAAAAGCACAATGCCTCACAATGCATAAGCTCTGGAGCTCAGATCTTCAACTTAGTTCAAATCTTGGTTCTGCTCTTTCTAGTTATATTAGTTTCCTATTACTATTGTTACAAATTACCACAATGCAGTGGTCTTAAACAAAACAAATTAGTATCTTATATTACTGGAGGTTAGAAGTATAAAACGGGTCTTAGTGGGCTGAAATTAGGTGTCAGCAGGGCTGCATTCCTCCTGGACATTCTAAGAAAGTATCTATTTTCTTGCCTTTGCCAACTCCTAGGGATCTGTTTATTATTTGGACCATGGCCTCTTCTTTAATCTTCAAAGCTAGCAATGCAACATCTTTAAATCTCTCTCTGGTTCTGCTTCTGCAATTACATCTCCTTCTCTGACTCTGACCTTCCTACCTTCCTATTATAAAAGCCCATGTAATTACACTAGACCTATCGGATAAACCAGGGTAATATTTCCATCTCAAGATCTATGACTTAATTATATCTGCAAAGTCCCTTTGCATGTAAGGTAATATATTCATGGCTTGCAGGGATTAGAATGTGGATAACTTCAAGGGACCATTATTCTGCCTACTATACTAGTCATGTAAACTCATGCAAATTATTGTATCTTCAAGCTTTGTTTTTTCATTTGCAAAACGATAATGGTGATAATGGGTTTCTCAAACATTGTTGTGAAAATATGACGAGATAATGCACCTAGAGTACTTGGCACAGGGCCTCATACTTAACAAACTATAAGAAACTTAGGGATGGAAGGACAGAATAAATCAATTCTCAGGCAAAAATGGCTGTCACTGACAGGCTGCTTCCACAAATCTATTTGAACAAAGACGGAGACAAACCTAGTATGGGGTGGGGTGGGAGGGGATACCAAAACTTGACTATTATCCAAAGCTTCACCTTTCACAAGTTTCTTGTCTTTGTTCTCCTTAACACTGAACCTTGAGCATGATTAGTACCTGTTAAATGGAGTGCTGTGCTGTGCTAATGACAGTTCTTAAACCTGGAAGGAACAGCAGTCATCTCCCCAGACACCTCCAGCAGCCAGCACTCTCCCATGCTTGAAACTGCCATTCCATTTTTAGACAGATGTAATAATTATAAAATTCCATCCTGGTATTAAGACAAACGAACCCCTTCAGCTTTCCTTTAGTTCTATTTGTGCTGCTGCTTGTTGCTTGTTTATCGTGCATTTAGTGTATCTTCTGAGACAGTATTTCTTCAGTCACTTAAAGATAATGCTACTGTCCTTAGCCCCCTTCTGCCCCACCCTTAAGCTTTCTCTTTTCTAAAGTAAACAAACCCAGTTCCTCATACTAAACTTTAACATAGATCAAGGTTGGTTTTGAGGCAACAGGAGAAAAAGAACTGAAACAGTAGTTTTTTTTTTTTTTTTTCCTTTGTTCTGACCACATCCTCTTGTTCATCTTGAATATCAGAGTGGATAGATTATAAACATGGGATGGAGGAAAGCCAAGAAGCTCTTCATATTGACACTACTACAACTCTGGTCTGAGCTACCATTATTTCTTTCCAGGACTGCTGCAATAACTTTCTAACTAATTACTACTTGCTATCTCTGACCTAGAAATTAGATAGAAATGAAAGTCACTCAGTTGTGTCTGACTCTTTGCAACCCCATGTGCTATAGCCTGCTAGGCTCCATGGAATTCTCCAGGCCAGAATACTGGAGTGGGTAGCCTTTCCCTTCTCGAGGAGGTCTTCCCAAACCAGGGATCAAACCCAGGTCTCCTGCATTTCAGGCCAATTCTTTACTATCTGAACCACCAGGGAAACCCAGGAATACTGAAGTGGGAAGCCTATCCCTTCTCCAGGGATCTTCCCAATCCAGGAATTAAACCAGGGTCTCTTGCATTACAGGCAGATTCTTTACCAGCTGAACTACCAGGGAAGCCTCTGACTTAACTTAAAGATAAGAGCATTGAGACAAAAAATCTAAATAAGTAACTTATCTAAGGTCATACCATAAGTGGAAGAATTAATACCAAGACTATTTTTCATTCACAGCCTATGAGAAAATGAAGGCCGGCTATCGAAACCAACAATTGGGTCATGAATTCACTCTAGATGAAGTAAAAGATAACAGCATATCTGAAACCTAATTTAAAGACTTAGGATTCTAAAAAAGTGGAATAAGTACACCCTACCCCATCTCTTCAAATGAATGCAACTGTAAAATCTGTACTGATTGCATGAAATAGCTATGTGAAGTCTCTAAAAAATAAGTGGCAGCATGCAGATTGGAGTATAAGACCTTGAATTTGAAGTTTTACCGAAATGGTGGTGATTTTAACAAACTGGTGGTTTTTTCCTCCAATATCACCTGGCCTGGACTCAAAAGGCAACCCAAAATCCGAAACATGTACGCCTTAAAAATATCCAAAAGAAGCCCTAGATATCTGCTTCAAGAGGCAGGGTAAGGGAGACACTATGGGTTACAGATGTTAGGGAATGCTTTAGTTTTTGCTGCCGTTTTCTCTGACCTAAAACCTCAGGCAATAAAGGAACAGCAGTGCTTTTCCCCTGTCCTTCTATTGCTTGACCCTAGTCATGAGATGTGTCCAGCAGAGTGGAAAAAATAAAGATTCAATTATATGGCTGGAAGCCCCCAGGAGTTTGAAACATATGGGTGAGATCGTGGAAAAGTGGGAAATCAAATGAGTAATCCCATAACGTTGTATGTGAATGCTGGGCCTAACTTTGATGTGCATATATATGGATCTGAGCATATATAGGATTAGAGAACTGACTGAAAGGATAGAATACCTCCCACGTCCCAGATTGGCCAGAGTAGTACATCTGTGGGGCTAATCTGAATAACACTGAAAACATCTTGAAACTGAACTGATATTGGAGAAACTGATATTGGATTGGCCCATAGAAGATAAGTCAGAGTCTGTGGCTTGAATGTAACCTGGAAATTTACCTGCTAGAACAAAAAAGAAAGTAATTTTTCTTAGGGTTTAAACAAGACTCAGAATCTCATAATATTCTAAATGTCTAGGTAGCATTCAATACAGAGTTATTTAGTATACAGACAACCAAAACTAAAAGAAAGGAACAATCACAATACCCAGGGAAATCTTGACTATGAAGAAAAACACAATGGCAACTCTAAGATGATACAGATGTTGGACTAATTTACAGGAAGGAAGAGTAAATGCTCTTGAAACAAATGGAAAGGTTGAATATCTCAGCAAAGAAATGGAAGATATGAAAGGAGAACCAAGTTGTTATTTTTTTTTTCAAGTACTATTTAGAAACATTTATCTGCAAATAATGCATTGCAGGGTTTTTTTTTTTTTTCCAAATTATTTTTATTAGTTCGAGTCTAATTACTTTTGTTATTTTTTTTTAATTCATGTATAACTGACATATTCATTTCAGGTATATAGCATACTGTGATGACAAATTTACCCTCTTGACAACTTTCAAATACACTACAGTATTACTGACTAGAGACAGCATGATGCACACTGCGTCCCCATGACATATTTTATAACTAGAAGTTTGTACCTTTCGGCCTTCTTCATCCATTTTGCTCATCTGTCTACCCCTCTGGCAACCACTATTCTGTTCTCTGTATCTATGAATTTCGTTTTGCTTGTCTTTCATTTTGTGTTTTAGATTCCACAAATGAAATCATATTGCATTTCTCTTTCTCAGTCTTATTCATTTCACTTAGCGTAAAAGCCTCTAAATTCATTCATGTTGTCACCAATGGCAGGATTTCATTCTTTCCTATGACTGAGTAGTAGATCTCTTCAGGAAAACTGGAGATATCAAGGGAAAATTTCATGCAAGGATGGGCACAATAAAGGACAGAAATGGTAAGGACCTAAAAGAAGCAGAAGATATTAAGAAGAGGTGGCAAGAATACACAGAAGAACTGCACACAAAAGGTCTTAGTGTCCTGGATAATCACGATGGTGTGGTCACTCACCTAGAGCCAGACACCCTGGAGCGTGAAGTCAAGTAGGCCTTAGGAAACATTAGTACAAACAAAGCTAGTGGAGGTGATGGAATTCCAGCTGAGCTATTTCAAATCCTAAAAGATGATGCTGTGAAAGTGGTGCACTCAATTATTCAGCAAGTTTGGAAAAACTCAGCAGTGGCCACAGGACTGGAAAAGGTTAGTTTTCATTCCAATTCCAAAGAAGGGCAATGGCACAGAATGTTCAAACTACTGAACAGATGTGCTCATTTCACATGCTAGTAAGGTCATGCCCCATATCCTTCTGAAATGGTAAAGAATCTGCATGCACTGCAGGAGAACTGGGTTCGATCCTTGGGTTGGGAAGACACCTGGAGGAAGGCATGGAAACCCACTCCAGTATTCTTGCCTGGGGAATCTCCATGGACAGAGGAGCCTGGTGGGCTACAGTACGCTGGGTCACACAGAGTCGAACATGACTGAAGCAACTAAGCAGCAGAAGCAGTCTTCAGCAGTACGTGAACTGAGAACTTCTAGAGGTACAAGCTGGGTTTAGAAAAGGCAGAGGAACCAGAGAGCAAATTGCCAACATTTAAGAAAAAGCAAGGAAATTGGGAGAAAGCAAGGGAATTCCAGAAAAACATCTATTGCTTCATTGACTATGCTAAATCCTTTGACTTTGTGGATCACAACAAACTGTGGAAAATTCTTTAACATATGGGAATACCAGACCACCTTACCTGTCTCCTGAGAAACCTTATGCGGGTCAAGGGGCAACAATTAGAACCAGACATGGAACAATGGACTGGTTCAAAATTGGGAAAGGAGTACGACAAGGCTGTATATTGTCATCCTGCTTATTTAACTTCCTGGTGGCTCAGCTGGTAAAGAATCTGCCTGCAGTGTGGGAGACCTGAGTTTGCTCCCTGGGTTGGGAAGATGCCCTGGAGAAGAGAACGGCTACCCACTCCAGTATTCTTGCCTGGAGAATTTCATGGGCTCTATAGTAGACGGGGGTCACAAAGAGTTTGCCATGACTGAATGACTTTCACTCACCTCACTCACATGCAGAGTACATCATGCAAAACGCTGGGCTGGATGAATCACAAACTGGAGTCAAAATTGCTGGGAGAAATACCAACAACTTCAGGCATGCGGATGATACCACATTAATGGCAGAGTGAAGAGGAACTAAAGAGCCTCTGATGAAGGTGAAAGAGGAGAATGAAAAAGTTGACTTAAACCTCAACATTCAAAACACTAAGTTTATGGCATGTTGTCCCATCACCACAGGGCAAATAGAAGGGGAAGAAGCGGAAGCAGTAACAGATTTTATTTTCTGGGCTCCAAAATCACTGCAGATATGACTGCAGCCATGAAATTAAAAGGCACTTGCTCTTTGGAAGGAAAGTTATGACGAACCTCTACAACATATTAAAAAGCAGAGACATCACTTTGCTGACAAAGGTCCATAATTGTCAAAGCTATGGTTTTTTCCAGTAGTCATGTATGGATGTGAGAGTTGGACCATAAAGAAGGCTGAGCACCAAATAATTGATGCTTCCAAATTGTGGTGCTAGAGAGGACTCTTGAGAGTCCCTTGGACTGCAAGGAGATCCAACCAGTCCATCCTAAAGGATATCAACCCTGAATATTCATTGGAAGGACAGATACTGAAGCTGAAGCTCCAATACTTTGACCACCTGATGCAAAGAGCAGACTCATTGGAAAAGACCCTGATGCTGGGAAAGATTAAGGGCAAGAGGAGAAGGGGGCAGCAGAGGATGAGATGGTTAGATAGCATCACTGAATCAATGCACATGAAAGTGAGCAACCTCCAGGAGACAGTTTAGGACAGGAGAGCCTGGTGTGCTACAATCCAAGGGGTCACAAAGAAACAGATATGACTTAGTGACTGAACAACAACCACGATGACAATATTGCATTGTGTCAGTGTGTGTGTGTGTGTGTGTATCGGTTCAGTTCAGTCACTCAGTTGTGTCCGACTCTGCAACCCCATGGACTGCAGCATGCCAAGAATCCCTTTCCATCACTAACTCCTTCAGCATGCTCAAACTTATGTCCAACAAGTCGGTGATGCCATCTAGCTATCTCATCCTCTGTCCTCTCCTTTTCCTCCTGCATTCAATCCTTCCCAGCATCAGAGTCTGTTCCAATGAGTCAGTTCTTTGAATCAGGCAGCCAAAGTATTAGAGCTTCAGCTTCAGCATCAGTCTTTCCAGTGAATATTCAGGACTTATTTCCTTTAGGTTTGACTGGTTTGATCTCCTTGCCATCCAAGGGACTCAAGAATCTTCTCCAACACCACAGTTCAAAAGCATCATTTCTTTGGTGCTCAGCTTTCTTTATGGTCCAACTCTTATCTCCATATGTGACTATTGGAGAAACAATAGCTTTGGCTAGATGGACCTTTGTTGGCAAAGTAATGTCTCTGCCTTTTAATATGCTATCTAGGTTGGTGACAGCTTTTCTTCTAAGGAGCAAGCGTCTTTTAATTTCATGGCTGCAGTCACCATCTGCAGTGATTTTGGAGCCCAAGAAAATAAAGTCTGTCACTGTTTCCATTGTTTCCCCATCTATTTACCATGAAGTGATGCAACCAGATGCGATGCTGTTCATTTTTTGAATGTTGAGTTTTAAGCCAGCTTTTTCATTCTCCTCTTTGACTTTCATCAAGAGGTTCTTTGGTTACTCTTCACTTTCTTCCATAAGCGTTGTGTCATCTGCATATCTAATGTTATTGATATTTTTCCTGGCAATTTTGATTCCAGTTTTTGCTTCATCCAGTCCAGCATTTTGCATGATGTATTCTACATCTATGTTAAATAAGCAGGGTGACAATATATGGCCTTGACATACTCCTTTCCCAATTTGGAACAAGTTGGCTGTTCCATGTCCAGTTCTATCTGTTGCTTCTTGACCTATATACAGATTTCTCAGGAGGCAGGTAAAGTGGTCTGGTATTCCCATGTCTTAAGAATCTTCCATAGTTTGTTGTGATCAACACAGTCAAAGGCTGTAGTATAGTCAATGAAGCAGATGTTTTTCTGGAATTCTCTTGCTTTTTTTATGATTCAACAGATCTTGGCAATTTGATCTCTGGTTCCTATGCCCATTCTAAATCCAGCTTGAACATCTGGAAGTTCACAGTTCACATACTATTGCAGCCTGGCTTGGAGAATTTTGAGCATTACTTTGCTAGCATGTGAGATGAGTGCAACTGTGGGGTAGTTTGAACATTCTTTGGCATTGCCTTTCTTTGGGACTGGAATGATAACTGACCTTTTCCAGTCCTGTGGTCACTGCTGATTTTTCCAAATTTGCTGGCATATTGAGTTCAGCACTTTCACAGCATCACATTTTAGGATTTAGAATAGCTCAGCTGGAATTCCATCACTAGCTTTGTTCATAGTGATTCTTCCCAAGGCCCATCTGACCTTGCACTCCAGAATGCCTGGTTTCAGATAAGTGATCACACCATCATAGCTATCTGGGTCATGAAGACCTTTTTTGTACAGTTCTTCTGTTTATTCTTGCCACCTCTTCTTGACATCTTCTGCTTGTTAGGTCCATCCAATTTCTGTCCTTTATTGTGCCCATCTTTGCATGAAATGTTCCCTTGGTATCTCTAATTTTCTTGAAGAGATCTCTAGTCTTCCCCATTTTATTGTTTTCCTCTATTTCTTTACACTGATCACTGAAGAATGCTTTCTCATCTCTTCTGGCTATTCTTTGGAACTCTGCATTCAGATGGATATAAGTTTCCTTTTCTCCTTTGCCTTTCACTTCTCTTCTTTTCTCAGCTATTTGTAAGACCTCCTCAAAGGGGGTCTTTTAGCATTTTGCCTTTTAGCATTTCTTTTTTGGGGGGATGGTTTTGATTACTGCCTCCTCTACCATATCATGAACCTCCATCCGTAGTCCTTAAGGCACTCTATCAGATTTAATCCCTTGAATCTATTTGTCACTTCCACTGTATATTGTAAGTGTATGTATACATCCATTCTTTTCATTCATCCATCAATGGACACTTAGGTTATTTGTAAAATAAAATGTACCAAAAAAATGTACAAACAAAAACTGACTGAAAGTGAAAGTGTTATTTGTGTGCAACTTTTTGCGACCCCATGGACTGTAACCTACTAGGCTCCTCTGTCCATGGAATTCTCCAGGCAAGAATACTGGAGTGGGTTGCCATTTCCTTCTCCAGGGACGGAACCTGCAAGAATCTGCTACAGGCGGATTCTTTATCACTCAGCCACAAGGGAAGCCCAGATACCCTTAAGCAAAAACAAAAAAAGTAACCGTGACATAAGTCTTATGGCACAGTACAAATAAAAATATCCAAAATGTATTAAAGATAAGCTTCAGTGTGAAATATAAAACTATAAAATTTTTAAAAGAAAACATATTCATGATCTGAGGTTAGGAAAAACATTCTTAGATATGACACAAAAAGTATGACCCATAAGAGAAAAAAAAAAAAAAATGAGAAGCCAGATTTCATTAACATGAAAAAATTTTGCTCTGTAAAACACACTGTTAAGGAATGAAAAGTCAAATTATATGCTGGGGGAAATATTTGCAAGTCACATATTTGACAAAGGACTTGTACCCAGACTATATAAACAACTCTCAAAATTCAACAGTTATAAACTTCCCAACTAAAGAATATGTGAAGGACCTGAACTATTCCTCACCTAAGATGATATATAAATGGCATATAAGGACAGGAAAAAGATATCCAACACCATAAACTGTTATGGAAATGGAAGTGAATACCATGATGAGATAACAACACACCTATTAGTATAACTAAACTAAAAGTACTAAAAAATAAAAATAAAACTAAAAAATACTGACAATACCAAGTGCTGATAAGAATGCAGAACAACTGGAACTGTCATATATTGCTGGTAGTAATGAAAAAAATGGTACACTAGCTATGAAAAATAGCTTAGTAGTTTCTTTCAGTGCTAAACATACACTTAACTTATGGTCCAGCAGTTGCATTCCTAAAGAAACAGAAATTATGTTCACATAAAAATTTATACATGAATATTAATAGTAGCTCTATTCATAAAAGTTTTTGTTGCGAAAAACTGGAAACAAGCCAAATATCCTTCAACATGTCAATGAAAACACAAACTGTGATACAATGAAATACCGCCCAATAATAAAAAGGAATGAGTTAGTGATACATTCAACAATATAGACAAACATTAAAGACATTACACTGAGTGAAAGAAAATACTCTCCAACTAATCATATTTACTGTATGATTCCTATTATATGGTATTCTAGAAAAGAAAAAACAAAAGATGACAGAGAAATGATTGATGCTGGTCAGAGGATAGGTTTAGGAGGAGGCTGTGATTAAAATGGAGGCAGCACAGGGAATTCTGATGGTGATGGACCTATTTCATAGCTGTGGTGAAGGTTTCAGGAATCTATATGTGTGTTAAAATGCATAGAATACATACATCAAAAAAAGTCAATTTCATTGGATATAAATATAAAAATAAAGAAAATGGAACAAAAATTTATTCTTGGCATTTTAGATACAAATGATATAATACTCATAAAAAGAAAAATATGAAACACAAAGGCACACAGAACAATATCACATGAGCATAAAACAATTTTT
Organism: Muntiacus reevesi; assembly: GCF_963930625.1. Lineage (NCBI taxonomy): Eukaryota > Metazoa > Chordata > Mammalia > Artiodactyla > Cervidae > Muntiacus > Muntiacus reevesi. The sequence goes on from NC_089250.1 coordinate 98,280,613, forward strand.
TGGAAGAGAGTAAGTAATTTGACAAAAGGTCACATGTTTAATAAAAGAAACAACAATGGGATTTGAAGACAGATCAGTCAACTTGAACTACAGAAGGACTTTACAACTACACTACAAAGTATTTAATACCTGGGTTTAGTGATTAAGAGCATTTGGATGTGGACTCAACATGCCTGCATTTAAATTTTGGTTCCACCCTTCTAGTTCAAAATCTGTTTGCTTACCTATAGCATGAAATTAATAGCAGGATTTACTGATAAATCACCTGGCACATAGTAGGTGCTAGAGAAATGATGCTATTAACGACTTGAAAACTTATTTTCTCTACTGGTAACAGAAATAACATTTGCACTGTGAAGAGTCTGAAATAGTATATGACAAGCATGTCCTTTGGGCAGTTAATTAGTATTTCCAAAAAGAACACAAATCCTTCGGGTTCATATTTGGTTAAGAAATAAATAAAGAAAGTAGAGTTTAGGTCTGTTTGATACAAAACACAGTGTTCCTTCTACTACAAACCTCACCCTTATCTTCTTTCTCATTTTTGTTGCATAAAGATCAATTCCTGAGTACATGTCAATGAATATTTTAAATTTCTATCAAGATTTTTAAATCAATATTTTTTATGTATAAAATTAGAGACAAGAAATAATAGTCAAGATCAGAAGCAACAAGCAGAGACAGACAGGAGCAGAGAAAAACTCTCCTGTAATAATCTTTCTGAGCATAGCAACTCTGGTTAGCTCACTGCATTCACGCATTTGTGAAGCAGGAGCAGAAAGTACAAGTACTTTGGCTATTATTACACATATAGATCACCTCGATTATTTTAAGTGATGTTGCTTAATACAATGGACAGCAGCTTTTTAAAACATGCAGAGCTCTCTTCCAAGTATTGACGTCAGCAGGGCCATGTAATTGTTCCTCTCAATGGCTCAACTGCCACTCCAGCCAGAGATGTCCCCTGCACGGCAGGGACTGCTGCTCTCCACCCTGCGCACAGACTCACGGAAGCCAGCCTCTACCTGGGGCTGGCGGGGCATTGGTAGTGACCTCCGCCTCTCGTTGCTAGTTGCGCGCATCACTTCCAGTTGGAGGTGTGGGGCGGTTGGGGGACGTGGTTCAGGGCGTGCTTAGGTATGGAATCTTTCTCTCTTTTGTCATTTCGGCGTAAGAAATTCAGTGCTAGAAAGGGACAGATTGGAAGCCCTCAATCCACCTCAATTCAGCACTGGTACTGCCCCTATTCATAGTCAGAGGGCTGCCTTCCTAAATAGTTTGGTTTTTATTAACAGGTAAGAATCAAAAAGCCCTTCTCCCCCTCCTCCAATTCATTTTCCCACAAGCCCTAACAAATATTAAGGTTATTAAATCTGGATCAATATTTCCACTAGATTTAATCTTTTGGTTCTTTAGCAAAGAGCAAGACCTAAAGGGGAGGGACCCAGGGAAGATAAATTGTGATGAGAACTCTAAAAGAAAGATAGAAAAAGGGATTCGAAGCAGCAAAGAATCTGTGAGTCAGGGATAGAGGCGGGATTGGGCTGGGAGTTCAGGGCAGAGATGGGGGAACACAGAGAAAGAAGTAGACCACAAATAAAGATGAAGTTACTAAAAACAATTTTTCCTACTCTGTCAGAAGAAGTTTACCTGGTCCTTCTAAAGTTCAGTAATAAGCAAATGACTCAATAATTAGTTATACTCTGTGAACAACCTCATTATCACACTTTGAGTAATCTCTGTTGAACAGCAGGAAATCCTAAAGATGTTGGGTCCTAAAGATGCTGGGTTTCAGTGATAAAGCAAAATGTATCAACACTTTCAAACTGGTTGTCTTAATTTGGCCTTTATTTGCTACAGCAAGACTTGGAAAACTATAAAACTTTCTGTTCCCCCCGCCCCCAGTCATGTTCCCATGTCCATAATAATGCTTCCGGAAAGACCAAACTTGAGTCGTGTCCCAGATGTGACCAAGACTGGAGTATTATCTAGTATCTGTGTAAAACTCTCATTTTCTAAGGGATTGCTTACTAAAAAAGCTCTTGAAACTCCAGAAAGTCTGATTGGTTTTCCCGCTGCATTTGAAGACCTTTGTGCCCTGACTGAGCTGTGTACATGCTCTGCCTTTATGATAAATGGCCATGCCCTAGGGTCGGGGTAAGGGGTAGGGTGACTGTACACACAGAACAGAAAAAACAGAAATAACATCTTCATTTCCTGCAAAAATCCTTTTGTATAAACTGTGTGAACTTTGCTGAATTTAAATAAGTTCTTTGAAGTCTGAGATGACTGGATTTCTCTCTGCACTGTCTAGAGTAACATTCAGAAATGTCAATTTCTCAGGTGGTGGACAAGGGCCACCAGCTACCTTAAGAAAAAGGAGAAGGAGAATTCCTCTTCTGCTTCACAGAAGGGTCTAATATGGATGCAGATAATGAACCATGTAATAAAGTTCCTTGTTTTGCCTCAAGTTCTGTTCATAACCTGATTAACAGTGTGGGCCCTGGAGTCAAAGAGAGCAGGGTTTAAATCCCCTGAGTCTTTACAAGTTATTCACTTACTCTGTCTTGGTTTCTCTCTGTAAGATGGAACTAATAACACTACATGAAGCACTGCAACAAGCTCCTGGAGCATAGTAAGGGCTAACTAAATGGTAGATATTATTATTACCATTATTGTTGCTCTTGATGTTTGCTATCACTGACACAATTCTTATTCTTTAAGTGGGTGTATCTTTTTGATGTGTTCCACAGAATTGGAGCCACTCCACTAACAGACTGGGTGGAGAACTAAAACAGTGCTCTAAACCACCTAGGGCCAAGACGGCAATTGGGTTTTCAGCTCAGTGTACTGATTAGTTCATTTGTGCTTCTTGGAAGGCTGTGTGGACAAGAAATCTAAGGTTGCTGATGAGATCAGCAGAGTGCCATGATGGATTACTAGTGTCTTCCATGAGCAGGAGAGGGAGAAAGGCAATACTTTGCTTATTTGCCAACCCTGTCCTAGGTGCTGTGGGTCCTGGCTCAGATTCTTTCGGCTCCTCTGAAATACTGCAGAAAAAGACAAACATTCTTCTTCATGGTTACTACAGTTCTAACACGCTTTATGTTAAAAAGAGATTCTCACTGGTAACAAACTATAACCTGGTTCAAGACCAAACACTGAATCTTTTTTTTTTTTTAATTTTGTTTTGAGTTTCATTGCTTCCTTCTGGGAAAACTATTTGGCTATTAGACATCATAACCCAAGTAACATGGTGGTCTCCTCTTCCCCAATAATGATGCTAATAGCTTATATTTTCAGAGCATTTAATTTGTAAAATGCTCTTATATCCATCAGGAAATTTTATATTCAACTATTTGGCATGCGGCAAGCACAAAAGGAAGTGAAGGCAAACTGGTGTGGTTATTTCTTAAGTTTCATTTCGAGTTCATTGATGATTGCAGCACATATGTTTTGCTTCCAAAGTGCTGGCGTTTCACTTCCACGGTAATGGTATCTGCCTCTTGCTGTGAAGCCTGCCTCTGGTTTCTTGACTCCTTAATTTATTTTCCTTTCATTTATGATTCTTCCCCATGTAATACATGTTTGTCTGTTGTTAAAATATTACCCTCATGTTGTGCAGCATGCCCAAGTATTTCCTCAGTGAGTCACTTATGGATCACAGGGCCAATTCTGTTCTCCAGACAAAATGCCAAGGCTAAGATTAGTTCCAGTTTTGTATTAATGACTGTAGATTCTTAAGGCTCGGAAACCTCCAGTTACTGCACAGATACCAAAATGGTCAAATGGTGGCCTGTGTGGAAAGCAGGCTCTCAATCCTTTTTTGTACTAAAGGGTTGTTTTCCTGTCCTCCTAGATAGCTTCTACTTCAGAAGCATAATACATTCTCTCCCACTCATCCAGTCTCAAGAGATTTGAAACTATTCTGCAATAAAAGATGTGTAAGGTTGACCCTCCCTGCCCACGCTGCTCTCTGCTCAAATGGGTTGAGTCAGTATTTCCTTTCTCTCTAATTCAGCAACTGACCAGCTGGTTTTGTCTGATAGACTAAAAACCAACTAAATGACCTTCTCCAAACTTCATATAACCAAGAAAAAGGCAGAGTGAGGTAATGATTTAATTAATGAAATCAAAGAAGACTGGTAAAGTAGGTAAATTCAGACCCTAAAACTTCATTCCTCCATGGCAATATTCTGGGAAGTTTCCATAGTACAGTGACTTGTTTCTACTATGAAACGTAAAATTATATATAGGGAACTATGTTTTGTTCTCCATTCATTGTATGGCAACCTAGATGGGTCAAAATTCCTTATAAGAAGTAATAAAAAATATTATGTATCGCTTACATAATTTCAAAGCTCAACAATAACAACAACAACAGCAAACTATAAATGCCCATGGCCCTATATGTTATATAATTGTTTTCACTGAATTAGGATTTGGCGTTTCAGCCTCAGTATACATTAAAGGGGGATTCCTTGCTGGCTCTAGTGGTAAAGAATCTGCCTGCCAATGTAGGAAGTGCAAGAGGTGCAGGTTTAATCCGAGGGTTGGGAAGGTCCTCTGAAGTAGGAAACAGCACTTCATTCCAGTATTCTTAGGGCTTCCCTGTGGCTCAGTAAAGAATCTGCCTGCAATTCAGGAAACCTGGGTTCGATCCCTGGGTTGGAAAGATTCCCTGGAGAAGGGAATGGCAACCCACTCCAGTATTCTTGCCTGGAGAATCCCATGGACAGAGGAGCCTGGCAGACTGCAATCCATGGGGTCGCAGAGTTGAACATGACTGAGTGACTAACACTTTCAATCATTTCAACCATACTGAAATCTAATTTTGTGTTCAATATGGGGATACAATTTGAATATATTTTTCACCATAATTCAGCATGTGTCTTAGGAAGTTCAAAGAAAGATGTGGGCTTCAACTTCAGTATTAAACAGTAATATATAGTCTAAGTTAAAAATGGCATAAACAATATGGACATAAAATATCTCATTAATAAGAAGACTAGAGGGAGATGGCTACTGATACTGAAGCAGCTATTCATTGATGTCATCAAAAACAGAATTTCCTATTTTTCTGCCCTACCATATTTGGCTGTTCTTTCCAATCTATTGCTTTGTGCCTCATGTCACATGATGGCAGCCACAGGACCAAGCCATATGTCCACATTCAGGTCAGGAAGAAAGAGAAGGAATGAGTAAGCAGGTTCTTTTCTCCCTACATATCCAAAAATGAAACAAAAGCTTTGCCAGACCTAATCTACTTATGTCTCATTGTCATTTCTGGATCACATGACCATCCAACAAAATCAGAGTAATGTTAGCCAATTAACATGGCTATAACAATATATTATCCCTGGCTCATTTTAAAATAAGTATACTTATAAGCGACCTTGGGCTTCCTGGGTAGCTCAGCTGATAAAGAATCTGCCTACAATGCGGGAGACCTGGGTTTGATCCCTGGGTTGGGAAGATCCCAGGAGGGCTGGCAAACCATTCCAGTATTCCTGTCTAGAGAATCCCGATGGACAGAGGAGCCTCGTGGGCTACAGTCCATGGTGCCGCAAAGAGTTGGACACGACTGAGTGACTGAGCCCAGCACATGGGTAACCTTAAATCTAAGGAACTGAGAAAACTTTAAGTTATAGCTCCTGCTTTCTTTCTACAAGCTTAGCCTCTAGTTGAGAGGCAATTCTATATGAAAAAATAAATAATAATAATGAGCCAATAATAGGTATATAAGGCATTCATCATGAAATACAAGTGAATGGCGTAGATAGTAAATTTTGAAGGATCTCACTATGGTTTGGGATGATCAGGATAGGTTTTAAACAATAAGAAGGGTTTAATGTAAATTTTACAAAGGAATTTAAGATAAAATTAAATATCTTTCTTTTGCTATTAAGTACCAGAACTACATGTGTCCTGACATAATTTGTATTATCTACAAATCTTCCCATCTTCTTAATAGTCAGTTTTGGACTTTAGAAATTTTTTTTTAAGACTCATGGCCCATCAGCTACCTGAAAATCAGAGTCTCGTTGATAAGGTAAAATAGCATGAACAGGAAAACTTGGTAGCTGCTGTAATGAACAGATGAATACAAATATGTTTATCTATAGGACACAGGAAATGAAAGATCTTAGTGGAGGGAAGAGAACAGGGAATTTGAATACTGAGGGCAGGGATTCCAGTTCCAGATGACATTTCCTAGCTGTAACCTCTTAAGCTTTGTACTTTCTCTTTGTAAAATAGTAATGGTAATTCCCTTCACTTTGCCTTGCGGAGGTTATATAATCTAATATCCTAGAAAATGCTGTGTAAGCTTAATTCTGGGGGTAGTAAGCCTACAGGGCCACTGAATTAGAAGGCAAAAATCAGGCACTCTGGTTTCCCTAGAAGTTGGCTGATTCCTTTCCAAGGTCTGTCAGACTAAAGCAAATTCTCAGATGTCAGAATCAGTGGGATTCATTCCAAGTATATATATAATATTAATATGAGCTCAGGTAGAGTTCATGCTAATGCTAAAAGTGGGTTTATAACGGGGCAAGAATTTCCCTTCACATTTTGAGAAATCCTGACATCACACATATGAAAATGATATGAGTCTCTGGAGAAAAGTTTTAGGATACAGATAGCATGATGATGTTCAACAGTGGTTCAATCTTGATTTGCTAGATTTTTTCATGGAAAACTTGAAATAATTTTGGAAAAAGTAACGTGCACCCTGTAGCTCTCATACCACTACTGCTGCTGCTGCTGCTGCTAAGTCGCTTCAGTCGTGTCCGACTCTGTGCGACCCCATAGACGGCAGCCCACCAGGCTCCCGCATCCCTGGGATTCTCCAGGAAAGAACACTGGAGTGGGTTGTCATTTTCTTTTCCAATGCATGAAAGGAAAAGTGAAAGTGAAGTCACTCAGTCGTGTCTGACTCTTCACGACCCCATGGACTGCAGCCTACCAGGCTCCTCCATCCATGGGATTTTCCAGGCAAGAGTACTGGAGTGGGTTGCCATTGCCTTCTCCGCTCACACTAGCCTCCTGAAATAATTATCTGAAATTAGAAAATAGCCCAGTCATATATAATAAAGAACCATCACATGGAACACTAAATACTAGATAGAATACAGGGATTTTCTTCTAATTCTAATGCTATAATTGTGCAATAAAAGGAAGAATAACATACAGTGAGTTTAGAATAGAACTGAGAATGTCTCATTCATTCTATTTTAGGGAAATTCAAGGAAGCACACAATGAGTTTCCAAAATTGTTGTAATGAATGTTACATGGAAACTCATGGGTGCCTGGCTTATTGGACCCATCCCATTTGACCAAGAGGAAATGTTAATATTGCTGACCATCAGAGGCTGTATCCAAGTATATGCCTAGCACACTTGTCTGGCTGTCATAGTCGTAGAGTTCAGTGTCAAATTCCAGACATGATACTCCTTATTATTGTCTGTTGATCTGATATTTAGCTGGAATAAAAGACTTTGAACAAGTAGTCTAGATGGGAGACTGACACAATGTAGTAGAATAATAATTTCAATAAATCTTAAGTGCATTTAAACCACTGATTTCTTGGACATCTTCAAATATACAATTCTGTTTCTGAAAAATAAAATTCTATGTTTATTGCATTGTTCTGTGACACTCTTCATGGATTAGTAATTCTCCAGTGACCTTGGGGGAATAAGATTAACATATTCTTAGGTATTTCCTAGGTGCCCAGATCTTACAATAGCATTTGATTTAATCCTCATAGCCAGTCCAAAGGTAGTCATTATTGTCATTTTTCCATAGATAAAGCGAAACCTGGGTAGGTTAACCAATTGACTCAAAACCACTAAAAGACAGAGTTCGGATTCTAAGTTTAACTCACCAATTACATGGTCCCCTCTTCAGTGATTTTAAAAATTGTTCTTTTCCCACTGCTTAGTATATGTCTCTGGAGAGATTATTAATAATCTTTAAATGTATGTTTTGTTGCCATCCTATGACTGTAATGCCCAGGAAATTGGATTAGAAGGAATTTGGCCAACTGGATTTTCTAATTAACTGAAGGTTAATGTTTTATTTAAAAATCTTGTTGCTATAATTCCTGAAATGGCCCATCCTATTCCTTGGCTTAGCAGAATATGGTGACTAAGCAACCTTCTCTCTGATCATGTCATAGTCTTGACCAGATCTCTGCTCAAATGTCACCTAATCAGAGAGCCCACCTGTGGCCATCCTTGATAAAAATAATTTTACATTATCCCCTTACTCTATCACCTTTGCATTTACTTTTTTCATCATAGCACTTTTCACTAATTGATATGCTACATATTTGTTTATTTCTAGAATGTATTTGTTTACTTTTTAAATGTACAATGTTTATCTTAGAATGTAAGTTTCATGACAGAAAGATCTTTATTAAATCCAGAATTTTTTCTCCAGTGCTTGAAATGTAGTAGGTACTCAAATAATGCTTATTGAATGAATAAGTGAATGTATGAATTCAATTATGTATCAGTTTTAAACATTTAACCTTGTTGCCACAAGCCTTGATTGAACTGAATCTGTCTGTGTATGTGTGTGTGAGGGAGAGAGAGATACCCTGTCACCCATTATTTACCACCAAGGAATGCGGTTATTTATAATAAGGTTGTTGCCACATTATCTGACTCTTCCTCATACAAATAGAAACAGGGCAGCAATTTAAGTAAATTAAAGCTCTGGTCAGTTGAAATTTGATCCATCAAAGTTGTCCTATAATTTAAGAAAAGGATTGGTATCTTATGTGCTCTGTGTTTTATACTATACAATTTTTTCTGCTGAACATCACCATGTAAACACATTCACTCCTTAACAAAAGACATAAATGTTGAAGATTATTTTAAAGAAATCAAGTTCAAATTTTCTTAATGTTCTCTACAGAGACGATCCCTGAAAGCAAAGTTTCCTTGTGTGCCCAGTTGCTCAGTTGTGAATGACTCTTTGCAACCAAATGGACCGTAGCTCTCTAGGCTCCTCTGTCCATGAAATTCTCCAGGAAAGGATACTGGAGTGAGTTGCCATTCCCTTCTCCAGGGGATCTTCCTGACCCAGGGGTTGAACCCATATCTCTTGCATCTCCTGCATTGGCAAGTGGATTCTTTACCACTAGCACCACCTGAGTATCCTGAGAAAAGGCAACCATTTGCATATTATTTTCTCTCACCCTTTCTGAAATGCTGTTGCCAGCACAATCACTATCTTTCTATATATGACCCTGGTTAAATGTTTTTTTCTCCCTCTTGCTTAAAAAAGATCTACAACTGTGGAAAAGAAAAAGGTAATCATAAAAAAGGTAATCTGTATGTTGTTTGTGGATGATAGAGAGAAGATGAATGAATATTAGGGAATGGAGAAAGACCTATTTTGTGTAGTACTACAGATATTTGATGGGATTCCCTGGTGACTCAGACAGTGAAGAGTCTGCCTGAAACACAGGAGACACAGGTTTGATCTCTGGGTCCGGAAGGAACCATTTCCCCGGTGGAGGAAATGGCAACCCACTCCGGTATTCTTGCCTGAAGAATTCTATGGACAAAGGAGCCTGGTGGGCTACAGTCCATGGGGTTGCAAAGAGTCAGACATGACTGAGTGACTAACACTACTACACTACAGATATTTTGCAGCTGAAACAAAGATGTTCTTTTCAGTGATGAATTAAACGAATGGAGTTGTCACCGCAAAGATGTATACGTCTTTTTGGTATGACAAAGGCTTCAACTGCTATGTTTTCTATCATTGTCTTCAGGGTGCAAGTCCAATGTATTTGGAAGCACTGATGAACCTTTAGACTGTCTGGAAACTTTCATGAAACCTTACCATGAGAACAAGCATCATGATAGGGAGTCAAGTGGTGGTTAAGAGCTTGAGTTCTGGCACCAGATTGCCTTGTGCTCCAGTCCTGGGTCTGCCACTAACTGGCTCAGGGATGTTGGCCAACCTTCATTGTACAACAAAAGTTGGGTCATGGCACTCTCCCACTAAAACCCCTCTAAAGGCTCCCCAAGTCTGTATGGCTATGTCCAGCTTCCCTCTTGAATCTCCTTGTGGGCCACTCCTTTTGTTTGTTGTGCTTCAGCCTCAGGGATCTCCTTACTGAGCCCATCTCAGGCTTCCGAACTTGCTAGTCCTTAACTTAGCAGGCTCCTCCCCATATACGCTAAAGCCCTGCTCTCTTACTTCCATAGAGCCTTTGCTCAACTCTTACCTCCTCAGAGATGCTTTGTTAGAATGGCTTTCAAAATACCACTTCCCTTTCATTCTCTGCTTCCTGCCTATATTTGTTCTTATTCATAAGACTTATCATCCTTGAGCTTATTCTATAAAATTAACTCTTTATTGTCTGTGCTCCAACCCTAAATGAGGTTAAGAATGTTGTCTTATTCACTGTGAAACTCCAAGATCTTGAATAGTGCCTAGCATATAGTAGGCACTCAGTAAATGTTTGCTGAATGCAGGAATCCATAAGTGATGTAAATTTTATCCATGAGAGTCTCTTTCTCATTGATTAGGAATTGGACCCAAAGAGACTATGTCAGCAGCAGGTGCTACAAAGATAAAGTCTTACAGTATGAAAAGCTGGGACTCAAATATCAGTAAAGCAATTACAGGTCACTCTGTAAAGAAAAGAAGAGGCTCAGGAGGAGAGAGAGAGATTTTGGATCCTCACATTCCCAAGATTCTAATCCTACTAATTCTCTTTGCTTAGGAGACCTGAGTGCCTTTCTGTTTCCTGCAACCAAATGATCCCTGACAAACACAAGGGTGAAATAAGTTGACTCTTCTTAAGAGTTTTTGGGGCCCCAAAGGGCAGAGTAAGTATTGGTGTGCCTTTTTATACTTGAATCTCCAGAGCCTACTACAATTATTTCTAGTATACATATGATGAATAATTAACAAATAAAAAAAATTTCAATTTGGAACTTAATTCCAATAAGGCAGATGCAAGGATCTCTAGTTTACTCTCCTAAGACTGCATTTCTCTTTTCTACTTCCATTGGATGCCGTCCTATTATCCAGCTCCTCTCAGGCCCTCACTGAATATTCTCCTCAGCATCCTTGTATGGGATACCTAAAAAGTTATTCAAAAACAAAATCTACTCCAGGCACATACAAATCTGGTGAAGTTTCTGGATATTCTATGTCAAAACGTTGTGTGTCTGTTGCCTCCAAGGGGCCAGTTTCATCATCTTAATAGTCTGGTAGGTTTTGTGAATTTATACCTTCAAAGAATTGACTTTATTTTGTGGTTGCTGATACCTTTATGCTAAAACCAGAAACATAGTTTTAGCAAAAATCATGAACTGAAAATTCTGCCCTAAAGTAGTAAAAAAAAAAAAAAAAACACAGTTATTTTTTAGGAGATAACAAGCACTTGCAGTGAAACATTTAATTGTAACCACAAATATTGTCTTACTCAGTAGACTAATCCATACTTGAATCTACAATTCGATCCCATCATCTCATCTTCCTTTATCAGAGTCCATTTCAAGATAGAATTTTATTTTGATGAGTTTTTGGCTTCATCAGGTATCCTGAGATGCAACCTGTCCTGCTTCCCATTAAGGACCTCTTCTGCTGACAAACCTCTTGGTTTTCCTTTTCCTTTAGTCATTTTCTATCATCCTATTGGCAGAGCCCGGTGGGCTGCCGTCTATGGGGTCGCACAGAGTCGGACACGACTGAAGCGACTTAGCAGCAGCAGCAGCAGCTTTGGCTTAATGGTATTATCTTTTCTACCCAAAGTGGAATCTCTTTAATCTTTGCATTAGTTCTTTTTCAATTACTGTGTAAGCTGCCATTTAAATATCATAGTTTATTATTTTTAGATAAAGTAACTATTCACAATGATTGTGAAATTAGTTACCTGTATTTTGGGTCTTTTATGTATCATTCCTTAATTGATATTCTTTCTTTTCACTATCACCCCTTCTTCTGGGTTCACTGCAATTACTGACTGAGAAATCTTTTTCTGAATAGGCTAAAAAAGAGAAAATTGATATTATCCTAGAGTCTTTTATACCCTGACAAATCATAGTCACAATTTGGAGTGCTATCTTAGATTGATTTTCAGGGCCAGTTACCCACACTAGAATAAAACTAGGACAAGAACGCACTAATTCAACCATTTGGAGACTGAATCCATTGTTACCACTCGTCACTTTCGAGAGCTGTTTGACCCAAGTTGGACTTAATTTGGTTGCAAAAGTGATCAGACTTACAGTGTGAGGGGAAAGGGATTTCAACTTCTCAGGCAAAGGAACAAAAGGTCAAATTAAGAGTTGTGCTACATGCAGTCTATAATTTTGAAACCCTGAAACATGACTAACGTATGGATATACAGCCACAAGAAGGCCTAGATTTTCTGCTCTCAACTCCAACCCTTGCAACCTCTGAACAGAGATGTCCCCTTCTCACCACTCTAGGAACCCAAGAACCACCTTCTTCAGTGCTCCTCTGGTGGAAAAAGCCCAGGTTGAAACACTTCTACCTTCTTAGCCCAATAAGCATGCAGTATTATGAACCTGTTCAACTCTGGATCAATATCCTTATGTTTAGAACTATCTTGCTATCCCATATGAATAAGGGTGTGGACCTTCAGTAGTTGATCTGTAGGCATACAGACAATTTTGGTTTCTCCTGGTAAAGTGACCCATCCTTGTTGATTCTAGGAGGCTGGGGATGTAGAGGAGGCTTAGAAAAGAACCCCAAAATGAAGTAGGAATCCTAGTTTGAGAAATTGGCTGGTGTGAGGTCTCACTGTCAGTTTAAGTGCTGATTCAAAAATGTCAATTTTTAGGGGCACCTGAAGCATTAATAGCACAACATCTATGGGCATCTGGCTTTGGTAAAGCCAATCAGTCTGTCTGTAGAATTCTAGAAAATCAGAGCTGAGGAAAGGAGGCTAGCCTCTCTCAGATGGCAGAAGCTATAAGAAAAGGCATTTGGATGATTATCACAAGTCAAGCTTCTGACTACAAAGGAAAAGCGGGTTCACTGTGAGAAAAAGTGAAACTGACCCAGAGAGAGACCAGAGACAAGGATGATGCATTCCCTACCCTTGGTTCCACTGTCCCTCAGGCCCAGGGGCACCTTTCCCACTTCCACAGCTTGTTGTTCAATTATTTCTTTGATTATATAAAATATCCCCAGAAACCTTCCAATAAACGCCCTCCTGGACTAAGTTAGTTGCAAGCTGGGATTTTGCTTATTTGTACTCCAGAATCCTAAATATACCTCTATATCCCCAACGTCCTAGAATTCAACAGGAATGGTTCACTTTACTAGGGAAAACCAAAATTGCCTGTACATGCCTACAGATCTGCTGTGTTCATACGGGATAGCAAGATAGTTCTAAACATAACGATGTTGATCCAGAGTTGAGCAGGATCATAATACTTCATGTTTATACACTTGAGAGTTTAAAATCAGACATCAGTCCATTCCAATGGTATCTGCGACAAGGGGTGGTTTGCAGTTAATCCAGTTGTAAATTTTTTCCAATTTGCTAACAATAGTTATGAGTGCTTTAGGCAGCAATCACAGTTTTTCTGGTTCTTTGTTAAGGGATGGGGTGAAATTTTCAATAGAAAGTTTCCACATTACCTTCTGTACACTCTGATCACCTGTCTGCCCATCAACAGGTTCTCATGGACTGCCTTCTACTGCCTGAAAAAAATGGCCCCTGGAGGGAGGAGAGTGAGTAGAGCCAAATCTTGAGTGTTCCTCTAAATATTTCAACCTTTTCTCCTTTATTGCCCATGAGACTGTATTTTAAATATGGCTTTACCTTTCAAATGTAAGAAATACATTCCTTAGACTCTCTAGAATACAAGCTTCCTAATTTTATAAATTTAAATCCCATTGATGGCCGGTAATGTTAAACCATTTCAGTTTCTACTCACATATTTCTGGTGAACTCCATAGGCCAGAATATTTTCATCTCTTGACATACCCATTTTGATTCCATCTAACTTTCCAACTTGCCTGGCACAACACTTGATGCAGTCAGCTCTTACAAGTTGATTGTTGAATGAACAAGCAAAGCTCCAAGTGTGCTGAAGAAAGGTCCTGAGTTGACGAATCCTTCTCTTCCACTAGGTGGTGCTGGTTGATATGTCGTCTGCCTTGAAATGTTCTAAAGGCCTCAATCTGCTACTCTTTGGTTGGAGGTAGGGCTTGAAGGGAGGCAGTGAGTTTATTCATCCAAGCCAGGAATTTCAGAGTCTTCACTGGGCCTTTTCTTCTAACTAGATGTGTGGACTGCTTGATTTCCTTATTCTTAAATAGGGTGAATGGCCCTTTGCCTAGCTATGTCAGAGGATGTGGGAGATGTCCTGCTCTATCTTGACACTTTTCAGAGGCCCATTTTCCTGGAGTTTGGGGACACTACTTTAGATGATCTAAATGGGAAAGGGGTTGTTTGGCTGAGAGAGTAAAGACACAGGCTTGACTGACCAGCACTGGACACCTCACTGTTATCTTGACCACTAGCCATTGGCATTTGGTCCCGGGAGTACTGGTGACCCCAAGGATCTCCGTTCTTGCCCATGACACTGCATTTTAGATGTGACTGTTACTTTCAAAATGTAAGATACTCTCCTAGGATTGTTTACAATACTCTTACAAAGGAACCTTTTAAAGAACTCCTACTTGGGCAGGACAATGTCTAATGTGGTAGTGTTCTGCTTATCAGGCGTCATCATAAAAAGAGGTGCTGCATATAAACACATTTTCCAGATATTCAAATCTTATTCCTTTCCAGCTAGATCTTTTGATAATTTTGCAGGGCTGGAGTAGATAAAAATAGTCCTAAAATATATTGTGCATGCTGTGCTTTCTTAAGCAAAATATGCTAAATTTAATTTACTTAATAACTCACTTATCCCATATATGTATGTATGTATGTTTGAGAGCTGTTTTGGTAGTCTAGTATTTCTACCCTGAAAAATTAGCTTAAAGCTTCTATCACTTTTGCTTCTTTCCTAAGCAGATTCTACTCTTTTATTTTTCAGATCTGCAATCAGTGACATGTCCTAAGCTGGATACCAGATTGGCAGGCTGCTCAGTGTGGGTTAACACAGGTGCTAAACTCCTCAACTGCAGTTCTGCAAAATATCCCTAATCCCTTCCCGCCTTTCAAAGGGTCCTCTGGAAGGACACCTCAAACTCTAGGAACAGTTTCCCAGACAAGTCTCCAACAAGGAGATCTCATTCTGGGCACAGTCACTCTCCTGAATACCTCCTTCCTAGCCAAAATCCATGAAAGAAAACAGATCTGTTAAAGACACCAAGGAAATAACATTAACATAATAAAATAGAGAAGGGAGTGTGGAAATCTACGAAAGTCAAAGATACAGTGGTAGGTTCTTACCAAAAAATTAAACACAAGAAAAGAGAAATATCACACAGGATTTCTTTATTCATAAGAAAAGAAATCCAATTCAAACTGGCTTAAGCTCAAATGTTCACCAACAGAAAAGGGTCTGGAAAACTTGAGAACAAAGTAGCTACAAGGGTTCAATCAGCTTCCAAGACCTGATTGCTCTAAATCTCTGCCATCCTTGCCTCTGTTTTGGCTCCATGCACATACGTGTCTTCTCCATTCATGGCCCCTAAGCAGATCTTTGGTTTCCAGGCAAATGGAAAGAGATTATCTTTCCAATAATTCCTACAAGCATCCCAGAACTGAATCTCATTGGCTGGGCTTAGGTATCATGGCTCCTGAAAGTCAATGATTGTGACTGAAAGCCTGCAATATACAGATTGGCCAGATCTATCTCTAGAGATTACAGGGATACATCTGATGACCATAACCACATGGACCCAGAATTTAGAGTTTGAGTGCAGTTATTCCCCAAAGGAAAAACATGGTATTGTTACCAGGATGGGTATGAATGGATGCTGGGAAGATAAACCAAAAGATTTGTGCTAAAGAAGCTAATGGAGATGAACAAGTAAAGCCTGGAGGCCAATTACCAACTCCTATTTTGATTCAGAGAAATTCTACCACATACCAATCATATCCTCCCATTGGAGTGCGTACCTACTATACAATCTTCATCTTTAAGGTTCTCATCTCACTTTCATCTGCTTCCAGGCAGAATTAGGAAAAAGAAGAAGTTTGCTGTTGAAATCTCCATTAGCCAAACATCTCTGATTTCTCTAGGATCTTTTATCCTATCGGTCAAGTCTTTAATTACTTCAACTAATTTTTCTGTCTTTTCACAGGTCTTAAATAGGCCCAATATCTTATGATTATTTTTCCTTCAGTTGTATCTGACTCTTTGCAACCCTATGGACTGTAGCCTGCCAGGCTCTTGTGTACATGGGATTCTCCAGGCAAGAATATTGGAGAGGGTTGCCATGCCCTCCTCCAGGGGATTTTCTTCACCCAGGGATTGAACCTGTCTCTACATCTCCTGCATTGGCAGGCAGGTTCTTTACCACCAGCTCCACCTGGGAAGCTCCATTTTTCCAAAGGACATGGATATTGTAGAAAACAATCAAATATAGATCAATGGCTAGCCCCATGTTACTCTAATGGTTGACCATACTATCATACTAGAGGACCTCCTGTGATGTAAATCTAGATCATCCTCATACCTAGTTCCCCACTACTGAATTAAAAATGTTGACATGTTATCCCATGGATATCTTCTTTCCTTTTCTCCTTCCTTTCTTCATTACACAAAAATGAACAGAGATCCTACTATGTACCAATCACTGAGGATACAACCATGAAGACAGAGTCAAAGTCTGGACCTGCAGAGTGCATTAACAGTGGCACAGACAAGGAAATAGACAATTATAGAGTAATCAGCATGGCATACATACTTTATGCATGAGCATAAAGATAAGGGCCCTTAAGTCTTACTAGAAGAGTGGGATAATTGATTGGTTGTATTCCCATTATTGCAATGCCCTCAGGACATACTTGCCTTCTTCTGATCCCCACAGAGTACCCAAAATGTTAAATGGGACATTTAACAAGAAAAAAACTCCAACACATGCTTCAGACATTAAAGAGCTGAGATTCCTAACTTGGGTCCATGAGCACTAGTTTTTGAGGGTTGTATGCAAAATTCCCCATGTTTTTGCATTTTTCCTCAGAGAGGATTCATAACTTTCACAAGTGGCTCAAAGAGACCATGATCAAAAGGATTTGAAAGTCACTGTCCCAGACAGAGACCGAGAGGGAGAAAGAGAGAGAAGAGGAAAGACAGAGACAGAGATAGAGATGCAATAACTGATGAAAGATTTCTATTGTTTGATGGGGAGCCAAGGAATGAGGGTGATTCCAGCTGAGCTGGACTTGCATCATCTCACTTCCCCTGAAACAATTTCCAGCTAAGATTGAGATTCTAGAAAGTATACTAATGGGTGCTTTTTTCCCTTGTCTTTCTTTTTCCTTTAATTGTGAAGGAGCCTATTGCATGTTAATTATGCTAAATTAGCCACTGCCTGTTCCCCACCCCCGTCCCTTCTCCAGGGGACATTGAGCAATATCCTGATCAGGCTGTGTGTGGAGCTGGGCTGTGTCTGGTCTTTTTGTGAAGTAGGCGAGGCTTGGCTTCAGGGTTCCCCTCTTCAGTTGTCACTCCTGAACCCCCATCCTCTAAATACGTGCTTTTCCTCTCAAGACCTATCTTATGGCCCATTCTTCTTGTTCAGCTTCATCCTTACCAAAGGAACGGTGTTGGATGATTAAAGGAAGGAATTCATGACTGCATTTCAAGTGAAGATTATCCAATAGATTTGGAAAGTTCTTCAGGATTCAAAGGGATGAAGCTTTGGTAGTTGAATGACTATCAATGGAACTGATAATTCAACCACTAGAGATTCCCAAATCAAACCACAAAGGTGCCTGCTGATTCAGAAGATGGAACTGATATTTCAACCACTAGAGATTCCCAAATCAAACCACAAAGGTGCCTGCTGATTAAGAAGGCAAGTGTGTATTCAGAGGCCGAAAGCACAACAGTGGACCATGACTTTCTGAAAGTCATTGGACCTCCCTGCTTATTAACTTTTTTCTCTGTCAAATAAGAGGACTGGGCTAGATTTTCTCCAGTGTGCCTCTAGCTTCAAAATATCAGAAAATTGAATGAGAATTAAAAAGCTACTGAGCAATAGACTTGGGCTTAATGTACAAACAAACTCCCAATAAGCAGAAATGTCCAAACACAGAATGATAGGTAGTATGCTTCCTATCATGGATATGTTGATGCAGAAGCTGGGCAACTTCTTGTGAAGGATATTATAGAAAGGACTTGTTGTTATTGTTGTTTTTGCTGTGTGTGTGTGTGTGCATGTGTGCTCATTCGTTCATTCAACAAATATTGAAAGAGCCCAATCTATTGACCTGGCGTGTGCAGCCCATGGGATTGCAGAGTCGGACACGACTGGGTGACTGAACAGCAACAATTGATTAGGCACTGATGAGTCAGCATTAAAACATAACATTGACAATCTCTGCCTTAGGAAGTCTATATTGTAGACTCAGGATCAGGCAGGTAACACACGTCCACAGTGGTTATGTATGATATAAAAGGAAGGAGTGGGACCTGTGGCAAACTGGAGAGAATATGCCCTAACTAAAGGCATTCAGGTGCTAAATTATACTCATTGTGTAGGCCAGATAAAATACGTCTGCAAACTGAATTTGACATTAATCGCAAAGTGGTGATTCACTATCCAGATAATAATAAAGACTTACTGAGTGTTTACCATGAAACCACACTGTACTAGGTGCACTAGTAGCGCGCTAGCACACTCGGTGCTTTACACGTATTAAGTTACTTATGCCTACAACTAAGGCACTCTTATCAGGGACAATTATGACCTCCAACTTACAGATGAGAAAGTCAAGGTCCAGAAGAATTAAGATGGGAGCTCAAGTCACCTGGCAAGCTGGGAAGTCTGACATTAGACCCAGTTTGAAACTCTGTTGCCTCCATAGATGACATTTCTGATTCTGAACTTCTTGATTATGTGGAATTGGGCTTATTTGGTCAAACTAAGGAAAGTGAATTCATTTTATTTACTTCTTTTTCACATGACTTGCTTCATACAGGTTACAGTGAAGGGAGTTAGGATCTTTTTAGAAACTGAACCAGAATAACTTCTGACATTACTACTTCTACTACCATTACATCTTATTTTAAAAATTATCTTCTCAGAAGAATAGGTAAACCCAGAAGATGCTAGTGTCAGACAGCATCCTTTGCTGCTGAGCAGCCAAAGCCTGGAGTGGATCAGGGAACAACTAATCTTAAAAGATGTGTTACATGTCAAAGGAATAAGCAAATTATTCACTGTTTAACAAACTTATCCCTTGAACACACAGCACAGAATTTTAAGTAGAAGAGAGCTGATCACGTAGGGTAACAGTCCTACAGATGTTAATAAGATTACAAGAAAACAGTAGCTTCATGAACTAGGAATTTCTGAATTTAGAAAGAGTTAATCTAGGTTTGTTATCTCAAGACTGGTCAAATCCTCTACTGCACTGTGAATGGGAATCGTTTTTGCATGGAGCGTCTCTTGGGCTAGGAATGTTCTGCAAAACAGATTTGGAAACCCTGGCATAACCTTCCTAATTTTCACACGTGGAACTGAGGCGCTTGGAGAAGATATGAGAAAAAGAAATGAGCTACCTAAAGTCTCACAGTTGATAAATAAAAACTTGATATAATAATAGTACTAAAAAATGCCATTGGATTTTTATAATCATGATAGCCTAGAACTGAAAGAAATGTTAAAGCATATCTAATTTAAGTAATTCATTTTGTTTGAAGAGAAAATACAGTTCCAAAGAGAATAAGTTACTTGCCCAAAGTTGTACAGGCAGAGTTTGGACTGCAATCCAGGCTTTCTGCCTTCTCCTTAGAGGGGAACAAAGTGAAATGAATTCAATTATATTAACCAGAAATGATTGTTAACCAAGATTTTCCATGTACTGTTTAAGAGTTTTATGCTAAATGTTATAGGACCTTTACAAGACAGACACCGCGAGGCTGCTGTAGCCTCAGGAAGGAAGCAATTGAGAGGTGGCTGGTGACTTCACTTTAGAATCACATGAGGAGCTTTAAAAATAATTCTTATTATCCTTGTCTGGCTACACTCTAGAAGCTCTAGATAACCTAAATCTAGAATTTGGAGGTGGGATGGGGCCCTGGCACCTATACTTTATAAAGTACCCTAGATGATTTTACTGCAATCAGGGTGGAGAACCACTGCCCTATAGATCTGGAGTTGAGGAGAAGAAAAAGGGGGGAGATGAT
Source organism: Muntiacus reevesi (assembly GCF_963930625.1). NCBI lineage: Eukaryota > Metazoa > Chordata > Mammalia > Artiodactyla > Cervidae > Muntiacus > Muntiacus reevesi. Next base: position 98,300,938 of record NC_089250.1, read on the forward strand.
AAGAGAGGCTTCAGGCCAGAGGGTGCCCAAGTCATCAGCAGAGAGGAGGTTGTAGTGTTTTTTTCTTACACACACACACACACACACACACACACACACACACACTTTTAATTGTCCAGAAGAGAAACAACTTAATGGGAATAAGACAGTGGTAAAAAGAGACAAATAAAAGGATCACTGCCCAGTTTTTGGCCTACCTGGGTCTTGATGACATGGACCTGTAGGAAATCCTATCAGCACGGCCCTGTGTCTTTCTTCTGAAACACTCCATACTCTGTGCACAGACTGAGAAAGAGCAGGCCAAGTGGCTACTTAGATGTTTAGGTAGACAGAATGGGCACAGGGGCTTCTCACGAGTCACAGAATTAAGGGGTGACAGCAGGTCATTGATAGATTCCATGAAGCTTGTCCTTGTGTCTCAAATACAATGAACTAGTGACAATTCCAGTGACTAGATCCCACTGCAAATGGGTACATGTTATCCTACTGCCCCAAAAATACCACTGGGAGTGAATTCCTTGCCCAGAATAGTGGTGGCCCACTATGCTCATATCTGTGTTCCTTAGATTCCTTTCAAAACTTTCTTGCCATCTTTTGGAGATTATTTTTTCATTTCAGATCAATTTTAGACCTATAGCCATCACTCCAATTATTCCTGGATAATGAGTTTCTTGTACCTTGTGGGGCTATCAAATCCAGCCAATTTATAGCTGATTATGAGTCTGTGACTCAGTGGCCGACATTTTAAGACAGCATTTAGCCAGTTCCAATAAGGAGGCAGCAGCCAGCATCTTCTAGCAATTACTGAAACTGATGTATTAAGAAACAAAATAGCAATGCTCAGATTTCTTTAATAGATTCTTGACTAACCACAGGAGGATGGAGCCTGATTTGTAGGGGAACTGGCTTCTGGTCCTTCACCTCTCATCAGAGTGAGTCTCAGAATAAAGTGCTATCTGAGATTACATTGTGGCTTTCTTTTCTTATCCTTCCTTCCTTCCTTTTTATTTAGCTGTCCTCTGTCCCAGCCAGAATTCAAGAGGAGCATGTACAGTGTGTCTTCCAAATGAACTGCCTGATCGTTTATGACTCAGCTGTCCGGAGAGCCACAGCTGGCTTGGTGTTGACTTTAAAAGACTTTCTCTCTCTCTCTGTCTCTCTCTCTCTCCAGTTATGCACCGTGAATCAATAGTCAGTTCCTTCCACTTGGCTGTGAGTCCTGAGGAACACAGAGGGAAACTCCTAGTTCTCTGGCTACAGGCTTGGGCTTGGGAAGTAGCTTATAAGGTCAGTGTCCCAAACCGAAGCAGACAGCAGTACAAATAAACAGCCACGGGGAGACAGACACGGAGTCAGGAAAATCCCCTACATGACTAGACTATCAGTTTCAGCAGTGCTGCGGCTGGGAATGTAAGGTTCAAGCCCATGACACTGAGGCCAAAGAGTCTGCCTTGGAATAAGTGGTGTTCTTAAGTCCATTTCTCCTTAGTCAGTGACCATATTTTGTTAAAGAAAAAAAGAATCATGTGTGGGATGGGTGGGAGTCAGTTCCAGATAATTATAAAAATGATGCATTTCCAGGATTTGAATGAATTGAGGAGGAAGGAACATCTATATGAGTAAAGAACCTGAATTGTAGAAGTTTTTAAAAGATAAGTGCCAGTGGGAAGGGGTCTTACTGGGTGGTGTTCTCGAAAAAGAATGAATGTTTGAGACGTGAGATGTCCATGTAAATCCTGGTTACAACTGCAGTTTGCTGTGATAAATGTTATCAAAAGTAGTCTTGTCATGAAGCTAATGGAGCTTTTATTTCAGAATTCCTCTCAGAGGGAAAGCGAGGAGGCACTAACAATGTGTTTACATGCTCATATGTTGTAAAATTTGCAAAAGTAAACTGTTTCGGTATCCTTTTTCTTAAACAGGGATTCCCAACTTGTATAAGCTTCTGATCCCTTAACCTGAATTTACCTTTGTTGGGAAAGATGCTTGGGACAGGGGTGGTGGTGAAGGTGATGGCTTTTGGAGTTCACTCTTGTTTCTGCTGAATCAGGTTGAGAGGAGGAAGTACTCTGCTGGGGGCGGGGGTTGAGCTTTTCATTTTCACTGGGGACACGGGGCTTCCCTTTTTTCTTCCAAGCCGAGCTCCCATTGCCCCTCAGAACAATTCAGTGTGTCCCTGAAGACATGTCTTGTAACCATGATCCTTGTCTTAAAAGGTAACAGAAAATGCATGTTCCTGGCACAAAGAAAGCAATCAATACATGCTAGTAGTGATGGACTAGCTCAGAAAGGTACCTCCTTTCTTAGGAACCTCATATCTCTGGTAGGCATATAGCTCAAGTCAGACCTTTCAGAGTTCTTTCCTGGGTTATTTCAGTGGAAGCAGAATGACGATGACCTCTTTTCTCTCTTTCCAAGACTGTAAAAGACATGAACCCATGGCTGGTGGCGGATGGGACACCTGCCTGGAGTTTGGTCTGACAACAAATAGAGAGAGAAAGCCAAGAGTCCTCCAGACCTTGTTTTCAGCAGTCCCATCCCATCTTCCTGTGGGTTTATGCGCCAATACATTTCCCCTTTCTTCTTTAGAGGTTACTGTCTCTTGCAACCCAAGCCACCTTGACTAACACATATTTTATCTGAAATCACACTACCATGGAAAAAATTCATTCAGCTCCCTGTTTCCCTTTTATTAGATCAAGGCTTCCTCTTGGTATACTCACCGTGGAATCATCCCCTAAAATGAAATTTTAATCATTTTTATCAACACATCTCACGTGAATGAATTACTACACATCTTTGACATTTTCAATTAAACTACCATATACTGAACACCTATTAGGTCTATGGCAACTGGTTCCCATCTGGACTAGGTGAACTACCTGGAACTAGCTGTGCTCATCTGTTTGTGTGTGTGTGTGTGTGTGTGTGTGTGTGTGTGTGTATGTGCGCGCGCACGCGCGCTCACTCAATCATGTCAGTCAAACTCCTTGCGACCCCATGAACTATAGCCTGCCAGGCTCCTTTTATTCATGGAATTCTTCAGCAAGAATACTGGAGCGGGTTACCATTTCCTACTCCAGGGGATCTTCTTGACCCAGGAATTGAACCTGAGTCTCTTGTGTTTCCTGCACTGGCAGGTGAATTCTTCACCACTGTGCTAAAATGCAAAACAAACAAGACATAACTCCCCAGTGCTCTCCTGCTGCAAAGGAGAAATCACTGATGGCTACCCAAGGAACCATCAAAGGATGTTTGTTACTTCTGGAATATCTTGAGTGCCATGTTCACATAGGATTTAAGACTGTCTGAAAACTTGAAGGATATTTTGACCAATCACAACAGTTAAAACACAGAACTAGATGTGTTCGGTGTGACTGATTTTGGTCTCACTGAAATTATTTAGCAGGAGGCAACTGTTCCTATTAAGGACATCTTTGGGGGTGGTTATCCCCTGTATTGTAGGACTGTAGATGGCCTTGGTTTTTACTAAATATACCTAAGTGTATTGTGGTTGTTGTTTATATGCTAAGTCATGTCAGACTCTTGCAACTCCAAATGGACTGTAGCCCATCAGGCTTCTCTGTCCATGGAACTTCCCAGGCAAGAATACTGGAGTAGTTTACCATTTCCTTCTCCAGGGGATCTCCCCAACTCAGGGATCGAACCCACATCTCCTGCTTCAGCAGGTGGATTCTTTATTGCTGAGCCACCAGGGAAGCCCACCTAAGTGTATACCTCAATTTGAATTGATTTAGTCAATATTCAAATTAGTGTTGCCAAGAATGGAACTTTGCAAGTAAATAGTTAAGAATGCCTTATTACTAGTTTATGGATTGCATTTGTGGCTGACATATTAAATGAGACTATTGAAGAGCTTGAAAAAAGTCCTTTTGATAAGTAGGTTGTATATATTTAATTTGAAACCCATTTTCACAGAAAATGGGAAAAGATACATTTCAGCCCAGTTCACTTTCCAGGTTTTCACAAACTATATACTGCTGCTGCTGCTGCTGATGCTAACGGCAGCCCACCAGGCTCCCGCCGTCCCTGGGATTCTCCAGGCAAGAACACTGGAGTGGGTTGCCATTTCCTTCTCCAATGATTGAAAGTGAAAAGTGAAAGTGAAGTCGCTCAGTCATGTTCGACCCTTAGTGACCCCATGGACTGCAGCCTAGACCCTTAGTGACCCCATGGACTGCAGCTTACCAGGCTCCTCCGTCCATGGGATTTACCAGGCAAGAGTACTGGAGTGGGTTGCCATTGCCTTCTCCGAAATTATATACTAGAAAGATCCAAATTATAGAATGAATGATATATAGTAAATTACCCTGAATAGAGTGTTGGGTGGGAATTCAGAAATTCTAAGTTCTCATCTTAGCCCTTGTCCCTAAATAACTGCAATTACTCTGAGCCTCAGTTTCTTCATCTAAAAAATGATAGGGTTTGACTACCTAACAACTGTCATTTATTGAGCTATTACTATGTGCTAGATATTATACTAGGAGCTTCATATACATTATTATATCATCATTTATTTCTCCCACTAATTCTTTTAATAGGTAATACTTTTTAATCTCTTATCTATATAGATAAGGAAACTAAGGTTCAAAGAGATGAAGAAAGTTTCCCAAGACTACTCAGGCAGTAGGTGGTGGAGTAAAGATTCAAAGTGGATTAGACAAAGTCCAGAGTCTATGTACATAGCTACCATTTGATACTGTTATTTTTGAAAGATCTCGAAGATTCTTCTATCTTTAAAGTGTTTTTCTTCTATTTCTATGTAATAATCTATTTCAGGATTAACAAGGTATTCTTAAAACAGTTGGAAAAGATTGTGGCAGTTAATTTCCAGTTAATTCAATTGTAATCCAAATGTGATGGCAGACCTATTTATTCAACTATAACTGGCTCAGAACTAATTTTCAGCAAAATCAAGACATGCTAATCAAGAAAGCACCGATGGCCATTGGATTCTATAAAAGTCACCAGCTCATTCTGACCACATTGTGATTTTTAAGCATGAACCCTGTTTAGAAGATTAATTTTGTCCCTAAAGGGGAAATTAAGAACTCTTGGCTCTTTCTCAGTTAGTAAATTCCTAAAACAAACACAAATTTTTTTCCTAGTCTCCAATCCCTTTGCTCCACCCCAGTCACCACAAACACTGTCTGACCATGTGGTCTGACTGGTTGGTGGTGGTGGTGGCAATTTTAATTCTACTCCACCTTCCTTAAAAGGGAGTTTGGGCTTCCAAGTGAGTCTATTAACAAGTTTATGTTTAGCTCACAGAGTCTAACTCTGTGTGAGGAACTGAGGGATGGAGATGTAAAGAAATGTATCACACAGCCCAAAGACTTGCAGGTGCTTCAAACAGTGAAGGCACAAATGAGGCAGATAGAAATAGAGAACAGTGTAAAATAAAGGGTAAATGATATCAGGAACTGTTATGGTAGAAATAAAGGGGGAAAATGATGCTCAAGGGCTTGGGTGGGAAAGAGAAAGACATTGAGCCAAGGCATAGGCAAGACTTGGATCTGTTGGAGAGAAGGGCTTTTCACATATGACAACTTTGACAAAGGTGACAGATGTTAATGAAACTTACTGTGGTAATCATTTTGCAGTATATATGTATGCCAAGGCATTAAACTGTATACCTTTAAGTCACACAGTGTTATATGTCAATTATATCTCATTAAAACTAGAAGGAAAAATAAATAAAGAAGAAAACCAAAGCGAGGCACAAGATGGGGAATGGACATGATAGGCTATAGCACTATGAAGAGACTTTCTGTGGTGAGCAGACTTCTAATCAAAATCTCTAGTTAAAGACTGGAAAATTCCATCAGAAAGGCTCCCTCCACTCCAAAAGTAAATCAGAGTCATTCACAATATTTCACAGAATTTGAAAATGGAAGAGACATTAGAAAATGCAATTCTATGGCTATTATCAAAAAGACAACAGATTACAAGTGTTGGTGAAGATGTGGAGAAAAGGGAACACTTGTGCACTGCTGGTGGGATATAAATTGGTACAGCCACTATGAAAAACAGTGTGGAGATTCCTCCAAAAATTAAAAATAGAATGACCATACAATCTAGCAATTCTATTTCTAGATATTTTTCCAAAGAAAACAAAAACACTAATTCAAAAAGATCTATGCACCATTATTTTCACTGCAGCATTATTTATAATAGCTAAGATTTAGAAGCAACCTAAGAATCCATCAATCGGAGAAGGCAATGGCACCCCACTCCAGCACTCTTGCCTGGAAAATCCCATGGATGGAGGAGCCTGGTAGGCTGTGGTCCATGGGGTCGCTAAGAGTCTGACACGACTGAGTAACTTCACTTTCACTTTTCACTTTCACACATTGGAGAAGGAAATGGCAACCCACTCCAGTGCCCTTGCCTGGAGAATCCCAGGGATGGGGGAGCCTGGTGGGCTGCCATCTATGGGATCACATGGAGTTGGACACGACTGAAGTGACTTAGCAGCAGCAGCAGCAAGAATCCATCAATAGATGAATGGATAAAGAAGATACACATACACTCATACAATGGAATATTACTCAGCCATAAAAAAGAATGAAAACTTGCCACTTTTGACAACATGGGTGGACTTAGAGTTATACTAAGTGAAGAAAGTCAGACATAGAAAGACAAATGCCACATAACTTCACTTATATATGGAATTGAAAAAACAAAACAGAAACAGACTCACAGATACAGAGCACAAACAGGTGGTTGGCAGAAGGGAGAGGACAGAAAAGTGGGCAAAACAGATGAAGGGGATTAACAGGTACACACTTCCAGTTACACAACGAGTGAGTCATGGGGATGAAACGCACAGCATGGGGAATACAGTCAAGAACACTGTAATAAATTTGTATGGTAACAAAAGGCAATTAGACTCACTGTGGTAAGTACAGATCATTTGGTGATGTATAGAAATATTAAACCACCGTGCTGTGCACCAAAAACAAACACTGTGAAAGTGAAACTCACTCAGTCCTGTCCCACTCTTTGCAACCCAGGCCACAATACTGGGGTGGGTAGCCTTTCCCTTCTCCAGGGAATCTTCCCAACCAGGGATCAAACCCAGGTCTCCCGCATTGCAGGCAGATTCTTTACCAGCTGAGCCACAAGGGAAGCCCAAAAATACTGGAGTGGGTAACGTACCTCTTCTCCAGTGGATCTTCCAGACCCAGGAATTGAACCAGGGCCTCCTGCATTACAGGCAGATTATTTACTAACTAAGCTATCAGGGAAGCTGTAGTTCAATCATATGTCAAATAAATAAAAATAAACATATAAATAAAAAGCAAATGCAATTCTAAACTCTGCATTGAAACTGAGGTGTAAGAAAGTTAAGAGATTGCCCTCAGCCACACATGAGTAACTAGCAGACCTACAATAATAAACCACATCTATTTCCCACTATGCTTTCCACCATATCTCACTGTCTAGGTCAGATAATCAGGAGTGTCAAGGCATTCCATGACTAAATCCACATCACCTTTCTAGTCACAGGCATCTCTCTCACAAGTTCCCAGGTGATTGCTAATGCAGATACTTCTAAGTATGTTAGTCACTCACTGTGTCCAACTCTTTGTGACCCCATGGACTGTAGCCCGCCAGGCTCTTCAGCCCATGGAAATCTCTAGGTAAGAATACTGGAGTGGGTTGCCATGCCCTCCACCAGGGAATCTTCCCAACCCAGGGATCAAACCTGGGTATCCCATATTGCGGGCAGATTCTTTACCATCTGAGCCACCAGTAAAACCACAATTCTACTCTAATAAATTATCTTTAGTTTTTAAACACTTTAAGAAGAGGATACACAGTATCAATATAATAAAAAGCTGATCTGTAACCTGAAAGAAAAACTAGTTCCCCAAATATTATACCTTAGATTTAAATACCGTTGTTATTTGCGTTTCTTCCCAGGTTTGCCTTCCTAATGTTTCAGTGATTCTAGTATTTTTATATTTCACCTGACCAAAGGATAAGGACCAGCCTCAGAACCAGTTCTGATTATGGTATTAGGTACTCAAAGAATTGATATATATAATCTGTTGCAGTATTTAATAGGTAGCTCTTGCTCTCTGGTATTCAGTCAAGTTCCTTTAAAAACAACAACAACAACAACACATATTTATTTTGTATTGGGGTATAGCTGATTAACAAAGTGTTGTGATAGTTTCAGGTGAATAGTACAGAGACCCAGCCACACATATACATGGATCCATTTTCCCCAAACTCCCTTCTCCCACCCAGGCTGCCACATAACATTGAACAGAATTCCCTGTGCTATACAGTAGATCCTTGTTGGTTATCCATTTTCAATATAGCAGTGTATATATACATGTCCATCCCAAACTATCACTTCCCCTTACCTGTTCCCTCAACAACCATAAGTTCTTTCTTCAAGTCTGTGAGTCTGTTTCGGTTTTGTGAGTTCATTTGAATCATTTCTTTTTAGATCCAAGTACCTTTTAATAGCTGTATTTTATTTGTTACATCATTGGAGTTTTAATTTTATGTCTTTCATCCACATTTAAGATTTTTCAAACCTAATGTTTTTCTGAAAATGATTTATTTTTTAATTGGTCACGGCTGGTAGTACCTAACACACTGTCTTGCCATTTTGTATACTGATTTGGCCTATTAGCTTTACTGAAAGCTAATAAACACTCTACTGGTATTTTATTTAATACATGCCTTATTGGTATTTTATTATACTTCTGGGGGCCATCTAGAGCAGAACTTTGTAACTAGCACACTGTGCCAGTCCCTATTGCTACACATGAATCACAGAGGTGCTGGGACAGTGATGCCCTGTCACCTGAGCCCCTGGAAGCCTCAGTGTCCGGTAGGGAGGGGAGGGGAGGGCAGAGAGCGGACACCAAACACAGCCTTTGGTGTGCCATGAGCTCATGTGTCGTTAGATAAATGCTATCACTCTTGACATGCATCACGAAATGAGAAGTTTGGGAAGCACTGGTCTGGACAATCATCTCCACAGAGGGGAGGGACTGAGTCTGTGTGGTTGACACTCTTTTCCAGCACAGGAGGCGAATTCATCTTTTTGTAACACACTGTGACACACCCCTTCCCTTGGTTATTGTGTGTGACCACTGGTGCTGATGAACTGTGGGACTCTGTATCGCCAGTTTTGATTGGTCTTATTTTGCTGAAAAGCACCTATTTTCCTTGGAATTACCCTCAGTTTTCATTGTTTATTCTTTCCAGCTAATATAGAAAATAGAGGGGACTTAACTATAAAGTATAGATTTTTTTCAGAGAAGAAAACAAAACATTCACTTATAACTATATTCCCTTAATTTACAAAATCAATAAGAAATGAAATATGACATATTAATCTTCCTTGCATTACAATTATGTTTTCATACACTTTATATTAACTTTCCCTTTTTTGAATCATTAAGAACAGTACTTTTTCCTAGACAGTTACAATATTATTTATTTTATCTATTTTATGGTGTTCAGCTTGGCTAAGGGAAGCCTATTTAAGTGGTTCTTTTGTCCTTTGAAAATTGCCTCTGGTATTTTGTAAAAGTATGCACCCTGTCTGCTGTCTGGCAGCACAGGCTGTCCCAGACCCATCCTGACTTTTCCCTGACCCCGCAGACATAGAATCAGCTACCCCCCAGAGGGTCTAGGTGTCCTTTAGCAGAGAAAAGTAGGGGAGACCCAAATCCGAGCATTAACAACGCCCAGTGAGAACTAGTGGTGGGAGACTGACTAGCATAACTGGAAAATACAAGTGCATTTTTAAAGAAGGCTATGAGTTTACACAGAACTTTGTACTTCGGTGTAGTCTGTTTCCATATGCTTCTTTTCCTATGGCATGTGGTTTTATCAGCCACTAATACTTCCTGTAAAGCTGGCAACAACATTCTATGATGCCATTATCACCCCACCACCACCACCAAAACTTGATATCATATTGTAGGCTGTGGGGGGCTTTTTTTTTTCCCCTTTAACAAGTCATTTAGTATTTTCATCATTAAAGTAAGATTCTCCTATTCTCCTAGTAGTTGAAAGGGTTAAACACAATGTTGTCAAAGGTCATGAAAATGAAAACTATTTGTGTTACCTATGCCTACCAAATCATACTCATTCACGATCTTCCCTGGGCTCCTAGAACACACCTATATTTTCTCAATTCTTTATCTTTGCTCACATTTTGCACTCTTGCTAAAATGCCCTTTATCCATTTCTCTGGACTCAGTGTAAATGGTGCCTCATCTGGGACCATTCCAAAGCTACTAGGCAGGATGAATTCTTTCTCTTCTGTGCTTCAGGAGCACCTCAATAGTTCTGTTTTTTTTTTTTTTTTTTAATCATTGGATTTTGTGATTTGTGAAATGTTCAGCTCCTCTAAAAAAATTAGTCTGTGGAGATCAGAGATTGTATTTTATATACCCAGAGCCTTGGGTAAAGTAAAGAGGTGTTTGGTGAACCGAATTGAATGTTGATTTAGTTAAATCACTAAATCATTCACTGATTTTCTATTCTTATGCAATCAAACAAACCCAAAGAGTTACTGATGAGCAGAATTAATAATTATCTAAAAACACTACTTATTCTAATAATATTAAAGTCTCCTAAATTGAAGATGTGTGGGCCTCTTAAGATGTGGAACAGAATCACCTAGGAGACTTGCTAAACATGCAAATATTCAGGCTGTACCCAAGACCTAGTGAAGGAATCTGATGATGGAGCCAGGCAATCTGAACTTCTGACATATGCTCAGCTGGTTGTGATGCACATCAGTGTTTGAAAATCACTGTCTTGAAGAATTTCAGGCCCTCATCTCATCCAAGGCAAGAATCCTACTCGGGAACTCTTGATAACTCTCTTGGCCTCATCCACGCATTTCTAGTAGCAGTTTTTAAGGGTCTTAAAACATGGTGCTTCTGATGCTACGGTAGTTTCATCTCCCAGAAAGGGAATCAAGGTGAGTATGATGAAGTAAGGAAGAAGATCCTTTTCCACTTGCAATATTATCTCATACTGACTACTGAGATTTTAGAATAAGCCCCCAGGGGAGCAGGAGTTCTCTCCATGTGACTGAGGTGTATATGGATGGGGGATTTTGCACCAGAACAGGTAGATTTAAAAAAAGAAATTATTGGAGGATACTTGATTTACAATATTGTGTTAGTTACTGCTGTACAGCAAAGTGAATCAGTTATACATATACATATACTCACTCTTTTTTAGATTCTTTTCCCATATAAATCATTATAGAGAATTGAGTAGAGTTCCCTGTGCTAATAGTCCTTATTAGTTATTTATTTTATACAGAATAAGTAGATTTGACTCCCAGCATTATTGCTATGTGAGGAACAGCAGGTTAATATGGCTCTCTGAGTTTTTGTTTTGTTTTCTGTAAAATGGAGATGTGATAGTCTCTTTCACTCTAAAGAATGTGATGAGGACTCTGTGAGGGGCAATCCCATGACATCTGTGAAAACGTTTTATTAAAGCTCAAACTGGTCTTTGTTTATTGTTATGTTCAATTCATGGGTCGATTTAGAAGGTTTACTTCCAGAGCATTTCTTTGACTTCTCCCAACCTCTTTTGGCTGGCAAGGGGGATCCTGAGGGGAACCTCACTATAGACACAAATGACTTCCATGATGCACATGGTGATCTAACCCAATACTCAGTTCAGTTCAGTCACTCAGTCGTGTCCAACTCTTTGCGACCCCATGGACTGCAGCACTCCAGGCCTCCCTGTCCCTCACCAACTCCCGGAGTTTACTCAAACTCATGTCCATTGAGTCGGTGACACCATACAACCATCTCATCCTCTGTTGTCCCCTTCTCCTCCTGCCTTCAATCTTTCTCAGCATCAGGGTCTTTTCAAAGAGTCCGTTGGTCGCAGCAGGTGGCCAAAGTATTGGAGTTTCAGCTTCAGCATCAGTCCTTCCAATGAATATTCAGGACTGATTTCCTTTAGGATGGACTGGTTGAATGTCCTTGCAGTCCAAGGGACTCTCAAGAGTCTTCTCCAACACCATAATTCAAAAGCATCAATTCTTCGGTGCTCAGCATTCTTTATAGTCCAAATCTCACATCCATACAGGACTACTGGGAAAACCTTGGCTTTGAATAGACAGACTTTGTTGGCAAAGTAATTTCTCTGCTTCTTAATATGCTGCCTAGGTTGGTCTTAACTTTTCTTCCAAGGAGTAAGCGTCTTTTAATTTCATGGCTGCAGTCATCATCTGCAGTGATTTTGGAGCCCAAAAAATAGTCTGTCACTGTTTCCACTGTTTCCCCAGCTATTTGCCATGAAGTGATGGGACTGAATGCCATGATCTTAGTTTTCAGAATGTTGAGTCTTAAGTCAACTTTTTCACTCTCCTCTTTCACTTTCATCAAGAGGCTCTTTAGTTTTTCTTCACTTTCTCCCATAAGGGTGGCATCATCTGCATATCTGAGGTTGTTGATATTTCTCCTGGCAATCTTGATTCCAGTTTGTGCTTCATCCAGCCCAGCATTTCTCATGATGTACTCTGCATATAAGTTAAATAAGCAGGGTGACAATATACAGCCTTGATGTACTCCTTTCCCAATTTGGAACCAGTCTGTTGTTTCATGTCCAGTTCTAACTGTTAGTTCCTGACCTGCATACAGATTACTGAAAAGGCAGGTCAGGTGTTCAGATATTCCCATTTCTTGAAGAATTTTCCACAGTTTGTGGTAATCCACACCTTCAAAGACTTTGGCATAGTCAATAAAGCAGAAGTAGATGTTTTTCTGGAACTCTCTTGCTTTTTCGATGATCCAGTGGATGTTGGCAATTTGATCTCTGGTTCCTCTGCCTTTTCTAAATCCAGCTTGAATATCTGGAAGTTCACAGTTCATGTATTGTTGAAGACTGGTTTGGAGAATTTTGAGCATTACTTTACTAGCATGTGAGATGAGTGCAATTATGCAGTAGTTTGAGCATTCTTTGGCATTGCCTTTCTTTGGGATTGGAATGAAAACTGACCTTTTCCAGTCCTGTGGCCACTGCTGAGTTTTCCTTTGCTGGCATACTGAGTTCAGCACTTTCACAGCATCATCTTTTAAGATTTGAAATAGCTCAATTGGAATTCCATCACCTCCACTAGCTTTGTTCGTTGGGATGCTTCCTAAGGCCCGCTTGACTTTGCACTCCAGGATGTCTGGCTCTAGGTGACTGATCACACCATCATGATCATCTGGGTTGTGAAGATCTTTTTTGTACAGTTCTTCTGTGTATTCTTGCCACCTCTTTTTAATATCTCCTGCTTCTGTTGGGTCCACACCATTTCTGTCCTTTATTGAACCCATCTTTGCCTGAAATGTTCCCTTGGTATCTCTAATTTTCTTGAAGAGATCTCTAGTCTTTCCCATTCTATTGTTTTCCTCTATTCTTTGCACTGATCACTGAGGATATTAGTGATGTCAATGTATGTTAGGAGTAACTACTTGGTCCCTCTGGTTTTCAGCCATATAATGGAAATTAAGTTACCCATTTACACAGATGAAAATGCTTTTCACAACCCTTGCCATGGATTGCGCTCCTACTGTTTGCTAACACTGCCCTGCTTTTAAAGGTGTTGAGCTCTGCTTTTTTTCAAATATCTGGCCTAATGCTCAGTTAGATTTAGAAGTCAATTTGGGGCTGGACCATACAGCTCACAATAAGCACTTCAGAAATTTGAGTAAAGGAGATCATGCCATCTGTGGAATTAAAACCAGCCCTTTGTGATGGCTTAGCTCCTCTCTTTGCTGCAGAAAGCAATTTTTTTTTCCACATACCTGTCAGTTACCTTAGTTACTGCCTTCTGTAAACCCAGAGCCCCCAAATGCCTTGCACAGTTACTCAGTATTTCTTGAATTAAATATACACCTTTTATTCAGAGATAGATCTTGGTATAAGACATGCTGCATTGATGAATGTGATGGTTATCCACTTAATACCTTGTAGTACTTCCATATACAGCTGAGGTAGAATGTCTTGTTTGGAAGGTTACTCGACAATCCAGCATATTCCAAAATATGTTCCATGTAGCACTAATCCTGTGAGATATTCTTTGAAGAGGGTGGAGCAGGATTCCATTGTTAACTAACTTTAAGACTCACTGCCCACCCCTTCTTGTGAGGTCTGATGCATGAGGGCATACTGAACGCTGAGAAGTTCTGTAGTGGTCCCATCTTTTGTTTTGTTGTTTGATAACATGCAACAGGATTTGGTAAATTTTGCTCTCTTACCCAGCTTCCTATGCCCTTAGTGGTGTGACAGGGGCTGTATGTACACTAAGGGGAAACATCTCTTTTTAGTCTTTTAACTGCCACTCACTGCCTGTGAAAATTTGTCTCTAGACTACTCCAACTCCTAATCTTGTGATGATACTGCAGTCTCTGATTACCTTCAAGGCAAAAGTTAAGAGCATTTGTTTTCTTCAGTGTTATTTTTGAGTAATCAATAAGCTCTCATAGTACAAACATCAAAAAGTAAAAAAAGGTGCTCAGTGAGAATTCTCCTTCCTACCCCATCCCCATCAGCTCAGTTGCCATTTTGCATCACCAGCACCACCAGAGGTAACTGCTGCTTTTAATTTCTTATTTACCCTTCCAGACAATTAATGTTTAAGCATATCAATGCCAAGTCAAATATACGTATGAACCTCTTTTTTAGAAATAGTAACTTATTTAACATATTTTTCAAAAAGCAAAAATTGTTTATCATCATCCTAAAGGGCATAAAAATCACGAAATTGGATTCTGCTTGACTTGAAGCCTTCATTTGCTCATGTGAAAAAGAGACAAGAAATTTTTATGCTTATGGAGAAATCTTGGGGGTGGTAAACCAGAGATTTCTACACGGCAGGAGGCCTCATTCAGTGTGTGCCAAGTTCACAAGCAAATCAGAGTATAAAGGATTCTTCCAACTTTGCCATGCCAAGATCCCTCCTGGATGTTTCATTGCTGATCTGAAATATGCATCATGAAAATACAAACAAAAAGGTAAGATAGAAAAGGAGATTTGTCCAGTGAAAAATTTAAGTATCATTTGAGGACTAACAATTAGGCCAGGGGGAGGAAAAAAGTAGCCATAGATATTCAGTAGTAACTGCAAGTTCTTTTTCAGTTTTGAAACACTGACACAGGGGGTTGTCCAATTATCCAGGCAGTATGACAGAATGGCTAAGGGGATTTAAAGTCAATCAGGACTATTTTCACGTCCAGCTCTGCTACTTATTTTCTGTGTGATGGTGGGCAAGTTACCTAACTTCTCTGTGTCTTCATCTCATCATCTGTAAAATGGGCTAGTAAGAGTATCTACCTCTCAGGACTACTGTGAAGGTCGTGGGAGATGGTGCCTATAAAGAGCTTAACCAAGAGCTTGACTCAGTTGTATTAGTGTTTACTGAAGAGAGGTGATTTGTAAGGGCCTTTATTAGTCAATGAACTACTTAGGCTGTGTAAGTAGTGATCTATCATCCCCCATCCAAGTAGTGATCTATTCACTGAAAAGTTCAGACCAACAGCAAGTTGTTGCTGGGTAGATTGCTTAGTTTCTATCTGAAAACTCTGATTTGTTGTCGTTAGCGATGCTTGTGCTTTCTTTCTGCTGCTGCCTTAGAAAGTTCTAATGTATCCAACAGATTTGGAGTTACTTGGGTGTATTAACCAGTGAAAGATAATTTTAGTTCCAATGAAAAACAAAGCCAGATTCTTACACTTTATTTTAGTCCCTGGAAATGAGTTAGTGAACCAGAGATATTTCACTAATTTGCAGGAATGACTGAAAGATTCATTCCAAATCCTATCCATTAATTCAACTGTACTGAATCCATGTTCTTTACATAAAGTAGAAATGATACTCGGAAAGGATCACAGTCTGAAACCCAGCTGTATAATAAGAATCATGTTGCTAATGTCAGCAACAAGGAAGCTGCAGCTTGTTGAAAGCCTTTGGGACTCTAGCATCCACTCATATTTGTAATATTTTTGCCTTTTTTACCCTTGAAATGACACATCATCTTACAATTTCAAAGAGAGTTTCAAATCAGAGAGGGCTGAGCCTATTTTCGAGCTGATGGGAGAATCATGGCAGGAAAGGAGCTGTCACTCAACAAATGAGGAATAGAGTCACTTCAGAAACTACAAATCCACAAATTTCTTTAGAATTAAGATCTCCAGACAGTTCTCAGACACTGGAGGAAGTCTTAGTCTTGGAAATAACCACAATATAAGTGAAGGAGCATAATTAACGTATAGCAGGTGAAATAATGGCTAGCCGCCTTTTACAAAATATCTAAACGTTTCCAGGAAATATGTAAGCTATGGATCACCAGCTTATTAAATGTAGGTGTACATGTCTCATTGGGGCCTTCAAGATAAATAGTATGAAAAATAGTACTTAATATCTCTCAGTGATTTTGCTCTAGAATCAGCTAAAAAATTGACAGGAAAATTGTTATCTGTTATGGATGAGAATAATAAACTCACAAAGTAATTTTTATCCTGAATTCAGATACCGTCTGCCTCTCCCTCCCCCCACTTTCCACATGCTGTAATGGGATAAATGATGTTTCCAACCAGGGAGGGATGGGAGAAATTAAGAGGCTTTAGGAAAAGTGTATCCTGAATTTCCAAAAAGCTGTCTAGGTCAGTCCAGAGTCTAGTCAGAAAGTGTATTCATCCTCCCTGGATATTTCCATTGACAGCAGAAGCAAGGCAGGGACAGCTGAAAAGGATTACACTTGTGACCCTTTCCCAGGGAGATCCCAACGTTGAAGCTACTTGGAGCCTCACAGCTTGTTGCCATTTTGCTTTAATTTCTCTGGGTAAGCAGTCATGCTGAATGAATTTGTGATTCACTTAATAAACACTTGGGGGAATGATTTCTTGCTTCCTTGAGCCATGTTTTTTAATCTGGTCTACACCACCCTTCAAAATATGAAAGCAAAAAGAAAAAGAAAAAGAAAGCCTTAGAAAACCAAATGACTGGCTTTTCTCAACATGGGTGAAGAATGTTTCCATTCTGTTTGTGCTATTATGGAAAAGAGTGTGCAGGAGTGGGATGGGCACTAAATTAGGTGTCAACCCTACCTACCAGTGGGGTGACTGAGAGAATTACTACATTTCAAGTGGCTCAGAAAACGTAATAATGTCTAGAACTATAAAGTCATATTATTCTTTTCTGTTTGGTGAGCCTATCAGACTTCAAAATGCTACTTGACTAGTATCCCCAGAACATCACTGTATAGTTAAGAAAATATTTGACAAGGCTATCTAAAGTGTTCACCTTAGATATATTTTTTTTCCCTCATTCGAAAATTGTTACACACAACCATGTGGTCTAACCACTGCCTAGTCTCTTTTAAAAAACAAAACCAACATAAAATATCTATTCTTTTTATAATAAACTGAAGGATTTGCTTGGCCCAGTCAGCTGACTTGTTATACTTAGATGGACCTCAGCCAACTTGATCTGGCTCCTTTTCAGGTGAAACATCCAGATAGGCCAAATAACCAGCTTCTCCTGCACTTGTTCAGTTGTTCTGCATGGAGAGGCTTAGCTTTAGGCAGATCATATAGCATGCTAGTTTTAACATTTTACTAATGTTCAACAGGAAAATAGATTTCTCTAACAGGAGCTCCAAAACAGCTCGTCCATTTCTTGCTGGAGACCTGACTTCTCTCACGAGAACATGTTTCAGTGTATAAAGAAGGGCCACATGCAAAGTCTTCTCAATGCTCTGTGCAGCACAACTTTATAACAGAGATCATTCTGTTGACGGAGCATATTGTATACAAAATGGAGACAGGTTCAAGTTCAGGGCTGCCGCCTTCACGATATCATTCTCTGTATGTTTATGTATTGGTACATATCACTAGCCCTGGAGTAAACCGGTTGTTCAAGGATACTATAGCATTGCCAAATAGCCAAACAATGTTTCACTCTAAGTTATAGACCCTGAACTTTTTTACAGAAATCCATTATACATTTCTCATACCTATTTCACTTAAAACAGTAGGAAAGAAAAATTAGAATGTTTCTCATGTCATGAGATTCCTATGTGAAAAATTTATCTCTGAATATGCAATAAGGTGTTGTGGACATGGCCTTCCTGTACAAGGAATGCTGTTGGCCTGCTTCATATATATCTGTGCTGGTTCTGAAACTTCAGACGTATGGTGCTGAGAGCACACAACATGCGTGCTTTGTATGGCCGCTGAAGTATTATTTAAACGACCACAGTGAGGTGGTTTCAGTTTGACAACTACAAAATGTATTGCACATTATTATCAGATCACTTTTGTTTTTGAAAGAAGCTTAAACAATCACCTAGAATTCACCAATTCAGACTCTGCTTTAACTTTGCCTTTCATCTGCTGCTAAGAGCTCTTTCATTTTATTTCCTCCTGTGTAGGATCCTTTTTCTCCCATCATAGCCTTTTTATGATTTTCACTATTCCCTGCCTATCAACCCGGTTGTTTACTGAACATTCTTCCAACTTTTTTGTATTAACTGTACAGTTTAGTTGTAGTGGGGAAAGGGAAGTACTAGTAGTAAATAATATATATTAAATTGTAATAATAATAATAGAACAATAGCAGCTATAGTGGAAATACTTTATTTTTGCTTTCTTAGTATCCATTCTTCCTTCTGAAAACAGCTTCTCCATTTCTTGCTGGAGACCTGACTTTTCTTACGCTCAGCCTACATGGACAGAGGAGCTAGGCCTGGCCAGCTGGAGCAGTACACCCCGTGGCCCCAGTGACTAACCCACTGCTGGACATGTGATCCAACCAGGCCAAAGAAACACCATTCCAGGGATTTCAGGAGACTCTTGGAATCTCTTCTTCCTGTGGTTGCTGAGCCAGGAGGATGTCTCAGCATCCACCCTGCCATCTCATGGGGGACAGTCTGAGGATGAAATCAATCAGACGAATAGAGAGCCCAGTGACTCAGAGAAAACCCAGAGTGAGGACCTTGGATAAACTCTGAGATCCAGATTGGGCTTCTGTCACTTAAACTAGAAGAATCCTAATTGGTACAGGATATAGTACTAATGAGCACTGCTTGTGTGTCAGGCACAGCTGTCCTCTCATCTAAGCCACACAATAGGTCTGGGTTTGTTCTTACTGCACAGATGAGAAAACAGAGACTTAAAGAGGTTAATAACTTGTCTGAGGTCATACAGATGTTTAGGAACACCAAAACCTCTGAACTGATAATATTCCTAAGGCTGATTTTAGCAAGATAGCCCTGTGACATCGACTCAGAGAAATATCCAGATTGGAGGACTGCTGTTCCTAGGCATTGGAAGCTCTAAATTGAAAGCATCAATTTACACACATTGGGGCTTAGTCTTTACTGAGCTGGTCTTGTCAGAACTGACCATAGATGAAATGAAAGCCAGACAAAATTCTACTCACTTGACCATGGGGCTTGTTAGAATTCTCCACAGCGAACAGGAGTGAGGAAGTGAGGACAGTCAGTTCCAAGGCCTCTGTGAAGAGACAGTATGTACATCAGGCTATGTGTATTAGTTACTTAATGCCTAGAAGAACTAAGGTACTTCCAGAAAAGGGTCTTGGGATAGCCCCAAATGGAGTTAAGTGGCTGGTGAGAGGATGAGGTATTGGTTGACCCCAGAGTCCATTCCAGCCAGCATTTGTGGCTGCAACTGATTTGTCATGGTCTGGCCCAGGACGAGGTGAAATCATTGTGGTTGAAGGTAAATAATGATCCAAGCATGTTCCAGACTGTGGCCTGTTTGCCCCCTAATCCATCCCTGCCCCTTCGCTTCTTCTCAAGGGGACTGGCCCCTGCAGGTTACCTTCCCCAGGTCTGCGTGCTAGCTGGCTGCTACCTGGGTACAGGCAGCAGTAGGCACTGATGCAGTATTGGTGGGGGAAACAAGGGTTAGTGAGGGTGTTTCTTTCCCTTATTATCTGTCTCAGACTCATTCTCTGGCAGCAGCTGGGTCTCCTTCATGGCTCCAGCCCCAAGACACACCCACCATGTTCCACTTGTGTTCATCAACCTCTGGAAAGGCTGCATTAGTCCCTTCAGCCTGGGGGCTGGTAAAGGCTTCTTGCTAGCACTGCCCTCTGCTGCTGTCTTAGCTCCTCCATCACCTGTAACCAGTTCCCTGCTGTAAATGCCTAGTGCTTCCTGTTTCCCTGGTGAGCCAAATGTCCAAAATACAACTGTTCCTGAGGGCAGTGACCCTGCATTTGTGTACCCTCGTGTTCAGTTCAGCTCAGTTCAGTTGCTCAGTCGTGTCTGACTCTTTGCAACCCCATGGACTGCAAAATGCCAGGCTTCCCTATCCATCACCAACTCCTGAAGCCTGCTCAAACTCATGTCCAATGATTTGGTGATGCCATCCAACCATCTCATTCTCTACATCCTCATGGAGTATGTGCTTAAAAATAAGTTGGTTGCTTAATTAGTTTGATTGGACTCCCTTGCTAGCTCAACTCATCATTTATACCTTCTGCTTTCACAGGACTGCTTTGCAGAATCAGAGATCTGGTTTCAAGGCCTCATTGTAATGGGCTGGCTGGTCCCTTTGAGTTCCTACTTACTCCTTTACAGGCTGCTGGGAGCTAAGTAACAGGCGGCTTTCCTGAAAACCTTTTCCATCTTCTCAGTAATCATATTAAATATCTGATTTTGTGTGGGCTAGTCAAAGAAAACATACTTCCCTTTTCACTAAAGACAGGCATCTCAGTGTGACTTGCTGCAATGGTTTTTTTTTCCCCCTAATTTAAGAGACAAGTTTGATTTCCCTTGAAAACAGTGGTTAATGGACTTAGAATACTAATTCCCATTTAATGCAGCAAACTTCAAGAGTAGGCTTTCATCTGAGCACAGGTAAATCACAGAATTCTCACATCATGGCACTGAAAAACTCCCATAATTAAATAAAAAACATTTTTTAAAGCCATTTCTTCAAAGTAAAGTCAACTTGAATTCCTTGTTTGTACCTGAATCTGGAAATTTATCTTCAGCTGCAACTTATAAAAGACTACCCTCACCTCCAGAATGCCTTATTTCTGATTCAAACCTTTCTTGATGAAGCCCTGCCTCAGAAGGAACCTAGGCGGTCCTGCATGGGCAAGTGTGGTCAACGGCACAGCTGCCTGGAGCTGACTGCGCCAATGATGCCGCTTTGGTGCAGTGTTCTGCTGGCTGCATCGTCTGCAGTGGGGCTGGCCAGAGTGGGAGGATTTGGGAAGTATCCACAGGAAGCAGATATTTCCTGACCAGCTCATCCCTTTCTTACTCTCTGGCATTTTCTTGTCTACAGCTAAAACATTTTGCCTTGTATTTTCCTGCCTAAGGCCTCTTGAGACAGTGAGCGGTTTTTTTGTGTGTGTTTTTTTTTTGTTTTTCTTTCATTTCTCAACTTGCGCCAAATGTGTCAGGAGTGAAGTCCATAATGCATAGATCTTGGCCCCAGATCTTTTAAGGATGTGGCCTCTTTGTTTCTGGCCTCACAGTAACCGAATCTATCTTCAAGTATAACCCTTTAAAAAAATTCTGGCTCAGAGCTTCTGTAGAAATGAGAACCCTATTAAGAGGAGATTGAGAAGACAAACCTGACAAACTCTCCCCTTTCAATGAACCAAGTAAGAATAGAAGAGAGCAAAAGCCATCTAGAGTGGCTGTCCAAGGAGAGGACTAAGACGAAGCATCCTCAGTCTCTTCCTTAGTAACCAGACCTGGCTCTCACTTCACCTCAGAACTAGGTCTTCTGGGCAGGGCCACCACTTCTGGTCAAGAGATCAGCTCCACAAAGCACCATCCTCATAAATTCTAAAATTATGTAGCATGCAGTCTGCCCCCAACTGTACATGATGCCCTATTGTGGAGTAAGGCTTCCTAGGTTTCTCTTGCTAAACCTAAACCTACAAGGTCTGCTCTCTTTTAGGCCCAGCTCTCTCTCTCTCTGTATAAAGTATTTCTGTTAGGCCTCAGTTTCTTTCCCTTAAAGAATAAGGGGTGATTCCTACCTTAGAAAGCTTTTATGAGACCGAATAAGCTGGCAAAAACAGGGACTACATTACTTGGGCAAAGTATTTCCTAAAGACAATGTAGTATTATTTTCAAGTTGGCACTAAAAAAATTAATCTTTGGGAATGAAAATTTTACTCATATGAGCTAAACTAACTTATTCCATGTGCTGGGACAACCATGGAAATTAGCAAGGGCTAATGTGCTCAGAGAAGGCAATGGCAACCCACTCCAGTACTCTTGCCTAGAGAATCCCATGGACGGAGGAGCCTGGTAGGCTGCAGTCCATGGGGTCGCTACAAGTTGGACACAACTGAGTGACTTCACTTTCACTTTTCACTTTCACATATTGGAGAAGGAAATGACAACCCATTCCAGTGTTCTTGCCTGGAGAATCCCAGGGACAGGGGAGCCTGGAGGGCTGCCGTCTATGGGGTCACACAGAGTCGGACACGACTGAAGCGACTTAGCAGCAGCAGCATTAGCAGCAATGTGCTCAGGGTCCCCAAGAAATGAGGTGGACTTCAAATCATCCCTGCTTTGGAAAATTATGGATATTATGGGTCATAAATGGCCTTGAATTATTATTACCCCTCTGTACTAATACAATCCTTAAGTTGACTGAAACTTTCATTATTGTTAGAGTCAGTCTCATTAGGAAATTCTGTCAGCTACAAGAGAAGGTTGTTTTCAAGGACCAGATGGGTTCAGAGAGAAGGGATGGAGAAATAACGTGAAGGAAAGATGCTCATGGAACCAATGAGTTTCTTAAGAAGGAGCAACTGGATTGGCTCTGAAGGGAAGATTCTGAGAACTTAGAAGTAGACAAGACAGACGTGAGAAGATGCATGGCAGAGAAAAGAGTTTGGTATGTTAGCAGGATAAACAGTTCATTGGAATGGGGATCGTGCATTTGGAAAGTGAAAGATACTGGTTAGTGGGGTGGAGTCATCACAGACCACAGATGGCTAGGAAAGCACCATGAGGCCCGCTTGGTGCTCAGACACCACTGAATGTGTACTCTCCATGGTCATCAAACCAAGTATGTGGGGAAGAGCCTGTTCCTTCACCTAGGTCACAACCTTAGAGAATCCTAATTTTTTTTTTTCTGCACGGTCTGGTGCTTCTTTCTTTATATAATTTCTCATGTGGGGACACAAACTGCTTTGTCAAATAAACAGTCCCTTCCTCAATGAGTGTTCAGACGGGAACTTATTTTCAAAAATGTGTTTGTCTCCCAGCAAAAATACACAAGCTGACCATCCTCAAACTGGCATCCTTCAACTTAGAAAGCAAAGCAAGTAGCTGCAAAGTATATGTCACTGGTAATTCACACTGACACCAAAGTTTGGTTTCTTTAAAAACTTAAGCCCTTAAACCCTCTTTTCAAGTGGCACTGAACATTTAGTCAGAACATTCCAAAGTTCCCTTCTCAGGGTAAGTACTGTATGGAGTATGAGTTTCAGCCAAAACTTTGCTGGTTGCAAGAAGAGGAGACTCAACCAAGTATACATAAATGTTATAAAGATGCTGAGATACCATTAAACAAATTTCAGCCAGTCCTCAATGGACACTGAGCTTGAAACTGGGAGCCATCAGGGAGAAGGCCACTTCTCTGTCTCTGCACAATCCTTCACCTGCTTTTCTCTGTGTTTGCTTCATTCTTTCAGTTCAGTTCAGTCGTTCAGTCGTGTCGAACTCTCGCCAGGCCCCCCTGTCCATCATCAGCTCCCAGAGTTCACTCAAACTCATGCCCATTGAGTCGGTGATGCCATCCAGCCATCTCATCCTCTGTCGTCCCCTTCTCCTCCTGCCCAATCCCTCCCAGCATCAGGGTCTTTTCCAATGAGTCAACTCTTCGCATGAGGTGGCCAAAGTATTGGAGTTTCAGCTTCAGCATCAGTCCTTCTAATGAACACCCAGGACTGATCTCCTTTAGGATGGACTGGTTGGATCTCCTTGCAGTCCAAGGGACTCTCAAGAGTCTTCTCCAACACCACAGTTCAAAAGCATCAATTTTTCGTCACTCAGCTTTCTTCACAGTCCAACTCTCACATCCATACACGACCACTGGAAAAACCATAGCCTTGACCAGACTGACCTTTGTTGGCAAAGTAATGTCTCTGCTTTTTAATATGCTGTCTAGGTTGGTCATAACTTTCCTTCCAAGGAGTAAGTGTCTTTTAATTTCATGGCTGCAATCACCATCTGCAGTGATTTTGGAGCCCAAAAAATAAAGTCTGACACTGTTTCTACTGTTTCCCCATCTATTTCCCATGAGGTGATGGGACCAGATGTCATGATTTTAGTTTTCTGAATGTTAAGCTTTAAACCAACTTTTTCACTCTCCTCTTTCACTTTCATCAAGAGGCTTTCTAGTTCCTCTTCACTCTCTGCCATAAGGGTGGTGTCATCTGCATATCTGAGGTTATTGATATTTCTCCCGGCAATCTTGATTCCAGTTTGAGCTTCTTCCAGCCCAGCGTTTCTCATGATGTACTCTGCATATAAGTTACTTCATTCTTTACTCCTCGACATACTTTGATCCTCATTGCTCACAGTGGTTAGGTTCTCTAAAATTGACACAAATATCAAGTTAGCAAATAGGGAGCCATGATTCCCAAGGGAAACACAGGACTAGGTTCCTATGAGCCTCTGGTCATAATACTTCTGCCAACCAATCAGTTTATAACTGTGCTTTATGTGTATTTCTGGTTTAAGGCACCTTGTCACTGATTTATTAACACTGAACTCACAACCAACAGCACTATGACCTGAACGGAAGCTTATCTAATACACATATTTTTTCTGGAAGGAGCATCACAGCCTTCTTGAGCTTAGGAACACAAGACAGCGCTTCAGGACTACACTACACTTGGGGGTCATTTTAAATAGTGACATCATCAATCAATAAAAAGCACAAAAATGGGGAAAACATGGCACTAAAGAAACTGTGGAGAGGACACTTGATTATAGCAAGGGAGCTGAAACAAGAAGGTAGAGCATCTCCTTGTTCAAACTCAGCTGGGAATGTAGCTTTGGGTGATTCAGATTTTTCACCACTTTGCTCATGTCTGCAAATGACTGCAAAAGCACTGCAGGCACTGCTTTGGGGGGTTACAAATAAATTTTAGCAAGTAAGCAAACGCACAAATAGGGGACACGCGGATAATAAGGATTGCTGGACGGCAGCTTCTTCTCTTGGCTCAAAGCTTCCACTTCCCCGTAACTTCTGCTTTCTCTGTGGCTTTCAGGCCCCCAGTTCCAGCTTCAACCTGGACTCACAAGGTCTTTCCATCGTTACTATGACTAAACATCTCAGTCGCTTCAGGTTTCTTTGCCAACGCCCCTCCCCCCTCCCCCCATAAAGAATCTGTGTGGCCTAGCCTTGCCTTTGAATTAGTTTCATTTGGATTCATTAGTGTTATCTGTGGTCCAATCAACTACTGGCAGGTACAGTGGGTGTGTGCTGTTTAAACTCTGTGACTCTTTGCAAAATCATGGCCTGCAGCCCCCAACAGGCTCCTTCGTCCATGGGATTCCCAGGCAAGAATACTGGAGTGGGTTACCATTTTCTCCTTCAGGGGATCCTCCCGACCTAGGGATTGAACCTGCATCTCCTGCATTAGTAGGCGGATTCTTTCCCCCTGAGCCACTAGGGAAGCCCAGAGGGCATGTGTTAGGGAAGTCATATGGTACATAGACTCCTTCAGGCCCCAGTGTGGGGCTTATTAAACTGTCACTGGCAGAGACCACTGGGATTCCCTGAGTTGGGGGTGAGGGAGTGAGGGGGTGGGAGGGTATGCTGTGGGGGTGGTAAAGGGAATAAGATGGAATCTTTGTGATGAGACAAAGTCTAACCTCTTCTTTCGCGCTTCATCTAGTTTCACTTGCCTATATGGTGTCTCGTGCAGAAGCCTCGCTCCTGGTGTTTCAGACCAGAGTATGTCCACAGTTCCAAGTGGTGCGAAAGTGCCACGCTGACCCCTCACCTCTGCGGGCAGGTGCATGGAGAAGTGCTGCCATGCCTGGCACTCAATTCAAGGTGGCAGCAGCGGTGGGCCGTGCGCAGACTCACTGCGCCCCGCGCTTAGCCTGTAGAGCTGTGGGCAGCGCCTGCGTCCCCTCCCTGCTGAGGGATCCCTAGAAAGCAGCTCCGCCCCCGGCCTGTGGGGAGGGTGTGGATTCTAGAGCCCCAGCTTGCCCTTCTCCACCCTTGACCAAAGAATGAAACTTTGTTTTTGCATGCAACGTGGTCTCTTTCTGTTGGCATGAGTGACACAGGGCAAGAGAACCCTTCTTGAGGCCTGATTGACTCAAAAGGGTCAGTAACAAAATCAAACACAGAAAAAAGTGGCTAGTTTTCTGGTATAGTTTAATCTCAGGAGTACCAAGAAATACCTCTTTTCACTTTCATTTCGATTTTTTCCCAGATGCTTAAAATTTCCTTCTTAGGGACAAGGACTGCTCTTCGTGGTTGCAGATGGGTCTTAAAATGCAAAAATACATTGAAAGTGTTAAGAAAAATAAGTTGATTCTCACAAAGGTATAAATGGCTAATGATAAGTCATTTTCTGAAATCAGGAATTGCAGAAGATACGAAAGGAAGATGCACTTTGGAACAGAAAGCATCACATAAAGAGTAACCAGAGAGCTCTCAGGGGAAATGGCATCTGAATCCCAATTTTACCTGGGCTGGAGTTTGCTTGTGTGTTTTGTTTCTGTCTTCTTGCTCCAACACCACCCCCACCCACCACCCCCCAGATTGTCTCAGTGAGGGGGAAACACTGGCGCAGCATTTAGTGGTCCATCACTGTGCCTGTGGGACTCTTTGAATGAAACCTCAGAGCAATCAGGTCTGAACTTTTCTAAACAGCACCAACCATCTCAACAAAATCTCCAAACTCACACATCCAGCGAGCTGGAGCTGGACGGAAATGCAGTTAACAGGACTCTGCCTCTTTAAATGCCATTTAACAATTATCATTCTCCTTTCATTTGAGCTTTCTCTTATAATCTTATTCCAACTCCGGTGTATCACAGTATTTCTTCTAAACAAACACAAATAAACCTAATAACAGATCTCTTCCAAAGATGCCAAAATTTTCTGCATCTCATGACCCCAGAAAGGGTGGAAGAGAGAACAGTAAGACAGATAAATCACCCTCATGGAGGCAAGGAGATAGGAATTTAAAGATACACAGATGTAAATGGCACATGGATGGTCTGGGGTGAAGAGAGGGCTGCCCACCAGGAAGGGAGGTGACTGGCACTCAGGGGAGGTGGGTTTGAGGCAAAAGAATGGAGGCCGGAGAAGCAGGTGAATGATTTCTATTCTATTGGGTAGATAAAACTACTGCAGCTTTTGAAAAGAAGAATGATACAGGAGAACCAGTGTCTAAGAAAATTTATTCCTAGAGAAGTGGGGTGGTTAAGGCTATGATCTCAAGAACTGGAGAAATTTGGAAGTCACTACAACTGGGAATTAACCAAGGGCTTAAATCCAGGGTCTGACAATAGGCTCGGCTCATAGCATTATCCAAAAGTCTCATAGATTTTAAAGCTAGAACAACCATAGTGAAAAAAAACTGTTTCCTGGTATGTCAGTGTTTGGAATTGCTTTACCCAATGTAAGTGATGGGACATTAATGCCAGAAAAGCATATGCCTTCTTCCTATAACACATCATGCTTCCCCACCAAAAACTTTTCTCCCCTATTTTCCTGATGTCATATCCTGGCACCCTTTTAGGGTGCCAGGAGATCATATAACAGTCTGAAGTATTAAAGAACATAAGACAATAAATAAGCTATGTAAATTGTGAAACATGAGTCATTACTCTCTTTGTTCTACATCTTTATAATTGCATTTTAAAAATTACATATTTTCCCTTCATGATAGAAATCTAAAACAAAACAAAATTGAAAAAAACCTTTAAGTGTCCTCACAGAAAAACCTGTTTTATCATATCATATTATGCCTTGACAACTGCTGTAGAAATAATAGGCAACACTTTTGAGAGTCTATTGTGTGTCAGGCGCTCAACTGCTTCTACACCTATTTAGAGATATATGCGTGGGTGCTTAGTCGTGTCTGATTCTGCTGCCCCATGGACTGTAGCCTGCCAGGCTCCTCTGTCCATGGGATTTCCAGGCAAGAATACTGGACTGGGTTATCATTTCCTTCTCCAGGAGATCTTCCGGACCCAGGGATTGAACCTGCTTGTCCAGCATGTCCTGCGCAGCAGGCAGATACTTTACTGCTGAACCACGGGGAAACCCATTTTAGAGATGAGAAAACTGAGAATAGAAAGTTAAGTGACTTATCCACGGTCACCCAGTTACCAAGTGTCAGAGACAAGACTTGAATTTAAGGGCTACTTCTGTCCAAAGTCCATGCTCTTACCCATTATACCATACATCTCCCGCCTCCCCTAAGAGAAGGATCCTCAAGAGAACAACAAAAGCCAGCTGAGGGTTAGCCATCTGCCTTGAAACAGGCTGCTATCCTGGATGCCACTTTTATGTTGCAACTGGAAACTTCCTGCTACAAATCTCCCAGCATTACCAGTATCTTTTTCCTGCTCACATCCTGATCTTTGAAGAATAGACTTTGAAGCTCCGAGGCGAAAGCCACAATCTACTCTTGATAAGGAGAGATATTTAAATATAAAATAGCAGCAGGTCTTGTGGGAGAGTATTTGTCCTCAAATTAACTCTATAAAAAACATCTATCTCTAAGAACAGGTTTGGAGCAAAAAGAATGAAGTCAAAACTTTATAGAGATATAGGTGACTAAAGGAGCTGAAGCTAATCTTGAAACTAAGGATTTAAAAGTCTTACAGGAGGAAAGATCTTCTGAGGCTCCAGATAAGAGTTAAGTTTTAGGGACAAATATTCTGTTTAAATCAGACTGGGCTAGGTGATGAGATACAGTGACAAAAAGACAAAGTCTCTGCCTTTCAGGAGATTATAGATTGATTATAGAAGGAACACAAAAATATAAAAGGTCAGTTCTGAAGCTCCATTGAAAATAAATATTTTTGGTTAAAAGATAAAATAATATAATGATTTCAATAGATTCAGAAAAAACATTCAAAAATCTATTATTCATTATTAGAAAAAAATCTATTTTTCATCATTAGAAACAAAAGAAATAACTCTTGGGAAACAGGAATAAAAAGAAACTTCATTTGAAAAAGGATATCTACTAAACCCATCCAAAATCATATTTAATTCTGAAATTTTATAAACATCCTTATTTAGTTTAGTAATAAAACAAGTAGTCATGTATGGATGTGAGAGTTGGACTTATAAAGAAAGCTGAGCACCAAAGGATTGATGCTTTTGAACTGTGGTGTTGGAGAAGACTCTTGAGAGTCCCTTGGACTGCAAGGAAAGCCAACCAGTTCACCCTAAAGGAGATCAGTCCTGGGTGTCCATTGGAAGGACTGATGTTGACGCTGAAACTCCAATATTTTGGCCACCTAATGTGAAGAAATGACTCACTTGAAAAGACCCTGATGCTGGGAAAGATTGAAGGCGGGAAGAGAAGGGGATGACAGATGGGATGAGATGGTTGGATGGCATCACCGACTCAGTGGACATGGGTTTGAGTAAACTCCAGGAGTTGGTGATGGACAGGGAGGCCTGGCATGCTGCAGTCCATGGGGTCATAAAGAGTCAGACACAACTGAGTGACTGAACTGAATAAAACAAGAATATCTTCTACCACAACTACTATTCTACATTGACTTAGCAGCCTTAACCAATTGACTGTAGCCCACCAGACTCCTCTGTCCATGGCATTTTCCAGGCAAGAGTACCTGAGTGGGTTGCCATTTCCTTCTCCAGGGGATCTTCCCAATGCAGGAATCGAACCCAGGTCTCCCTCATTGCAGGCAGATGCTTTACCCTTTGAGCCACCATGGAAGCCTTATTTAGTTTAGTAATAAAAGAAGAATGTCTTCTATCACCACTATTATTCTACATTGAGTTGGCTGTCTTAACCAATATAAGAATATAAGAAAAGAAGCTATGAAATGAGATATAAGACTGCAAAGGAAGAGATTGGCTGTCTCTATTGATACTTTATTTAAAAAGCTGAAAGAATCAATGTATAAACTTTCATAAATAGCAAAAGAGTTTAGCTGGGTAGCTGAATACAAAAGCAAACCAGAAAAATTTAGTAATATTTGGCAATTGTTTAGCACTTCATGCATTACAAAGCACTCAGAAATGTTCTCATTCACAAAAGCTTCCCATCATCACATTATCAACAGAAACAGCTGCATCGTTCCCATTTGACAAATGTTTAACTGAGGCAGAGAAATTGCATTTTCCCCTTTCTTTAAAACTGACAAGTAATTTACATATGATGATATTCACACATTTTGATGTTACAGTTCTATGAGTTTTGATGAACATAGAGTCACGTAAGACCCACCATAATCAAGTTATAAAATAGATCCATCACCCCAAAATGTTCTCTGATGTTCATTTGTAGTCTAGCCCTTTCCTCATGCCCTGATACTCACTGATCTCTTTTCAATCCTGTAGTCCTTCCTTCCTCCCTTTTTTCCCTCCCCCCTTCCTTCCTTCCTTGCTTTCCTTCTTCTTTCTTTTCCTTCCTTTTTAACCTTAACATTTATGTAAAAGAAATTATATAATATGTAGCCTTTTACATCTGAATTCTTTCACTTAACATAGTACATTGGAGATTTATTATTGTGGTTGTAGGTAAAAATACTTCATTTTTATTAGTGAGTAGTAAGTATTCCATTGAGTAGATGCCCCAGAGCTTGTTTATCCATTCACTCACTGAAGGATATTTGATTGTTTTCCAATTTCTGGTGATTATGAACAAAGCCACTTAAACATCTGTATCCAGGTTTTTACGTGTGAATGTAACTTTTCATTCCTCTTAAGTAAGTGCCCAGGAGTTGGATAACTAGATCAAATGGTAAGAGTGCATTTATCTTTATAAAAAAGCTGCCAAACCATTTTCCAAATTGACTGTATCATTCTGTATTCCCGCCAACAATGTTGCTCTGCATCTTCATCAACACTTGGTATCATTCAGATATTTTTAATGTTAGCCATTCTAATAGGTGTGTCGTAGTATCTCATTATGGTTTTAATTTCCACTTTCCTAATGACTAAAGATGTTGAGCACCTTTTCATGTGCTTACTTTCCATATGTATATCTTGTTTGGTAAAGAAAGAAAGAGATGAATGGGGAAATATCTGTTCAATTTTTTGGCCCATTTTTAAAAACATTTTTTTTTAAAATGAGTTGTAAAAGTTCTTTATATATTCTAGATACAAAGCCTTTATCAGATATGTGCTTTACAAATATTTCTCCTAGTCTGGGGCTTGTGTTTTCATTTTGTTAGCAATGTCTTTTGTAGAGAAGCTTTTAATTTTGGTGAAGTTCAATTTGTGATTTTTCTTTTATGAACTATGCTTTTGATGCTGCTTTCAAAGACTTGGTGCCTAATGTCATGAAGATTTTCTTCTAAGAATTTATAGTTAGTTCCTTATGAAACTAGTCCTAAAAATCAGATTGTCTGTACCTTCACTCATTATTCTATTTCACCACACCACAATCATAAAAAGAAAGTTTTGTACATTAAGGAATAAAAGGATAATTACAATGCGGCTTTTGAATATATAGCCAGGGATATGTCATTTAGCAATTAACTTTTCTCTAAATTTCTCATATACCTTGTTTTCCCTCAATTACTCAAGTAAATTTCTCAAGATTAAGGACAAGGCTCTATAATGACTACCATGCTCAGCACTTTTGGCCCAGGGAGAGACATACATATTGTGAAGTGAAAGTCACTCAGTTGTGTCTGACTCTTTGTGACCCCCATGAACTGTAACCCACCAGTCTCCTCTGTTCACAGAATTCTTCGGGCAGGAATACTGGAGTGGTGACCATTCCCTTCTCCAGGGATTAATCCCTCCCAATCCAGGGATTAAACCTGGGTCTCCTGCATTTCAGGCAGATTCTTTACCATCTGAGCTACCAGGAAACCCCAGACATATTGTGTACCCAGTAATGGTGCAGACTTCATGCACTGACTAAAGGTAACATTCTGCTAACCTAGATATCAAGTCAGTCCTTCAGCTGGATGAGGCACTAGACCAGGAGGTCACTCTACTCTGGATGGGACCACCATCTGAGTGACGGCATAGAGGAGTCAGTACTTCCCGGATGACACTAAGCACCCAGTACCCACAGGCTCTCAAATCAATCTATTCTTTGCAGCAAAAGACACACAAAACAGGTCTGTTAATAACTTGAAGAATTTTAGATGCTGGGGAGGAAAAATAAAAACATAAATAGTGAGGAATCTGATGACTAGGCCAAGACTGGTAGAAACAAAAGAAGGTAAATTAGAGTTTCAGCGTAAGTATTATGGAAACAAATGGCCAAATTTATTTTAGTCATGTCCAACTCTTTGCAACCCCATGGACTATACAGTCCATGGAATTCTCCAGGCCCGAATATTGGAGTGGGTAGCCGTTCCCTTCTCCAGGGGATCTTCCTAACCCAGGGATTGAACGCAGGTCTCCCACAATTGCAGGCAGATTCTTTACTAGCTGAACCACCAAGGAAGCCCAAGAACACTGGAGTGGGTAGCCTATATCTCTTCTCCAGGGGATCTTCCTGACCCAGGACTTGAAGCAGGGGTCTCCTGCATTGCAGGCACATTCTCTACCACTGAGCCACCAAGAGAGCCCCGCAAGTATTATGGGAATAAGTGGCCAAATTGAAAGCTCAATGAATTATCCTAAAAGTATTTCAAGAGTCATTGTCATAACTTGGATTAGAACTCAAAACTCCTCATTCTGAGCCTGATGACAAATCACCAGAGCCGGGAACATCAGCTCTGGGGCTCACAAATCCTCCCATGATGCAATCACTGAGGAAATGAGCTCCAACATTACACTCCTTTGATCCCTTTGGATTGCTATCTCACTCAGAAAAGAAAAGGTAGGTTAATATTATCTTCATTTTCAGCTAGAGAATGAGAGCAGAAGGCAAATAGAGCAATAGTGGTATATGTGGCTGGGGAGAGGCAGTGGGTAGAATGAAGGTCCACATTCCTCTAGAGAAACATAATGTATCACAAAAATCAGCTAAATAGAACAGAAAAGAGCAAACTCTTCCATTAAACAATTAAACCCTGGGAGAAGGCAGAATTGGGAAGCTTATTAAAAATGGCTTTTCCAACTTCAAATGGCCTTATATTTCATCAATGAGAAAGTATGAGTTCAAAAATGTTTGGAAAAAAAATGTTTGGAAAAGCAGGGTTTACTGAGAAAGGATTTTTGAATAGACATATACTTGGAAGAGTACAGACTTTCTAAAGTGATATACACCTTGTAAGGTACTTCATAGTTGACATTCTATTATTACTAAAAGTGGTATGGTTTGCTATGTGAAAATAAATTTTCAAATGAAGAGGAATTATAACCATCATGTTGACACATCCAGGAAAGGAAATGAGAACTATGCAGTCAACTTTATGGGTGTTACTATTAGGATGATTCATATGGAAATTGTTTTGTAGTTTAAAAATGACTAAAAATCAGTAATTTTATATCAATTCAGTTCAGTCTCTCAGTCATGTCCAACTCTTTGTGACCCCATGGACTGCAACACACCAGGCCTCCCTGTCCATCACCAACTCCCAGAGCTTGCTCAGACTCATGTCCAATCGAGTCAGTGATGTCATCCAACCAGCTCATCATCTGTTGTCCCCTTCTCCTCCTGCATTCAATCTTTTCCAGGATCAGGGTCCTTTCCAATGAGTTAGTTCTTTGCATTAGGTGGCCAAAGTATGAATTTCAGCTTCAACATCAGTCCTTCCAGTGAATATTCAGGACTGATTTCCTTTAGGGTAGACTGGTTGGATTCGTTGCAAGAGTCTTCTCCAACACCACAGTTTGAAAGCATCAATTCTTCGGCGCTCAGCTTTCTTTATAGTCCAACTCTCACATTCATACATGACTATTGGAAAAACCAAACCATAGCTTTGACTATACACTCCTTTATTGGCAAAGCAATGTCTCTGCTTTTTAATAGGCTGTCTAGGTTGGTCATAGCTTTTCTTCCAAGGAGTAACCATCTTTTAATTTTGTGGCTTCAGTCACCATATGCAGTGATTCTGCAGCCCAAAAATAAAGTCTCTCACTGTTTCCATTGTTTCCCTGTCTATTTGCCATGAAGTGATGGGACTGGATGCCATGATATTAATTTTCTGAATGTTGAGTTTTAAGCCAATTTTTTCACTCTCCTCTTTCACTTTCATCAAGAGACTCTTTAGTTCTTTGCTTTCTGCCATTAGGGTGGTGTCATCTGCATATCTGAGATTATGGATATTTCTCCCAACAATCTTGATTCCAGCTTGTGCTTCATCCAACCCAGCATTTCGCATGATATATTCTGCATATAAGTTAAATAAGCAGAGTGACTATATACAGCCTTGATGTACTCCTTTCCCAATTTGGAACCAGTCTGTTGTTCCACATCTAGTTCTAACTGTTGCTTCTTGACCTACATGCAGATTTCTCAGAAAGCAGGTAAGGTGATCTGATATTCCCGTCGCTTGGAGAATTTTCCACAGTTTGTGGTGATCCACACAATCAAAGACTTTGGCATAGTCAATAAAGCAGAAGTAGATGATTTCTGAAACTCTCCAGCTTTTTCAGTGATCCAGTGGATGTTGGCAATTTGATCTCTGGTTCCTCTGCCTTTTCTAAATCCAGCTTGAACATCTGGAAGTTCACAGTTCATGTACTGTTGAAGCCTGGCTTGGAGAATTTTGAGCATTACTTTACTAGCGTGTGAGATGAGTGCAATTGTGCAGCAGTTTGAGCATTCTTTGGCATTGCCTTTCTTTGGGATTGGAATGAAAACTGACCTTTTCCAGTCCTGTGGCCACTGCTGAGTTTTCCACATTTGCTGACATATTGAATGCAGCACTTTCACAGCATCATCTTTTAGGATTTGAAATAGCTCAACTGGAATTCCATCACCTCCACTATCTTTGTTTGTAGTGATGCTTCCTAAGGCCCACTTGACTTCACATTCCAGGATGTCTGGCTCTAGGTGAAGATCACACCATCGTGGTTACCTGGGTCATGGAACATTTTTGTATGGTTCTTCTGTGAACTGACCCATAGTCAATTTCTCCATCCAGGAAGCTTTCATAAGCCTCTTATTCTTATCCATCAGAGGGAAGACAGAATGAAAACCACAATCACAGAAAGCTAAACAAACCGATTACATGGACCACAGCTTTGTCTAACACAATGAAACTATGAGCCATGCTGTGTAGGGCCACCCAAGATGGACGGGTCATGGTGGAGAGTTCTGACAAAATGTGGTCCACTGAAGAAAGCAATGACAAACCACCTCAGTGTTCTTGCCTTGAGAACCCCATGAGCAGTATGAAAATGCAAAATGTTATGACTCTGAAAGATGAACTCCCCAGGTCGATAGGTGCCCAATATGCTACTGGAGAAGAAAGGAGAAATAACACAAGAAAGAATGAAGAGACAGAGCCAAAGCAAAAACAACAGCCAGTTGTGGATGGGACTGGTGATGGAAGTAAAGTTGATGCTGTAAAGAGCAATATTGCATACAAACCCATAATGTTAGGTCCATGAATCAAGGCAAATTGGAAGTGGTCAAACAGGAGATGACAAGAGTGAACATCAATATTTTAGGAATCAGCAAACTAAAATGGACTGGAATGGGTGAATTTAATTCAGATGACCATCATATCTACTACTGTGGGAAGAATCCCTTAGAAGAAATAACCATCATAGTCAATAAAAGAGTCCGAAATGCAGTACTTGGGTGCAATCTCAAAACTGATCAAATGATCTCGATTCGTTTCCAAGGCAATACATTCAATATCACAGTAATCCAAGTCTATGCACCAAAGTAATGCTGAAGAAGTTGAAGCTGCACAGTTCTATGAAGACCTACAAGACCTTCTAGAACTAACACTCAAAAAAGATGTCCTTTTCATTATTGGGGACTGGAATGCAAAAGTAGGAAGTTAAGAGATAACTGGAGTAACAGGCAAATTTGGCCTTGGAGTACAAAACGAAGCAGGGCAAAGGCTAACAGAGTTTTGCCAAGAGAATGTACTGGTCATAGCAATTTTATACAGCTCAACTTAATTCTGAACCACAGTTCAATTCCAATGATCCATTTTCTAGGTATAGTATATTTTTAGTTGTGATTCATTTTCTTGACTGAAGCATTTCCTGGGCCTAATCACAGACCATGATCCATGGACAACTTGAGGCTTCCTTCCTGCCAGTCCAGTTGAGGGACTACACTGGCACCTTCCCCTCTCAAACACCATCACCACCTACATCAAATCCTGATTGCAAAAACATAACCATGATGGCATGTGGAATTAGCACCTTGTTTAAGCTGAGATTTTTGGAAATATTCAATTGTATTACTTCTTTTATTCTAAAAAGAACAAGATGTCATGATGGAGCTGCCAAATGTTTTCAGTTTATTAAATAAGATATTTCCTACGGAGCCTGCAAAGAATAGACCTCAAAATGCATATGTGTCCTTTTATATAAGCAGAGCCCTATCTGTTGCCTTTGACTCATTAAATAGAGAATTGAGCAACTGTCACATGCCCAGCACTGTCAGGTACACTGTGCAGATTCCAGAGCTGCTGAATCCCCATGTGGGTGAACAGATAAGATATATATCTAATGGGCTAAATCACATGAGTTGAAACTTATTGTGGTGGTTTGCTTTTATTTATTTATTTATTTTTTTGGCCGTGCTATGCAGCTTGCAGGATCTCACCTGGGCTGACCAGGGATCAAACCTGGGCCCTTGACAGTGAAAGCTCAGAATCCCAGATGGTCAGGAAACTCCCTTTTTATCCCCCATGGGTTGAAATTTCAGTAGCAAAGCAGTGCATTTGGGAATTTGTGGTGTAATAAGGCACACATGCCAAGAGAGTCCTAAGTTCAAAACAAGCAGATACTGTTTTGAACTTAGGAGAAGAAGGATACCTCTGTGGTTAGGGAGGTCTATAAGTAGAATTTTAGCAGCGTTTGAAGAAACAATAACATTTAGATAGGAGGAGACAATAGAGAAAAGATAATCTAGATAGAAGCTACAAGATTTTTAAAAAACCATGGTACCAGGATGGCTTATAGGGATGATGAATGACGGTATCCATTATTTATTATGTGGGCAGCCAGGTGTCATCTACTATGGAGCAGTCCAGTACAAATGACGGGTCCTCTTATCATTTATTAGTGGGAAATCCACAATTTCAGAAAAAAAGCAAAGTTTCCTTTGTTCTTTTTCCACCGCCCCTGCTCTCATCTGACTCTCACTTGGAGCTGAGTCTGGGTGATTAGTATTGAATGGAGTTGGAAACTCCTCAATATTTTTGGCAGTGATTCCAAAAGAAAAAGCAGAAGTCACAAATAATTTTCTTGCTTTTTCTTTTTAAAGTACTAGATTTTAAGCATTAAAAATGTTGCATTCATGACTGATAACTTCTCTGGTGAATTTAACTGTCAGAATAAGTGCAAACTACTAAATAGTTTCAGAGAAGATTACAAAAGCCTAAGTTGGTCATTGCTTTCCTGTTCAACTCAGAAGCCATACCCATAGGTGGTTAGTGACTTCATGGGGATTGCTCCCTAGGTTTTTTTTTCTTTTTTTTTTTTTTTAATATTTATTTATTGGCCGTGCTGCATCCTAGCTCTGGCATCCAGGATATTTTAGCTGCTGCATGTGGGATCCAATTCCCTAACCAGGGATGGAACCCACAGGCACCCTGGATTGGGAGTAGCCACTTGGCTACTGGGGAAATCCCTCCCCTGGGGTATTTTTACTTTAAGAGAAGTCAAAGAGAAGAGGACAATGCTTACGAAAAAGAATGAATTTCTCATGACAGAATTTTAGGTCCTGGAGCACCTAAGTGGAAAGATAGTTTAGGACAGGAAATCTTTCAAATACCACTATATTCCAAAAACTACTTGAAGGGAGCTTAGTCCTCTTATGCCTTCTCACATGTAAAGGACTAGTCCCAGAACCTCCATTTGATCCTGGACAAGTCTTGGGGGCCTATTGAGAGAGAATTCTGAGACCCAGATTCCTCCAAGAGAAAATAATACTTTTGGCAGTGAGCAAGTTATAGTCACAGTGTAAGCATTGCTTCACAATAGCCAGCATCCGTGAGAAAAGGCTGGGTCGACTTGGAGAGGCAAGGTGGGCCAAGCCTAACTTGAGTGAGCTGCTGTCCCAGCCTCCCTCATTCTGATGTGGATTCACCTGGGCATGGAGCACGCTTGCTTGTGCCAGGCCAGGAGTGGCTGGACTGCCATCATCAGACAATAGGATACGAGTGGGACTTTTCATGTTGTCCAGAATTGTCCCAAATAGCAGGCACTCAGTACCCTTCCTTCTAGTGGACAAAAGTGGAGTTACACATCCCCCACCAACTTACTAAACATCTGTAGGACCAGCCCTATCATCATCAGTGATAGATATTCCCCCGTATAACACCCATTCTGCAGTTCACTCCTCGTAGGAGACTCCCCCAGCACAACACTCCACCCTGCCATCCACTGCTCATAGGCAGATGCCTTGTAGAGGAGAGGGTATCAACAAGGGCCTCTGTCAGCCCCGGGAGAATCCAAGGAGCTTGCTACACAGCCTTGTAGGAACAGTGTGTGTGAAGCTATTCCCGTGACCTCTTGGAATTCACCTAAGATGTCATTAAAGGCCAGGAAATGGAACTGAAGGAAGTGCAGTTAATTGCAGTGACTGGGGGAAATACTGTTGTTCCATGTTAATATGTTATAGGATTTAGATGGTTTGATAAACTGGTTATAGTCATAAATCTACCACTGCACACTTTATTACATGCATATCACATACCACCTAAATAACATGTCTGAAACAACTCAAATGCAATTTCTCCTCAGGGCAGAATGCAGTAACCTCTTTAACAATAATCATTTAGGGCCCTCCTGATCTCTTTCCCCTTAACAAAACTACCTTGGGTTCCTTCACTTATGGTACAGTATAAAAGACTTTAAAAGTTAATATTAATGCTTTGAGCAATCGGGAGGGTGGGGAGATAATTACTAGAGGCTCCTAGTTGTCTTTGAATTCCTAATTATAGTCTCTCACCAACATCCTGGTGGTCATTCTCAACCTTGAGGGCAGTCAGCAAGTCTAAGTAATGCCTGTCAGAGCCGCTGGGTGGCACTGGCAGGCCTGATACGTGGGCAAGAGAAAGGAGGGAAGAAAGAAAAAGAGGCAAGGAGGGAGTCAAGATGGAAGGGTGGGCGTAGAGTGGGGAACAAGAGAGGCAGAGATGAGAGAGGGAAAAGAGAAAGACAGAAAGAAAAGAAAGACTAGGCCACAAGGCAGCAACTGCCTTGCGTGCCTCTGTAAGCATACCTGACACAGAGCAACGAGTTGAGCCCGTTTTTAGTCATCTTTACATTCCCAGGACCTAGCTTGGTCCCTGGCACTCGGTTGATGTTCTGGGTGCGTCGACTGGTGGAATGAATACTGCTGCACCTAGGAAAAGGTCCTCAAATGGAGAGGTCGAGGCAGTGTGTGTCTAAAGTCTCTGCTTACTGTTCCGGGATACCTCAGTTGAAAATATAAGGGGTGGTGCCTCATTTGGGTTCTCAATCAATGGTAAATCTTTACTTGCAAAAAGACAAAACAAGGATATGGACACACAAGCACAGAGGTAAGATGATCAGGGGTTGACATTCTGTAAAGGGCTGGAAATAAATATTTCAGCCTTTACAAGCTGTGCAGTGTCTGTCATAGCTACTCAGCTATGCCACTGTAGCGGGGGGGAAAAAAAGCCATTGACCAAACATAAATGAATGGGTGTGGCTGTGTGCCAATAAAACTTTATTCATAAAAACAGGCAGTAGGTCAGATTTGGCCCTGTTTTGCCAACACTTCAGTGCTCTGGGTTCTAAGATAATCTTTCTGATTTCTCCAACCTTGCTCTCGCATCCTATTTGATCCAATACCACTTTCGGTACACAGCTGCTCATTGGTTTCTCTTTGAATCTGTGTTGGCTTGTATAATTTTAGGTGGCATACACCTTGGGGAAACCTAAGACCCCATAAATATGGCTTTGATGCACCATTAAGTATTCCTGTCTTCCTATGTGA
Organism: Muntiacus reevesi; assembly: GCF_963930625.1. Lineage (NCBI taxonomy): Eukaryota > Metazoa > Chordata > Mammalia > Artiodactyla > Cervidae > Muntiacus > Muntiacus reevesi. The sequence goes on from NC_089250.1 coordinate 98,341,216, forward strand.
TCTCACTCAAGGGCTGTCTCAGGAAATATTCATACAAAAGACTCTTAGCTTTGAAATTCTCATGACATGTAGCTTTTGAATACTCTGCAGAGGCATAGATGAAGCAATGTGATTAAAAGTTGCAGAATAGAAGTCTTGGGGAATTATATTGCTTCGGCTACAGTGAATCAGATTCAAATCAGCTTGAGAAAGGTCATTCCCAGCTCAAACTGTGAAGTAAATAGAGTTTGTCTTTGGAAATTTCTAGCCACATATTCTCTACCCCTCCTTTTCCAGTATTCAGTGCCCTAATTTATTTCCTTCCCCACTCTCATTTCCATTGAGAAATTGATCCTTCACTTTACTAAAACAAAGATAACTAATGAAAGATTAACTTCCTTCCCATTGAGGGATGTTCATGTTTTCAAATGGTTCAGAGTACTACAACTGAGGGACCCAGTACTAATGTGCGTGCTGGTTAAGTTCAGATATCCTTAGAGCAACAGCTCCCCAATAGCCTCTCTTCTTTTTAAAGTTAGTCTAAGCCTGTTTTAGCTTTCTTACAAGCAGAAAAACCTAGAGGACCTGGTGCCCCAAACCGTTACCTTCTCCCCTCAAGATCCTTTTTCTTCCCAAGCCAGTAATAACCAATGATCTGTAATAGGTCTCATCCCTCCACAGACCCGGACTCTCTGCAGGTCGGGCCTTACCTCAGAGGGCTGACACTAAGGCATAGGGACAGGCAGGCCAGCAGAGCAAAGATCTGGGGGGTGCGAGGACAGTGCAGTGCCCCTTGGGTGACCCTACAGAAGCAGCTGCTCAGATGGCCTATGTGTAGCTCCAGGTCTGTGGTAAGAATTTGGTCCTGGAGAAAATGACAGGGATCTCTTCACATCTGGCAGTTCCTCCACCCTGGAATGTACATTCCACAAAAGGCTGAGCTTGTGGCTGCTCAGCAGTCCCGCCAGTGACTAACACCCATGATATAGGGAGTCTACATTCTGAACTTTCTGGGATTGTCCAGATTCAAGTATGCTGTCCTAGGGTTGCTGTAAATCATTGATCTATCCCAGAAGCTCCAATGTTTGGTAAAAAGTTTCAAAATAATTCAAACCAGTGGGCATTCCAATAAGCACACATATGGACTCAAAAGATGGGATTCATATCATCTGAAGAAATGTTAATTATTCATGGAGACACAGACATACTATGTGTCTAAAGCTATCTAATGCAAAGTCTCACTTCAATATCATTTGAGATATATTCAAAGTCATTAAAAACATTATAGAATTTTATTTCACTGTCAAACTGTATACAAAGAAAAAGAGGAAAATGTACTTTTAAAGAGATACTGCTATAGGAAGATCCTGCTTTTGGAAGAAATGTGACAATTCAAAAGTAACATTTTGTCCCAATACACTATAATTCATCAACTTTAAGATGCATATTTATTTAGAATTTTACATCTCTGCAATGATTGTACATTTTTTAGTTGGTGTTACCGTATATTTTAAATGAGAGCATTTTTTTTTGTAGTATATGTAAAACAATGGTGCATTTTCTAATTAATGGCATCTTAGATTCAGTAATATACAGTGTTGGTGATGTAAATGTCATTCAAAGTGGAAAATTTGATAATACTTCTTATGTTATATTAGATAAACTCAAGCTAACTGTCAGTCCTATAGCTTCCAGTGTTATATTGAAGAAATTTATTACAAACATATCTTTGAAAATGCAGTTTACTGCAAATCACATGTCATTCTGTAAGACACACTCATGGCTCCAGATATTTAGACTGCATCTCTAATTTCTGCCTTGCTAAAACCAAATTTTTTTTTATCAGCATGAATGATAAAAATGATACTATGTTTCCACAGTTCAGGGTATTGAGCAAAACATTGTGTCTCACAATTACGATACATATAGTGTACCATTGGTATTAAAAAGTTGTCCCTATCATAGTAAGTTATGTCTTGAAAGTTAATACTAGAATACCAGCAGAAGGATAGGCATATAGATAAATGGGAAAGAACTGAGAATTCAGAAACACTTCCTTATATTTTTGTTGAAATGATTTTAAACAAAACTACCAAGGCAATTCAATGAGGAAAGAATAATCTTTTCAATAAATGGTGCTGGGACAACCAGATATCCACATCAACAAAGATGAATTTGAACTCTAATTTAATGCCATATAAAAAATTAACTCAAAATGGATCATATACCTAAATGATAATTTATGAGAAAATATAGGAGAAAATCTTTGTGATCTTGAGTTAGGCAGAGGGTTTTTAGATATGAACCAAAAGCATAATCCATAAAAGAAAAAGCTAGTAAACTGGGATTTCATCAAAATTAAAATTCTTTGCACTCCAAAAGGCACCATTAAGAAAATGGAAAAGACAATCCACAGACCGGGGGGAAAATACTCTGCAAATTATATGTCTGATAAGGAACTTATACCAAGAATATATAAATATTTCTTATGACTCAATAATAAGACAAACAAACCAAACAAAAAATAGACAAAAGATTTGAATAGACATTTCTCCAAAGAAAAGACACATATAATAAAGAAGCAAATGAAAAGATGCTCACATATTCAGTCATTTGGGAAATGAAATTTAAAACCACAATGAGATACTACTACATACCTATTAAACTAGCTTTTTAAGTCCCTGAAAATATGAAGTACTTCTAAGGATGTCAAACAACTGAAACTCTTACACATTTCTAGTACAGGCTATTTGGAATACAACTTGGCCATTTTTTGTATAAAGTTAAACATATGCTTACCATTCAGCACAACAAACCTACTTTAATGTGTCTACCCCCAAAAAATGAACACATATTCACACAAAAACCTGCACACAAAGATTTACAGTGGCTCTGTTCATAATAAAGAAGACCAGACAAAAAATCCAAATGCTCTTCAACTGATTAGTGAATAAGCAAATTCTGATGCATCATACAATGAAATACTACTCAGCAATAAAAAGGAAATACTATTACATACTACAGCATAGATGAATCACCAAAACTTTATGCTAACAAATGTATAAATACAGAAAGTAGATTGGTGGTTGCCTGAGGCTGGGGGTAAGAATGGAGGCTGACGGCAAACAAAAATGAAGAATAATTTTGGGGTGATAGAAATGTTCTAAAATTGGATAATGGAGATGGTTGAACGACTCTGCAAATTTACTAAAAATCACTTACACTTACACTTATGATGGATGAATTTGTGGATATTTCATATAAGTGAAATTATACTTCAATGAAGCTTTTTAAAAAGCTACATTGGAGTTAATTTGGAAGTTTTTGACCTTGACATTCTGCCAAATTAGACAAATAACTAATGCTTTGCTTTTGTCTTCTATTATTAGTCATGCAACACTTCAAGATAAGATTATTGTTATAGTCATGTACCAGTGTAATACTAATTTTGGAGGTGCAAAACATGTAAATCTTATCTAAGGATTTTCTTTTGGAAATTATCAAACAACTGTAGCATAACATTGGTGAGAATAGATGCCAATAGCATAAGCTTGAAAGAATTACATGAATAACATATCTGAAGCTCTTCCAGTTGATGTGGAAGTTGATATGATAAAATATTAAAAATGTTTTATTTATACACTATAACTAGATACATTGAACCATTTTGTGATTTTATCCAAATGCCTTGCAAATAAACTTAATTAGTTTTGAATATAAGATTTTTAAGACTAATGCCTTTCCTTGAAGGATTTGTTGTTCAGTCACTCAGTCATGTCCGGCTCTTTGCAACCACATGGACTACAGCATGCCAGGCTTCCCTGTCCTTCACCATCTCCCAGAGTTTGCTCAAACTCATGTCCATTGAGTCAATGATGCCATCCAACCATCTCGTCCTCTGTCGTCCCCTTCTCCTCCTGCCTTCAACTTTCCCAGCATCAGAGTCTTTTCTAATGAGTCAGCTCTTTGCATAAGGTGGCCAAAGTTTCGGAGCTTCAGCTTCAGCATCAGTCCCTCTAGTGAATATTCAGGATTGATTTCCTTTAGGATTGACTGGTTTCATCTCCTTTCAGTCCAAAGGACTGTCAAGGGTCTTCTCCAACACCACAGCTCAAAAGCATCAATTCTTTGGCATTCAGCCTTCTTTATGGTCCAACTCTCACACCCATACATGACTACTGGAAAAACCATAGCTTTGACTATATGGACTTTTATCCTTGAAGGATAGCAATATTTCAACTTCTTTAAGGTTAACTTTATCAGTTAAAAATAATGAATGGGTCTTAAGAAAATTTTCAGAGATCCTGAGTCATAATTTTTGGCTTTGCTGCATTGATTACATCAAGCTAAGTGTTGTAACAATCTCCAAATCTCAATGGCTAAAGACAACAAAGAGCTCTATGGCTGATTCATATCAATGTATGACAAAACCCACTGAAATGCTGTGAAGTAATTAGCCTCCAACTAATAAAAATAGATAAATAAAAAAAAAAAAAAAAAAAAAAAGACAACAAAGGGGCTTCCTAGGTGGCACGGTGGTAAAGAATCCGATGGTCATTGCAGGAGATGAAAGAGACACAGGTTTGAAGATCCCTGGAGTAGGAAATGGCAACCCACTCTAGTATTCTTGCCTGGAAAATCCCATGGATAGAAGAGCAGGCCACAGTCCAGGGGGTTGCTAAGAGATGGACATGACTGAGCACACACACACAAAGACAATAAAAGTTGCTCACTCACGTCATGGTTCAGGGGAGGTCACTTCTTTCAGATAAAATTAACATTCCATGAAATGTATCCTTTTAGAGTGTACAATTCAGTGTTTTTTGTTTTTAGTATATCCACAAAGTTATACAATCATCATCACTATCTAATTTCAAAACCCCCAAGAAACCCCATATCCATTACCCCTCAGCCCCTGGCAACCACTAATATATTCTCTGTTTCTACAGATTTGACTATTTTGGATGTTTCATATAAATGGAATTATACAATATATAGCTGTTTATAACTGACTTCTTTCACTTATTATCATGTTTTTTAAGTTCATCCATGTTGTAGCTATAGTATGTGCACTTGTAATGTATCATTTCTTTATTATTTTTGTTGCAAAATAATATTCTATTATACGGATATAGCACATTTTGTTTATCCAGTCCTCAGTTTATGGACATTTGGATTGTTTTTACTTTTCAACCATTATTCATTACATTGCTATGGATGCTCTTGTACAAGCTTTTGAGTAGACATTTGTTTTCAAGTCTCTTGGACATATATCAAAGAACGGAATTGCTGGGTCATATGGTAACTCTATTTTCACAGTTTGAGAAGAAACTGCAAATTGTTTTCCAAAGTGGTTACCACCATTTTACAGTCACACCTGCAATGTATGAGGATTCTAAAACTTCCATATCCATACCGACATTTATTATGTTTTTTTTTAAATTTCAGCCACTCTAGTGGGTGTGAGTGGTATCTTGTTGTGGTATTGATTTACATTTCACTGATGCTAATGGTGTCAAGAGTCATCTCATGTAGTAAGTGTTCATCTGTTAATCTTCTTTGGAAGAAAATGACTAGTCAAATCTTTTGCCTACATTTGAATTGGGTTATTTTTCTTTGTATTGTTGACTTGCAAGATTTTACATATTCTGGAAATAAGTTACTTACCAACTTCTTTGACTTGCAGATATTTTCTTCCATTCTGTAATGGTCTTTTCACTTTCTTGATGGTGTCTTTTTAAAAAGTTTATTATTTATTTATTTTAATTGGAGTATAATTGCTTTACAATGTTGTGTTAGTTTCTGCTATACAACAATGTGAGTCAGCTATATGCACACATTTCCCCTCCATCCTGAGCCTCCCTCCCATCTCCCCTCATCCCGCTCCCCTAGGTCATCACAGAGTCCTGAGCTGAGCGCCCTGTGCTGCACAGGGGCTTCCCACCAGCTGTTTTATACACACATCATATACATATCAGTGCTGCTCTCTCAACGTCCCACCCTCTGCTTCCCCCACCTTGTCCACAAGTCCATTCTCGACATGTATATCTCTATTCCTGTCCTAATGGTTCATCAGTACCAATTTTCTAGATTCCATACATATGCGTTAATATACGATATTTGTTTTTCTCTTTTTTACATACTTCATTCTATATGACAGACTCTAGGTTTATCCACATCACTACAAATGACCCAATTTTTATGGCTGAGTAATATCCTTTTATATATATATATATATATGCCTATCTCCATTGTATACCTTCTTCATCTATTCATCTGCTGGACATCTGTTGATGGACATCTAGGTTGCTTCCGTGTCCTGGCTATTGTAAATAGTGCTGCAGTGAACATTGGGGTACATGTGTCTTTTTGAATTATGGTTTTCCTCAGAGTGTATGTCCAGTAGTGGGATTGCTGGGTCATATGGTAGTTTTATTTTTAGTGTTTTAAGGAACCTCCATACTATTCTCCATTGTGATTGTATCAATTTACATTCCTCCATCAGTACAAGAGCGTTCCTTTTTCTCCACATTCTTTCCAGCATTTATGGTTTATAGATGGTGTCTTTTGAAGGACAAAAATTCTAATTTTATTGAAGTGCAATTTATTTATTTTTGTCCTTTGAAAAACCATTGCCTAAATCCAAGGTCACAAATATTAACGATTATGTTTTCTTCTAGGAATTTTATAGTTTTAGCTCTTTTAAGTTTTAGCTCTTTTATAGTTTTAGCTCATTTAAGCGTATGATTCAATTTGAGTTAATTTTCATATAACCATGAGGTAGGAGTCCAACTTAATTATTTTGCATGTGGTTATCCCAGCATTATTTACTGAAAAGGCTATTCTTTCTCCGTTAAATTTTCATGGTATTCTTGTCAAAAATCATGTGGTCATAAATGTAAGTGTTTATTTGTAGACCCTCAATTCCATTCTATTGATTTCTGTGTCTGTATCTATGTCAGTACCACACTATCTTGATTACTATAGTTTTATTGTAGGTTTTGAAACTGGAAAATATGAGTCCTCCAAGTGTGTATTTTTTCAACATTATTTTGATGAGTCTACATCTTTACCATTTATTTTTACAGTTCAATCTACAAAATTAAAGAGGGAAAAGGGCAGTAAGGCAATGTTCAGATGGAAAATAGAAAATGTTGACACTGGAAGCCAAATATGAGTATGTATGCTGGTATAAGAATTTTGAAGAGAGAAGCTTATTTTTGTTTTACCAAGTAAAAATTCTCTAAGAAAATTTTTTTTTAATTTTCAAAAACATTTTAATTAGTACATAGTATGAGCTGTGATCTATATGAGGTGATAGAAATACAAAGATGAATTGTGAAAAGGTAATTAATACACAGCTCCTTAAATATGTCACTCTGTCTCTTTGATGTCTTTGCTTGGAATGTTCTCCCCCACAATAATCCATATTCATTTCAAGTGCTTCCTCCTCTAGAGGCTTTCTTTAACAGCAGGACCTAGTTGGATGGAGTTTATTTTCAATTATATATATATGTATATATATATGTGTGTGTGTGTGTGTGTGTATTTAATTGGAGGATAATTACTTTACAATGTTGTATTGGTTTATGTAAATATCCTTGAAAAGAGCTGTAAAATTCCAGATTTCATGGTGATTACTCTCAATAACAATCTCCTCAAGAAAGAGGAGATATATATATACTTAAGAAAATTGTTATTGATAATAACCACCATGATCTGGAATTTTACAGCTCTTTTCAAAGATATATTAATAGTTTCAATTATAAAGACCTTGAGGCCATAAAACTTACTAGTCTTCATCAGTTATCCTTGTTTATTTGGATCCAAAAAGCCCTGAATGGAATAATCTAAAGGAAAAAAGAATTTTTTTTCTTGAAAATCTTAAAACTGCTTTATTGTAAAAATCCTACTGTTAAAGGACTTTGTGTCCTTAATGTAAGGCAACATGGTAGCCAATTTGCACAAGATAATATTATCAACAGAACAGAAGATATTAGCACCTAAAATACTGGCATTCCAATATTCCTGAATGCCAAATCAGGTAATGTACACACTTGTTGCTTCAGTTCTGAACAGAGTTAGATAACTCCCTGGTGACCTTTGAAGAGATAAAATATCACTTTGGTTTTCCTAATGATTACTCAGAGATGTGCCCAAAGGTAATTGCAAAGAACTATGAGCAAATAATATTGGGCAAGTGGAGAGGTTGCACCAAGTGATAGGGAAAAATACAGATGGACTTTAGGATTAGACAGCTGTGGATTTCAAATGTGAACTTCTTACTGGCTCTATGAACTTTGGAAAGATACGAAGCTTTGATTTTGCTATCTTCAAAAACTGATAAATAGCTCTCGCAGGATTGCTCTGAAGATTAAGTGATTAAGTGAAGCAAGAGATGAAAATGAATGTGCCCAGAAAAACACCTGTCACAGAACAGGCCCTCAATCTTAGTTTCTTTTTTTCAAATACAAACAAGTGGATGAAAGATGAAAAAGACCATACAAATAATACGCTAACTGAATGATTACAATACATTTTTTATTTCTTCCTGTGAAATATTATTCTTTTAAATTAAAATAAAACCTGTCAAGTAAGATTCACAAAGCATGATACTATTTTTATATATTTCAGAAGAATTTTCCTATAAATAAACAAGTCATTTTTAAAAAGCTTCTTTTGTCAGCTCAATTGCTCTAACTCCTGATTAGGAAAATTACATTCCTTTAACACTTTGGGAGTCTTTGGACACCATATATTTAACAATTAGGCTTCAAGTTCTTACAAGGAAATGAGACTACCAGAAAATAGGAAGTCAAATGTGTATAAAAGTATACATCTCAGTTGCCCATCTGAAGATGAAGATATGGTCTCTGTGTCCAAGGCCAAGTCTATGGTGGAAGGTCAAATGCCCCTGATATTAAATTATAGCTTATACAGCAAGGAAATCTGTTTTGTTTGTTATTTGTTAATTTTCGGCCATGGCACATGGCTTGTGGGATCTTAGTTCCTCAATCAAGGATGGAACTCAGGGCCTGGCAGTGAGAGCACCAGGTCCTAACCACTGGACTTCCAGGGAATTCCCAGGAAACATTTCCCTTTTCTGTACCACAGTTTCCTTAACAACAGTACCTGGCACATAGCAAATGATCAACAAATATTGTTGATGATATAGCCAGTATCATCTGGTCCAGTAGTTTTTAAACATGTTTTTAGCTGTGGGCTCTTCAAACAAAATATTCAGTAGACACCTAATATGATACACATATGTAAGAGAAGCCTCACTGGTCCATGAGACAGACTGAGGGGACCTCATCCCAAGATCCTCTAGATTCTGCAGGTCATTCCTGAGAACCCCTAATCTTGTCAAACTTCTCATTTCAGAAATGGAAAGAGCGAGACTATAAAGGAGCAGGATTTTCCCAGTGCTACAAAGCAGAGCCCCAAAGTTTACCCTCAACTTCAGGAATCCCTGTGCTGTGGGGAAAAGGGCACATTCCACTGAGATTGAGACTTAGGGGAAGGGAATGTGGACACCTTAGGCCATCCAGGTAGACTCAAGATAGAAGCTACTACTGATTGCCTATTCAATTTTTGGAAGTATGACTCATTATATGGTGCAATCAAGAGCTTCAAGCTGTATCACTTGAGGGCCCTCTGACAGTAAAACTCCATTTTTTGGCTATAACTGTATAACCTCCCAGCTCTCCACATAGGAAGGAAAGTGGTCCCCAATACATACATACTAAAGTTATCCCTACAACAAAGAGAATGTGAATTGTTTGGAGTCTGCTTGGTCTCAGATGAGTGGATGAGAATTTAGGAGCTGAACTAGGAACTGGATTTGGTAACTCCAGACTCCTTCCTCATAAGAGATTTCATGCACATTCAGCCAGTGATATTAAGTAAACTGTGAATGAGATATCTCAACCTGTGCTTTTCCCCTTGGGTCTCATATTTGCTCAGGTCATGCCATATTTGCTCCCCCACCCTCTCACCCTTCCCCTTCCAGTCCTGTTCCTTATATGCAGCAGAGGGTCTGCCCTACAGAGAGCCCACACCCAACCATTTCTTTTCTTTCTCTGTTTAGTCAGCAATGGGCCAACCTGCCCCAGTCTGCTCCTTCCCTATAGCCTGACACTGACTCCCTCCCTCTACAATCATCTCCCGCTCCTCCTTTTTATTCTCCATTACCATGGAGAAAGAGAAAAAGAGACTCAATCTATTCCCTCACATGTGGGCATTACAATGTCACTGAGCTGACATTAACATGTAACTTAATCCTAGCCAGCAAAGTCAGTTTTCGATTGCACTGTCCTGAATAATATATGACCTTTTAGTGGACACACAACAACACCCTAAGTCAAGCTGTTTGAAGATATCCACAAGGTACCTGGGAGAGTTTTACCATACCTGCTGTAGTTCGAGCTTGGGGGCCGTGAGTCCCTGCTGTTCCTTCTGTTGGCCTAAAGGGGGAGCTGTTTCCTTAGAATGCCTGAGGCAGAGGCTTGGCCAAGCCTAGGGGTTTACAGGACCAAAGCAGCTGGGGCCATTCCTAAACTTCCTATGTCACCAAACAAACTCCATCTGAGATTTTCTTATCTTTTTCTTAAAAAAAAAATAAAAAAATTTGTGTCCACTAAACTGACAGGAGTTCTAGTAAATCTAGCAGATTGCTAAGAGTCACGAGACACAGATAAGGAGATCTGGAATCCTATCCCAATGGCACTAAGCAGGTGTCTTTGGGCAAGTTCTGACACCACTCAGGCGCAGTGTCCTCCTTTGTGAAGTAGGAACATGGGAACAAGCCCAGCCTATTTCACTGAGTAATTAAGAGGACTGATTGTGCTTAGAAAGGGTGTCATGTTTTAATTAAGAGGGTGAGCGCTAGAGGCTGAAAGATCAATCTTGAAGCAATTACTAGCCGCATGGCTTTGGCCTGTTTTCTAGCATTTTCACCTCAGGTTTTGCATTTGTAAATCTAACTTGCACTAAACTCTTAGGATTGTTTCATAAGGAATAGAGGAAAAAATGCATGTGACAGGTTAATAGAGCTGGTACTTAGTAACCGCTTGATAAATGGTAACTTTATTTTTTTTTAAGAGGAAAAAATTCTTCATACATCAGTGATAAAAGCAGGTGAATTATACCTCTGCTTGCTTTAGCTCTTTTTTTTTTAAAAAAAAAAAAACTTTATTTTTAATTGAAGGATAATTGCTTTACAATATTGTTTTGGTTTCTGCCATATATACACATGAATCAGCCATAGGTGGAAGGTAGAAGGGAGTTTCAAGAGGGCGTGGCCATATATGCACCAATAAATGGTAACTTTAAAAATATACAACTATTGAAGCAAAAATGTTTTCTAATCCTGTTAACTAATGCACAGATGAGGTACATTTTCTACTCCCTGATTTGGTTCTCCCACAGAATCTCAGAAGGAAAGAGCTATTTGCTATCCAAATGGAAACATACTACTTGGACACATCTCTTCAGAGTGTTTCACTGAAGGAACGTCACCTGGGCCACATGTGTGTGAAAGGGGGAAACTGACATTCCAGTCTCTACATCTTGAAGAGAGTCACTATCAGTGTGTTTTCTCTACCAGCACTGATCTTTTCTCTAATTTATAACGAAGTATTAATTTATCCATTCAATAAACATCCACGGAGCAATGACCAAACGTACACTATTAGAGTCTGTAGAAATAGAAAGTTGAATAAGGCTCAATCTTTGCCCTCAGAAATTTAGTCTACCTGAGGAAGATGAAAAAGCAAATAAAAATAGTCGTAATACAGAGAGATAATAAACATGGGGTGCTGTGAGGACACAGAGAAGGGGCCCCTGGGCTTTATAGCAGGGTGTCTCAACCGTGACTGGAAGAGATGATGAGCTGAATTTGAATAGGGAAAACCTAAGTTTGTTATTTGAAGTGGGAAGGGAAGTTGTTTAAGATGCGAGTCCTCCAATTCCCTCAACTATAAAATGGAGTTCAACCAGATGGTTTCTAAGATGGTTCCCTGGAGAAGGGGTAGTGGGAAATGGTGAACAAGGAGTCTCCCTGCAATAAATCCAGCTTATGGAAACCTCATGGTGCACGAGGGCATGAAGGAACATTAACACTTCAGGGAGCTGCTGGGTTATAAGAACAGGTTTAAAAACAAAGATGAAACTGGACTGTGATGTGGTCATAAATATTTCTGGGTTTCCCAGGTGGCTCAGTGGTAAAGAATCCACCTGCCAAGCAGGAGACACAGAAGATACAGTTTCGATCCCTGGGTTGGGAAGATCCCTTGGAGAAGGGAATGGCAACCCACTCCAGTATTCCTCCGTGGGAAATCCCATGGACAGAGGAGCCTGGCAGGCTACAGTCCCTGGAGTCACAAAGGCTTGGACCTGACTTAGCAACTAAACAATGACAATAACATAGGTATTTAGAAAAATCAATCTGGGGTGGCATGGAGAATGGGTTGAGGGATAGAAGAAAAGAAATGGGCGGCAAAGCAGTCAATTGAGGGAAATGATGAGGTCATGACAAAGACAGGGTCAGAGGCAGATGAAAAAGTGATTTAGAAGAGGAGGCTGACTGCAAAGGTGTTTAGAAGGTCAAACACATTTGCAGTCAAACCCCTTGACAGGATTTGGTAGCCTGATGGAGAATAATAGAGAGATGTCAAGAATAACCCCCAGGATCATAGCTAGGTCCACAGAACCATCTGAGTTCCCTCGTCAAGCATTTAATGAATGCATCCTTTATGCACACAGAATCTGTGTTTCCTGCTCTTTCCAGAGTGAAACTTAAAATTAAGCAGGGGAACCAAGACACATTCGCATCAGACGGCCTCTTTGTTTCCAGTTGGGGGTTGTTCTGCTGTTGTTCTGGAAGGGAGGACAGTCTAGGCCCTTGGAATGAGGGGCTCAGAGCTGAAACCTTCAGAAGGAGAGAGCACGCACCACTGGAAAGACGGTAGGCTTTTCTGTTTGTGACTGATGGGAGCATAGAGCAACGTGCCTTTCTGACAGTTAGACAACACTCACCGGAAACCTTAAGAATGAGCATAGCCTTTCACCTAGCATTTCTACGTTTTGGAATTTAGATTAAGGAAATAATAATTAAGATGCAAAGGATGAACCCAAAGATTTATTTCAACAAGGTTCATTGCAAAGTTGTTCATAATCATGGAAAGCTTGATAGCACAAGCATGACACACAGGAATAGCGTGTGTGTGCTATGTCACTTCAGTAGTGTGATTCTTTGTGAGGCTTTGCCAGGCTCCTCTGTCCATGGGATTCTCCAGGCAATAATACTGGAGTGGGTTGCCAATGCCCTTCTCCAGGGGATCGTCCAACCCAGGGGTGGAACCCACATGTCTTACATCTACCTGCAGTGGTAGGCAGTTCTTTATCACTAGCGCCACCAGGGAAGCCCACAGAAATGGTGCCTGGTCTTAAAGGAAGCAAGACTGAGTCTAGCCTTGTGGCTGAGGATTCTCAACTGGAAAAAGAGATAGAGATGTCCCAGGAGCCTGGTGATACTTTTGAAGTGTAGTGACTAACATGCTTTACTTGAGTTGGGAATAGGGGTCCCAAGGACAAGGTACATGCCAAGAACGACCTTACTATCCCTTCCTCCTAGCTCCGAGGCATTGCTAAGCTGAGAGTTGCCAGCTGGGCGGTAAGAATCTGTCTGAGACCTCTCCAGTCACTTGTCCCTCTGTCGTTCCTTCGCACACCCAGGAAGCTTTGCTTCATGTCTGAAAGATCAAAGATGTGCTAAGTCATACTGGGAAAACAGCATTGGTTGAGGGGTCAGAAAACTTCCTTTCTTTCTTAGACTTTTATTTATTATCTACTATGAGCCATGCCTTATGCTAAGACCCAGAGAGAATGCTAAGTGAAACATAATCTCTGTGTATGGTTAAACAATGATACTTGTCTACTCAATATTAATTCTCTCCCTTCTGCCTTACTAACCAAACCCCAATTATATTGTGAGTTTCAATATGTCCAATTAAACAAATATGTCTCCCATTCTTTTTTGCCACTAGGGGTTATCCTTAAAATATCATTCTGACCAAGGAGATAAAAGAGTCACTAAGTGGGTCTTCTAGAAGTGCTCTGTAAAACGAGCAGACTTGATTAGTGAATACATCATTATCCGTTACCTCTACTTTTTTTTCCAGCCTGGAACATACACACAGTGAAAGAGCAGCCGTTTTGTGACCACTGGGTGACAAGCATGAGGGGAAAAAGCCACAGTAAAGATAGGAAAACTGGGTCCCTAGTGGTATCATGGAGTTCTCATGGCAAAAATAATAATAATAATAATAATAATAATAGTTAATTCTCTAATTTGTCTAACCTATGAATTAACTGCACTTTTTGTTACTTGCGACTGAACATAGCCCTTACTGATGCTTGACCCCATGGCCTATGAAAGCAAATGATAGACTTCTAACAAATGATGTAACCCCAGGCACTGGCAGTGATGTGAGTAAGCGCAAGTAGCACATAGAACAAAGTGAACAGCTCTGCTCTGATGAGGAAGGGGGTGTGCTGAGGTATGACAACTGGCCAGGAAGGCTTTGTGAAAGGACAGGACGCTTGAGCCGGACCTTGTAAAGTGAGTTGTCCACTACCCTGCAGGAGCAGAAACAGCATTTCATGGCAAGGGGACACAAGTGCGAAGGCAAGAGAAGTGAAGTAACATCGTGCGCTAAGGAGCTATTGTGACTTAATTTGACTGGGAAAGAGGATACATGTGGGACCAGGTGGGGGATACATTAGGAGAGGGTAGGAGCCAGGTCATGAAAAGCTTGTGAGACCATGTGCAAGTCACTGAACCAGCCCACCCTCGACTTCCTCAGCCATAAAGAGAGGGATTTACCTAGGAGATGGGGTAACTGTGAACAGGGAGCTGTCTGTAGCCATCCGTTGCCGAACCCTGGCTGAGGCTCTGGCTCCCTTGTAGGACATGGAAGTTTCCACGGGAAGTGCCATCCCACCCAGTCCCACCTCCTCTGGTTTCACTCTGCATGGTGTATTCCAAGGACCTGCACTGGCATTTCAGTTTGAACACTAAGTGGTGACTCAGAATGAACAGAAGTGTGGACAACTGTTTACTAAGAAGGCAGCCTTTGGTGTGACAAATCAGAGTGGGCTGCTGGATTGTGCAGTACTCATGAGCTAGGCAGCTTAGAAATAGCACATACCATTTCACTGGGCAATTGATTCATTTCTTGTCCTGTCTTGCCAGGCAGGGTGTCACATGCCAAGCCAGTCAGAGCCACAGTCCATCCAAGCCAGGGAGAATGTTTGTCCTTCTGGACAGTACCCCCAAATACCCCGGAATGTCCCCCCAGCATTCCTTGCAGCTTATAACTCTATCATGCAGGAATACAACACTTCCTTGAGATTATTCATCCTTTGAGTTTACTTAACCTCTCGGAGCCAAGAGACTGCAGTCTGTAGAGAATACCATAACGTTTTACAGTCAGAAAATGAGCTTCCAGATCAAAAGCCCCAATATTGTTTTTTTATTAGAATGTTAAAAAACCAAAAAATGTATTGATGTCTGTTGGGGAAAAAAGAAGCAAGGGACTAGATTCTGTTAAAGACACAGGTAAGTAAGACGTCCTTCCTGTCTAAAATATTAGAATTCATAGAAACAGAGAGTAGAATGGTGGTTGCCAGGGGCTGAGGGCAGGAGGAAATGTGGAAATTTTGGTCAAGGGTACACACAGTTTCAGTTATGCAAGATGAATAAGTTCTGGAGATCTAATAGCATGGTGACTACAGATAACAGTACTGTATTGTATACTTGAAATTTGCTTAGAGGGTAGATCTTAAGTGTTCTTACCACAAAAAAAGGAGAAAGAAAAAAAAAACTGTAACTATGTGAAGCGATGGATCTGTTAACTAGCTTGATTGTGGTGATCATTTCCCCATGCATACATATATAAAACCATCAAACTGCATACTGTATATATATGTGATCATATATCATATTGCTAGTTGTCAATACACCTGGAGAAAGCTGAAAATAAAACAAGAGAAATAAAACATAGCAAAACCTTAAAAAAGTGTGATTCCTGGCCTTAGGTTGAACATAACCTTAAGAGCATAGCCTAAGTTTTGCTGGAGGCTAGGAGGCCAGCAAATCCACTTGGCAGACAAATCAGGGTTCAATTTGTGCTTTTGACAAAAGAAGCATCCCAAATGGCAGTGCAAGATAATTGCTGAATTCGTGGTTTGAAGTGTCAGGGACTTCCATGCCTACATGCTTTTCCTGTAGTCCTCAGTACAAACCTGGGAGGAATATTTCTATTTGCAGACAAGAAAACTGAGAGTGGAAAGAGACTGAGTGACTTGGAAACGTGATAAAAGGCAGAGCCAAGATTTCACTCTGTGTGCTTTCCATAGTGCAAAAGCCTCCTGCCGGGTCACTAAGGGCTTCAGTTCAGAGGAGAAATCATGAAGCTGAGCTGGGCTGGAAGGCTTCAGAGGGCAAGCCCATCACTGGGTCCACCCATAATTATTTTTAAGCACCCACTCTTTGCAAAGTACTATTCTGAGCAAGACAGAGAAGATCCCTGTCTAGGTGGGGCTTGTGGAGGGAGATTTAAAGAAAAAGGGGGAGAGGAAGAAGGGAAAGGATACTGCAGGAGTAGAACTTTTCTCTTAAGTGATCCTGGCTCATCCTCACATAGCTGCCTGAAACGCCACCACCTCTCTGTCTCCTGCCCCGTCCGGGGCAGCTTTCCATTTGCTGTTCCACCACTCCTCGCTGTGCTGTCCTGGTTTCTGGACTCCCACCTTCCACCCTACCCTCCGGCACTTTCTTCTCCTCGGCCTCTCAGGCACTCATCTCACTTGGCTCTGCTGTGTGCCTCCCGACCACGTTCCGTTACCGCACCTGCAAGTGAGGGGCCCTGGGATGGTGCACTCCCTGAGAGCCTCGTGGGAATCACACCTCACCCCCGCCCCGCCGCCAGCTAAGCTGGCTCCACTCACTCGCCATCTCACAGGGGAAGAGGAGTTAGATGAAGAAAATGCCAGAAGGATTTGTTGAGAATGACTGAACTTACATGCTGGAGTGAGAATGACAGAGTGACCTGTTAATATACACATACACATGCACACAAATCAGTCACCAAATACGTGTGTGTATCACATAAAACTTTATACTCCCCTATTAGAAGCCCTAAGAGCAGAGATTTTTATCTGTTTTGTTTTCCAGAAGAGGGTCCTAGCACATGGAAGGCCCCCAACAAGCACGCTCTGAATGATGGAATCTGCGTAGCCTGAGGAAGCCTTTCACAGGGAGAGCTGCCTGCACTGAGACCTGCTTTGATGAACTTACTTTGGAGCAGAAGAGAGGCTCCTGGGCTGGGCACCAGGCTGATGCCCCAACTCCATGAAGTAGTGGGGAGCTGCTCTTCAAACTAAGGGGAGGAGAGGATTTGGATGTTACAGGAAAAAATATTGTCCAGGAGAAAAAGGCGGAGGTACGAGTTGGGCTGAGAACTGCTTTGGGGAAGAATCACAGGAAAAGAAGGGCTCATCCAAGGGCCCTGAAGGAAAGGGGTTAGGAGGAGAAGACATTTGTCTAACACATTTTATGAAGCAGATTTCTAGTATTGTGTGGTATAAACCTCTTCTTGTAACTCCCTTGGACCACCAGGCATGCCTCACTCTGCTTCCTGCTCTTGTGCAGATGGAGTTGTCATCAGTGGAGACTGGAGCAGAGCAGAAGGCAGTGACAGTTGACAGGGGGCCCATCATTGCTGTGGGTTCTGCTGTAAACTCACAGACGCTCCCCCCAGGACCTGGCAGGGAGCACGAGTTAGCGTTTACAGAGCAGACTCTGTCAGGGCCCAGCTTGACCCTGTTCTTCCCCACTCTTCTCTGTGTTCCATACTGTTCTTGTTCAGTGCTGTTAGACTGGGGTGGATACTGTTCTTGTGTTAGGACCCTTATTAATATTTAAATTCATTAATTCAGTCTCTGTTAATGTGGTTGGGGCTTCCCTGGCAGCTCAGTGGTAAAGAATCTGCCTGCTAATGCAGGAGACACGGGTTCAATCCCTGGGTTGGCAAGATCCCCTGGAGAAGGAAATGGCAACCCTCTCCAGTATTCTTGCCTGGGAAATCCCATGGACAGAGGAACCTGGCAGGATACAATTCACAGGGTTGCAAAAGAGTCAGACATGACTTAGCAACTAAACGGCAACAATGTGGTTACTCTCAGGGACCAAGTGTTTATCAACTGGATTTGAAGTTTAGATGGTTCTTCAAATATATTCTGAAAGACACTGCCTGGTGGTCTGTTGTATAACCGAGGAATGATTTCTCTAAGAGGACTTCCCTGTGTGTTTTCATTGCCTGCCATCTTGCAGTGGCTAGAGAGAAGATACTGTCCTCTTCTGGCAGCAAGAGTCCTTTCTGGATCAGAATCCAGTGGAAATCTGGACCTCCATGATATAGCACTATAACTCTTCCTGCTTAAGCTCAGAAATGTATTGGGTTGGCCAAAAGATTCATTGAGAAGTTTGGAAAAATTCCAATGAACCTTTTGACTAACCCAGGATATCCCCAGAGCAGAAGTCGAGGGGTTATCCTAACTATTGCAGGCTCAATAAGGAGTGGGGCTTTCAGAACCTGCTTCAAAGAATACCTGAAGATTCACCACTTTACTTTGGTGCACTTCTGGGACCAAACACCAAATGATAACTGAGTAGGCCAACTCAAGTTATAAACTTAAGTTTTAAAAAGGAGTAAATGTTGAATTAACAGGTAACTTGGATTAGAAGTTCTACTGTTCTTGCACTGGCCTTCATTTTTCTTGTGAGCGTGGGGTGTCATGGTCTGAGATGTTACTAATAGGCGTCCCACACCACTAGTCTCTGGATCTAGACCCAGGCCAGCATGCCTAACTGTCAAGCAGAGCCTTCTCAGAATTCATACTCCAGTCTCTTCAGAAACATGATAAAACCCTGCAGTAAGAAGAATGAAACCCCAGAGGAAGCCACTTGACTTTCCAAGTGTGGCTAAGGCAAGTTCCAGGCCAGAAAAGATGGAGTGTCTTCCATGGAAAGATAATGGATGAGGTGTCTGCATTCATCCTTCCTGTGTTCTAACTTGTAGAAATTCCTCTTTTTTTCTTCCTTCTGGGAGTTACTTAAATGAACTTCATTTTCCAAGTAGGCAGAGTCTGGCTGCCTCTTTTATTAGGTCAGATTATTTCATTGCCAGGACTCTGAATAGCCAGGGCAAAAGGTTAGCTTTCGCCTTCAGAGTCTTAGTAATGTGCTGGCAGCTGGCAGAGATGCTTCACATACATGGGGATCTCAAAGCGTCATCTTGTGATGAATTCAGACAGTGGGTTAGTCTTCATTCCGGAGTGGCTGGAGCCTCCTTGCCTTACAAAGCTTCAGGTACATTGTCCATTATAGCTAGTGGCCTTCAGCTGGAGTCTATCTAATCCCCAGGGAGTCTGTGTGTGTGAGGAACATTTGAAAAGCTCCCAGTAAGCTCCCTTAACTGCTATGGAAACCTGGACTCTCATTAGACTGGCTTCTGACTATTCTGTCTGAAGAAACCAATCAGACGAACTCTTCTCTGCTGTTGAGAAACACCTCTTGGTTTTGGGTCCTTTAGATCCATCCTTTTCCCTCCCTTGTCTTAGGATAGGTAACATTTTCATTTATGAGGACTTGAGAACCAGAGTTTACGATGACAATACTGAATCATTACAAGACGACCACTGTCATGGGTAGACAGCCCTTCCAAAGAAACCAGGGAACGCTTTCACAATAATAATAACTAACGTGCATTGAGCACTTACTATATGTCAGGTATAAATGCTCTATTGGAGTTATCTCATTTGATTCTCACAAGTCATTCAAGTTGAGCTGTTGCTTGAGACCAAGAAAGATTGAGTAGCATTCCCACAATTACAATGCTAGTCACTGGGACGCCAACACCCAATTTCTTTTATTTTAGATTCTGGATTCTTTTTTTTAAAAAAACTTTTTATTTTGTATTGGGGTAAAGCCAATTAACAAACAAGTTAATTGTGATACAACTAAGAGTTGTGATAGTTTTAGGTGAACAATGAAGACATTCAGGCATACATAGGCATGTATCCATTCTCCCCCCAAACTCCCCTCTCATCCAGGCTTCCACATAGCATTGAGCAGAGTTCCATGTGCTATACAGTAGATTCTTGTTGGTTATCCATTTTAAATATAGCAGTGTGTACATGTCTATCCCAAACTCCCTAAATATCCCTTCACCCATCCTTCCTGCCTTGGGCAACCATAAGTAGGTTCTTTAAGTTTGTGAGTCTCTTTTTGTTTTATAAGTAAGTTCATTTATATAATTTCTTTTCAGATTCCACATACAAGGGATGTCATAAGATATTTCTCTGTCTCTGTCTGACTGACTTTACTCAGTGTGACACTCTCTAGATCCATTCATGTTGCTGCAAATGGCATTGTTTCTTTCTTTTTAATGGCTGAGCAATATTCCATTGTA
This sequence comes from Muntiacus reevesi, assembly GCF_963930625.1. Taxonomy (NCBI): domain Eukaryota; kingdom Metazoa; phylum Chordata; class Mammalia; order Artiodactyla; family Cervidae; genus Muntiacus; species Muntiacus reevesi. Next base: position 98,361,732 of record NC_089250.1, read on the forward strand.
TATATGTACCACATCTTCTTTATCTATTCCTCTGTCGATGGATATTTAGGTTGCTTCTATGTCTTGGCTATTGTAAACAGTGCTTCAGTGAACATTGAGGGGTGTATGTATCCCTTTGGATCATGTCTTTCTTTAGCTGTATGCCCAGGAATGAGATTGTACGGTCATATGGTAGCTCTAATTTTAGTTTTGGTGTTTTTTTGTTTTTTTTTTAAGGAACTTCTATACTGTTCTCTGCTTCCCTGATAGCTCAGTTGGTAAAGAATCCGCCTGCAATGCAGGAGACCGACCCCGGTTTGATTTCTGGGTCAGGAAGATTCACCGGAGAAAGGATAGGCTACCTATTCCATATTCTTGGGCTTCCCTTGTGGCTCAGCTCATAAAGAATCTGCCTGCAATGCAGGAGACCTGGATTTGATCCCTGGGGTGGGAAGATCCCCTGGAGAAGGGAAAGGCTACCCACTATAGAGTGGTAGTCCATGGGGTCACAAAGAGTCGGACACAAGTGAACAACTTTCACTTTCACTTTCACACTGTTCTCCACAGTGGCTGTACCAATTTACATTCCCACCAACAGTGTAGGAGGGTTCCCTTCTCTCCACATCTCACCGGCATTTATTTTTTTGTGGATGTTTTTTTATTATGGCCATTCTGGGTGATGTGAGGTGATAGTTCTCTGTGGTTTGCATTTATCTAATAATTAGCGATGTTAAACATCTTTTCATGTGCCTCTTGGCCATCTGTATGTCTTTTTTTGAGAAACAAATTGGACTCACTTAAACTCAAAAGATTTTTGTACAGCAAAGTAAACAATAAACAAAATGAAAAGAAAACCCACATGTTGGGAGAAAATATTTGCAAATGATATGATTGACAAGGGGTTAGTATACAAAATTCACAAAGAACTCATGATGCTTATGAGCATCAAAACAAACAACACAGTTAAAAAATGGGCAGAAGACCTATATGGATCCTGCATTCTTGCTCTCATTCTGGGAGATGGGCCGCTGCCACCATGAAATCTCTCTTACAGATAAGGGAACTCAGGGTAAATGGCCAGGCTGATAGATAAGGTCAATCAGGTAGTGGTTCCCAATCTTGGTTGCTCAACTGGAGAGTTAAAAACACAGCAACGACAAAATGTCCAGGCTGCATTCTTAACAAATCTGATTTTCATCTGGGAAGGGGCCTCAATATTAGTATTTTTAGAAAGTTTCCCATGGCAGTATAAATAATGCAGTCAGGTTTGAGAATCTCTTGACAGATCTACCAACTCTCAGTGCAGAGTTTAACCAACCAAAAAGCTTCACTGATTTCACACCCCCACCAGTCCAGCTGGAACGTACCTAGGGCGTGCAGTTAGGTCACCCTGACATACCTCTGAGACGTCTCAGAACATTTACTGCTCTATGAATGACAGCAGGGTGGAGACAGTTGTAACTGTCTTAGGGTCAGTAGTTTCTGAGCCTAGTCCAGATCTCACAACCCAGGGACAGAAAGAACCTCATCAGCCACAGGCACTAGAACAAGTGCCATCACTTCTGTCAAATACTAACTGCTTCAAGTCAGTCCTGGAAACACACACACATACTCTCACATCCCAGCATCTTCACACCTACGTATGTGTCCAGGAAGTGGCCCCCTCAGCAACGTTCTGTGTGGATAAGCCATGATGACAGATAAGTGAGGCATCCTGGGGTTATCAGTGCAATTATCGCAATTTGCACTGTAGGTCTGAGTGTGCAGAGGTCCATGGCAGAACCTCCCAATACAGAGGAAACACAGAGAGGAATCTCTTACTACCCGCTTGCCTAATCATTTCCACTTAACACACAGTGAAAGCAGAACTTTGTGACACACTTGCTCTGTCTGGGTGAAGGTTCTGCTTTTTCTGGAAGATCTTGGAAAAATAAAAAGCCCCAAAAACTTGGCCATGAGGGAGGGAGAGATTCTCCACTCAGCTAGTGCCCATGGTTGGTTTCCTCTCCTGCGTGCCATTTGTCTGTGTGCCTGGCATTGTTCTTGGGACCAAGATGCAAGCACAAGTTAGAGATGTCACTGCCCTGGAGTTACCAATGCTCCTGGGGAGAAAACAGGTGAAGAGGCAACCCCGAGGCTAGCAATTAGGGTCCCTTTTTCTGGATACCAAAACACTTTCCACTGTGGCAATGCTGATATTCAGCCAGTATGCCAGAATGCTTACTGAACTACATTTGAAATACTTCTGAGTCAGTTAACTATTGTCCTGACCACTTCCACAGCCCACCTGCCACCATCCCCTTGAGAGTGCAACACTGAAAGGGTTAACTCCTGACACAAGTGGTCTCCGGTCTCCAGGACATTGCTCCAGCTCTGCCCCCACCAAGCCTCTTTATTGGTTACTGTCTGTGGTGCCCTGTTTTTCTATATTCAGAGCTTGACCCCTGCCTCTTGGTATGTGGCAGCTCTAGAGTTCTTATAGACAGAGTGCATAAGGGCTGTAATTTACTTGCAAGTTAGAGATTAGGGACCTGTCTTGAAGTCACATATGCACAGCGAGTTCAAGGATTTGATTGTATGTTTATTTGGGATAACTTAGAGTTGCTGATGGCTATTTTAAGGGACTAAAGTCCTTATCTCTACAAACCACTCGGGGGAATGCTTTCATTCAAATTAAAAATTTTAGGATGCCAACATAGTTCCAGGAAGAGCCCTCCAGCCTCCAAAGACAAAGAAAACTAACTCAGTATATGGAAATCCAAACAAACATACTAAGAAAATGTTTGCCTTTTAGAAAGATTGATAATGGGTTTCTATTAAATATGAACCATTCTCTGACTGGAAAACTGATCAGGAATTAGCAGACTATGACACTATGCATAGCCCCGATAGTTTGCACATGAGAGGCAGCTCTGATGGCTGCCTGCAAAGATTACTATGTCCTACCAGGACAGTACCATTGCCCAGGGGAGTGCCCAAGACATTACTGTCTAATGATGGATGGTGTGGTCCCCATGTGTGACCTCTCAGGCCCACTCTTTACCCTTTCTCAGCTCTGCTCCGCATTGCATCCCCTCTCCCTACAGGGTCTCCGGGCTTCCTACTGGGCCTAACCCATGGGAAGTCAACTGAAGGTACTTAAGAGAGCAGAGTAAGAGATAAGCCAAAGTATTTCTCTCCCTCCTCTCTGCCTGGGGCAATACCACAGGCTACAATCTACAACAGGGGAGGTACCAGCTCCCGCAGGACAAAGCTGCCACTTTCTGCCAGGAGAACGGTCGCAAGGTTCTTGCAGTTTTACGACCCCTGCCTTGTCCTCTCTGGCTTTCTGCTGTTGGTGATCTTGGGGTGCCTCACTGTCTGGGTCCTGCTGACTTTTCTGCACACTCATCATATGTCCAGTCAATTCCCTGAATAAAATTCCCTCTATTCCCTTCTGTGTAGTTTCTTTTCCCAGTTGCACTCTGACTGATACATTGACTAGCTGGGCTCTTCAGTGTTCCTTCCCCTCCCTAGTCCTCAGTTTCCCTGTTTGTAAATGAGACTGGAGGAAATACTTAGCAAGCTTTATTTCAGCCCCCTGGTTTCTAGCAATGTGGGGCCCTCAAACACTGGAGGACCTCCAAGACTGAAATGCCCTTTGCAGTTTAGAATGGTCTAGAAACAGGTACCTCATTTCATCTTTCCTTAAATAGTTTTCATTTTGAAAAGCAGCTTTAAATCTTTTCTCGGGAAACAGGGTGAAAATACTAAAGAATATATTTTGAATTACACCATTTTAAAAGCAATAGATTCATTGTCTCTTTCTTATGCATTTGTCATTTGGTATTTCCTTATCTTTTCTTTAAGTGTTGGAGGTTTAAATGGTTTTCCTCTAGTCTTAGTACTCTGTCATTTGGTGATGTGATATGTTGTGGTTAAGTTTCCAAATTTTCTTTTTGCTTAAGAATGCTTTTTTACAATTTTAGATTTTGGCCATATAAGTTATCTTTCTGGATTAAGAGATTCTCATCATTTAGTTTTGCCTCAAGTTCTCCTTGGATCTTCCTTGGATCAAGTCCTGGATCATTTTAACTGTCTTTCTCTACATCCTTGAAAATTCTTAGATGTCTTCCCAGGCTGCTGTACAGGGGAACACTCAGAAGATACGCATGGCCATGTGGTTTACGTGGAGAGCGCTTCTGCCGCTCTCATTCTCCTTCTCTAAACACTATGTTGTATGTGGCCCCTCACCTCTACATGGACCCCATTCCCCAGGTGAGGTCCCACTAAGCCTGGAGTGGAACAGCCCCTGTGGTCCTTGTTGGACCTTCTTGAGCAATCTTGGTGGCAAGGCCTGTGGACTTCCTCAGCTGCCTTCCAAGTTTCTGGAGAGGCAAGACTGAAGCAAGCAGAGAGCAAGAAGCACATGTTGTTCATAGCAGATCCCTATCGGGAGTGATTCAGCAGGCAGTGACGCATCAGCTTCTTAGAACTGCATTCTGAGAGGAAGGCTGGAGGACTGCACACGTGGCCTCACAGAAGCATCCCAAGGGCTTTGGAATCAAATATGGTTCCACTGAATACTCTATGTGAAAACTTCTGCAGTGATAATGGTTTACAGTATTTATTAAGCTCTAACTATGTGACATGAACTATGCAAAGTTTTCCTGCATATGTTATCTTATTTAATTTGAATGGTCATTGGCATTGATTTTATAGATGAGGAAACAGGTTGAGAACAGTTAAGCAATTTGACCAATATCATATAACTAGAAAGTGATGAGGCAGGAAATCCCCCAAGTCTATCTGCTTTGGCTGTCTCTCTACCACACTGCAAGTGAATTATATTTTCCAAGTATCACCTTGTTATCTTATCTTTCGTATTAGGATATTAATAGGATATTAATATGACTATCTTACAGTATTATTTCACATTCCCACCCCTTCCTCTCCCCTTTCACATTTATTGCATTTCTATTTTACCTATAGGTTACCACCAAGTTACATCTGGGTAACAAGAAGATTCACTAGCCAAAAAACAAACAAAATCAGTTTAGTTTCAAATAATTCAATAAGTGTGCAAAATTTCCTGACTGGGTGGAAACTGTTTTGGAAGCCTATCTTAGGTGTTATGTGGGCCTGGACTCAAATAGGTCCTCAAAATACACATAAAGAATTCAAAACAGGTTCATATGGTAGGTCTACTGTTAGTTTTTTAAGGAACCTCCATACTGTTCTCCATAGTGGCTATACTAATTTACATTCCCACCAACAGTGTAGGAGGGTTCCCTTTTCTCCTCACCTTCTCCAGCATGCTTCTTGATGATGGCCATTCTGACCAGTGTGAGATGATACCTCAGTGTAGTTTCAATTTGCATTTCTCTAATAATTAATGATGTTGAGCATCTTTTCATGTGCTTTTTGGCCATCTGTATTTCTTTGGAGAAACGTCTATTTAGATCTTCCACCTATTTTTTGATTGGGTTGTTTTTCTTTCATTTTGAGTTGTATGAGCTATTTGTATATTTTTGAGATTAATTTCTTGTCCGTCACTTCATTTGCAAATATTTTCTCCCATTCTGCAGGCTGTCTTTTTGTTTAGGTGATGGTTTCCTGTGCTGTGCAAAAGCTTTTAAGTTTACATAGGTCCCATTTGCTTACATTTGTTTTTATTTTCATTACGTTAGGAGGAAGATAAAAAAAGATCTTGCTGCAATTTATGTCAGAGAGTTATATCTGTTTTCCTCTTCACATGTGCCTCTTGTATATATGTACCTCTAAGTGGTACATATATACAATGGAATATTACTTAGCCATTACTTAGCCATAAAAAAACCCAAAATAATGTCATTTGCAGCAACATGGATGGCCCTAGAGATTGTCATATTGAATGAAGTAAGTCAAACAGAGAAAGAAGAATATCATATGATAGCACTTATACGTGGAATCTAAAAAAATAGTCCTAATGAACTTATTTACAAAACAGAAATAGAGTCACAGATGTAGAAAACAAACTTACGATAACTAGCGGGGGAAGCCGGGGTGGGTGAGAGGGATAAATTGGGAGACTGGAATTGATACATACATACTAGTATATATAAAATAAACTAGTAAAGACCTACTATATAGCACAGGGAACACTTCTTAATATTCTGTAATGACCTGTATGGGAAAAGAACATAAAAGGTTGATATACGGACACGTATGACTGATACACTTTGCTGCACAGGAGAAACTAATGCAACATTGTAAATCAACTGTACTCTAATTTAAAAAAAAATTAAAAAATTCAAAACACTGCAAAAAAATGGAGGTGGACTGTCCCCTTCTCAGACACACATTGTTTGCACCCGTGGAATACAAGAGCAGCTCCAGGAAGGAGTCCTGGTCAGCAACTCACAAGTGAAGGCATCTTGTCTGTGTCTTATTCAATCCAAAGCTTGATGGAGAAATAGTTAGGAACAGGTCCTGAGGCAGCAGGCTGGCACCAGTAAGTTATTTGGAGGTGGTTGGGACCCGGCCGACTATAACAAGACAATCCTCCCTTTCCAGTTGAGGATTTATCACTCAAGATCTTGAGAGTTCAGGGGCATGCTGAGGGGTCTTGAGAGAGAGGGATGGGAGGCTGGGAAGAGTTTTGTTAGCAGTATTTTCAAGGCCATCATTTGACTCACTCTCACTTGAACATAAGTGCATCTCCTGGTTGTCTCTGCAGAGGAAATCTTTAGATATATAAAACCAAAATTGCTTATTAGTAGGGGGGAAAGCCACTGAGGAGAGAGATAACCTGAAAGAGGGAACTTGAAACAGAAGTTGACAAGGGGGGTTAATGGATCCAGTGGTAGACGAGCCTGACAGTGACTGAGGCTACAGCAGAGGCCAATGAAACATTTCTGTACTCAACTCTCTAGGCTTTGCTGCCTTATCTGATTATCTGGGTGATGTTCCACTATTCTGCAGGGGAATGAGGAACATCTAGTTGCTTTCAGGATAGATGTGTCCCAGTGGGAGGTCACAGCTCTAGAACACAGACTGTAAATCCCTCTGGAGCCCAAACCAGAGAAAAAGCCTATTCAGTTTCTCTTCTCTGATCTTTGGAGATGGAAGTTTTCAAAGGGAAAGGGCAATCAATTCACAGCTTTGGGAGCACAGTCAACGATATATTAACATGTGATGGTTTGACATTCATCTTAAGGTGAACAGCATCACCACTTGAATTTCTTAAGCATTTTGTCTTATTTGCTTTGCATACAGCTCATAGAAGACAGAAACTGTAAGGAGAAGGCTTTTAAAAACAACCACGACGACCACCACAGCAAAAACTGAACAGGCTCTAGAAAGAATAGAAGCTAGGGAAAACAACATTTTAGGCAGGCTTCAGCAATAGGTGAACCGTGAACTTCCAGATGTTCAAGCTGGTTTTAGAAAAGACAGAGAAACCAGAGATCAAATTGCCAACATCCGATGGATCACTGAAAAAGCAAGGGAGGTCCAGGAAAACATCTATTTCTGCTTTATTGACTATGCCAAAATCTTTGACTGTGTGGATCACAATAAGCTGTGGAAAATTCTGAAGGAGATGGGAATACCAGACCACCTGATCTGCCTCTTGAGAAACCTGTATGCAGGTCAGGAAGCAACAGTTAAAACTGGACATGGAACAACAGACTGGTTCCAAATAGGAAAAGGAGTATGTCAAGGCTATATATTGTCACCCTGCTTATTTAACTTATATGCAGAGTACATCATGAGAAACGCTGGGCTGGAAGAAGCACAAGCTGGAATCAAGATTGCTGGGAGAAATATCAATAACCTCAGATATGCAGATGACACCACCCTTATGGCAGAGAGTGAAGAGGAACTAAAGAGCCTCTTGATGAAAGTGAAAGAGGAGAGTGAAAAATTTGGCTTAAAGCTCAACATTCGTAAAACTAAGTTCATGGCATCTGGTCCCATTACTTCATGGGAAATAGATGGGGAAACAGTGGCTGACTTTATTTTGGGGGGCTCCAAAATCACTGCAGATGGTGATTGCAGCCGTGAAATTAAAAGACGCTTACTCCTTGGAAGGAAAGTTATGATCAACCTAGATAGCATATTAAAAAGCAGAGACATTGCCAACAAAGGTCCGTCTAGTCAAGGCTATGGTTTTTCCAGTGGTCATGTATGGATGTGAGAGTTGGACTGTGAAGAAAGCTGAGCGCCAAAGAATTGATGCTTTTGAACTGTGGTGTTGGAGAAGACTCTTGAGAGTCCCTTGGACTGCAAGGAGATCCAACCAGTCCATCCTAAAGGAGATCAGTTCTGAATATTCATTGGAAGAACTGATGCTGAAGCTGAAACTCCAGTACTTTGGCCACCTTATGCGAAGAGTTGACTCATTGGAAAAGACCCTGATGCTGGGAGGGGTTGGGGGCAGGAGGAGAAGGGGACGACAGAGGATGAGATGGCTGGATGGCATCACCGACTCGATGGACATGAGTTTGAGTAAACTCCGGGAGTTGGTGATGGACTGGAAGGCCTGGCGTGCTGCGATTCATGGGGTCGCAGAGTCGGACGCGACTGAGCAACTGAACTGAACTGAACAATGTTTAAGCTACTGTCCACCAGTCTTCAAAGTAAATCCACCTTTCCACAACAGAGAATGGGAGTCTTTTGGAGAGGAGCAGGGGCTGAGAAAAGTGGGGACTCATAGAAGCAGAAGATGAGAAGCATTATTTAAGGAAATATTCCTAGATCAGCAAACATATTCATATTCAGACTAGCTCCCCTAAATGCCCCCTTCTCTGAGGAAACTTCCTGTAGTCTCTGGGGTCACTACTGCTTTCTTTAAAGGCCCTTAGCCCTCTCTCCAGTCCTGTATTCTCTACTGAATTGAAACAATTGATTCCAACTTCGGTCCTCATCTTTAGAGTCTGAACTTTCTAAGAACAGAGAAACACGCCTTCCATGTGCCTGTGCCCATCACTGTGCCTGACACTAAGAAGGGCTCCCAGGCTGACCGATGGGTGTGCTCTCGCCGTGTGCCAATGACAAGACTGTAATGTGTCAGTATGCAACAGGAAGGGCCACTGTCCTAGCGAAGTGAACATTCTCACCCAGTGAGATCTTTTATTTTCCCTGGAGTTCTTATCTTTGTGGCTTTAACTTCTGCATTAACACAAGCTACAGGTGTCCAACATCATTTTTACATTTTAAGGATCAACATAAAGGTGTTAGAAAGTGTGCTCAAAGCCTGAGGGCTGTTTTCATTCTAATACTATGCAAAACACAAAGGCAAGCCCCCACTTTGTATCCATAGAAGTGTCATGTGTACACACTCACACCTGCTGAAAACTCCCAAAATTAAACCGGTTGATGAGTTAGGAGAGATCAGTTGCATTTTTTCTCTTTAGGAAAAATTCCCTTTATGATGTTTAATTTGTTTGTACCAAGATAAATGAACAAGTATACAAAGAAATATAAAACAGATCAGGAAAGAGGGGAAAACAAAATTCTCACTTAAATGTCCAAACTTCTGTTACTGAAAGAACAAGCAATGTTCTCCCATTGCACAGAAGAAATGGATTGTTTAGAATAACACGGTGCTTGGGTGTGAGAGATTTTAAGAGAAAGTGTCTGAAATTCATGCTACCCCTCCATTGGAGTTGTGAAGTAGGGCTTGCTCTTGCCCTTCTAGTGCTTTGACTACACTGGTCAACTCGGTATCAAGAAAAGGGCAAGAATTTTTTGTCCATATCTGGTTGATGATGTACCCATTAGTCATCTCCTCTGTCTACATCTACTCAGAAACAGCAAAGGCACTGTGTCGCACAAGGCCCCTGGGAACCTTGGCAGGGCAACCGTTTACTGTTAACTGGCCTGGGTCAGGGTGTGAATCCTGGACGAACTCCATAAAACTCTGTGGTTGCTAAGAGACATAGTATCTTTAAATGTCGATTACAATTTCCCTCAACAGAGCTCAAATATCATCTGTTGTTTGAGCTTTAAAAGTTGCACTATATGTTAGATTTAACATAATGTAGATGAAAATCTTGACTTCATCATTTACCAGCTGGGTAATGATGCTAAGTTACTTCACTCAGCTTCATTTTTCTTTCTCTGCTAACAAGAAGTGGTGATAGAAAACAATTTCATAAACTGCAAAACACTCTACCTGTATTAATTTGAACTACTTAATTCACATCAGATGTGAGAATGTATGTGAAAGAGACTGAACACAAAGAAGACATTAGACTATACAAATGATTATCACAGGGGTTCCTGTGCCTCTTTGATTGTATATTATTTTTACTATGTTTGAAGTAGATACTAAAATCTATGTGAAGTGAATGTGAGGTTATCTGACAACCAAAATTCATATTTAGCTCTTAATAATGAATTTGGGGATAATATATAAATTATTAACAATGGCTTATTATTATAATTTCATGTAATATTATAATAAATATTATTAAAGACCCAGATATCCTAGTTCTTTTTAAGTGTGATTTAATCCACAAAATGTTCTGAGTCCAATTTGTTTAGGCAAAGTATTGCACATCATGTGTATGCTAAACTTTCTGGTGAGAACTGGCAATTAAGACTTAAAACTTCAGATAAGAAGGACTTGGCCAATACTTTGGCCACCTGATGCAAAGAACTGACTCATTGGAAAAGATCTTGATGCTGAGAGAGATTGAAGGTAGGAGAAGGGGATGACAGAGGATGAGATGGTTGGATGGCATCACTGATTCAATGGACATGAGTTTGAGCAAACTCCGGGAGTTGGTGAGGGACAGGGAAGCCTGGAGTGCTGCAGTCCATGGTGTCTTAAAGAGTCAGACATGACTGAGCAACTGAACAAAAACAACAAAGAAGGAATTGCAGTTGACCCCTCCATGGTCTGTAAATGGATATGCTTCCAGTATGTACATGTTGACAGTAACAGTGGAGCCCAGTCATGGGTGTGTGTAACTATATGCTGTGGGTAAGTAGAAAAATCCCTTCCTTTAGGGTTCCTTCCTCACTGAGCCCTCACTGGATTCATCCTCTGGGCTGTGCCCCTCACACCTAGTGGTCCTCGGCTCTGCCCCTGGGTACTTTTGTTTTGGTTCCTGCTGGGCATGGTAATGACACACTCTTTGAATCCCTGCTTTAGTGAATTCTTGCAGTATTCCTGTTTTTCCTGTCTAAGCCTTCCTGACTTTAAATAACCAAACAGCAGCTGCTTGGAATCCAAGTGCTTGGATTTTGGGATTAGACAAGCATGGCTGAGATTCTGACCCTGACAATGGCCAATTATTCACCCTGGAACCCTGGGCAAGATTACTCCAACGTTCAATGACCTGATATTGTTCATCTGTAAGTGAGGATAATAACATCTAACATGTAATTTTTTATATTAAAAAGATAAGAGCTTTTAGTATGGTGCATAAGACAAAGCTCTCAGAAAGTTATAGAGTGTCATTGGTGCTTCTGAAGTTTGATAGGCCCTCCTACAGAGGAAAGAGTTTGTTCTTTTTTGTTCCCAATGGATAAACTGAACCAGTAAATGAGAGTGTGAGAGAGAGCTAGTTGGGTTCAACAGAAGGAAGAAATTCGGAACCATTTCTGTGGCCCCCAGAACAGGACAGATTGCTTCTGGGTCCCGGAGTCTTGAAGGGCTCAAGTAGGAGACAAGTGTCAACATCTCAGGGATGCTGGAGACAATATTTTGTTGGTGAGGTGGCAATGGTGTGTGTGTGGGGGCGGGGGGAGGGGGGGGGACTGGTAGCAGTGAGCTCTCTGATCCTCTGTAAGATTTAATGAAATTTTACCAAGATATAGAATTCCTATGCTTTGTTTTCCTGAACACTAAAACATATATAATGTCATTTGCTAATCTCATCAAATGGACTGCTCCTTATTAAAATGTGCAAAGAGATGAATTTGCAACTATGCTATATAAATAAATATTATCTTTTAACATTGCAAATATACGAATATAGAGCAAATATTATTTTCAACTTTCTGAAATAGCTTTGTAGGAGCTATGTAGGAGAAGAATCTCTAAAAATATACTTCAATTCTTTAAAGTTTTTTTTTCATTTATTTTTATTAGTTGGAGACTAATTACTTTACAATATTGTAGTGGTTTTTGTCAAACATTGACATGAATCAGTCATGGATTTAAATAATATTACCATCTCAGAAACATGAGAGAATTACCCATTGTGAGTTATATGGGACAAATCCTTCAGAAATCCTGATTTATAATAGTACATTAGGAACAATGAAAAAAACTTCCATTTGGGGGATCTATATGCCATATGTGATTCTAACATCTCCCTATGAGGTAGATATTTTTAGTACTCCCATTTTACAGAGGAGAAAACTGAGGTTTGGAGAGATCTAGAAATTTGTTCAAGTACACCCAGCTAAACGTGGAACTGTCTGACTCCCAGCCCCTGCTTTTTCCACTGTGTCATACTTCTTCACAACCACTTCCTGTCTTGCCTGAACAAACACAGTGTAGGTCAAACGTCCAAACAACGATGACGTGCCCCCGTCACACCTTCCAATTAAACCCTATAATTTCCAAGTCTGAGTTGGAAATCCTTTGGCTCTGTGTTCTTGTCTGGCCTGCCCAGGAAAATGTTTATTTTGAGATATGCCTCTCTCAGAATGGCTAGATGTTTTCCACGGTCATTCATACATGGACAGTGTTGAACTGGAGATACAAGAGTTGCTACTTTATCTCACAACTGAGACTGCCCCTTTGTCCCCTGCTCCTAATTTGGGTTATGTTTCAAGGAGGGTGTTAAGGTTATTAGTGGGTCCATAGAGACTATAAATAGAACCCTGGGCTTTAGCCAACTCATCGTGTTTATGGGTTGCGTTGCAACCGTTGTTGGTAATTATAGACGCGTGGGTGAGGATGGGTACTGATGAATAGTTCCTCCTCTTAGTTTCCTCTTTGCACAAGCCCAACACTGAGGGTGTCCAAACTCACAATCTCATCATAAGGTCCCTCATGTCTAGCCACTGCTGTATTTCCTGGCTAACTGAAGTAACCAGGGAGGATGAAAGATTTTAAGGTATTCCATGTTACCAGCCAAGCTACAATCTGTGTAGTCAATGCCTTCTTTAAAAGAAATAATGTGACTTCAAGCTCAGGTGGTAAAGAATCTACCTGCAATGCAGGAGACCTGGGTTCAATCCCTGGGTCGGGAAGATCCCCTGAAGAAGGGAATGGCAACCACTCCAGTATTCTCACCTGGAGAATTCCATGAACAGATCATGGGGTTACAAAGAGTTGGACATGACTGAGTGACTAACACTTTAGCTTTTAAAGGAAAGCTGCTTCTCATCCTACCTGTAGACATCCTACCTGCAAGAAAGATTTCCTCCTCTTTGTGATGACAGAGCATTTCCCACAGTCTTTGCAGATAAATGTGTAAAGAGGATTCATGGGTCTAATTGAAATGAAGATCTCCAGGAGAACTCAGTGAAACAAGACGTATGCTGTGTCCAGTAAATTGTTGTAGTCTGTAATATAAGCTCTTTCAATACTCCACATATAAAAGAGGGCAGTAAAGGGAGGTGGGGAGTGGTTACCTTTTCCAGCTTTTCTCTTCATTCTCTCATGTGTCAAGGGGAAGTGTTGGTCACAGACCAAGGATGCTCCCTGAACTGACCATTCAGCTACGAGAACAGTCAGGTGCATCTGATTATAACCAGTCAACTGAACTTAGACTGTGTGAAAGAATGGAGTATAAACAGCTGAGAAAAATAAAATAAAAACCGCTGTCCTCTTCAAGGTGGAAGACATTCTTTCCCACTCACCAATCTCAGTCCATGCCTTTGGGTAACAGCAGCAGAAAATCAACTAGTGGGAAAGAGAAAATGTGGCCATCTAGGAAGACCCATCCAATTCCCTGTTATGTGCCCTTGCCATGTCCTACCTTTGCCCCAGCTTGTCTAGTTCATGTACTCTGATGAAGGCTAAGTAGGTAGTTCTCAATCTGCCTAGAGGATCTGGCCAGGGTTGGTATAGCATGGTGCATGAAGCCAAGAGGAATACCCATTTAGTATCCAGGGACAAGATCCTTAGCTCATATAAGTATATGACAGTTCATTTAAGCAAAAGGCAAGGAGTAAAAGAAGTCATTCATAAAGGATGACATATTGTATAATTCCATTTATACAAAATGTCTAGAATAGGCAAATCTATAGAGACAGAAATGGCAACCCACTCCCGTACTCTTGCCTGGAAAATCCCATGGACGAGGAGCCTGGTAGGCTACAGTCCATGGGATCACAAAGAGTTGGACACGACTGAGCAACTTCACTCACTTGATAGAGAAAGAAAGGGCTTCCCTGGTGAGTCAGACAGTAAAGAATCTGCCTGCAAAGCAGGAGACCCAAGTTCAATTCCTAGGTCAGGAAGATTCCCCAGAGAAGGAAATGGCAAACCACTCCAGTATTCTTGCCTGGAGAATCCCAAGGACAGAGAAGCCTGGTGGGCTACAGTCCATGGGGTCACAAAGAGTCAGACATGACTGAGCAACTAACACTGTCTTTCTATAGAGACAGAAAGTAGTGGTACCTAGGGCTGAGGAACATGGGAGGCTGAAGGGTAATGGCTAAGGAGTAAGGCATTTCTTTTTTCAAGTGGTCAAAATATTATAAAATTGATTGTGGTGATGAATGTACAACTCTGTAAATACGCTAAAAGTCACTGAAGAGCATTCATTAATTGGATAAATTGTTTGATATGAGAATTATATCTCAATGAAGCTGTTAAGGGAAGCTAAACTGTGGAATACCACAAACACTGAGTAAGGAATAGTGAGGTGGAGAATGCTAACCAGGGATGATCTGCTGGGTGGTCCTAGGAGGGAGGTCAGAGGTACTACACAGTTCCAGCTACAGTTCAAGCATTAATATTTTGAAAAGGGCTATGATGGCTTCTCCCCTCATGTAAAAGACCACTGGAGATCATGACATGATTATTATAATCTACTTCTCCCATTCCAGCGGGATGAATCTGTCTAAAGTTGACCCTGGTGAATCTTGGTCCTTCGCTTATAGCTACGGAGAAATCAACTTTTCATTTCTCAAAGCCTAGTTAGAAAGTTAGTTTGTGCACAATGATCCTTGGAGATTAACTGCTCTTCCAGGTGTCAGTATTTTTCTATGGTTGCATTTTTTTTTTCAGGGCTCACTCAAAGAATTCCAGAATTGGCCAGTCATTGGAGTAGGAAGGTGGTTTTAGTTATCTTTGAGGAAAAAACCAAATTACGCCAATATGTCTATAACAAATAATGAATGAGGAGCCACTTGTACAAGGTCCAGTCCTCGATACAGTGATATGAGACATTTAATCCAGTATTTAGATGCCCTGATCCTTCTACAGTTCTCCAACCTAATCTCCCATTGTCTGTCTTACAGAGATTCAGAACTGTGGCCCAAATGCATGCCTGCATTTTTGCTCATGCTAATCCTACTATCCAAAATATCCATTTTCCTTTCCCACATTTGGCTGCTTCTGACCTGGTCTTCAGGACTCTTCCAGGAAGACGTCCCTAAATTCTCAGAATCATCTTGGAGTCCTTTCTACAGTCCCATAGCACCCTGTTTATACTTCAACACATTTGCTACATTGTAATGGGATTATCTATTCATCTGTGTCCCTACTGGTCTGGAGTCTCCTTAAGCTAATCAGCATATCTCTTTGTCCTCAGCTTGGCTAGTTTCCAGAACCTAATACATTCTTAATGAATGTGTGCCGAACCCCTTTGTTTCAAAGAGGCTAGGCAGCAGTCACGTAGGAAGTTTGAACTTGGCATCATTCCTCTTAACCCCAAATATCACTCTAATAATCATGTCCATTCAAAAGATCACGGAGTGGCAGGTCGTTCTTAGAGTTCCCAAAACCTAGCACATGACCAAGCATACATACTAGGCACTCCTTAGATGTTTGCTAAACTGATGAGTATTTATAGTCATATTGACTATCATATGCTAACTATCTTACTGACCACACTTTCCATACCTTAGACAATCCTACCCTAAATTATTTACTCACATGCTAAGTTCATATGTTCATTCATTATTTAACAAAAGAACACTATGAGTTTCCCACAACGGAGCTGAACAACTCTTCACTTTTGATAGTAGCACCATCTTGGTAATGGAAGATTCATGTAATTGTCTGAATATTCAAATATTAATTTATAAAAGTGAATGGGAAACAGAAAAAGAAAATTGCTGATATTAGTAAATATGCAGAGAGTTCTCATTAACTAAATAAAATTAAGGCAAAAATAGAAATAATTAGATGTGCTAAAAGTGGCCAGTTTTCAGTCATGATTGATGCTCAATGAAAGAGATGTTGATTGTATGTTCAATCACAAATAAAAAGAACAAACTAAAGAGCATGGGTAAAATTCTGGGACTGTAGTATCAAATATAGTATCCAAAAGGCAAACAGTAGTTCGCATGCTTATAATTACTTTCTAAATCTCTGGAAGTCTTCTTACCTCTTAACCAAAATAGCGTCTATGTCTTTTGCTTGATATCTATACCTTTGACTTTCATGTTTTTCATGAATACATTACAAATCAAGGCAGGAAGTGACATGTCATATTGGAGATTCTTGAAGCCTTTTCCAGTCCCAAAAATCTTTGGGAGGAGTAACACTTTAAAATGAAATAATAGCCAACTGAGGACAAAATTCAAAGATTATATCCTAGCTGTAGCTCTATTGCTTAATTATTAAAAGCACAGACATAAGAGTCAGATACAACTAAATCATCTAGCAGTGTGTCTCTATCAAGTTACTTAATCCTTCAAACTTCAGTTTCTTTATCCAAAATGAGGATGATAATAGTACTCAGCCTATAGGGTAGCCGCAATATTCAAATGAAAATATTCAGTGTGCTTAGTCCAGTGGTGGGTACCTACTCTGAGCTTCTAACATAAAAGTCGCTGCCTAGAAGGGAAAAAGGATGCTGGAAGAAGTGACAGGATGGGCTAAGCCTGGCCTACTTCACAAACTGTCTAGGACCCCACTGGATTTTCCTATTGAAAACTCAACACAGAAACATTACAACTTCTATTTCTACTCCTGATCTACCCACTGGGCCATTCTGGCTTCTGCTGGGGTGAGTGGGAGTGTGCTATTTCTTTACCTAATGACTCCTTCCAAATTAGAGAAGTTGGAAACCCTGACAGTTTGTTCCACCCATTACTTTTTTTGTTTCACCACCTCTGCACTCAGGAAGGTGTGTCTCTGATACTGTTGTCGCATCTGCATTTTGATTTTTCAGTTGTCTGAGGCACCCAACTCTTTGAAACAGGTAAAGATTACAACTCTACAATTATACAATCAAAAGCGGCTCAGTTTAGGACATGCTGTTAAAAGCAACACAGCAGCAGGCTAACCCTGTGTGATGGATACTGGGTACCACAACCTCCTGAAACTCATGATCACCACCCAGGGCTTCTGTGCTTGCTCCCCTGACATGGCTGGAACTGTAACCTCACTTCAGTTTGGACAGCATTCTTGCCTACATTCTTCTTTAACAGTTTACAAGAGTTTAATGACATAATTTATTGCTGTTTAACATTTATTATTTATTATTTTTAGCCTTGCTTATTAAAATATTTTGAGAAAGTCTTATACTTCTAATATTGTACCAAGAACTCAAACACCCTTAGGGAGCAAGCCTAGGTACAGTAGAGAGAGAATCAGAAGTTGGGGGTGGGTGGTAGCAAAAAACACAGAGGAAAGGGAAGAATGAGATAAAAGAAAAACCAAGACTATCATGTCAAAGTACCCAACCCAGGGCCTAGAAAGTAGTGGGAAGTGTTCTGTAGTTGAAGAGTCTGCAACCTTCCTTGTATGACAAGGCTGCCCTAGCATTCTGCTTGTGAAATGACTTCCAGACAAAATCAGTAGTCATATCAAAATTACTAGTCCTAAATACTGACATTTTGTTGAAGCTCTCTTCTTTCGCAGGTAATCCTTCTGAATGCATTGTCAACATGCACAGTATCCGTTTGCTTACACCCATGTTCTCCCCACCTCCTCTAACCTGACTTCACATCCTCGCTCCTCAGTAGCCCCACAGTCACTGCCCTCCTTCAGGGTCAGTGGGTGCCTTTATTCTGCAGGTGAGTCTTGGCCTCACTGGCCTTCCTGAAGGATGTGACACAGTCAACCAGGATGATCTGGGAGTCCTTCCTATGGTCCACAGCAGCCTGTTTGTGTGTGCATTCTAAGTCACCTCGGTTGTGTATAACTCTTTGCGACCCTATGGACTGTAGCCCACCAGGCTCCTCTGTCCATGGGATTCTCCAGGCAAGAATACCAGAGTGGCTTGCCATGCCCTCCTCCAGGGGATCTTCCTGACCTAGGGATCAGTCTTGCACCTCTTCTTGTTTCCTGCATTAGCAGGCTGCTTCTGTACCACTAGCACCACCTGAGAAGCCCCATACCTCATGGTCTCATAGCACCCTGTTTATATTCAACACATTTACTACGTTGTAATGGGATTATCTATTTATCTGTTTCCCTACTGGTCTGGAGCCTCCCTAGGGCCCATCGTTATAGCTCTTTGTTCTCAGCTGGAGTAGTTCCTAGCACCAAATCTATTCTTAATAAATGTGTGCTGAACCCCTTTGTTCAAAGAGGCTAGACAGCAGTCACCTAGGAACTTCAACCAAAGAGATTTTGGCACCATTTCATCTTGAAACGGTCTTCCCTGCCCTTCTTGCCACAGTTTCTCTTTCTTCTCCTTCAGTTTCCCTTTCTGGCTCCTCCTCTTTTGCTCGCTACTTTTGATTGACGAGTTTAAGGAACTATCCTTGGTTTTCTTTCCTCACAGGACATAGCTATCCTCTGCCATGATTTTAACTACCACCAACATGCAAATGACTTTCACATTTTTCTGGTCATCTCTGACCTGTCTTTTGAGCCTCAAGCCCACATAGCTGACTGCACAATGGGCATCTCCACTTGGATATCCCACAGGCATCTCAAATTCAACATGCATACAACCGAATTAATTCTCTCTCACACCCCCTGCTCTCCACATCATCTGTAGTCACTGAAACTAGAACTCTGGGTGTCAACTCAGATTTCTCATTTTCCTTTAACTTCCACTTCCTTCCCTGCTACATGCCCACCGAAGCTTGGAAATTATATCTTTCAAAACCTCTAATCCACACACCCACTACCTTAAGTTGCAATTCTCAATCCTTCTCGAATTCTTTTTACAGCCTCTCAATGAGTTTTCCTGCCTCCTGTCTTGCCATCTTCAGACCCATTCTCCCCACAAATACCCAAGTGATCTTTCCAAAATGAAACTCTGTTAAGTCCCTACCTTCCTTAAAGCCTAGCCATCAACTTCCCATTGCTTGTATGGTGGAGTAAAAACCGATTTTCAGAGCCTACCAGGGGTTCTTTGCTTTGACTACTGTATTTTATTACTATAATTCTCCCTCCCTCTCTCCAACTTATATCTTCGGCATCGAACTTCTAGAAATTCTCCCAAAGCACCATGCTGTTCCATATGTTTCCTTGTACTTTGTAAATGCAAAAGAATTTTTTTCTTTTGTCTTTGCATCTCATTCTCACCTAGACAAGTGTCTGTTTATTAACAAAGGGTTGGTCCAAGCATTATCTCTTTAGCTTTCTCTCCCTCTCCTTAGGGAGCTGACTACTTTCTCTGATCTGCCACAGGATATCTCTGTCAGGCATCTACCACACTTATTTACATGTCTGTCTCTCTACTAGACTGAAAAAGTTCAGGGTGAGGAATGACATCTTATTAGTCTTTACTCTCAGTCCTGTGCGCAGGGCCTGCCATAAAGCAGGCACTGATTCCGTGTTTGATTAGTAAGAGAAGACAGCACCTCATCATCCCTCATATCAACCGGAACTGAAAATCCAAGATGCCACCTTTGAGAGCGTCAGTCAGTTTCAGTCTCGGCTGCTCAGTCTGAGGAGCTTTGAGCAGCTTCCTGAGCCCTCCACCAGTACAAGAGTATCCAACCTGCTAGGAGGTGTGCGCTGCGTTCACTGATCGTGCTGATTGGATGGCCTTTTCCTCCCTTCGCCCCAGGCTCACACCCCACAAACTGCATCTTAAAGGTCATGGTCATAAACAGTCCTTATCAATCAAAGCATCAGTAGAGAAAAAAATCCCACTCTAGGATATAGTGAGACACTTGGTTTCAAAACATTGCTGATCGTTAAATGAGTAATGTTAATGTGATCTCAGAATAGTAAACACACCCCCACATGGATAATGATATTACTTGCATTATCTGGAAAGGAAAAAAAAAAGCAACATTTGGCTGCAAGGACCATGGAAGAGAAGTCTGTATGGGTAATTCAAGTTCTATCAGGGCAGGTAAACTGCAGTTTTCTAACTGCCTCCCTTCACAGGGTGGGCACACACATTCCCAAATCAAATCTTCCTTCTAGGGTAGAGTGTGTGATGTGGGGGAAGTTCAGGGAAGTGGGGAGACACACATAGAGGAAGAAAACAAAGGCCTTCATTTTCTAAAACTGTCACTCACTCTGGTTGAGAAAGAGTTTCTCAAGAATTGTGAATGTCCTGTTCAGGAAGTAACACTTCATCACACGGCTAATAATCAGCCGTGTGCTTGTCAGGGATTGGTTTTTCCCTTCTATGGTGAGAGAATGGCCTAAGGAAAGCTTGGACACCTTCCCCAGTGGCCTGATAGTCATTTGAACACATTCAGCACCCATCTTCCAACATGTTTCAGTGTATTACTTTAACTCACCTGGGAGACTCACAATGGTGGGGTTGGGGGCGGAAGAAGGGTTTTTCTGAAGTTTCAAAAGATTTGTATGGAACCAGGCCAACACCCCCACGTCAAATAGCCTTTTCTACGGGAAAGCAGCTTATGGAGGGCCTGTGCATGTATCGAGTCAAACCAAATGTACTTTCTTTTCCCCCTCCAGCTCACTTGCCTTTGCCTCTTCTCTCTGAGTTCTTCCCCAGAATTCAGTATCTTGAGGGCCTCTTATCCTTAAAGAAAAAAACCCAATCAGCTTATTCTCTCTGAAGTGTTGGCAATTCAATACGACCAGTGTTTACATTTAGAGGAGATGAGCACTTTACCCAAAGGAATGACTCTCTAATGGTAAAGTTTCTGGTCCTATC
Organism: Muntiacus reevesi; assembly: GCF_963930625.1. Taxonomy (NCBI): domain Eukaryota; kingdom Metazoa; phylum Chordata; class Mammalia; order Artiodactyla; family Cervidae; genus Muntiacus; species Muntiacus reevesi. The sequence goes on from NC_089250.1 coordinate 98,382,857, forward strand.
ACGGGAGCTGATGGGACTTTCCAGTGCCCTTCAAGTCCTACAATACTGGTGACTACTGATGATGAGGGCACAGAAGCATGATCCTCATGCTTCCTTCCCTGACAAGAGGCTGATAGCTTTCTTCACGGTTATCAACTTTGCTTTTATGCAATAGTTCTGTTTCAGCTTTTTTTTCAGAAACACTAGGCAGAAGTAGTTAAATCCCAAAGGTCCTTGCCTCTTCTCCAGTGATCCTTAGCACACTGGCACTCTATCTGGGACTTCTTTAACAGAGAAGACAGCCTGAGGAGGGACAGGGAAGCTGGCATTACATGAGCCCTTAGGTTGTATCCACTTTTAAGACCCAAGTCATTTGGTGATCTTACAGCAGATACTTGAAGGTACTCATCCATTCATTTATTCAAAAATTACTTATTAAGCTCCCCCTGCATGCACTAAAGAAGAAAACTGACCAAGTCCCTGCCCTGGCCAAGCTTTAAGTTGGAAATTGGTTTAAACTATTTCTATCTGTCTCCAGAAAGCAGAACTGGGACAAATGGCTCAGGGAAGCAGATTTCTGTTTCACATAACAGACAACCAAATATGGAATAGTAATGAGCTCCTGGTTACTAGAGGGGTCTGAGAAGAAGATGTATGACTGCTTGCTGCAGAGATTCATTCATAACAGCTGGACTAGATCCTCTGTCTTCAGTTGTTTCTTTTAGCAGCAGGTGTCTTTTCTCAAACAAAATTTTAACCTGCATCTCCAACATATTAAAAAGCAGAGTTTCTGTGGTTAAAGTGGTAAATATGGATCTAGAGGATCCCCTAAAGGCCAGTCTGTCCAGTAAACCCTAGATATCCACAAGCCACTGGATGAGATGGTCATGAAGCTCTCAGGCTACTCTGGAGTCATGGGGCTCTGTGAATCTAAGTAGGATGGCAGATGTTTCTCACCAGTCTGCCTCTCCCTCTTCCCCATTTTCACCTCTTCCTAGGAGAGAATCTGGTGAAGCCAGAGAAAAGAGGCAGAGGCTCCAGGAATATAACAGGACTCTTAGAGAATACTATCTGAGAGTCCACGTGTATTTTTTGCCTTTTAACACAAGATTTACTTCCCAGCAATGGACTCTCTCATCACACTCGCTCAGATGTAACAGGTGTGACTAAGGGATTGCACACTATTCTGCAACCTGGAGCAGGGAGATGGACATTCAGTCTCCCTTCAGATCACTGCCAGGAAAGCCCCATTCCCACTGGGCACAATGTGCTTAGAAAGGAAAACCTTCAGCAGGTCAAAGGCTCTGGGAACTCACTGGTTTGGGGCTGATGATGGGATGTAGAATAGGAATCTGGCAACTTGAAAGAGACCTTTAAGTCTTTCAAAGGATACAGCTACCACACAGAGCCTCAAAGTTACCCAATCATAACCATATCATCCACCCAGCTAGAATTGTTCTGATAGTCCCTAAAAAGTTCATCCAAACTGGATTCACATCATCTTAGCTTCAGAGTCAACAAAGTTGTGAGCTGAAATAAATGAGTCAGTTGAGCTTTTCTTAAGCTCACGATTTTCCAAAGTGTGTCACATGCAGGAAACATGATTTGTGCAGAGATGTAAATAGGTGTTACTCAATAGAATTCTGAAGAGTATTAGTTTGAGAAACTCTCTTTAAACAAAACTAAGCAGGTTTCATTACTGTTGGACTTTTCAGAGCCTTGAAAATGCTAATGTGAATTGTGAGTCTCTAAGAAGCCAAAGTTGAACGGTTCTATGAAGACCTATAAGACCTTTTAGAACTAACACCCAAAAAAGATGTCCTTTTCATTATAGGGAACTGGAATGCAAAAGTAGGGAGTCAAGAAACATCTGGAATAACAGGCAAATTTGGCCTTGGAGTACAGAATGAAGCAGGGCAAAGGCTAATAGTTTTGCCAAGAGAATGTACTGGTCATAGCAAACACCCTCTTCCAACAACACAAGAGAAGACTCTACACATGGACATCACCAGATGATCAACACCGAAATCAGACTGATTATATTCTTTGCAGCCAAAGACGAAGAAGCTCTATACAGTCAGCAAAAACAAGACTGGGAGCTGACTGTGGCTCAGATCATGAACTCCTTATTGCCAAATTCAGACTTAAACTGAAGAAAGTAGGGAAAACCACTACACCATTCAGGTATGGCCTAAATCAAATCCCTTATGACTATACAATGGAAGTGAGAAATAGATTTAAAGGACTAGATCTGATAGATGGAGAGCCTGATGAACTATGGACAGAGGTTCGTGACATTGTACAGGAGACAGGGATCAAGACCATCCCCATGGAAAAGAAATGCAAAATGGCAAAATGGTTCTCTGAGGAGGCGTTACAAATAGCTGTGAAAAGAAGAGAAGCAAAAAAAAAAAAAAGGAGAAAAGGAAAGATATTCCCATTTGAATGCAGAGTTCCAAAGAATAGTCAGGAGAGATAAGAAAGCCTTCCTCAGCAATCAATGCAAAGAAATAGAGGAAAACAACAGAATGGGATAGACTAGAGATCACTACAAGAAAATTAGAGATACCAAGGGAACATTTCATGCAAAGATGGGCAAGGGATAGAAACGGTATGGACCTAACAGAAGCAGGAGATATTAAAAAGAGGGTGGCAAGAATTCACAGAAGAACTGTACAAAAAAGATCTTCATGAACCAGATAACCACGATGGTGTGATCACTCACCTAGAGTCAGACATCCTGGAATGTGAAGTCAAGTGGGCCTTAGGAAGTGTCACTATGAACAAACCTAGTAGAGATGATGGAATTCCAGTTGAGCTATTTCAAATCCTAAAAGATGATGTTGTGAAAGTGCTGCACTCAATATGTCAGCAAATTTGGAAAACTCAGCAGTTGCCACACGACTGGAGAAGGTCAGTTTTCACTTCAATCCCAAAGAAAGGCAATCCCAAAGAATGCTCAAACTACCACACAATTGCACTCATCTCACACACTAGTAAAGTAATGCTCAAAATTCTCCAAGCCAAGCTTCAACAGTACGTGAACTGTGAACTTCCAAATGTTCAAGCTGGTTTTAGAAAAGGCAGAGGAACCAGAGATCAAATGCCAACATCTGCTGGATCATCGAAAAAGCAAGAGAGTTCCAGAAAAACATCTATTTCTGCTTTATTGACTATGCCAAAGCCTTTGACTGTGTGGATCACAACAAACTGTGGAAAGTTCTTAAAGAGATGGGAATACCTGACCACCTGGACCTGCCTCTTGAGAAACCTGTATGCAGGTCAGGAAGCAACAGTTAGAACTGGACATGGAACAGCAGCCTGGTTCCAAATAGGAAAAGGAGTACGTCAAGGCTGCATATATTGTCACCCTGCTTATTTAACTTATATGCAGAGTACATCATGAGAAATGCTGGGCTGGAAGGAGCACAAACTGGAATTAAGATTGCCAAGAGAAAAATTAATAACCTCAGATACACAGATGACACCACCCTTATGGCAGAAAGTGTAGAAGAACTAAAGAGCCTCTTGATGAAAGTGAAAGAGGAGAGTGAAAAAGTTGACTTAAAGCTCAACATTCAGAAAACTAAGGTCATGGCATCTGGTCCCATCACTTCATGGGAAATAGATGGGGAAACAGTGGAAACAGTGGCTGACCTTTTGGGGGGGGGCTCCAAAACCACTGCAGATGGTGACTACAGCCATGAAATTAAAAAATGCTTACTCCTTGGAAGGAAAGTTATGACCAAGCTAGACAGCATATTAAAAAGCAGAGAAATTACTCTGTCAACAAATGTCTGTCTTTAATCAAGGCGATGGTTTTTCCAGTAGTCGTGTATGGATGTGAGAGTTGTAAAGAAACCTGAGCGCTGAAGAATTGATGCTTTTGAATTGTGGTGTTGGAGAAGACTATTGAGAGTCCCTTGGACTGCAAGGAGATCCAACCAGCCCATCCTAACGGAGATCAGTCCTGGGTGTTCATTGGAAGGACTGATGTTGAAGCTGAAACTCCAGTAGTTTGACCACCTGATGTGAAGAGCTGACTCATTGGAAAAGACCCTGATGCTGTGAAAGATTGAGGGCAGGAAGAGAAGGGAATGACAGAGGATGAGTTGGTTGGATGACATCACTGACACAATGAGCATGAGTTTGTGTAAACTCCAGGAGTTGGTGATGGACAGGGTGGCCTGGCGTTCTGCAGTTCATGGAGTCGCAGAGTCGGACACTACTGAACGTCTGAATTGAACTGAACTAAGAGTAATTTATTCACTCATTAATTTATTAACAAAATTTCATGAACCATTATTATGTTACAGACACCTTTCCAGCAGTGAGTATATTTGCCTTCTGAGAAGCCTTGAATGGTCGAAATGGGGTGATAATCATTTCTGATTTCATCTTTGTGGGACCATGCTAGCTCTTTTCTGCTCTCATTGAAGTAAGCCTAGGTCTTTGATAGTCTTCAAATATTAATAGAATGTCAGTAAGATAGACAAATGCACTTTTTGCTAATCTTATTGCTTCTCAGAATGTAACATTGGTGTAGTGTTTTTCAAAATAAAACAAAACTGTCCTTCACGGGTGAAGTCCATAGCTAGTAGTGTGTGCGGCTTCTTCAGCTTGCGCAGGTCTACTTTTCCAGTCACACCAGTTGAAGGTGTTCACTGCCTTGCACCTACTCTGACTTTCAAAGATACTACTCCAAAACCCCCAGTGTTATTTGGATAAATAATTCCCACTTCCTGGAAGGGTCTTTTTATTCCTCATTTGTTTTTATTGTTGACAATTTTGGTTTGGTGATAGAGAAAGCTTTCTGGCACAAGCTGTGTCTAAGACAAGGAAGTTAAGTCAAAGGGCAGAAAGGTTCAACTTGGTCCTACCAGACCAAAGGCAGAAAGAAATTCACCCTCTGGGAACTTAAGTGTCATGTGTACCCACTGCCCAAAGAACAGGAATTACATAATTCTTCAGATGTTATACTTAGGCAAAGTGGAGAACTGAAGCATCATCCACAACTCTGGTTTGGCTGAACAACCACTTTACAATAATGCAACACCATGCACATACCTAGAAGCCAGGCATATACTGGTATTCAGTAAATATTTGTGGAATAATTAAGTGAAAAGGAAAAAAAATCTCGAAAGGTGTCAGTCGTAAATGTTGAAAGTAATTGTCATCTCTTTGTTGTTTTTCAGCTGTTAAGTTGTGTCTCTTTGCGACCCCAGGGACTGCAGCACACCAAGCTCCTTTGTCCTCCACTATCTCCCAGAGTTTGCTCAAATTCATGTCCATTGAGTCAGTGATGCTCCCTAACCATCTCAGCCTTTGCCATCCACTTCTTTTGCCATCAGTCTTTCCTAGCATCAGGGTCTTTTCTAATGAGTCAACTCTTTGCATCAGGTAGCCAAAGTATTGGGGCTTCAGCTTTAGCATTAGTCCTTCCAATGAATATTCAGGATTGATTTTCTTTAGGATTGACTGGCTTGATATCCTCTTACATAGCTGCAAATTCTTATTTTTCTCCTATAAATATGTGTTATTTTTATAATAATAGTTTAAAAATTGTAGCCTCAATTTTCCAGGAAATTACTGATTTTAAGCTGTAGTGAGGGCAAAGATGAACCTGGATTTTTCTGGCTTTATAATTGCCGAGCTCAGCTATATCATGAGCAGTATAGCTACAACACTTGTGACTAAGTTCCTGGAAAACTGGTCCTTTTCAGAATCTGGATCAAGTGAACACTTTCTAACCAGTGGGGAAGTAACTACTTGGCTCTCTATGCAAAGGGCTTAAGAATCACAGAATTTTGGAGGTTGTCTGGCCTAATTTTTTTAGTTTTCAGATGAAGGAACTGTGGTTGGTTAGCCTTGAGCAAACCAGTAGTGAAACTGATATTAGGATTCAGCTCTTCTAACTGTGAGCACAATCCCTATTTTCTATCAGTCAGAAATCCAATAAGGAACTGGTGGCATACCTAACTGGGTAATTGAGGAAAATTTAATAAAGGCACTATTTAAAAGGTGTGGGCAGAGTTGAGATCACCCAGCAAAGGAAGCAAAGCATTCCAGGTCATGCAAAATAGAGAGCTGTTACACTCCTTGGCCTGAGAAAGACAAGAGTGGGAGCAGTTATAGAACCTAGGGAGATTAGGGGTGAGGAGAAGGTGCCTGATGTACTGGGGCCTCCAGTAGAGGGACACAGTCCATCTGCAGCAACCAGAGAGCCTGGTGAAAAATAGCCCAGCCTCATTCTTTCCCCAGCTGGAAATGAGAGGTCCAGAGAGCCTGATGATTTAGTTCAAAGAGGTCAACATCCCAGTGCAGAGAGCAGTGAGGAAGGATGGAGTGTGGATTTGAGGGGCCTATGGAAAATATCCATCACATCTGGCCTCGAGACGATAACCCCAGTCCAATCTTTGTTCTCACTTCAGCTTTAAATCATTAATAACCTGGACAATTGAGGTAACATTTTTGAAAACTATTATTATACAAATAATACATATTTATAACAAAAAAACCCAGAACAATGCAGCTATTTAAAAAGATTATAATTACTTTCAACTCTTATGAGTTGATACTTATTTAAGACTTTTTATTCATTGATACATCCATTCATTCATTGATGCCACAGACATTTTTTGAGTATCAATGTGTGCTTCCCTGTTCTAGGCATGTGTATGTTGGAATAAACAAAATAGACAAAAATTCCTTCCCTCAAGAAGTAACCCTCTAGGGGGGAAGAGTCCCAATAAAGAACATAAATAACCAAAGTGACAATATATGAGATAGTGATTAAGGGATAAGAAGAAAAATAAAGCAAGGGAAGAAATAAGGGTGGTATGGGGGAGATATTGTAATTTTAAACAAAGTGGCCAGGGATCTTTGTGGGGTGTGTGTGTGTGTGTGTGTGTGTGTGTGTGAAAAAGGGAAAGCCAGTGAGCAATAACCACCTGTTGTAGGGCTTTTCCTCTGGCTAATTGCTGAGTGTTCAGATAATGGAGAATGTAGGTGGTGTGACTTCCCCCCTCCCTCGCAGTTTCAAAATGTCTCTCTTTAGATTTTTTAAAGGGCAACGCTTTCTCCACTCCTTATATTAACCATTAAAAAAGTGCCATGGGGAAACCTCAGTACAAGTTTATTAGCCAAATTGTTGGTGTCTGACCCTTTCTAGCTGGGTGACTTGGGGAAGTCATTTAACCTCTCTGAGCCTCAAGTTCCTCATGTGCAAAAATGAGGGTTTTGGTGACAAGGAAGGAAATCAGATTAGATCTGAGACAGACCTTGTGCCCAGCACACAGCTGATGGTCAGTATATGGTGGCTTCTTTCCTTCTCTGGACAGGGCTGCAGAAAAGGCATGTTCTGGGACTTCCCTTGTGGTCCAGTGGCTAGACCAAGCTCCCATTGCATGGAGCCCAGGTTTGATTCTGACATGCTGCAATGAAAATCAAAGATCTCCCATGACGCAACCAAGACCTGGCACAGCCAAATAAATAAATAAAAATAAATATCAAAAAACGCATGTTTTTCTAAAAATGCAGACTTCAGATCCACAGAACTGAGGACTTTGCCGAACAATCTATTAATAATGATAGCTGGCATTAACTGACAACCTATGTACCGGGCAGAAATTTACATGTGTGTCTCACTAAATCCTTGCAATTTAAGATGAGGCGATGGAGGCATAGATCCCTTTGCACAGGTGGTAGGTCACACAAGCAAGGCTTGACTCCAAATCTGGCTGACATCAATCTATGGTTTCTTTCCTAGGTGCTACGCTCCTCCTCTCCCCTGCCCTGCCCTATGAGGAAGAGTCAAGGATGAATGGAGCCGGAGGGTAGGGAGGGGTTTTCTCATAATTCAAAAGCCCATGAAGATCTCTAGACTGCCAGGTAGGGACCATTTATAACCCTGGGAAAACTTTTACTAAATACCACTGATGCAGTGGTTCTGAAAGTTTGGAGTTGGACTGATTGCCTCTGAATCTCCTTGGTAGTCTTTTTTTTAAAATACAAATGCCAGGACTTTATCACTTGAAATTCTAGTTAAGTAGGTCTGAAGTAAGGCCTTGAGTGTTCATATTTTTCAACACGGTCCCAGGTGTCTTTGATATGCAGCCGGATTTGGAAAACACCTCCCAAGGGCCCAGATTATTAATAATAATGCTCCAGGGGACTCCTCTCTTCCCTTTGCCGGGTTGCCGTCATGATCGTCAATGGGTAACTCTTCCCAGTGGTAGTAAGCATGCTGGGGAGTCTAATCCAGCCTTCATCTGAATATTTTATAAAAATATTAAGATGATATTCCCTTGAAGCATTAAGAGGAGAGACTCCCTCCTGGTGAGCTCACTACTCAACATTCCTTGGCCATTGAAAGAATAGTCCATCAGCTGTTCTACTCTCCAGGCCACAACTTCTGTTAATACAAGTTCATTATGAGACCCTGTCAAACATTGCTGAAATCCAGGTACACAGTGTCTATGCTGTTCCTTTCACTAAACGCTCTAGAAGCACCAACCAAGCAAAGTGCAGTTGGTTGGCATAACTATCAGTGAACCCATACTAGCTGCCATATCAGCAACTTCTTTTTCAAGGGCCCCAAAGTTTTTCTTTTTTTTTTTTGAAAAACAAAAGAACCTACTCTTTTCTTTGTAAGTTTCCACAAATGTGAGCTGGAAAATAGTGCTCACATCAGTTAATTGTAAAATCAATTTGGGCCCCAAATGGCATCATTTAGGTCTCGGTATTAGCATTTCTGTCAAGAACAAGGACTCGGGTTATTGACATGTCCGGGACTTTGGAAAGAAGAAAGTACTGGAATAACTCTGACCTGGTGATCTTAAAGTTATACATTTACCACCTTTCTTTGATAATCAACAGAGGAGAAAATTACCCAGTCATTCTTTTTCAATGTAGATCATTTAGTTAGTCTACAATGACACCTTTGGGTCCATACCCATCCTGTTACTTTCTTGATGACAGCAAATGAATCTGACAGCTCTCCTCCTCCATCACAGCAAACATGGAATCAAAGCTCCTAATTGGGAGTGAGTTTTCTTTTTTTAATTGGTTTATGTTTGTTTTTTTTTTTTTTGAAAGATTGATCTTTTCTTACTTTTGGGTCTAGGATGGCTGTCAGTTCCTTATGAGTCTTCAAATGCCCCAATAAGTACTTTGAAAGTGAATTGTATTGCCTTAAGGATATGACTTAATCAGCATTGCCTTATATATCTGATCTGTATGTTACCTTTCATCTTGGTGCTCATGTTTCTTGACCTGAGTTAAGCCTCTTCTTTGGTTTATTTATCCTAAAGTGGCCTATTTATATAAAAAAAAACAACATGTTCAAAATTTACAGTATTAATACCACCTTGAAGAAGTATTCTTTATTTTAGAAGTAGATTCACTATGTGATCCCTTAAGCAATGAACACAGCCAAGAAAATATATTTAAATCAATATTCTCATTTTTGTATAAGAATGTCAGTGTATACATGTAATGTATACATTTTGAATGAGAATGTCAGTGTATACATGTAAAGATAGTCTTGTCATCATCCATTATTTTTCTTTCTAATAAATTAACAAGCCTGTATATTCTTTGACCTTATTTAATAATGGTTTTGGGTTATTTTTTCTGAGCATTGCCTTTTAATCATTGGAGAGCATGTAAAAATGTTAAAGAGTAAAATCATAGTCATAATCTATTGAGGGCATTTACATCAGACACTAATCTCTAAATGCTATACATGCATTAAGTTATTAAAACTACATTTTAAATTATGATACTATTTTATAACTATTATTCTCTACCTTTAACCATTTTGCTTTTCTTTCTCAACTGTCACCCCAAAGTTTGTAGCTCAGAGAAAGTCAATTTTTTTCCCTCCCTTGGAATAAAAAAAATTCCAATATTTTAATAAAGTACTTTTTTTACATCCTAAGTTAACTTGAGTAGGGCTGCATGTAAATATTAGTCTTTTATGTTAAGATTGAAAACTTTTATTAGGTCTTTGTTACTAGCCCTGGAGTGTGATTTAAAGATGGCAGAGGATTACTAAATTCATACATTTGTTCATTCTTATAACAAGAATTTACTGAGTATTTACTACATGTAGGACACTGTGGTAGACATTAGGAATACAGAGATAACATGTTCCAGATTCTTATTCAACATCTATTACAACAAATTATCTAAGTGCAGTCTTTACTTACACCACTGGGGAAATATCTTGATGCATTTTAGAGGCAAGTTCCCTTTGCCCAATGCAGGTCCTTCTTCCATGATCCTCCCTTATTCTTATTTGTGAACTATTCTTGAGGAGCACCTGAGTTTTTATTGAGTTAGTTTGTGCTCTGCCACTCAGTCTGGATCCAATGCTCTTGGTGGCACAGAATCCATTTAATCTCCCAGCCCTACTGCCAGAAGACTCTGCTATGTGGATTCCTTGCATTGCATGTTCTTGAAGTACCCAGTATTTTAGAGACAGAGGGGATTTTACCTAAAGACAGAGATGGTTATCTGACTCAGTGCAGATGCTAATTAAACCATGATGCTCTCACCCAGTCCAGAGGTCATGACCTTCTCTTGGATGGTCTTTCTTCCAAACTGGGCAGACAGTCCAGCCTTGTGATTTCTCTGAAAACCTTCAAAAATACTGTGTCTCTGCAGCTTCCTTCTACTTCACTGTTTGACCCAATATTTGCAACTTAATTCGTAGGGGCTAATTCTTATAAAATAAAAATGCCCCACTTAGCCTCTGATCTAGATGTAGGTTGGATTTCCAGCAACCATGGAAATAATTGGGAGGAAGAGTAGTGGAAATAAAACCTCAGAGCAGCCAAAGTAACAGAGGTCAAGGTCATGCACTGAAGCCCCTGTGATTTCTTTCTGTTTAATAGACTTCTAGGCCCCATGTTATTTTCTTACTGCTGTTGTAACAAATCACACAAAGTTTCATGACTTAAAACAACACAAATTCATTGTCTTATAATTTTGGGGGTCAGAAGTTTGAAATGGGTCTCTTTAGACTAGAATCAAGCTGTCAGGAGCACTGCATTCCTTTCTGGAGGTTCTCAGGGAGAAGCCACTTGCTTGCCTTTTCCAGTGTCTCACTTCTAGCTGCCTGAACTCCTTGGTTTGTGGCTCCCTTCCATCATCAAAGCCAGCAATGCCTGGTCAAGTCTTTCTCTTATCAAATCATTCTGACACTGACTCTCCTACCTCCATGTTTCGCTTCTGAGTATCCCTGTGATTACACTGAGCCCAACCAGTAGCTCAGAATAATCTCCACTTCTCCAGGTCAGCTGATCAGAAATCTTAATTTTCCCTTTCTGTTTAGCACAGTATATTGAATATACTGTCTCTAGGAATTAGGACATGAACACCTTTGTGTTGTCACTTCAGTTGTGTCTGACTCTTTGCGACCCTATGGACTGTAGCCCACCAGGCTCCTCTGCCCATGGAATTCTCCAGGCAAGAATACTGGAGTGGGTTGCAGTGCCTTCTTCCAGGGCATATTCCCTGATCCAGGGATTGAACCCACTTCTGTTAAGTCTCCTACATTGGCAGGCAGGTTCTTTACCACTCGTGCCACCTGGGAAGCCCATGGATACCTTTGCGAGGCCATTATTCTGCCTTCCACACCCAGGCTCAACTATACATATCATTAGTTCATGGTAATACAATTACAGTTATTCTATGTATGAGCTTTTAAAGTAGGGAACACGGTGAGTGGCGGACAGTAGACACAATCGCATCTACAATAGGGGAGGAAAGCTAAAAGCCTAATGTCAGAGAAGAGATCAAAATTGAAAATCAGCCGCAGAACTAGCAAATCATAAAGTCTGAGGTCTCAGAGAATGGGGAAAATTCTCTCTACCATTTCAGTGGTGCCTGGGAGTATTTTGTCTTATGACACAAAACTTTAAACACTGTTCATAAATATAACCCTGCCTGAGTCATTAAGAAAATGTTTTATTCAGCTTTAAAAACAAGCAGCACACCATATTTTTTAAAAGAGGATTTTAAAAAGTGAAGCCATAAGATATCCAGCAGAAATCTAGTGAGTATTCGTCTGATTTCTGAACGAGAAGCATTTTCTAAGCACGCAAACAAAGAAAGAAATGAAAACAGAAAGGGAGTCATATTTTAATATAAACAGACACTAATATTTACATATTTAAAACAATGTCAAATTAAAAGATAAATAACAAGCTCTGAAAATTATTTGTCACAAATATGACATTCAGTAACCTTAACAGAGTTCATACAAATCAATGAGAAAAGTATTAAGGCCACAGAGAAAAATGGGTATGTTATGTGTAGATAGTTCATAGGAGAATAAAATATTGCTGGTAAATTAGTATATTGGTGATAAATTAGTACATTCAAATTCACTGGTAATAAAAAATGAAAACAGTATGGCAGTTTTAAGTTATCAAATTAACCCTTTACTTTTTTTTTTAACTTTGCTACTGTTTTGTGTGTGTGTGTGTGTGACTACAGTGGGTCTGTGTTCTGACACGTGGGCTTCTCTGGTTGTGGCTCACAGGCTCTAGAGCTCAGTAGTTGTGGCACTGGCTCATTTGCCTTGTAGCATGTGGGATCTTAGTTCCCTGATCAAACCCTGTCCCCTACATTGGATGGCAGATTCTCAACCATTGGACCAGCAGGGAAGTCCCAACGCTTTTTTAAAAAATGATAATATTTAATGTTGGTGAGGGTGTGGTAAAATATGACCCTCATATAAATAGTACAAATCATCTGGAAGGCAATTTGACAATATGCAACAAGGGCTTATAGATACTTATGTATTTTGACATATTAGTTCTACTTTTAGGTATTTATTCAGAAGGATTAGAGACAACTATTTATGAAAAAAGATGTTCATAGTTATTTATAACAAAACAGTTGATTTATCCCATGAAGGTAATGGTTAAATGAAGTATGATGCATTTATGTTATAAACCCTTAAAGAGCCATTAAAACATATTTTCAAAGAATGTTTAGTGATATAGAAAATACTAAGTGAATAGTATCATTTATTCTATATTTAAGAAGCACTTTATATGCAGAATAAGGTGAGAAAAATTACATCAAATGTTAAGTTATAGGTTTGTGAGTAACTTTTGCCTTACTTCTTCTTTTCCAAATGTTCAAGCTTTTAAAAATAAGCATATGTTTACTTTTATACTCAGAATTGTTTTGTTTTTCATAATAAAAAGTAGAGATGTACATACACTTTAGAAAGATTTTCAGATAAAATAATTTAATTGTTTTGGTGTCTGAAGCTTCAGTTATGTAGACAGTTCATCCACATGAAATTTTTTTCTCCCAAAATGGTGGATCAAACATCGGTATACTTTGGAAATACTAGCTTACTTGAATAAAAGATAAAACTAGATTCATTTAATTTGGTTTAGGTGTTCGGCTTATGGCAGCATTTTACAGGTGTGTTTCAGGAAAATGGAGTACTTTAAGCTGTCTTGTGAGGGAAAAGCATTTGGAGTTCAATTACGATTAGAGAATACTGTATACTGTATTCCCTTCTTCAGTTCAGTTCAGTCGCTCTGTTGTGTCTGATTCTTTGCGACCCCATGAATTGCAGCACGCCAGGCTTCTCTGTTCATCACCAACTCCCGGAGTTTATTCAAACTTTTGCCCATCGAGTCGGTGATGCCATCCAACCATCTCATCCTCTGTCATCCCTTCTCCTCCTGCCCCCAACCCCTCCCAGCATCAGGGTCTTTTCCAATGAGTCAACTCTTCGCATGAGGTGGCCAAAGTACTGGAGTTTCAGCTTCAGCATCAATCCTTCCAAGGAACACCCAGGACTGATCTCCTTTAGGATGGACTGGTTGGATCTCCTTGCAGTCCAAGGGACTCTCAAGAGTCTTCTCCAACACCACAGTTCAAAAACATCAATTCTTCGGCTCTCAGCTTCTTCACAGTCCAACTCTCACATCCACACATGACCAATGGAAAAACCATAGCCTTGACCAGACGGACCTTTGTTGGCAAAGTAATGTCTCTGCTTTATAATATGCTATCTAGGTTGGTCATAACTTTCCTTCCAAGGAGTAAGCGTCTTTTAATTTCATGGCTGCAGTCACCATCTGCAGTGATTTTGGAGCCCCAAAAAATAGTCTGACACTGTCTCCACTGTCTCCCCATCTATTTCCCATGAGGTGATGGGACCAGATGCCATGATCTTAGTTTTCTGAATGTTAAGCATTCAAATGGGAATATCTTTCCTTTTCTCCTTTGCTTTTAATTCTCTTCTTTTCAAAACTATTTGTAAGGCCTCCTTAGACAGCCATTTTGCTTTTTTGCATTTCTTTTTCTTGGGGATGGTCTTGCTCCCTGTCTCCTTGTACAACATTATGAACCTCCATCCATAGTTCATCAGGCACTCTATCAAATCTAGCCCCTTAAATCTATTTCTCACTGTATAATCATAAGGGATTTGATAAGTCTGAATTTGGCAATAAGGAGTTCATGATCTGAGCCACAGTCAGCTCCCAGTCTTGTTTTTGCTGACTGTATAGAGCTTCCTCATGTTTGGCTGCAAAGAATATAATCAATCTGGTTTTGATGTTGACCATCTGGTGATGTCCATGTGTAGAGTCTTCTCTTGTGTTGTTGGAAGAGGGTGTTTGCTATGACCAGTGCGTTCTCTTGGCAAAACTCTATTAGTCTTTACCCTGCTTCATTATGTACTCCAAGGCCAAATTTGCCTGTTACTCCAGGTGTTTCTTGACTTCCTACTTTTGCATTACAATCTCCTATAATGAAAAGGACATCTTTTTTGGGTGTTAGTTCTAAAAGGTCTTCTAGGTCTTCATAGAACCATTCAGCTTCTTCAGCATTCCTGGTCAGGGCATAGATTTGGATTACTGTGATACTGAATGGTTTGCCTTTGGAAATGAACAGAGATCATTCTGTTTTTGAGACTGCATCCAAGTAATGCATTTTGGACTCTTCTGTTGACTATGATGGCTACTCCATTTCTTCTAAGGGATTCCTGCCCAGAGTAGTAGATATAATGGTCATCTGAGTTAAATTCACCCATTCCAGGCCATTTTAGTTTGCTGATTCCTAGTAATTCCAGCCACGAAATTAACCCATGGTGATTGCAGCCATGAAATTAAAAGACGCTTACTCCTTGGAAGGAAAGTTATGACCAACCTAGATAGCATATTAAAAAGCAGAGACATTACTTTGCCAACAAAGGTCCGTCTGGTCAAGGCTATGGTTTTTCCATTGGTCATGTGTGGATGTGAGAGTTGGACTGTGAAGAAAGCTGAGCGCTGAAGAATTGATGCTTTTGAACTGTGGTGTTGGAGAAGACTCTTGAGAGTCCCTTGGACTGCAAGGAGATCCAACCAGTCCATCCTAAAGGAGATCAGTCCTGGGTGTTCCTTGGAAGGATTGATGTTGAAGCTGAAACTTCAATGCTTTGGCTACTTCATGCAAAGAGCTGACTCATTGGAAAAGACCCTGATGCTGGGAGGGATTGGTGGCAGGAGGAGAAGGGGATGACAGAGGGTGAGATTGCTGGATGGCATCACCGACTTGATGGATATAAGTTTGAGTAAATTCCGGGAGTTGGTGATGGACAGGGAGGCCTAGTGTGCTGCAATTCGTGGGGTCGCAAAGACTCAGACACGACTGAGTGACTGAACTGAACCGATTCCTAGAATGTCAGCATTCACTCTTGCCATCTCCTGTTTGACCACTTCCAATTTGCCTTGATTCACAGACTTAACATTCCAGGTTCCTATGCAACATTGCTCTTTATAGCATTGGAGCCTGCTTCTATCACCAGTCACATCCACAACTGGGTGTTGCTTTTGCTTTGGCTCACCCCTTCATTCTTTCTGGAGTTATTTCTCCACTGATCTCCAGTAGCATATTGGGCACCTACTGACCTGAGGAGTTCATCTTTCAGTGTCCTATCTTTTTGCCTTTCATACTGTTCATGGGGTTCTCAAGGCAAGAATACTGAAGTGGTTTCCATTCCCTTCTCCAGTGGACCACATTTTGTCAGACCTCTCCAGCATGACCCATCCGTCTTGGGTGGCCCTACACAGCATGGCTTAATTTCATTGAGTTAGACAAGGCTGTGGTCTGTGTGATCAGAGTGGCTAGTTGTCTGAGATTGTGGTTTCAGTCTGTCTGCCCGCTGATGCCCTCTCTCAGTGCCTACCGTCTTACTTGGGTTTCTCTTACCTCTCTTCAGAGCTGCTCCAGCAAAGCATAGCTGCTTCTCCTGACCTTGGACGTGGGGTAGCTCCTCTGAACAGATCCTGCGCTGCACAGCCGCCGCTCCTGTGCCACATAGCCATATTTTAACATCTAGTATTTAACAGTGCTTGACATTTATCAACAATATTTTGAATTTATGAGGTACAAACAGAATGGGAAGGAAAAAGGAGAAGGTAAAGGAGAAGGGGAGTCCTAGAGTACAAGTCAGACTTCACAGACCACAGGACAACTTGCTCTGTCTTGTGCCAGACTCACCTGTAAAATGAGATAACAGTCACTTCCCCATATGTCTGTTGTGAGTTTTATTTATTTATTTATTTTGGCTGTGCTGGGCCTTTGTTACAACATGTGAGACCTTTAGCTGCAGCCTGTGGGAT
Organism: Muntiacus reevesi; assembly: GCF_963930625.1. Lineage (NCBI taxonomy): Eukaryota > Metazoa > Chordata > Mammalia > Artiodactyla > Cervidae > Muntiacus > Muntiacus reevesi. The sequence continues at coordinate 98,399,479 of NC_089250.1, forward strand.
CTAGTTTCCTGAAAAGGGATCAAACCAGGGCCCCCTGCATTGGGAACATGAAGTCCTAGCCACTGGACAACAGGGTAAGTCTCTGTTGTGAGTTTTAAATGGCTTAATTATGTAAAATGCTTACAACAGGACCTGGCACATGGTAAATTATCAATAAACATTAGCTGTTATCCGCCACTCCTCCCCCTTCTCCACCTCCTTCTCTCAATACACTCAAGGAAATTTCCTGATCTTCCCCCTAGAAATTTTGTCCTGCTGGTAATCTGCTGTGTCTTTGGACCCTTCTACATATTACAGGGTATACTGATGGTGTTTCACAGTATCTACATTACAGACATTTGAAAATTTTAAATAAACTTGATACTGAAATTAGCTTCACTTGACAATGATTGCATCTCAGATATTCCTCTTAGGCCAAATATTGTCACTGAGCAAAGAGAACAGTGAAGCAACATGGCCACAGTCAAGCTGGTGACTGAAAAGGTTTAGGTTCTTACTCTCATTCATTCAACAAATATTTATTAAATGGTAGGAACACCAGAAAGGAACTAGATATTGATCTTGTCTTAATACAAGCTTCCATTAGAGGGTGGTAAAAAATCAGACAGAGATTGTCAATATGGGTAGAAAATGACATAGGCCACAGAGAAGCACGGCTAGAGTGCTGTGGACCTCTAGTGTCAGGAGAGACTGGTTTCTGTTGGGCACTCAAGAAAAGAGAGTTCCATTCACACAGATGCATGTCACCAATGCCTGCCATGGGTAGTGACTCAACTCATCTTAAAACAGTTACCTTAAGCATAAGGATCGGATTTTTGCCTAGGGGGTTTTGCTCTCTAGAATTGTAATGCAGGCTAAGTATGTCATGCCATATAACTTTACACCAGCCATCCCTGCCACCACCACCACAACTCTCCCAGCCACTGCAGCAATACATCCAGACCTGGATCTTGAATGTTCCCATTGTATGCCCCCTGTTCTTCAGGGTCCATGGGTGGCAGTAGGCCAATCCTCAAAGGAGAGCTCACCAACAGCATGGCCATCACAAATTTGACACAAGGGACCTCTGAAGTCATGAATGTATTCTGCCTGTGTTTAAAACTGTGACCCTTGGCATGGTGTATACTCAGTCAATGGTAATAACCAGTCAGTGGGTTTAACCAGCTCAATTAAAACAAAACCTCAATTATTGACTAGGCAACTACAAAGGTTAATGAAACTTCAGTTTGGACAACACATTGAAACTTTTATGAATGGCATCAGCTAGAATTGTGCTGAGTGTAATCTGTTCACCAAAACTTGGAGGGCCTGACTAAGAAAGCCACAGTGCTTTAACAGCTTGACTTATCAAGCAAAAGAACAAACATTTTTAGATAAGACATATTGCAAAGAAATAATGAAATTTGTTTCAGGTTTTAAGCATGCCAACTGCAAAGATGTATATATGTGGTTTTGCAGCTGTCTTTCCAAGTTGCATCTTTGTCAATACAATATCATCTTACATTGGTAAATGATTGTGTGATTTGGGTAACACTTTAGTCTCTTACAAGATGATATTCTGGAAAGGTCAACACTGTGCCAACCCACTCACAACCTCTTCTGAGGGGATCCACCATGCCCACACTTCCTGCCAAAGGGGTAGGCCCAGGAAGCCATGTTTAATACTCAGAGCCCTACCTCCTCTGTCCACAAATGATTGGCTGTAGCCCAGGCACCAGTACACAATCCATAGACTGGTCAGGGAGTTCTAGTTTGCCCTCGAAGATGGACTGGACCAATCAGATTCTCTCTTAGGGCCCTGAGCATGAAGAAAAATAGCCATCATTTAGTGCTAGGACCAGATGAAATGGACATATAGCATGTCACTTAATCATAGAGATCAAAGATCCATGAACTCCTGCTGCTGAAGGCCTAGAAGACTTCTTGAATCTAGAGTCACCTTTGAGCTCCAGGCTCTTAGAGGCCAACATTTAATACGGTTCCTGGTTCTTGGATTTCCACATTCCTTCATCATTTAAAAATAAAGTGACGTAATACAATACGCTAAAGCCCTTCGTCTTGAGCTGGCTTAAATGGCTATTTGTCCTTGCAAGTAAAACAGCCGAACCAAAACCAATGGGAAATTAAAACTGGGTCCCAGATGAATGTTCAGGCCACATGGCCTTCTAGAGAAATCTCAAGAAGAAAGGCAAACTGACAATGTCTTAGCCATTACTGGGAAGGCAATAGAAACCAAAAAAAGAAAAAAGGGAACTGAAAGCCTTTAAAGACGATTTGGAAAGTTTGTGTGTGTGTGCCGCCCTAATCGGTATGCAGTGACTTGTAGAACCAGCACCATGAACGGAGAAGACATAGTCTTACTGAGTTCTCTCTCATGAGTGAAACCAACCAAACTTAAAATAGACTATGAATGACTGCTGATTATGAGATATGCTAAATGCACAGGAATCACAAATGATTGAAGACAATTCACAAGAAAAACAGGATAATATTTGACACAGCCTCAAAACCAGGTGCTTGGTTTAGGGTGTGTCTATATGGCCCTGGTTTTTGTTTCCACTCAACTTTGGAAACTAAATGACACTGCTCTCTATTTTAAAATGGAAATGTATTGGTTCATATAGACTGTGTCTAAATAAAATGCAGTTTCCACATAGCTCCTCAGTGGTAGCATTTCTTGTCCAAAGATATTTCATGGTTTGGGGTTCAATATAATTAGGAACTGTCTAAACATTCCAGTTGATTTAGAAAGTGAATTATTATCATTTTTTATCTATGAAGACATTCCATTAGTTAAAAAAATAAACTACTTGTGAACTGAAATTTTCACTACTTGAATGTGCTTTTCTATACCTGTATTGAATAAATTTTGTCTTCTTTCCTGGGGGAAGCAATGTGGGGAAGTAGCTAACTGATGGACTTTGGAAACAGATCAGCCTGAGTTCAAATCCAGGTTCAGTAATTTTTTTTTTTCCTAGTCTTGTGACCTTGGGCAAGTTTGTCCTGCAGTTTCTTTATTTGTCAGATAACCACGATGATTATAATAGTACACACCTTACAAGATATACAAATTAAATGAATTAAGGTAGATAAAGTACTTAAAACCATGCCTGGTAGTTTATTTTCTATAAATAATCTAAAAATGTTTACTACTATTACGTGTACTACTTTTATCAAACTCACAAAATAAGTCATTGAGTGCATGTAAATATTGTCCTAGGAAAGTACTTTTGTCATCTTGTTTAAAATTCACAATTGGAGGGTAGAAATTACCATCCCAATTTTATAGAAGTAGAATAAACCTCACTAACTGATTTGCTAAAAGTTGCCTGGTAATATATGGTAGAGCCAGTATCTGTGAATTTACTCGTTAATCCATTTCACATGTTTTTTATTGAGTACTAGTTACACACCGGGGACTTCCCAAGTGGCGCTAGTGGTAAAGAACCTGCCTGCCAATGCAGGAGACAGAAGAGACCTGGGTTCGATTCCTAGGTTGGGAAGATCCCCTGGAGGAGGAAATGGCAACCCACTCCAGTATTCTTGCCTGGAGAATCCCATGGACAGAGGAACCTGGCTGGGCTACAGTCCATAGCGTCACAAAGAGTCAGGACATGACTGAAGCAAACCCCTTGCATGGGTGCTGAAATATAGACAGGCATCAAGCAGACATAAATCCTTGCCTTCATGGAGCTAACCTTCAGTGAGAGGAGACAATCAAAAATGAGAAGAGGAGAGGAAGCAGGACTGTGTGTTGCAGGGTGGATGCAGTTCAGAATGTAGTTGTGGCTATAACAGATAACTAGGGAAGGTCTCACTGAAGAGAGGATGTTTGAGGAAAGGCCTGAGAGAAGAAAGGAAGCCATGGAGTAGCTAAAGGGGAAGCTTCTGGCCAGGATAAAGAGCATGTGCAAAGGCTCTGAGGCAGGAGTGTGCCTGGTATGTTCCAGGAACAGCAAAAGGTGACGGAAAGAAGGAAAAGATGGGAAACAATAGGCAATGTGACTCAGTGGTAAAGAATCTGCCTGCCAATGCAAGAGATGCAGGGGACATGGGTTTGATCCCTAGGTTAGGAGGATCCCCTGGAGAAGGCAAAAGCAACCCACTCCAGTATTCTCGCCTGGAAAATCCCATGGACAGAGGAGCCTGGCAGGCTACAGTCCAGGGGCCCACAAAGAGTTGGACATCACTGAGAGCGAAAGCAACGATAGGAGATGAGGTAGAAGAGGGGAGGGCTTGGCTGATATTGATATTTTCTTAAGAGACCCCCTCATCTCAACCATGTTTATGTTAACTAGGGTTTTGCCTCCACAAAGGCAGCACATTTGAAGAGGCCACTGATGGAAGAGTGCCCCCTTTGGAAAGGACATCTCCATCCTGCAGAGAGGAAAACCCAGGCCTTGTGCTGGTAGTCAGGTAGCTCGTCAGAACTGAAACTACATAACCAGCATGCCCCCGCCCCTTCCCCCACTGGCTGGAAGCAACCATGACGGCGGTGCTGAGCCCTGTCGAGGTGTGCTGTGGTCTCACTGAGCTCATCACGGCACCTTCCTATGCAAGGGTTTCAATTCAAGGCCATTTTTGGTTCCTTTTCAGTAGCAGACTCAGAACCAGATCTATTCATGTATAGGAACAGTGCAAACACATTAATAGCCAGACCCCAGTGGGAGTTTTATTTTCCATTTCCTCCTCCCCCATATTTATTTGTTTCTTCATCTCCTCTGTTCAGTAAAGGTGATCTTGCATGACATTTTCAGATGAAACTTAAAAAGGTAGGGGGAGAATGGGAGGATGTTACTCTGTGTTGGAACGACCTCTTCCCCAAACCCTTTCAGGCTCTGGAGTTGAGCTGCCTGGGTTCAAATCTATATCACCACTCTGCAAGCTTAGCTAAAATATTCAACCTCAAAGAACCTTAGTTTCCCTATATTTAAATTGGGGATGATGATGATAGCTGCTTAGCTAGGCTCATAGTAGGAATTAAATAAAATCATTTAATGCTATTTTAGAATTTAGTTAAAATAGGAGGCTTGCCTCCCATTCCTGGAATGTTTTTCATTGTAATGAGAAGGATGTTTCAAGACACTAAGAGGCAGGTGTCCAAATGGATGTGGTTGTCTCTGCATTTTCATTCAAAGAGTGATTCACATATTTGCCACATGCTTCCATCTCTCTGATGAAAGTTCTATTCTTCCCCAACTGGGTGGTTCCAGCCCCCTTAAGCTGGTAAGCCTCCAGAGTTCTTAGAAGCAGACAGAGGTAGCTATAGCCCTCTCTGTGGTCTAGGTGAGTAACTGGTCCACTGCCTCCAATGGGCAAGGTGGTCTAACTGTACTTATTACCCACCCTGGGGCCAACTCTGAGCTTTTCTTACCTCATACAGGGCACTAAGGGAAATTTTTGCAAATTCTCCCATAGAAAATTAAACAACACACAAGTCCTTCAAGGGGAAGCAAGAAGGTTTTGGCAAGAGAATCTTCAGGGATAAAGTTCTTCCTCCTACAGTATAATTTACCTTTTGGGAAAAAGGCACACAGAATTTGGTGGATATTATTTAATGGTCACAGCTTATTAGCCCTATGTGTTCCTATAGAAAGGAAAAAATAACTACCTAGTTATGTCAGAAAATCTTCCACGCCTATGTTATAGCAAACAGTCAATATTACTACTGGCATTTAGTATAAATCGGAGGGTAAATGATCTGTTAGCTACAGTGCTTTATAGGAATGACCAAAGCAATCATCTTAGGGTCACTATAATTGAAAAAAAGGTGTCCTGGAATGCTTCTGTAGCTCAATGATTTAAAGAGAATTCAAAGAGAATTCTTTGAATTTGTATTCAAAGAGAATAACATTTTCTTATTGGTTTAGATGACCATTTTTGAATTAACTTAATATGGTTCCTGACTAAGCTTCAATAGACAGAGTCCCTTTAGAGAACAATTTTAAGTTGCTTGGAACTATCATCCCACTGACTCAGTATCAAATTGATAAACGATATTGACACAAATCCCGAAATGCAATTAATAAAAAGCCATAGGAAGGATTTCACACAAGTAAGAAGCCTGAAGCTACATGGATAATCACCCCTAAGTTATCTCAGTTTTGAATTCAGATTGAGATGTGCCAGAATTTTTTGAAGAACACACCACAGACAAAAAGAGCCAGTTTAAAGATAGAAATCCACAAGTTCTACTCTTCATTCTATCCCCAAAGATGTGTCCACCAAAAGATGAACCTAGAGGAATCAGACTCTCTGACTTAAGACTATACTACAAAGCTACAGTCATCAAAACAGTATGATACTGACACAAAAATAGAAATTAGATCAATGGAACAGGATAGAAAACGCAGAAATAAGCCCATGCATCTATGGTCAATTAATCTGTGACAAAGGAGGAAACACTACACAATGTTGGAAAGACAGTCTCTTCAACAAGTGATGCTTGGAAAACTGGAAAGTCTAATATCATCATTAGATCATTCTTTAACTCCACACATAAAAATACACTCAAAATGAATTAAAGACCTAAATGTGAGACCAGACACTGTAACACTTCTGGAGGAAAACATAGGCAAAACACTCCCTGCCATAAATCACAGCAATATCTTTATTGATCCATCTCCCAGAATAAAGGGCATAAAAACAACACAAATGGGACCAACTTAAACTCAAAAGCTTTTGCACAGCAAAGGAAACAATAAACAAAATGAAAAGACAATCCACAGATTAGGAGAAAATATTTGTAAATAATGTGACCAATAAGAGATTAGTCTCCAAAATTTACAAACAGCTTATGACGTTTAACAGCATCAAAACAAACAACCCACTCAAAAAAAATGGACAGAAGACCTAAATAGACATTTCTTCAAGGAGACAAACAGATGGCCAATAAGCACATGAAATGTTGTTCAGCACTGCTAATTACTAGAGAAATGCAAATCAAAACTACAATGTGATATCACCTCACATCAGCCAGAATGGTTATCACAGAAAAACTCACAAACAATAGATGCTGGCAAGGTATGGAGAGACTATAATTGTAGACTGTAAATTTACACTGTAAATTGGTATAGCCACTATGTAGAACAGTATGGCGTTTCCTTAAAAACTAAAAATAGAGCTACGATACGACCCTGCAATCCAACTCCTGGGCATACATCCAGAGAAAAACATGATCTGAAAGGACACATGGATCCCAATGTTTATTGTAGTATAGTTTACAATAGCCAAGACATGGAAGTAACCTAAATGTCCATAAGCAGAGGAATGGATAAAGAAGACATGGTACATATATACAATGGACTATTAGTCATTAAAAAGAATGAAATAATGCCACTTGAAACAATATGGATGGACCTAGACAGTGTTGAACTGAGTGAAGGAAGTCAGAGAAGAAGAAATATCATATGACATAAGTAACCTAAATGTCCATAAGCAGAGGAATGGATAAAGAAGATGTGGTACATATATACAATGGAATATTACTCAGTCATTAAAAAGAATGAAATAATGCCACTTGAAACAATATGGATGGACCTAGACAGTGTTGAACTGAGTGAAGGAAGTCAGAGAAGAAGAAATATCATATGACATAAGTAACCTAAATGTCCATAAGCAGAGGAATGGATAAAGAAGATGTGGTACATATATACAATGGAATATTACTCAGTCATTAAAAAGAATGAAATAATGCCACTTGAAACAATATGGATGGACCTGGACAGTGTCTAACTGAGTGAAGGAAGTCAGAGAAGAAGAAATATCATATGACATCCTTTATATGTGGAATCTAAAAAGAAATGATACAATTGAACTCACTTACAAAACAGAAAGAGACTCACAGGCTTAGAGAACAAACTTATGGTTGCCAGGGGAAAGGATAGTTAGGGAGTTTGGGATGGACATGTACATACTGATATATTTAAAATGGATAACCAACAAGGACCTACTATGTAGCACATTAAACTCTGCTCAATGTTATGTGGTAGCCTGGAGAAGAGAGGAGATTGAAGGGAGAATGGATCTACGTGCATGTATGGCTGAGTCCCTTCACTGTTCACTGGAAATTTTCACAATGTTGTTAATAGGCTATACTCCAGTAAAAAATAAAAAGTTCAATAAAATAAAATATTGAAAAAAAGAATGTACCACAGACCAAAGGAGCCTGGTTTAAAGACAGAAACCCACCAGTTCCATTCCTTGTTCTGTCCCCAAAAACATGTCCACCAAAAGACATGTGCATGAGTGTTCATAGCTTTATTCATAATAGTCTAAAGTTGAAAACAACTGAATATCAGACAATAGTAGAATGGATCAATTGTAACATATATATATATACACACACATATATATATAATATGTGTGTGTATATATATACACTGGAGAAGGAAATGGCAACCCATTCCAATATTCTTGCCTGGAGAATCCCAGGGACGGTGGAGCCTGGTGGGCTGCCATCTATGGGGTCACACAGAGTCGGACACGACTGAAGCAACTTAGCGGCAGCAGCAGCATATATCTATACCCACACACATATATGTATTCAATGAAATACAACTCGACAATTAAACATATAATTTTAAAAAATATTTTATTTATTTATTTGACTGCACCAGGTCTTAGTTGTGGCATGTAGGATCTAATTCACAGACCAGGGATCAAACCTGGGCCCCCTGCAATGGACCACAATCTTAACCACTGGACCACCAAGGAAGTCATAACAGATAAATTTAAAATATATATATATATATACTGCTACACACAGTAACATGATTGAATACCAAAACATGTTGAGAAAAAGAAGCCAGACAAAAACATACCAACTGTATGTTTTCCCTGACAAAAAATTTTGAAGCAGACAAAACTAATCTTTGGTGATATAAATTAGAAGAGTGATTAACCTGACCAAGTTGGGGAGGGGAAGAAGGGGGGTTATAGAATCAGAAGGGTACAAAGGAGCCTACTGGATGCTGGGATATTCTGGATCTTCATCTGGGTGGTGGTTCCATACTTTTGAAAATCTCACCATCTGCACATGTAGTATTTGTGCAGTTTACTCTGTGTAAGTTATGTCTCAGTTTAAAAAAGAAAAAGGAAACAAAATTAAAAAGAGCTAAACAGGATCTATATTATCTTGGTGGCTTTTGTAAGACTCTGAGATCACAAGCTCAAGACCGTGACCTTGTGGAAGAGAACACGCGAACCACATGCAGACAGATTTGTCCCAGTATACTACTTTATATTCATTCATCATTAACCAGCACTGCGACCTCTGCATTAGGGGCAGTGTGCTAGCTGCTGGTAATGCAGCAGGGTACAAGACTGTCGTGCTCCCACTCTGTAAGAGGAGACAACACTCAGAAAGAAACTATACACATAATTCTATAATTTTGAAATGTGACACAGATTATAAGAAGAAAACCATAGAAGAGCTCTTCTATGAGAAAGACAAGAAGTGGGCCTGATTTTGTTCCATTGGGAAAGTTTCCTAGAGGAAATTACATATGAACAAAGATGTGAAAGTTGAGTAGAAGTCAGACAGAAGAATGGGGGGTGAGGGGAGGGAGGGGGAGAGGGACAGGGAGGACAGAGAGGAGGAGGGGAGGGGAGGAGAGATGAGGGAAAGCTGGACAAGGGCCTTGAATTCAGGGATCCAAAATTCTGGGAGAGTTCTAGTGTGGCTAAAGTGTAATGAGTTGGGGGGAGAAGAGGGGTAGACTGGGGCCAGGATGTGGAGTACTTTCCAGGCTAAGATTAGGATTTAGACCAAATGACAAGTATAATTTGAAGAATCAATGAGTTTTAAAGACTTAAAATAAATTTTGATTTGCACCTTGATCACTGGTTTCTAAGAAGCGTATAAACTAAAAAGAAATAAGAATAGAGTCAAAAGAACCAGGTAAAACTACTGAAATAATCTAGGAAATAAAGGACAACTTGAGTTGGAACAGTGGCAATGGAAGTGGAGACAGGTATTAATAGATGGAAATGAGCCAGTTTTTCCAAACTTACTTATCTCATCTTCTGGTCTTCTGGTGACCTTTCTCTCTTCTAACACATACACACACATAGACACACTCATAGTAGACTCTTAACACTCACCCACTAGATCCTGACTGTGATGGTACTGCAATGATGGTGATGAAGACCCAGTACCCAGAACTTAAGGATTCCAAAATGTAAAACTCACCTCAAGAAAAGGAAATCTGGAGCAAATGCTAACATTTACACAGCATCACCTATGTGCCAGGCATTGTGCTAGGTACTTTCATATATGTTGGCTTGTATACTGCAATGGATGGAATATTTGTGTTCCCCCAAAATTCATAATCTCCAATGTGATGGTATTAGGTGATGAGGCCTCTGGGAGGTGACTGGGTCATGAAAGTGGAGTTGTGAATGGGACTAGTTCCCTTATAATAGGGGCCCTCCACCATGTGACAGCACAGCAAGAAGATGGCTGTCTATGAACCAGGAAGCAGATTCTCAACCAGTCTACAGGAGTGTGTACATAAATTTATGTTGTTTATAAGCCACTCACTCAGTCTAAGATAGTTCTGTTATAGCGGCGTGAACAGACTAAGGTATAGCCTGAACTGGGTATTATTATTATTCCTATTTTAATAGGAAAGAAAACTGCAGCATGAAGAAGTTAAATAACTATCCTATTGCAGTCTCACAGCTGTTTTAAATGACAGAGATGATAGGATTTGAGTTCAGAGCTATATAATTCCACAAACCACGTTATTTCCACTACACTCTGCAGATGATCCTTTTATCAAAAGGATCATTTTATGTCATTTTAATGACATCAGGAAAATTAATCCAAAGAAATGACTCCCTAATGGTGAAATTTTGGACTTTAAAATACCTGGATGAAGACATCAGTCTTCAGAGCCTCTGGGAACATAGCACTTACTATAGGCAACTCCTTCTAGTCTGACTGTGATGAGTCACAAGCCCAGCTCTGTGCACAAGGTCATATGCACCAGTGACATCTGAGGGCAACCACAAAGGGGTGGAGGTGGCCCACAGCCTCCAAAAGCAGTGACAGCAAAGCTGAGTTCAGCTCAACTTTGCATGGGCAGATACAGCCTTGAATAACTCCAAACTATCTTCCATTGAGTTTCACTACAAGTCAGATCTGATTTAGCTCCTGTCTCCAGAAACAACACCAGATTGTGGCAAGGGAAAGAAAAAGGGTGTGAGAGGCTCACCAATCCTGCTTTGATGGTGACTTTGCCCAATCACCAGGAACAAATTTCTTCAGGGCAGCCATGTGATCAAAGATACTGTATCCAGAGAGCCTGGGGGAAAGGGCTGTAGGAGCTTGGGTTTGATCAGAGGAGCAGAGCTGCTGTGAGTGATGCAGAAATAAAGATTTGTTATAAAGATTACACCTTGCACAGCGGTGGGAGCTGGTGGACTCAGTGGCAGGCTGTTGCCTCTGCATCCGGTGGGGACCTGAAGTCGCTGTGAGTCAGCAGCTCTGATAATCAGGAAGGAATGCAACACCTAAAGTGGGGTAAGCAACATAAACTGGAAGCGTGGGAAACAAAGAGCATGGGCCAGAAACCATGGTTGTCTCTTACTACCTGCAAATTAGACAACGCAGAGGACCTGCAAAAGCTGGCACCCTCTCCGTGGAACTGCAAACACAGCAAGCTTGCAGCTCAGAGAACCTGAAGGAGACTGTGTGGGAGCTGAAGGAACTGCAGGCCCAGGTACTGCTCCATGCCAACAGGATGAGCCATTAGATCAACATGAGCTAAGGTGGCCTGTCTGGCACCCTAAACCAATCTGCAGAGTTGTGGCTACTTCACTTCTGACTTCCCCATCTCAAGAAAATTCCTCTGTGGCCAGCCCTGACCTGGTTCCACACAGGGAAGAGGATTCTGGGAAATACTACCATTTTAGCTAAGTCAACACAGTTCAAAGCCTCATCAAGGGGAGAGCTCTAGAGACAAGTAATTAGATAAACTAAAGGTTTTATGATATGTGTGGAATGGAAAAATAATTCCTGTGCAAACCAGTGGTGCAATCCTGGCCAGGTCCTTCCACAAGACACACTTGAAATTCAGACTTGGAATGGGTTAGAATCAATTAAAAAACTATTAATGAGTGCTGCTGATGCGCAAGGCACTGTCGTCAGTACCACCATTTGCTCTTGTTTTATACATTCATATATGTTTGCCACTTTAAGAAGTATTTCAAGCATACCTGAATGTATAAAGTAAGAGTGAATGCCCTACATGGTTTGATGCTGCAATATATACAAAAACTGTGTGCATATATTAAAAAAATAATACCTTGTGTTGATTATAAGCATTAAAAGAGATCATGTATGTGAGGCACTAGCACAGAACAAGTACTCAATAAATGGAAATGGTAAGTCATTTTTATTTTATCACCTTCATCATCATCCTCATCATCAACATCACTGTTCCTTTTTAGACCCAGAGCCTCTCTGAGTAAGCATGTGACGTTAGCAACACAGACCCACTAACAGTCAAAATACATGTGAGTGTCCAACCCCTTAATGAATCAGCAGTTTGAAAAAGCTAACTTACTCCAGGTACTTATTTGTTCATTCAATTAGTAGTGAATCTTAACCCTACTGTGCAAGAAACGTGTAACCCAAACATGATATATCATTCTTAAATAATAAGTATAAACAGTGCCCTCAGGAGTTGAAATTCAGGTCAGTAAATATGTTCTGGGACTTCATAGAGGGTTTGACAGGAGAGAAATACCACTGTGGTTCACGGTGGTCAAGGTGTCATAGAGCAAATAGCATTGAGGTTCATCATGACAAATAGGTGGTGTTCACACAATTAGGCAGGAGAGCTCGCTCCTGGAGCTGGGTCCGAGGTGAGCATTGGATTGGAGGCTGCAAAACCCCTGGTATGATCAGAAGGGAGTGAGGAGAGAAGAGAGTGTTTGTCAGGGAATAAATAGGTCAAGAAGCAGATTGTGCATTGCTTTGAGTGCCGTGATCAGGAGTTCAGATTCTGTCTGGTAGACAGCAGAGAGTTAGTGGAGCTCATACAGAGAAGGGGCACAACCAAAGCCAAGTTTCAGGAAAACTAACACAGAGAGTCTATGAACTGTACTAAATTGAGAGAGACTGTAGAAAGGAAGGCCAATTGGAAATCTTGGGACAGAAATTCAGGAAGTATCTGAACTGAGACAATCAGAGTACAAAGAGGAATGAAAGAAGTATTCAAAAGAAAGAAGCACTAGTTCATGGTGCCTGCTTGTACATAAGGAGCAAATAGAGATGCTGAGGATGCACCAAGGTTTCAAGCCTGGGCAGCATGAAGAAAAATAGGAAAGTTGTGGGCAAGGAGTGAAAAAGAGAAAAGAGGCTGTGATCCATGTGGCGATTCAGTGAGCACCACTAAAGACACAGGACCAGGAGGTGAGGTTAGAGGTAAAGGTCTTGGATAAGCTCCCTGTGGGCTGGTTGAGAACAGAGTGGATAAACATGAGAGAAGGACTGACTGAACCCGGGGAGCACCTAAACTCAGGGAGTGACAAGGAGTACCAGGGAAAGAATAGGCAGGAACCTAGCCTCCTAAATCTAAAGAAAGCATCCATTTCCCATTTGCTGATGGGAAATAGCAAAGACCTCCAAATCTCAATCATCCTTCAAGATACAAAGATGCTCATTTCTATAAAAGAAGAATCATTTTGCAGACCTGCCCAATGGCTGAAGACAAGAGACAACGTGTAGTCCGTCTGAGAGAACAGAAACAGTCATTCACTCAGAAAAAGGAGATAGTGTCCACATTTTGGTCAGGATGGCTACAGTCAGGGGCCCTCAGGAATAAGATGGCACATTCAAAGTGCCAAAAAGTAGTGATGAAGAGACTGTTTATAGAGACAAGGCATTAGGATTAGTTACAGTGCTGACTGTTATCCTCCTCAACCTAGAGAGGAGGAGAGGTGTTACCTGGAGTCCAGTGAGGGCTAAAGGAGTGGAAGAGGTGTTCAGTCAGATCTGTGGCTGTAGGGGAACAGAGCTACTACCGAACATCTAATGGCCAAGAAAAGAGCAAGAGACATAAATACCCCCAATCTTTTTCATAGGTTATCCCTTTTGAGCTACACAGTATCCCTGTGAAGTAGATAAGACCATGTTCTTCAGGTCTATTTAGCTCTGAAGCCCAGAGAAACTAGATGATTTATTCAAAGTTACAGTCACAGGGCGAGTGAACTGTGAAGTTCCTATCAGAAATAAAGCCCTCTGAATCCTAATCCAGTGGTCCTCCCAAGGTGTGAAATTAATTTACCTAGGAAGATGCTCCTGCCATGAAAGTCATCAGGACATAGCTGTCCCCAGTGTGGCATGCCTTGCGGCCCTGGCCTGGCTGCATATCAGGGCCTTCTGGAGTTGTTTTCAATAAGCAAATATTCCTGACACTTCAATTATCCCAGTCCAAACAATGAACACACTGTGCAAAAAGCTTCATAAATTTCATTCAGTTGGATGCAATGAGAATAATATAAGTCAAAGCTTTGTGTGTATTCCCTCAAAAAAAAAAAAAAAAAAAAAAAAAGACCTAACAAAACAGAGATTGTTGTAATGGAAACATCTAGGCCAGAAAAAAAATAAAGGCAACACAGACTCTGTGTTTCAGGAACCTGGCTCTGATTCTTTCAACTCATCACCATGTCTCAGCCAAGAAACATGTCTTCTGTCAAGAACCCTGAGCTTTCCATTTTCCTACAAATTAAAGTAAGGCCTTCTTACCTATGAATGACTCCAAAATTGTGTTTGATGAAGTGTTTTTGTTAAGTGTCCTATGTTTGATGTCTTGTCATTTTCATGCATATGCTCTCAAGCATCTCCCTCTACCCACACTGTTATGGAATGACTTGGGTCCCCTAATAAAGATATGTTGAAGTCCTAATGCCCTGTTCTTCAGAATGTGACCTCAGTTAGAAATCAGGTCCATACAGAGTCAATCAAGTTTATAACGAGGTCATTGGAATGGGCCTTAATCCAGTATGGTCAGTGTCCTTTTAAAGTGGGAAATCTGGAAACAAAGACAAACACTCAGAGAGAGAAAGTGATATGAAAAGACAGGGAGAAAATGGCTATCCACAAGTCAAGGAATTTCTAAAGCCACTAGGAGAGAGGCAGGGGGCAGAGCCTTCCTTCGTACTATCAGAATGTGTACACACTTTTACACCCAAGATGGAGCCAGGAAAATGGTGGCTATTTTCTTGGCAAAACTCAAGGTTTTATAGAAATATATCCAAAGAAAATGCTTGGAAATTTTGTATAGATTAAATATTGCTTCTCTCTTCTACCTCTGGAGAAGAGTTCTAGTGACATTAGTCACTAGACTAATAGATTAGTTCTAGTTACAAAGTTTGATATGTTGATACCTAAATTAATGAGGACACTTTTGGTTATAAGTAAGAGGAAAAATCCATGGCTTCCCTGGTGGCTCAGTGGTAAAGAATGTGCCTGAAATGCAGGAGACCACCTGCAATGCAGGAAACTCAGGTTCGATACTTGAGTCAGGAAGATCCCCTGCAAAAAAAAATGGCAACCCACTCCAGTATTCCTGCTTGGGAAATCCCATGGACAGAAGAACCTGGCAGGGTATAGTCCATAGGGTCACAAGAGTCAGACACCATTTAGTGACTAAAGCAACATCAAGAGAAAATCCATACCAAAGTGGTTTAAACAATAAAGGCAACTTCTTGGCTCCCATACCTGAAAACACGACTGTAGTCTGGGCTTTAGGCATGGTTTGACCAAGGCTCTAGACTACGTGATTTTTTCAATCTTGCCTCTTTTGTGTACTGATTCAATCCTCAGGATGGTTTCCTTCATGCTAGCAAAATGATTGCAACGGTTTGCAATATAAACCCAATACTCTCCAAAAGAAGAATGCTTCTATGTCCGAGAATCCCTAGCAAAAGTACTGCACGTACTGTTGATGATACCATCCCTAACCAATTCTAGGGGAAAGTCAAGTGTTGACTGTCTTATGCTTGACTTATGTGGTCCAATCATTGGCAAGAGGCCTGGGATTTCCTGAAGGCTTAGATCATTATAACTTACTTCTCAAGTCAGAGGTGAATGATCAAACAACCAAGCTGCTCCTGGATGGAATATAAGAAAAGTGGGTACTGAGGAATCACCACAGTGTCCAGCCCAGGACTAAACCTAACCTTTATATGTATCAACTTTAACATAAAACCTTACCATATCAACATTGTGAAAATCTGACTTTTGGAAGAACATGAACTTGTGCTAAAACGATCTGCTAGAATCTGATATCCAGAATATGAAGGTTTCCTTTCATATCTTAGGAGGAATTGTGAGTAGAAGAGGTGAGATTGTACTTGTTTATCAATCACTGTTCTAGTTACTATGGCTACATAAAATTTATCTCAAAATTTAGTGTCTTAAAATAACAATGACTGTGTATTTCCTCTCATGGTTTCCGTGGATTAGAAATTCAGGTCCAACAATTTAGGCATATCTGGCTCAGGGTCTCTCCTGTGGCTGTAAGACAACTGTGGCTGAGATCAGCTCAAAGCCATCTTTGCTCACCCAAAAGGCACCTGATCTAGAACAACTCCAATAGCTGAGGCTCCTTGGCTATTTCTCTCTGTTCCTATGTCGTCTCTTAATGTGATCTCTCCAGAGTGGTAGCTTCAGGGTGAGGCTCCCAAGGTGTGTGTGTGTGTACATATTCATATACAAAGAGAGACAGACAGAGACAGAGTAACAGGCAGACCCATATGACCTAGCCTTAGAAGCCAGAAGCTTCACTTCTGCAGCATTGCATTCATCAAGGCAGTCATAAACCCCCCCCTTCATTTCTGCAGCACTGCATTCATCAAGGCAGTCATAAAGTCCAAGGGAAGGGGAAGTAGACTCCAGCCCTTAACAGGGAATGGCAAGGTTCTTGAAGAGTATATGGGACCAGAACTTTCTGTGTCTGTGTATGGAAAATACAACCTGCTACATTCAGAGCATTTGTATACCATCCAGTGTTCCAAGTACATCGCAAATATTAACTCATCTAATGAACTGGGCATTCGGGTATTTGTCTTTCTTTTCCAGATGGCAGACACTGTCTGTGCCCTACTCATGTCTCCTTGGTCCTCACTATCTCACCATATACCAATTCAACTTCCAAACGCCAAAATTTGGCCTGAGAGCTTCTGCTGGCCTCTGGAGTCTGCTGTGTTCCGGCATGCCAGATGAGTTGGGGAATAAATATCCATGAGGAGCAGCCGTTAGCTAGTAACTGGCAGGAGCTGGTATATACATTCTCTGCGGCTCCCTCGGTAGCAGGGTGGGGATTTAATTATGAAGCATGTGTTCTACCCTGATCCCTGGAGTTCTGCAAGGGGATTAACTCCAGTGGCCCACAGTGGCAACCTGCTTGATAACACAAACTGAACAACTGTCTTTCTTTCCCTGTTGTCCTCCCACCACCATATAGGTGTTTCCTGCACCTCCCAAATAAACTACTTAGATCTGAAGCTTTCTTTGGGGACCCAAACTTATAATTTAACTGGCCCAAGATCACTGTTAGGATTTTGAACTCAAATTACAACTTCAGGTAGCTTTGAGAAGCCATTTCTTAGTACCTTCAACTATGTGACATTGGAGAAAATGCAGTGTTGAAGAGAATAATGAGCCCTGGGAGAAGAGTCAGCTACTTGATCTTACACATGAGATGCTTCAAGGTTACATTCACTGAATATTTCTTGAGTGTCTACTGTTGATTGAGCACTGGGTTAAATCCTAGGGAACCTCACTTCTCTGATTCTGGGATGCACATAAAAATTCCTGGCCAGATTCCCCTGCAAGGCTGTGATGGAAATCTTAGTGAGAGTTTCAGATGAGACTTTTTGGTAGTACTTTTTGGGACTTTGGTATGAACCATTAGGAAAGGGACTAGAGTGGTTATATTAGTCAGTTGGGCTACCACAACAAAATGCCACAATCTGGGTCACTTAAACTTCAGAAACTGTTTTTCTCTTAGAGTTCTGAAAGGTGGAAAATCCAGTATCAATGTGCCATCCAGTTCAGTTTCTGGTAAAGGATATCTTCCTGGCTTGTAGGTAGCTGGCTTCTTGCTGTGTCCCTACTGTTGGGGATGGAGGGAGCAGAAGGGAAAGACAGAGATAGAGAGGGAGAAAGAAAGAGGCAGAGCCACAAAGAGGAAGAGAGAGGCAGACAGAGAGCACCAGCAGCTGTCTGTTCTTTTCAGGACACTAATCTATCAGATCAGGGCCCCTCTCTTATGGCCTCAGTTAACCTTAGTTACTTCCTTATAGAGGTCTTCCCAAGTGGCTCAGTGGTAAAGAATCTGCCTGCCAATGCAGGAGACACAGGCTTGATCCCTGGGTTGGGAAGACCCCTGGAGAAGGACATGGCAACCCACTCCAGTATTCTTGCTGAAAATCCCATGGACAGAGGAGACTGGTGGGCTATAGTTCTTGGGTTGCAGAGTTGGATATGACTTAGCAACTGATCATGCAAACACACACACACTTCATTTAGGACTTATCTCCAAACACAGTCACATTAGGGTTTAGGGCTTCAGCATATAAATTTTGTAGGGACATAATTCAGTTCATAGCAATGAGATTCTGGTACAGGTTACTACAGGGGTGCACACCTTTCAAAGCATTTTTATTTTGTTTAGTTGGCACTTATTATCCAAGCAACTTGAAAGAGGAGGTGCTTTTGACTTCAGAGGATAGTTTTAAAATATAAAAGGTATACATATTTTGTGATCAGATGACCCAGGTCTCCATCTCAAGGATGCCCTTTCAGAGGCCCTGCAGGACCATTCATCCTGCTCCATTTGCAGGACAATGCAGTCTCTAAGTGTCTTCATTAAATCATCCCCCATCTTTTCTTTGAGCCCAGAGTTGTTTTCTTGGGAGTGTGCTGTCTGGTTTTCTGGACTTCTGAGTGTTGTCTGTGTGATGAAAATTATCTAGATTAGCATGCTGCTTTGGCCAAATAGCTGGACTTCACAAGAGGTAATTCAATCAGCACAATCTTGGGCTTTAAACAAGAAACTGCAAATGATGAATCTAACTGTCCTCCCTTTTCTCTCTTCACAGGCTAGTCAACAATAATTGACTTTATACTGACTGAATATATTTTAGGTCTTAGGCATTGTGCTTACGCTTTTCCAGGGACTCTGCCTTCAAGCAGCTAACAGAAATTAGAAGAAAAGCACTAAGAAAGCAGCGTGACCAGGTCATTGGAGTAGACTTGTGGATGCTCAGTCTATCTTCACCTGGCTTCACCTGGGAGAGACCCTTTATCACATTCTGTCAACTTTTCACTCAGGTGTTTGTATTGCACTTGTTTTCTGCCTGAGGTTTTGCTCTGGCACCCCTGGGGGCAACAGTCAACAGGGGGTGAGAGCAGGTGGATCAATGCCCAGGCTCCCACACTCCAGGGGAGGGTGCTGAGGCAGACGACAGTTTTCTGGAGAGTACTCGGAAGCAGCAGACTCCAGTGGTAACCCACATTTTCCTCCTCTCCCTCTCTGTCTCATCTGCATTGTGTCATCTGTGGTTTTAGGATTCATTTCCCAAACAAACTCCCTGCACCCAAACCTTTGTCTCACCATCTTCTTTGGGGGAACTCAAACTAAGATAGTCATTTATTATGGTCAGCAAATATCCAGCACATGGGCCACTATTTCCACTCCAGAGTTCTTGACAGACATGCATATCAACCATGGCTTCTTCCCATTGGATCTGGAAAATGTCTTAGATTTCTTCTCTGAGCAGCAACTGGGAATTGACCAGTACTGGAATGCAGGATGAAATCCACTTCCCATCCTGGGCATAAAGAATAAATGAAAAAAAAAAAAAAAAGCAGTAGTCAATAAATGCTTTAGGAGTTTAGATGCAGGAGAGGTAGATTTTGGTGGGCTGGAGATGGGAGAAAGTATTCACAGAAGTAAGACTTGTACTGGGCCTGGAAGGACTGTCACCATCTTGGTAGAGCGTCCTGGAGAGTGAGTAATAACGCAGAGAGGGGAATGTGCCAGGGATGTTCAGAGAGGGCGGCATTAACATTGGCTGTGGCAGGTAGATTATGTTGAATGATCTCAAGGATATTTTTTTCCTTGTGACAAAACAAGTGTAGGTTTTAGTTTCTTGACCTAATTCTGGTGACTCTGACCTTCAACCAACTTCATCCATTCATCACCCTGTATCAACTTTGAAGCTGCTCTCTCCACAATTTTGAACTCTGAATGTTGTTTTTCATTTTTTCCTCTCTGTGCTCTCCTTTACATCTCTCATCTCCTATCTACACCTACAACAATGGGCACAAACCATGAAGATCATTCAGTAATTTCTGCTATCCCTCATTTCAGTTACCAGATGGACATTTTCAACTGACTGTCTTAACAGCATCTCAAAGTCAACACGCCCAAAGTCAAATTCATCTTTACCAACAAAACAGGCTGGTGTTCTGCTTCCATGGTTTTCTGAAGGACACCACCACTCCACTCTCAAAAGCCTGGAGAAGAGGAAAGAAAACTAATCCAAACAGGATGGCAGGCACCACACTGGGATATTTTCTTTCACACCTTGCCTCATTTAATCCTCACAGTAAGTAAGGAGGTTCAGTTTAGTTCAGTTCAGTCACTAAGTCGTGTCCAACTCTTGTGACCCCATGGACTGCAGCAGGCCAGGCCTCCCTGTCCATTACCATCTCCTGGAGTTTACACAAACTCATGTCCATTGAGGCAGTGATGCCATTCAACCATCTCATCCCCTGTCATCCCCCTTTCCTCCCAGCTTCAATCTTTCCCAGGATCAGGATCTTTTCAAATGAGTCAGCTCTTCATATCAGGTGGTCAAATTATTGGAGTTTCAGCTTCAGCATCATCCTTCCAATGAATATTCAGGACAGATTTCCTTTAGGATGGACTGGTTGGATCTCCTTGCAGTCAGGAGTCTTCTCCAACACCACAGTTCAAAAGCATCAATTTTCTGGTGCTCAGCTTTCTTTATAGTCCAACTCTCACATCCATACATGACCATTGGAAAAACCATAGCTTTGACTAGACGGACCTTTGTTGGCAAAGTCATGTCTCTGCTTTTTAACATGCTGTTTAGGTTGGTCATAACTTTTCTTCCAAGGAGCAAGCGCCTTTTAATTTTAAGACTGCAGTCAGCATCTTCAGTGATTTTGATTTTGGAGCCCCCCAAAATTAAGTCTGTCACTGTTTCCACTGTTTACCCATCTATTTGCCATGAAGTGATGGGCCCAGATGCCATGATCTTAGTTTTCTGAATGTTGAGTTTTAAGTCAACTTTTTTACTTGTCTCTTTCACCTCCATCAAGAGGCTTTTTAGTTCTTCTTCACTTTCTGCCATAAGGGTGGTGTCATCTGCATATCTGAGGTTATTGATATTTCTCCTGGCAATCTCGATTCCAGCTTGTGTTTCATCCAGCCTGGCATTTCACATGATGTACTCTGCATAGAAGTTAAATAAATAAGGTGACAATATACAGCCTTGATGTACTCCTTTCCCGATTAGGAACCAGTCTGTTGTTCCATGTCCAGTTCTAACTGTTGCTTCCTGACCTGCATACAGATTTCCCAAGAGGCAGGTCAGGTGGTGTGGTATTCCCATCTCTTTAAGAATTTTCCACAGTTTGTTGTGATCCACACAGTCAAAGGCTTTGGCATAGTCAATAAAGCAGAAGTAGATGTTTTTCTGGAACTTTCTTGCTTTTTCTATGATCCAATGGATGTTAGCAATTTGATCTCTGGTTCCTCTGCCTTTTCTAAAATCAGCTTGAACATCTGCAAGTTCTCAGTTCACGTATTCCTGAAGCCTGGCTTGGAAAATTTTAAGCATTACTTTACTACCATGTGCGATGAGTGCAATTGTGTGGTAGTTTGAGCATTCTTTGGCATTGCCTTTCTTTGGGACTGGAATGAAGACTGACTTTTCCAGTCCTGTGGCCACTGCTGAATTTTCCAAATTTGCTGGCATATTGAGTGCAACACTTTCACATCATCTTTGAGGATTTGAACTAGCTCCACTGGAATTCCATCACCTCCACTAGCTTTGTTCATAGTGATGCTTCCTAAGGCCCACTTGACTTCACATTCCAGGATGTCTGGCTCTAGGTGAGTGATCACACCATCATGATTATCTCGGTCATGAATATCTTTTTTGTATAGTTCTGTGTATTCTTGCCACCTCTTCTTAATATCTTTTGTTTCTGTTAGGTCCATACCATTTCTGTCCTTTATTGTGCCCATCTTTGCATGAAATGTTCCATTGGTAAATAACAGTGAGGGAACAAACCTCCACCCATCAACAGAAAACTAGATTAAAGATTTACTGAGCATGGCTGCCCATCAGGAGAAGACCCAGTTTCCCCCTCAGTCTATCCCATCAGGAAGCTTCCATAAGCCTCTTATCCTTCTCCACCAGAAGCAGACAGACTGAAAACCACAGTCACAGAAAACTAACCAATCTAATCACATGGACCACAGCCTTGTCTAACTCAATGAAATTATGAGCCATGCTGTGTAGAGCCACCAAAGATAGGTGGGTCATGGTGGAGAGATTTGACAAAATGTGGTCCACTGGAGAAAGGAATGGCAAACCACTTTAGTATTCTTGCCTTGAGAACACCATGAACAGCATGAAAAGGCAAAAAGATAGGACACTGAAAGATGAACTCCCCAGGTTGGTAGGTGCTCAATATGCTAGTGGAGATCAGTAGAGAAATAACACAAGGAAGAATGAAGAGATGGAGCCAAAGCAAAAACAATGCCCAGCTGTGGATGGGACTGGTGATAGAAGTAAAGCCCGATGCTGTAAAGAGCAATGTTGCATAGGAACCTGGAATGTTAGGTCCATGAATCAAAATAAATTGGAAGTGGTCAAACAGGAGATGGTGAGAGTGAATGTCAATAATTTAGGAATCGGTGAACTAAAATGGACTGGAATGGGTGAATTTAACCCAGATGACCATTATATCTACTACTGTGGGCAAGAATCCCTTAGAAGAAATGGAGAAGTCATCATAGTCAACAAAAGAGTCTGAAATGCATTACTTTGATGCAATCTCAAATTGCATGATCTCTGTTCATTTCCAAGGTAAACCATTCAATATCACAGTAATTCAAGTCTATGCCCCAACCAGTAATGCTGAAGAAACTGAAGTTGAATGGTTCTGTGAAGACCTACAAGACCTTCTAGAACTAACACCCAAAAAAGATGTCCTTTTCATTATAAGGGACTGGAATGCAAAAGTAGGATGTCAAGAAATACCTGGAGTAACAGGCAAATTTGGCCTTGAAGTACAGAATGAAGCAGGGCAAAGACTAATAGAGTTTTGTCAAGAGACCACACTGGTTATTGAAAACATTCTCTTCCAACAACACGAGAAGACTCTACACATGGACATTACCAGATGGTCAACACTGAAATCAGACTAATTATATTCTTGGCAGTCAATGATGGAGAAGCTCTATACAGTCAGCAAAAACAAGACCAGGAGCTGACTGTGGCTCAGATCATGAACTCCTTATTGCCAAATTCAGACTTAAATGGAAGAAAGTAGGGGAAACAACTAGACCATTCAGGTATGACCTAAATCAAATCCATTATGATTATACAGTGGCAGTAAGAAATAAATTCAATGGATTAGATCTGATAGGCAGAGTGCCTGATGAACTATGGACAGAGGTTCATGACATTGTACAGGAGGCAGGGATCAAGACCATCCCCAAGAAAAAGAAATGCAAAAAGGTGAAATGATTGTCTGAGGAGGCCTTACAAATAGCTGTGAAATGAAGAGAAGTGAAAGGCAAAGGACAAAAGGAAAGATATACCCATTTGAATGCAGAGTTCCAAAAAATAGCAAGGAGAGATAAGAAAGCCTTCCTCAGTGATCAGTGCAAAGAAATAGAGGAAAACAATAGAATGGGAAAGCCTAGAGATCTCTTCAAGAAAATTAGAGATATAAAGGAAACATTTCATGCAAAGATGGGCACAATAAAGGACAGGCAAGGAGGCAGGCAATACTGTCTCCATTTTTAAATGAGGAAAGAAAGAAAGGTTTAGAGGGGTTAAAGAATTTTCCTGAAATTAGAAAGTAGAGCTAAAAATAAAAATTTTTTAAACAAAAAAAATATAGAACTGGGATTCACTAAGGTCTGTTTGACTCCAAAGTTTGTGTTCTCTCCATCCTTTACTGATCTTTTACTTTCCCTGATATATCTCTTGCATCTGTCTATTCCCCACCACCGCTACCACTCCTATTTAATATCACACTCAGTGGGGGGCCTCTCTAACAGGTCACCCAGCTTATAACAGACAAGGGGAAGGTAGCTGTTTACAACACAGCAGTAGGTACTGGCTGTGAGGAGCTGACATTCAACCTGTACAAGGGCCCCAAAGAATTTACAGTTCAGCAGAAACAATAGGAAAGAGGTGGTGGGAGAAAAGTGAGAGGAAAGGGTAGGAGGTAGAGAGAGGGGAGGAGAGCACCTGCGGGTGGGCTGTGGAGGGAATCTGCCAGTCTCATGGTTTTCCATGGAAATCTTCTGTTGGCTCCACCCACTCTGTTTCTGGGGGCTCTCCCTCACCCCTCCCTGCTACATCCAAGCAGGTACAATGTGAGCAATCACAATTATAGACTGTGACCCTCTTCCCCTGACACTGTCCTAAATGTAAAACCAAGCATCCTAAAGAAGCTCTTCTGGGAGTGAATGTTTGTAGGTGTTGGTTGCATATCTTTTCAATACTACTAGCTAAAATTGTTGAGCTTTTACTAATGAGCTAGACTCTGTATTAAGCACTTTCTCGGCCTTCTGCTCATAAGAATCCTCATAAGAATCACAATGTACTTTGCAGAGAAGCAAGTTTGGCTCACAGAAATATACCGGAGGTCCAAGTATTGAGATGGGTAGAGCCAAAACCTAGTCTGACATTTCTGGAGATCCCTACACTTCACTACTATATTAAACTGCCAACCTAGTATAACCTTTAAAAAAACAATGTTTCTTGTTAAAAAGTAACAGTCATACTGTGTGTTTGTGTGGTCACTGTAAAGTATGAACAAAAGAGAAGAAAATGAAAAATCCTATGATACCACCATCCAGAGACAACTGCTGTTAACAGGTTGGCAAACGGTCTCCCACATTTCTCTATGCCTATGCATACTATCTTTTTTCAGGAAAAACAGGATTGTACAGTACTTTTGTTGTTTAGTCGCTAAGTCATGTCCGACTCTTTTGCACATGGACAGTAGCTCACCAGGTTCCTCTGTCCATGAGATCACCCAGGCAAGAATACTGGAGTGAGTTGCCATTTCCTCCTCTGGGGAATATTCCCAACCCAGGGATGGAACCCAAGTCTCCTGTATTGGCAGGCAGATTCTTTACCACAGAGCCACCAAGGAAGCCCATTACAGTTGCATAAATTTTATTCATGATACAATATATCACACATTTCTTCTATGCCACAGGGGGCTATGTACAGCTATTTTAATGCTTTGAATAGTTGCACCATAACTTATTTAATTAGTTCTTTATTGTTAGACATTTAGTGTTTTGTTTTTGTTTTTCAGCTATTCATTCTTATAAATAATTGTATGATGGACATATATGCGGTTGAAGCTTTCCAAACATGCTCCTCTCACTCTCCTCCAAATCCTTTGCCACATGGCATTTGGAGGGATTACAGCCTTGTCATACGACTCTTCATCTGCTTGAAGTGCTCCTTCAAGCATGCTGTCTCTCAGGTCTCAGCCAAAAGGCACCTTCATCCAGGAAGATTTCCTAGGCTGCCCAGGCTGGATCAGGCCTCTTGGTTTTTGTTGACACAGTCCCTACACAGTTCTGTCATTATATTTAACATAGTTATGGTTAATTAATTTGCTGTGTAATTTTTGTCTCACAGTGATCTTCCCTTCTAGATTATTAGTTTCATGAAAGTTGTGTTGTGACTTCATTTTCCTCTATGCTATCTCCAGAACCTAGTAAGGATATATAGTAGGCAGTTAATAAATATTTTTTCAGTAAATAAAATAATGAATCTTTGTGGACATCCTTGACTGTTTACCTAAGTAAAGCTAAAGCATGGATCAAATAGCATACACATTCTTAAGAGTTTTCATATATTGCTCAATTGTTCTAGAAAAGTAGTAAAAATTCTCATTTCTATCACCAGTGTGTAGAAGGCAGTTCTCCCTTTTGTTTGTCTTCAGTCAAATGATGGCTTATTTTTAAAAAGCCTGTTTGTTAAATGATTGGCCAAATTGCATCAATTGGTTTTATAGCTTCCCCCCAAAATCAAGTTGTATATAGACAGGACAGTAAATTTCTATTTTAGAAATGTACCCTGAATCCACAGAGCAGATCTTTCGGCTTTTGTATTTATTATTACTGTATAATATAAGTTCCACTCTCAGACTCTAGGTTTCCTAATTATTAAAATCATGACTATCATTTTCTGGGAATCTACTGTGTCAGTACACCATGCTCATACTTTTCCTGCATTGTCTCATGTAATCCATGCACAGCCCTAATGAGATAAATATGATTACTCTCAATCACAGTGATTGAGGCACAGAAAGATTAGGGGACTTGCCCGAGGTCACAAAGCTATCCAGTGACAGCGCTGATATTTGAATGCATAGTCTTGATTCTAGAGCCTGAGCTCTTAACTAAATATTACATAACTTCCAGTTTCAACAAACAGTCCTGCCTTTCCAAATCTCACTTTCAAGCTAATCTGAATTAGAAAAGAAGTCTTGGATCCAACACTATTTCAAAATCATTCTTCTAGGGACAGATAGTTTAACTACCTACTACATGCCATATGGCTTACATTAACTCATTTTCAGTATTTTTATGTCAGTGTTACTTTATTGCCATTTTACAGATGACAAACTGAGGCTTGTATAACTTGCCCACACAGCTAGGAAGTGGCAGAACCAAAGTGTCTGAATTCATAACCTATAATCACTCTCTACTTCCCCAGCTGACTCTTGATTTATTCATGTGTTGCTTATTCATCTAGCAGTTTTTTTAGCTAAGACTTTCATGGAACAAACTCAGCTGCTAGAAAACGTACTTGACTAGGAGATAGAAGATATTAGTTCTAATGTTGCCTGTAACTAATTTTGTGATCTTGGACACAGAGAAATTATAAACTCTAATGTCCCTTCCAACTCTATGCACTGGGAGGTGGAAAAAGAACAAACTTTGATAATATCAGAAAGATCTGTTTTCAAAATGTGACTTTGCCATGTTCTGTCTTACGAATCTTGCTCAGGACTGTTAAACTTTCTGAACACTAATTTCCTCATCATTGAAATTGGGATAATATCTTCCTTGCTCTATGACTATGAGGAGACCGGACACGTCAGGCAATTCCTGGCATGTAAGTGGCATCAATAGAGAGTGATGCAGGTGCTGGCACTCACAGGTATACTGGTAGTATGACGGCGACTTCCTGCATTGCCTGTGTAAGCCTCACTGTAGGACTCTACACACACATTCATCTCTGAGTAACACCCAAAACTTGCTTATACCCTTGAATTTTCCTGTGACTATGATAGAAAAATCTCAATTTATCTGAAGGTGACCTTCACTTGCATGAAAATTCAGAAAACGTACAGTCAAAGTTGCATAACTGTGAGGCTGGCCTACAAAGGAAGCAGCTCTTCTCTTTCTCCTTCAAATATGTATATATTTTTTTTCAGCAACTTGAGGCATTCCCCTTGTGGGCGTGTGATCTCCCCAACAGTAGCAATAGCTCAGGCAGCCACAACCACAGCCCGCAGCCACCGCTGCAAGTGAGCACACACAGCACCTGGCCTAGCCCAGGCCCAGAGCCGAGCAGTTCCACCTGGTGGCTGCCTGAGAAAAGGCTGGCCCAGCTCAAAAGGCCCAGAGGCTTGCCCAGGGCAGTGCATGCACAGGAGTTGGCTGCCCCTCCCTGGGGCAAAATGGACCATGGGAGGATCTCGGGTCAAATTCTGACAGCTCAGGACCCCAAAGACACAGGGAGAACCAAGGCACTCATATTCCCTGCTCAAAACGTGCCCTTGTTGATCCAGGTAGGAAATAATGTTACCATGTCAGTGCAGGGTCATGTTATTGGGACAGCAGACCATCTCAGAAACAGAACAGGAGCTGCAGAAATGGACCCCCTTCTGCCCAATGGCCCTCAGCCCTAATCACTTGTTAATAACAATGGGAGAGAAAAATGGACAAATGATGTAAGCAAATATGATAGCTAATTCTTACATCAAACTCACTATACTCATTATACGTTAGGTGTGTCTATGCACTTGGGTGCATGTGGGCTGTCACTTCAGTCCTGTCTGACTCTTTGCGATCCTTTGAACATGTAGCTGCCAGGCTCCTCTGTCCATGGCGTTCTCCAGGGAAGAATACTTGAGTGGGTTGCCATGCCCTTCTCCAGAGGTCTAAACATTTACCAATCTCCAAAACCCCAAAGGGTAGATAGCCTCATTTCCCCAATTCACAAAAGAGGAATGGGGGGAAATAACTTGTCTAAGGTCACACAGCAGATAAGAGCAAAGACAGGATCTGAATTCACTAAGCAGTCTTGGCTTCCAACACCAGCTCTAAACCACTATGTTTCACAACAGAAAAATTACAAAGGACTGATCAACATGTGGAAAGATGCTTAACCTCACCAGAGACCAGGGAGAAAGACAGTGTTGTGAAATGGACAAACTCAAATACTTGAGAGCCTTTTTGGAGTGTACATTGGCCTTTTTAGAAAGCAGATTGGTATATCAGAATGTGAACTGTGAATTCCCCTTGGCACAGGATTCCACTTCCAGTAATCTATGCTACTGGAATATGCAGAGAGCTTTCTGTACAAAAATGCTCACATATGGTTCTGTCTGTGAGGAATCTCTAGCCATCTTTGTCCATGACTCACAGTAAAGCACCTAGCACTTGTTAAGAGTGTCAGAGCTACTAGCAGGAATATATAACCAATGAATATCTATTTAGCTAAATAATGGTATGTCTATGCAAGCACTTCAATATTGCCACTAGTAATTCAATAGTACAAGTGTAATGAGATCCAAGTTCTGCAAAACTAAAAGAAATCAAAAAGAGACTCCTCTCCTCCCAGCTCTGCGAACTTGAAAGGATGGTCACTACCTGCTGTGAGTCCTGGCTTCCCTGCTCTGAGGCTTCTGATGAGGGTAAGTCAATGGAAATACCAGTAGGTCAGAGGGGAGGAAGTAGGGGCTGGTGTCTGTACTCTCCCATTTGCCCCTTCTGCCCTCCTCCCTCCATAGTAGGCTGTGTGGCTGAAATTCCTTATAGCCCCAGCTCAGCCCCTGCTGTTTTCTGATTCTGACTCACACTGGGCTTAGTGACACCTTTCCCCTCCCTCAGGTTGAGAAGAGCAGAGGAAACATTTCCACTGTTGCTAGTATCTGGTTGCGTCACCATCCCCAGTGCTTCCACTCACTGGCCCTCACCTCTGTAATAGACCTTCCACTAAACAGACTGTGAAGCCCTTGAGTGTACCTTCTATTTTTGCCAGGACCCTAAGTGATTCTATCTCAGATTTTAATCCAATGCATACTTGTTGAGCACCTACTATAATCCGGGAAGCCAATCCGTTATTGAGTGTACCAGCATGGTGAAGTTAGTCCCTTCTACCCACTGGCTTGGGGAAGCAGTTGTAGTATTGGTTTCCCATGAAACTTTGGGGGATCTTTTCCTCCAGATTTACGTAAGGCTTGGCTCTTTTCTGAATGAAAATGAATTAGGATGGTGTACACGCTATTAAATTAGTTCTTGTTCAGGTATCAGTACCAGATAAAGCTGAATCCAGTCAAAACATCTATGTCTTTAGAAAGCTCCTAACAGTGTTATCTAACAGGGCAAATGCAGTTAGTTCAAGGGGGCCAGAGAGGAGCTAAGTGGAAGCAAACCTACTTCTTCTGGAGTAGGCACCATCAACATCTGCCCTAAATCTGGAGCCCTGAATCTTCAACTCCATCTCTCTAAACCTCTCCTATCCATTCTCACTTCTATGGCCGCGGTCCAGATCCTTTTCTTTTCTTGTCTGATTTACGGAGGTTGTGAGGAGTGGACTGTGTATTCATCACTGAGTTCCCAGCCTGCTGGAGTGTTGACCATTGAGTGAGCCTTCAATAAGGGTTAACTGCATGACTAAAAGTCTATCAATATAGGTTCCTACCTTTCTTCTCCAACAACTCTATCCTCCCTCCTACTCCATGAGATCTTTCTCCAGCAGAGATATGTTTATAGTATTACTTAAAGCCCCTCAGTGTATCCACCATGACTTTTAGCCAGAGGTCACCAAATTTTCTCTGCAAAGAAAGAATAACCATTTGAGGTTTTATAGGCCATGTGTAGTTTGTATTGTAACTACTCAACTCTGCCATTGTAGTGTAAAAAGCAGCCATATATGATACATCATGAATGAGTTTGGCTGTACTCCATTAAAATTTCATTTTTCAAAAACAAGTAGTAGACTGGATTGAGCCCATGGGCTACAGTTTGCCAACCCTGCAGATATGTCCAAGCTGGCTGGCATGGTCTGTGGGGCCATTTCTGACCTGGCTTCCATTTAGCTTTATCTCCCAAAACTCCTGCTTCACACTTCACTCTCCATCAGTGACACACTTCTTAACAATCCCTCCAATGTGCTGTGTATTTCAAGTAATTGTGACTTCACAGTTACTGTTCTCTCCTTGTAGAATCCCTGCCCCCATCTATATGTCTATGAAATATTGGTCTTTCAAAACTCCTTGATTGAAACCCTCCCTATCCACTCTCCTAGTCACTGCCCCAGACAGTAACCTCACCCTTATTTTGTGGTCTCCGCTCTTGTTCATCATTACACTTAACACCCTATCATGTTATTTACTTGTGGACATGTCTGTGGCCAATTACAGAAGGGAACAATGACTGGTGCAAAGATGCTTAAGAAATGT
The DNA here is from genome assembly GCF_963930625.1 of Muntiacus reevesi. Lineage (NCBI taxonomy): Eukaryota > Metazoa > Chordata > Mammalia > Artiodactyla > Cervidae > Muntiacus > Muntiacus reevesi. The sequence continues at coordinate 98,430,497 of NC_089250.1, forward strand.
TGTTAAATTTAACTGAGACCGAGGTAGCTTTCAGTATAGTGATTCTAGGTTTGTCACAGACAATTTACGTTTTTGCCTGTGGCCCCAACATATTTATAATTTACTGCCCCTTTTTACTCTCAGAAATGACCCCATGTCACTTGATAACAAATAAATGACACCATGTCACTTAATAACTGTTTCATAATAAAGAGTTGCTATGCCATTCTGCATTCTTCAAACCTGCTCAGCCTATCTGTGGGGCCAACAATGGAAGGATCTCCCTACCCAGTGTTGGCCAGCAGATCAGCATCCCTGGCTCCCCTGGACCTGGGCCTGAACAACTGTTCAGTGGCCAGGGCAGTGAGACTGCCAATGCAGGCTGAGCTGTCTGTGTCCATGCAGCCCAGTGAGCTATGGGGCAGTCAAGGAGCACAGTAATGCTGGTGAAGAGGGTACAATCCCATGGTGACCAGTTACCTCTGCCATATCTGTGACCCAGAACAACTCTGACCAAAGCCAGGGCAGTGGGGAGAGAGCAATAGGACTTCATTCCCAGAGTAGGAAATCCTTCAAACTCAGGTCCCCACCTAGGGACAGGCCATTTGTGATGCCTTTAAGCACAAAGGGGAGGATTTCAAGTAATTGTGACTTCACAGTTACTGTTCTCTCCTTGTAGAATCCCTGCTCCCATCTATATGTCTATGAAATATTGGTCTTTCAAAACTCCTTGATTGAAACCCTCCCTATCCACTCTCCTAGTGGATAGTGACCATCCCTCGTCAAGGATCACAGGAATGGCTCCTGGACAAGGTACTCAGGGGAAAAAAAAAAAGATAAATGGTGAATAGCTGTTCCCCTGGCCCTCAAACACCCTCCCCCTGCTCCCCACCTCCTCCACTTGTTTGACAAGCTGTCTGGTTACCCTGGACTCTTTCCTGAACTTCCTCCCTCCTCCCCCGCATCTCAGACACTTCCATCTCTGTTCCCTGGGCCCCTCACAAGAATACGAAATGGCCACCCGGAAGTGGGGCTGCATAAGGAGCCCTTGGTTCTTTGAAAGCCATCTCAAATCCGGGAGCAGCGTTTTCCCACAGCTCTCGCAGCTCTGAAATCGGAGCAAAAGGCAGCTGAATGCATTTACCAAAAATGTGTCCCTCTGCACTGAATCCTGAGGTGTTATCTATACGGCCATCTCCACAAAGCTGCCCTCTTAAAAGGTCAGTCTTATTATTTCCAATGGAACCAAGCTCCTTCTGACCTCAAGGCTCTAGCTCATGACCTTGAATCTATGCTCCTGACTTTTTGCTTAATAAGTCGTTTGAGTAGTTTTTGAATAATTCCCACCCAAACTCTGTCTGCATTAAAATATCCAGAGACCGGCCTCCCTCATTGTGTATTGGACAATGTCCTGCTCTTAAAAAAGAATATGAGAATATACAAAACTTCAAACTTAGAAAACAAAGTGATCATTAGCAAGCCTTCAGGAGTCTTCGCCTTCAGAAGACTGCAGTTTCTTTACAAATTGAAAGTGCTCTTGAATTCAAGTGTAACTCCTTAAAGCAAGAACTTCAGGAACCACTGTCAAACTAAGATCATCTCTCAAACTGCAACAGAAGGAATCCAGGAACCAATTTATGCCAGTCTTTTCAGAAATATTCCTTCCTCCCTATCAACCTTTTCCCCATTTACATTACACAGAACACAGGTATATGCTTCATGTGTTGTTGTTGTGCTAAGTCACCTCAGTTGTGTTTGACTCTTTGTGACCTTATGGACTGAAGCCAGCCAGACACCTCTCTCCATGGGATTCTCCAAGCAAGAATACTGGAGTGGGTTGCCATGCCCTCCTCTGGGGATCGTCTAAACCCAGGGATCAAACCTGCATCTCTTATGCCTCCTCCGTCCACCTGGGAAGCCCATATACTTGCTATATAACCAATCAAATAAAATCCACCAAAGAATAAAGCAAAACAATCTGGTGCAAAAACGTGTGAATTCTGAGACTTTTTAGCAAATTGGTAATTTATTACCCGACATAAGCCTGGAACAGCTGATCATAGCTGAACAAGGAATGCTCCTTGCTCTCGGTGAGCTACCCATTCAGAGGAGAGAAAAGAGGATATACAAGTAATTTATATAAGATAGAAAATGAGCTCCATGATACTGAACAATTTATGTCACCTCACGAAGTCAGCTATCGCATCTGAAAAACAGAAAGTTCCTATCTCACATGAATTTATGAGGATTAAATGAGATGATGTGAATAAAGAGCATAGTATACATTGTCATAGGACAGAACAGGCCAACATCAGTGCCAGCTGTCCTACTCTTGCAGCTCTCGTCCTTAGCCATCTGTGCCTTACACAGTCATTTCAGAAAGCAGAAGAAGAGATCATTCAACTCACATAAACAAGAAAGGGTGGACAGGAGAGATGCAATTGAGTTGAATCTTAGGCACTGGGTGGGATTTCAGGGAGAGGAGCTGGGGCTGGGTAAGAGGAGCTCATGATAAGAAGGTGTGCCAGCTTTAGCAGGAGGAAAGACAGATTCGTCAGAAGTACAGGTCTGGCTGGCATGAAGGATACCTAACAGGGAGGAACAGGAGGTAAGGCTGGGAACATATCTGAGATCAAATTTTTTGGGAAGCTGTGTCTTCCCAGCTGAGATATTTGAATGTTACCCTATAGGCAATTGGGAGCCACCAAGAGTTCTCGAGGAGAGGAGTAATATTCTCTGAGTTATATATTTGAGACACATTTTTCCAAGAGCAGTGTACCAAATGGACAACAACAAAGAGCCCAATCAGAAGGTTATTTTAATAGCCTGAGCAAGAAATAGTGAGGGCCTAAACAAAACTCACCCACTGTAGGAAACAAATGTAGGGGACAGATGGGAGAAACATTTTGGAGGAAGATCAGCAGGCCTAATTTAAGGGAGAAGGAGATGGTGGAGTCATCTTTCAGTGACTCAAAGATTTTGAACTTGGGTATACATGCCATTTAAAAAGTTAGGAAACAACGGAAGAGAAACTAGTTCAGGGCCTAGGTGATACGATATCTATAACTAAGAGTGCCTGATTCTAAGGCTTCTACCAGCAAGAGGTCTTGGATGAAAATCAACCTTTCAGTTTCCACATCTGTGAAATGGGGATATCCAGGTATAGTCCATAACTTCACACAAATAGCTTTGCTGATTTCTAAGTTTGGGCTTCTCAGGGGCTGGAGTCTCTCTAGTCATGATTCACTGTAATTTGGGGAGTAAATGAATGAATCACCCCCTCTGAGCTTATTTATATCTATTACTACTTAGCCAGGAAGCCTTAAATAGACTGGCAAAGTCAACTATGGACCCAGCATTCTAAAAGCATCAATTTGGAAACCAGAAGATGAATTTCATCTGTTTGCTAAATGTCAGTTACTTTGGTGTATAAAATTTTAATAGCAGTTATTAAGACCCTATAATTTCTTGGCAACTTCATTGAAAATTAAAGTGCTATATCAGTTAGGGTCAGTGAGGAATATAAATCATATTAGGTATTTTAACAAAGAAAATATAATGCAGGGCTTTGGTTAAATAGGTGTTAGAGGAAAGCAAAATGAAAATATTAAGCTAATGCCAAGGACTAACTGCAGGCATTAACACTACCAATAAGGAGAACAAAGAGAAGTAAACACAGTTATTAAAACCTGCAAGCTTGGAAGACCTGGTCTGGAGCTCAGACCTCCTTGGAGAGAGTACCGCCCAGCTAGTGCTGCTCTCTGATGGGTACGTTGAGGCTGGCTCTGGAAGTTCTGAGAGAAGCTGGACCAGAATTAACTGCCAATGCTGGGTTGATGCTGACACGAACAGATAGGAAGCAGCAAGTCCCCTCTCCCCTCCTCCTGCCCCCTGATATAACAAGAAGCCAGAGTGAACTGGAGCTGAGAACTAATAGCTGAATAATTAACATGAGGACTTTTACACAACACATGACTTGAGAAATATCAGATTGCTATGCTTATAACCACAAAATATAAAAACTGATTTAGATAACGAAGCACAGGCTAGAAATAAGCTACTTTCCTGCAAGTCTCAAAAAAGACTTTTGTGGAGTAAAAGCTCATGATAGTGGAATGGATTATGTAGAGACTGAGGCAGACCCTTCTAACCAAAAGTTACCTCCACTGGCTTATGCCCTTGTATAATCCCATCCCTCTGAGTGTGGCGAGACCTAGGAATTGCTTTAAACAAATAGAAATATAACAAAGGTGATGAGGTGTCACTCACTTGATTACATTATGTTATGTGAAATCTGTCTCAGTCAACTACAGTGACAGTGATTCTCCTGAAAGCCTTGAAAAAGCAAACATCCATTGTGTGAGTTGCTGGTGGCCTCTAGACTCGAGGGTGGCTTCCAACCAATAGACAGCAAGAAGCAAGGATGACTTCCCCTCTGCTCCCGTCGCTGCCAGTACAACCATAAGAAAATGAATTCTTTCAACAGCCCAGGTGAGACTACAGCCCAGGTCAACACCCGACTGCAGCCTGCTGAGACCCTGAGTATAGGACTCCACTAGGCTGTGTCCAGACTCCTGACCCACAGAAACTGTGACATGGTAAATTCGAGTTGCTTTAAGCCACTAAGTTTGAGGTAATTTATTACATAGGTTGTGGTAATTAATTACACAGCAATACAAAACCGATACAGGGATGATCCTTACTTCTCTATTTTCTGTATACATTCAACACTGACATAATGTTTATGAAGCATCTAACACAGGCCAGGAATCTTCAGTCTTCAAGAAGCCAGTTTAGTAGAAAGACAAGTAACCAAGCCATTCCGGCTTAGTGTGATGTGTTCCAGATGCAAGTGTGCCTGAGGAGCCGCAGAGCTCGGAGGAGAGGAGCCTGGCCAGAAGAGGGGTACCGGAAGCCTTCAGAGGAGGAAGTGCTAGTTAAATGAAGATTAACCAGTTAACTAAGAAAGGGAGCTTTAGGCAGAAGTCCAAAAAATTGCATTGTTCTAGATTGCTAATCAAATGAATTTCTTCAACTTCATACATGTAGCAGACATCAGAAACAGTTCTTCCTTAAATTGTTTTTCTTCCATCAAATTTATACTCATATTACAGCATTCAATTGAAAATCAAAAATCCAGAAGAGTCAAAAAGAAAAAAAAAATGTGTGCTTGAACTTAAATATGTCTCCTGATAGAGATTAGATTAGCAATTGTTTGTCTTAATAACCGGCACTTCCTCTTGAAACTGTGCCCAAACCAACCTTGAAAAGCTCCAATTTCATGAAACGTGTCACTTCCTCTCCACTCACAGCCCCCTTTTTCCTTCCTTCCCTTGGTCTCACTTTTTTTTTTTTAAATTCAAGGCTTTAGCATTTGAAATAATACTCCTCTTTGGCAGCCTGATATGATATAACTCCCATTTTTTCTGGGGCGAGTTTAGAGCTCAGCCGAGGTCACAGAGAGGGTTAGAAACAAGAGCCGGGATTCAATTCCTCACCTCAGGAACCTCTAGATGAGCCCCATAGCAGGTTTCTTGTCATCATCTGAACTTGGAACAGACTCCCACCCACACCAATCTTCTCAGCCGCTTCCTTCCCATAACTTCAGAGACAGTTCTTCAGGATCTACATACATAACTAGCTCAGACACATTACTCATTTTCATGCTACTCAGAGGAACTTTGGGGCAGAACCTTGATGGTGGGACAAGCCCTCTCAGCTCAATTAGGACCTGATTGCTTTGAACAGAGGAGTAGAGGAGAGAGCAAATGAAAGAACAAAGAAAAGGGACAAGGTGAACACAACTGGCTTTCAGCAGCACGAGTGAACATTTGATGGATTTCCTGAGTGTTTGGACAAGGACATAGGTCCCCAAGCCTACTCCTGTCTATGCACATCAGGCCCCCAATCATCTGCAGATCAAGTCATCACCTTATCAGTCTCAAGTCATTGTGGAAGCTGTTTTGGGAGGAACTCTGTCTTTTGAGGGTTCCCTGAAGCGCTATGTACTCCTCCCACAAGTATAATTAGTAACATAGAAACACTGCAGGACTACCATCTTAAGGTGGGCTATTAACTTTTCAGAGGGCGTGGAAGAGCTACCACTGTATTTTAAATAAAACTAATGCCAAGGAACCCACATTTAAAGTTCTAAAACAGCAGCTACTCACCCACCACCACCCACAGATCTAGGGATTGAGATTTTTTTTTTCAGCTTGGCCTATTATTTATTTAGAATCAGAACTGATTCCTATCTGGATGATGCAGTCATTCAAGCTGACATCTCAAAAGCTCTAATTGTCTCTCCCTTAAAAATGTAACAGTGACCTCCATACTTGTGGGCATACCTGTCCCAAATACAAAGGTTCTTGGGCCGACCTGAATCACCTACTTCTCCCTACCTTGCTGAGACCCTGATCATACCAAAGACATCTCAACTGAAAGTTTCGAACTAGAAGAAGCAGCAATACCATCCCAGACAGTGACAGATTGTTTCTGTTGAAGCCCTGACCTTGGACATGTTAGCCGCCATTGGCAGTGCCTTTGAAGTGAAAATGATGACTTAACACTTGGTTCAGTTTTCCTCTTAATTTCTTACATGGAAATATTGGGGAAGGAGGTTAAGGGGAGGAAGATGAATGGGTAGAGGGAAAAAAATAGTCTCCCTTAAGAAAAATACAATTAACTTAAAACTTAAAAATTTAAATTTAAAAAAGCAGGCACTGAAATAAAAGTTTCCTTAAAGAACATCTTTGCTGGGTGTCAATTAGTGAGCCTGTTCTTGCTGTACGTTTTCTCTGCTGCCTCAGAGCCAAATCTTCAGCCTCCCACACAGATCTGTGAAATCAATTGTCTTCCCCAAACATGTGGTAACCACAGAGAAGTGAAATTAATAAAACTGCTCCAAAAGATGATTTCTAAAGATGACATTCCTACTCTAGTTTTAGGCTTTCTTTCCTGCAGCCAAGTAGGGACCTGGAGGGGGAACAGGAGTGGTTAGGAAAAGATAAGGGGCCTTTTTTTTCCCCCTAACTTTAGAGTTCTTAGTTTAACTTAGTTGTTTTTTTGCTGGAGGTAGGGGGCATGGAGAAGAGTTAGGGGTGGAAGTCAAAAATCCCAAAAGCTTGCACTTATGAGCAGATCAAATGAGGCCTGTCATTCCTGACAAACAGGCATGTCAGAGTTAAGGGGAGGTGTTGAGGCCTGCACTCAATGCCACACAAACCCCCTCTGTCTGTTTCTCCCACCACCCCCACCTTGGCTGAAGGCTACCCCTGCGGGCAGCATGGATGCCATACCCAACCTGCCACAAAATGAAGAAGGCCCAGCTCAGCCCCAACCCTAACAAAGCCGGGAAGACAAGCAGAGGCCATCAGTCTCCATTACGAAGACAGTATTTTCCTCCCATATTATTCTGTCTGTCATGTCCTCCTTGGACTCCAAAAGCATCGCTGTCTCATACATCATCATCCTTTTCTCCCCACAAAGGTGGAGAGCCCCAGGGAGGGGTCCTTTTTACCAAACATCTTGCCCTGGATGGCCAAGACCCTTCCCCTGGTGATAGAAGCAAAGCTTGGCTACCAGGGGAGACATTTGCATCCCAATTAGGCCCCGGCTTTGAAGAGTCTACGAGGAGGGCACTGACAGCCAGTTTGTAAATCAGAAGTTTAAATAAACTTCCATGATCTCTGGAGGCCTGGACTAAGAGAGGAGGAAGAGGAAAAAACTCCAAATCTAGAGCTCAAGAATATGGATATACTTATTCTTGACAGAACAAAGGCATGCTGTCACTGAAAACTGGAATGTTATTAATAGTAGTTCAGTTTAATTAAGCATTGGGTGTACTATTTTACTGAATCCTCACAACAGTCTGGATGCAAAATTGAGGATTAGTGGATCAGCCAAAATTAGAAGAAACCTGTTTGTCTGATTCTAGATCTTGATACTGACTACTACAGAGTATTAATTGGTCATTGATGGATCGCTCTAGAACTTTGCATATTTCCTAAAGTGAAAAGTGAAAGTGTTAGTTCTTCAGTCATATCCAACTCTCTGTGACCCCATGGACTGTAGCCCGCCAGGCTCCTCTGTCCATGGGATTCTCCAGGCAAGAATACTGGAGGGGGTTGCCGATCCCTTCTCCAGGGGATCTTTTTGACCGAGGAATTGAACCTGGGTCTCCTGCCATGCAGACAGATTCTTTACTGTCTGAACCACAAGGGATGCCCATATTTCCTAAATAATAATATTAATAGTTACTATTCCTTGAGGTCTACTACATATCAAACCCTGTTCTAAATATTTTATACATTTTCATTTAAATACACATAGGTAATACCACTCTGAGAAACAAATACTATTATTATCTACATTTTATAGCTGGAGAGACTAGGATATAGAGAAATTAAGTAACTCTCAAGCCTCCCACTAGTGGCTGTGGGTGTTAGGATTCAGACTCAGACTGCAGTGTGTATTATAGCCTATATAAATACTGACTTTCCGTCCAGAAGTCTAGACAACTGTAGTATATAGAAGGAACCAGCCATGGAGCATAGGAATGAGGCATTTATAATTGGGTTCCTTACCAATGATAACCTGGATGAAAGTTGAAACTGAACTTCATGGCCAAATCTCAAAGAAGAAAACATGTCACCAAAGTGGGGTGAGGAAGACCCATCTCCTTTCTTGGCTTTTGGAGGGAGAGCTTATCAGCTATTGGAAGGTGTGAGTTCAGTTCTTTCTCGGCATCAGTTTGTGGGGCCACTGCTCGCTCTCCAGCTGGCACTGCCACTGAGCAGAGCAAGAGGCACCAGGAAACTGCCAGTCAACAGCCAGCATGAAGGGCTCCAGCTCCCGGGCCTGCCAGTTCAGTGGGATAATCCACCCTGCCTGCCCTGTCTCAGCTTGAAGGAGGCACTGGCTCATCCTGAGCCCCTAGAAATCCAACTGGGTATCCTGCAGCATGGAATTTGACCCATTTGCTTGGGGAAGGGCTTCTATCATGCTCAGTGGTAAGGCAACAACAACAGAAACTCAGCCCATCTCAAAATGGTTTTAAGAAACCCTGCTGGTTTCCTAATGACCTGTCTGTCATTCCCCCTTCTTTCTATTAATGGAACCCTGATTTTGTTCAGCTAAAATCCTCCTCACAGTTCAGTGTTTCACTATACCCATAATGGTAACCCTATTTCCCTTGCCAGTGAGTGAATAAGGAATAGACAAGTGAAATTATTCTGGCCAATCAGTTGTGAGGGATGTATGCAGAGGGTCTCTGGAAAGGTTTCTACACTGCATTGAAAAAAAAAAAAAAAAAGACACACAGAGAGAAAGTAATGATCTTTTCTCTTTCACTAGAAATTACCATGACAGGATGTGATGGCAGGAACTTCAGCAGCCATGACGATAGCTATATCAGGCTATCTCCCCTGAGGACCAATCTAACCACCTGAGAAGGGCAGCCTGGAATGATATGATGGAAAGAACTTGAGTCACTCAGGACACTGTTTTTACACCAAATTAACCAGCCCTAGAGCTGTCCTACCTTGGAACTTTGATTATGTTAAGATATATATTTTCCTTACATAATAACAGAGTTCAGTGCAGAAAATACTGGTTACATGAAAATAAAGATGATCCACACTAAGGCTTTCAGCAGTGCCTGCCATATAGAAAACTTTAACTATTATGATAGCCATCAAATGTGTATAAAGCCCCCAGTTCTGGGTCTTCTTCCCTGTGCCTAGAATAAAAAGGCTAATCATGAAGGCAGTTGGTCTAAGCAACCCATTTCAGGTCCTGAAGAAGTCTCAGAAATGTTCAACCTCAAAACATATTAGATGAACTCTGGCAACAGTCTGAATGGAATCTACATAAAGCAAAGAAGTTCGGAGATTTGAGCTAAAACTAACTGCCTGATGTCACGTAACTACAGAATCACAAAAACCCACAATAAAGGACGTAGTTCAGAGGCTTGTGAATTTCCTGGCTTTGTTCATTAACTGAATTAAAACTGAAAGTAACATCTCTCCTCTTCCTTATAAACTGTACACTTTAGGAAGAAAAACCAATAATATTTCTGGCCATCATGTTATATAATAAATACATGTTATAGATTCTTTGAAAATGGTGTGATTTATTGGATTCTGGCAGCTGCTTTGAAGCATACAATTTTTTACTCAAGCCTAATTAAGAGGATTCTCAATTAGCAAATCTTCCCAGCCAACAGATTAGACAATGAAGATTTTTCACAACCACTGTAATATTTAGTTCTCTTTTTCTCATTTTAACAAAACAACGTAGAAATCATTTCTAAAATCTCTATTCTATATTGGGCAAGTTCTTTAACATATCTAGGTCTTGGTTTTCTCATCTAAAATAAAAACAATAATAATGCTCACCTCATAAGGTCAAGGTCATCAGAATTAAATGACACAAGACAGCAACTATTATCCCTAGGTATAAAAACACATACATTAAGCCAACCTAAACATATATATAGGGCAGGTTCAGCCTGGAGGTTACAGATTCACAACTCTGAACTACAGGATTTTAAATGCATCTTCAGGTTATCTAAGGTTTTATAATTCCATTCTGTGGAAGCAAGAGCACCAATTAGCCTCTAATTAACTCTACAGAATCTAGTAGAGAAAACAGAGCCCTGACACTGGCAAAAATCAGGTCATCAGAACAGAATTCCAATCAAATACCAATGTGTGTGTTCTCAGAGGTCAACAGAGAGGGTGAAGAGCATTCTATGCTTGCCATTTAAGAGAAGACGGGTGTTTGTTTCTCTTTTTAAAAAACATACATGAAAGAGAATAACATCAAATTTGGAGCCTGCCATCCTCAACAGTATCCTCATAACACCCGCCATGACAATACGATGAGTTATTATTTACGTTCTAGCTAAAATAAATCGGCAATTATAAGTTGTATCACTAGCCCACTGCTTTCCAGGGAGCTAGCTGATAAAGGCATAATAGATTGGCTTCTCCATCTTTATCCTTTCACTGGAAAGCAACATATCCACTCCTGATCAATACCTTGATCTGTGTTACTTTGACACTGTCAGACATGAGTGTCTGCTTTCCTCCAGGGCAGAGAAATGAGATAGTTTCAGAAAACACAGGTCAGACATTAAATTGTCCGGTGAGCTGTTATTCTAGCTTAAATCCACATAACCAAATCAGCACTACAGAGGATTACCAGAAACTAAGGGACTTATGTGAATAAGACCCACTGCCTTTATTAATACTATGCCACGGAGGCATGGAGAAGAATGAGGTCATGGTAGCCCACATATGTGATACCTTTCAGGGAATTGTCTTGGGAACATGTCTTAAAAGCTTTAAAATAAAACTTTACACCATTTGACCCATAGTTCTTTCCCAGGAATCTACCATAATGAAATACTCAAAAGCTGGAATCAAAATGTATGCATAGAGATGTTCTATGCAATGTTATTTAATTAAATAGAAAAAGTGGAAATCAACTCAAATGACCCATATTAGAAGACTGTAAATAAATTAAGAAATAGTCCTATGATAGACTATTATGTGGTCAATTATAAATGACTTATCAAAGAGTATTTCACTACCTAGGAACATATCTAATATATAATGCTGTGCAGAAAAGGTGATATGCAATGTGATACCAATTGTGTATGTGCGTATGTGTATGAAAATATTGTAAATCAAAATGTGAACTCTGGTTATTTTGGGGTGGGATTATGAATAATCTTCATTTCCATTTATAAACTTCTCTGCATTTTCTAAATCTTTACAGGGACCTCAGGATTGCCACATGAGTTTATGGGATGCATCCTATGGACAAAGGCCAAGCACATGGGGCAACTCCAAGTTATGTACTCATGCACTACATCTATTCAGAGAATGTTTCATTTTAAATACATACAATGACACCATGCAAGATACTGGTGCCCTCTTGTATTTTTATAGTCAGAAAATAAACCATAATATAAATAATACTTTTGATATTATAATATTAAAAAATAATTATCTGTATCAGGGGTGGATAAGAATCTATGAGGCTTATACAGTTTAGAGAGCACTCCTTGTGAAAAGAAAACAAACTTTTAATTATTAAGTTAGTGTCACCTATGAATTTCAACATAGAATGAGAAAAAAAATCACAAAGACACACAAACACTGGAAATTTAGAGATTAGATCCTTTCTCCTGAGGTATTTTACCAGAAATGCTTAAATGAAAAGCATTCTGATTATTACCTGGCTCTACTCCCCATCAGAACACTCTAAAACTCCCAGCAACTCTTAACTGTCTTGAGGATGCAGATAAGGGATGCTGGGGCTTCAATTTCATTAGTGCTATAGTAAATCAGGCCCTGATCTTTGGATAAAGGAAGAACTGGATAAATTTGGAGCCAGGTTCTTTTTTCATAGGTAAATTTATCTAAATAATATGGTTCCAAATCAAATAGTCCAGAGAGCAACTTAGGTACTCAGCACTCTAAAGGAATCATTTTATTTCAATTTAGCAAGAGCAGTCATAAAAGCTCATTAATATCCCTGGCAGTTCAGATGGTAAAGAATCTGCCTGTAATGTGGGAGACCTGGTTCAATCCCTGGATTGGGAAGATTCTCTGGAGAAGGCAGTGGCTACCCACTCCAGTATTCTTACCTGAAGAATCCCATGAACAGAAGGGCTACAGTCCATGGGGTCACAAAGAGTCAGACACCACTGAGTGACTAACTTAACTTAAACATGTTCATTAAAATTGGGGACATTTTCTGCTTTTTAAAAAAAAAAAAATAGCTATTTGGCTGCAATGAGTCTTAGTTGCATTATGTGGGATCTTTCATTGCGGTGTGCAGACTCTTTAACAGTGGTGGTCCAGCTCCGTAGTTGGGGCACATGGGCTCTCTAGCTGCAGTTTAGGTCCAGTTTCTTCTTGGCACATGAGATCTTTGCTCATTGACCAGGGATTGAACTGGTCTTATCCCATGCACTGCAAGGTGGTCTTAACCACTGGACCACCAAGGAAGTCCTACGTTTTCTGCTTTACCCAGGGATACAGCCATCTTCTGCTAAATATTAACTCAATTTTTTAAAGTTCTACAATCTAAAAAAGTTAATCTCAAGAGCCTTTTGCCATACCTAGAGTTCTTTACTAGGTCAGGAAATTTTAAGAAAATCTTCCTCAAGAGTCCACACCAGCTTCTTAGGGCAGAGAAATGGCCTAGGATTGAGAGCAGATGGGTCTGTAGTGAGCCACTGAGGATAGTGAACTAGGTTCCTATCACAGAGAAGTAGCAGCAAAAGTGTGCTCCTTCAATTAAAACAAGTCTAAACAATGATCAAAACAGATTTTCATATAAATACTGATACTACCAGTCAGAACCCAACCCCCAAAGCATCATCTCAGTTCAGTTTAGTTCAGTTGCTCAGTCATGTCTGACTCTTTGTGACCCAAAGGACTGCAGCATGCCAGGCTTCCCTGTTCATCACCAACTCCTGGAGCTTGCTCAAACTCATGTTCATCAAGTCAGTGATCCCATCTCATCCTCTGTCATCCTCTTCTCCTCCTGCCTTCAGTCAGTCTTTCCCAGCATCAGGGTCTTTCCAATGAGTCAGTTCTTTGCACCATGTGGGCCAAAGTACTGGAGCTTCAGCTTCAGCATCAATCCTTCCAGTGAATATTCAGGACTGATTTCCTTTAGGATTGACTGGCTTGATCTCCTTGCAGTCCAAAGAACTCTCAAGAGTCTTATCCAACAGCACAATTCAAAAGCATCAATTCTTCAGTATTCAGCTTTCTTTATGGTCCAACTCTCACAATCCATACATACTGGAAAAACCATAGCTTTGACTAGATGGACCTTTGTTGGCAAAGTAATGTCTCTGCTTTTTAATATGCTGTCTAGGTTCATCATAGCTTTTCTTCCAAGGAGGAAGTGTCTCTTAATTTCATGGCTGCAGTCACCATCTGCAGTGATTTTGGAGTCCAAGAAAATAAAGTCTGTCACTGTTTCCATTGTTTCCCCATGTATTTGCCATGAAGAGATGGGACTGGTTGCCATGATCTTAGTTTTTTGAATGTTGAGTTTTAAGCCAACTTTTTCACTCTCCTCATTCACTTTCATCAAGAGGTTCTTTAGTTCCTCTTCACTTTCTGCCATAAGGGTGGTGTCATCTGCATAGCTGAGGTTATTGACATTTTTCCCAGCAATCTTGATGCCAGTTTGTACCATCTAGACCAATGACTTTTCAGCAATTTTAGAAAGATATTTTTGTTTTGTTTGGAACAAAGTCTTACACTGAGTTCCAATAAATAAATGAATAAGCATTTTCAATATTACTGAAAATGTAAAAGATACCCAGAATTAAAACTGCCTTCAATATGTCACTACAACAGGGCAGGTTATGTGCTCATGCCTCAGCTGACTATATTAAACTATTTAAAAGTTGACAGTGGCATATATGTGCTACCCAATTTTATGTGTTGGACATTCATAACCCTGAAGTTTTTTAAAATCCAGTAAAGAGTTATAGTATTCTTATTCAGTGATATCCAAATTCAAATCTGTGCACAGAATGAAAAATGACACCATGAATAAGATAAAAGACAAATGATATAATCTGCAGGGAAATATTCACAACACAAACAAGACACACACACACAATATTGGGATTTCAGAGGAGAAGGGACAAAGCGATAGAAGAAATTTTTTAAAAGATAATGGTTGAAAGTTTTCCAAAAGTGTTGAAAGGCATCAACTCACAGATATAAGATGAGCAAACTCCAAACAAGCTGAAAACAGATAAATCTATACTTAGACACGTTATAGTCAAATTGCTGAAAACAAATAAAAACAGAAAATCTTGAAAGCAAATGGGGCTTCAAAAGAGTGAGTGAGAGGACTTATTTCAAATAAGGAAATAATAATTACAACTAGCTTCTCATCAGAAATAGTGGCCAGAAGATATTGACATGACATCGTTAAGTGCTGAAAGAAAAAAAAAAAAATCCCTGCCAACTCCAAATTCTATATCCAGTGTATAAATCCTTCAAAAGTAAAATACATTTTTAGACTGACAAAAGCTGAAAGAATCTGTCTCCAGCAGACCGGCACTACATGAAAAGGAGAGAGAAGTTCTGTAGGCTGAATAAAAGTTGCATCAGAAGAAAATCTGGTTCTGCAAGAAGGAGTTAAGAACGCCAGAAAGAGAAAACATGTCAGTATATCAAACATTCTTTAAGCACTTTTTCATATACATACATATATGTACGCTAAGTCGCTTCAGTCATGTCCGACTCTGTGTGACCCCACAGATGGCAGCCCACGAAGCTCTGCTCTCCCTGGGATTCGCCAGGCAAGAATACTGGAGTGGGTTGCCATTTCCTTCTCCAGTGCGTGAAAGTGAAGTCGCTCAGTCGTGTCCAACTCTTCACGACCCCATGGACTGCAGTCTACCAGGCTCCTCCGTCCATGGGATTTTCCAGGCAAGAGTACTGGAGTGGGTTGCCATTGCCTTCTCTGGCATATATGTATAGATTTCTTTAAATTACTTTTAATCATTTAAAGAAAGCAATGACAATGCATTGTGGGGTGTATAGAATAGGTAGTGTAAGTCACTCAGTCGTGTCCAACTCTTTGTGACCCCATGGACTTAACAGTTCATGGAATTCTCCAGGCCAGAATACTGGAGTGGGTAGCCTTCTCCATGGGATCTTCCCACCCCAGGGATCAAATCCAGTAGGTAAAAGTACTACAAATGACAACAAGAACGTACAGGGTTAAGGGATAGTAACTGGAAGTTTACTATTCTAAGAAGAGAACAGAGAGAATGGAAGGAAGGCAATGTTTGTGGAAATTATCTCCCGGAACCAAAGAAACATAAACAACCTCAGACTGAATATGTGCCACCACCACAACCACAAAATACCCAAGTATCCAATAGGATATTTTAAAAGCTCGATCTATAGATATCATAGTGAAATTTTAGAACCTCAAGAGCACAAAGAAAATCCTCCCCCCAAAAAAAACCAAAACCATACTTTTTAAGAGCAAAAAAAAGTTATTTTAATCTTCAGACATTCAAGCCTCAGAAAATTTAGCACTCACAGATGATCTTCTAAAGAAAGACTACAGAATGTACTCCAAACAATGGACAAGTGAACGCAGATGAAAGGAGTGGAATGTAAGAAAACTTTATAAGAATACAGTAAGCAAATTGATTCTAAGTAATTATTTATTTAATTTTTTTTTCTAAATAAGTATTTATTTTTTAAAAAAACTATCAGAGCAATTAAGAAGTAAGCTTCTAGATTACATGAACACTGAAAGTGGAGTTAGTTCAAGGAGAAATAAAGATTATTATCTTCATCCAAAGAGGAATATATACTGATTAATTCTTGTCTTTATTAGAAAAATATATGTTCATGTGTATGTTATAAAAACTGAACTGTAAAGAATAAAAGAATAGAATTGGAGTCTATAACTTTAAACCAATAGAAGAAACAATGAAAAAAGAGCACTGACTAATTTTATTTGTTTTTAAAAGCATATAAAAGTATATATTCAATAGAAGTCTAATACTAGACTTACCCCTGTGTCCATGTGTATACGTCTGTGTAAACAGTATGTGTGTCTGTGCATATGTGTTTGGTATGCATCTATGTGTATACACTTGTTATATGTCTAAGTACAAATATTGTTATATAGCTTTTTTTTTTCTTCACATAAATAGAATCATACTGTACTATTTTGCTTTTTCTGTGCCATAAATGTTGTAGTCAACCTAAGCATCAAACAATCTTGAGGAGCACAAAGTCAGGAATCTTGATCATCCTGGGACCCCCCAGCTCACCACCAATGGTCCTGGGAGAAACAGTGCAAGTGGGAAAGCTGTCTCATTTATCCTGAGGAGCAACACTGCAGACAAGCTGCCAACACGGGGCTTGAATCTTGAGCTGAAATATCACTTTCTCCATTCCTTTCACAAGAAGCTGAGGCCCTGAAGGAAAAGGTGGTTCGGGTTCTCAGAGCTTGATCAGCTAGGCAGTACAGTCCAATGATTCATGACCATTCTCCCCAGAGACAGACTGCACTGTCTGTTGGGGTCAGGTACCAACTCTATCACTTCCTAGCCTGTGACTTTTCGGCAGGTCATTTAATTTTTCTGTTTCCTCATCTGTAAGATGATGATAATATTGGGTTGTCCCTAATGGGGGTATGGTGAGGATTAAATACATAAATCACTCAAATAGTGCCTAGCTCGTAAACAGCTTTCAGTAATGAACTTGATGTCTAGGACGCAGGCGAAGCACACAGAGGTGTGAATGAAGCAGGACCAGACATGAATTGATGCTTGTCGGAGCTGAGTGATAGGCAAACAGGGCTCTACTTTTAGGGTTTGCTCAAATTCTGTATAATAAATTTTTCTGTAAGCAACAGTGTATTAACTGTTTTGATAGGGAAAGCTAAGGAAAAAGCATGGCTTCACTGCAGTCACAATTTTGTTAGAATGACAAAGATAAGGCATCAGTCCACAAACCAGCTGTTAGACAATAATACAAATGTCATCTATTCTTGCTCTGGTGTGATCTTAGAGGCTTCGTCTAACTTTTGACCCTCCTGCCCCTCCCTACACTCTAAAACTCTGTCTCTCAAGCAGCCTCATGGATGCCTGAAATTTTTTTTATTGAAACCTTAGCTTAAGTTTTTATAACCCAGTCAAAAAGCAGGAGTGGGCAGGTGTGGGAGAGGAGTAGGAGGGAGGAAACTAAATAGTTAAAGCAAAGCTGCTATCATTGTCCTTACAAAGCATATTTAGGTGTTGATTCTTTTCAGAGGCTAAAATTTGATGTGAAGGAAATGGACATAGGAAGAAAAGGCAAAAAAAAAAAAAAAGAGGTAGACCCAAAGTGGGTAGTCTTTGTCTAAATGGGCTTTATATCAGCACTGGAAGCAGCATAAGAAATTGCTGCAGGAAAGAGGAAAAGAGCCTCCTTAGTCTTGGTATTCAAAGTATGGTGCATGAACTAGCAGTTCCAGAATCCCCTGGGAGCTTGTAGGACACACAGAAACTCAGCCCCAGCCCAGACCTACTGAGCCAGACCACGTGTCCCAGCAAGGTCCCAGGTAATTCTCAGGCACACTAGAGTGTGAGAATTTCAACTGCCTAACCTAGGACCAGACATGACTGGCCCTTAGTAAATGTCTGAATTAGATAGCTATTGAACAGACAGAAGGGAAAAAAATGATTTAATTCAGCAATACTACATTTATTCTGCATCTGTAGGGTGTATAGCATTGTGTAAGGTTGTGGTTTTTTGGTTCTCAGCCTTGGATGTAAGTTAGAATCACCCAAGATGCTATTAACAACAGCAGCTAATTAATATGCTATTAATAACAGATTCTTTCCCAGAATCTCCAGAGATTCTGATTCAACTGGTCTAGAAGGGACTTAATCTAAGATAACTTTTGTTTTTGCAAGACACTGTACCATGTAATAGGACTCTCCAGTGAAGAATCAGGGATGAGCCACTGAGTCCACTCTCGCTGAAGACAAAGGCAACCAAGATGTCAGGAGGCAATACCTAGAGGAGGAGAACATTTATTCTCAATGTGTATTGTCTTTCTTTCCTGCAGATGCCCCAGAATATATGAAAATACAGCTGGTTAGTGTGGGTGGTTGGTGGGGAAGGAAGCAGAGGTGTCTGTGATTGGTGTTCTGTTTGACCATTCTCCAAATCTATTAACCTGTTGCCTGAGTCATGGTCCCCTTAGGGATATGTTTCCTCTAGTCTCTTTTTCACCCCCTACACTGTGATGCCAACACACACACATAGATGGGGGTAAAAAACCTGGATAGCCTCAACTCTGAGTGAGTCTCCTTTCTTTGGCTTCCTTGAGCTCAGGGAGGTTAAGCAGAGCAAAACTGCCAATTGGCCTTGAAGCTGTTCCTTATGTGGCTGTCCCTGAACCAGTCTTCAATGTGTAGATTTTAGTCAATCCCTTTTTGGTTGAGAATTACTTCTGAATCAACCCCACCAGTAAAAAGGTGACCTTTAGCATAATTGGTCCAATTACACCTCTTAGCATTTACCACGAGAAAATTTAATAATTAAGTCTTCCCTCTCTCTCTCTCTAGCCTGACTTAATTAAAATTACGCCCATTTCAGGATAAACACAATGGGTAAGTGACACTTGGGCAGTCTGACAGTGAATTGTTTTCTCATTAAAAACCTTTAGTGAAAAGCTCAAATGTCTTCACAGTAATTCAGAATTGAGGCAATTCAGATAACTCAATCCTTTGTCTTTATGGGTCTCATTCCGGCAGAAGAAAAAGGGGGAAATGAATGATGAGTGAATAATCAAGGCTAAAGCCAAATTTAAAAGAAGTAAATTAATACACAAAAGGTACAACTCATGTTGAAGGCACATGTGTAGGTGAAATTAGATCTGACTTGCAAACGCTTTGATCAGTTTGGACATTCGAAAACTTCTAAGGGCTAGGAATGCCCGCACTGAGGTGGCATCACCGAAGGAAAAGATGTGATTAAGCTCCAGGCTGCCTGTCAGAGATGTTCCAGCTTCTCCTCACTTGTGATACTTGTATGAAGTTTTCACAGGAGAGCAGCCTGTCACGTTCAGGAAGAGACAGCACCCTTGTGCTAGCTCCTCCTCTCTTTGATGCCTGTAGAACTTGGCCATTAAAATCTGCCTTGGGCTAAAACTCAGCAGGCAAGTTTCCAGTCCAGGAACAGCTTTGACAAAATTTTCACAAAATTAGAACCGGATTGGCATTGAGGGATTTGAGTTAGAGAAAAGTTTATCTTATATGTAGATAGACAGATGAGGACGGCCAAACTCTCACTGTGGAATGAATGCTACACAGCAATACCTCTTGGCCTGCTGGCATTTTGTACACAACTACTAGTGTCCTTGATCTCTGAATAAGGTAAGAGATTGTGAGTTTTCTTAGGCATGGTTAAGGCATTTAACAAGTCCTAAGGCATTTAACAAGGCCTGCTGGCATTTTGTACACAATTACTAGTGTCCTTGATCTGTGAATAAGGTAAAAGATTGTGAGTTTTCTTAGGCATGGTTAAGGCATTTAACAAGTCCTATGTTTGGGTGAATAGTGTTAACTTCAGTATTGTTTTGTACCAGCTTCCTAAAGAGGGTTCAAAGCATTATAAAGAGCAAAAGATATTTCAAGTCTTTTTTTTTTAAGTGAGGCATTTGATTGCTTTCTTTTAAATTAACAGAAAAATTACAGTTTGAAAATGCAAAGGTATTTTCTTTTGAAAACTAAATTGTGTAATATTTAACCTTTCTACATGATTCTTCCTACCTTAAACAAGGACTGGCTTACTTCTGAATATGGGAGGCACACATACCTCTATGCCTACTATTAGAAATGTGATGGTGCTTGTTGCACTTCATTCAAAAGCACAGGAAAGAAGATCAGAAAATCTCAAAATGTTTAACCTATCCATTCATTCCTTTTGCCACTCTCCTTCCACATGCCTATACCAGGTAGCGGAACTGAAGATTGTAGTCCTGACCCTTATAATTTAACAGGGATATTTTCATAACTTTGAGCTCTGTCCTACATACTCAATACATTACCAACACCTTATAGAGAAGCACTGGAAGCTCCCTCTCTAACTTAACCTTACCTAAAAGGTTAACAAACAGTGAAGCATCAACTTGACACCTACAGTAATAACCCTCCAAGTGACTATTTCAAGTATGCCTTATAGATGGATTATGCCAACAAAGAGTGAAAGATCCCCACAAAAATGCCTCATTTATGTCCTGTTCTCCTTAGCTCAGTTGTTCATTTCATGAAAGTCAAAGAGAGAACATGTTCTAAGAATGCTATGCAAATTGTCTAAAATTAGTACGAGCCTATTTTTACTCTGCCAACCCCTATTCTACTAAAACTTAAAAAAAAAATACAAATCAGAGACTACAAGCAGACTGGCTCCCATGGATGCCTGCAGCCTAGTACTAATTAAGAAATATATATGTTAAATACTCTTCTTTTCATAACTAGAACCATGCAATTACTAGTTGATCCTTTGGGGATTCAAACTGGCATAATAACGTTAAGTGGGTTTTGTTTTGAATGCACAAAGGAGCCAACTCTATCGTCTTGGTTTAATCTATGTTTTCTTCTTGCACTAACAGATGGATTTTGTGTATTTATGTATTTTTATTCCATTTTTCCTGATGTCATAGATTCAGGGAGTGTGCTTCATTTCACATGCTTTACAATACCAGAGTTAAACAGCATTGAAACCCTTACAAGACAAGCTCTGCTAAAAGCACATCCGCACGTTTTAGGTCAGCTCTTCTTAAAACCGTGTATTGACATCTAACAGAAAATGTTCGTTTAATGTCTCCTGGTTTTTGACTCCAGGATATCATTTTGCGTGAATGCTGTAACTACTTTGGTCAAGGTCAAGAAAACCCTCGTTGTGAGTCTTTTGGGTATGTTCAGGTTCTTGGTTATATTTTGACAGCAGACTGTTTGACTCGACAAAAGTCTATCAGTTAGTTGCTTTTATTCCATTGCATTTAGGACCAGAACCCTCAAGATCTCATGTGCCCACTAGCACCTGCCCAGGGCCTAAGGTCAGATGACTTCCCATGGAACCAAACTGGGAGAAAACAAAACAAAACAAAACTCACTGAGCCCTACAGCAGAGGAAGAAGAGGGATGTTCCACTTTCAGAGCAACTTAAACTAGATTGTGTTCCCACAATACAATAAGAACCCTTTCCACAACACAGTAAGAATCTTTCCTACATCATGCACCCATTCAAAAATCTATGGCTGGTGGTCTTCTGGAATCAGTATGCTTAGTTTATGGCCTATAGAAGATGAGACGTGATCCCTGATCTTAGATTGCCTTCAATCTAGTTAAGGAAATAAGCTACAGACATATTAAATAACTAGCAAACTGCTGGCAAACAGGAGCTAAGATGTATGATGTCTGAGGTCTAACTAATAGACACACGAAATATATTTTTGTAAAAACCCCTCAGTTTCTAATGATTCATCATGCAGTTATCTACCATAAACACAGCATTCCTGATAACAGCCCTTGTCTCCAATTTTAATTCAACAAGCCTAATCATTGCTAATTTCTCATTAACCTTGTGAAAAACGAAAGAAAGTGAAAGTGATGTCCGACTCTTTGCGACACTATGGATTGTAGCCTGTCAGGCTCCTCAGTCCATGGGATTTTCCTGGCAAGAATCCTGGAGTGGGTTGCCATTTTCTCCTCCAGGGGATCTTCCCAACCCAGGAATTGAACTCAAGTCTTTCACATTGCAGGTAGACTCTTTACCCTCTGAGCCAGGAGGGGAATCCCCATTATCCTTGTAGTCAATAAGATTCTATTATAGACTGACTGAATGATTTTTTTAAAGATAGAATGGTGGGATGCCAAAAAGATACTATGCGTTGTCATTATACTGTCTTCTGGTCATTTTGACCTAGAGATGACTATTATGACTCAATAAATCTATTATTGGAATCAAAACTTTTTTTAAAAGAAATGATTTACTGTTGTAACTGAGCAATACTCACAAATCCAGAAAGTCATGTGGCCATGGTATCACATGAGATGGTGAAATGTTAGTCATAGACATTCACTAAAAAATACTGTAAAGTTCACTTGCACAATCAAAACAAACTCTTATGAAGCACTTATACTACTGCAAGACTAAAGTGTACAAAGATAAATGAAAATAAATGATTGAGGAATACACAAAGGAACAAATCATTAAATATGTGTGATTATTACTATCAGGAAAAAACTCTGGAAAGTATTATGGGAACACTGATAGAAAAGAAAAACTCTTTTAGAAGGCATCAGGAAAGGCACCACAGAGAAGGTGATTTTTGATGGGTCTTGAGTTATGAGTCTAAGCAGCAGGCATAGCACATATACCTAAACAACTATATTCACCATTTTGAACAAAATGAAGTTTAGAGGTATGAATATACATTTCCAAGTGAGTGGCTTGGCATAACTGTAAAGCAGAGCACAGGGGAGGCCTAGGGGCCAAGATTGGGAAAACATGATTGGAAGGAAGATTGTGAGGATTTTATATATCTTGCTAGAGATCAAGGAAGAGAACTACTAAATGTTTTTAAGGATAAAAAACATTAGCAAGTAAAGGATATATAGGAGGAATGATATGAGGTAGATTAGGATAGCCAATATTATAGCCAGGGACATAGATTGGACATGAATTATTTTAATCTTTGCTTCCTACCTTGTTCTAGAGAAAATTGAAACTAGTATTCAAGGATATATGAAACATAAAGTGAAATAAAATAAATGTGGAGCCAAAGAAGAATGGAATGGGAAAAAAAAAGGTCAAACGATCTATTTGAGATGCGGTTACAAACCAAGAGTTAAAAATAAGTGCTCTATATATTTGTCACAGATTGCTCAAGAGAAGTACGACTCACTCCTCTTGGTATTAACACGAGACAGGAACGTCTCTTGAGTGAAGGAGGACTCTGTGAAGTCATGAATAGCACCCTTGATAATCTAGCTCTCTGCAGATCTGGTTTGATAGAGGGTTAGATTTGATCTGGAGGAGCCCTCAAGTCATTCTCCCTTCATATTGCTTTTCTGGGTCAAGCTCTTGATACAAACTGGGGGGTTCAAAGCTAGAAAGGGCCTCCACTAACAAGAGTCTCAAGCTACTCTGTGCTACTTTTGATCACAGGTCTTTTTGTCTTAGCACATAACCAAGTTGGAGAAAGGACTAGTATGTCTTATAAAAGTTGATGATGGCTCCTCAGATAAAGGAACCCAAAGAGAAAAACTTTCTCCACGGGAAGTGAGCCAAAGAAGCATACACAAATAGGGAAGGTCCTGAAAAAGAAACATGACTAGGCTTCCCTGGTGGCTCAGACAGAAAAGAATCTGCCTGCAATGTGGGAGACCTGGGTTCAATCCCTGCGTTTGGAAGATCCCTTGGGGGAGGGCTTGGCAACCTGCTTCAGTATTCTTGCCTGAAAAATCCCATAGAGAGAGAAGCTTGGTGGTCTACAGTCCATGGGGTCGCAAAGAGTCGGACACGACTGAGCCACTAAGCATGCATACGCTGAACAGGGGCAGAGGTGATGAGGATGAAGAAGAGAGGAGATGTTTGAGAAATAATTCCAAGGCACAATTAATAGGGCTGTTTACCAATCATATGTGAAAAAATTAGAGAAAGAGAAAGGAGAGTTGAAGCTGCTTTCAAAGTTTCTTGCTTGAGTACTTGGATGAATGGTGGTGATAAAAAAAAAAACAAGATAGGAAGGAGAGGGCAGGATTTCTGGAAAAGGTGATTAAATCCATTTTTGGTAATATTTGAAGTTAGGTGTTCTGAAAGCAGTTAGAAATAGCAATCTAAAGCTCTAGGGAGCAGTATGGAATAAAGTTATAAATTTATAAATTATTGAACTCTTGAAAGCAGGTAGACTTAGTAGTATATGAAATCATCCTGGGAAAACCTAGAGTGAAATAAGAAGAAAGAAAGAAACAGAGAGAGGCAGATGACAAAGAACTATGAAGGGATCAAAAAAATAATTCCGAGGCTGAGAATTTCTACTAGGAAAAAAAAAAAATGGTACTGCAGAAGCCCATGACTCTCCAATTGATACATCCCTATAAAGATTTCGAGAGGGATAAGGCCCAAAAAGTATGCCATGAGGTCATCAATAATCTTGGTCATGACAGTGCTTGTGAAAGTTACCTAGACATCAACTCTGGGGGCCTGGTACACAGTGGAAGGTGAAGGAGCAGAGAAAGCATGAGTGGGATACTTCTAAAAGAAATCTGACAGCAAACTAAGGCAGTAACTTGAAGAGGAAGAGTCAAGCAAACAGTTTTGGTTGGCAGTCATATCAAAATAGTTAGTTACAGATAAGTCTGTGAAATTTCCTCTTAAATCCAACTGACAAGCATTTCTATCTTCACAAGAAAGTAGCTTTACGAGTTACAGGAGCAACAAGTTACAAATAAGAGAAATCAAAATTGACGTGCTGACTTCAAAGAAGAAGGATTTATTTATCTCACATGACAAGGATATGTGACAAGGACAATTTCCAGATGTAGAAGTTGAGAGCTGGGGCAGTGACTCAACAGTGGCACTGGGGGCCCAGACTTCTGTTCTTCACCTTCTGTGTGGGGGCACACTTGGTGCTTCACACTGTCACTTAAGATTACAAGATGGTTGCTGCAACTTGAGGCTGACCATCTGCTTTGCAAAAAAGGAAAAGAAGCAGGAAGGGCAAGGGGTAAAAGGGAAATGATTGCTGAGTCTGTCTATTTTTCTCAGGAAAGGAAAAACTTTCTCAGAAACCTCCCTCAATTACTTCTGCTTAGATTTCTTTGGCTAGAATAGTGTCACATAGTAGCACCACTAGAAGGTGATTATACAAAAGGCTGTTACGGATGAAAGTTAGGTCAAACATCACCATCACTCACAAAGTGTCTTTCACCCTAATGAACAATGAAAAAGTAGAAGAACCATCAAAATTAAGGCAAAATCTGCCTGAAAGAAAAAAACAAAATAAATTATATACTTCCTCTATCTACCCACTTGATGAAGAAATCTCCCAGAGATATAGCTGAGGAGAGTTGGTGCTAAAAAAGACCATTGTCACTGTCTTGGCAGGCAAAAGATCCTATCCCAGCCCCAGCTGTAAATATTATACCATTAGACTATACTTAATCTTCTACCTGATGCAGGTATCTAAAGACCCATGGTCACCACCATTCCTACTCTGGGAAGATTTGATTTCCAGGATTAATTATGACCATTGTCAACTTTACTCCTGACCTAATTCTAATTCTTGGTGATTCCAGTATCCAAGTAGACGATCCTTCCAAGAGGCTTATCTCCTTCCCTCTTGAAGATCTTACTCTCCACACTAAATCAGCCCTTCTTTCTAATGGCCACACTTTAACCTAATCCTTACCAATAGCCATGTTCCTTCCATAATCTCTACTTAACCATCCTAGTCTTTGTCCCCCACTTCCTATCTTTTTAACTCTCTTCCTCTAGTGCTTTGACTCTGAAAAAATGTCCATCTACATTGGGTTCTACTACCTTTTTACTGTCCATACCACCTTCACAGACTCATCACTTTACTTAAATTCCATAGTTAATCAAGTATTCCCTTGGGTCTGCCCTCAGTTCTCTTGCTTGGTCCTCTTTACATCTTACTTACATGGCAAAACCCAATCCTGATTGACTCTAACTCTTCACCTACTTCAGGTCTATACCCAAAGACTTGAATATAACAAGATAAAAATATAACATTATGAACACATCCATTTTAAATGTTTGAAATGAATCCCAAGAGGCCCCTGAATGCTACCTGACAATTCCATTGCATTTTGTATTCCATTCAGTTTTCCACAGGTCTAGACAACCATTCAACTCCTTTTCCTCTCTTCTCATACTTCCATCCTCTTCTCTCCATCCATTCTTACTCTTAGTTGACTCCCATGCCTCTTATTTCTCTTGAGAAAATAGTGGCAATCAGAAAAGAAATTTCGCAGGTTTCTTTATCAACTCTACCCTCAATACTCTGCCCATATACTCTGCTTTCCCACTTATTACCATAGGTTCTTCAGGTGCTATTTAAGGTCAACCCCCCTGCTCTTCCGCTAGCTGCTATCCGTCTCTTATTACCTAAGACACTGCTTCAAAAATGATGCTTGAATCATTTGTGTGGTCTTTTTTTAAAATTACTTCTGTCATCAAATAGGCTGAAATGTATCCCATCTTAAAATAATCATTTGATGCTTATTCCTGTCCAGCTATCATCTGAATTTTCTGTTTCCCTTTGAGGGAAATTTCTGAAATGGGTTTACTATTCCCATTGTCTTCAATTCCTCTGTCCTTATTCTTTCCTGAACCCATATGAATGGGACTTTGGTCCCAGCCCTTGGCCAAACTATCTTTCAAGTTGCTACATCTATGACCAACTGTCTCCTCACCTGACTTGAGGTATCAGAAGCTTGTAGCAGTTAACCACTCCTCCTCGAAACCTTTTCTTCTCTAGGGTTCAGGGGACATTAGACTCTCATAATTTCTTCTTAAACCACTGGCCACTCTGCCTGACTGATTGCTTCTCCTCCTCCCAAATCCTACATATTTACATTGCCCCAGGTCACAGCCATCAAAATTCATCTTTTTCATGTGTCCCATTTTCCACAATGACAATCTCATCCAGTTACACAGTTATAAACTGATGGTTCTCAACTTTGCCTTTCCAGGCTGGACTGCTCCCAGTAATTCCAGCTTTACATCTCCAGCTTGCCTAATGACATTTTCACCAGGATATATAATAATCATTTCAAACATAAGATGTCCAAAAGCTGAACCTGATTTTTCTTTATCCCACTTCCCTGACTCCCCTGCATAGTTCCCTACCTCAAAGGAAAGCAAACTCATCCTTCCAGGTGTTCAGCCAAAAATCTCATGGTCACCCTTGATTTCTTTTCTTTCTCAGCTCCAATCCAATCCATCAGGAAATCCCATTTAAACTCTCTCTAAGATTTGACCTCCTCCCACTACCTACTACTGCTACTTTGGTTCAAGCCACCATCACATCTTTCCTGAGTTATTGTCATAACTTCCTAAATGGTCTCCCTGTTCCTACCCTTGTCTCTCTTTAGTCTATGCTCAACATAGCAGCCAGAATGACTATTTATTATCTCACTCAGAGCAAAAGCTGAAGTCCTGCTATCATTTCAAGGCCTTATATCAAGAATCCTTAAACTTCTTTGTGATGTGAATCTTTTTGGCAGATGGTTGAAGTCCACAGACTCCTTCTTAAAATAACATTTTAAAATGCATAAGACACATAAGATTAAGAAAGAAACCAGCCATGAAATAGAGTGAACAAAATTAATAAGTCCAAACTTGTGATTAGTAAGAATTTCTGTGTTACATTAAATAACAATATTTAGCAGACCCCAAATAAGAGATTGTTCAATCTGGTCCCCACTACCTCACTGACCTCTGACCACTCTCTCCTCTAATCATTTGGCTTGCACCAACCCAGCTTCTAGGATGGTCCACCAAGCCTCCTTTTACACTAAGAGCTTGGCATTTTGCTATTCTCACAAATACCTTCGTGGGTTATCCCTGTACTTCCTTTAGGTCTCTGAGCAAATGTCAACTTGACAGTGATGCCTTCTCTGGCCTCTCTGTTTAAAAAGGCAACTTTCTTCCCACTCACATACCCTGGCACAACCTTTCCTGCTTTATTGTCCTCCATAATATTTATTACCATTTAAAAAATAGAGGGATAACAGATAGTGTCCTTGTAGATATTATAGATATTATTATTGTTTGTCTACACACACACAAATACAGTTTCCCTGAGGGAAAACATTTTATAACATCTGACCTATTCACTTCAGTTCAGTTCAGTCACTCAGTCGTGTCTGACTCTTTGTGACCCCATGAATCGCAGTACACCAGGCCTCCCTGTCCATCACCAACTCCTGAAGTTTACTCAAAGTCACGTCCATTGAGTCGGTGATGCCCGCCAACCATCTCATCCTCTATTACTGGCACTTAAAAATATTTATTGAAAGATAAATGAATAAGATGAATTCTTCCCTCCCAGAAGAGTGACTCTAAAGACTTTCTTCTTCTGAATCAGGCATCAGGCAGTGACCATGCTCAGGGACATGACTGCCAACTTTGCCAAGATTCTGTAAGGTCAAAATCCTTACTATCACACAGGCCCCCAGTTAAGACTGATTACTTTGGAAGCCATACCAAGGAGGGGCAGGTACTAGACTAGGTCCTTGACTTCGGTGTTTGGCTACTTGATCACTTTCCTTCATGCCTAAGGAGAACGGCTTGGCCATGGCCATTCTTTCTCATGTCAGGGACTTTTAAATAAAGTTCCACTCCAGAGATCAAACATTAAAGGAGAGGAAAGAAAACTTGGTGATAGATAAGATACTATAAGAGACTGTCAGAATCATCACAACAGAATAAAACAATGCTTGGGGTACTGTCAATGAATACAATCATGAAGGAGCACACCATTTTCTTAACTGGGGAGTCATCCAATCTATAAACAGAGGCACAACATATTTCTCCTCCAAAGATGCCAATTTCTAACTATGACTATTGATCTCCATCTAACCATGAGAATTAATGGTCCCAAAGAGAAAAAGTGACATTGATTCATTGGAAAATTTCAGACAATAAAAATAAAACTAAAGGGGTTGTGGCAAGGCCTGGACTTGATAAGTTTGGGTGTCACAGTTTTAATCCACTGTGTCTAGCATAACATATAGAGCTAAAACTAATGGCATTTGTTTCTTTTAGTTTAGTGGGTATTTGTTTTTATTTTACCCAAATGACTTCATTTTAAGGTTCCACAGAGCCACTCTGGTTTTCAATGTAACTGTTAGTGATTAAACCATGGGCAGATATCGGGGTTGGGCAATAAATGAAAGAACAATAAATGTCTCTCTATTGTTGTTGTTGCTCAGTCACTCAGTAATATCTGACTCTTTGCAACCCCATGAACTGCAGCACACCAGGCTTTCCTGTCCTTCACCATCTCCCAGAGCTTGCTCAAACTCATGTCCATTGAGTCAGTGATTCCATCCAACCATATCATCCTCTGTCCTCCCCTTCTCCTCCTGCCTTCAATCTTTCCCAGCATTAGAGTCGTTCCTAATGAGTTGGCTCTTGACATCAGGTGGCCAAAGTATTGGAGCTTCAGCTTCAGCATCAGTCCTTCCAATGAATGTTCAGGATTTAGGACTGACTAGTTTGATCTCCTTGCAGTCCAAGAGACTCTCAAAGAGTCTTCTCCAACACCACAGTTCAAAAGCACCAATACTTCAGCACTCAGCCTTCATTATGGTCCAAATCTCACATCTATACATGACTACTGGAAAAACCATAGCTTTGACTAGATGGACCTTCGTTGACAAAATAATGTCTCTACTTTTTAACACCCTGTCTAGATTTGCCATAGCTTTTCTTCCAAGGAGCAAGCATCTTTTAATTTCATGGCTGCAGTCACCATCCGCTGTGATTTTTGGAGCCCAAGAAAATAAAGTCTGTAGCTGTTTCCATTGTTTCCCCATCTATGAAGTGATGGGACTGAATGTCATGATCTTAGTTTTTTGAATATTGAGTTTTAAGAAAGCTTTTTCACTCTCCTCTTTCACCTTCATCAAGCGGCTATTTAGTTCCTCTTTGCTTTCTGCCATAAAGGTGGTATCATCTGCGTATCTGAGGTTATTGATATTTCTCCTGCAATCTTGATTCCAGCTTGTGCTTCATCCAGCCTGGCATTTCACATGATGTACTCTGCATTTAAGTTAAATAAGCAGGGTGACAACATACAGCCTTGACATACTCCTTTCCCAATTTTCAAACAGTCTGTAGTTTCATGTCTGATTCTAACTATTGCTTCTTTACATGTATACAGGTCTCGCAAGTTTTGTAAGGTGGTCTGGTATTCCCATCTCTTTAAAAATTTTCCAGTTTTTTGTGATCCACACAGTCAAAGATTTTAGTGCAGTCAATGAAACAGAAGTAGATGTTTTTCTGGAATGCTCTTGCTTTTTCTATGATCCAACAGATGTTGACAATTTGATTTCTGGTTCCTCTGCCTTATCTAAATCCAGCATGTACATGTGGAAGTTCTCAGTTCATGTACAGTTGAAGCCTGGTGTGGAGATTTTTGACCATTACTTTGCTAGTATGTGAAATGAATGCAATTGTATGGTAGTTTGAACATTCTTTGGCATTGCCACTCTTTGGGATTGGAATGAAAACTAAACTTTTCCAGTCCTGTGGCCACTGCTGAGTTTTCCAAATTTGCTCGCATATAGAATGCAGCACTTTAACAGCATTATCTTTTAGGATCTGAAACAGCTCAGCTGGAATTCCTTCCTCTCCACTAGCTTTTTTCATAAGGCCCACTTGACTTCAAACTCCAGGATGTCTGGCTCTAGATGAGTGATCACACCATCACAGTTATCTGGTTCATTAAGATCTTTTTTGTATAGTTCCTCTGTGTATTCTTGCCACCTTGTCTTAATATCTTCTGTTTCTCTTAGGTCCATACCATTTCTGTCCTTTTGTGACTACAGTTTAGTCTCAGGGAAGCATATGTTAGCATGATGGGGGTGCAGGTCACTGAGAAAGGAGGTTAACTTCTACCAGATGGTATTAGAAATATCTAGGAATACAGTATCATTGAGGAAAAGATCTTTCTTCTCTTTTCTCTGAGGTTCATATTCCTATAAGGCTGAAAGTTTTCCTGTTGTGATGTTTTTCTGCCCCTATAAGATTTCATTTAGTATTCATTATCTTAATCCAGCACATCAGTATGATAGCTTTCTAGGAATACTTTAATACTTCAGGTTCTGGGCAGGTCTTATATAGGTACATGTATAGCATAAGGCATAAAATATTCTTTGAGGCTCCTTCTTGCTTCCTCAGGTTATCTGACCAGCCTGTTAGCCCCTCATTCACTGGTCAAGCAGAAGTTATAGGAGTTACTGAAGACAGAGGTCTCAGAGTCATATCCACCTAATCCCCATCAAGGTGTGACCAAGGCAGAACTGAGTTGGTAGCTGTTCCACCTGGAAAATAAAAGTACCCACAAAAGGAGAGGACACAGTGGAGCTTCCTGCATCTTGAACTTCCCCCCAGCAAACCTTGTGGCATGGGAAACTGCAATTCCTGGACATTTATCCCCTGAATTTAGGTGATTTTCAAAGTATTAGAGCTGGAGCCAGTTACTCATCTGAGGTTTCCTGGGTGACAGGATCTGCCAATCTGCCCTGGCATAGCAGCATAGTGAGAATTGGCAAAGATCATCCATGCCTTTTCCATACAGCCAAGTTGGGTGTGGAGGGGTTCCTAACATTCCCATTGATCCAGGCCAGGCTGGGCCTATACATAAAGAAAAACAAGGCACTTCAGTATTTATTACAAAAGAAATTAAGAAGGGAATTGGTTATACAGGTGATGAAGGAGTCAAAAGTCAAACAGAAAAATTAGAAATTAGCAAAATAGACACAAAAACTAGCTCTAGGATGGAGACACAAAGGATTGAGGTGGTGTTCTTAGTGTGCAGGGTCTGGGGACCACGGAGCACCCTTCCAATGGTTTTGGAGTCACAGAGGACAACCCAGAGTTGCCAGTAATGCCATAAGCAACCTTCAATCTCCTATCAGTACTCCCATTTGCTGACTTAGGAGCCTGGGCAATATAGCCTAGAGGTTCAGCCCCTTGTGATAACAGAGGGCAGCAGGAGGATGAGAAATGAACCCAAAATAAAATGCCTGAGACTGGCACAGGGTGACAGAGCAGCAGAAGCCAGCTAGCTATGTCCCAGAGACTTCCACTGTTGGAAGAAGAAGAGTGGTGGTATCCCTGGAGACTGCTCTCCAAGACTGAGGAAAGAGAAGTGGTACTATCCAATGATGCCCTGACACTTTCCAGCTAGAGTGTACCATCATGTATGTGTACACATCATGCACACTTCAGTCAAGCAACTGATGGCCACCTAACATGCTCAATAAGAAAGCATCGGCAGGTATCATCCGGGTTAAGAGAGCCACCAGTCAGAACAGCAGGCATCACCAGCATCTGAGATCAGACCAGCAAGAAACCAACGGCTGAGTCCTGCTGAGAAATTTGACTCCACCCCAGATGATCAATTTCCTTTCCACTCATGTACCCTCACCTGCAGG
Source organism: Muntiacus reevesi (assembly GCF_963930625.1). NCBI lineage: Eukaryota > Metazoa > Chordata > Mammalia > Artiodactyla > Cervidae > Muntiacus > Muntiacus reevesi. Next base: position 98,463,246 of record NC_089250.1, read on the forward strand.
ATCACTTCCTGCAATGGAAGTGCTAAAACAGGCAAGCCCAAGATCCCAGAGGGGAGAAAGGAAAAACTCTGAGAAAAGGACAGAAACCAGGAAATTGATATTTTTAATGGGACAGTGGCTAATTATAACAACACTTGATTTGGATTGAATATTTATTTGAAAGAGGCTATTCTAAACCATAAATGACTCAAAATGTTTAGGATCAGACTTAATTTCATCATTTGGATGAAATTTGGTGAAACATTAGTGCTTTCGTAAAGATAATTAAGCAGCTTGCACATAGCTGAGAGGTGACTACAGGTACACTTCAGAGATATTTTGGATTCTATTCCAGACCACCACAATAGAGTGAATATTAAAATATCACAATAAATAAAATGAGTCACACAATTTTTTTGGTTTCCTAGAACATATGAAGTTATATTTACACTATCCTTGTAGTCCACTAAGTTTGCAATAGCATTATGTCTAAAAACCAATGTACATGCCTTTATTGAAGAGTACTTTATTGACAAAAAACTCTAGCCATCACCTGACCCTTCAGTGAGTTGTAATCTTTTTTGCTGGTAGAGGGTCTTGCCTCAATATTAATGATCAAGGGTGGCTTGCTGAAGTTTGGGATGGCTGTGACAGTGTCTTAAAATAAGACAAGAATGAAGCTTGCTGCATCGATGAACTCTTCCTTTCACGACAATTTCTCTGCAGCTTGCAGTGCTGTTTGATAGTATTTTACCCACAGCAGGACTTCTTTTAAAATTGGAGTCAATTTTTTCAAATGCTGCCACTGTTTTATCAACTAAGTTTATGTAATATGCTGAATCTTTTGTTGTCATTTCGACAGTCTTCACATCTTCACCAGGAATAGCTTGCATCTCAAGAAACCACTTTCATTGATCACCCATAAGAAGCAAACTTTGTCCATTAAGTTTTATCATGAGATTGTAGAAATCCAATCATCTCACCAGGCTCCACTTCTAATTTTAGTTTTCTTGCTATTTTTATTACATCTGCACCAAAGTATGGAACCCTTCAAAGTCATTCATGAGGCCTGGAATCAATGTCTTACAAACTCCTGTTAATGTTGATATTTAATATTTGTTATTAATAACAATAACCTTTTCCTTCTCCCATGAATCACAAGAATTCTTAATGGCATCTATAATGATGAATCCCTTCCAGAAGACTTTTTATTTACTTTGCTCAGATCCATCAGAGGAATCACTACCTATGGCAGCTATAGCCTTATGAAATGTATTCCTTCAATAATAAAACTTGAAAGTTGAATTACTCCTTGATCCATGGGCTATAAAATGGATGCTGTGTTATCAGGTATAAAAACAACATTAATTTCATTGTACATCTTCATGAGAGTTCTTAGGTGACCAGGTGCATTGTCAATGAGCAGTAATATTTTGAAAGAAATCTTTTTTTCTAATCAACAGGTCTTAACAAAGGGCTTAAAGTATTCAGTAAAACATGTTGTAAACAGATGTGCTGTCATCCAGGCTTTGCTATTCCATTTATAGAGCACAGGTAGAGTCAATTTAGCATATTTTTAAGGTCCCTAGGATTTTCAGAATAGTAAATGAACACTGGACTCAACTTAATGTCACCATCTGCATTAGTCCCTAAAAGAGAGTCAGCCTGTCCTTTGAAGCTTTGAAGCTAGTCATTGACTTCCCCTCTCTAGCTATGAAAGTCCTGGCATTTTCTTCCAATATAAGACTCCTTCATCTACATTGAAAATCTGTTGTTTAGTGTAGCCACTTTCATTAATTATCTTAGCTAGATCATCTATGTAACTTGCTACCACTCCTGTATCAGCACTTGCTACTTCACTTTGCATTTTTATGATGTGCAGATGATTCTTTCCTTAAACATCATGAACTAACCTCTGCTGGCTTCAAACTTTTCTTCTCAGCCTTCACAGATTTGAAGAAATTTAGGTCTTTAAAAAAAAAAAAAAAAAACCTCTTTATTTACATATTTGGCTGTGTCAGGTCTTAGTTGTGTCATGCAGGATCTTTCACTGCAGCACACAATCTCTAGTTGTGGCACATAGGCTCTCTGCTAGGGTTGCTCAGGCTCTGGAGCTTGTGGGCTCAGTAGTTGTGGCATGGCGGGCTCAGTTGCCCCATGGCATGTGGGATTCTAGTTCCCTGACCAGGAACTGAACCCACATCTTTTGCACTGCAAGGCACACTCTTAACCACTGAAACACAAGGGAAGTCCCAAAAGTTACGTCTTGCTCTAGGTTGTGTGTGTGTGTGTTAGTTGCTTAGTTGTGTCCGACTCTTTGCAACCCCATAGACTGTAGCCCATCAGGCCCCTCCATCCATGGGATTCTCCAGGCAAGAACACTGGAGTGGGTTGCCATTTGTTTCTTCAAAAGGAACTATAGAAAGAAAGAAAGTGAAGTCACTCAGTCGTTTCTGACTCTTTGCGACCCCATGGACTGTAGCCTACCAGGCTCCTCCATCCATGGAATTTTCCAGGCAAGAGTACTGGAGTAGGTCAGGCTTTGGCTAAAGGGAATGTTGTGACTGGTTTGATCTTTTACCTTGACCATTAAAGTTTCCTCCATATCAACAGTAAGGCTGTTTCATTTTGTTATCATTCATGTCTTCACAGGAGTACTACTTTTAATTTCCTCCAAGAATTTTTCCTTCACATTCCTAACCTAGGTAACTGGTACAGAGGCCTAAGTTTTCAACCTATCTCAAGTTTTGACATGCCTTCCTCACTAAGCTTAATAATCATTTATATCTTTTGATTTAAAGAGTAATTCTTCCTTTCCTAAAGAGAGACATGTGACTTTTCCTTTCACTTAGAGGCCATTACAGGATTATTAATTGGCCTAATAGCAATATTGCTGTGTCTCAGGAAATAGGGAGGCCTGAGAAGAGGGAAAGAGACAGGGAACAGCCATTCAGTGAAGTAGTCAGAACACACACATTTATTAATTAAGTTTGCCATGTTATATGGGTACAGTTTGTGGGGCTCTAAAACAATTATAGTAGTGACATCAGAAACCACTGATCACAGAAAAGTTAAAGTGAAGTCACTCAGTCATGTCTGACTCTTTGCAATCCCAGGGACTATAGTCCCCCAGGCTCCTCTGTCCATGGAATTTTCCAGGCAAGAATACTGGAGTGGGTTGCCATTTCCTTCTCCAGAGGATCTTCCCAACCCAGGGGCTGAACTTCACATTGCAGGCAGACTCTTTACTGTGCAAGCCACCAGGGATGATAACAGACACAATGACAACGAAAAAGTTTGAAATATTGTGAGAATTATCAAAACGTAACACAGAGACACAAAGTGAGCAAATGCCGTGGGAAAATGGCACCAATAAACAATAAACTAGCTTGATGCAGGGTTGCCAAAAACCTTCAATTTGGTAAAAACAATACAAAGCAACACAAAACTATAACAACAACAAAAACTGCAGTAGCTGTAAAACACAATGAAGTGCAGTAAATCAAGGCAAGCCTGTATTCAATCATTCTGTCATAACAAATATACATATACCCTTCACCACAAAGGAAACACAGCTGTAAAATTAGGATTTCATCACTGTAAACAGTGGTAGGTGACGCTGAAGAGCAGTGCATGCAAGACAATGCTCAAGGACAACCTTCCTTTTTCCTCTGGTCAAGAAAGATGTCATGAAAGAAATGTATATTTAGGTTTTTTTTTTATGGGTTAGGAATAATGACTTGATAGATTTAGAGAATGAAAATTCTGAACAAATGATGCTTCTTGGAACAAAGTTCAGAGACTGAAGTGAGAGGGAATGGATAATGGGCTGTCAGAGACATGTATTTATTAAGTTCTTATTTGTTGCTGCAATCTATTCTTCTGTGCTTTGCTTTGCTCAGATCTGGAAAGCCATATTTCACCTTTGCCAGATGAAGTCTTTAAGGTGTGGCTCATGGGGGCAGAAGAAGGAGACTAGAGAGAAAGGGAGAAGCAATTTTTCTTTCCTGTTTTGTTTTTAATTTCTGTGTCTAATCTATGGCATTTATCCTAGCAATAGCTGCTAGTTCCATCCCCAGAGTTTCTTCTACCCTCTCAGAACTCCCTCAGAGGCACCTGCCTCAACTGGCCACTGTCCCTCCTCCGTGGCCTTGGTCTTCACGCCCCTTCACTAAGCTTCTAAATTCCCAATCATTCCAATCTCTCCCCTTTGTTTTCTTAGCTACTTCCTGTGAGCAAGACTTCTGTGATACTTTGGTATTCCCCTTTGTATATTTTCAGTCCTCTAATACCTGTTTAATTCTTTATCAAAGTCTCTGTATAATTTTTTGTTTTCCTGACTGGATGCTGACATTGTCATATGGAAGATAGGAGAAGGGGGCAAACCAAGATTTAACTAAGATTTAAATCAAAGCAAAAGAAGTGAGTATTAGAGTACCAAGGTGATTCAATGCATAATGGAGATAAACATGGTCATTTCCTCACAATCAAACAACTGGGACACTGGTAGATTCTCAGAGCAAAAGTAAGGGAAGATATACTGTGCTCGCATTAAATTGATGGCAAAACTGTGTACGACATGTGCAGTTACTAAGTTGTGTCTGACTTTGCAACGCTATGGACTATAGCCCACCAGGCTCCTCTGTCCATGGAATTCTCCAGGCAAGAATACTGGAGTGGGTGTCATTTCCTTCTATAGGGGATCTTCTCAACCCAGGGATCAAACCCACATCTCCTGCATTGGCAGGCAGGTTCTTTACCACTGAGCCACCCGGGTAGCCCAAAAATCTATATAGCAAAGTTCAAGATATAAGCATAGTTATACAGCACATTTACAGTTGGGCAAAGGGTTATAAATAGATATGTGTCAAGCACTCTTTTTGAACAACCTTTATGCAGAATCAAGTCATTTACAAAATTCTTAAGATTTCCCATTGAACCGATCTCAAGGAATTCCTGCATACTGAACACACTGGGACAAGTGGGATCACTCAGGGTCCTGCTTTGTCATTAACACAGTCATCAACATCAGTTAGAACCCTTAGGAGCTTCTCCCAATTATGAGAATTATCTTAGAAATGTCCTAAAAGAGAAGACAGCCCCGCAGGGGTGCTACTGCTTGCTGGAAAGGATACTGCATACTGGCTAAGTCGCTTCAGTCGTGTCCAACTCTTTGCAACCTTGTGGACTGTGACCCAACAGGCTCCTCTGCCCATGGGACTCTCCAGGCAAGAATACTGGAGTGGGTTGCCATGGCCTCCTCCAGGGGATCTCCCCACACTGAGCTTCAAGAAGTGGTCCATCAGATCAGGCACTTTAGAGATCAGAAAGAGGCACCAAGAACTTCTGAGTAGCTTTAGGAGTTGGAGGATCTTCGGTGATCTTAGTAAATGTGGTCTCTGTAGGGAGGGGGTGGCAGAGGCTGGTGTGGACAGACTTCAGGAGTGACTCAGGGCAGCTTTCTGATGCATCATTTCATTAGACCTTGGGAGTTGCTGCAAGGCAGGTGGGGAGCCAGGTGGTGCTTGCCAATGCTGATCTCTAACTCTCATTGGCACTGACTGGTTATGTACGACTTGGTGCACAAACTGGATCTAATAAGAGGCCTTGGAAATCACTCAAAACTCATTTTCAAATAGACTACCTTGCATTTTTCCCTTTACTCCTGGTGGTTCTAATCCAGTTGATGTTCCAGAAATGTTGGTGCTATCCTCTCTTTCCTACTGCAAAAGGGGTAAAAATGTATCCTAACACTACAGAGAGATAATTCCTCATCCAGGTTGTTTTCTGATGAAAGGCAGATGGATTTTCTCAGCACGTATAATCTTACAGAGAATGTAGCTTGATGGTTAATGCCTGGAGCTCTGAGGCTGAACAGGGTGGGGTTTAAATCCTTGCTGGGCTCAGAAAATTACTTACTGTCCCTGACCTGCAGTTTTTTCATTTTGATTGTAAAGAAGATGACACTATCCTCCCCTGTGGGCTGATGTGTTGTGAGAAATAACTGACCAAGCATCTAGCTCCAAGCCTGGCACAGGTTAGGCTTTTGGTCAATGAGACCAAAAATTCTTGTTAGTTATTTTCAGGAGCCAGTGTAAAAATTATTAGATTGCATAATTCTACACTCCAAAATTCCTTCAGAAAAAAATAACTATTGAACTAATTTTCAGATGCTCTGGGAAGATTTGCAAGCATCGGGAAATTTCTTTCAGAATAAACCTGCTGATTACATGCTAGTTAATCCCTCTCACACCCTCACAACAGGGTTATGGCTCTCCAAGCATGTCTGTGTTTAAAAGAATCTAAGCCTTTGGGGTTAGCTGAAAGAGATTAAGGCAATACCTCAGGGCAAAAGCCTCATGGCCTCTATTATCCTTGGGGTCTTCAGATTATACTTAGAGGTGCCTCAGATTGTAAAGAGGTACAATAATGGGCATTTGAAAATTTCCTCTCTAGCAACTATTTCCCTTTCTTTCTACAATAACACTGATTTCTTAGGACTGTTTGTTTGCTGATTTGTTTTTGGTGACCCATCCTCCCTGACTTTCACCTCCACAGGGTGTAAGATTCCACCCTTACCTTGTACATTAGCCAGTGAGATCATAGCCCTTCCTGGTCATAGTGATTCTTATAAGGGTGGGTGGGCATGTGACCTCAGTTGATCCAATATTGTGAATTTTACAGACGACAGGAATTTTGGGGTCAAAATGTTTGCTCTCTTCTAATGGGTTTGGCCTTGTGATGGGATAAACCTGGCGTTTCTAGGGGTATGAGGTGGAAATGAATCTAACACAGGAGAGGGCAGAGTCACCGAGAGAAACTTGAACTCTGAATCAAGTCAAAGCAAAATTAGCACCTTGAGTTTTCAATAACCAGTATGTTCTCCATTAGGCTTAAACCAATTCAAACCAGTTCAAACCTGTAAACTGTCACTGGCAAGAGTTGTGACTGATGCTGGAAACAATTTGGGAATATTTGAGCCAGTATTCACCATGATAGAGAAAATTCTGATTCTCCCAAAGCTACTACAGAATTTGTGATTGATTGCTTTCTTTCAGATACTACATTCTATAAATCTGTCAGAGGAAATCCTCCATTGGCTGTCTCCAACAGGCAAATGGAAAAGAAAGCAAAAATTTAAGTGAAAAGAATTCACGTAAATTCATAAGGCACTTCCCTGCAAACTAAACTGCCACGGTGTTTCTTCAGGGAAACTCTGAGAATAGCAATACATACAACAATAAAAATAAACAATAAAGTTTTATAACCACCAATAACATATCAAGAGAACTCAAGTATTTTCAGTTAGGTGCCACAACTATGAAGAGGGGAACCCTCTCCACATTCCTACATTGAGCAAAGCCTCTTTCTTCATGAACTGGAGGCTCTGGCTTTCTGAGGGCACCAAGTGATACTGCTCTGCAGCCTAGAAAGGGTTTCCTTGGTGGCTGTCCAGATGCTAATTGCCTTGAAGAGTAAATGAGTCATAATCTGTATCAGAGATATTGCTATAATTACAATACAATGAAAAACCCAGAGTTTTCCCTGGCTTTATTGTTTCCTCTTCAACAATATACCTTGGATTTACAGGCTAGAGGCTAAGAAGCTAAGTCAGCTACAGACTCAAAATCTGACACCCTCACCATTTGTGTTTCCGCCCTGAGGGCCAGTCAGGTAAATTGTTAATGCAGAGTGGTCCCTGGTGGATTCCTACTGGGTTCTGTGTGAAGGCGCATCAAACAGCTTCTTTCCCCTGAATGCTATTTGTAACAGCTACTCTATGGAAGACAGAGGCCAGCCAGTGGCAGAGGTTTAAATGATACCAATGTGATTCTCCCTGCAAACCCAGTCATTCCCAGGAATGTACCTTCCTATCACATGTCTATCTGGGAAAGATGGCTGATCACAGCGTAATTGATAAAGCAATCAATCTTTCTTTTTCTCTCTCTCTTGCTTCTCTATTCTTTCTCCCTTCCCTCCCTTCCTTCTTTTCTTTCTTCCTTCCTTCTCTTCTCTTTCTTACCTCTCTCTTTCTTACCTCTTACCTCTGAAGAGTTAAGAAATTTTTTGGAAGGTTGTGGAAGATAAAGAGTAAACTTTCTAAACTTCTATTTATAGCTTCCACCATTGATTTTTTTTTCTTGTATCAGTTAGGGTTTGGTAGTTTCAAGTCACAGCTACTGATTCTGGATAATAAGCAAAAAAGATTTTATTGGAAGAATGTGAGATAATTCATAGATCTGAAGGGAAAAACTATAGAACCAGACAGAAAAGTTGAGAACCAGAGCATTGGGACCCATTCAGTAGCTACGAACAATATTTTCAGGGTCCTACAACAACCATTTTCCATCTTTGCAATAATTGGGCTAAAGAATCAAATTTCTGGGCAAGAGAGTTCCACAGCCCTGGGTTGGCTCAGCTGCCTCAAACTTAGATTTCAGGACACTGGCAGTTCCACCAAGACTGTTCCACACACAGGTGAAGGAATTCCCCATTGAGTTTTATCCAGGAAAAGAAAAAGGGCATGTGGGTGGACAAAAAAACCAAAAGATTCCATTCATAGCACCTTTGATCAGGCTGCTTCCTCTACTGAAATGCCTTTCCTTACTGCAGGTCCTACTCAGCCTTTTTAATCCAGCTCAGAAATCATCTCCTCCAAGAAATCTTCCCTGATTCATGCACATACCCTCACCAGCTGCTGAGTTAAGAACCTCAGTTTTCTGCGTTCCTTTCTCTCGTTGCCGTTAAAACATTGGAGTATAATTTATCTGAGTGTCTGACTTCCTTGAGAGAAGAAAAAAAAGTTATTATTCACTCTTCTATAGCACCTAACACACAGTAGGGATTCAATGACTGCTTCATGGATGACTGGTTGGAAGGAAAATTGGACCAGTGAATGAATCTGACTTTTTACCAAATCTGGACTGTACCAAATTTAAGTTACAGCTTTTAAGTTCCATAAAATGTTATAGAAAGACCTGAATCTTTTGGCCAACCCAATAAATATGTTTGTACTCAATAGCTCATTGTTCATCTCATCTCTTGCTGTTCCTACATATGAAGAGTGAAGATTATCATTGTCATTCTCCCAATCCAGGGAATGAAAATGGAGGTGTGCTATGTCTGTTAGTACCGTTAATTAATCAGCTTTGTGAAGATTATTTTACAGCCTGTCTCATGTAATATCTAATCCAAAGCAGATGCTAAGTAAACACACCAGCTGAAATTGTCAGAACAATTCACCTCAAATAGCTGTTATCCAGCACCTACAATCTGCCTTCCCAGACAAGACCTAATTCATCATTCATCAACTATGCTTTCCCATTCAAGGTCATCAGAAAATGCCCTCAAATTAAAAAAAAAAAAAATTTGCTAGGTGGTCTGCATGTGAGTGCTTCTGGATTAGAAGGGGGAAGGTGAGTAGGACCTGGTTTGCTCCCATGTGCTGCAGATTTAAGGAATGTTGAGGAATGTTAACTGAAGTACAGACTAGTGAACAAAGCTGGACCCTCCTCCATCCTCTCTGGCTGTCTGGGCAGAGTACACATGCTTTTGACCCCACTTACTTAACACCTACCCCAACAGGGGTAGGATACCCTAGAAGCAGCCTCAATATCCTAAGTCAGGTCTGCTTTTACTCTAGGATGCTCTTGTACAAATAGAAAAAGGTACCACCTACTACACAATCACATTAAAAAATTGGCCCCTCCACAGGCATCTGAATTAGCAAGAACTCTGATTGGATGTGGCCAGACAAGGGATGCAGCCCTGTGCCAGGGGGTATAGCCTGGAAGTGTGACACAGGCTGTATTTCAGGCTCTTTTACCTCGCAGCCAGCACCTCTGTGAAGGGAAGTGACACCCATACGTGACATCCCTTATATAGATAAACCCAGTTGTCAGCAAAGAAGAGAACACGACAAAGAGCTAAACTTCATATTGCAGATCCACAGGTACTGCCGGAAACAAACTGACCCCCACACTGATTACCAATCTGGAAAGCTAATTGGAAAAGCTGAAGGGAAGGTCAGTCTCAGCATCAAGAAAGGGAGACAGTTCTTTTCCATTTGTTCTTAAATTTTAAAACATCAAACATAAGGAAATGTATACACATTTGTGTATATACTATCAACCACCTAGATTTAACAATAACATTTTATCATATTGGTGAAATCTTTAAGCCTTCCAACACCAAACCACTGCCTACTCTTTTCTTTCCTCCAACTCCAAATTGGTCCCCCAGTTGATATTTGCCCTGACCGGGCCCGTTTTTGACACTTCCACTAGGTGTTTTTACAAAGAAATAGAGGAAAACAATAGAATGGGAAAGACTAGAGGTCTGTTCAAGAAAATTAGAGATACCAAGGGAACATTTCATGCAAAGATGAGCAACCAAAGCACAGAAGTGGTAAGGACCTAACAGAAGTAGAAGAAATTAAGAATAGGTGGCAAGAATACACAGAGGAACTATACAAAAAAGGCCTTAATGACCCAGATAACCATGATGGTGTGGTCACTCACCTAGAGCCAGACATCCTGGAGTGTGAATTCAAGTGGGCCTTAGGAAGCATTACAATGAGTAAAGCTAGTGATGGTGATGGAATTCCAGCTGAGCTATTTCAAATCCTAAAAGATGCTGCTTTTAAAGTGCTGCACTCAATATGCCAACAAATTTGGAAAACTCAGCAGTGGCCACAGGACAGGAAAAGGTCAGTTTTCATTCCAGTCCCAAAGAAAGGCATGCCAAAGAATGATCAAACTGCTGTACAACTGTACTTATTTCACACACTGGCAAGGTAATGCTCAAAATCCTTCAAGTTAGGCTTCAACAGTACATGAATTGAGAATTTCCAGATATTCAAGCTGGATTTAGTAAGGGCAGAAGAACCAGAGATCAAATTGCTGACATCTGTTGGATGACAGAAAAAGCAAGAGAACTCCAGAAAAACATCTACTTCTGCTTCATTGACTATGCTAAAGCCTTTGACCCTGTGGATCACAACAAACTATGGAAAATTCTTAAAGAGATGGGAATACCAGACAACCTGACCTGTCTCCTGAGAAGCCTGTATGCAGCTCTAAAAAGCAACAGTTAGACATGGAACAACAGACTGGTTCAAAATTGGGAAGAGTATGTTAAGGTTGTACATTGTCACTCTGCTTATTTAACTTATATGCAGAGTACATCATGTGAAATGCCAGGCTGGATGAAGCACAAGCTGAAATCAAGATTGCCAGGAGAAATATCAGTAATCTCAGATATGCAGATGACACCACCCTAATGGCAGAAAGTGAAGAAGAACTAAAGAGCCTCTTGATGAAAGTGAAAGAGGAGAGTGAAAAAACTGGCTTAAAACTCAACATTCAAAAAATGCAGATCATGGAATCTGGTCTCATCACTTCATGGCAAATAGGTGGGGAAACAATGGAAAAGAGTGATTGACTTTATTTTCTTGGGCTCCAAAATCACAGCGGATGATGACTGCAGCCATGAAATTAAAAGATGCTTCTCGGGAAAAAAGAGCTATGACAAACCTAAACTGTATTAAAAAGCAGAGACATCACTTTGTTGACAAATGCCCATATAGTCAAAGCTATGGCTTTTCCAGTTGTCATATTTGAATGTGAGAGTTGAGCCATATAGAAGGCTGAGTGCTGAAGAAGTGATGCCTTCAAACTGTGATGCTGGAGAAGACTCTTGAGAGTCCCTTGGACAGCAGGGAGATCAAACCAGTCAATCCTAAAGGAAATAATCCTGAATATTCATTGGAAGGACTGATGCTGAAGCTGAAGCTCTAATACCTAGGCCACCTACTGGGAAGAGTTGACTTATTGGAAAAGACCCTGATGCTGGGAAAGACTGAGGGAATGAGGAGAAGAGGGCAACAGAAGATGAGATGGTTGGATGGCATCACCAACTCAATGGACATGAGTTTGTGCAAACTCCGGGAAATAGTGAAGGACAGGGAAGTCTGGTGTGCTGCAGTCCATGGGGTTGCAAAGAGTCAGACATTACTTAGCAACTGAACAACAAGAGAAGTGTAAAATGGTATCACACTATGATTTTACTTTGAATTTCCCTTGTCATTAATGAGATGGGGCTCTTTCTTTTTCTGCAACTATACAATTCATATTATTTGTCCATTTTTCTTGGATTATCTTTTTTATTGACTTTTAGGAATCAAAAATACAAATTTTTATAAAGAATTATTTGTTACTTACAGGAATTATAAATATCTTCTTTCAGTTTGCAGCTCATATTTTAACTTTGTTTATTGTTTCTTTGTTGGTACAGAAGTGTAATATTTCAATATAGTCACATTTTAGAACCTCTTCTTTTTGGTATATACCCTTTGAAACATAGTTCCCTATGCTTAAGTGTCCTCTGTTTTCTACTCAAAATTTTAAACTTTCCTTTTAATATGGAGGCCTTAATTCTATCTGGAATTTGCTTGTATATGTAGTGTGAGGTAGGGATAATTTTTTTTTCACAGTCAATTATCCCAGCACTTGAATAGTTCTTTCTGTCTCTGCACATTTGTATTGTCATTTCTGTTATGATCCAAGTTTCCATTTTCTGATTTCTTGGACCAGTCTGTCAATCTGTCCCTACTTACATAAATATCAAACTCTTTCATTACTTCCATAAAAAGCAGTTTTTACTGATACCTGAAATAACATCATTCTTTGGGAGAGATGTGAACATCTCCAAGAAGGATAATGCTCTGAATCAATGACAATATTACATGTATATCTTGCTTGGATTCCTTCCAATCAGTCAATCTATTGAGAGAAGCTCAGTAGATTGAGCTTCTCTATTACTCTAATTTTTTCCAGGAGTGGCCCTGAACAGAAATAGAAATACATTTGCCTAGAAATATGGCATTTCAATATAAAAATGTGCCACAACTTTCTCTACTCTTATCATAAAAGAATAACCAGAATCATAACTTACACTTATTGACACATGAATAACCACTTAATGTTAATTACGTTATTAAATCCCACAATATGGGTAATTTCCTTGAAATATAGATGAGAAAACTGAAACTCACAGAAGGGAAGGGACTTGTCCAAGGTCATAGAGACAGTAACAAAACTCAGCTTGTTACATTCCTAGCTACTAGATTATACTGCCCTCCATATTGTAGAATTACCACACTACAGTGGGATTAAGTACTTTTGAGGGGAGAGAGTGAATCTTATTTTACCATTACGTCCTCAACCCAAGCACTGTGTTAGTCACACACAATAGACTCTCAATCAATATTTGTAGACCAGAATGAATAAATGCATGCTGGCTGTGGGGTCTGTGGTTTCTGAGTCATGAAAGGCCTAAGCGGTTTACTTACTAGGTTGGTGGGGAAGAATCTTCACCTTACTTCCTCTGAAAGCCACGCCAAGTCTCTTTTCTATTTACCCTCAGATGTTGAGCTAGGTTATGAACACACAACAATGTACTTTCTGTATAGAATATCAGAAATCAACAAATAGAATTGGGGATGGGGACACACAAAAGCCAGTGCCTGCTACACTTCCAGCTTGAGCATTTTCCAGAGGGCATTTCCAACCTCTAGAAATAATCTTCCCATTTCCCAGATATTTCAGCATCGTTTGCTCTGGGTCTCATCAGAGACAATACAACTTTGCCTTCTCATGAGGTTGTGTGCTAAATCTGAAAAGCAGTGTGCAGCTCAGCCCCATAGAGACGGCGGCAGTGGGGATTCCCGGCCAGCACAGAGGCCCCTGCTGCTGAGTGGAGTTCCCCAACATGAGAAGTGAGTGGGCCACAGAACTCACTGGTCTCTGGGGGACTATCAGCACCATGACATCTCCCCTAAAAATTGTGGGTTTTTTTTTTGGAGGGGGGTGTCTGCAAGGTGGGGGTTATAGTATGTCAGGAAATGGTTTTGGAAGGCTTGAGTCTCTCCCTAGACTCTGCAGAATTAAATGGATTGACCAATGATGGTTTCATAGCAGGTAGGCTTCTATCTCCTCTCTCCTTGGATGAATCAGTTTACCATTTCTAAACTGAGCTCAAGCTCAACTTCAGAACCTACTCAGGCCCTACACCATGGCCTTGTTTCAACTATAAGCATTTAAGAAGCTTTCCATCTGAAATAGAAAGTGCCTCAGCATTAACCTCTTTGAGTGAGGAACTCATAGCTGCTGTTGTGCTCATTTACTTAGATTCTGGCATCGATTCACAATTCCCTGGAAGCTCTGTGCTTTTTCATGGCCTGCCTACCTTAGAGCTCCTGCATCAGCCCATCAGTCTGGACCTGGCCAAACAGGTGCCACACTCCTTGCCAAGGGTTGCTGCCTCATCTCCCCAAGCGCCACTATCTTGAGCATCCACATGACTTGATATGCAATCCCACAGCCTAAAGAAGATCCCTTACTTTTAGAAATCCATTCATCCTTTTGACAAATATTTCCTGTCTACTTACTATGTTCTAGACATTCTTCTAGGCATTGGGATACAATATTAAACAGATAAAAGTCCCTGTCTCAAAGACTTACATTCCAGAAAAAAAAACAGAGAAAATATTCACATAAAAAACAATATAATAGCCAGTAGTAATGAACAACAACAACAAAAAATAAAGTTAGAAAATGAGGAGTAACATGGGGAGGGGGTGTCACTTCAGATAAAGGGTCCAAGTAAGAAAGTAACATTTGAAGGAGACCTAGATGAATGAAGGAGAAAGCCTCATGAATATCTATGGGGAGAATATACCTGGCAAAGGGGCCATGGTGGAAATGAGCTTGATAAGACAGAGGAACAGAAAGTAAGCCAGGGTGACTTGAAGAGCAGGAGAGGGGAAGAGTAGCAGGAAATAAGGCCAAAGAGACAGGCAGGGGCCAAAGCATACACTATGTGGATAGCTGAGGCCATGGTAAAGCATTCTGATCTTACTCCAAGTGTGTTGCAAAACCAGTGAGGATTTTAAGCAGATGAGTGATATTTTTATGTTTTTAAAATCTGCATGGAGAACAGACTGAAGGGAGAAACAGTGAGAGCAAGAAGCCAGATGGGACTCTACGACAGCAGACAAGGTAAGAGACAGCAGAGGGTAGACTGGAGTGGTGACAGTGCGAGTGATAAAAAGTGGTCATATCAGCATATACTCTGTCAGATCTTACTGACAGGTTGCATGGGGAAAGAGAAGAGTCAAGGATGTCTCCAAGGGCTTCACTCAGACTTAACCTAGTTTGGAAGTGTGAAATGAGAAAACAAGCATATGAAGATTTGTCCCTTATCAGCCACTTTTTGAGTGGGCCATTAGTCCCTTGGGCCATTAGACCCCAGCTGAATTCCCCAAACTATCCACTGGCATCTAAGCCAAATTACAGACGTAATCACAGGAAAAATGAAAAGTTTCATGCAAATATACCTTCCATGCATAAACTAACCCAGTGACAGTAAACTCCCAGGAGGCAAATACTAGGGATTCTGAAGTCAGTCTAAGGCCCCTGAACATCCAGAAATTAGACTTTTATTATGGATTAAAGTGGGGAAAGACCCTTGCTAGGCCTGGAAAATGAGCAGCACAGACATCACCTCCCCCTACGAAGCCTACAAGCCCATTGCTAATCAACAGTGCCATCCTTATTCATTAAGACTGAATGCCACCTCACACTCCTTATCAACATGACATTTCACGCAGCCACTATCAATTAATTTGTCAGCCTGACAGATGATTGCCATTCTGGCTTCTGATTTATCATACCAGTTTAGTTCTTTAAGATCAGACACATCTTTAGGTATCCTTTGACAATCTGGGACATCTGGGACAGTTTTCAGCCACATTATGAATGAAGGAGAAAAGGAAGGATATTTATTAAGCTTTGACCTAAACACGTTACACAGACTGTGTTGTCATTTTCAGCAGAGTTCATCCTTTGATGACAGTGTTAACTACACCCAGCACACTCAGGCATCCAGAGCTCCCTGGTCATCTAATTTACCTCTGTGCTGCCCAGAGCAGGTCTGCTATTCCTGAGTGACCCTGTATGCCTCACACCTTAGCTTACCTCTTTCCCAACCAGGACTCCCATTACTCCATTCTCCCTGCACTAGAGGATACTAGATGGACACAGATTAAACCATATACATTTAATCCTGACAAGACATCATCTCCTTTCCCACAAAATGATGCCTTAACCCAGCAAAATGGAGCACTCCGTAATACCCTTAAGGTTATCGTGCTAATAATGGTGATTTCTGGAATTGTGACAGAACTTCTGGGTAGAAAGGTATTTCAGGATCTGAGGGACATGAGGGGGGAAAGGGGTTTTAGCACTTTTACGAGCATGATACTGAAAAGGCAGAAGTCCACGTGAGTCCCCAGTGTATCATCCCATGCCAAAAAAACTCAATCCAAAATAAAGGAAGGGAATTCTGTAAAGAACCATTTTTAACAATCTTTGGGGCAGAAGAAAATTATCCTGATTCTTCCAAAACTCTTATACTAATTCTGCACTCAAATTCTAGGTATTATTTGGAATTGATTTCGTCCACACCAAACTACAGGATAAAGAAGCTCAGAAGGGAAATTTCTTAACCGTATATAGTACTCTGACCACATCCTGCCCAGAAAGGAGGAGCTGAGTTGTGGGTCACTGTCCAAGGCATCTAAATGCACAGGCCTTCTTGGTTGTTTATTTTATTTGGGGCCTGTACACTTGGACTTTTGAGAAAATTCTATCACCATTATCAAGATAATCTTTCTTACACTTTAGAGAGTTTAACTAACCCCACCCACACAAATAGAATGACTCACCCCAGAGAGGTCTGAGTTGGTGTCTGGTATGGAAGTGAGATTAAACAACTGCTTTAAAGAGCAATGTCCTAAATTATCCCTATAGCAATTGTCTCTAAGAAGAAAGCCCCAGAGAGAGGGCATCCAGATACTATTTCACAGATACACAAGACAAAGTCCCAGCAAAAAATAATGGCACACTCAAATTGTGTAATATGAGGAGAGTTTATGATAAAGAGACTCTTTTCAGAGGAGTGGTCAAGGTGTGAGGAAACAAGTAATAGAGTAACCTCTGGGGCTAGCAATGGCTAGACACCCCTGACTCTCCCTAGGCCTGAAGAGGCAATGGGAAGGAGCTGTTTCCAAGAAGAGAGATAATTGTGAGGAGAGGGTCCCTAACAGGAGGCACAAGCTATGATTCATAGTATGGGGACCCAGATAATCCACACTGTCCCCACAGGAAGGCAGTTAGGGGAATAAATACTCCAATATCACTCTTATCTGATTGCCAGATCTCCTGCTGATGCCTCCAAATGGCCCATTACAACAGGAAGCCCAGAGCAAGGAGGTAGTCCACAGATCAGCCTCCCAGGGCACAGAGCTAGCAGGAGAAGGCTGAACCCTGAATCTAAAAGGGAATAATCAGAAGATATGCAGCAGATATGCTATCATTTTAATACATAACTTTTTTTTTCTTTCCAGATTACCCAAGTATTTCCTTAAAAGAATGTGTCTAAATCCAGGGTAAGAAATGGTTTTTACTTCATATGCCATTTCCAGTCAATGGGTCATACCTTCCTCCACTGTCTAGTTGAGGATTGGAAGGTCCCACTGGGTTCAGCAGGACTAAATGTCGTGTTGGTGAGTAATGTCTACCAGGGACACTGGAAGGGCAAGGTGCAGAGAAGTCCTCATGTTAATATGAGCCAAAGTAAAAGAGGGCTTCCCTGGTGGCTCAGATGGTAAAGAATCTGCCTGCAATGCAGGAGACCTGATTTTGATCCCTGGGTCAGGAAGATCCCCTGGAGAAGGAAATGGCTACCCACACCAGTATTCTTGCCTGGAGAATTCCATGGATAGAGGAGCCTGGAGGGCTATAATCCAAGGGGCTGCAAAGAGTCAGACATGACTGAGCAACACATACACACACACACACAGGAAAATGAGAAATTGAGATAATTATCCAGATAATCTGGTTTAAAATAAATTTATCCAAAATATTTCCTGTAAGTGTATGTTTATGTATTTACATATATAAATTCGATCTATTGGCTTTCTCCAGTCAAGAAATATTTTTATGAGTATTGCATACACTGTATCATATCAGGTTCTAAAACCATGAACAGTTGATAATTCTGATTTTATTCTATTTTTATGGCTTTTATGTTGACATGTTCAAATGGCATCAGTGATCTTACGAAATGACTTGCTCCTTTTATGTTTACTCTCTAGATGTACACAGTAAAATATGGTAGTCATGAGCCATGTATAGCCACTTAAATTTAATTTAAATTTTTAAAACAATTTTAAAACAAATTCTAAAACAATTTTAAAACAAAAATTCAGCTCCTTAGTCATATTTGCTACATTTCATCTACTTAATAAGCACATACTGGAGAGCACAAATACAAACTTGTTCTACCACTACAGAAAGTTTTATTGGAAGGTACTGATTCAAATCAGAAGGCTAATTTTTGGACACAATGAAAATGATGGGTCTATGAGTAGTACTTAGGCATTTCAATAATCCCATTATATAGGGCAACAAGCTAAATGCTTTAAAAACATTACCTCATTTAATTGCTTTTGTTTGTTCATCCTTTGCTGTGAGATCACTTAAGATCTTCTCTCAGGAAATTTCAAGTATACAATATGATGTTATTGTCTATAGTCATCATTCTGTGACTTAAGAATGGTGAGACCACTTAAGATCTGTTCTCAGGAAATTTCAAGTATACAATATGATGTTATTGTCTATAGTCACCATTCTGTACATTAGATGTATTTAGATCCTTAGAACTTCCATCTTATAACTGAAAGTTCACACCTTTGAACTACATCTCTCTATCTTCCCCTCTAATAGCCCCTGGCAGTCACCATTCTATTCTCTGTTTCTATGAGATTGGTTTTTTTCTTCTTCTTTTTTCTAGATTCTACATATAAGTGATACCATACAGTACTTGTCGTTATCTGATTTATTTCACTGAACAGAATGCTCTCCAGATTTATCCATATTGTTGCAAATGGCAGGATTTCCTTCTTTTATGGCCAAGTAATATTCCATTACATATACTGGAATATATGTATCCAATAATATCCATTATATATGTGTGTGAATACATATGACATCTTTTCTATCCATTCTTCTGTTGAATTCATAAATTGTTTCTATATCTTGGCTACTGTGAATAATAGTGCAATGAACGTGGAAGTCCCTGATCCCTTCCCTCAAAAGAAGGATAATCAGTTAAAATACAGGATGTCCAATTAAATTTGAATTTCAGATAAGCAAGAGACAATTTTAATATAACTTTCAAATGTACTTCATGCAAGGATTCAAATATTATATGGGACATCATATACTAAAAAAGCATTTCTTTATCTAAAATTCAAATTTAACTGGATATTATATATTTAACTTGTTAAATCTGAAAACCCTTTGTCCAAAGGACTCATCCTTTAGTTGATAATACAAGATGTGACCACATGGGCCATTAGGGCTACCAGGAAGACCATACTAAGAATACAAGAGTGGTACAGTTTAGGGAGTACTAGGGGAGATGCTGGTGACACAGGCCTGGAAAAACTCTCCCCCTTGGCTTCTCTCTGGCTACCCCAATTTACACAAGCATGGTGTAACTGAAAGCGCCCTGGATTTGAAAGAGAAGATCTGGACTTACTTCCAGGAAGTCACTAAGCTTCTCTGAGTACCATTTTCCTTTCCCATAACTGAAAAACTCAGAATTGACTTAAAAAACAAAAAAAGGAGGAGTCCTTATGTACTTGGGAATTCATATGAAACACACTCTGAGAAAAATTGGAATCTTCCTGTAGAAGATTCATCTACTGTCCTACCCTTCTCTGCTTCCCATTGATGACAGACACTGGACTTTAGGCATGAGTCAAAAATTAATATGCCTCATCCCTCAGAATCTTCTTTATCCAGGGTCAGCAAGCTTCTTCTGAAAAGGGCCCCACAATAAATATTTTAGGCTTAGCAGGCTGTCTACTTTACAAATTATAAACTATTTTAGGCTTTCCAAGTTTTTGTTATAACCACTCAACTCTTCCATTATAGCCTAAAAGCAGCCAAGGATGATAGATAAACAAACAAGTGTGGCTGTGTTCCAATGCAACTGTACCATGGACACGAAAGTAGAATTTCATATAACTTTCATGTGCTATGAAATACTATTTTCTTTCTGATTTTAAAAAATCTTATAAAATGCAAATAACCACTTTTAGCTCTCAGGTCAGGCCACAAGACAACAGACAGTGGGCCAGATCTGACTCTTGGCTGGGGTTTGCCCAGCCCACTTCTATGTAACTGAATTATTAATCCTGATAAACATTTCACCCTGGAGGCATGGTCCATCTTCTAGTATTTGTGCCCTAGAGCTGAGCTGGGAAACAGTGGATCTGAGATCTTATCCAGCCCCAGTCTTTGCTGTTAACTTGCAGTGTGAATCCAGAGAAATTATGTCACTACTTCCTATCTTATCTTTCATGTTTTTTTCAAAAAGAAAAAAAACCACAACAAAAAACAGGGTAAGGGAGCATTATATTTAGCAAGCTGCTAAATAAAGTCATTGGGAAATGACAAATGAGGTAAATAAGGACAGACACTTAGCAGGCTTGGTCCAACAGTTGAGTAATATTGAAAATATATGGCAAGGGAAATAGAGAAATCAAATTGCTTTCCTTTTAAATTTTCCACCACGATGTTTTTACTTCATGGAATGCAGAGCAAGGTGTGAGATCATTTTTCCCTCACACACAACTCACTTTCATGGAGTTTGTAAAAAAAAGGAGAAGTTTCTCTCAACAGAGAAACCTCCATGTCTGACTGAGCCAGAAAAAAGCATTTTCTCACGAAAGCCATTTCTGTCCCTCCCCTGCTATTCCCATCTCTCCCCACACTTCTGCCCACCCCCATCCCAGCTACTCTGAGTATATCCCACTTTTCTGAGTTATAGAGAGTCCCCACCCTGAGTTTTTGCTCCTGCAGGATTGTGGCTAAGCCAGGAATTCAACACAAACACATTACTTAGAAAGCATTGTTGTTGGATAAAATGAGATCAGAAACAGAAAAAAAAAATTTTTTTAATTCTTAAAGTACAACGTGCCAGGTAAGCAGTGATACAGAAAGCCCAAGTATAGAGAAGTAAGTGCTTGTTTCAATAAACTGGGAATTTTTTGCCGGTGAGACATAACAGTCAACTTTAAGTGACAATCCTAGGGAGTTTAGAAAAAAGGGCCCTCCAGGTGACATGAGGGGAAAAGATCAGGATTTTATAGAAGTAGAAAGCATCCACCAGAATGCAATGATAATTAGAGATAATTACAGTCAAGTACAAGGGTGCCAGAATCCGAGTATCTACCCAGCAAATATAGTTGAACCTCACTTTTAATCACTTCAAACATGCCATTTTTATTTCTTGGCTGGTGAATCTTTCACAGACAAAAGACAGTCAGTGTTTCTACAGAGCATTGTAGTTCAACAAAGGTCAAGGAAAGTAAGAGGTGCACCTGCCTTAGAGCCTCCCATGCCTTCTCAGATCCTTAAGTCAGTGTCTTAAGAAGAGCAGTGCAGAGCACAAAAGGGACCAGCAGACCTGGTCTTGCCCCTTTTAAGCCAAGTAAATGTCAGGACATGAACTTGACTGACCCCAGTTCCTCTACGTGTAGAAAGGGGATCATGCTCTGTTCTACCTAACACACAGCTCAAACAGCATGACACATTAAAAGGGCTTTGAAAACTATAAAAAGTAAAGTGCTTTCTATGATTATTATCATTATTAAAGAAGGAATAGTTTGGGTCAATTGCTAAGCTATTGAACAACTGCTTCAGTTAACTGAACAGATGATTTTAAGGGTTAATAAGCACATGTCTCAGTCATCACTTAGGCCTAATGAGTCAGCACTCAAGAGCACGAGGCCCAGATCATGGGCTGCATGGGACCAGCTCATCTGACTTGAACAGCAAGAGCTTCCAAGTTAAAGAAACCTGGAATCGAATCCCTTTTCTACCCCTTAATTCACTAGGAAAGTCTCTTATCTTGTCCAAGTCTCATGTTCTCCAGTCCTAAAATTGGGACTTTAATACTATCTTGAAGTGTTGCTGTGAAACCTAGAAATAACATAAATAATCTCTGGTATGTAAGAGGTTTTTCATAAATAGTTATAAGTACTGTAGGGACTTCTCTGGTGGTCCAGTGGTTAAGACTTCCCACTCCCAATGCAGGGGGCTCAGGTTTGATCCCTGGTCAGGGAATTAGATCCTACATGCTGCAACATAAATAGGGATAAGTACTATAAAGGGAAGAGACAATAGCTTTAACCCTTTCCAGCTATTTTGCAAATGCATGTGGAGTTTGCATATGTGAAGAGTATGCTCAAATCTATCTTATTTCTTAAAGAAAAAAAAAAGTCAAAAAGGAATGGCCCATTGATGATGGTGAGGTGAGGTGAAGTGAAGTGAAGGTTGCTCAGTCGCGTCTGACTCTTTGTGACCCCATAGACTGTATAGTCCATAGAATTCTCCAGGCCTGAATACTAGAGTGGGTAGCCTTCTCTTCTCCAGAGGATCTTCCCAACCCAGGGATCAAACCCAGGTCTCAGCATTGCAGGCGGATTCTTTACCAGCTGAGCCACAGGGGAAGCCCAAGAATACTGGAGTGGGTAGCCTTCCCTTCTCCAGAGGATCTTCCCGACCCAGGAATGGAACTGGGTTCTCCTGCATTGCAGGCGGATTCTTTACTAACTGAGCTATGAGGGATGGTATTTGCACCTAAAGTGAGCACATTATAAACTGACTTCTTTCAGTTATATTTCTTATTATAATATAGTCCCTGAGATACACCAAAGAAAAATTTGGTAATTTGACCTAAACTGGCGATAAGGCTGCCCCATGCTCAGAAATGCCAATCCTCCCCAGGCCCCAACCCTGCCCCTTCTCGACCATAGTGAATCCTCCCCAAACTTCTGCCTCACTTTGCCCATACACGCAACCCAACACACTAGCCAAACTGGACATCTCACTACTTCCCAAAGTCACCCTCTGTCTGGAAAGCCTAACACTGTACTAAATCAGATATCCCAGAAACAATGAGACACTGAGCTTTGTGTGAGGGCGACATTTGGGGAGCTCTCAGGAAGACTGTGAGAAGGCGAGGGTGCAGGATGAGCAAAGGGAGAAGTTAAACCATGATGAAGTTCCACTGCTGAGGTCTCAGATGATCCCATGTGACACTCTAGAGTGCCGATGGCCCTTCAGGGATGTCGTAATTGTATCCAGGGGCTGTGCACTCTATCCCACATTGACCAGTCACTGCAGGTGTGACTCCCTCAGGCAGGTGGCATAACCTTTAGCAAAGGGCAATTCTCAGAGAGGGACACTGAGATCTGTCAGTAGTCAACCTCCCCCACAACTGGGCAATGTGGATATTCTGTTGGAAGGGCTTCTCCACTTCATCCACTACCCCAATTTCCAAACTAATGCCCAGTCCTCAAGGCTCATACTCACCACTGGCCCACCATGAAGTCCATGGTGGACTGACCCTATATTCTCTCTTTTCATACTTGAGATACAGCCACCACAGCTATAAGATACTTCCAGGTGTCTCTTCCATTACCACTGAGTTCAAAGGTCACAAAGATCAAAACATACTTGGTACTACTCAAAATTTCAGTGAAAGTAGAGAATAAGAGAGTTATACCCCTTAAACACATGCAGTGATGTGTGTCCTTCTTAGAGTTAAATTTCCAAGATCTCAGCACATTTAGGCACACTTAATTCTCTCTAGTCTGGTTCCTCATTTTGTTTATAGGAAAAAATATTTCATTCGTAATGATACAATTCTATTCTTACACAATGTCCATTGGGGTTTTCATTTCCTTTATTTGCTGAATAACTTTTCTTTATAAAGTATTCTCTTGAAAATATAACAAGAAGTACTATATACTGAAAGGAGACAGACTAGACAAGCTTGGTCAAATTAATAAGAAATCTTCCAAATTACACAAAATTACACAAAAGTATCAGCCATAAAGAAAATATGATTGCAAAGAAAACTCAGTATTCATTGAAAGTATACCTATCCGGCTCCCTTTAGAAGTGAAGAAATGAAGATTGGTGCCATATTAATACCATTAGTTCACATATTGAAATGATTCGTTATATTAAAAACATGAAAATGGTTGTTTTGCAATAAATAGGTTACATGAATGAGTAAAAATGAATAAGTGAGGCCAAGTTCTTCTACCAAATGGAAGAGATAAATGTGTAAAAGACATAAAGTCTATTTATGTTTATTGTCATTGTTGCTTAGTTGCTAAGTCGTGTCCAACTCTTTTGCCACCCCATCAACTGTAGCCGCCAGGCTCTTCTGCTCATGGGAATGCTTAAGCAGGAATACTAGAGTGGGTTGCCATTTCCTTGTGCATGGGATCTTCCAGACCCAGGGATTGAACCCATGTCTCCTGCATTGGCAGGCAGATTCTTTACTGATGAGTCACCAGGGAAGCCCAATTATGTTCATACACATTTTATATATATAATAAACATCATATATACATATGTAATAAAATAAAATATGCATCTATATTCAGTTCAGTTCAATCGCTCAGTCATGTCTGACTCTTTGCGACCCCATGGATGGCATACCAGGGTTTCCTGTCCATTACCAACTCCTGGAGCTTACTGAAACTCATGTCCATCAAGTTGGTAATGCCATCCAACCATCTCATCCTCTGTCGTCTCCTCTTCCCACCCTCAATCTTTTCCAGTATCAGGGTCTTTTCAAATGAGTCAGTTCTTCAGGTGGCCAAAGTATAGGACCTTCAGCTTCAGCATTACTCCTTCCAATGAATATTCAGGACTGATTTCCTATAGGATTGACTGATGTGATCTCCTTCCAGTCCAAGGGACTCTCAAGAGTCTTCTCCAACCCCATAGTTCAGAAGTATCAATTCTTTGGTGCTCAGCTTTCTTTATAGTCCAACTCTCACATCCATACATGACTACTAGAAAAAACATAGCCTTGATAAGATGGACCTTTGTCTGCAAAGTAATGTGTCTGCTTTTTAATATGCTGTCTAGGTTGGTCATAGCTTTTCTTCCAAGGAGCAAGTGTCTTTTAATTTCACGGCTGCAGTTACCATCTGCAGTGATTTTGGAGCCCAAGAAGATAAAGTCTGTCACTGTTTCCCCATCTATTTGCCATGAAGTGATGGGAACAGATGCCATGATCTTAGTTTTCCAAATGTTGAGTTTTAAGTCAACATTTTCAATCTCCTAGTTCACTTTCATCAAGAGGCTCTTCAGTTCCTCTTCGCTTAGTTACTGATATTTCTCCTGGCAATCTTGATTCCAGCTTGTGCTTCATCCACCCCAGCGTTTCTCATGATGTACTCTGCATATAAGTTAAATAAGCAGGGTGACAATATACAGCCTTGACATACTCCTTTCCCGATTTGGAACCAGTCTGTTGCTCCATGTCCAGTTCTAACTATTGCTTCTTGATCTGCATACAGATTTCTCAGGAGGCAGGTCAGGTAGACTGGTATTCCCATCTCTTAAAGAATTTTCCACAGTTTGTTGTGATCCACACAGTCAAAGGTTTCAGCATAACCACTGAAGCAGAAGTAGATGTTTTTCTGGAACTCTCTTGTTTTTTTGATGATCCAATAGATGTTGACAATTTGATCTCTGGTTCCTCTGCCTTTTCTAAATCCAGCTTGAACATCTGGAAGTTCATGGTTTACATACTGTTGAAGTCTGACTTGGAAATTTTTGAGCATTACTTTGCTAGCGTGTGAGATGAGTGCAACTGTGCAGTAGTTTTAATACTCTTTGGCTTTGCCTTTCTTTGAGATTGGAATGAAAACTGACCTTCTCCAATCCTGTGGTCACTGCTGAGTTTTCCAAACTTGCTGGCATATTGAGTGCATTTATATTACTTTACATGTATTTATATATGGCTTCCCTGGTGGCTCAGCAGTAAAGAATCTGCCTGCAGTGCAGGAGACACAGGTTCGATCCCTGCATTTGGAAGATCCCCTGGAGGAGGACATGGTAACCCACACCAGTATTCTTGCCTGGAGAATCCCGTGGACAGAGGAGCCTGGTGGGCTCAGTCCACAGGGTCGCAAACAGATACGACTGAAGTGGCTAAGCACTGATGGACATACGTATGTATTTACATATACAGATGTGTATGTGTACACATGTGCATTAAGGGAATTCACACATACACATGCTTCCCTAAAATACTATACATTGCTGTTGTCTTTTGGGTAATTACACCACTTCACTCTGACAGCCCACTGCAAAGGGAAGGGCTGAAGAATCTCCTGCTGTAAGTCAACAGTATGATGGTCTATACATGATCTCTCCAGTGTTCCCCAATCTACAACATTCTACATAGCATCACTGTTAAACCCAAGCAAGCGGCCCAGCCCCATAAGACTGGGCTACCAGAGTGGTGTTGGCTTACTGGTTTCGGATGATTTGCTCAGCTTGGACAGAGGATCATTCAGGGCTGAGAATAACTGTCTACTCTGGGGCTTGAGTCTGGCACTTGAGGGTCTGTCAGTGTTACCACTGCAGTGCTGCCTCTAGTGCACAGAACCCCAGGGCAGCTGGCACCCTTTACCCTGTGCCCACCCTCGTTGCTGGCCCAAGAGTGATTCCCACATGTTCCTTGCCGCAGGTCAGCAAGTCTTCAGGAGTGGCCTCACTCACTCCTCCAAGGTTTTTGGAGACTTACTCTACAAATAGAGTAAAATGGCCACACACTCTTGCAGCAGATCATACCACATCGTATTTTCCAAGGTTGGCCTTTTTGTGGGAATGTGACCACTGTTCTCACTGAGCCCATAGAATCAACACTGAAAGAGATGGCTAGGAATGCAGCCTAAAGCAATCAAGAGAAGACATGGTTGAAAAATCTGTTATTCTACATTTATACTATAAAATTGCAAACAGCAAATTTTACATGACCAAAAAATGAGTTATTGTTCTCATTTTTCTGTATATTCTGGGTAAAACTGACATTTGTGGTCATCAGCAAAAGAGGATAGTAACGATCCTTAAGCATCCTCGGAGGCCAATATTTATAGGCAGCATGATGGAGGATGAAGTGCTATGAATAATGATACGACCAGCACTAAATAAATGATTATTAGAAACCGATCCATATTGCTTCAATATCAACAGGCTCCAAAGAGTGATGGCATTGTGAATAGTAACATATTTCTTAACTTTACCCCACCATGGGAGATATGAAGTTAGACAGGAATTGTGTATTTTACAAAACAGAAAACAGAGAGGTAGTTTCTAAACCTAAATGGGAAGATGTGGTGCCTAGACACCATTAAGAATTTCACATGCACTGAATGGACAACAAAAAAATATGTTAAGTACCACTTCTTTATATATTATTCTCAATCTTCATTGATAAATGCCTATGCCTCAAATGGCTCCATTATTTTTATGTTTTTGAATCAAATTATTTAAATAGACAGGGCCCCTGCAAAAAAATATTTTCTCAAGTATCACCTCAATATGACTCTGATCCCATATAAATTTATAAAAATCACCCTGAAACCTAGACATACTGAATAACCAATAACTTACACAAGCCCTTTTTTAAGTGCAGCAAATTCTCTGAACACCCCAGATTGTGATGAATAGCATTATCAGAGTCAAATGATATTTTGTATCAATCTAATAAAATACCTTCCAATGGAATTTTCAAAAACTGTGACTCTTTAAATCAAGTGTTGAAACCAATGAGACCATTTCCCTTGCTCCATATGTTAGTCATATTCTCCCATGCTCTCCATTTTTACCCATTTTTGTCATCCAATACTTAAAGTAAAAATTCTGTAATTGTTTTAAATTCCAAATATAGGTAGTTCTTATTTAAAGACAACCTAGTACAGCACTGACCCAGAATGCTCATTACATCTGACTCAGTTGCCTCATTTCTTCTTTTGTCCCTACCACCTTCAAGTAATCTAAATAGACCAATGAAAATGTTTCCTGGTTTTCATAACTTCCTGAAAAAAGATTTGATCACTCTGTCCAGTCACTCATTCCAATGTCTAACAATGTTCAATTTGCTTTCACAGGAGGCACTCATCCTTGATCTGATGAATGTATCTCTGAATTGGTTGTTCATGTCTCAAAAACCCTAACCAGTGACATCCCATGACCCCAATCTAGTCTATGTAGGCAAATAAAACATTTTTTAAGGAATGAGAATCTTTCCACAAAGATCATGCCTTAAATTCCCCTGAATTTATCTGCTACTTTCAAGCATAGTTTCAAAATACATATAGTACTTCTTAATATTCTTAAAAATTCATTCCCAAACATGCTGAGAAATCCCTTCCCCAGAAAACTATTTAAGCCCTTTTGATTAACTCTGTGGTAAGCTATGAACATAAGTCCATTTCCTTTCTATTATTTTTGTTTTGGTTTTTATTCTTCTTCCACTTGCTGTTTTTCCTATTTGAAATTGAGGTTTCCTGATTTTAACCCATGTGAAAGAAACATATTATTCAGCCTCTTATCTGTTATGGGGCTTGCTTGACAAAAATTCTCAATCTCTACAATGTAGAAAGGTAAGCTGACTTACACCAGCTTATAAGTCAAACTCCACTGTAGTAATATCACCACTGAGTCCCCCCTAAGGCCCACTCCCTAAAATTACAGAAGGACAGTGTCCCCTCTTCTGATCTCCCCAACCTAATGCCTGATGGCTTTAGAGGCTCTGGGGCACATTCAACATCTAGATATGAGAAGTGAAAGCCAGAACACAGTGATTCACATTTGCAGCAGTTATGAATTTCACATGGTAAAAAAAGTCAAGTTCCCTTTATTCACTGTAAATGTACTTAAATCAGTTCACTGACAAAGGAAAACTTAAGCCTAACAATCAAGGTATATTTAGCCACTGGTTTATTCCAGAGTCCTTGAAAGCGGATCATAAGTCATTCCAGGATGCTCCCTTCCATTTCTTTTTTCGTTATCCCTATGGGCTGATCCAAACTCCTAAAGACAGTGAAGGACAGGGAAGTCTGGCATGCATACGGTCACAGAATAAGATACCACTTAGCGACTGAACAACAACAACAATGGGGTGACCCAAGCTGGGAGAGAGGATTGTTGAAACTTTCCACTACATGGCCAAGGTTATTAGTAGATGTGACACTTAAAATGTTTAAAAAGCAATAGGGTGCAAGCATCAACCAATCAGAACAGACACCAAATGTCACAACTGATAGGGCCTTGCTAGTCTGTACCAGGTGATGTCAACCCTACTCACGATCATCCATCCAGTGACTTCTAGAGAGCTTGTTTTATGACACATGGAACCTACCACTATGGCATCCATGGTTGAAACACTAGCATTCTGCTCTGTTTCCAGGTTGATGAGTCCTCAAAGGTCACACAGAGGACTAGAGAGACTTTTCAGTCATCTGACATCTAAACACAAGAAAGAAAAATTAGACCGCAAAGATTCACATTTGTAGCAATTATGAATTTTACATGTTAAAAAATAGTAAATACAAAAAACCATTCTTACAAACTATCTCAGAGGGATGAAAAAATTTTGACTATCTAGTATTTCCTGGGGTTGTAAGGCATTTTAGGAAGCTGCTTTAGGCTTTCTCTGCTTAGACTTTTCTGCTGCCTTTTATTGTACCTTGCTGCTATAGAACCATGATGCAATGGGAGATTTACCTACAAGAACTGCTTTCTTTCTCTTGAGCTTCATTAAGAAGCAAGTTCAGTTCAGTTCAGTCACTCAGTCATGTCTGACTCTTTGTGACGCCATGGAATGCAGCACGCAAGGCCTTCCTGTCCATCACCAACTCCCAGAACTTGCCCAAACTCATGTCCATCGAGTCAGTGATGCCATCCAACCATCTCATCCTCTGCCATCCCCTTCTCCTCCTGCCTTCAATCTTTCCCAGCATCAGGATCTTTTCCAACGAATCAGGTCTTTGCATCAGGTATTAGAGCTTCAGCATTCATCCTTCCAATGAATATTCAGGACTGATTTCCTTTAGGATTGACTGGTTTGACCTTCCTTCAGACCAAGGGACTCTCAAGAGTCTTCTCCAACACCACAGTTCAAAAGCATCAATTCTTCAGTGCTCAGTTTTCTTTATAGTCCAACTCTCACATCCATACATGACTACTGGAAAAACCATAGCTTTGACTAAATGGACCTTTGTTGGCAAAGTAATGTGTATGCTTTTTAATATGCAGGTTGGTCATAACTTTCCTTCCAAGGAGTAAGCATCTTTTAGTTTCATGGCTGCAGTCACCATCTTCAGGGATTTTGGAGCCCCCAAAAATTAAGTCTGTCACTGTTTCCATTGTTTCCCCATCTATTTGCTATGATGTGATGGGAACAGATGTCATGATCTTAGTTTTCTGAATGTTGAATTTTAAGCCAACTTTTTCACTCCCTTCTTTCACTTTCATCAAGTGGCTCTTTAGTTCCTCTTCACTTTCTGTCATAAGGGTAGTGTCATCTGCATATCTGAGGTTATTGATATTTCTCCCAGCAATCTTGATCCCAGCTTGTGCTTCAATCATCCTGGCATTTCTCATGATGTACTCTGCATATAAATAAGCAGGGTGACAATATACAGCCTTGATGTACTCCTTTCCCAATTTGGAACCAGTCTGTTGTTCCATGTCCAGTTCTAACTGTTGCTTCCTGACCTACATATAGATTTCTCAGGAGGTAGGTCAGGTGGTCTGGTATTCCCATCTCTTTCACAGTTTTACACAGTTTGTTGTAATCTACACAGTCAAAGGCTTTGGCATAGTCAATAAAGCAGAAATAGATGTTTTTCTGGAGTTCTCTTGTTTTTCAATGATCCAATGGATGTTGGAAATTTGATATCTGGTTCCTCTGCCTTTTCTAAACCCAGCTTGAACATCTGGAAGTTCATGGTTCATGTACTTTGAAGCCTGGCTTGGAGAATTTTGAGCATTACTGTACTAGAGTGTGAGATGAGTGCAGTTGTGTGGTAGTTGAATATTCTTTGGCATTGCCTTTCTTTGGAATTAGATTGAAAACTGACCTTTTCCAGTCCTATGGCTACTGCTGAGTTTTCCAAATTTGCTGGCATATTGAATGCAGCACTTTCACAGCATCATCTTTCAGGATTTGAAATATCTCAACTGGAATTCCATCACCTCCACTAGCTTTGTTTGTAGTGATGCTTTCTAGGCCCACTTGACTTTGGACTCCAGGATGTCTGGCTCTAGGTGAGTGATCACACCACCGTAGTTATCTGAGTCATTAAGATCTTTTCTGTATAGTTCTTCTGTGTATTCTTGCCACCTTTTCTTAATATCATCTGCTTCTTTTAGGTCCATACCATTTCCGTCCTTTATTGTGCCCATCTTTGTATGAAATGTTCCCTTAGTATGTCTAATTTTCTCGAAGAGATCTCTAGTCTTTCCCATTCTATTGTTTTCTTCTATTTCTTTGCATTGATCACTGAGGAAGGCTTTCTTATCTCTCCTTGTTATTCTTTGTAACTCTGCCTTCAGATGGGTGTATCTTTCCTTTTCTCCTTTGCCTTTCACTTCTCTTTTCTCAGCTATTTGTAAGGCTTCCTTAGACAACCATTTTGTGTTTTTGTATTTATTTTCCATGGGGATGGTCTTGATCCCTGCCTCCTGTACAATGTAACGAACGTCCGTCGATAGTGCTTCAGGCACTCTATCAGATCTAATCCCTTGAATCTATTTCTCACTACCTCTGTATAATCATAAGGGATTTGATTTAGGTCATACCTGAATGGTCTAGTGGTTTTCCCTACTTTCTTCAATTTAAGTCTCAATTTGGCTACAAGGAGTTCATGATCTGAGCCATAGTCAGTCTTGTTTTTGCTGACGGTATGGAGCTTCTCCATCTTCAGCTGCAAAGGATATCATCAGTCTGACTTCGGTGTTGACTATCTGGTTAAGCAAGTTACATGTTCCCAAATTCATCCCCTCCTAACCTATCCAACCTATCCTTAGGTTCTCCAACGTCTCAGGAGGAGGAAAACAGGGCACTAAGTACTTGCTCCAGCTCCTCACCAGCCTCTAACCTCTATTATCCTCCTGAATGACTCCTGTTCAAACCTGCTCTTTCTTGGGTGGGAAAACACTCATAAGCCATTCCTTCCCACTCTGTGCTTTGGAATAAACTGTATGCATTGAAACCTCCAGACTCAAGCTTTTGAAGCTTAGCTCATGAAGCAAAAGTTTCAGCTTTTGAGAGTATTGTAACTGTGAAGACTTTAAAAAATAAATCCATAAACTCAACTCAATTTTGGGGATCAGCTAATTTAGCCTTCTCCTCAAGTAATAAATTCCACTGATACAACAGGTAGGGGGATGCAAAGAAGGAAACTGTGAAAAAGAAAACACACACACAAACACACACACAAACTCCCCATGATCTCTACAAATTGTATCTTTTGTACACATTTTGGAAGTTCTTTAAATAACCAAGAGAGACGCCCAAAGGCCTATAAAATAATTTACACTGGTAAAAATGAATTAATCCCTTTTGACTTGTTGAAATTAATATATACATATTGATAGTTAATCAATAATTTGTGACAAAGATATTTAAAATATAAAATATCTTCATAAGAAAATTCTACTCCATTTAAGTATACTACTTGTTCAGTGACAAGTGGCAAGGAAAATTTGAGATAGTACATCTATCCTCTACTGTTTTCTCCCCAAGAAAATATTTCAAGAGACCATACTCCATACATGTATCACCTCGTTCTAAAAGTCTTCCTTCCATAGAAGGAAAGAGGTGACTTTAAGGACACTTAAGATTTTTCACACTGAATTTTAGGAGCTGAGGCATAAGTCAACACTTGGGGATGCTAACAATTTGCTAATTTGTTTTTAACACTGGTTTAAAAGGAATACATTTCATCTTGGTCCCCTCCCTAGAAAACCCAGGAATTAAAATACATTTTTATATATAAAATAAATATTCAGTGTCTGAAGGAAGACTAAAAATAATGTTTAGTCTTCCAGTAATGTAGGCATTAGCATCTTTCTTGGTCCTCCTTATAGTCAGGAGATGCAACATGGTGAAAGCGGAATATGGACCAAAGAGGAGAGGGAGGAGGAAAGGGGTGCACTTATTTTTGAACAGCACTTCACAGAATACAATAAATTCTTCCTTTGACCTCAGGTGACCCTGAAAACAACCTTTGCAGTAGGTAAAACCTGTATTAGTATCATCACCATTTTATAGCTAATGAAACTGATTTATATGAAAAGTATGTTCATGCAAAGTTACAGAGTTAAAAAGTGATGAGCTATGAAAAACACAAAACCAGGTATTCTGATTTCAAATCCCATACTCTTTTCACCAAAGGCATTCCCAATTAAATTCACGTGGATTTGGGAGCTGTGACAATTTCCCTGAGAAACCATTCTCATCTATTAAAAAATTCTTTTTTTATGTATCTATTGAAGCTTATGGTTGAGAACACTTCTACTAACCTAAATGCATGCTTCTCCTTTTCCTTTAGAAAAGAAGACATATTAGCAATTTCTCACCCTCGTTAGGTAAAGAGATATCACTGAGTTATGATAAACGGACTGTGGACAAAAATGGCACTACCACTTTTAAGCCTAGTCTTTTATGATCACTCTTACAATTAGTCATGTTCTTTTTCTTACCCCATTGGTTGCCTGGATGCAACAGAATCAGTGTAGAAAACTAGATGGAAGAAGTGAGGTCACTGAATGGCTACATGGAGCAGCAATGGCCTGTGACACAAATGAAAAATAAGCCTTTAATGCGAAGACCACTGACATGTAAGGGTTCTTTGTTAAAGCACCAGTGATTTATCCTGACTAATACAAAGAACAAAGCAAATATCATATTTTAACGCCTAGGATATAGTGACACTGAATATTTTAAATGATAAAGAAAAGACGGGGGTAACTGTCTTCAATTTTTAGTGTTCTCCTATTTGACAATGAAAAATCTTAACAAAAAGTCCAGGATTGGTGAGTTTTATACACACAGACACACATACACACAACACATACACACACACACACACACACACACACACACACACACACATCTTGCTTTATATTTTATCAAATCATTCTTGGATAGTAAATTCAGGCTTTGAAAGGACAGAAACTAATATAAGTGGGGGAAGGGTCTTCTTGAAGAACATAAACTACAAATGAAATTAGGGACAAAACTAAATATCTATTGAGAATTAGAAAATAAATAACAATAAACTGAAAAAAGTTTTAAGCTGACAAATATAAGCATCACAAAATCAAAAAAACATAATATTTTTATTAACTGCCTGATATGCCTATATGATATTCCCATTGTTACACTGCATACTCTTTTATTACCCCTTTCCTATGACAATGATATTCTATGTTTTTAATAGTGAGAACAGAAAGATAAGTGTCTTTCTTCTAAAACAGTTAGTCAAAATTTGTTTTTATTATTGACGGCAATATTATGTGCACATTTAGGATTATTGTGAACTTTGGGAAAATCTTTATCAAATTTCTGCTATGTACAAGTGTAAGGCTTAAAAGAATTATCCACTGATGGGCTTCCAACTCTATATACCTCAAATCTGTTTCTCTTCATCAATCCACATGCTTCCATTGCTGGGACCACCAGACACATTAATATCAAGACAGAATGTCTGCCTGAGTCTCTGTGTTATGATGTCAGGTGAGTTGGCACAATGAGCAACAAAAATTTTCCTGGAAGATGTACATATACCAGGATAACAAGCTATAATACAGAAGTGACTGAAAACCATATAAATATATCCCACTAAATCTACAGTAAGTGTATCCCCAGTTGTACTTTTCTAGGCCAGATTTTAAAAATATATATAAAAACCATGACTTAACCCATATCCCTTTGACATGAGGAAAAGTGTAACATGAGAAGCAGGGAAACTGGACAGTAAAGAGTGAGCTCAATTGTTTCTAATTAAAATATCTAGAAATTTTCTAGATAGGGGCTAATATTTTAATAAATTTCAGGCTGATGTCCAAAGTTAGCATGATCCATGGCTTTGGGAGTTAAATGCTCCAATCCCAAATGGCAGATGTGATTCAGGAAATCCTAAGTCAGCTTCCAGACCATATTCATTGAAAACTAAACTTGCTTTAAATGCATCAGGTAAGATAAAATATCCTTTTTAAAGTTATCCCAATTGTGTCCCAGGTATCTCTCCCTCTCTCATTGTAACAAAGATAGTCCAGCAGTTACACTGAACTTTGTGACCCCTCACAGAAAGCAAGACCACGCACCGAGGTGCCCAAGACACATTATAGACTCTACTTGGGGGCACATACAGGTTCTGAGGCAGTCATGATAGCTAAAACATAGACCTCTGAATTTTTAAATTCCTTAAATGAACTGAAATGGAAGATGGGTTGAGATTATCCATGTGGATTAGAAGCTGAGTGGCACTAACCTAGGGAAGCTCCTAGGGGTGGAGGTGTGACTTGGGGCAGTATTAGGACCGTGTCTGAGCTCCGTGAGGGCATGGACATAGCTGTGTCCCTGCCATCTCCAGGACCCACAGTGCTACACAGCACATACTGAGTGCTCAAATAATATTTTTAACTTGGATGGATGGATGGAAAGAAGGAAGGAAGGGAGAAGGCCTACTATCAGTGTGTCTCAGCTTCCTCACTTATAAAGTGAAGATAAAAATAGTCCTTCCCTCATAAAGTCATTGTGAGGATTAAATGAGCAAATAAACATAAAACACTTATAAGAGGGCCTTTATTACTACAGTGAATACTTGAACTTCACTTAGTTCCTTGGAGCTATTATATTATTCCAGGTCTTCAACAGAAGAAAGTGTGACTGAAGGGAGCTTGAATTAGAATAATTAATGTCAAGGGGTCTGAAATCTCTATTCCGAAAATTCAGAATTTCACGGGAGAGTCCAAAAGACCTGGGATTTTATTCTCAGGCAAGAATGAAAAAAAGACCATGTCCTGTGATGTGGCAAAAAAATACATCTTAAGCCCCAGTTGGGTAAACGCAATCAATAACATCCTGTCAGGAACATTTTGTGGTCTCATATAAATATAGGCTACCTGAATAAAAGATAAAAACTGTCATTTCCTCTCTCATGTTGTAGCATGATGATTTATCTATTCCTTTGAATTAACCAAGCCAAATCTAACAATTGTTTTAACTTTTCTGGTGTATCTGTATCCATTATTAAATATAAGAAAAAATAGTGCAAGATGCTAGGATATTTTTAGGACATTTGCAGAGAGGGAGTTAGAAAGAGTGAGGAATAATTACCTCAATCCAACGTGCAAGTCATCATAATTACTCCTAAGACAACCTATGTGTGAAAAAAGTGTCATGGGCTGTTTAATCAATCCTAAACTGTGGGGGTGGCTAGTTATAATTTAGGTATTTTCCAATAGCTAATACAAAACAGTAATAAATAGCTAGCTGCATTCTTAACCCAATGCTTCCATATACTTGATGAGAATTATTGCAGAGCTCTTTTAAAACTCTGAATTTGACTTGGGATGTTCACTAAAATTTTCATTTCTCAAAATTATGATTGACTGTTTATCAAACCCATGAGCTTAAATGAAATTTAGGCTCACAAAAGCAATAAAAAATATCACTGAGGCAGGAAGCAGGAGCTATTTTAACACATAGGCCAGCCACTGCAAAAAAGAAATCCTTCAAAATGGGGACAAGGTTGAGGTCCAGGCATAAAAGAGCAATTCACAACAGGTCTCTCACCATTTAAAACCTCCTCTTGCTCTGAAGGGCAGGAAACGTCAGATTCAACACTACCCACACTAAAAGTTGCATAAGATGTATGGCAAAGAACTTGGTGTTTCAGACTACCCCATGCAGAGGCCATTCTGGTCAGGTAGTTTATGGAGTAGCAATTGTTCCCAAATTTGGGCTTAAAGTGCAGGTTCATCTCACCCTACTCAGCAAGGTAAAAACAAAGGTCAACACTGTTTAGCTCAGACCTTCAGATCTAAGTCCTCCAGGACACATACATAATCTTATCGTGATCAAGTTTAAGGGTAAGATTAACACTGTTTCCCTGAGGCTTCAACCTAATTTCTGAAAAATACACACTTCAACTCATTTGTATAATCACTGCAGATTATTTTCAAAGACATCTTTCTGAAGTATTAACTGGATATTATTTTAGAAGAATCTTTACTTGTTTTCCCATGGCCCACTATTCATTAAAGTAAAATTATGTCCACTCAAATCCCAATAAGTAATGAGCAAAAGGTGTGGAGAAGAGTAAGATCTCAAACCTAGAGTAAGATCTCAACTCATTAGAAAGAGGACCTGGAATAAGCTACTTGACCAGAATGAGCCCGAGTTTCTTCAACTTTAAATGGAATTGAGAAGCTTCACCTTATAAGGTAGCTTTAAGAAATAGCAGAGGCTCAACAAATACTTTCTCATTATCAGCAACATGAAGATTTCATGGAAATTCAACAAAGAGAAAGTAGATCTAAGTTCCACTCCTCAAGGTCTCAAATATATGAGGCAAATCAATGAAGCTGTTTCCTCATTCTTAAATGAAAATAACAGTTGCAATCCTTGTAGAGTATATACTTTTAATAGTGAGAACCTAAAATGTAAAAATATTTAAAATTACTATGTAAGTAATTACTATGTAAGTTAATTACATTAACACTAATGTAATCGCTAGTACTGTTAGAAAGGCCAAATACTCCTTGTGTTTTTGTTTTTGCTGCCTTCCCTGTCCTGCTTCCAGTCAGACACAAAAGAATTCTATGCTCATCTAGTTTGATTCTGCCAGTGTGGTAGGGGCAGCACCAAATCACCTTTGCTCTCTATCTGGTTAAAATATGACATTTTTCCAAACTGAAAACTGGTAGTTCTAGATAGGATGTGATGGATGCTGCTGATTAAAAAGTCTGAAGCAACTTCTCTTCCTGGGGATGTGCAGAAGGAATCTTCACCTACTGAGTAGGGTTTTGTTTATTTGTTTGTTTTATTTGGCTACACCAGGTCTTAATAGCAGCAGAGTCTTAGTTGCAGCACACAGGATTTTTAATCTTCTTGCAGTGTGTAAACTCATAGTTGCAGCATGTGGAATCTAGTTCCCCAACCACGGATGATCTAACCCAGGCCCCCTGCATTGGGAGGGCAGAGTTTTAGTCACTGGACCAACAGAGAAGTCCCTGAGTAGGCTTTTAATTGTCTGAGACACCTTCCCTTCCCAGCTGCCCCCGAGTTCCCCCACTACCCTTTAGACTGTTTCTGAACCTTTCTGAATATGTCTTGTCTCCCTAACAATGAAACCCTCTTTATGAAGGCAGGACCTATATTCTAATTATCTTTGAACCTTCCATGTCACTTCTCACGCTTCTTTTCACACGTACTAAATCGCTTCAGTCTTGTTAGATCCTTTGCGACACTATGGACCATAGATTGCCAGGCTCCTCTGTCCATGGGATTCTCCAGGTATGAATACTGGAATGGGTAACCGTTCCCTTCTTCAGGGGATCTTCCTGACCTACGGATCAAACCTAGGTTTCCTGTATTGTAGGCAGATTCTTTACTGTCTGAGCCACCAGAAAAGCCCTCTTTTCACACGCTATTGATTAATTCTAATCTCAGATAAATCCTTCTTTTACTTTTAAATAAATCCTTTTAACTACTTACTATAATACCTCTCTGAGTTAAGCAAAATTGTCCAGTGAAATTATAAAGAAGTCTGAGTTTTTTCATCTGATGAACATGATAACAACACTTTATGATAATAATAGTAATTATGATAAGCAACATATCAGAAATTTATAATATTCCAGGCATTATACTAAGTGCTTTATGAACATGACTTCATTCCATCCTCCCAGTAGCCTGATGAGGTAGCCATGATTATGTCTCACTTATAGAGATGGAGTTAGACATGACTGTGGTCCTGTGATCAGATTGGCTAGTTTTCTGTGATTATGGTTTTAGTGCGTCTGCCCTCTGATGCCCTCTCGCAATACCTACCATCTTACTTGGGTTTCTCTTACCTTGGATGTGGGGTATCTCTTCATGGCTGCTCCAGCAAAGCACAGCCGCTGCTCCTTACCTTGGACGAGGGCTATCTTCTCATGGCCGCCCCTTCTGACCTTGAACGTGGAGTAGCTCCTCTCAGCCCTCCTGCACCCCGGAGCAGCTGCTCCTTGGAGGTGGGGTTACTCCTCTTGGCCGCTGTCCCTGACCGTGACTGCAGCCATGAAATTAAAAGAGACTTACTCCTTGGAAGGAAAATGATGACCAACCTAGACAGCATATTAAAAAGCAGAGACATTACTTTGCCAACAAAGGTCCATCTGGTCAAGGCTATGGTTTTTCCAGTGGTCATGTATGGATGTGAGAGTTGGAGTGTGAAAAAAGCTGAGCACCAAAAAATTGATGCTTTTGATCTGTGGTGTTGGAGAAGACTCTTGAGAGTCCCTTGGACTGCAAGGAGATCCAACCAGTCCATCCTAAAGGAGATCAGTCCTGCATGTTCATTGGAAGGACTGATGTTGAAACTGAAACTCCAATACTTTGGCCACCTCATGCGAAGGGTTGACTCATTGGAAAAGACCCTGATGCTGGGAAGAATTGGGGGCAGGAGGAGAAGGGGACGACAGAGGAT
This sequence comes from Muntiacus reevesi, assembly GCF_963930625.1. NCBI lineage: Eukaryota > Metazoa > Chordata > Mammalia > Artiodactyla > Cervidae > Muntiacus > Muntiacus reevesi. The sequence goes on from NC_089250.1 coordinate 98,502,943, forward strand.
GAGATGGCTGGATGGCATCACCGACTCAATGGGTATGAGTTTGAGTAAACTCCGGGAGTTGGTGATGGACAGGGAGGCCTGGCGTGCTGCGATTCATGAGGTCACAAAGAGTCGGACACGACTGAGTGACTGAACTGAACTGAACTACAGAGATAGAATTAAGGCATAGAAAAATAAAGTAAGTTGCTTAAGGAGTATAGTAGCTTACCCAATTGTGTGGGTAGCAAAATCAAGATTCTACCACCTAAATATTTATAACATTTTTGGCTTTTCCCCCAAACCAAAGTTTCAAAATTTACTCAAAGTGTTAACCAGCTTATTGCTAATAGTGAGACCTTGACTTCCAGATTTGTATACACATTTAGTTCACCTGTTCCATTTTATGAACCAAACCCATTTAGAACGGGCATTGTCATTTAAAGTAATGAAACTGCACTAATTCATAAATATTCAGTTTTCTCAAACTGTACCAAGGAAGAGTCTGCTTCCTCTTGATAGGGTTGATTTATCCATTAGGTACAGCAGGCACAGTGCCTATAACCCACAAAACATTTAGGGACCCATGAAAATCTTTTAATATCCTTTCATACAATAAGAAAAAAATAAACTTTCAGGTGGAAAGAAATGTTGTGATCTGTAACATTCATATATTTATCTTCAAGTCAACATAGTTATCAAATATAGTTACTGACTTATACATATCAATTTTATGGAGGAAAGGGCCCACTACAGCAAAAATGTCTAAGGCCCCCTTGGAAGACCCCCTAAGGCCCTGTCTGTTGACAGGTTTTAGGGGCACTTTCTGCATCACCGTTTCTCATGGTACCCTCCCTCATCACCCCCAAGGCCAACTGCTGCTGCTTTGTGACTTCTGGCTCTTCCCCGTGAATATCAAGTGTGACAGAGAAGTTCTGGCTTGTAAAAAGAATGATAGCTGCTCTATAGCATAAACAGCACTTACTAAGGAGCCCAATGAGAAGTGTTAGAAAGGTGGTTTCCTTCTCCCTTTCAGCATGATGAGTGGCTATACGGGATGTCTATCACTCAACAGATGAGAGTTTCCTGGCCACAAACTGTCTAGCCACAAGAAAACAGTGCACAGCCAAAGGATATAACAAATAGGAAATTTAAAATGTCAGGAAAAACCATCCTAACTGCTTACTGAGGAGCATTCTTAAATCTGGGGTTCTAAGAAATGTTTCTATAAAACTGATAATAACAATGATAACTCTGGGTCACCTGGGGGCCAAGGCCCTAGAAGAGAAGACTTAACCCAACTTAAGCCTGCTTTGGGTCAGTTCTCCACCCTACCCCATTCCATGCACATATTCGTGAACTTTTTTTGGAAGCTCAGATTTCAAACATCAGTCTGAAATACAAAGCTTAAGCAAACCTTTGGTTAAGACAAGGACCCTAGTGAAAGCACAGATGCCATTTTGATCCTAGCTGGGCTAGAGACCCACTGAGACCTGTGATTCTTAACTTTTGTTCCATTTGACTGTTCATAATGACCTTTATCCTCAAGTCTGGCTTGTGAGTAATTAATATGAAGTCCTTCTCTCAGCCTCTTAGTTTAAAGAAAGAGGAAGGAAACAGTCCATTGTTTTTCTAAACTTGCAGTTTCCTAGAGTAAGATGGAAAATTGAGGACAGCAAGTGAAAGCAGCAGGCATCTCTATAGAAGGACATCCGGTAAGGCTGGCCTGCTCTTGAGGGGTATATGTTGACTGTGGGGCAGTGGGGGACAGACATAAAAACAAATTGAAACACTCTAACTACACTGTATGTGTGTGTGTGTGTATTATATACATATATATATATCTGAACATTTATTGCAACCAACTCTACTTTGAAACTGAGTATATAGTCTGTCCATTCTGTATCTTAAACCCAGAGAAAGAAAACTTCTTCACTTCTACACAAAGTGGGAAAATGCATCAGAATGGCAATTTTAGTCAGTTTTGAGAGAGATTTTTGTTGTGCTCAGAACTGAAAGGGGTGACCAAAAAAAAAAAAAAAAAGTTCTGTGTATATGTGTATGTGTGCATTTAATACTGCATCCTGTTCATCCACAAACCTGGTCAAAAATAGCTCTCAAGTTTGTTCAGCACAATTTGATCTTCATAATTATGCAGGTGATTATGGGGCCCCATTAGAGTTTTCAAAGCACTTTGTACACAAGGGGCCTTTAGACATTCTACTATAACAAAAACAAGCTCATAAAAATCCCACACACTTCATCAGGCCTTTGATAACCCATCACACAATAATGACCTTGAGTAACTAACAGACTGTACTACACTCAAACCAGTAGCTTAGAGGTAAGATTTTGTATCTTATTATGTCTGACTAGAGTTACCTAGGGACTCAAAAGAAAAAAAATTCACACACACTTGCTTTTGCCCTTTGATGAGCATATCCATGAGTCATCAGAAATAACCAACCCCTCCGCCCCAACTTTCATCTCTGGTCACCTTCTTCTCCCAGGTAGGTTTGTCAAAATAGACAGTCTAGATCAGCCTTCATGTGAGGGGGGCTTCAAGCCCAGTCCTGCCCATCTACGAGATCCTCAGTTCCCCCCTCTCTCTGGGCCTTAGCCTCTCTTCTGTAAGATGAGGTTACTCTAGAATCAGTGGAATTCTTTGCATGTACTCTAGGGCTCTTGGGTTGGGGAAAGCTGAACTTGGAGGTACAGCTACCTCTTCTAAGTCTGAATACCATAAGGTTAGATGGTCTCTAAGGTGCTTAGGAAGAAAATACACTTTCACTTGCCAGACACGTGGGGGAAAGGTCAGAGACTGAGAGCATGGTAAGGCCTTGCCTGAGGACTGGCTTCAGTGGGACAGTTCAGCAGGCAATGATGGACACCCAAGAGCCCCAGAGTGGGGTCCCACTGGGAAATGGCCAGAGCCACAGATGACCAGTGTCTTTTATACATGCCATCTGATTCAGTCTTTACAAGGGAGTAATAATATCCCCTTGATGCTGTGAAATGATGCTGTGAAAGTGTTGCACTCAATACACCAGCAAATTTGGAAAACTCTGCAGTGGCCACAGGACTGAAAGAGGTTAGTTTTCATTTCAATCCCTAAGAAAGGCAATGTCAAAGAATGCTCAAACTACCACACTCATCTCACATGCTAGTAAAGTAATGCTCAAAATTCTCCAAGCCAGGCTTCCGTGATACGTGAACTGTGAACTTCCAGATGTTCAAGCTGGATTTAGAAAAGGCAGAGGAACCAGAGACCAAATTGCCAACATCCGAACTGTGTAAAATTCTGAAAGAGATGGGAATACCAGACCACCTGACCTGCCTCTTGAGAAACTGTATGCAGGTCAGGAAGCAACAGTTAGAAGTGGACATGGATCAACAGACTGGTTCCAAATAGGAAAAGGAGTACGTCAAAGCTGTATATTGCCACCTGGCTTATTTAACTTATATGCAGAGTACGTCATGAGAAACATTGGGCTGAATGAAGCACAAGCTGCAATCAAGATTGCCAGGAGAAATACCAATAACCTCAGATACGCAGATGACACCACCCTTATGGCAGAAAGTGAAGAAGAACTAAAGAGCCTCTTGAAGAAGGTGAAAGAGGAGAGTGAAAAAGTTGGCTTAAAGCTCAACATTCAGAAAACCAAGATCATGGCATCTGGTCCCATCACTTCATGGGAAATAGATGGGGAAACAGTGGCTGACTTTATTTTTCTGAGTTCCAAAATCCCTGCAGATGGTGACTGCAGCCATGAAATTAAAAGACGCTTACTCTTTGGAAGGAAAGTTATGACCAACCTAGACAGCATATTTAAAAAGCAGAGACATTACTTTGTCAACAAAGGTCTATCTAGTCAAGGCTATGCTTTTTCCAGTAGTCATGTATGGATGTGACAGTTGGACTATAAAGAAAGCTAAGTGCCAAAGAATTGATGCTTTTGAACTGTGTTGTTGGAGAAGACTCCTGAGAGTCCCTTGAACTGCAAGGAGCTCCAACCAGTCCATCCTAAAGGAGATCAGTCCTGCATGTTCATTGGAAGGACTGATGTTGAAGCTGAAACTCCAATACTTTGGCCACCTGAAGCGAAGAGCTGACTCATTTGAGAAAACCCTCAGGCTGGGAAAGACTGAAGGCAGGAGGGGAAGGGGACAACAGAGGATGAGATGGTTGGATGGCATCAACAGCTCAATGGACATGAGTTTGGGTAAGCTCCGGGAGTGGTGATGGACAGGGAGGCCTGGCGTGCTGTGGTCCATGGGATCACAAAGAGTTGGACACAACTGAGTGACTGAACTGAACTGAATAATATCCCCATTTTGCAGCTGTAGGAACTGAGGTTTAGAGTCACTAAATGATTGTTCAGGATCATCCAAATAATCAATTCCAGAGACAGGATCCCAGCTCAAGGGGAGGAGAGATGCATTAGATGGGGTGGGAAGAGGAGATCAAGTTTTCTGGCCCTCTTTCCCATTTTGTCCCTATCACAAGCTAAGCTCTAATGTCTACCTAACATGTATCACCTTTTTATTGGAGGCTGGGGTCAGGAGAAAGGTAAAGAAGAACACCACTGTTTTTACATTCAAGAAGTTTATAACTAGTAAGACACGTGTAAATGTAGTATTAGAGTAGTTCTAGCCAGAAACAGAATAGGACTGTACTTTTACAGTTTCTGCTTCCGAAAAGTAGAGTGTGTCCGCGCTTCTGCCAGTGATGCTGGAGCTGAAGGGTGGGTGCCACTTTCAATTGGATGCTTCAAAAGCCTGGGCTGTTTCCCTGGGCCATAACTGGCAACAAGTCCCATGGTGGCTGCTCCATCAGCCAAGGTCCCCAGGGAGGCTAATTTGGAGCAGGGCCTCAGACAAACTGATAAGGGCCTGTCTCATAAGGAAGATAGAAATCTTGCTGTTTAAATCACTGAGTTTGGCAGTTGTTTGTCCCATGCTGACTAATGCAGTAAATATCCAACATGGCAGAAGTTTTAAGAAGCCAGAGGTTTTGTGAGTCATTATCCACATTAGTTAACCTATAGCAGCAATTCTTTTAAAGAGAGTTAGTAGTTAGTAATTCATTTCACTTGCCTACTATACTGTGGCCAGCAGGTTTCTATATAATTGAAGAGTATCAATGTTAATAATTTCCACTGATGTAATTTATTATTAATTAAAATTTTTCTAAAGTGCCTACACTGTAGACCTATAAACATGGAGAGAAACTTTTGGCATATTTAAATACCCATAATAAACGCTGAGGGAGATGTGGGCATGTAAGGGGAGGACATTGGAAAGCAGAAATATGTAGAAGGCACTTTCGGCTTTTCCTTTGCAGAGTTACTGCCAGTTTCTCTGATCTCATCAATGGCCATACAATATTTTTAACCAGTTCTCAATTTCAGTTTTACCTTTCAGCGATATTTAAAATATTTTTATATTACTCATTACAAATTACATTTCTCTGTTCTGATTTTTATCCTTTCCATCAGGACATTCTATATATCCTAATTCCCCTCTAGATTCATGAAGCATTATTATAAGTTAGCAATACGACACCATTTGTAGACAGTGGGCCAGGCTCTCTGCTTTGTGTGAATTTAGTCACCGACCCTCACAACAGTCCTGTGATGTAGGCATTCTTGTTACAGATCTTACAAATGAGAAGACTGAGGATCTTCTTACGGGCAAGGAACTTAGCCAAGTCCCACAGCCAGGTAGAACCAGACAGTCTGTCCTCAGGACCCACACACTTTGCCCCCACACTTCCCAGGCCTCCTGATTATCTCACTTCTGAGGAACACTCCCTACAAAATGGCTCAGGCATCTTCCGCCTCAGTCGCCCATTCATACCACCACACAGCTCAGGAGCAGTCAGGGGGCCAGCAGTACAGGGCCCTGTGGAGCACAGACAGAGGACCAGCCAGAGCACAGAAGCCGAATGACCCTGAGAACAGACTGTGCGGATTAAGGCAGCCAGCCAGAGCCCATTGTCCTGGGGCCCTTCTGAAAGAAGGTCTTAAAATAGCATTTGATGATGTGGAGACACACAGGTATCTCATGTGACTGATCTCAGGAACTCCACAGATATTACAGAAAACAAAGGTAGATGTAAGGTCCAGGTCTAGGCCTGGTTCTGGCATTAACTAGCTCTGTGACTTTGGCTAACAATAGTAAACAGCACTTCGGGAAGGAATGCTAACCCCGGTGCCAAACGCTATGCTCAGCACTTCATGTTCATGCCCTCATTTCATTTATTCTTCCCCAAGACTACAAAAAGCAGACACTGTTATTATCCTGCATTTCAGAGATGACAAGTAAGTACCCAAGAATACACAGTAAGTGTCATGTCCAGAGTCAGGATTTATTCCAGCCATTATCCATCTATACAATACAAACATTGGGTGTGATGAACGCAAAAATCTGTTTTAGCTCTAATATCTGGTCTCTTTCACAAATATTCAGGGAAAGTGACTATTCAACCTACTCCACATTGAACTTGCAGGAATCCATTTGTACTGCTCTACCCTCTACCCAACTTTGTTAGAATTGGGAAAAATGGGCCAAACTCCAATCAATACTGCCCCTCTTTTCTGCAGTTCCTAAATACTATTAGAGAACACTTAACAAATCCACTACAAAGTTAATTCCAATGACAGAAGTTATAATGAGAACAAGACTGATGTTTAAACATAATCCCTTTTCTTGTAATAAAATGATGCAGTCCTTTCTTTATCTTCACAGGGCTCATAACATGGGGAAGCAGTTTGAAATCAAGGCCAACTTCTTTCAACAGTGCTGACAGAAGCTAACACTGCCCCGGGGCTAATCTGCTTGCCCAAGTTCTAAATGTATTTGTCATTTAAAATAACAAACCAACTAATAATAAAATCCAAATAATGAACTTTCTCTAGGGCCTTAGTGTTTTGTTGATTCCAAGCATCAAATCCCAGATATCCTCAAACGTTAGGGTGCAGAATTACCTGAGAACTTATAAATATGCCAAGTTCTGGGCCCATCCTTTAAGAATGATTTCAAGGTCTGGAAATGAAGGCCCAGACTCTGCATTCTTACTTCCCCCACTACCTCCAGGCGAGTTTGATGCCCGTGGTTTGTGGACCACACTTTGAGAAATGAAGCCTAGTCCTTGTACTACATTCATATACTTCATTTACTCCAAGAAAGATATGGACTGTCCTTGCCATTCTGGCCAGACACAAACCAATGAGGTCAGTTGAGATGACCAATTCAATTGTGGCTTGTTTGGTTTGTTGGGGAGGTTTTGTTGTTTGTTATTGTCAATTTGGATTTTTAATTGTGGCATATAATTGATGTCCAATAAACGTTTGTCTATGTTGAACAAAATCACTATTCTTTTTTTGCTTTACAATAAATGGACAAGTTTTTCATTGAATTACCGCACTCTACTAATTGTTTTGGGCCATTAGTCACTGCCTTCACACCATTTCATAAGGTTATTCAATAGTGTTTCACCCCATTCCCTTGAAAAGTCCAATTTGAAAAAGCACCACCCTAAGGAGACCTTGTAATTTATTGTCCAAAATAAGGCTTTGCTGATAATTCCCCTGGGACAACAGGCATAAACCAAGGCATAAACCAAGACTACCTGAGAGAAATGGGGCACACGAAGCCTCCCACTTTCACCAGTTAGAAAAGAGACAACTGGGAGGCTACCTATTTGCCCAAAACACCAAAGTGACCGTACCCCTCTATGAAGGGCTACAGTACTGGATCAGACTGCCTTGGGTTGCTTTTATCTCTCCATGGGACTTACAGCTGCCTAGTTTAGCCACCAAAATGTTTTATCACTGCTGAAATCAGGGGGCATGTCTCTCTTCTCCTCCTTCACAGCTCCTGGCCCAGGTGCTTAGCAAGTGTGCCATCTGAGGGGAAGGTGAGACAGGTAGCAGAATTCATTGTTCATATGATACCATGGGAACTTTCATCCAGCCTAGGGAGCCTTCACCAGATTGAAGAAATCTTTTGAAGAACAGAGCTAGAAAAACTGGGTTTGCTTTCTATCTGTGTGGCCTTACACAAATCACTTAACCTCTCTTAGCCTATGTCTCCATAAATATGGTTGATAATATTAACCTCAAAACATTATTAGAAAGATTGAGATAATATATGTGAATCCCCTAATAGGGCCTTCTAACCAATGATAATTCCCTCCCTATAAAACTGAACCTGCTGAACAGAGAAAGATGAACTAGAGAAGGCCATCACTGCTTACTGTTCTAGTTACTACCACAGCATAACAAATTACCTCAATCTAGCTGCATAAAATAACCATTTTATTATGCTGAGTCTATGTGTCAGGAATTTGGAAAGAACACACGGAGGTGATTTGGTCTACTCTGTAACATCTGGAACCTCAACAGGAAGGACCTAAAGATTCAACCTCTGTGGCCAAGAATTATCTGGGACATTGTTCGTTCATGTTTCTGGAGATTGATGCCAGCTCTCAACCAGAAGGCCTACAGATGTGGCCTAGGCTTCCCCACAGAATGGAGACCCCTGAATCCCTACATAGGGGTTCAGAGCTCCAAAGGCCAACATTCCAAGGAAACTAGAAGGAAGCTGCATGGCCTTTTATGACCTAGCCTCAGAAGTCATATGGTGTCAGTTCCACTATAATCTCAAGCAGTCTAAGGAGGAGAACACAAATCCCACCCCTCAACAGGAGGAAAGTCAAGGTCACTGTGTAATAAGATTATATGGAAAGGGAAAACTTGGTCATTTATGGAAAATATAACCTGGCACAATTACCTTGTAAATGATCATTTGATAAAGACATATATTTAAAAAAAGAAAAAGTAAACCACCACATACAGCATCTTAAAATCTCAAAGTGTTTAAGGATCTCCTGAACCTCATGGATAGTTTAAGCTTTGGTTAAGCTGGCCAAGCCCCTGCCTTTAAGACACTAAGAGATGGGTGTGTGCCTTAAAGATGCCCCTACTTTTAGAAAAAGTTTGCTTACAAAAGAAATCAATCTCTCAAGCATAAGTTTTAGGAGACAGACATTCATATTTGGTGAGTTGTGTGAGGAGTTTATTTGTATATTAAATAAAAACTAGAATTCATGGTCTCTTATAACCTGGCCTGTACCTACTGTACCCATTTTATCTCCAGCTACACTGAATCACACATCATTTCTGGAATAATAGATTTTTGTAGTATTTGCTGTTTTGGGGTTGCTGTTTTTTTGCCATGATACCTTTGGGCTGTGTACTTCCCCTTGGAATATTCTTCTAATCGTGCCTATCAAAATTCAATCCATCCTTCCATGCCAAGTTTCAATGTCACCTCCTCTCTGAAGACTTTCCTGATTGCCCATAAAGGTAATCTTTCCTCTAGAACTTCTATAGGACTTTATTTATACCCTTCCTTTTATAGCACATTTCACCTCACATAAACTTTGCCATTTCCCAAGGCCCACATCAAAATTTCACCTCATTCTTTCCCTCTGTCCTGATCCCTACCCTTAAGTGATGCTAAAAAGAAAACAAGATTAAAAAATTTCTCGTACCCCACTGTTCATCGCAGCACTGTTTACAATAGCCAGGACATGGAAGCAACCTAGATGTCCATCAGCAGATGAAGGGATAAGAAAGCTGTGGTACATATACACAAAATGGAATATTACTCAGCCATTAAAAAGAATGCATTTGAATCTGTTCTAATGAGGTAGATGAAACTGGAGCCTATTATACAGAGTGAAGTAAGTCATAAAGAAAAACACCAATACAGTATACTAATGCATATATATGGAATTTAGAAAGATGGTAACGATGACCCTATATGCGAGACAGCCAATGTATTGAACAGTCTTTTGGACTCTGTGGGAGAAGGCAAGGGTGGGATGATTTGAGAGAATAGCATTGAAACATGTATATTATCATATGTGAAACAGATCACCAGTCCAGGTTTGATGCATGATACAGGGTGCTGAGGGCTGGTACATTGGGATGACCCTGAAAGATGGGATGGGGAGGGAGGTGGGAGGGGGTTTCAGGATGGGGAACACATGTACACCCATGGCTGATTCAGGTCAATGTATGGCAAAAACCACTACAATATTGTAAAGTAATTAGTCTCCAATTAAAAGAAATAAATTTAAAAAAAAATAAAAAGAAATAAAAAAGAAATCTTAAAAAAAAAAAAAAATGCCCTATTTTGGAAGTAACTGGGTTCTCACCTGGGTAGAAAGTGTTGGCACTGAGAGGTGGTGAGGAGTCAAGGTGCTAATGGGGAAGAAGAGATGAGTCAAGTATGATTACCTCTACCCAACGGATCTCCATCCCCTGTCTCTCGTGATTTCTTCCTATCTGACTACTCTGTGGTATGTGACACATACACACACACACATGCGTGCATGTGCACAAACATACATACACATCAGCCACTTAAAAGCATTATGAGGGATTTCCCTGGTACTTCAGTGGTTGAGAATTTGCCTGCCAATGCAGGGGACATGGGTTTGATCCCTGGTCTGGGAAGATCCCACATGCCGCAGGGGAACTAAGCCCATGCACCACAACTACTGAAGTCCATGTGCTCTAAAGCTTGGCTCCACAACAAGAGAAGCCACCTCAATGAGAGGCCACGTACCACAACAAAGAGTAGCCCCCAACTCACTGCAACTACAGTAAGCCTGAGCACAGAAACAAAGACCCAGCAAAGCAAAATATAAAAAAAAAAATAATTTTTTTAAAAGACATTATGAATCTCCATGGGGAATGCCATATTTTTTTCAGTCACTTAAATTATCATTTATTTCAGAAATGCAGCGATCATCTCTTAATGAGGAAATTTGTCTACTTATTGATTCTTTCCTATTTAACAAGAATTTTCCAATCCCTGGATTCTTATTCTTTCTTTAGAACACATTCATCTCACTTGCCATGGACACTCTCATACACACATAATTATATTTTAAATTACATTGATTTTGTTTTTTTTGTTTTTTTTTAATATTGTTTTATTAGTTGGAGGCCAATCACTTTACAACATTTCAGTGGGTTTTGTCATACATTGACATGAATCAGCCATATAGTTACATGTATTCCCCATCCCGATCCCCCCTCCCACCTCCCTCCCCACCCGACTCCTCAGGGTCCTCCCAGTGCACCAGGCCCGAGCACCTGACTCATGTCTCCCACCTGGGCTGGTGGTCCGTTTCACCATAGATAATATACATGCTGTTCTTTCAAAACATCCCACCCTCACGTTCTCCCCCAGAGTTCAAAAGTCTGTTCTGTATTTCTGTGTCTCTTTTTCTGTTTTGCATATAGGGTTATCGCCACCATCTATCTAAATTCCGTATATATGTGTTAGTATACTGTAATGTGATTGGCCTCCAACTAATAAAACAATATTAAAAAAAAACAAAAAAAACAAAAACAAAAAAAAAAAAAAAAAAAAAAAAAGATAGACAATAACAATGGTTGGCAAGATGTGAAGAAAATCTCATACATTGCTAGTAGGGATGTAAAATGGTGTAGCCATTTTAGAAAATAGTCTGGCAGTTTCTTAAAATTTTAAACGTACACATACTATGCAACCCATCAATACTATTCCTAAGTATTTATCCAAGATAAATAAAGACATAAGTCCACGTAAAAATCTGAGCATGAATGTTCATAGCAGCTTTATTCAAAATAACAAAAGTTTGAAACAACTCAAATTTTCATTCAATAATAAATAAATAAAATGTAGTATATCCTCTTATAATAATATAATATTATTCAGCCATAAAGAGGAATGAAATAGTGCTGTGATACAACATGATGAACCTTAAAAACATGCTAAGTAAAGAAGCCAGCCACAATAGATCACATGTGGCATGATTTCATTCATATTAAAAGTCCAGAATGAGCAAATCTGTAGAGACAGAAAGTAGATAAGTGGTTGGGGGATTGGACCATGATGTCTAAAGGGTGTAGAGTTTATTTTCATGATGATAAAAATTTTCTAAAATTGATCCTGGTGATGGATGCACAACTCTCTGAATATACTAAAAGCTATTGGAAAGTACGAACAGACTTTTGGACTCTGTGGGAGAAGGCGAGGGTGGGATGTTTCGAGAGAACAGCATTGAAACATGTATATTATCTAGGGTGAAACAGATCACCAGCCCAGGCTGGATGCATGAGACAAGTGCTCGGGCCTGGTGCACTGGGAAGACCCAGAGGAATCGGGTGGAGAGGGAGGTGGGAGGGGGGATCAGAATGGGGAATACATGTAAATCCATGGCTGATTCATGTGAATGTATGACAAAAACCACTACAATATTGTAAAGTAATTAGCCTCCAACTAATAAAAATAAATGGAAAAATAAATAAATAAAATTAATGGAAAAAAAAAAAAATAAATAAATTACATTGATTTAGACTTTGAGTTACATTGTGCTTTTTTCTACTGGGTCAAATAATAAATTTGAGCAACTATTCTCCTGTTAAATATAGCCATCAAGGAGAGAAAAAACTCCTTTTCATAACTTTTATTTGAGGAAGAAAACTCATGAATTCAAGCACAAAAGCTCTATTGCACTATTTGGCCTGATCTTCCAAGCAGAATTATAACTCTCCTTCATACCCCATTTCTTTTTCCCTCTAACATTCATGGTACTCATGACTTCAAATTTTACATCTTAAATTTCAGCTAGTACTTACTTAAGTTCCTAAATCAGATTAATTAATTGCTGTTAAACATTCATGATTCATGATTTCCCAGGTGGCCTAGTGGTAAAGAACAAGCTTGCCAATGCAAGAAACGTAAGAGATGTGGGTTCACTCCATGGGTCAGGAAGATCCCCTGGAGGAGGGCATGGCACTCCAGTATCCTTGCCTGGAAAATCCACTGGACGAGAAGTCTGGTGGGCTACAGTCCATAGGGTCACAGAGAGTGGGACATGGCTAAACAACTTAGCACGCATGCATTCATGATTCAGGCTACAGATTCACTCTATGGAAAGAGTACCCTCCAGAGTGAAGAAGAACTGGGAGTCTCTCCTGTCCCAATTTACCTTATCAGCTAAATGGTCTCTTCCTTTATAGAAGTTCTCTTTTGAAATTCCAGCAACTAATAATAGCTGAAAACAAGCACCACTTTAACAAACACAACAGCACTATTTTAATATACTAACCGCCATCAAAGAAAGTACCACCACTTAGACAGTTTACTCTGTTGAATAATCAAGCGTGGTACAATCCATTAATTTACCACATTTATATGAACTTCAACTTATCTTAGCATTATCCTCCGAGAAGATTTCGAAGTGAGGTAAACATGTAGTGGACAACTCAACCCTTAGCTTTAAGTGATACAATTCATATCTCATTTAATCATTCATTCAATATAACTATAAATATTCCTGAGTACCTACTTTACCCAATCAAGTATACTATAATCCAATAGTTCCCAGTATTTAGATTTTACAGACTAGTAAAATTCCCAATATATTTTGATAGACTAACAAATGCTTCCAACATTTTATTCTGCTGAGGAACATCAAGTTGTGAAAATCAGTGGTTATCCCAGTGAAAGACTAGAACATAACTTGCTGATGGTACAGGAGTGGCAGGCTAAAAGTAACTGAATATAAATGGACAAAACCTCAAGATGAGAAAAGTATAAAAGGTAAAGAACATTCTCTGGTCTCAAAGTTAATGTGTTAAAAAGATTTTAAAATGGTAATTAATGCACATCCTTGGCCAAAAAAACTAAAACTTTGAAGAGGGATAACACGAGAATTGCAATAACTAAGGAGATTCTTTGCCCAGCTCCCTCTTACCTACCAGATTCCCAGAGACAGGTCCACATTGCCCTGCCTAAGGGCTTAGCCCCTACTAGGGCCAGAAGCCAACTATCGCACAGACAGGAAAATCCTGAGCCCACCCAAGTCAGCTCTAGACCTAGCTCTGGTTACTGAACTTTCTTGGTGACCCAGCCTTTACTTTCTAGCCCACTTTCAGTTGCTCTTCTCTCCTATGATTCTTGATGCTTTCTCTTGGCTCCTTTTCATAGCTCAAGAGTATCCAGCTGGGCATTATACCACTAAATCTCAGTACCCATGCCAAGGGTCCAACACCTACAGCTAGTTGTTCCCAGCAGCAGCTCCCACCTCAATGAAACATGTTTCTTTGCTTGATCCCCCTCCTACAGCTGAGAAACTCCTGCTAGGCTCTCTCTGAACTTGCCACCCTCTCTGCCTGGATCTAAAGGTATTACCTATTACCAGACTTTACTGATGTCAAATTCTGCCTACATAAGAAGATTGGCTCCAGGAGAGTTGGTAACCCCAGAAATCATGTGTAACCTTTTGTTTGCATATATGCATGTATGTGCTTCTTGAGCAAGAACACTTAGAACTTAGATTCTAAGAGTTCATGATTCTGAGAAGAAAAAAACAAAACCACTGCTCTAGGGCCATCTTCTTGACTGTTCAAACTCAGTTACAAATTCCAGGCTGGTACTTACTCCTATTTTATAACAAAATCAAGCTTTATTAGAGGAAAGTATACCAAGAACCCTCAGTGACTAGAGAAACCTGAATTTAAATCTAGTTTTCCTATTTCTTTTCCAGTTCATTTCTGGCCTATGCACTATCTTCCATCAGACTACTTTTACATTTCACTCTGCTGGTCATACTACTTAGCTGTCATCTCTGTTTTTAAATAATGCAATGCTTGGCACATCATAAGTACTCAATAAAAATGTCAGCTCTTGATCTTATTTCTCAATCAAGTATGCCCACTTAGTATAGGAAAGTGAAAATTCAATGTTTTCAAACATTGCTCTCCCTGGAAAATACTGATTTAATTCCTAGGCAAATCACTTTCCCCAAGAAAAGTAAACTCCTCCAGATGTCTCCTTAGTTTCCACAAGCCTATGAGAGGCACAGGAAAACAGCAAGTTGCAGACTGGCCTTGAAGACGATGCTTGTGAACCTATGCCATCAGTATGAAGTGAGAGGATGATGGCCAATGCCTATTTGGGTAAAATTGTGTGGTGGTATGGAAAGTTTGTGGGGGGCACTCCAACCACTCTAGGAGACTCCTTTCATACTCTCCTGTTGTCTCCCTCGGTCCTTATCACCCCGATAGCTAACTGCTGAAGCATTAGCTAGTAAATGAGGAGCTGACAAAGTGAGATATGAGAATTCACTAGCA
The DNA here is from genome assembly GCF_963930625.1 of Muntiacus reevesi. Classification (NCBI taxonomy): domain Eukaryota; kingdom Metazoa; phylum Chordata; class Mammalia; order Artiodactyla; family Cervidae; genus Muntiacus; species Muntiacus reevesi. The sequence continues at coordinate 98,518,122 of NC_089250.1, forward strand.
CTTTCAAAGGGAGCCTCTCAAGGTCCATGGTGAGGTTTTCTCAGATCATCAAGCTGACTCAACAGTCTGCATGGCCTATGAAGAAGCAGTCTATTGTCACTTGTCCAGAATGCTGGGTGTCCTGGGTCTAGGACTTGATTTCAGGATCAAATCTCAACTTCACCTCTAGAAACTGACTCCGCTAGGTGGGCTTTCCCTGTGTAGTGCCACTTGGGTACTCTGGCTTCTCATCGTCAAGGTAAGCCTTGGCATACTTCATCAGAAAGATCTAAGACCTTAGATCTTAATCCTTCAGCAAAGACCTTTGATGCATGGTCATTCAAAATGTGTATAATTTGATGTTATAGCTCAGCAGAAGGAGATCCTCTCACAATTTTATTTTTTTCTGATTTTTACTCTACTTTTTCCTTTATTTATACAGATTCTCCAAGATATCTCACCAACTCCAACCTTGAATTAAGTCTGTCAGTTAATTCTTTAAAGAGACAGTAAAACTGACAAGGTACAGAGATGATGCAGGTAGTCCTTCTTGAATGCAAAACTTCAATGTCTACTTGGAAATCTTAAAAAAACTTACTAAGTAAGTTACTGTCATGAGAATTCTAGTCATGAAGCAATTCCTACTATTTCTGGAAATTTTTTTAACCCCATGATGCAGTAACACATCTAACTTATTAAGCTTTTTGTATTTGATAACAGCTGTGGTATTTAATCTTTGCCATCACTCAAAATGGAAGGTGTCCTTATTTCAATACAATCAAGTGAACTTAATTTAAATAACAGAGCCTTTTGGAAAACAGAGACTCACCTCTCAATGCAAAGAACAAATATTTGCATTACCTATTTATATTAAAATATGCAGAAATTTCCCAAGCATTCAGCCAAGTTATAAATTTTTATAACTTCTTTGAATTGTTAACATTTTTTAACACACTGCATTATTTCAGCTTTGTAAAGGGCTCAATAACAATCTTTCTGGTCAGGAAAAAGGAAAGGACATTAGAATAAAGAATGCAGAATAAATAAAAACAAAACAGTACAGCCCGTACATCCACTCATACAAAGACAACCTTCATGGTGAGCTATAAGCAATTATAATAACACAATGTCCTTCATGTTGATTTCAGCAGTGAAAAGAATTTCTCTAGTTATTGAAGACTTTCCTGGCCAAGTTTCAGAAGAAAAAAAATCTGATTCTATCCCAATCTGACTTCTGTGCAATGCAAGTCATGCACATTTTAATCGCTGATATATAATGCTGCCATTCTTCTGCAAACTGTTAACAGCTGTAGAAACTATTATAGCCGGCTTCAAAACATGTCTGTGTAGTCAGTGCTCTCCAGACACTTAGCAATCCCAAAGCTATTCCTGGACTCACTCAGATTGCAGTGTGAACACAAAGTTTTGATTTATGTTCCTAATGAAACAACAAACTTCTGATCTTTCCTCTAAATGGCCATTCAGATTACATGAACAGCATGTGCTTCAGGGGAAAGTGGAGGGCAGAATTTACAGAAACAAAAAGGAAGCAAGAAAATAAATGAAGGGGCCACCCACAGTTACCTTAAGGAAAACCCACAGTCATCAGCATAAAGCACTGTATTGGAGTTACATCTTGTGGCCACAAAAGGCACTTGTGCTCATAGAGAAAGAAATAGCAGTTGAGGCTTTGGATGTGGAGAACAACCCAGAGAGAGCATGTGCCCTAAGCAGCGACATGGGTGATGGACATTAACACACCCAAGGTGCTATACCCTGACTATGAGCAAAGATGCAAAAAAGCCATGAGATTCTCATTTTAACTGAAAGTTCCACTTCACTGAATCATGACCAAAATCCCCTGAAACTGACAAACTCATGCAAGGGAATTTTTTAGCTGTAGCAATCCAACCGCCCTCAAAAACACAATGTCCACTGGAGATCCTCCTTAAGCTACAAAGTTCCCTTATTCCACATTTGCCAGATATAACTCAAATACATGGGGGTGCTTCCCTAAAACTGCTTTGTTTCAAGCTAATCATTAAAGGATACCAACATATCATATATCTAAATTGTTCATAAAAAAAGGAAATATTGATATGCAACCAAAATTTAAATTACATCCAATTGTGAGGATTAGTGAAAGAAATCTCCATAGGATATTCCCTATCTTCTGTTTTCCAATTGAGAGAAGGTATTAAGTTTGTATCTTCTTAAAATAAGTCATTTACTTACTCCCCTCCCTGCTGGCTGAGACAAAGAAGAGAAGCCACAGTAGTCATTAACTTCCCCATCACTGGGAGCCCTCTCTATGCTGGGTACAGGAATACACGCTAAAATAGCAAGACTCAGCCTCTGTCCAGGAGATGATTCAAACATAGTTGGGAAAGAAAACATAAATAGGTATAAAAATAAGTAGAGAACCAAAAGTGTTGAGGGTGTATAAGAATGGAGTAATCTGAGTGAGATGGTGTTGAAGGGCTATATAGCTATGGGCAAGTTATTCAGGTTCTCTGAACCCAGAGTCAAAGTATAAATGCTTGGGGAAGACAGGTAACAGGAGAGCTGTAATATCTACATGAGATATTGTTCATTGCTCATGTACCAGTTAGAATGTACTAAGTAGGTACGGATTAAGTGATGGAATACCCAACTAGAGTCATTTAAATAACGAGGCCATTAGGTCATCTCACATAACCAGAAATTTGAAAATAGGTAGTTCAAATCTTGGTCTTGTGACTCAGGATCTTTTCACCTTTCTCCTCTACCATTTGCAAATGTGAATTTTTTTTCCCCATGACTGCTATCCATGTTGCAAAGAGAGTTGATGACATCACACTTACATTCACAGTAGGAAGAAGAGGAAAGGGAAGGTCCCAGGAAACTCTCTTCTAACACTTGTCCCTTTAAACCAGAAAATGAAAACTTTCCCAGAAGCCTCATCCCCAGAGGATTTCTACTTATAGACCAGAATTGTATCATTTGGACACCACTAACAGCAAGGACATGTGTGTATCTAGTAATGAAACTACTATAATAAGCTTGAATAATCATGATTCAGCCTCAGCCTTCAGTCTAGTACTGTCAAAAGAAATCAAGTTTCATCAGCAAGGAAGAAAGAGTAAAGAGGGTGAACATGATAGCTGAGTACTCAGTGAATAGTGTCTTCGTGTTCCCTTGTTTTTGTTTTCTATCTCAATGAAAAACTTCAGATTCTTTTTCTGCTGTTACATAAAAGCAGAAATATGACTTTTATTTTTATGTAGAGTATGTCCATTTTGTTTCCAAGGATAATTTGGTATAAAACAAATTACCTTTTCTCTTTCAGTGCCATAAAACTATCTTATGAAATGAGATAGGAGGAGTGCTGCTCAAGCATAAAGTACTTGTAACAGATAGTGCTGGTTGTCCACCCTACAAATATTTGCACCAGCTCTTCTTTGCTAAATGAACGCTGATCTTTATCACCCTTCATGGGGCCACATGTTCAGTGAAAATACTTCTGTTTCATTTCATATTTATCTACCTATCTAAACTATTCCAATTATAATAATTTCATTTCTCAAATCAGTAATTTATTTAGGAATAAGCATGCAACATAACTCCTTCTGTCTAATGATTTGTGAGGGGACATCCACTAATGATCTTCCAGGAAAAGTTTTCCTCTTTTGAAAGAGACTAATTGAGAAACCATCCTTCTCTTCATCTAAGTGAATTGAGGCTATGATACCTAGAGCACCAGCAGCCATTTTACAACAATAAGAGGATAAACCTAGGAAAAGACCAACATGTTGAGAACAGTAAAACAGAAACTGGGGTCCTCGTGTCATTGTTGAGCCACTGAATTAATCAATCCTGAAACTGTCCTACCTCTAGGGTTTTTATTATGTGAAATAATAAATTCTTCTTTATTTAAAAGTCTTACTGTTTATTTCCTTTGAAGCCAAGGCATCCTCAATGACATGATGCTATCCATTTTTTTTTAATGCTATTCCTATTAGCATATATACTAGGTTCTAAATTTTCATTAATAAGTTTATTTCACCAGCAGCAGCATCAAGCTTTTATCAGTTCCCAGTTATCACTAGGATACTGTGCAACTCTTTGATAAGGTCAAGCTGATTTATCATCATACTCCATGCCGCCACATCAGCCTTAGTAGAACTAGACATATGAAGTCCACGTGGTCAGAAAAATCCAACCTCAGTCATGGTGAAAAAAGGCTTTGAGGCTGTTCAGGTTCACCACTTAAAGATTCTCTATTTCCCCTCAGCCACCCACAACCAGTCTACAGTAAGGTGCCTCATTAATTATAACAGGAGCCCCATACACTGCTACTAAAGTCACAGGAAAAGGGGCACCAGAAGCTTAAAGAAGAGCTACAGAAATCATGAAATAATTTGACAGAAAAGTAAAAGAGCTTTGTCTATTTAAGAAAAAAATGACTATAATTTTGGGCTTCTATTCTTATAAACTAAGATATGTCTCTTACTTAAATTATATGGAGAGATTTAAAAAGATACAAAAGTACAAAAGATACAAATATATGTAAATTGAAAAAACGGTATTTAGACCTGGTTTACTTACTATGGTTCATCATAAATGCCCATAAAAATCTTTTTATAGAAAAGATTTTAAATGGTTAAATGTCTAAAATGTCAACTGACACACATATATTTTTTCTAGAAGTTGTCAGGCACAGCTACGTGTTAGTTATATAAAATCTTGCCAAAGAAAATAATGTATTATTCCTTTTTTAAGGTTTTAAAAGAAGCTTTATTGATATACTATTCGTAACTGTATAATTGACCCATTTAATGCATTTAAAGTGTGTAATTCAATGATTTTTAGTACATTCACAGGTACATCCAACAATCGCCATCTTAAGTCAATCTTAGAATATTTTTACCATCTCAAAAAGAAATTACATATTCTTTAACTATCATCCCCATCTCCCCTTTCCTTCTTCCATGTATCATTCTTATTACCCAGAACTCCAAGAGCTAATATTTCTCTCCTGATGGTCAGTGAGATTGGCTTCCCTGAATCCCATTTCAGGGTTCCCTTTAAAATGCCCTTTCACTTACTCCTTCTTGTATGAGGGCAGTACCTTAAAAGAACCCTAAATAAATTTCTACCTTGGCAAGGGGAAAAGTACATGGCAAATTTTTGTCCCAAGTTTCATATGCCTACAGAGCCTTAGCAGGACTTAGCATAAGAAGGTCTTAGGCCAGACTCCCAACTAGTTGGGGCAAATGACTTTGCTTATATCTTTTTAACATAATTTTCCATACACTTCTAAAATCTGAGGTTGCAGATAACTTAATAGAAATCTCTAAAAGCAAAAAGAACGAATACTGAAAACAAACAGTATATCCAAGGATTGTGGGGCTTCCCACATGGTGCCAATTGTAAAGAACCCACCTGCCAATGCAGGAGATATAAGAGACATGAGTTCGATCCCTGGGCCAGGAAGATCCCCTGGAGTAGGAAATGGCAACCCACCCCAGTATTTTTGCCTGGAGAATCCCATGGACAGAGGAACCTGGCAGGATATCATCCATAGTGTCGCACAGAGTCAGACATGACTAAAGCAACTTAGCACACATGCAAGGACTGTGGAACAACGGAGAAGGTATAACATACATGTGAAGAGAATACCAGAAGTAAAAGAAAGAAAAAGAAAATAGTATTTGAAACAATGACAGAATATTCTCAAATTAGTGTCAAACAGCAAACCACAGATTCAGGAAGCTCAGGGGACACCAAGAAGGATAAATATAAAAAAACAAACAAAAACTGCACATAGGTATATCATTTTCAAACTACAGAAAATCAAAGATAAAGAAAAAATCCTGAAAGAAGCCAGAGGGAAAAGACACCTTACCTACAGAGGAACAATCAACTTCCCTCAGAAACCATGCAAATAGTGGAGTGAAATATTTAAAATGTTGAGAGAATAATACAGCCAACCTAGAATCCAGTATCCTAAGAAATTATTCCTCAAAAATGAAAGAAAAAACAAAGACTTTCTCAGACAAACAGAAATTGGGGGGAATTTGTTGCCATACACCTGCCTTTCAAGAAATGTTAAATGATATTCTTCAGAAAGAATTAAAGTATATAGGTCTGAAAGTGACTTAGCATGTACACACATACATGCTTATATATAACTGAAATGAATGACAGCAATAATATGAGGGATGAGAGGGAGAAAACAGGATTATTTTATTATAATTCATACTACCCGTGAAGTGTTATAGTGTTATTTGAAAGTGGACTTGGATGAGCTGTAAATGTATACTGCAAACTCTAGGGCAATCACTAAAAGAAAGAAGTATCACTGATAGGCTAAGAAAGGAGATAAAATGGAATCACATAAAAATACTCAATTAAAATCACACAAGGCAGAAAAAGAGTGAAAAATAAAAATAGGAACAAAGAACAAGGGCAATAAATAAACAGTAACAAATATGTAGATATTAATCCTATTATATCGATAATCCCATTGAATGTCAATGGTCTAAATCACCAATTAGAAGACAGAGATTGTTAGAATAGTTCAAAAACAAGACCAACTAACTGTTGTTAAAAAGAAACCCACCTTAAACATAAAGATGCATACAGATTAAAAGTAAATTGATGGAGAAAAATACACCAGGTTAACACTAATGAAAAGAAAGCACTAAAAAGATTGCACTAATGAAAAAGAGTTCCCCTCTGGCTCAGCTGGTAAGGAATCCGCCTGCAATGCAGGAGACCTGGGTTCGATGCCTGCGTTGGGAAGATCCCCTGGAGAAGGGAAAGGCTACCCACTCCAGTATTCTGGCCTGGAGAATCCCATGGACTGTATAGTCCACAGGGTCACAAAGAGTCAGACACGACTGAGTGACTTTTACTTTCTCAGCTACATTAACTTCAGGCAGAGCAGACTTCAAAGCAAGGAAAGTAAGCAAAGATAAACAAGAGCACTGCATATGATAAAGGGATCAATTCTCCAAGAAGACATAACAATCTATCATATATGTACCTAACAATGCAATGTCAAACTATAAGAACCAAGAATTGAGCAAGAAGAACAGAAAAACCCACTATCACTATTGGAAACTTCAACCATCCCCTATCAGAAATGGACAGATCCAACAGGCAGAAAACCATAATCGAATTCAAGAACACAATCAATCACCTGGATGTAACAGATATATACAGACTACTTCATCTAATAACAGCAAAATGTACATTCTTCTCGAGCTCATATGGAACATTCACCAAGACAGGTCACATTATGCACCATGAATAGGCAAATGGTCTTAACCTAGAGTGAGTGACCCTATCCAGAGAATTAAGTTCTATTTCCAGCCTGGGGCTTCATGAAGGACCCCCACAAACTGTTAGTCCAGAAAAAGACTGACAGTGACTAGAACAGTGAGACAAACATAAGAAGAGCTGAATTATCTGATATGCTTAGCATGCAGAAGAGAAAACACAGAAGTCATACTCTTCAAATATTTTTGGAATGGATCATGAAAAAAGGAGAGAAAACATGTTCTATGTCAAAGGAAGAATCCTGGCTGCAGATTAGAGGAATACAGTTTCATCTTGACAAGAAGAATTTTCGTACCAACTTCATCTCCCAGCCAATGGATGATAGTCTCACGCACATACCGCCAACAATGGGCACTCCAGCACCACAAGGGCGGCTAGATGGAAGTCAGGTGGCCATCAGGGAAATCAACAGCTTCTCAGGGAGCCCCTGAGAAACATTTCTACAGCTGAAGCCAGAGATAACCCAGCTAATTTCCAAGAGCCCCTTTCACAATTAGAGTTGGGTTTTGTTCCCAAGTGGTACAACCATAAATTATGAGACTGATTTTATCTCACAGATCATATACCATCTCCTCATGTTATTTAAGGTAAATGACTTTAAAGTCTCCCCAAAATTGTTATTCATACAATTCCCTTCCACATATGTGAACTAACATCTTTCCCCAGTTTTCACACTGCCTCATTCATTGATCCCCCTGCCTCTAAGATGTCTTGTTTGTTTTCCTTTTTTTTCAGTTTTACATGTAATTATTCTTTTTCAAATTCTTTTCCCACTTAGGTTGTTACATAATGTTGAGCAGAGTTCCCTGTGCTATATAGCAGGTCCTTATTGGTTATCTACTTTAAATATAGCAGTGTATAGTATCAGTCCCAAACTCCCTAACTCTCCCTCTCCCCCAACCTTCCCCCTGGTAAACATAAGTCTGTTCTCTTAATCTGTAAGTCTATTTTCATTTTAAGATATTAAGCTAATTGTTAACTTGGTCAGAGTGCCAGCTTTAGGCATTATTTCCCTATATGCCTCCTTTCTATAATTGTCTCTCTGTGGTTCCTTAGATTCTGAATCTTTTAATAAGCTGCTAGGTCTAAAATTGGCTCATTGCCCAGTGTGGGGTTTCCCCAGTCTAGATGTGTGAAAAGACACATCACAACCTGTGGCACTGGGGAAGTCCCAAGGCCCCCAAAGATCTGAACTATTTTATGCTGAATATTAAATGCAGGAGAAGCTTGACTAGTGGGTATGGGAGAGAGGGGGATTTTTCAGTTGTGAAATAGTGACTAGATATTATTTTCACAATAAAAGATCATTTATCTTCATTGACTCACTCATACACACCTCCTTGACTGATTTGTTCTTTTATCAACTGTCCAATATTCTAGCAGCACCATCAAGAGAGTCAGGTCCAAGGGTATAAGCAGTACAACTGGATTGCACATTACTATCTAAACCAAGTGGAAAACCTGGGGTTGCTTTTCTAAAATACTGAAGAAATCTTAGTAGTGGGCAATGCCTAAATGTTTGCCACATAACAAAGACCTTGGACAAAGTTCTGAATAACTTTCATCCACTAACAATCAATGGAAAATGCCAATGAATTTTGGGGGGAAAAATTTGCTTACTTTCTATAGATTAAAATGTGATACTCCTCAAGTCATCCAGGTTCTATTAAAATGTTTTCATAGTAACAGCCCCCTTTAATAGACCAGAGGAGAAGAAAAATCTAGGAGAGAGTCTCTTTCTACCTAAGTGTATGATATAATGAAACAAGCAGTTTGCATGGGTCTACTCATCTTAACTGTTAACAACTTAGAATGAAGAACCAGAAAGAGTTCACCTTGCCATGTGGAGATGGAAGAGAGAGGAGTTGGAAGATGTTAATCCTAAGCACCTGGATCCACATCTGGGTGCTAAACTTTAAAATCCAGGCAAGGAGAAAGAAGTAGGGTCCATAGATGTCAACACTCTTTTGAGCCCACAGCCTCCTCTTTGCTGCCCAACCCCTATTTGCAAAGTGTATGTAAGCTGATAAATTTGCCTGTCTGCTTTGGTCCTTCCTAGGCTATACCATCACAAAAGTGATGGAGAGTTCTCTGAGCATGATCTACTAAGATAGTTAACAGAAAACAGAATAACACCAGGAAAAGAGAGGATGTAAAGGATAGGAGGTATGAATTATTAATAAAAATTATCTTTAAAATACACTAAAAGTTAGCATGCCCCCAAACTAGTTTATTCAAGCTGCCAAGTTTATTCCTGCCTTAGACCCTCTGCCTGGAATGTTTACCCAGATCTTAATTGGATCTGGATCATTCTTGTCTTTTAGGCTCAGCTCAAATGCTACATTCACCAAGCAGATTTCTGTTTCCAGACTAAAGTAGTCACCCAGTTACTTGCACTATGCCATTTTTATCCTAGTACTTGGGGCATTTTGAAATTATCTTGTTCCTTTGTTTCCTTTCTATTGTTTATTCCCCCGTTTTAGAGTAAGTTCCACACAAAGAGCAATCTTGCCTGTCTTGTCACTATTATATCATTATTATATAACTCACTCACAGACATGTACCTAATGCATCGAGAGGGTGTTTCAGTCAGTTAGTTCAGTCACTCAGCTGTGTCTGATTCTGCAACCCCATGGACGGCAGCATGCCAGGATTCCCTGTCCATCACCAACTCATGGAGTCATGGAGAGGGTGTTTAATACACATTTAGTGAATGAATAAATGACCAAGTCAGTGGTGGGAAGTTCTGAGTTTCTAGTAACTCAGAACAGATTTTTTTGCTTTTAATGGATTTTCTAACAAATTTTCCTATAGAACTCCATTCCCCAGTAATATTGATACCAGGTAAATGAAGCATGTAAATGAGAAAGCCTGTTGTCACTGAGATTATCTAAGCAATTTAAAGAATAAAATTTCTCTTAAGTACAAGCTATTATTAGAGAGTATGAACTATCAGACTATGAATCACAATCATAAAATAGAATTCTCTATTACTTACTGTTTCTGACAAATACACCGTTACTTCATCTTTCTTCTGACCCCCAGGGAGCTGCTATACACAAGGACTGCCTCTTTATTTCAAAAGCAACTTGGTAAGAGTAAAATCAGTAACTTTTAAAAGTCTACCAGGCACTTTTCTTCACACCCTCAGCATTTCTTTCACCACTTTCATTGAGTGAAATGATTCCTCTTTAACCTCTCCCCTCATGCTCACTAAAATCTAAGCACAGTCCCAAATCCTATATCCAGAAGTACGAAGAAGACCAGTGCTATATAAATCTATTATCTCTACCAACAGCATTTCTTGCTATACTAAAGCAATTTTAACATGCTAAAAACAGTCACCTGCTAAAATGTGAAAATTCTCCAACCAGTAAGAAATACCAAAAATATTTTTCTTCTCAGACAAAAAGAAACACTGCAATATGAAGTGTACTTTGTAAATCAAATAACTAGAAGCCAGATGCCAAAGGGCCAAGATAAAAACAGTTGCATCTACCAGGTTTCCTACATTCTTCATGATAGACTGTCTTATGGGACAATGGCTACATGGAAAATTTATTTTCATTAATGTTGTTCATTTAGGAATTAAATTCTCTTTGTTTTAGCTTTAGAACAACAACAACAACAACAAAAATACCAACATTGTACTATTACCTAAAGTCTGTTTTGCACATTTAAATATAAAATGTGTCAACTAGGGATTTGCAGCCTGTCCCTGGCTTTCAGCTGCAGTTCGTAGCTGTGGGCTTTCCCCAGCAGAACAAATGTGTGCGTGGGAGAGAACACACACTGTTGACTGTATCAGGGGAGAGGCCATAAAGGAGACACTCTGGTGGGAAAATTCAGGCAGGATTACCAGGAGGTTGGAGAGAATTCCATTAAGTAAGCCAGACTCCCTGCCTCTATGGGCTACATAATCCACACAAGGCCAAAACAGAAAAAAACGTGTAACTCCTCTGTAGAAGCACAAGTGCAAGAACAGGGGTTGAGTCTTTGCATCACATTTTTCCACTGGAGTCCTCTGCTCTCTCCTTTCTATCAAGTTTTCTCAGTTCTTTAGTGGAGGTCAAGTTGCATAGCATCAGAAAAGCTTTTTCTAACACATATTACCTAACATTGACTTCCATGTATTTTGGGAGCCTCTCTTTGTCTTTACTAATATGTAACAATGTTATACAAACCCCCATAAACTGTTTTTTTCTCTTTCTAGCCTCTGTGTGTTCTGTTTCAAGGTAGATTATAATCTCCCCATCAGAGATTATATGCCCCTATTTTCTCTCCAGAGTTTAGTACAATCCTTTCACAAAACAATTATTTAATAAACGCTGGAGGAATGACTGAGCAAATTATATTCTAATAGAGATTCACTTCAAAAATCAGGGGGTTCCATGAAGTTTAGGGAACAGTGAAATGTGATCAGAGAACAGATTAAGTACATAAGGTTAAGCAGAAAGAAGTAAAGAACGACTGACATTGTCCCAGGAGAGGGCAAGAAAGGACCTCTGAACCAAATAGCATCATTTAAGGGTTAAGCAGAGGAGAGGAGGTATGAAGGGGATCCAGAAAGAGCAGAGACTCAAGTCAGGAGAGAATTGTAGTACCAAAACCAAAACAAGAGGGTTTCCAGAAGAAATGTGCCAAATATTGAGCCAAGAGTGAGATACAATGAACATCTCTGGGTGTGTGTAAGGAGGGCACGGTGCAAATGGAAGGTGAAAAGAGGTGGGAGGGTAGAGACCACAGTGGCAGCACAACCAAGTTCATCCGCAGGACACTGAAGGAGAATTGTTAGGCAGTTTTCCCCCAAACTGCTTTCTTGCACCATGCAGTCCCAGGGTGCTATCTTCCCAAACCACACCCAGCTCTGAAGAGGTGTGATAACTGAAACCTGAGAGTTTTTGAGATCTCCACAGTGATTAATGTGCTCATTTCCATGGTGATCCTTTTTGGCACTTCACCTAACTCTCTTTTAAAGGCAGAATAAGGACTAAGTAGATAATTCCCTCTAGTTAAAATCTCTCAGGAAATCAAAGTTGTCGAGCCTGGGCTCTATTCCCCCAGCATCCACTGCTGGCCATTGCAGAGCAACCTTCCCAGATCACCTGATTAATCACAAGAGGGGCCCAGGAAAGCTCCTAGGCTCTCTGTGTAGTCCAAAGAACGAGCAGAAGATATGAGGCAGTGCAGTCTCCTCCTAAGGCCCTTTCCAGGCCTCAGGTAAAGCCCATCGCCTAGGCAGTAACTCACATGGGGCAAGAGTGCTCTCTTCTTAGTCAGTGTCTACAGCCAAGGTCAGATTGCTTCCCCACACAAACCCCTTCCCAGAGAAAGGAGAGGAAGGCTGTGACAGTGCCAGCAGACTGTTTATCTTACCCCCACGTCAGTCAATAGTGTCTGACGCTTTGCAACCCCACGGAATGTAGCCTGCCAGGCTCCTCTGTCCAAGGGATTTTTCAGGCAAGAATACTAGAGTGGGTTGCCATTTTTCATATCCAGGGGATCTTCCTAGCCCAGGAACCTAACCCATGTCTCCTATAGATATCCTGCACTGCAGGCAGATTTTCTACCTGCTGAGCCATCAGGAAAGCCCCTTATCTTCCCTTGACCCCTTTTTTAAAAGAGAAAAAGGGAAAGCCATTCAGAATCCATTCTTCCATCACCTGGGCAAATTATACATTAAATCAGTGTCTCTGCACCAGATTTTCTCTCCCCCTGCAGTGCTGTCCCCACTTTCCCAGAGCATTCCCCAATTACCATCTATCTCTTCTATCTTTTCTAGAATGTGCTTGCTTGAAAGGGTACAAGAGGAATAAGCCCCTCAGACACTAACACATGTTAAGATCTTCATGGCATTATTCTGGGTTCTGATAAAAACATGTTACTTAGATATAGACTTTGTCCTCAAGAAATGTATAATCCAGTAAATGAATTCCCTCTCCCATCCCTGCCCACAATGGTGGGCACCATCTTGGATCCCCACAGTCTGCATAAGCTCAGAGGATGTCTGTCATTTTACCTCTTATAAGTTTGGTGACCATATTCTTCAACCCCAATAAAATCCATATCCCAAAGCAGGAGTTTTTCAAGGAACTAAACTGTGTGGGTTCATTTCTAGAAATTTTTAAAACAAATATATTCTTTAGTGTTGCCTTCTAATATGTTCATAGGACATTTTTTGATCAATAATTTATTAAGTAAAATACTTTCTATCAGTAATATATTTAGAAAAATGCTGCAAAATTTACGGAGTTTCAAGATAGCTAAGAGACCACTTGTTCCAGTTTATGGTATTTCATGATTGTTCTGTTGACACCACCAGATAATTTCTATAATACATACTATGTATGTTTAGACAAATATAACCTAAAAACAGTATAGCATGATTCTGACTGTCCTGGATATGGCCAAGATGGGTTTATTTAGTTTAGATCAGCAGCTTTCATATTCAGTCTCTGATTTCCATTCACCTTTTTTTAAAAAAATTGGTAGCTACTTACCAATGTCTGTAATAAATAGGACTGAATAAATAAGGGCTGGGTAGCTAACAATAAGGAATAAAAGGTAAGGTAAGTAAAGGTAACGTGAATTCAAAATCATTATAAGTTTTTTTCCTGTTTACTATTTCTTTGAAACAATCTAAACTTCTATTCAATATTTTTACCTTATCTGTGATTATCACTCTGTGAAATCATGACTATCTATTGGAATTATAAATGCATATATTTGTCTGATACTGTTAAAACAATAACAACCTTAAGGGGAACAAGGAAAATAAATATTTGAAAGCAGGACTGGGATCATTTTCATAGGTTCCTGTATTTTTAAGAAGAAAAAAGGCTAAAGAAAATTATTAAAAGGTGAATACATATGGCCATCAGTATTAGTGTACTATTACTACTATTATCAAAAATAAAACACTATCTTTATGTGAAAGTTTGTGGGAAAATCTGAGTTGAGAGAATAAAGGGAAAAACATAATACTAATTTGGAAAAATTATGCTGAAAGGGTTAAGAATGAAATTTGTCAATCAGGTATAATATTAAGACAACTGCTTACATAACATGCTTAAGTCAAAACTAAAAAAGAGGAACCATTTGGTCCAGCTTGAGGCAAAGAACCTAAAAAGAAAAAAGAAAAAAGGAAAAGGAGGCCAGTGTAGAATGTTAAACTATAGCCAAGTACCGGTGAAACAAACAAGAAAAAATATTTGATTTTACTTTTAAGTTCAACTGGACTTTTGAAAACAGGTTGGGTTAACCACTAGAAGACAAAAGATCAGTAACTAGTCAAGGCATCCATAACTTTACATAGTAAGCAGTGAAATGGTCATAAATAAATCAGGCTCTTTGAAAGTCCCTGCAAAGGAGATGCCTGTTGTCTAAATTTAGCTGTGACCTGTGATGTATTTTGGCTCCCTCACTTTAGGAAGAAATCAGGCCAGATGGCACTGGATGAAAAAAAGAAAAATAAACAGAACCTATACTTAAAGGTTTGGTCTTTGTCTGAGTGCCATGATATAGTAACTTCATTTTAAAAAAAAACAAAAAAGAACAGACAAAAATCCACCCTGAATAACTGAAATCCTCTAGCTACATGGAAGCTCAGTGTGGAAGTTACTAAGGCACTTACGAAAATATTGGAACAGGCCTCAGCATGTTAGCCATCAGAACTCCATCTCTCTTACGTTTTAGAAAGTTCCTTTTAATGAAGCATTATTTTAATCTTTAGAAAGCTTTTTTCCCCCATATTTATTTATTTGGCTGTGCCAGGTCTTAGTTGCAACACTCAGGATCTTTGATCTTTGTTGCAGCATGTGGGATCTTTAGTTGTGTCATTCAAACTCTTAGTTACAACATATGTGTCTTAGCCATTGGACCACCAGGGAAGTTCCTAGAAAGTTTCTTTTTTTAAATTTCATATCAGCTTGAACAACTACTTATGAGACGTTGAGTTACACAAACAGGGCCATCCCTTATGGTACATACTGAGTGATGCTAGATGGTCCAGGCAGCCCTCTTGTAGGCCTGAAACTGTCAGTCACTGATGGGCAACAATGCCAGAGAACAATGGGGGACAATCAAGCTTGGCATCATTCATACCTCTTCCATCAGTGTGGATGGTAAGTTTAAATGTCAGGTAATCTAATCAGTGCTTCTTTAGACTTTTAGATTTACTTGTTACTTTTTAAAAATTAAAAATCAACTTGGGATTACCAACATAGAGTAGCAAAGAATGCACACTAAAATTAAAAACAAAACAAAACAAAGCAACCAACTACTAGTCCCTGCTTCTAAAAAAAAAGAATGGAATCTAAAGATACAGGGAGTAGTAGGAAAAAAACAAACACTGAAACATGGCAAGAGCAACTCAGCCTGATCCAGTAAAAATGTGGTCTAGAGGATCTTTTCTTAGTGTTTTCCATCTCCCTTTAATCACTCCTTTTCCCACACATGGTGTTTGCTTCCCATTCACCCACCAACTCTCAAATCCCAAGGTAGTTTTCTTCTGGGTCCTCTTCCTGAAAGACCTTGCCGTAAGTTAAAAAAGTAGGGATACATTTAATAACATGCTAGTATTAAGCTGAAAACTAAACTTTTGGTTTTAGTGTAGAGAGATTCTCCTCTTAGGAATATTTGCATCTTGATGGAAAGAATAAATTTCTAAAAATGCAAACTTCCAATCCTATAGCAAGCCATTGCTGCTGCTAAGTCGCTTCAGTCATGTCCAACTCTTCGCGACCCCATGGACTGCAGCCTACCAGGCTCCTCCATCCATGGGATTTTCCAGGCGAGAGTACTGGAGTGGCTTGCCATTGCCTTCTCCCTCTGATTCCTAGCAAGCCATTAGGGAAACTCAGATGGCATTTGCGAGCAGGAGTGTTCTTCCAGTGGCCCCCCAAACCACTCCAAACTGGAGGTCAGCAGGGGTCTGATTCATTTTTCTATCTCTATTAAGACTTCACTGACTAAAGATTATCTAGACATTCAAATTCAACACATTTAATTATTTCAACATTGGAATACTTTTAAATAAAGAAACTGTCATGGTCTTATTCTATATTATTATCAGCTGAGGGCAATTCTGCCCCTTAACAAAATATTTGTGGTTATCACAGTGAGGTGAAGTAGGTGGCAACTGGAAATATTTATGGCTATTACAGTGGGGTGAGGTAGAGGGCAACTGGTGCTACTGTTGTCTAGAAGGTAGAGGCCAGGGATATTGTTAGGCATTCTAAAATGCACAGAATAGCCTTCACAATGAATTATCAATCCAAAACATCAATGATGCAGAAACTGAGAAACCCTGCTTTCACATGAGCTAATTGTTAAAGTTGGTGTTTGAATGATAAAAACATTAATACCAGTGAAATTACTGTGCCCATGGTAAGAGTAAAAATGACCATAATTGGAAGGATTTGAACTATTTTTCTAAGCATTTCTGGAACATCTTAATTCTGGCTCTGAATTATTTAAATGACTTTTTCAAAACAGTCAATTGAATAAAACGAAGAGGCTTTATATAGTTCACGAAAAGTTTTTCTATTTTGGAAATGAGAGTTTTGATTAAAATTGGCATTTCTGAAACTTTAATTGCTAGTTATTGCTGGGGAAAAAAATATTTCTAAGACCAGCCAGATGGGATGCCTCAAGATAAGAAATTATAAGCCAATGTTCATATTCCAATCAGAAGAAAAATTCTGTTTATACATTCCTAATTCTGCTTAAATAGTAAGCAACACATTCCTTCAATTAATTCCTAAACTAGTTAATTTCCTAACTAATTTCCTGGCTAGCTAATTTCCTAACATTGGATTTATTTCACCCAAATATTACTAGACTATTAACAAGCAGAACAGCATCTTTGTAAGAACACTTTGTATATTACAGACTCTGTAAATTCTAATGGGATCAGACTAATTACTGATAGGGCAAATTAAATCTCTTTGTAGATAAACAATCTTCCCATAGAAACTTTAAATGTTCATTTTTCAAAACCCATTTCTGATTGAAATATAATGTAGTATTTCAGTTCACATGTTCAGAACCAGAACAACACAAATGCCTTCTTGACATTAACACTTAGTAACATTAAGTCTTAGGAACATGACCTCCACCTCTTTGGTAAGTTTGCTCTCCCACAAAGAATTAGTCAATCCAAAACATCAATAATGAAAGCTTCCTCTCCTCCCTTTGTTACTCCCCTCTCTTCCTTTTCCTTTCTGCCATTTTGGATTGGAAAGACTTACAGTGGAGGAATGTGAGGAAAACCATAATGATTCCTTCTGTCATCCATGAGACTAAAAACTGTCCCCAAACAGGAAAAGATAGCCAAGTGAGGGCTTTCATTTACTGAATTCTATCTCAAGCCCTTCCAAACATAAGACTCTTCAAGACACAAAAGGGAAAAAAAAAAAAAAAGTTGTTTTTTGAGGGTCTTGCTTTTGGTAGATTTATGGAATTGTTTCCTTTCATTCCAGTTTGCTGAAAGTCACTGAGAAAGAACTCTAAATTGACGTACATCTCTTACTAGTTCCTTGGTTTTGACAAATAAAATAATCATCAAAATCAAGGAGTGTGCACGTCTTTTATAAGTTCTATTTGTTTAACACAATATAACAGCAATATGGGTAGGCAAATAAATGGCATTACTTAACATAATCATTTAATGTTGCACAACCAACCTCAGGTCTCACTGCTTTATGGCTTGCAAAGAGTTTGATGATAACGTTGATTGTTAGTGTGAAGATATAAATTGTTCAGTAGCTAGAGTTGTTAATGAAAGCAAAAGAACACAAAAAAGAAAAATAGGTTTTAGCAGCCCAAATGCATTGCTAATTGTTTGTGCATTCATAATAGGCTGACCAGGGCTAATTACCTAATTAAACTAAAGCTCTGCTGCCTTACAGAAATTTCTAGAGCTATGATGTTAGTTGTCAATTACCACAGCAGGCCCTGTTGAAATGAGTAGTTAACTCAAGGCCTGTTTTGCTTTTCCCAATAGCAATACATGGCAATCTTGTTGCATAATTTATGCTTAGAATGAAAAAAAAAGTTTTCCTTAAAAATTCTTTAAGCTTAACAATAACAATAATGTTAAACAAGAGCTCATGCTCATTTTATTCAATAATTTATACTCAGGAAATTTCAAGATAATCTCCTTCAGAAAGACAACAGAGACACAAAGGAGAAATCAGATATCACTGTATACAAGTTACTGAAGTTTCTCTTCACGTGTTGTTTTTAAAAATACATTTTAAAATGTGTCTTTTGCAATGTTCTGCAGTATTTCACAGGATGAAACAATATTACTTAATTTCATATAATATTTTAAATTTATAGGTTTTTTAAGCTGAAAGAAATGTAGTAAATCATCTAAATTATTCATTTTATAAATAAGGGAACTAAGGTTCCAAGAAGTGTAATGACTTACCCACAGTCACCCACTGGGTTGCTAGAACCAGAAGTAAAACTGGTATCCTGCAAGTCTATTTTCTTTCTTCCTTGATTCCTGCTTTCCTCTTTCAAATAATACTGTAATTTCTCAGGCTTTTTCTAAATGCTGTCCATCTAATTGGATAAGATTCTTGGTTTGTTTGCTTATCTTCAAAAGACTTCGATTAGTAGCATTTTACTCCTCCAAAGCAACACATATAGATAGTGTCCCTATATAAAGTCAGTCAAATGTCCCAAGAGGCCTTCTCAGGTGAACACTCGAGGGAGTATATTTTTTTAAAAAACTTATTGTTTACTTTGCCCAACTGAAAAGATGATAAACTTATGGTAGATTTTATTAATCAGAGCTAATCCAAGCACCTGAATTGCATCCTGATATTTTTTCTCTGTGGTATGTGATCCTAAATCAATGGATCATAAGTCATTAAGCAACAATGACTAATTGAGAAAGTCATTTCCCAGGAAAGCACGACTTCATTAGAAGAGTTGTTCCATCCTCACTCCCCTTGATTCTGGGCTATAGCATCTGTTCCCTGAAAGAACACACAACTCTGGAGTGCTCCTCTGCCCCTTTCACAGTCATTTTTCAGGTAGGCACCAGCAATGAACATCCAGTTTAACTTCTTTTCTGCCAAGTTAAAGAGGATGATTTTCCCTTTCACTGCCTCTTGGAGATGAACATCAACTGTTTCACTACTTGCGATTCAAATCCATTAATTAAAATAAATATAAAGTTTAAAAAAGTCTTTCTTTCAGCCAAGAGAAAAAGGACAGATGGGGAAGCGGAGGAGGTGGAGATAGCTGATGTCTTCTTAGAGGGAAAGAAAAACAAGAAGCATGAAATTGGGGGAAAAATTAATTAAGAGAGGTAAAGGGTGCTTAGGTTTAATTTATAGTTCAGAGCTATTTTGGGTCTTACAATAATTGAACTACTTAAGGGAGAAGAGGAAACCCTTCCTAATATTAAATTGGTAAGGTGGCTGTCATCATCTTAACTCACCTACAAAAACAGGTGACACCTGGCCTTTAGCAAGGGCATCCCTGGTAGCTCAGCTGGTAAAGAATCTGCCTGCAATGCAGGAGACCCTGGTTTGATTCCTGGGTTGGGAAGATCCCCTGGAGAAGGGATAGTCTACGCACTCCATTACTCTTTAGCCTTTGGCAGTGCTTCAGACTGAGCGTAGCAAAAACGTTCCGTTATTGACTTCCAAAAGACACATCTGTTTTTTCCTTCCTCCTCAACCTCCCTTTGCATGCTCCCAATTTTGAATTTCTTTCTCCCTTGCTTCCCATTGCCTGAATGGCAAAGAAGTGAAAAAGAAATCAGTTTAAATCCTTCTCCATCCCAACCCTACGTACATCAGTGTCTAGAATCATATGGTTAAAAAACAAAGTTACATCACACATCACAACCTCCACATTTTTTTAGTGCAATGTGAACACCTAAAGTGTGACCTGAACACTACAAATTCCTGGGCTTAGCATATTTAAATAAAGAGCCCATAGATAACCACACAACGTTAAATCAGAGTAGAATGAAGCAGAGTTACTTTATAAGACCTTAGTGGAGATAGACAGAGTTAAGAGAGTTATACTGCTATAATTTTAGACAAATGAGATGAAAAAGAATACATATGTTTGCCATGCCGAGAACCAGTTCTTCTGCCTGCACAATGATTTATTTTTTCTTACAACTTGACATTCATTCATGATAATGGATGAAAAATATGTGCTAAATTTCTTGAAAACTGAAAGCTACACTAGAAACCCCAAATATTTCAAATATAATTGAGTTCAAAAGTATAAATTTTTTTTAAAGTATAAATTTTTATCAATTTATTTACCATGTTCTGTACTAAATTAAAAGACAGATATAGGAATAAGCTGGCAAGAACTACTGGGAAAAAAGGAAATCTTCTTGCCCACTTTAAAAAAACAAATGAACTAATATAAGCTAGGAACTCAAGAGCACTTGAGAATGTAAGTATTTTAGTACTCTTCTGACTGGGTCTGAGTGTGATAAAGAGAGATGGACAAAATTTCTGAAAAATGATTTGAGAAAAAGTCAGAAGGTGATCTATCTATGAATTAAGTAAAATGAGTCCTCCTAAAGAAGCAGGCCAGAGAAAAAAGGATGAAAGATAAAAATACTAGCCGAGTTCCAAAAAAAAGGAAGAGATAGTATAACTAAGCAAGTAGAATTAAGATGCTGTGTATGCGTGTGTGTGTGTGTGTGTCTGTGTCTGTGTGTCTGTATGCTGGGGGTTCTTCCGATTCTTCTTGCTTCATGATTAATTAAGCAACTGTTAAAAAAAAATCAGCTCTACTCATGCTTCTGTGTGCTTGCTTTTTCCCTAAAGTTAGATGTGGGCTGGAGGTGAGATTTAAGCTTTATCAACCTTACCTACCACCACGTAGCTGTCAACTCATGAAAAAGAATATGAGGAGAGAATATGCTTTAAGAAAGAGATTGCCAAAGCAACAGCTCATCAGCAAGCCCTGTCAGCTCCACCTCCAAAGCAGATTCCTAATCTTTACACTAGTTTTCTTTTCTCTAGATTACTGCCTTCAATTGGGGTTTCTATACTGTTACATTCCACCCACCATCAATCTCTTTTTCAGAGAGAATAGAACAGATCAAGTAATTCTCCTACCCAATGCTCTCTGAAAGCTTCTCACTACACTTCTAATAAAATCCAACTTACTACCATGGCCCTCAACTCCCTATAACTCACTAACCCGGGCCTACGAGGCTTGTGTAATATGGTCCTTGCTTGCCTCCCCAACCTCATCCCTCCCCAGTAACTCTGAATGTCACCATATAGTCTAACCCCACCAGCCTTCATTTGTTTACAATTCACAAAGCTCGTTTCCAGCTGGTCAAAGTCACAGTCTCCGATACTCCATTTAATATCCTTTAGGGCTATTATTTCTTAGTCTTGGAATGCTCTGACAACCAGATTTTTCCATGGCTGACTCTTTAATACTCAGGAGCAGCTCAAATGTCATCTTCTGGTCACTTCTGACAACCCAGTAACACACAACACACACACATGTACACACACAAATGTATCACACTGCCACCTTGTTTGTCTTCATAAACTTATCTATGTCTGAAATTATGTTGTTCATTTATTTGTATTATGTAACAACCTCCATACCCAAGATACACACACACACACACACACACACACACACACACACACACATACTTGTAAGTAAATTCCTTTTAGGGAATTCAGATATTCCTTGTCAAATCCCCAAAGTCTAGAACAATGCTGGTACCCAATAAATACTCACTATTTATCAAATGATAGATTCCATCTATCCCAAATTTTTCCCAAATCTTGTTTCTGTCTTGTATTTCTAGCATTTGTTCACTATCACTTCTCTTGTCTGCTCTCTTTTCTGAATGTCTTTCGGTCTTCATTTTTTCTTCATTCATCTATACTGCAACACAAAGGAAAACAGAACAAGGAGCATAAAAAGAAGGACGTTAATGGTAATAGAAACTCAGTCAGCCTGTGCTACTGTCAGTGGGGCAGAAGGCCAAATAAAATGCTTCTTAAGGGCAGAAACACTTAGGATAGAATCCATCCATTAGAGCAGTCCTTAAAGACAGTTTCAAAAAGGAATTATGAAAGTAGCCTGCTTGTGGCCTTAAAAAAAGTACCATATGCCTTAAGGACACTTAGCAATTCTTAAAAACTTTAACGTGCAAAAGGTTCAGATGCAGATTTTGAGATGATCTGAGAATCTGTACATTCAACAAATACCTCCAGGTGATCCTGGTCTTAGGAAATTTTGAACTCTGGCCAAACAATAAACAGCAAGGACCTGAGGGATGGTATTACCAGGTGAAAGGTTAGCCAGTAAATGTCATCTTTTTCTAAAGATAAATTTTTAAAAATCAGTTTATTTGGCTGCACTGGGTATTAGTTGCAGCATACAAACTCTCAGTTGCAGCATGTGGGATCTAGTGCCCTGAGCAGGGATCAAACTCAGATCCCCTGCACTGGGACTGTGGAGTCTTAGCCACTGGGCCATCAGGGAAGTCTCAATAATCTTTTTTTCAAATCTCTACCTTGAAGCTAATTCTCAAGACAAGCAAATACCATTTTAATATTCGCTGAATATTACTTAAATTCATTGGTATTTACCATTTTTAGCAACTTTCAAGTTATAATAGCTACTACGAGAGAGTTACTATGCTCTAAATGCTATCATCGGTGTTTTACATATGTATCTTAATATTCCATTTTATAGATGCTGCTGCTGCTGCTGCTGCTAAGTTGCTTCAGTCGTGTCCGACTTTGTGCGACCCCACAGACGGCAGCCCCCGTCCCTGGGATTCTCCAGGCAAGAATACTGGAGTGGGTTGCCATTTCCTCCTCCAATGCATGAAAGTGAAAAGAGAGACAGTCGTGTCTAACTCTTAGCGACCCCATGGACTGCAGCCTATCAGGCTTCTCTGTCTATGGGATTTTCCAGGCAAGAGTACTGCAGTGGGGTGCCATTGCCTTCTCCGATTTTATAGATGAGCTTCAGCTAAATAAGTACATACAACTACTAAGAAGTAACAGGTTTGGAAATCGAATACACCTGTATGTTTAGACTAAAGTCTGTGATCTATGGAGTCATGGGTTGTGTTGTACAAGTCACTTCAGTTGTGTCTGCCTCTTGGCAACCCTATGGACCATAGCTCAAGAGGCTCCTCTGTCCATGGGATTCTCCAGGCAAGAATACTGGAGTAGGTTGCCATGCCCTCCTCCACAGGATCTCCCCAACCCAGGGATCAAACCCAGAGATAGTGCCACCTGGAAAGCCCATGGAGTCTACACCTCCCACTAATTATACCTTAATAGAAATAAAATCAATAAATAAAATCTTTATTTTAGGTTTTTTTTAATGGATAGAGGGCATTTTTCTCTTAAATATTCCTCACTTTAGAAAAAGACTGCATGGAATTTCATTACATGGTGAATTTTGACAGTATATTTAAGTACCTTAACAATGACCGGGATTCTCTGATGGCTCAAGTGGTTAAGAGTCTGCCTGCAACTCAGGAGACATAGAAGACACAGGTTCGATCCCTGGATCAGGAAGATTCCCCTAGAGGAGGAAATGGCAACCCATTCCAGTATTCTAGCCTGGAAAATCCCATGGACAGAGAAGCCTGGTGGGCTACAGTCCATGAGGTCTCAAAAAGTCAGACACAACTGAGCAGCCCCAGTGCATAGCGGTTTGTGTTCTTCCAAAGGACCACTGTACCTGACCATATATAATGAACAATGACATGGTAACCCTGAAAACAAATAAACCTTATAACTGCTCTTCTAAAACAATCACTATCTTCAATCAAAATCACTAAATATGAAGAACTGTTCACTATTTACAGATCAGTGGTTCTCAAACTGGGCTGATAACTAAGAATCACTCAAGGAGCATCTTAAACATAAAAATTCTGGGCTTCACAGCAGTTCTTCTGAATTGGGGTTTGACCCCCAAATGTTTACTTTTATAAAGCTTCGCAGGATTTTCTGAGGAGTAAGGAGAATTCAGAATGTCTGTTACTCTGATTCCAGATTCTACAAGTGACTACATTGAGGACATAAAAGGGTGAAGTCTGCTAAAGACAGACAACTTGCAAGTAGCACAGTAGGCTGGAAAAACAATATCCTAATCTGCGTTTAATGCTTTCAACAAATCAAACTGCTGGTTTCGATCAAACGGTACTTATTTCTGTGCTGCTGCTCAGGCCCTGGCAATAATTCACTATCCTCTTGCAACTTATTTTCTCATCTGCAAACTGGGAATAATAATAATGCCTACCTCTTAAGAACTGCGGTGAGGATTAGTATATTCATTAGGTAATGCTCCTAACACAACGCCTGGCATATACTGAGTGCTCATTAAATAGGTTACATAGCCCATTGAAAGAGCATGCCTTTTTTTAATTAGGGAGAATTTACTAAACCACTCCAATTACAAAATGAGTAAGAAACCCATGTTTAGCTTTGGAAATCCAAAAGGACTTTCAACTCGGGGTAAGGTTAAGATCAAGAGCTTGCCTGATTCTCTCACAACAGTTTCTCATAGGATGCCTCAGAATCATCTAGTGAACCAATCTCTGAACGAAGACGGACGCTGTATCTTTAGAGTAACTCCCCTCCTCCCCTAACGAGGTGTTTCTTATGCAAACTCAGGTTTGATAACCGTTAGTATTCAGAATCAGTGACCAAATGTCCTCTCAAGCTCCAGCAAAAAAACCTCCTGTGTTCTGTAACCAGAAGAGCAGCGTCATCAGACCCTGATGCAAACAACAGCTGGGGACAGCTGTGGGGAGTAACTGTGGTGACCCTCTCATCTCCTCAGAAACAAAAATTTAAGAAAGCGCGGTTCAGCAGACAGTGCTGCCCGTGCAGCCACAAGGAGCTACAGTTAACTCAGCCGACTCCTTCCCAGGGCTAAGGCCACAGGAAAACGACCTTGGAGGGTGTACTAGGCCTGAATGGCGCCAGGTTAACAACCCTCTGGCCCGCTTCCGGTGACGGCCAGGAGCCTACACTACACCACAAGCCAGACGACGGAAGTGCGTCACCCCAACATTCCGAGGGATGCCGGGAGTTGTAGTTAATTGGCTGTTTCTCTTGTGCCCCAATTCGCCTTTCTTCTAAGAAGCAAACACCTTGGAACCTTAATGCAGGTCGATTTATGACCCACAAATCTAATCCTTCACTTTTCCAGATGACAAAGGGCGCTCTCTCAGAGCGCATGCGGAATACCGGACCACAAGTCCCAGCATGCTCTGCAGGGCGCCGGGAACCCCTAATCACCGTCGTAGGTGCGGGCCGCATGAATGGAGCTTCTGGCGTAAGGCAAAGCCCGCCACCGTCCGCGCGGCCGGTACCTGCTCCCAGAGCGTGAGTGCGGATTGTGGGCCGTGCGCGTGCGCGCTCAAAGCGGGGCGCGAGGCGGGCACGCCCGGCCGTTGCCGGCGCGTGGCTGCTGAGGTTGGCGGCTGTAGTGCCGCGCGCCCGACTGACCGGTAGCTGCGGGGCCTCAAGCCCCGCTCCGGGCTGCGGGCAGTCGTGGCGGCCGCCGGCGACCGCAAGGGGCGGAGGAAAGCTGGGGGCGGAGGGGGGCGGCCTCGGCACGCAGAGGAACTGCAGGGCATGCCCCGAGAAAACATGGCCTCCCTGATCCAACGGATCGCCCGCCAGGCGTGCCTCACCTTCCGGGGCAGCGGGGGCGGCCGCAGCTCTTCCGACCGCTGCGAGGCGCCAGGCCCGGAGGCGCCGATACAGCAGAGCTTCCCGGAGAACCTAAGCAAGCTGAAGAGCCTGCTGACCCAGGTCCGCGCGGAGGACCTAAACATCTCCCCGCGTAAGGCCACGCTGCAGCCGCTGCGGCCCAACCTGCCGCCCGTCACCTATATGCACATCTGCGAGACCGACGGCTTCAGCCTCGGCGTGTTCCTGCTCAAGAGCGGCACCTCCATCCCGCTGCACGACCACCCGGGCATGCACGGCATCCTCAAGGTGCTCTATGGGACCGTGCGCATCAGCTGCATGGACAAGCTGGAGGTGGGCAGCGGGCAGCGGCCGCGGGCCCCGCCACCAGAGCAGCAGTTCGAGCCGCCTCTGCAGCCCCGCGAGCGGGACGCGGTACAGCCGGGCGTGCTGCGCTCGCGGGCGGAGTACACGGAGGCCAGCGGCCCGTGCTTCCTCACGCCGCACCGGGACAACCTGCACCAGATCGACGCCGTGGACGGGCCCGCCGCCTTCCTGGACATCCTGGCCCCTCCCTACGACCCTGACGACGGCCGGGACTGCCACTATTACCGAGTGCTGGAGCCTGTCAGGGCCAAGGAGGCCTCCGGCTCGGCCTGTGACCTGCCCCGAGAAGTGTGGCTCCTGGAGACCCCGCAGGCCGATGACTTCTGGTGCGAGGGGGAGCCTTATCCAGGTCCCGAGGTCTTCCCTTGAAGCCGCCGGCGCCCGAAAGCGGTGGGCCGAACACTTGCCCTACTCAGATCTAGGCTTGGCTGGCCGCGACCCCATCACAAGGGCTTTCTTCCTTCCCCCAGCCTGGGTGTTGGATCTACTGGAATGGGCAGTAGCCGCTTCCTCGGAAGTCTTGGGAAGCGCGGGCGACTGGATTGCAACCACCGGGCACGGTTTTGGGGGCGGAGTAGGCGGGGAAGCTAGGTTGTTGCCTGCCTCTGTCACTGCCACTGGGGTTTGAATTGGGGGGAGGGGGCGGGGGCAGGGGACTTATCTGAAGTGCTTCCATCTTAAAGCCATAATGAAAATTTTCTTTCCTCTGTTCACATCCTATTCAAAATACACAAAGTGGTTTTCTCCGACCTCCTCCGGGTAAATAGGGTTTGTTTTCCACTTGTGTCCTTTTACTGCTTATTATTATAGTTCTAACTTATTGACTTTGCATGACCTAGTGGTTTGAATAGTTTTTAGTTCAAGTCATTGGTAAAAACTAGGTTTAAAGAGATGAGCTGCTATTTAAAGTAAGCTGTCCGGCCTAATTAAGTTTTGTGAAAATTAAATCCGTTTTTTCAGAGTTGAGGGATTACACTCAAACTAACTATGCATGTAGAGGATAAGATTTTTTTCTTTCCTCCCCTTGCCCAGTAACCATATCTCGATTTCGCTGGCAGCAAAAACTAAGCAATTCAAGCACCTGTATATCTCAGTGACAAATGATCACTTAGGGCTTCCCCACTGAGTCTCCAGATCGAGAGTTGAGCAGATGTTTTTATTGCAGGTTCACGTTCAATGCAAAAACTGTATTATCCTTAAGTGACTTTTATGTCTTAGTGTACTTTAGGAAGTAATAAAGTAATTCTGTATTTTCTAACCAGAGCTGAATCAGTATGCTTCCAAACAACTGAATGTAAAACACTGGTAGCCAGCTGTTGAATTCTGTGTGCCCCTCTTTACTTCCAGTATTTCCCTGCAAAAGTAGAGGAAACATTGATGACTCTTTCAGATTCTCTCAGGAGCTCTAAGGTTCCAGGGGCTGGTGGTTCCAGCTGTGTTGTTGGTGGCAATGTTCTTAGGACAGTTCCTCTCAAATAGAAGAGAGTCAGTGCTTGCTTCATTTGGGCTGAGTTTTCTGCAGGAAGAGAGGCACAGAAGACCAGGGCTAGAGAACTGAGAATTAACTATACTGCTAGCCACTTTAGGGCACCCAAACTTGGGACAAAACACGTCCCACTCCGAACCTCTTGAACAATAGTGCTATCTGTGACTAGTTTTATCTTTGTCCTTCTAATAGGCTGAGCAGCTTGACCTTGTTTACAAATGTATTGACACCATTTGCTTCAGTCCAAGGAACACTCCCGTTTCCCCCTTTTTACTATTTATAGGATTCCTTTTTTCACAAAACTTTTAATAAAAACAAACTGTAGAAATAAATACATTAAAATTTGCCCAGCTGTTGTCTAAGCCCTCTTGATTGACTTACCCAGGTGGTAATTGAGTTCTAATATCTGTAATAGAGAGGGATTTGCTATTGGTGGAAAGGGATGACCCTGTAGGGAAGCAGTATGTGCCTTTCCCTCTTTGCACACTGAGTTAGAGGCTCAGAGTGAAGGAAGTTTTGTTCCCAAACTTAGAATGGAAAAGCAAATTCCTAATGATTTTTCTTAAAAATCAAAGAGATGGTACTCAACATGATACGCCACTCTGCTGTAAAACCTCACAGAGGTATAATGCATTAGCAAGTTGCTAAGTTGTTTTATGACAGTGTCCCATTCTGGTGTGATTTATTATACCTTAGGGGGAGTTTGAAGCACTTCTTCATGCTGTTTTGTTTGAAATTAAGTTCTAGATATGCAAATGATGACTTCCTTTAAGATTGTTCACAAGGGTTTTTTTCATAACAGTGATGAATGTGTATGATTATCAATTACATACCTACCTGTTTTGAATTGTAGCAAAAAGTTGACCAACTTGTGACAATTGTTGATGATGATGTTTAAGTTACAGTGCAACCTGGAGTACATAAAACTAACCTACAAAAACTCATTCTGGCAATAGGACAGTAATAAAGGAGGAATTGTTTTTCCAAATTACATTAGGAAGATTTTTAAAGTTTTCAAGTACAAACAAGTTGAATGAAAAGACTAAGGTGCTTTTCAAAAGAGTAACTGAAATTATCGCAGGCCAAAACAGCAATATATATCTAATTTAGTTCAGTAAGAACAGTGGAACCTTTGGTTCACTAATAAATTCTGAATAAATTAGTGGTGAAAACAAAATTAACTTGTTTTAGTGAGCCACTGAGGAAAATATCCTTAACACAAAGACAAAATATGCAGAAAAGCTTTGCACCTTTCTGCATAAACTCTTAGCTATGATCATGTGCTGCTATTGTGTGTCTCCTTATATTCCTGTAATATGGGTGGGTAACAACTATGGGGAAAAGCTGTCTTCTACAAGGACTAATGAGCACAACGATACTAATCACTTAACTTTTCTGTTGAATAACAAATGCAATAACTGCCGCTCATCGATGAAAATTTGTCTAATACTTCTAAAGCTTTTTAACTCTCTGGTTATATCAATTTAGAGTATTGTATATTTACCTACTACTTTATGGGAATTGATTTTTTTTTAATTAAGTCTGAATTGCATGGATGGAATTTACACTAACTGCTGTTTACCAGTGAAACTGATGAACTGTTTTTTAAAGTAATGTGTGTTGGTCAACAGGAGTGGGTTATCTGACCTTTCAACACTAACAGCCTTTAACTTTTCCCAAAACTGGCATCTTTTATTCCTTCTGCATTGTCCCCTTGTAGGTGCATTAGTCTAAGCATCTCAGGAGGATTCTCATCACTGATCTATTCCAAATGGTAGAATCTTGTGCTCTAGTTCTGCTCACCGAAGAAGCAATAGTGTGTTTTTAATTCAGGACTCTGCCCATTACTATTCAACTCTAACCTGAAGGCAGGGCCACTCTTGTAAGTCTCCTGTTCTGAATTCAGAACTTCATATCACACACAGAAGCTGACCATTGATTCTCACAGTGCAACGAGTGTCAAAGAAGGAAATCATTTGTTAAGCCCCATATAGATAACAAATCTTCTGATCCAGGGATGTTTACATTTCTGGATTAAAATCTGTACTTGTGGAAAATGCATTTTGAAATTGTTTAGAGATAATCTTACTTGATTATTGCAAAATGGAGAAGGAAAATATTACTTGCTATGATGTTTATATTTGAATTACTGTAAAAGGTTCACAGTCTGTATGGTAAGATTATGTTGTACTAAAAAACTGGGGGTCTTCTGGAGATTCTAAAGTCCAAGTAATAATATAAACTTAATAGTTTATTTTCCTGTGTGTGATCTTTGAAACAACCTGATCAAAAACGCATCTGAAATTATCTAACATGCAACCATACTGTTTTGCTGCAACAAAAATACTGCTTTTATATTTAACCTAAGGAAAATAAGCTAGTGCAGAAAAAAGAAAAACAACTTTCATTCTTGGAGGAAAGAATCTTTGTACTTAAATGTTTTCTTGTCTTTGCTTTTTCTGTAAAACTTGTTTAACTACTTTGGATTGGCAGCATTGTAGGCACTTGTGGTGAGGTGATAGTAACCTTTCCTTCCCACCACCACCCCCAAAGTTGAATTGAACTGTTAAAATATCACTACAGCCATTTTTAATATATACCAAACAATTTGCCTTAGTTTCATTAGCAGTTAGGATATTGAAATTAAATTGCCTAGTTTACAAATAGTTGGAAACCTAACCTAAAATTAGTTAGACCTATTTTTAATGTGTACTGAACCATCTCAACTGCATTATGACCTTTAAGGAATTAGTCTCTGGACGTTTATTTTTAATAAGAATTCCCAGTAACAGCTGAAACATCTATAATATTATTTAATAAAGCATATTGACTAGAGAGGAGACGTGTTAGCTTCATATGCTTTATTTCTTGGGCAAAGTAAAAAAATGAGACACCTGTGAAAAGTATCCTGAATGTTTCAAGCAGAGTAAAATACGATTAAAGATTGACCTAACATGTTGAAATCAAGGAGTAAAACCCAGAAAGTTGGCTCTGAAAAAACACCAAGGTGTATTCCTTATGGTATGGTAACGCCAGGTCACTGAACCCACATCAAGGCAAAAGTGACTATGTAATCAATTTGACTATCAAAATGTCTTTCATCTTATTAAAAACAGACTTTAGTCTGTTGCATTGTAAATGATTGTTTACCTTGTCTTGATTGAAGGTGCTCTAAAATTAAAATTTGGCAAGACAATTATAAATCACATAAAACTTAGGTGTATTTATGGCTTCCTTGGTGGCTCAGGTTATAAAGAATCTGCCTGCAACGTGGGAGACCTGAGTCCGATCCCTGGATCAGAAAAGTCCCCTGGAATGGCACCCCACTCCAGTGTTGTTGCCTTGAGAATCCTATTGACAGGAGCCTGGCGGGCTACAGTCTATGTGATGGCAAAGAGTTCAACCTGACTGAGGAACTAACATTTCATTTTCATTTAGGTTTAAGTTAATGTTTTAGTAGGAGAGTATTATTAAAAACACAATTATCAAAATGTGGCATTGTTGTATATATAACTTCTTTAACAAAATTGGCCAAGCAAGGATGATATACTATGCCAACAAGCTAGGAAATAATCTAATGGGATGACACCAGTACGATCTGACACCAGAGTTTAGAAAGTTCCATTTAGTAGTTATACGAGGTATTGTGCATCTTTGAAATAAGAACAGGGAAGAAATAAGGGTTAATTATCCCTGCAAATCAGATTTCAAATTCTAGTGCTGGTAAGGGCCAAAAAAGAGTTCCCTGAGTAGCAGTCACTGAATGCTGTTGTAAAATACAGGCCATCTATTATCAGCCATGTCTTAGAGAGTTACAGTGACAAAGGACAGACAGTTTTCAGATGATGTATCTAGACAGTGGGCGCTCCAATGTGTTACACTTGTGTAAAGATCCAGAGGCAGTGAGTGAAGCTAAATATTATTCAGGTCCAGTTTTAGAGTAAAAAAGATAACTTCACAAAGACAATCTGTATTGTATTATAGATAGATATTGTTGGGGGGCAGTTAATTTATATTTTAAAATCACTACAAAAGGCTTGTACTAAAATGACCCCTAGAGTATTGTTTTGCAAAGCATTATCCAACGAAGGGCCATATTTGCCTATTTGATTCAGATTGTCTTTTGAGATTTTAAGGCTGGTGTATACCTATATCATCTAAGAAGCTGGGTATTTGTCTCTAGACCCACCAGACCTATGGCAGAGAATGATCCTTCCAAATGGGTGTAATCGGGGAGACGGCTGGAGAGAAATGAGTCCTGGGGTAATTCCTTTGGTAACCCATTAATGCTGTCATCAGCAGTGTCTGAGTGCATTTTTGATCAGAAGAGGCGATAGTGCTTTTCAAAAAGTTTTCTGTGGTCGTGAGACTAATCCTGGAACCTGAAAGTCATTTCCAGCTTGACCACGCCACCACACTTTCCACAAAGCCACAGCTCGTCTGAGTTCCAGGCTCTGGTCAGGGTTCTGAAAGCAGTCGCAAATGTGTAGTCTCCGAGTGGGCACTTGTTTGTAAGTATTTATTTTCCGGAGCCCACTCAGGAGCAGAGAGAAGCTATAGGCTGTTACAGAGGACGGAACAATGAGTCAAAACAACGCCTCCCCACTTTTACACTAATGCATGGGGGAAATCCCCGAATGCTAGTGAATGCTCGCGTTTGATTATGAATGGAGATTGCTTTGTGGCAGGAGGGCCAGTGTGGAAAGACTAGCAGAGAAAACTTGGAGATCATGGCTTGGTCAAAGTACTAAAACCCACTGGGTACTGTTGAAGTCACACCCAATAAATCTTACATAAATAATCTCTGCAGCAAAAATATTGTTGAAAAGTATTTATTTACACTATAGTCATAGACCATTCATTATCTGAATTTTAGTTAGTGGTTTTGTGTTAGAATAAATCATTTATATTTCCACAACTATTAAGAGCTAATAACCAAACAAGTCAGCTCCAGTAACATTATTTACATTCCTATCTGCAATTTGACTACAAAGGTAACACTTTTAATTCACAAAACAGCATACAAAAATATACTTTCTAAAAAAAATTCCAAATATTAATAGGCAGAAATATACAGCCATACTAAACCCAGGGAGTGATTTTTTTTCTCCATAGTAAGGCAACCCATTTACATGCAGACCCTGTAACATTGTCTACATCACACAAGGCACCAAGGACACGTCCAACACAATTGCATGCATCCTAGTTTCAGAGAACATATGTACATCCACCTTTAAATAAGTTAACCTCTGACTCATTGCAAGAGATCATAAATGTTTTACTTTTTCTTTTCCCAAAGGTTCAGAACTTGGAGAACAGTGCACATCAAAAATACACAAAATCTGAATGGATATACACTGAAAAAATAGTCTTTATGTTTCTCAAACCACTCAAAATGAAGCAGGTATTGCTATGTCCCTCCCATCACATTGCACTTCTGTTCTCTAAGTTTATAATACATATTGCTTAAAGGGTTGAGATGACTAGATAAGCTTTGATTCACTTCTAGGGCAACAGAATGCAGCGTAAAGGCCATGCTTCGCCCACTGTACAGCATCCCCCAAGTCAGTCCCAGGCCATTAAAGTGCACATCAGCTTTGCTTCTGCCTTTTTGCTGTCCCCATCTGAAGGGATCAGCGTCTCCCAAACTACTGTAGAAAAAGTCTCAAATCAGTTCTGGCATCCAGAGTCAAAAAACTAACCAGTCAAACTAAGAGAGGGGCAACAAAACCTAGTCAAACAACCCTTTAAAGTAGGGTCAGGCCTCAGCCCTCTAGGCCAGAGGCCCCCCACCCAGCTCCCTTCTGAGACTCCCCATAACTTTGGGGTGACGGTCAACTCACCTAAGACAGACTATGGTGGTTTAAGATTTAGAAGCAGGCTAAGACCTGCTTCTAAGTGGAAAGAAGGGGGCGGGGTGGGGGGGGCAGTGCTGGCTCCTTCAAGGCCCTTTGCCCAACGCAGTGAGGGAAGGGCAGGAATGGATGGTAGTGTTTGTCGTGCAGCTCCAATGGACGAGGGGCCTCCGGGGCCTCAAAGAGCTGGTGTGTCAACGTGAGTCTCATCTCAGGGCGTCCGGGTCCGAGACGAGCAAGGGCCGAGGGACCCTCCACCAACAGTGCTGCTGTTGCCGCCGCACAGGGTCCCCCCGGGCTGCGCGCCCCCGCTGCACGAGGCGCTGGGGGCGGCCGGCCCCGCCGAGGACGGGGCGCTGCTCTTACGCTCCTTCTGTCGCAGGTGGATCTTGGTGTGGCGCTTCCTCTCATCACTGCGGGCAAACTTGCGGCCGCAGTAATCACAGGCAAAGGGCTTCTCGCCAGTGTGGGTGCGGATGTGGGTAGTGAGGTGGTCGCTGCGGCTGAAGTTGCGCATGCAGATCCGACACTGGAAGGGCTTGTGCCCCGTGTGGATTCGGATGTGCCTGGTTAGCTCGTCCGAGCGGGAGAAGCGCCGGTCACAGCCTTCCGCTGGGCACGGGTAGGGCCTCTCGTGCACTGGGGTCTTGCTCGGCCTGTTAGGGTACTTTCGAGGCCTCAGAATGGGCCGCAGTGGCAGATGGTGTGGGTTGTAGGCGGCCGCTGCCGAGCCAGTGCCAGGTAGCCGGGGTCCCTCGCTGCCTCCGCCGGCCCCCGGCCCTGTGGCCCCAGCACTGGGCCCTCCCAGGGTAAAGTTGCGGATGGTGGAGAGCGGAGTGAGTGGAGGGGGAACTCGCAGGGAGTCCAGGGGGCAGGGAAAGGGCTTGCGGTCTGGGCCAGCTGTACCGTGTAGGTCTCTCTGGCACTGTGAGGGGAAAAATCCAGGGTAGTCTGGGATCATGGGGAAGAGACTTGGGTCCGTGGCTGGCTTGGGGGACGGATAGGAAGGAGGCGGTGGGTAGGCCAGAGAGGAGGAGGTGGAGGTGGTGGCCGCTGATAGGAACGCAGAGGGGTCCTGGTAGAGGTCGCCTCCACAGCCCGCGTAGGGAGGCGGCGGCGGCGGCGTGTAGAGGTGGTCCAGGTCAGGCTGGGTCTGGGACATGGTGCACACACCCAAGGGTCCAGTGGGCAGTGGGTTGGGGGAGGCAGAGGTGGCGCTGGAGGAGGCTGTGGTGGACGCTGGGGAGGTGACCCCCTGCAGGATGCCTGCACTCACAATGTTGATGATGCCTTCTGGGTAGCAGCCGGCACCAGGGTACTGGGGGTCAATGGAGAACTTGCCCATGTAAGTGAAGGTCTGGTTTCGGGGTGCAGAGACCGGAGCAAAGCTGCTGGGATACGGAAGATCCAAGGACCTCTTCTCTCCAGTCATGTCAATGTTGATCATGCCATCTGGGGAGGGGAAAAGAAGAATGGAGGTGGGGCATTGAGAATGCAGCCAGGACTCCCTTCTCTCCCTTCTGTCTCACCTGAGACCCACCCCAAGCATCCCAGCACTGTAAAGCCAGGGCAGAATTCAACAGGTGGGGAAACTGTGGCCCAAAGACAGTAAAAAGAGGCTAGCCCAGGATCCTACTGTGGCAGCCAGCCACAGTCTAGGATTCAAACTACCTCCAGGAAAGCAGGATGAGCTACTCCCAACCCCCCACATACAGCCATCTGTGGCTCCAGTCCCCAATGAAAACACCCAATAATAGAAGCAGCAGTATTAAAAATTCCCCATCTGCCTGGAACTTCTCTCTCTGCTTTGCCTGAGGTCCCACGGCGAGGGCAGGCACTACCCAGGAGACTGACCCCAGTCAGTGCAGCGAAGGTGTCAGCCTGAGAGGTGAGCCAAAGAAGGGGCCAGTGATTTCCCGGCTGCTCCCCACCCCAGGTTCCTTCCTTCCCTCCCTCTCCCGCTGCTGGAGGGAATCGGGCTCTGCCATGGAAGGAGTCTATAGGTTTCCTTTCCCAATCTTTTCAGCCTTGTCCCACACCTGCGCGGCCTCGCCTCAGCTCAAAGGCAGCGGCAGGGCTTCGGAGAAGGTACGCGCGCTTCAGGAGACCACTTGCCACCGCCAAGGAAACTCGCGGCGCCGGTGCCCTACGGGCCTCCCTTGGCAGCCACGGGGCCGCTTCCCGCCGTTGCCCGCCCTCCACCTCCTCCTCCCAGCCGGGCCAACCTCCTCAACTTCGCGGGCAGCGCGCAGGTGGGGGCGCTCCTTCAGACCGAAGGAGGAGCGCGCTCCGAGATTTTCCCCGGGTCTCCTCTACCCAGGAGGAAGCGGCGCACGCTTTCCTCCGGTATCTCCGCC
This sequence comes from Muntiacus reevesi, assembly GCF_963930625.1. Classification (NCBI taxonomy): domain Eukaryota; kingdom Metazoa; phylum Chordata; class Mammalia; order Artiodactyla; family Cervidae; genus Muntiacus; species Muntiacus reevesi. Next base: position 98,554,201 of record NC_089250.1, read on the forward strand.
GCTCCGCTCTCCAGACGCTCAGCTTTCCGCCAGAGCCCCGAACTTCCCCATCACTTTGCCCCTATCCCGGGATTGGGAAGGCTGGGGTGCCGCCGGCAGAAGGTTCGCATAAGCCCCGAAGCCTGGTGGGGCACCACCTCATACTCTTATCCCTGAGCCCGCCCGGGGCTGGGCGCGCCGCGGCGCACGCACGCCGGTTCGCTGGCAACCTGGTGCATCTGCCCGCGCGCCCAGCTCCAACGCCCGGGTTCCCGCTCCCGCTTTCCTCCTGCACCCCCTTCTATTCTTCAAATCCAGTTCAGTCAACACCTTCCACCTCTCCTCCAAGTCCCGCACACGCACGAAAACCCACCCACCACCTCCGAGCTGCGTGGGTCCCGGTTCGCGAAGGGGGCACGCGGCTTACCTCCGGCCACTCCGTTCATCTGGTCAAAGGGGCCTCCCAGTTCGGCATTGGGAAAAATGGTCACCGACGTGGGGGCGAGGTCCTCCACCGGGTAGATGTTGTCAGACAGCTGGTGCACAAAACCACTGAGAGTTACTGGGATTTTGTCTACGGCCTTGGCGGTCATCATTTGCTCCTCGCACAACCTGGAGACCCAACTCCCTCGCTACCTGGAGTGTCAGAGAAGCCGTTTTGGAGAGGGATTGGACTGAGCCTAGGTTGGTATCTCCTTGAGCCCTCCACACTTAAAAGCAACTACCCCCCTCAAAAAAAAAAAAAATCTAACAGATCTAAAACTAGCAAACAAGTTGCTGGTTTTTTAAGAAGAAAGATGGCTATTTGCCACTGACTCTCTCCTGGGCTCCGGCTGGGAAGCCAGGAGTCGCTGGTGTAGTGTTATTATAACAGTCAGTGTGTCCCCTCGCCGAGCTATTAATCAATTGCTGCTCTCTCGGTTAGACGGAAAGTGTTGCTCTAAGTATTTATGGGCAGGTCCTCAATGCCCGTGACGTCACTGCCCATATATGGACTGAGGAACAGGGCTGGGCCTGGCGGCTTTTGCCGTCACATGGCCTATTTGCATAGGGGCTCGGCTGCGCGGGCTCCCCGGGCTCGAGACTACCAGCTTGCAGGCTGCAGGGGTCTGGGGCAGGTGGCCCGAGCCTCAGCCCGGGTCCAGGGCTCAGAGCCCGGCAGGAATGGGGCGTGCCACCGGTCCGGCTTAGGCCACTGTGGGAGAGCGATCGGGTCCCGGCTGCGGCGCGGCCTCCGGGGCGGGGAGGAATTCCGGTTCTCCGGGACTTTCCAAAAAAGGCGAAGATCCGGTGCCGGCAGCTCCGCCTCCCCAGCCCTTGTTTGGGAGCCATTCCGGAAAATTAAACTTCGGAAAGAAACCGAACGGAGCCGAGACACTACAGTCAAACCCCTACTCACTTTCTTGGCAGCTCAAAACCGCAAGCAAAAGGAGGCAGAAAAGAAAAAAAAAAAAAAAAGCTGCATGCATTCACGGAAGCTGACTGCTTTTTTCTGAATTACTTGGTGGAAAGAAGTGGCTGGTGATAAGAGTGAATGCGGTATTGCTTTTTTGGAAAGTCTGTTCTATTTATACAGGAGCGAAAACGGAACAGGTTTGGGGTTGTTTGTTTGTTTAAGTATTTTGGGCACCTTGGGGGGGGGGGTAGACCCTCGGAGGAGCAGATAACTGCGGGGAGCTTCGAAAGAAATCCTCAGCCGGAGACACCCCCCTTCCTCTGCCCGCGCACTCCCCGCCCCCCTTCAGCTGCTGCGCTTAGCGGGCGCCCTTCCCGGCGCGTCTGGGCGGTCGGCTGTGTGGGGGCGTCCAGATGGAGGTTTGGACACTCACCCTGCCCCGCCACACACGCACACACACTCTTACACGCTCTCCACTTCCGCTACACACACTCCAGCCCCCGCCGCCTTCTTCACACACCCACTCGCACACCTTACGCTACACACCTCCCTGTTGACAGCGCGCCCGTGCGTCCGCCTCGCCAAAAGAGTGACTGGTCGGCAAGAGCGGGCGCCTGGGTTTGCTCGACAGGGTGCTCTGCGAAAACACCCATCGTCCCCTTCACACTGCCTGGACCGGCCCCCACCGCAGTCCCCCAACCCCAAAACCCTCCGGAAGGGCGCTCTGCCCGCACCCGAGCCCTACTCCAAAACACACACATTAAGAGGAATATTCGTCCTTTCCCTGGCCAAGAGCCACCGCGGAGAGCCCAGCGAGGTCGAGTGATAGCAAACGGTGACGCTAACGCCAGTTTCGAGTCGCCATCACCGTACACACTTTTACCTTTGAGAGTTAAAAAACAAAACAAAAAACTGGCCCCGACAAGAACCTTTATGCTTAGTTCTCAAAACAATTTTTAAACTTTTCAGAGGTCCAGACTCTGGTCGGCTATTCTGATCTCTCCTATCTCCCGGAGCGCCCTGGCCCGCCTTGGGAGCGCTCCGAGCCTGGCCGGGGTCTCGTAGGAGACTGGTCTCAATCGCTCAAGACTGGAAAGCGGACGCCTGCCACCCCTTTCCCGCCCCCAAAGCAGCCGAGGCTTGGGACGGTGAGCGGGACTGCCTCTAGGGCCCAGCCAGGACAGCCCCAGCCTCGCGGGGGCGCGGGCGACCGAGAGCCACGGCGCCACGCCGTGGAGGCAGCGCGGCGCTGCAGGCGGCTCTCCCGCCGCTCACCTGCCGCGGCGAGCCCGCTCCCGCCCGGCCCCGCGCGCGCGGCGGTCAGGGCCCCGGGGCGGCGGTGAGCGGCCTCCGCTCCTCTTCCCGCGCTCCGCTTCTCCCTCTGCCCGCCTCGAAATTGGCCGGCCATCTTCCTGACTTCAAACACCCAGAAAAATGTTGGGAAAGTTTCTTGCTGGCGCTGCGCGCTCTTTTCCAATTGGAGATGAAAATAAAAGGGGAAAGGCAGGAAGTCGCGGCAAGATTAGCACTCTTGTAGGTACCCCCACCCTCGGCAAAAACGTGAAAAGTTCCCGTTTCTTTAAAAAGGAAGAATAAAAGAAAGCTGCACTCTTACCACGTGCGCCAGCCCGCTCCGCCTGCGCTCCGGCCAGTCCTGCGGCCCCCGCGCTGACCACCGGCAAGACGACGCCTCGGAGGGGAGCCCGACTCGCATCTCCAGCCCTGAGTCCGAAAGAGTTGGGGGGGGGACCGAATTATGCAAATATGGGTCGTGGCAGCGGGGCTCGGGTTACGGCCCCCGCCGGCCTCCGAGGTGAGGCACCCACCGGCGGCAAGCGCGGGCGCCGCGACTGGTTGCGCTTCGCTCCTCTCCACGCACGTGGGCGGGCGGGCGAGTCACCGGGGCCGCCCCGCGGTGGGCGCCGCTGCCAACCCCGCGGGCGGCCACCGCGCGCCGCCCCGAGGGGGAGCTCCTGGACGTCCGAGTGCGAGTGCCGGGCGAGCTGGGCGCAGAGGGCAGGACGCAGGCCGGGGGCTGCCCGGGAAGCGGGGAGCCGCGCAGTCTTCCGCGGCTACCCTTCCCGAAGGAGGAGGCTGAGTGGGGATCAGATGGGGGATGGGACCCCAACGAGGAGAGGCGGGCTTGCCCGGCCCGTCAGAGAAGCTTGTTAGAGTAAATGGGAGTGACCGACACTGGAATTATTCGCAGTTTTCCAACAACTCACACCTCCTTTTGAGCTGCGCTACGTCAAGCCAGCCTTGCGCCAGGGGTGGGTTGGGGGCAGGGGCAAACAACAGCGGCAAGGAGGCTTTGCAGGCTCCGGGGAAAGGTGCCTGGGGCCAGTCCTGGGAGGCCTTCCCTGAACCTCCGCTGGAAACGGGTCAGTAGATTCTCTCTCTCCCTCCCTCTCTCCCTCTGTCCTTCTCTTCCTCTCGCTCGCTCTGCCTCCCTCAGCCCCTTTTAAGAGTAATAATGGAATAAAGTCCAGGCATACTCATTTCAAGGCAGCCATCCTGAGGATGGGTAATAAATTCGGAAGCTGAAGTAACTTGCTTAGGTCGCGCAGCTGATAAGGGGTGGTGTTCAAACTTGCAACCGGGTCTTCCGACTCCAAGTACAATGCTCTGGATGCTACATTATTCATATGGGAAAACCCAATTCCAGAAAAAGAACGGCTCTTCGAGGACTGGGAGCCTGGTTCAGCCCATTAGGAAAGAAACAAGTCACCTTCGACAGCTTCATCTTTTTCCTTTGGCATTTCTGAGGAAAAGAGGAGAGCTGAAGTCAGGGATTTCAAGAAGATGGGACAAGGTACTGTCATGGACATACCCCTCTCCCCAGATTGAAGGAAGAATTTTGAGTTCTTGGGCTTGCCTAGGCTGTGTTTTGGATGGAGTGACCAGGTTCCCACAAAGCTAACATACTAATAGGCCCTGTAATAAGAGACGCCAATCCCACAATATCCTTCCTGGAGTGAAGAAGAAGTGAGAGAGAGGAGGAAAAAAAAAAAAAAGGTAGCGACAAATAAAAATCCTAAAGGTGTTTACAGAGTAAGATACTGTGCCTGGGAGAGGAAGAAGGGGGAAGGTGGCAGTTGAATACAAAGATGTACTGTGGTCTCTGCTTTTAGGCAGTTGAGCTTATTCTGATCAAAAGCTGAACAAATAAATTCTTTCTTTAAAATATAATTGTCAAAATGCTCAAGTAAATGAAATGTTCCAAGATGGATCAGTGTTATTAAAAAAGAGTAGCAAATTGATGCCAGATTCTGATTTGCTTTGTCCTGATTCCAGACCCGGAGAGTACAAGAGGAAGGAAGCAGAGTCGCCCTTTAGGCCTGCCCTGTGATGGGGGTGAGGAGAAAGGGAGACATCCTGAGGGTCTTGGCTGGCCCTCGAGGTCTACGCACCGAGCCGAGTGGTTTTCAGCTTTTTTCCACCCTGTGGACTTGAGAATCACTCAATCAGCCATGAGGCATGTCACAATAACTTGTTAACATTTATATTTTGATTTATTAGAAATATTTTTAAACATTTTATAGACTATCCCTATTGTCATGTCATTTTCACTCACTTCCATTCTAACACTGACACTGGAGTGAAAAAGAAGTGTCAGAATTGCCTTTAACTATGGACACACATAAGGGTGTGAATCCTGAACTCAAAAAGCATAGCTCTGTGAACCTCAGTGATGAACAGACTAATTGCCAACCCTTCCATCCAGCCAAGCCTTTCTTAAAGGTGCCCCTCTGTGCTGAGAAAACTGCTAAGTGCCTTCCTGCATTCAGCATCTCACTATGAATCTGGTCATCTCAGGGACTGTAAACCAAACTGAGATTATGCCAAAGTTGTGAAGCCTGAGAGGATCATTGCTTCACACCAGTCCAACGTCTAGCCAAATTCATGTGTCATTGGTACAAACAATCTAGATGGGGAAGTAAGATCCCTATGATCTTATTTTGTAGTAGCAGCAGCACTGGTCTAAGCAGAGGTTCCTTTAAGGTGAACTTTAGACTGAAGCAACTTAGCACGCACTCATGTCAGAAGTCAACAGATATTTCTCTAGCATCTACTGTGTGTCAGGTGCTATGCCAAAGGCTACAGATCCCTAAGACTAAGCCTAGTTCCCAGGCCCTTGGAGCTTGCAGTCAATCATACAAATATACAATTGTAAACAATGACAATGTTTGACCCCAGTAAAGAAAAAAGGACAAAGGATCCGATTGAATCTAGGTCGACTTCTCTAAGCAGAGATCTGAAGAATATGTGAGGCTTAGGGGAAGGTCCGTGGATAGAGTATTTCAGGGAGAAAGAGTCAGTATGAAAAAGACCCAGAGGTGCAGGGAAGCAAAGTGCATTTGTGGAATAAAGAAAGTTCAACGTGGGTGGAAACCTCCAGGCTGCCTTCCTTGCCTAGTGCACTGGAGCGGAGGGTGGCCAATCCAGCAAGGCTCCTTGAAAGCCCCTACCCTTCTCCCACCCTTCAAAAGACTTTAACTTCTATGACTCTCCTTTTTCTCTGCCATTATCTTTTCCAGATAATGACAATGGCATTGTCATTTTTACATTCGAGATTTTTTTTATTACTCAGCTTCTGCAGCATGCCAACAAGATTTCATCAAGAAGAGAGAATATATACAGAAATACTTATTGGCATCAGCATTCTGTTTCAGTGACAGTCTTAATGAAATAACGTTCCTTAGTTGTCGATTTCTCCATACTGAAATGACAGACAATGTGAATTTTGTCCCATTTAAAAGGAATAGAGTGGAGAAGTGCAGCCTTTCTAGTAGAAACACATCATGTCAAATCTATAGATCACTTTACCATTGCTGGCAAAGAATAATAGGTAAATCATTGCATTATCTATCACCGTTATGACAAGGTGCATATCAACCTAGGTTCCAGGTTAATAAGTGATAGTCTGTCAACCTGGTCATTAAGGCTCAAAGCAAAATCTCCATTCCAAGTCACACTTTTTTATATCTTTAAGTTTAAAATCTTTCAACTTATGTATCTAATTGTACAAAAAATGAAGTTCACTATAGGAAATTCCTGGAATTTTTAAAAAGAAATTTATATTTAATCTTCATCTATAATTTCTGACTCACAGCTTCTAAAACCCTTGGAAGGGAAATTCCTGGATTTTTTAAGCACATATAACTAGCCTGCTTACATTACCGAGTTATAGGAAGCAAGTTTTGTTTTTCCAAATGATGCCAGATGTACTATGGAAGCTTTCTTTCTGCATTGAGAAAAGGACAGAGCAAATCAGTTCATCTAGTTGTCAGAGCAGTTTTCTCAGTACTTAAATAAAAAAGTACTTCCCTGGTGGTCCAGTGGCTAAGACTCTGCACTCCCAACGCAGGGAGCCAGGATTCGATCTGGCCAGGGAACTAGGTCCCACATGCTGCAGCTAAGAGTTTACAGGCTACAATTAAAGATTCTACATGCTGCAATAAAGACCTGGAGCAACCAAATAAATTTATTTTTAATTCCTAAAAGGAAAAAAACAAGAGAAAGTCCCAAACATTTCATATTTCAACTGAATAATCTTGATAAGAATGGTCACCATTTCTTGTGGTTGATATTACGAGCTCTGAAGACCCATCTGGTCTGGGTTCAAATCATAGATCCTGGACCCAAAGTCTAACTCTGACAGTACCTGGCTCTTTGATCTTAACTAAGTTATTTAATTTCTCTGTGCCTCAGTTTCCTCAACTATAAAGTGGACAAAATGATTATGTATATATGCATATATACATATATAAAATATCTATATATATCATGAGTGTGTGTGCGTGCTGTGTGCTAAGTCACTTCAGTCATGTCTGACTCTGTGAGACCCTATGAACTATAGCCCCCCAGGTTCCTCTGTCCATGGGGATCCTCCAGGCAAGAATCCCGGAGTGGGTTGCCTTGCCCTCTTCCAGGGGGTCTTCCCAACCCCAGGATCGAAGCCATGTCTCTTATGTCTCCTGCATTGGTAGGTGGGTTCTTTGCCACTGGTGCCACCTCATGAGTGTACTAAGGGTTAAATACAGTGATATACACAAAGCACAGAGCATACTGTTAGCTATTAAATTATTACTATTATGGAACACCCATTTGGCAGACAGACACTGTACTATGTTTTTCTCAGTTCACTGCTTTATTCCTCACAACCGCCTTGAAAATTAAGGTGTTTTACAGATGAGGGAACTAAGGCTCAGAGGAGATACCCAAATTCACCAAGTAAGGAAGTGGCAGAGCCAGAATATGAACTCTGTTCTCTCCATTGCCAGAGCCCACATCTTTCAAATATTGATACATCATGTGGTGCAGAGCAGCCTACAACTGGCTAAGATAAAGCTGATAAAGCATATGAGTAGCTATACTACAAATATGGATATGTGAGGTATTGGCAATATTTATTCTTAAATTCTGAGTTTCCACTTCCAAGAATAATGATGCTAGTGTTACTGAGGAGATCCAGGTGTGGGTTGTAAAGAGAAAAGCTAACCCAGAAAGCAGTACAGATTTGCATGGAACTCATAACAACCTCTACCCTTCTGGAAAACATCATCTAAACTTGGAAAGCCAAGTTCCACTTTCCAATAATTGAATTGACACAATACCCCCCAGTTTTTTCCCAGAAAGATCAAAATACATAACAGTAACAGTGTTGCTTTTTCAAGGAAGTTTGGAAATGTAGAATAGAAATTTTAATTTTTGGAAGAGTGGGTTAGTGAATGACCTCCAAGATCTGGAGATAACACTCGAAAAGAGACATTCTTAGCCTTGGCGTCACCCGTGTAGGGGACCTGCCTCATGCTGTTGTCTCACTTATTTTCTATGCTGTTACTTTTTCAAATCCTTTATAAATTCCCTGAAGGCAGGGACCTTGAATGGTGTTATCCCTGTCTGTGCTCCAGTAAGCAGAGTTCTGGAGAGAAACCCAAAGTATAGCTTCGCAGCAGGGAAAGAGAATGAAACCTGGCCTCCTGAGATTTTCATATGCTGTCTTGTCCAAGAACTCAGTAACTGTTTCTACCCAGTCCACAGATGTTTTCCCCAGAAGATGTTGGATTGCAAAGATATGGACCCCAGAAAACATCCTCTGAAGGGTTTGTCTTCACGTATGCTCTTTGTTGGAGATTTAAATCATACAGTTCTGAGCACCATGCTCTAATGCAAGCTTAGGAGGTGGCACTGATGTGGTGGCAGCCAGCCAGCAATGAGAACCACTTCAGAGACATCTACCCTGAGCCCTGTTCAAAGCATCTGGCCCTCCTTCCTGACTCCTCCCTTCCTCATACAACTGGTCACAGATGCAAGGTGACACGAGTCGCTGGTGAATGGAAAGGACTAAGGGCAAGGAACTCCAAGACTCCCTTACCAGTTCTGCCCTTGCCACTTGACTGATGGCTGGTGGTTGATGCTAGGAGAAACCAGCTGGGTGTGTTCCACTCTACTGCCCAAGCCTCTGGCGGCAGCCTTTCCCCGTATCTGACGATATGTCTTAACTACGTGCCACAAAGATGTAGAGCCATCAGGTCCCCTCATTCCTGCCCAGAATTTTAAACAACAGTCAAAAAAGTCCACAATGTTTAAAAAGAGTACGTTTCACTGTTTTGAGTGAGATAAGTGGTAGGGGTGGAGGGAAAGCATTCATTAAAGGGGAATGCCAGCAGCTGCACTGACTGGAGGACTGTAGTGGGAAAAGCACCTGACTAGGGTGGGCTCAATAATGTCTCTCCAAAATAATAATGTTCTCAATAGTAATAATAATAATGCTTAGTATTTATTGAGCATTTGGTTGCTCAGATGGTAAAGAATCTGTCTGCAATGCAGGAGACGTGAGTTTGATCCCTGAATTGGGAAGACTCCCTGGAGAAGGGAATCGCTACCCACTCCAGTATTCTTGCCTGGGAAATCCCTTGGACAGAGGATCCTCTGAACTACAGTCCACGGGGTGGTAAAGAGTCAGACATGACTGGGTGACTAACACTCTCACTTTTCACTTTTACGGGTACTCAGCACTCTGCTGACTATCTTCCCTTATCTATTAGTCTACCAACTGCCCCATAAAGCAGATATCATTACTCTCTTCACTTTGCAAATGAGGAAACTCAGTCACCAAAACCCACACCACAGAGCTAATTAAGTAAAAGTGCTAAGACGTGACTCCAAGCAATCTGACTCCAATGCTTGGACTCCTAGTACCTACCTTAGCCCATGAACTAAGCAAGCCACTTAACCTCTCTGCACCTCTTTACACTGGGACTGAGCATGTCTACCCCAGCTGCCCTCAGCCAGAGAATGGTGGTGAATCAAAGGGAAAGGACTAAAGATGTGTTCTCAAAAGCAGGACATTCACTTCACATCTAATTGTTGTCTCCCAGGGTGATGGTTTGTGATGCTGGAGCTTCAATTGTCAGAGGTGAATGTAGATCAGGATGTGATAGAAGGTGATGTTTGTGATTCCAGGTATTGAACTGAATTTCTAACCTGTTTGCTTGCTGGCCAGTTCTAAAGCCCTTCAAAGAGGTCTCTTTATCCCTCCTCACATTGAAGGGTGGTCCAGACCTGTGTTCTTTTCATCTGGAGATGGGGTTGGAGAAGGTGTCTACTGGCACCTTGGGACCTTTGGAAAAAGTCCTTGCTTGGCAGTTCTGCTTCTGCTTCTCCTGATGCAAATAACAGGCCTAGACACAGGGTCACACGCCTTCCTGGATCCTAATAATTAACTAGAAAGTGGGTTTCTGCTCAAGAGCTGTTGTACCTGAGAGTATATTGTGGTCACAATGCATTCACCACTGGGTAGCAGAACAATTCCAATAATGGCCTTGTAAGCATACAGTCAGAGCCTCCCCAGAGACCTGGCAACTCCAAGCCTTTTCAAATTTGGAAGATTGCTTTTTTAAAATATGATTATTTAATCAACAGCCTGTGGAAACTTCAAAAAGAGGAAAATGAAAACAATTTAGATCCTTTCTTCTCTCTGTTTGGCTTTTATGAAACAGATGACACCAAAGACATGACCAGCGTGACCACTTTAGTCCCTTCATCTGTTACTCAGAAATCTTGGGGGGGAGGGGGGGCGGAATAAGAAATCTTGGGAATGGAAGCTGCTTTAAAAGGAGGCCTATTTCCTTGCTTTTCCTGCATTTCGGGCTTGCCATCAAAAACTCTCTCCTATAATGGCAACTTGGATGGAATGTTACCCCTGAAATGAAAAACAGTATCTGGAACCCCAATATGTAGATATCCTAGGTAAAAGCTGGATGGTTCCAGTTGACCCAGAGTGGGCTTGACTTCATCTACTCTGTGCAAAGTCCCTTGGGTTGGAAGCCCCTGCTATGATGTATAGAGTCAGCCTACAATGTTCTGTGGCTGGGGCTGGTTTAGACAGGTGAAGCAGAGAGCAAATGAATGTCTAGGGATGGGCCTGTCTTGCTTTCAAATATCAGATCAAGTTCATGGTGTTTTGTTAATCCATTCAGTGAATATTTATTAAGTACTTAGTATATACCAGGTACTATGCTAAATGCTTAGGATGTATCAGTGAACAGAATTCCCTGTCTTTATGTACCTTACAGCCTAAAAATTCCTATGAATTTAATTCCATGAACTAAGAAAAAAACAAAGGAAAGGAAACCTCTGTAGTTTCTTCCCTGTCTTCAGCCAGAAACATGTTTAGGCCACCCATGCCCAGGTACAAATCTCTCCTAAAGTCACTGGAGAAAGAATACCAAACATGCTTTAGTAACACGTTCCGGTGTTTAATATCCTTGAAAGACATTTTTCAGAAATAGAAAACACCCCCTTTTAATTATGTATTTTATTTTATTTTCTCCTCTGGAGGCATGAAAGAAATTAGTCATGATAGTCTGAGCAAGAACCAGTCACAGACTCAACTATAGCTCTCAACTATAGCTCTGTTTCACATGGAAAAATCTCCATTTCTATAGCCTATCCTTAGAATTTTTGCCTTTTCATCTTTTCACCATCCACCTCAACTCTGATAAATTTCCTAATTCCTCAAACTTCCCAGTGATCATAAAGCCTAATAAGACTTTTTTTTGGTACTCTACCCTTTCCAAGTCCTTTTCATAAATTTTGCTTCCTTTGGGCCTTGAAATACAACCCCATGATGTTGGCAAGGCCACGTTCTCTTCTCTATTGTCCACAGAAGCCAAGTGAGACCCAGAGAGGCTAAGTGACTTACCTAAGGTCACACAGGTAATAAGGAAGCAGAGCCAGCAAGTCCTAGCCAAGTCTCCTGGTGCCGATGTTGGGAGCTCTGTCTGTCTATTGCAAGCCTCAACTCCTGGTTGGGAAGGCCCAGGCATGTGAACACTTGTGAAATCCCTGAGACACTTTTATGGCTGGTGGCCAGGTAACATTTAGGTCATACTGACCCTGTTCTGTTCCTCCATGCAATTTTATCCCCAGTAGGTGAAGACTGGTGTCATGAAGTTCAACATCAACAACCAGATCCTGGGCTTCCAGGTCACGGAAGGCAGTTTTGGGTCCAGCCCCTGTAGACCTCATCTGTCTCATTTCGGTGAGATTGGCAACTGACTCACTGATTACCACTCTCTGGATTATCAGCCTGTGGTGCAATCAGAAGAGATTCTCATCTCTGTGGGATGGCTAAGTGTGGTTGGGTATGTCTTACTGGGGTGACCAGCCTGACCAGGGGAGGAGACAAATTTACCAGCTTCATCAACAGAAGGCTTTGATGGTTGTTTTTTTTTTCCCCCAAGCTTAGCTAACCTGTGTCACAGTCTGCTCAGAGATGATTGCAATAGTATTTTTAGGTAAAATCTTTTGTATTTGTGGCTAAAATTTGGCCCATTTTAACTTGTTTGTCCAATGGGTGACACTGCTCTCTCCTCTCATTTCTTGCCCTGAAGGGTTGCAAAGGAATCAATATATTGAAGGAGCTGACTTGAAGACCCAGAAACTGGCCAGTAACTATGCTAGTCCATCTTTGGATCTGGCTCATCAGAATCCTAGTTCTAAGAATCTGCACTAAAACAATGACAACAACAAAGAAAATGCCTTTTCAAAAAGCTAAATTTGATAAGAATCTGATTGCCTGTTAGAATTTTTAAAAATCCGTACTCCTTACCACCCGCTATATGCCCATACATGACTTGGCCTTGACCTCCCCTTTGATCACAGCTCCTTCCTCTTGCCCCAGGCTCACTAAATTCAGTCCCCTCTTCAGCATCTTAGGCTCCTTCCCATCTCAAGAACCTGTGTTCTCTCTTCATCTAGAATGGTTCCTGCCCTGACCCTTTGATCACCCCACATCTAGTTCTTCTGCTATAAAATAAATTTTTGTGTCCCCTCCCATCCAAATTCAAATGTTGAAACTCAATACTCAAAGTGATGGTATTAAGAGGCGGGGGCTTTGAGTGGGGCTTAGGTCATGAAGGCAGAGTCATGAATGGAATTAGTGCTCTACCCCAGAGAGCTCCCTTGCCCCACTTCCACCTTGTAAGGACACAGTGAAAAGATAAAGCATCTGTAAGCCAGAAAAGTGGGCTTTTGGGGTGGGACAAATTAGGAGATTGGAATTGACATATACACACTACTATATATAAAGCAGATAAATAATAAGGACCTACAGTTTACCACGGGGACCCTGCTCAATGATCTGTGGGGACCTAAATGGGCAAGAAATCTAAGAAACAGTGGATATATGTATACATGTAACGGGCTCATTTCGCTGTACAGCAGAAACTAACGCAAGATTGTAAAGCAACTATATTCCAATACAAATTAATAATAAAAGAAAGTGTGCTTTCACCAAAGACTGAATATGTTGGCACCTTGATCATGCACTTCCTAGTCTCTAGTACTGTGAGAAAAAAATTTCTGTTGTTTGTCAACTACACAGTTTATGGTATTCTGTTAAGGTGCCCAAAAGACATCTTATTCAGATCTCAGCACAAGCCTTCCCTTCCTGGCCTTCCCCACCCTCCCCCAGTCATCCTGTCCATTACTGTGCACTGTTCTTGGTGCTGAATACACATAAGGGTAAGGACCACACGTATTTTGACCATCACTGTGTGCCCAGAACCAAGAACAGTGCTAGCATAGAAGAATGTGAAATAAGCACTTGCTGAATGAATGGCATACATAAGCAACGATCAGTAAGTTTCGGGATCCACTGCCTAGAATGATCGCTTTCCCTCCCTGAGTGTCAATTGCCTCATTTGTAAAAAGAGGGTATTAGCTTATGTGATGTCTAAGGCCCCATGCAGTTTTGGCTATATGGGGAGCCCAAAGGCTGCAGCCTCAACGTCACTCCATTCTGGACTGTGCTTTTCTAGGTAATGCGGCATCTCAAATCATGATAGAGCAAAGCAGATTAGGCCCATAGAAGAGGCCTCCCTGTTTCTACAGAGAAAAAAATCAGGCTCTGCTCTTCCTAGGAAAAGGTCAAATAATTCTGATAGGAATTGTTTTCCATGAAACCTGTTTTCTCATTTGTTTTTCTGGTCATGGTACTTGGCTTGTGGGCTCTTAGTTCCCCAACCAGGGATGGAACCCATGACCCCAGCCCTGAAAGCTCAGAGTCCTACCAGTCCTAACCACTGGACTGCCAGGGATTTTCCTCTATAAAATCTTTTTGATTGAATCTCATTGCCTTGCTCATGCCAAGGCATTTGCAAATGGATGGAACAAATCATTTTTCAGATATATACATGAGATATGCTTAGAAGTAGGCTTAACTGAGTTGCAGCTACTGGGATCTTTTTTTACTTTTGTAAATAATGGTGATTTATCTTTTTGCAGTCTTCAGGTAAGACCTTAGGATTCCATGAACTCTTTCAAATGGCTGTCCTGCTTAAAACGATATAGAATAAAATGGAAAGGAGACAGTTAATAAGAGGAAAAGAAATTATTTTCTACCCAATTAGAGTCCAGAAACTTAAAGCTACTTGTGTTCTTTGGTCTAAGGTACTTAGGGCGGTGTGTTGTTTTTGAATGAATACTGCTAAATTTCAGTAAGTAAATACCATTATTATCAACATTTGGCTTTGAATTCACTAATGGCACTCTTGTCGGATTACTTTCATTTCAATGACATATTTTAATTTGGGCTATAGAAATGAAACTACAGTTTACATACTTTTCTTTAAAATCAAGAAAAAGTCAATCAAGAATAGGTTGGCCTAATTGGGGCCTGGTTATTTAAACACACCACAAATTTTTAAAAATGAATGTGCAAAGAAAGAAGTCAATTTTTTTTATCACCATGTTCCAAAAGAATCAGAAATGTTAGAAATGAACAATACCAGACAGTTTTACAAATGTCATCTGTTAGAATTGGGGAGCCAGGGACTTCCATGACGGTCCAACGGTTAAGACTTTGCTTCCCAGTGCATGGGGTGCTGGTTTTATCCCTGGTCAGGGAGCTAGAAATCCCACATACCTTGGGGCCAAAACATACAGCAGAAGAAACATTGTAACAAATTCAACAAAGACTAAAAAAAAAAGAAAAGATCTACATCAAAAAATCTTAAAGAAAAAAAAAATTCGGGGAGGGGGGAAAGAGAAGGAGAAAAAAAGAATTGGGGGGGGGGCAGTGCTGGCAAAATAATCCACTAAATATTTTTGAGACCTAATGGGTGCTCCACCCTGTACCAGAGGTTATGGAGAATGGAATATGAATTAGATGGTATCCTATCTCTTGAAACCGTTAGTATAAGAAAAGAGGTAAGGCAAGTGCACAAAGAAAAAGGATGCAAGGTGGTCATGGTAGGTATTATCAAACAAATGTTCTAAATGTTGAAAAATGTTGCTCTGGGGTCCTAAGAAGAGGAATGACAGTCATGGGTGTGGTACTGAGCATCAGATGAGGCAGAACACTTGAAGATCACTCATTTTCCAGACTAAACCCTGTCCTTCATAGGTTGTCCTACACCTAGCACTGTGTCATGGCTGTGAGGAATGACTAATAAACACTGACAGATCAATCCATTGATTGATACTCAATAAAAAAACAAAGGAAACATATTCAAAACATTTGTTCTAGCAGTCAATTGGTAGAATTAGTGGGTCCTGGGGACTTACTCAAGATGAATATAATATTTGGCTACTGTAGTTGTAGACCTATAAACAGAAGTTCTGTACATATATATCATCTTCAGTTTTCTGAGCAAAGATGATTGAACCAAATCAAGGAAGGAAAAAAATATGCATCTGTGCAGCCTACTAAAGATGAAGGAGGTTGCATTTAGCAGCAGCTAAATTTTCTTTTCCATCAGAATACACTGAGAATTACTTCATAGATACTTCATCAAAAAGTGGTTTTGTGCCTCTGTGAGGGGAGAAGGTGGGTCCTGAATTGTGCTGGCTTGGTTTTATAAAGTGGATGTGAAAGTGAAAGTCACTCAGTCATATCCAACTCTTTGCGACCCCATGGACTATACAGTTCATGGAATTCTCCAAGCCAGAATACTGGAGTGGGTAGCCTTTCCCTTCTCCAGGGGATCTTCCCAACCCAGGGATCGAACCCAGGTCTCCCACATTGCAGGCAGATTCTTTACCAGCTGAGCCATAAGGGAAGCCCTTATAAAGTGGATAGATAGTAGTAAAAGTTGAGCTTCATGCACAGGGCTGGCAGTCTAGAAGATCCTTCCCCCAAAGGATACACCAGCCCCCTAGGGTTTCCCCTAGGAAGGAAAAGACAGGGTTTCCCCACCCATCCCAAGCCCTGGTCCCTGGACTCTCCACAGTTGCTCCCCCATCAGCTGATCAGTTTTGATCTACACACACTGTGCAGACAGCTCCCCTGGGATCCAGACGCCCTGTTAGAAAGGAACCATGAGGAATCTTCAACATGTGCACTCTAGTTTGTCACCTCTGCTTGCACCTCCACA
The DNA here is from genome assembly GCF_963930625.1 of Muntiacus reevesi. Classification (NCBI taxonomy): domain Eukaryota; kingdom Metazoa; phylum Chordata; class Mammalia; order Artiodactyla; family Cervidae; genus Muntiacus; species Muntiacus reevesi. The sequence continues at coordinate 98,570,461 of NC_089250.1, forward strand.
GGGCTCCTGGTTGGAATAGGAATCTAGAAATCACTTGAGTTACAGTTGCTGAGTTTGGAGAGCCAGGAGAAACCCCATTTTGTGACAAGTGGTCCTTGGCATGAGGCTGAGGGACCAGAAATTAGAAACTTGGGGGACACAGTGACTGGCCTCTATTCTACCCTGCCTTTTACTCTGCCTCAGTGAGAACTAGGGGATGTTTAGCAATGAGAGTCTCATGATAAGGCAGTTGACAGGAAAGAAAAAAAACAGAGGCCGTGGATCTCAAAGTTTCCATTTGGAGTAAATTTTCAGAATGGAAAATTGATTATTTAAATATCAATGAATTTTTTTAAAAAGCAGGGACTTTTGTTGGTTCTGTCTCAGTGATTTTAATTAACTTTCAGAAGTCTATAGCAATAACAGTTACCCATGATGCTATTGTAGATAAAAATGTGATGGGCACAAATAAAATTACATGTTAACTGGCATAATTACCCAGTTAATATTTTAGGATTTGTTATCTACATTTCTTTGCTTTTGCTTTATTTTACATTGTAGTTCAATATGAAGGTTAAGAGAAAGAACTTTCTCTTCATCTGCACTGAGTTATTTTTCACTTTGAGTTTGCTAGTTATTAGTCAGAGATGATAATAATAAATTTTCTTAAAGTGCAGGCTGCAGCCGAGAATTTCCAAATTGCTATGAGTCACCTCTGGAGCAGACAAGTCATTTATCCCCAAACCTCAGACTCAGACGTTGTGCCAGGAAGGGGATCCAGGATTCCCCACCTTTAAAACCATGACCCCTCACCATGTGGGATGGCTCTCCTTGGCTAGTCAGTGTGAGTGGCTGTGTCCCTTCAAGCAAGCCTCTGAAAAGTTTCTAATTTTCATGTTCCTTAAACCAATAACTTCTGTGTTCACTACCTCAGCATCACTGGATACGTGATGCCCCAAACCTATGTCCTACTGCCAAACCATGACAGACATTCATCAGTTGCACAGGAAAATCTGTATAGGTTACTGTGCCAAAAATGCCCAGTGTAAGGGCTTGGAGCATTAGGAGATCCTACTTGTAGTCTTTGTTCTGCCAATAGCATTTAAGTCACGGAATCTCAGTGTGGCTCAGTGCTAGGTCACTCAAATTTTAGTCATTTTTATTTTATTCTGCACTATTATTTACTTTTACTTTTCATTAAATGATTTACTTTAATAAATATATATATATTGTTAAAAGAAAACCTTATATTAATATTGCAAAACAGAAACTTGTATTATTTAGTATAAATTTTTTTTAGAAATCATAAGAACAAGTATATTGGGGTTTCCAGCCAACACAGTAAAGTGGCTTTTGAAGTTCAGCTTCTGGGAGTATAAAGGATTAAATATAGGGAACAGGAACTGGCTCTCTGCTTAAAATCCAGGGCTGAGAAAGGCTCTTCACTACCATTTTATATAATGTGTATGTTTTAAAAAAAAATTGCTGACCCACTGTCTGACCCACATACTTAAGTATGTAAAGATAGATACAGCTTAAGAAATAGGACTTTAATGAAGCCACCAGCCAATTCGTGAATGAAATACAATAGGAAGAGTGAAAAAAAATAACTGATCAGAAGTCTTAGAAATGAAAAATATGCTAGTGAAAGTTATAAAACAATAAAATAAAAATCGGGGCTAGAGATCATCAGAGAGAGTGTTACTAAAGGGAAACATGTTGGGTTGGCCACAACGTTCATTCAGGTTCTTCATAACACCTTATGGAAAATTCTGAATGAACTTTTTGGCTAACCCAATGCTACTGAAGAACTCAGTAGAACATAGCACAGATAAAAAAGATGAAGAAGATATAGAAAAAGAGAGGACAAAACAGAAGAAAAAAGGAAGCTCACATGAAGAATAGTTTGAGAGTCTTCAACAAACTGTTCATAAGTCCCATTAGAAAAGAATGAAAAGAATAATGGAGAAGCATTATATGAAGAGATAATATTAACAAATTTTAGCAAGACAACATAAGATAAAAAGTGTATTGCAGAGTACCCGTAACACCCAGATCTTGGTTTCTGTTGCCATTCTCCAATAAAAGGAACCAGGACTCCTTAATGAAATTGCTGATTCCAAGACTGCAGCAGGAAAGATACAAGATAAGCATGGAGTATCCTGTAGTTTGAGAAAGTGAGAAAATAATAAAACAACAACAGCAACAAAAAATATATTGATGGAGGTATATCAAAGGGATACGCAAGGAGTCAACTTAAAGAGCCACTTCCAAGGGCCAAAGCTGGAACAGCTCAAAGAACAAAATAAATGATTGATTTATAATGCAAAGTTTTAAAGTATGTGTGAGTTGAATAAATTATTGAATAAATAAACAGATGGGGGAGAATAGACAAACCTCACATGCAGAAGAATTCCAAAAACTTTAGGTGGATACTTCGCCCTGGGAGGTGGAACTTAACTCATTACTTAAAGTGTGGGCTGCATATAGTGGCTTCCTTCCCCAGAGAACAGTATGGAAGGGAAGGAGGAAGAAAGAGTAACCTTACAATAGAGAAACCTGCAAACACTTCCTCAGGTCAGGTGATCAAGGTTACTGTATCAACAGTGATAAGTCATGTCGATGGTTTGTGCCTTTGATATGCTATGATGAGAATAGCACTTTATTTATGTGATCTTCTTCCAAAAAAATACATTACTCCAGGCTAATTATGAAGAAAACGTCATATTAATCCTTTATGAGGTCCACTCTACAACATACTTGACAAGTAATCTTCAGAACTGTCAAAGTTATCAAAAATGAGACAAATCTGAGATTGTCACAACCAAAAGAAATCCAAGGAGACAGTTGACTAAATGTAATGTTGTATCCTGGAACAGAGAAAAAAGGATATTGGGGGAAATTTGAGAAAATCTGAATAAAGTATGTATTTTAGATAACACTAATAATATGCCAATACTGATTTATCGCTGGGGACAAATGAACCCTAACAATGTAAGATATTCATAATAGGTTATACTGGATATGGGGTATATGGAAACTATATTATCTTCTCAATAACTCTGTAAATAAAAAGCTGTTTTAAAATTTAAATTTTTTTTTTTTAAGTAATAGTGGCCAAGTACAAGGATAAGTTCCCATGAAATAAAACTTGTAGATCAAGGATGATGAGACCACCCCAACAGCAACCAAAGTAAAAAGATACCTATACCTGTAAGTGAGTTACAATGAAACTTACTTTAATCAACAGTAACAGAAGCCACACAACCATGGAGATAAATCTTAAAAGTGCTGATGGATTGGGTCGTTTATTTTGCTGGAATTGAGCTTCAGGAGTTGCTTGTATATTTTTGAGATTAATCCTTTGTCTGTTTCCTCATTTGTTATTATTTTCTCCCAATCTGAGGGCTGTCTTTTCACCTTACTTATAGTTTCCTTTGTTGTGCAAAAGCTTTTAATTTTCATTAGGTCCCATTTGTTTATTTTTGCTTTTATTTCCAATATTCTGGGAGGTGGGTCATAGAAGATCTTGCTGTGATTTATGTCGGAGAGTGTTTTGCCTATGTTCTCCTCTAGGAGTTTTATAGTTTCTGGTCTTACATTTAGATCTTTAATCCATTTTGAGTTTATTTTTGTGTATGGTGTTAGGAAGTGTTCTAGTTTCATTCTTTTACAAGTGGTTAACCAGTTTTCCCAGCACCACTTGTTAAAGAGATTGTCTTTTTTCCATTGTATATCCTTGCCTCCTTTGTCAAAGATAAGCTGTCCATAGGTTCGTGGATTAATCTCTGGGCTTTCTATTCTGTTCCATTGATCTATATTTCTGTCTTTGTGCCAGTACCATATTGTCTTGATGACTGTGGCTTTGTAGTAGAGTCTGAAGTCAGGCAGGTTGATTCCTCCAGTTCCATTCTTCTTTCTCAAGATTACTTTGGCTATTCGAGGTTTTTTGTATTTCCATACAAATTGTGAAATTATTTGTTCTAGTTCTGTGAAAAATACCGTTGGTAGCTTGATAGGGATTGCATTGAATCTATAGATTGCTTTGGGTAGACCCCAATCAAAAAATGGGCCAAAGAACTAAACAGACATTTCTCCAAAGAAGACATACAGATGGCTAACAAACACATGAAAAGATGCTCAACATCACTCATCATCAGAGAAATGCAAATCAAAACCACAATGAGGTACCATTACACGCCAGTCAGGATGGCTGCTATCCAAAAGTCTACAAGCAATAAATGCTGGAGAGGGTGTGGAGAAAAGGGAACCCTCTTACACTGTTGGTGGGAATGCAAACTAGTACAGCCACTATGGAAAACAGTGTGGAGATTTCTTAAAAAACTGGAAATAGAACTGCCATATGACCCAGCAATCCCACTTCTGGGCATACACACTGAGGAATCCAGATCTGAAAGAGACACGTGCACCCCAATGTTCATCGCAGCACTGTTTATAATAGCCAGGACATGGAAGCAACCCAGATGCCCATCAGCAGATGAATGGATAAGGAAGCTGTGGTACATATACACCATGGAATATTACTCAGCCGTTAAAAAGAATTCATTTGAATCAGTTCTAATGAGATGGATGAAACTGGAGCCCATTATACAGAGTGAAGTAAGTCAGAAAGATAAAGAACATTACAGTATACTAACACATATATACGGAATTTAGATAGATGGTGGCGATAACCCTATATGCAAAACAGAAAAAGAGACACAGAAATACAGAACAGACTTTTGAACTCTGGGGGAGAACGTGAGGGTGGGATGTTTTGAAAGAACAGCATGTATATTATCTATGGTGAAACGGACCACCAGCCCAGGTGGGATACATGAGTCAGGTGCTCGGGCCTGGTGCACTGGGAGGACCCTGAGGAGTCGGGTGGGGAGGGAGGTGGGAGGGGGGATCGGGATGGGGAATACATGTAACTATATGGCTGATTCATGTCAATGTATGACAAAACCCACTGAAATGTTGTAAAGTGATTGGCCTCCAACTAATAAAATAATATTTAAAAAAAAAAAAAAAAAAAAGTGCTGATGGAAAACAAAATAATGGTCAACTTAAAATTTTATACCCATATAAGTCGTTATCAGAGAATGGGAAAAATTAAGCCATTTTCAACACAGTATTTACTGTTTACATACTTTAATTAAAATAACAATAAAAGATGCATTCCATAAAAGAAAATTTTGAAGAAAAATTTACTTTGAGAACCTGCACTTGCAGATAGCAAGATTTATTACATTAATAAAATTGCACTATGTTAAAAAAAAAAAAAAGGAAAACTGGTGGTATTGGTAGAAAGATAGGCAAACAGACCAAAGGAACAGAATAGGATCTAAAAACAGATTCACATATGACTAAGGCATCACTGCAATATAATGGGAAAATGATAGTCTTCAATTAGTGGTGCTAGATCAATTAGTTATCATATGTCAAAAAGGAACTGTGACTCTATTTCACACCATATACAAAGGTCAATTCAAAATGGATATTTAGAGCTAAATGTGGAGGGTAAAACAATAAAGGTAACAAGCAATTTTTTAATGAACTTGGGGTGGGCACAGAATTCTTGTATAATCCATAAAAACACTAACCTCAAAGGAAAAATATTGATCATTTTGACTCTGTTAAAATGATGGTATTCCCATCTCTTTAAGAATTTTCCAGTTTATTGTGATCCATATAGTCAAAGGCTTTGGCATAGTCAATAAAACTTGTGTTTCTCAAGGACACTTTAAGAGAAGGAAAAGATGGGGCCACAAAGTGGGAGAAGATACCTGTCATACATATATCTAACAAAAGACTTGCATTTATCTTGTAAAAAAACCATTTATTTTCTAGTGGAAAATAGACATCAAACCACTCCTCACAATAAAGTTTAATGAGCACTAAGACACAGGAATTTCCAGGGTACTTCGGGAATCAGTAATCTAATTAATTCCTGACATGGCAAATCCCTTCCAAATCCTCTTGTGTTTATATGTTAGAGTAGGACAGAGTTTGGATGATCAATGAGAATTCCACATATCCACCTCATGAGAGAAACTATCTCTAGTTGATTCTTATTCAGTGGTTGTCTTAACCAGATAGCCTGGCAACAAATTGGACGAGGACCTACCAAAAGTATCTGTCTTATGCAGTGATTGTCATGTCCTTGGTACCCTGAGAGAGAAAAAGAGTGGGAAATGGAGCTGAGGATTCAAATAGAAATACTCTAGAAAAAAAGACTTAAAGGAAATCCACTAAAATGCCACCTCCAGGTAACTTGATTGCTTAAATTCAGATAGAGATAGGTGATGTTATTTTGTTTTTGAGTTTTTATATTTTTCACATTTTCCACAGTGGATAATGTGTTATATTTGCATTTTACAAATTTTCTGTACTTGTTAATGCTTTGCATATAGTAGATTTTGAAATTCCAGACCAATTGGATAACGACAGCAACTTGTAGAAAAGATAAACTAATCAGTTAAAGAGATTTAGAATCTTTCTGAGTACAGGAACCAAGAAACTACATCCAGTTTTTTCTTAAAAATTGTGGTGTGTGTGTATGAAGTCACATTAGTCATGTATGACTCTTTATGACCTTATGGACCACAGCTCTCCAAGCTCCTCTTCCATGGGATTCTCCAGGCAAGAATACTGGAGTGGGTTGCCATTTCCTTCTCCAGGGGATCTTCCCGACCCAGGAATCGAACCCACATCTCTTAAGTCTTGTGCATTGGTGGGTGGGTTCTTTACCACTAATTCTACCTGGGAAGTCCAAAATTGTGGTAAATACATGTAATATAAATTTACCATCTTAATCATGTGTCAGTGTACAGTTCAGTGGCATTATGTATAGCAACACACATTGTTATATCACCACTTCCATCTCTTTCAAAACACTTTTCATCTCCCCAAACCAAATCTCTGTACCCATTTATTTCCTATTCCCCTTCATGAAGCCTCTGGCACCCATTATTCTATTTTCTATCTCTGAATTTTACTAATATATGTACCTCATGCAAGTGGTACTTCATACAGTATTCATTCTTTTGTGACTGGCTTATTTCAATTAGCATGCCTTTAATCTTTATCCACGTTGTAGCATGTGTCTAAATTTCCTTCCTTTTTAAAGCTGAATAATATTCCCTTGGATGCATACACTATATTCTGTTTATCCATTTATGACTCAGTGAACAGTTGGGTTGCTTCCACCTCTTGCCTATTGTGAATAATGCTGTTATGAACATGGGCGTACAAATACCTCTCTGAGTTTCTGCTTTCAGGTCTTTTGGATATATACCCAGAAGTGGAACTCCTGGTGGTGATGGTGGTGGTTCAGTTGCTAAGTTGGGTCTGACTCTTGCGACTCCATGGACTGTGACCAGCCAGGCTCCTCTGTCTGTGGTATTCTCCAGGCAAGATCACCAGGTTGGGTAGCAATTTCCTTCTCCAAGGGATCTTCCCCACCCAGGGATCGAAGTCTGGTCTCCTGTATTGCAGGCAGATTATTTACCAACTGAGTTACGGAACTGCTAGACCATATCATAATTCTATATTTAATTTTTTCAAAAACTGCCATACCATTTTCCACATCCTCACCAACACTTGTTTTTTGTTTTTTGATAATAGCCACCATGATGGGTGTGAGACAATATCTCCTTGTGGTTTTGATTTGCACTTCTTTGATGATTAGTGATGTTGAACATCCTTTCATGTGCTTGTGGGCCATTTGAACACCTTCTTTGGAGAAATGTTTGTTCAAGTTCTTTACCAATTATTTTTTTATGTGTCTGTTTAGTTATATAGTTTTTTATATTCTGAATATGAATCTATTATCAGATATATTATTTGCAAATATTTTCTCCCATTTGATGGGTTGCCTTTTCATTCTGTTGATTGTGCTATATCCCATTTTTAATTAAATAATTTCATGAGGGCTCGGGGTATGAAGGGAACTGGAATTTTTTTTCCAGACCAGCAATTTGCACTGGCCCACTGAAGCTATGCTTCCCTCATAGCTCAGTTGGTAAAGAATCTTCCTACAATGCAGAAGACCCCGATTCAATTCCTGAGTTGGGAAGATCTGCTGGAAGAGGGGGAGGCTACCCACTCCAGTATTCTTGAGCTTCCCTTGTGGTTCAGCTGGTCAAGAATCTGCCTGCAATGCGGGAGACCTGGGTTCAATCCCTGGGTTGGGAAGATCCCCTGGAGTAGGGAAAGGCTACCCACTCCAGTATTCTGGCCTGGAGAATTCCATGGACTGTATAGTCATGGGGTTGCAAATAGCTGGACATGATTGAGTAACTTTCACTTTCACTGAAACAAGGATGGCCTCAGTGTGTGTGACCAAGCATTCAGAGAGCTAAATCTGGTGTTTAAGGTTTTGGGTATGAATGAAGATAACAGAAGTAAGAAAATCTCAGACTAGTCTTTGGCACATCTCCGTCTTGACCCCACAACCAAACGGCATGCCAAGCCTTCTCTATTCTTTTTCCAGCATGGTTGAATTCATCCTTCCTTTCCATCGTTCCACTGCCACCCTCATTTAGACATCTACGATTCTACCATAGATTTCCCAAGGGCTTGCTGTTGTTCAGAATGCCCCTGTGAAAAATACAGGCTGCAAATTAAATATTCCATGTTCCAACAAATTTGAGAAATGCTGGGTTAACAAACACAGGACTTCCCAGGTGGTCCAGTGCTTAAAACTCCATGCTTCCAATGCAGGGGGGCAAGTTCGATCCCTGGTTGGGGAACTAAGATCCCACATGCAGTGCAGCCAAAAAAACAAAACAAAAACTCTATGCCTGTGGTGATAGTCACACAACTCTGTAAATAAATGAAATATTGCATTTTGTAAGGAAAGCTAGTGAATTATATGATATGTAAATTATAACTAGAATAAAAAAAATTTTTAAATACTTAAACACATTTTTTTTTTCTTGCAGGACTTCTCAGAGCATATACTATGCAACTTCAATTCAGTGTAGTCACTCAATTATGTCCAACTCTTTGCAACCCCATGAACTGCAGCACACCAGGCCTCCCTGTCCATCACCAACTTCCAGAGTTTACTCAAACTCATGCCCATTGAGTCAGTGATGCCATCCAACCATCTCATCCTCTGTCGTCCCCTTCTTCTCCTGCCTTCGATCTTTCCCAGCATGAGGGTCTTTTCAAATGAGTCAGCTCTTCGCATCAGGTGGCCAAAGTACTGGAGTTTCAGCTTCAGCATCAATCCTTCCAATGAATATTCAGGACTGATCTCCTTTAGGATGGACTGGTTGGATCTCCTAGCTGTCCAAAGGACTCTCAAGAGTCTTCTCCAACACCATAGTTCAAAAGCATCAATTCTTCGGCACTCAGCTTTCTTTACAGTCCAACTCTCACATCCATACATGACTACTGGTAAAACCATAGCCTTGACTAGACAGATCTTTGTTGGCAAAGTCATGTCTCTGCTTTTTAACATGCTGTCTAGGTTGGTCAAAACTTTCCTTTCAAGGAGCAAGCGTCTTTTAATTTCATGGCTGTAGACACAATCTGCAGGGATTTTGGAGCCCCCCCAAAAATATCTATCACTGTTCCCACTGTTTCTCCATCTATTTTCCATGAAGTGATGGGACCAGAGGCCATGATCTTAGTTTTCTGAATGTTGACCTTTAAGCCAACCTTTTCACTCTCCTCTTTCACTTTCATCAAGAGGCTCTTTAGTTCTTCTTCACTTTCTGCCATAAGGGTGGTGTCATCTGCATATCTGAGGTTATTGATATTTCTCCAGGCAATCTTGATTCCAGCTTGTGATTCATCCAGCCTAGCGTTTCTCATGATGTACTCTGCATATAAGTTAAATAAGCAGGGTGACAATGTACAGTCTTGACGTACTCCTTTTCCTATTTAGAACCAGTCTGTTGTTCCATGTCCAATTCTAACTGTTGCTTCCTGACCTGCATACAGATTTCTCAGGAGGCAGGTCAGGTGGTCTGGTATTCCCATCTCTCAGAATTTTCCACAGTTTATTGTGATCCACACAGTCAAAGGCTTTGGCATAGTCAATAAAGCAGAAGATGATTTTGGGGGACTCTCTTGCTCTTTTTGATGATGCAGCAGATGTTGGCGATTTGATCTCTGGTTCCTCTCCTTTTCTGAAACCAGCTTGAACATCTGGAAGTTAGGGTTCACGTATTGTTGAAGCCTGGCTTGGAGAATTTTGAGCATTACTTTACTAGCGTGTGAGAGGAGTGCAATTGTGCAGTAGTTCGAGCATTCTTTGGGATTGCCTTTCTTTGGGATTGAAATGAAGACTGACCTTTTCCAGTCCTGTGGCCACTGCTGAGTTTTCCAAATTTGCTGGCATATTGAGTGCAACACTTTCACATCATCTTTGAGGATTTGAACTAGCTCCACTGGAATTCCATCACCTCCACCAGCTTTGTTCATAGTTATGCTTCCTAAAGGCCCACTTGACTTCACATTCCAGGATGTTTGGCTCTAGGTGAGTGATCACACCATTGTGATTATCTGGGTCACAAAGATCTTTTTTGTACAGTTCTTCTGTGTATTCTTGCCACCTCTTCTTAATATCTTCTGCTTCTGTTAGGTCCATACCATTTCTGTCCTTTATTGAGCCCATCTTTGCATGAAATGTTCCCTTGGTATCTAATTTTCTTGAAGAGATCTCTAGTCTTTCCCATTCTATTGTTTTCTTCTATTTCTTTGCACTGGTCACTGAGGAAGGCTTTCTTATCTCTCCTTGCTATTCTTTGGAACTCTGCATTCAAATGGGTATATCTTTCCTTTTCTCCTTTGCTTTTTGCTTCTCTTGTTTTCACAGCTATTTGTAAGACCTCCTCAGACAACCATTTTTGCTTTTTTGCATTTCTTTTTCTTGGGGATAGTCTTGCTCCCTGTCTCCTGTACAATGTCACAAACCTCCGTCCTTAGTTCATCAGGCACTCTATCTATCAGATCTAGTCCCTTAAATCTATTTCTCATTTCCATTGTGTAATCGTTAGGGATTTGATTTAGGTCATACCTGAATGGTCTAGTGGTTTTCCCTACTTTCTTCAATTTAAGTCTGAATTTGACAATAAGGAATTGCAAACAGTACTACAAATCTTCAAAAAGAGATTTAGCATGCTGGTATTCCAAGATTATTTAGCTCCTGAACACATTTACAAATGTTCAGCGGACGTGCAGGGGAAGCACTATGAACCTTGAATAGGACCTAGAAAAATGGCAATATATGACAATCACTCAAACTTCTGATCCCATCACGGTTGAATTAATCGACCTGAAGTGTCGCAGAGGTATTTCCTATAAGCTACCAAAAGAAAGGCATCAGAGTTTTAGGCTCAACTTATCTTTCTAGACTTTTTACTGCCTGTGCCTCACACAAACCTTACACTTTCAACAAACTGGACTGAATGTTCCACCCAAAGTTGGTGCAGTGTCTCCCACCTTTTCATAAAACCCCCTCATGCCATACCCTGTCAAAACCCTGCCATCCACTGCAGTCTACCTTTTGACCTTCTCTCCTCTCTCCAAGCAAAGGGAGTCTCTCCTTCATACACATTCCATGCCACTTTCCATGGCATCAGACTATCATTTTCTATATGCTGCATTATCCCTCCTATTGAATTTTATTTTGTGAGAAGGAAACAATACCTTCTCCATCTTTGAATTCTTTGTCTTTCCTAATATTTGTTTAGGGTTTGTTTCCTCTGTCTTCTAGAAAACTTTTCAAAAATCACACAAGTAAAAAAATGAATACATGCTTGTAAAGATTCAGATACTACCTCTATATGTGGGTGGAGAAGGAAATGGCAACCCACTCCAGTATTCTTGCCTGGGAAATCCCCTGGACAGAGATGCCTGGTGGGCTACAGTCCATGGGGTCGAGAAAGAGTCAGACACGATTCAGCAACACACACTTTCACTTTCAATATATGTGTGTGGGGGTTGGGGGGGTACATAATCCATTCTCTATTCTTTTCCTTCCTTTCTAACTCTTCTAACAGGAAGATTTCATTAATAGTTAACAGTGTGTGCTTCAAACCCATATTTACCTTTTAATATATATTTGAATACCAATACTTTTTGAATGCAATTTAGTCTATTAGAACACAAATGAGATTATAGTATACCCACTCTGCTGTGACTTGCACTTTTTACTTTACAATAGATCTTGGAGATCTTCCTGTGTCATTATGGATGGATCTAACTCATAATATTAATGACTTCACAACATTCCATTTGTAGAGGTACTGTACTATACTGATTCCTTTGGAAATTCAGCTTGCTTATTTTTTATAATTAAAATTAATGCTGTAATCAATGTCCTTATGCATATATCTATGTTAATTATATGAGTGATCTGATCTGTAAAATAAGAGTAGAATATTGGACAAAGGCTAAGAACATATAAAATTTTGATGCTGACAAATTGTCCACTAAAAATCCAGTAGTAATGATAAGCATGTGTTGAATAAATAAGTTTTAAATTATAATTCTCTAAAGGAATTATCTCTCTGGTCCAGTGCCCGGCACAAGATCATACCAAACAGGTAGTCAACACACATTCCTGTTTGGCAACTATGGTAGCCAGTTTTACAAATTCCTATCAGCTGAATACAGGATGGGTAGTAGCTTATGTGAAAACAATCTAAGGGTCTTAGCTGATTACAAGCTTATTACAAGGCAAGATGAAGCTGCATCTTAGAGACAACAACTCTGGTTACATAAACAGAAGGGGAATTAATTTCATTCAACAAACATCCTTTCCATAGACTTGTACAAGTCAGACTACACATATTTCTGCTTAGAGCAGTGGTTATAAGACAGTCACTGACAACCTGGGGGTTACTCAGGATCATAAAAGCTGTAGTGCTAGTCACTTGAGGCAGAGTCAAAAAACTGAGATATTTTAGCCCAGAGAAGAGAACACTCAGGAGGTCCATGATAGCCATCTTAAACAACTTGAAAGGCTAACCTGGGGGAAGAGGAAGCAGACATGCTTTGTGAACCAGCACTAATGGGTGGACTTGTCAAGCAGAGAGATTTCGACTTACTGTGAGCTGACCACTTTCTAACCACTTAGGTCATTCAACAATGAAATGAGCTGTCTCATGAAGTAATGAGGTTCCCATCACCGAAGAGGTTACAGAGCGGGGTGTGGACTTTCAAGGATCTTGCAAAGACTATCCTGAAGAGAGAGGCATCTCCAGGTATCCTATAAGCATGGACAGAAACCAGCTTCCTGAGGGCAAAGGAGAGAGCTCTTGGTCTGCTTTCCAGTTCTTCCAGCACCTCAGTCTATAGTATCCTGAACAAACCTCTCCTAAAATTCTTTTCTGTGGGAAAAGGCCCAGAATGACAGAAGTCAAGGATAATGGAAGCTATGAGAAACTGAAGGGGAAGTTTCAAAAAAGATAAAACAAATAATAGTAATAACAAACATTATTTGGTCTTCACCCAGAAGAACGGGTCTTCACCCAGTTCTCTTATCTCCCTCCTTTCTTCCTCTTCCCAGTTTTCATGATTCCCCCATAACTCCCTCCTCCATCCTCTCCCAGGACTTTTCTATCCAAAAGGAAAAGTTCTGATAATTAACGCTAAGCTCGGGGTGATAAACAGGATCAATTAATAATTACAATCAACTGGAGTGCCTGTCTAAAGCCCTGAATTGAGAGAGATTCTGGGTTTAACAGAAAAGAGCCCAGCAATCGATTAGTAGTGTCTGCTCTGAACTCAGTGGAGTGAGTAATGGAGCACATGCCATAGAGATGATAAGCTTGCACTAAGATGCACTAAGAAGTTAGCAGTTGCAAACTCCTGGGAAGGAATGAGATATTATTTTTACAAAAGATCTGTGGGAAGAGGGCAATACTTAATACAAAAAAGAGGTGCCTACAGAAGAGGAGATTACAAGCACTGTGGCATTTTAGGGGAGGCTACATCTGAGGGCAAAGAAGTAACTCTTGGTACTTCTATAATCCTATCCCAGAGGTGACTCCAGTTTTGCTCCCTGTTGCACAGACTCTAAAAGCCAGAGTGAGGAGGCAGACATCAACATCTGCTGCATCAGGTGTTTAAAACATAAGGTTGAAGCATAAGCGCGAGTGGATTTTTTTCCCGGAGATGACCACACTCGTTTTTCCCTTCCCTCTTCTATTCCAAGATCAAAACCAAGGAACCAAGTGGAGAAATTATTTCCCAAATTCTAGACGTTTTCCTCCTGCCTTCAGGTCCATAGCCGCCTATCCCCAATCTTGCGAGTGTCCTTTCAAGTGTCGCTGTTGTTCTTGGGCCACACTCAGGCCCTCCGTCTCTTCACCAGGTAACTCTGCCCACTACCTGAGGCTCCCACCCACCTCTCAGAGGCCTGTTCCAAGTATTACGGTGATGTCAGTGGTTTCTGGCTACCTGCCTGCAGCCCACGCTTTCCTCCACAACAAAAATGCTTTAATTCTTCTGCCCTCTTGGCCTTTCAAGTTGTCGGTCTTCAGAGGGCCACAGATGGCCACAAAGGGCTCTGTTCTCCTGCTGGTGTCTCCTCAACACAGACTCAGGACTACCCCAGGGTCAGGGTGGAAGCTGGTGGGGGTCAGGTGATGAGACACTCAGGGCCTCTACATACACTTGTCATTGCATGTTGAGGAAACTGAGGCCCAGAGAGGACAGGAGATTCACTCAAGGTGACAGAGTCGGTGGTGGAGGTGAAAGTGGAAGCCAAGTTTCCTTACATGGCATCTAGTCTTTTCATCCCATGAGCCTCTCTCTGGCAGCTCAGACTGGGATAGTTGAGTTGGTTTACACTTTACACCTTTGAACACAAAGCTCCCTCTCTTCTTCCTGTCTCTCCTTCTTGCTCCTATATCTGGTTGTCCCCACTTTTCTCTGTGTCTCATCTCTATCTCTCTTTCTGTTCGCTCTGCCTTAGTCTCCTCTTCTCTTCTCACCCTTTCCCTTCCCGTTCCTTCCTTCCCGCCCTCCTTTCTCTCTCTCTTCCTCTTCTTCCCTTCTCCCACCCCCTGTCCCCACAAAGGACAGAGAACTACTTTCTCATACAAGCTGTGTGTCCTCCAGATACTGGGGAGGGCTCACTGAACAGCAGCAGAGGAAGAGGCCTGAGGTATCTGCCCCTTGCCCACCTTGGGTAACTGGGTCTCATTCCTGCAGACTCCATTCTCTAGCCCTCTTCCTGAATCCGGAACGTCTGCCCATCTTCTTTTAAAGGGATGCAATTTTATTTTCCTTCATTTTTTCTTGACTGGATATAGGAGCAGTCATATCAAGTAAAGGAGGGGTGATCTAATTAAAGCATCTCCCCTGCTGAATGTTTTGGGGGCTGAGGAGAGGGGTCACGGAGAGAGAGGGTGGAAGTCACCTGGAAAAAGAGCACTCGATGAAATGCCGATGTTATCTGATGAAGCAGGTCGGTGTGTTCTGTTTCAAACGTAGTTAACAATGAGAGAAGAGTAGGAGTGCATGTTTTGCAACCAGATACCTGGATAATGTGTAATAAATAAGGAACACAGATGAGATGGCCTTTTATTATTTTTCTAATCTATGCTGTCAAGTTTCACTTATGAAATGGAGGACAGACAAAGCAGACCTCCTTCTCTATAGGGTCCCCAGCTTGTCCTTTCGGGGGCCTGGGGTTGCTCCCTCTAAGACTCACCATGGAGGATATGCTGGGTCACTGGGGTTGACAGAGAATCTTTCCCAAACCTACAGGTTTTGGTCTCCTGGAGATAACACCAGGCAAAGGGTTAGGGGTTAGGGGTTTCTCCCCAGCCCAGCTCACTTGTTCTGTGATCCCAAGTAAATCATCTTACTTTCCAATGCCCGGATTTTCTCAGATCTGAACTGAAGGAATTGGACTAGATAAGTGGCTTTCAAATGATATGCCAAGCATCCCCAAGACTCACTACAAATGTATTTCAGAGCTTCTCTATACAGAAAAATAGTGCCCAGCAAGAAAGATTGAGATTTTCAGGAAAATCTGTCCATTGTTTTTATTTTTTTTTAATGTATTGGGGGTTTCAGCTAAGATTTAATTTGAAAAAGATGTTCTCCTAAACTATGAAAATCACCAAAATTTCTTGGTTGTCCAGTCATTAGGACTCGGTGCTGTCATTGCTGTAGGCCAGGTTCAACCCCTGGTCAAGGAACTAAGATCCTGCAAAATGCATGACATGGCCAAAAAAGAAAGAAAGAAAGAAATCACTAAGATAGATTGTTCTTTTCCTTATATAGGGGCTATAGAGAGGTGTCTACACCTGGTGTATAAGACTGTCCTCTGGGAGTGAAAGTATAAGCCGGCCTAAGATGGTTCAGTGCAGAGTTACCCAGTCATGTCAAATACATGGGCTTGCTCTCAGACCTGCAGAACTTAACGCTGACTTGACTGGACATATTCACAGAAAGGATGTGCTACTCAGAAGAAAGTTCTATCACATATGGAACCCCTGAAAAAGGATGCTGTTGGTTGCCAGCTAAGCACTGCCCAGGTTACCTTAGCCCCCAGTCCTAATGATATGTATGTATGTGTGCACACATGTGCATATGCACACATGTCTGTGTGTCTAAGAATATATGAGGTATCTTTGTCTGATGTTTTCACAGTAAGGATGGCTCAAATAGAGCACACGTGTCACTTCTAATCCTGTGCCCATGGCAGACATCGCTAATCAACTGTTGCTTTTCCACCAAGTCTAAATGTGTACTTCTTCTCAACACTCCAAACAGTCATTAACAATCAATGAGTTCCGTGAAATGAAATTCATTTTTCGTCCCTACATTTAAACACTTGAATCATATAAGTAACACCTTTTGTTTAGATCTCTGACTCACCTAACAACCTTTTGATTATAAGATAGTTTCCCATGGAAGTTACAGAAACCCAAATGGGCTTTTCAGAAGACAGGACTCTTGAAGGTTCTATTTTTCACTAGATTTATAATAAGCTTCATTAATTCAGTTATTGAAAATACTGTCTCTAAAACAAATTATCTTTCTTTGAGCAAATTATCTTTCTAATCAGCATACAATACAGGAGGGTCTTCCCTGGTGGCTCAACAGTAAAGAATCTGCCTGCAATGCAAGAGACAGGGGTTCGATCCCTGGGTTGGGAAGATCCCCTGGAGAAGAGAATGGCTACCCACTCCAGTATTCTTGCCTGGGAAATCCTATGAACAGAGGAACTTGGTGGGCCTCACAGTAATCCATGGGGTCACAAAGAGTCAGACATGACTGAACGACTAACACTTTCATTTTCACACACATCTTGATATCTTAGGGTCTGAAGACCAGGCTCTGGCAGATCCACCAAGATTATGTCTCACCAGCCTTCTCCAGATAACTTACTCATCATCCTGTACAATATAATAACATACATCTTTATTCCTTTCAAATTTCCATGACGAGCCCTAAAGCAACTTCAGACTGAGGGTTCTATGATTTGAGATATTTGCCATTGCAGAATAAATTGAGCTTAGAGAACTGCAGAGTGTTTGCTTAGTGTTCATTAGAATATGTCTGGCCAGCTTAATGGAAAAGAGGTGATGCTGTGGAATGCTAGAAACAAACCCATTTCCCTTTTGCAACCCTTGTCTGTCAGACCATGCTCAAAGTCTAAATCAAAATTTCTACCTACTAGCAACCACAGGGTATCTGGACATGAATGCCTTCTTTCCTTGCCTGGTTTCTGAGATCATCTCAGAGTCATCATTAGAAAATAGGAAGTAAATACTTACCCAGTGAGGCTCTTTCAGAATGTACCATACATTGGTCGGATAACCACTTGCCCTTCAATCACAGTTTTCCCACTTGGCTCTGTTTGTTTTGAGTCAGCTAGTTAGAAAAACCACACTAAGGCCAAGGTTGGCTCAGTCTTCAGTGTAAATGAATTCTATAGCCTGCACCCAAGGGATTTAAATGAAAGGAGACATAATGCCATTCCTTCTCTTGCAAAACTAACTCAAACCTGGGTCCTGCCTACAGCAGAAAATTTGCACAGATTTTGCATAGCTACAATCAGCTACAGAGCATATAAGCTTCCCTTGTGGAAATGCCTAGAGATTCCAGTTTTGCTACCTGGACAATGAAACTCTCCCATATGTTATGGGCTGAATTTCCTCCCCCATCCCCAGGCATATGTTGAAGTCCTCACCCACAACACCTCTGAACGTGACTGTATTTAAGAGAAAAGGGTGATTAAGTTTAAAAGAAGCCATGGAAGTGAGCTGTACTCCAAGCTGACTGGTATCTTTATGAGAAGGGAGCATTTGGACACACAGACAAACATCAGGATACATGTGCATAGAGGAAAGGCCATGTGAAGGTTCAGGAAGAAAATGTCATGGAGAGAAGCCCAGGAGAAACCAAACCTGCCAGCACATTCATTTTGAACTTCTAGCCTCCAGAACTGTGAGAAAACTAATTTTTTGTTTGTTTGTTTTGTTTAAACTACCCTCTCTGCAGTTATGGCAGCCCTAGAAAACTAATATACTATCTGCTTCTCCTTCTTGTTAAAGTGGGTTATAGCAACCCTACAAAAATGCTTACCTCTCCAGGTCCCTATCTATGCCCATTAATGCTCTGAGCACCACATATCCTGCTCGGGTTTGACTTTGCTCTTTGGGACTAGAGATAATGGATTGAGAATCTTAAATTTTTTATTCAGATGTCACCATCCTCTATCCTCTCCCCTTCCTATATCCCTCTTGGAGGATGATAGGTTGAGAACACAGAACTTTATAGAAATGACAATTTAGAGTTCATCTACTCATCACAGAGTGACCGGGATAAACTGAACTCAACTCTAAGCAAGGGTCATGCTACCTCCAATTCTGCTTCATTTGAGCTTTTACAAAGACTTCAACTCCAAAATAATTGGATATCTTGAGAAAAGAAGTGAACACTTGACACATGTCAAAAAGATCTATCATCTTGAGATCAAGGATCTACATTTTGGAGGGGAGGACTAGAGGAGAGGTAGAAACTGCATCTCATCCACTTTGTCTTGACTGCGTCTTGTCCACTCTCTTGCTCTGTAACTAGAGAAAATAACATTTTATTTTAATATAGTGGATGAAAGGGACTACTCCAAAAAAGTCTGGAGGAATGGCAGTGGCTGTAACAAATGTGGATAGGATGGCTATTTCAAGCAAGCTGCATGGCAGCACACCCACAGTGATAACCTGGAAGTAGAATCCAAATGCCTGCTTTGAATGTGGTATCTTGTAATTCTCCTTGGAGGAATGTCCTTTATCAGGTTTCAGATCAAACTTACTCATGCAGCTCTGCTCTGTCTGTAGCCCTGTCCATTTGCAACACTGAGATCAAAGCAACCCTTTAAAAACATATGCAAAATGGTGCCCCGTCTTTGTGTAAAACCAGATGATGGTTCCCCATATCATTCAAAGCAAAACCTTTCTAAATCCCCTTAATCTTCTTCTTCCTGCCTCCTACTTCTCTCCCCAGCTCTTTCTGCTCCAGCTACACTGGCCACCTTGTTATTCCTAAGACAAAACTAGCACATTCCCACCTGAGGATTTTTGCACTGGCTGTTCCCCCTTCCCATTGGCTGCTCTTCTCCCAGACATCTGCTTGGCTAAACTCCCCAACCTCTTTTACGTCTTTGCTTAAACATCACTCTTTCAATGAGCTCTTACCATAAGCACTCACTGTCACCTGTCTACTTCCTGTCCCTTCAATACCCAATCCCCCTCACCGATTTATTTTTCCTTTCCGCCTCCACAGTACCTTGTAATATATAAGGTCATCTACTTATTTACTGTGCGCATTGTTTACTGCCTATTCTCTCTCCACATGGAATGGAAGCTCCATGAAGGCAGAGATCTTTGTCTGCTTCAGTGATGTACCCCCCGGCACCCAGGACACGGCATGGCACATAGTTGATACTTAACATATTTTTGTTCAAATGAGTTTTGTTTTGTACAAACTAGATGTTGATATTTTCCAAGGCTAGGTTAGAATGACTAAACTCAAGTTTTCCCATCGGTGATCAAAAGCACAGTAACATTTGTCATGGTTTTATTCTTATGCTGTATGGAAATCTAGATGAGGTGACTGACTTCTAGGTCTAGATCCTTTGCTGAGATTCTATCAGAACCCTTCATGGTAAACAGTCCTCTAGTGGAGGGATGGGGCAAATGCACTCACATTGTCAGCAGTGACCCCAATGTTAATCAAAACCATCAACCAGTTCAATCACACTAGTGAAAAGTTTAGCAAATAGGTTGTTTATTGTCATAAAGTCAAAACAAATATGGAGCTGACAACATTTTCCACTTTATGACAGTAGATGATCTGTGGAAACTACTTTATCCACCAAGAATCACCAAAAACTTCTAAGTTTTTGAGGTCCTTATAGATTACATGGACAGACAACTATTTAACACTTAAGGTGGGACACCTGTTGACCACAAGGCTAGTTGGAGATAGACTTTCAGCAGAGATAATACCCTAATTTTCCTGGCTATACCACTCACTGGTTAATCCCATGGCATCTAATATTCAGACAGAATTCTTCTTTTCAAAGCAAAGGTGATTAATTATGCCTAGGCTGAGATTTCAGACAAATCCCCTATCCCAGAGAAGAAGCAATTCTAAATGCAGGGAATTGTTTATGCCTTTATTCGCTAGGAAACTGTAGACACTGTTTCTTTCAGAACAGAAGACCATCTCTCTTAGGTATCTGATGAAGTTAAGGTCATTGATTCTTTTTCCCCAGAGTCTCTACCTCTCTTAATGAATAACTTTGGACACCCAGAGACAAGCCATGGAGGAGTCAGATCTCAAAGAGCAGGAAAAACAAACCATTCAGTAGTACTTTACTACAGTTGGTTTCTTCTTACTTCACTGTCAAAGATGCTCACACCTTTTCTATGCACTATGTCATTGACTCAGAATAGGCATAAGGAGAGAGCATTACACGCCCTTGACAAACAGAAAATGTTTCTCTCCTTCCCTCCCTTGGTCCCTTCCTCCCTTCTTTCTATCTATCTACCTTTCTTAAGAAATTCTCATGAAGCAGTTCCTATTCTAGGCAGGGATACACAAGAACCAGAACTCTGAGCTCTAAGATCTCCTTCAGCAGATGGAAACACTTCCTCTACAAGACAATGGATGCTAGGAGAAAAGATAGATGTGCAGGACATGAGAAGCACAGAGGAGGAAGAGGACATGAATTAATTCTGCTCGAGGAAGGATTGTCATCGACAAATGCTTCCCGGTGAGGTGTTATTCAAGCTATGCTTTCAAGCTATGAGGCAAAGTTTACCAAGGAGTAAAGAAATTAAAGGCACTGGATTTAAGTGGCCTTTGTAGAAGGCGACTGTTGAAATAGAGTTTTCCATAAACTGAATTCACATAGCATCTTAACAACTGGTTAATGAGGGGAGATGCTAGCCAAAATGATTGTTTGACCTAGGACAGATCAAAAAGGAAAAGTGTTGCACTGATTTCTTTTCACACATATTGACAGTTGGAGTCAAGTAGAATGGAAACATGATCTGGATAATCCAGCCAAACTCAGAATGACTCTCTCGGCCCTCCAGACAGTACAACCAAACAGTGGAACATTCCACCTCTTGCCTTTCATTTCTTATATGACACATCTCCAGAGACAGTGGCAGAAGGAAGAGGAGCTCCAGGAAAGTGTGGTCTCGAGCTGACATCAGTTGTAGAGATCCAGGAAGGTTGGAGGATGGGGACTTGACTTCTTTCTCCGCGAGACAGATTCCAAGATTCAGAATGAAGGGGCCTTGAGTGCATGAACTGTTTTGTTAAACAGGGAGAAAGCTCAAGACAGAAGATGCTATCATTTAGGTTCGTTCTCAAAAGAATCACAGAATCTGAAAAGTGGAAGTGACCCTGCAGCTTCACTCTAACCAGTTCTCATTTCACTCTGAGGAACCTGAGCCTCAGAGACATGAATGAGGTCACACAAAATCAGTGACAGAGTCAAGACTAGAACAAAGTTATTTTTACATCGAAGGAACAGCTCCATTCTGGAAACTTCCCTCTGTTACTACTTTATAGCTTTACTCATACCCCATTTCCACGGGGGAAAAGAAGGAAGTGGGAGTGAATGAAGATGAAATACTAATATGTAAAGAAGATATTCCGGTGGAGTCAGAATGCAAGGTAAAAACTGCTTTGGTTAACTTTACCCTTGAAAATACCTTAGGGAGACACCCCCACCACCACCATACAGGGGGGACCAGCAGACTCCCTCTCAGTAAGTCCAACCCAGCCAGTTTTTCTACCTAATGGAAAGATGTGCTGCTTTCTCAATTGAGCACAGAAAAATTATTTAGCTGGTGTCTAAGGGTTGTGCTAGATGAAAAATACCTATCTTGTCAAATCGCACCCAGGCAGGGGTGACTTCAGCTGCTGCAGGACCGAAAGCTGCAACCCCAGTTCTCCTAACCACACAGGAACCACGTTGCCCTCCTCCTTCTGAGGCAGTTCCACTGTTTGCCTCAGTCAATTTCACCTTTGCAAGATTTCCTGCAGAACCTCTGTAGACTCAGCCTTTCCCCTTTCTGTGGTCCTCATTACTCATACTTTTAGATTCTGATTCTAGTACTTCTTCATTAAAGTATTTAAAAATATTTCCACATAATCCGAGCACATAGAGTCATACGTATTTCCAAAGTAGTGTATACGTTTGAGACTATAAAGGAAAGAGCACTGGACTGGAGTTAGAAGACCTGGATTCCAGTGTGTGTGGCGAGAGTCTGGGGTAAGAAACCCATAATGTACATTGGTTGACTATTAAAGAATAAAGAACTATGTGACAAAGACATAGGCAAGGTTGAGGAGAGACATCCAAGTTTGCTGAAGCATTCTGAGGTTATCAATACCCCTCCAGACCCTTATCTGGGTCTGAAGGGACAAGCAGAGGAAATAGTTACTAGAATTGGAGAGAAGGCAGCAACAAAAGCCTTCTGTTAGGGTCAGCCACACAGCCCAATAGGGAGGTTGTTGAAGAAATAAATGCCACCACCTTGCCTCCTCTCATACTCTAATCTTTTTTTTTTTGTCTCAAAGGTATTTATTTACCCTTATCTAGTTCAATTGATCTTAGTTTTGTTTTTTGTTTGTTTGTTTCTTAATGAAAGGGAGAGTAAATGGCTTCAATCCCATCCTGGGGCACCTGGAGTTTTCATTCTTTGCTTCTTTTTAATATTTCTGGCTACATTGGGTCTGAGTTGTAGCATGTGGGCTCTTCATTGCGACGCAGGCTTCTCTATAGCTGTATCACGGGCTTAGTTGCCTCGGAACATGTGGGATCTTAGTTCCCCAACAAGGGATCGAACCCGCATCCCCTGCATTGAAAGGCTGATTCTTAACCACTGGACCACCATGGAAGTCCCTCATTCTCTAATCTCTTGCCCCTGCCTCCTACCCTGCGAACACAAGGGAAAACCAGAGGGCAGGAAAGAGGTCACAGAGCAGGGCAAGAAATGTGGGACAATGAAATTTGAGGGGCCAATGGAGATATCCAGCACAAGATTCAAGTTCAGTCCCTTTAGGTGAATCTCCATACTCTCAGATCCTTATCATCTTTACTAGTAGAAATGAATAGGTTGATTATTAGACAGTCTCTGTGTTCCCTCTCTGTATAACACCCAAAGATGCTATGACTCTAGATAAAATAATACTCACTTATTTATAGAATTCCAAAGTCTTAATAGACCAGGATACAGCAGTTGCTGTATTCAAATACTCCTTGAAGCAGTTTGTGGAATTAGAAATCCATGCCTTTGTAACATAATTCAATGTTTAATAAATTTCTAAGAAAAACAAGCTATTACTATTCATCATTTCTTAGTTTTAAAAAATCTTACCTTAGGTACCCCTGTTTATGTAACATACTGACGTATGCCCTGGGAAATTATTCAGTCCTCTTTAATGGCGAGGCCTCTGTTTGGCTCTTGGTCTCTAAAAGACTTCAGTTACCTTATCTGACCTCTGTGGGGCTTAAATCATGTGTAAAAAGATATCATTTATCTGAAGCATTGTGTTTTGCTATGGGAGTCAGGAGGCAACCCTTCCCAAAAAGTGTTAGTACCCAGAGGTGGTGGAACTTTGAGAGAGATCCTAAGAAACCTTGGCATCTTCCAAATAAGGGTTTTTCGTGGGTGGCTTCATTCTGAAGATGGGAAATGACCATGAAGCTTGTCAGGTTCATTTCTCTCTTTCAATCAGTCGGTACTGAATTTCTTCCAGCCCTATTCTAGGCATCTGGGAACAGCCATGAACAGAACAAAGCCCCTGCTTCTAAAGGGAGAAAAATCATGTTCCAAAAACACATACATCTTAATACAAAACATGTAGATATGTAAGACACATTTATATAATGATAAGTGCAAGGGAGAACATACTTTAGGCTGATGGGATAGAACAATGGGGGTGAAGGGGGGGTGCACTTGAGCCAGGATACTGAGGCTTGGGAGGAGGTAGACTTTTGATAAAAACTTTTTTTAAATTAATTTTTATTGGAGTATAGTTGCTTCACCCAGGCTTCCTGAGTGGCTCAGACAGTAAAGAATCTGCCTGTAATGCAGGAGACATGAGTTTAATCCCTGGGTCAAGTAGATCCCCTGCAGGAGGGTATGGCGACCCGCTCCAGTATTCTTGCCTGGAGAATTCCGTGGGTAGAGGAGCCTGGTGGGCTACAGGGTCCAGGAGTCAGACATGACTGAGCAGCTAACACATGCATAGTTGCTTCGCAGCGTTGTGTTAGTTTCTGCCGGACAGCAAGGTGAATCAGCTGTATGCATACATATATTCCCTATTTTGGGGGTTTCCTCCCTATGTAGGTCACCACAGAGCATTGAGTAGAGTTCCCTGCGCTATACAATAAGTTCTCATTAGTTATCTATTTTACACATAGTGACTTTTGATAAAAGCTTTTAACTATTTTGTTCTTTTTTTTTGCATAAGTATAAAAGTGTTCCTGGGACTTCCCTGGTAGGAAGTCCAGTGGCCAAGAATTTGCGCTCCCAATGCAGGGTGACGGGGCTCAAGCCCTGGTTGGGGAACTAGATCCCACAAGAAGCGACTAAGAGTTCAAAGGCCGCAACTAAAGAGTCCACACTTTGCAAATAAAGATCCCAGATACAACAACTAAAGATCTTGCATGCCACAACTAAGACCTGGCAGCCAAATAAATAAATTAAATAAATATTTTAAAGTGTTTCAAAACTTCCAAGATCTTAGAAGATGGTGACTGAAAGACTCAATGAGTGATGTTCATTTTAAAGGATTAAGAAAAAGTCCAAGAACTACAAAAGATGAAGCAGCCTAAGCGGAATGATTTACTACAATCATTTGAGGTGCCTATAAAGTCTTATAAGGGTTTATTGTTGGGTCTATGGCACCCAGGGGGGAAAGGTGGGGGAAGGGAAGCAAGGGCCCGGACACCTCTAAGGAAAAGAAAAACCACATTAGGAAGTTGAGGGGAAAGAGGAGCAAAGAGTGGGAAGCTGGCTCACTTGAGACTGAGGCAGGTATTGGTCTGACTGCGCTTCGTTGCTCAGTTGTGTCCGACTCTTTGCAACCCCACGGACTACAGTCTGCCAGGCTCCTCTGTCCCTGAGACTCTCCAGGCAAGAATACTGAAGTGGCTTGCCATGCGCTCCTCCAGGGGATCTTCCCAACCCAGGGACTGAACCCAGGTCTCCTGCATTGCAGGCTGACTCTTGATCGTCTGAGTCACCAGGCAAGCAAGCTAGGCACATATTTTAAATGCAGAGAAGTTACCAGGAAAAGTAGGTTCTTGTGATATGGGATGATAATTACAGTGGCTATTTCTGCTGTTGCCTGTAGTTCAGAGATATTTGAGATGTGCTTAAAGTTATTTTATCTGTTTTATTTTAGTATCAGAAAGTGAAAGAAAGTGAAGTCTCTCAGTCATGTCCGACTCTTTGTGACCCCATGGACTGTAGCCTACTAGGCTCCTCCGTCCATGGGATTTTCCAGGCAAGAATACTGGAGTGGGTTGCCATTTCCTTCTCCAGGAGATCTTCCCAACCCAGGGATTGAACCCGGGTCTCCCATATTGTAGGCATATGCTTTACCATCTGAGCCACCAGGGAAGTCTATTTTAGTATCAAAACGATTGTAAAGGGGAAGTCAAGAAGGAAAAAGAAAAAATTTAATGAGGCTTGCAAAAGGAAAGCTCTTGTATAAAATAAGGTGTCAATCCACACATAGAATTTAGAATTTTGTTTCTTATGTGGTAGTGAGATAAATGTTGAGGCCAAATCTGCTATCTTCTTGTACTTTCAATTTAAGGAAACAGCCCTTATCTGTCAGATCTGGAGCTTCCATGATTCAGTGATAAATGGCTCAGAAAAGAAGCAGTAATTCCATAGAATGCCACAGAACACAATCATGGCTACTGATCTTTAAACTGCACCTCTGAGCTAAGTTCCATGGTATCTGGCTTAAATTTCCATTAGCACAAACCAAAGATATAATGTAAAAGAAAAACAATTTGCTCCAGTATTGCAAAAGATTCAACAATAAGAACTGGGTAAAACCTTTATGTCTTAGCAATAAGACAGCTTCAGCTAACCACAAAAATCAAAAAGTTGTCCCTATATCAGTAAGTTATTTTAATGAAATTCCTGGAGATAATGTAAAAATTCTTGATGTCCTGCCTGGTGCAGGACAAGTGACCAATTAAATAGTCATGCTTTCTCTGCTAGGAGTGTGGTACACTGGTTGACAACATGATTAGCATGTGAACTGATAATATTAACTTCAGAGATGGAAAATCCTACCAGTTCAAAGACTTTTCTTCTAGAAACTGATGACTAACTTCATCAAAACATTGATGAGGATTGATTCTGACAGTACACTCATATCAAGTCTATGAATAATAACACATCTGATGATTTTCCAGTTTTTGAGGAAAGTTGTTCTTGTAAAAATATTTTATATTCATATGATATGAATAGCCACTGTAATAATTTGATGATTAAGTCAAAGTGCAGTGCTAATAGCATTGTATTAAACCCAAGATAACTTAGATGGATGTCTTCTCTTGAAAGAAGACTAAAAGTGTTCCACGTAGTTCATGGATCCAAGAAAAGCAAAAATATTAAAGATTCTAATTCAGAACTTTGGTTCTAGTTTTAAGTAAACTGTTTCCACTATTTTATGTGATGCTCCTACTAAAAAAAGAGGGGCAAAATATATCATCACTGAAGACTATGTGTCTTTCTAGCAGTATGCAAAAGCCATAAATAGTTCTAACTTTTCACTTTCATTTAGAAACTAAGAAAGTTGTAAAAGAACACCACTGGCCATGGCTTTCACTCTGGTTTAGATTTGATCTGCTAGTAACAGATGAGTTATATATAAAGTGCTTAATCACAAAACTTGGGTATAGGATCGATCATTAATACTAGATTCAGCTGGGGGGAGTTAGAAGTAAATCATCCAGAGGAGCCATAAGTCCCTTTCAAAGTGCTGTTCCTTTTTTTATCAAACAATGATCTTTTTAATGAACACCATGTCCTTAAATCATAGCATAATGAGAACTTACTAGCCTAATGGGCAACAAGAAAGTATCTACAGATGAGAAATAACAGAATACAGTGGATGGGTCTTTATTTTGTGTGTGTGTGTGTACATTAGCATCTCAATCTTATTTTAAAAGTGCACATTCATCCTCTCTACTGCATACACCATGATAGAAGGTGCAAACTTCAGGAAAAAAAATTTTTTTGGAGATCATGAAACACCATCAGTGATGTTGATGCAAATTCTCTCTTAGTAATTCTAATTAGAACTCAGAGACTTAGAGATATTTGAGAAAATTAAACAAAATACACAATTAGTGAACAAGCTGAGTTCTTCAAAAATGCAAGGAAAATAATTTGCTTTTAGCATTATTATTAGTTAGATGATTAAACTGAGAAAGCAATTATTGTATTAAATTATAAAGTGTAAGTTTTAACTTTCCAAACAAATTATGATTTATTGAAAAAATGTTCTCTGTGCTTTTTCTTTTAACACAACAGTCGTTTGGTTTTATTTTTTTCTTTTTTAAATGATAGCTTTTACTTTTTCAGAGTGGCTTTAGATTTATAGAAAATTGGATAGTACATAGAGCCCCAGTATAGGCCTCTTCCCCCCAATTCATAGTTTCCCCTGTTATTAATACCTTACACTAGGGCAGTACATTTGTTATAAATGATTAGTCAATATTGATGGATTATTATTAACTAAAATTTACATTTTAGGGTTTATTTCTTGTGATGTATAGTTCTATGGGTTTTGTCATAGATACTTTTTACCAAATTTTGTATTTATCTAATTTTATGCTTTCAAAAAAGAACAAAGATTGATAAATATAAATAGTGAAATACAACATTATGTCTATACATTGTAACACTTTTCCTATAAATAAATTCCAGAGGAAAAAAGTCCTGATTGCTAGTTTTGGTTTGGAATAGGAAGACACTACAGATAGAGGCCGTAAGAGAGAACCTGAGTCATTTTGGGAAAAGAGAATGTAAAGACAGAAACTACTATGGCCTCAGCCTATAGTACCATAGTGTAACACTTCCCTAAGTCTTTGCAGTTAGGTACACATCTGGTCCTTTAAATGCACCTCTGATACCAGACAGCCCAGCCAGAGGAGCCTCTGACTGCCAGCCTCAGCCACCCACAGCTAGTCAACCTTGCCAGCTCCCCATCCAAAGCACGATGCCTCTCCCACTTTGCTCCAGGGGCCGCCCTCAGCTTGCCTTGTTCCTCTCTCTGCCTGTTGCAAGCAGGTGCCCACCTGTACCCTGCGGACCCTAGACCTTATTATCCAGGGTGAAGGGAAGGGCTACCGAGGGGGCAGGAGGCACATCAGAAGCACCTTTAAGGTAGGGCACGAGTGAAGCATGCCTCCGCAGCAGTTGTTAATGGACATGCCTTTGTCCATCTGTGTATCCCTAACACCTGAATGATACCTGACCTATTATACACATTTGGTAAGGATTTGTGGAGTAAATGAGCAACCCTTGACTTCTATAGCCTTCCTTGGTGTCTGGTTTCTGCCTCACACTTGTCCTTTGGCATCATTCACTTAAAGACTGATTCAAGGCTGACTTCCCAACATTTGGGATCTGGCATTTACTTTTTCATTTGCCACGGTGGCTCACGAATGGGCTTCCCAGGTGGTGCAGTGGTAAAGAATCTGCCTGCTATTACAGGAAATGCAAAAGTTGTGAGTTCGGTCCCTGAGTTAGGAAGATCCCCTAGAGTAAGAAATAGTGACTCTTTCCAGTATTCTTGCCTGGAAAATGCCATGGACAGAGGAGCCTGGTGGGTTACAGTGCATGAAGTCACGAAGAGTCGGACACAACTGAGTGACCGAGTACACAATACACAGTGGTTCACGAATACCTGTTTTCAGAGTTTTTTTGTTTTTTTAATGCTCTGTATTTTTCTAGGCAAATAAAAAGAGCTGGAGAGGTCAAGTCATTTGGCTTCTGGTTCCGGTTCTGACAGTGGGTTAATCTTGTAATCTTGTAATTCATGAGTTAATCAAGAGCATGAGCTGGGTGATTCAAGCTTGGGAAATAGGTATAATGTCTCCTATTTGCTCTAGAGGAATGTTACAAGGTCTGGGGAGTCTTGTGGTAAATAAAACTTGCTCAATGTTGTTTAAATGTAGGATTTTTCAACAATATTTTGATTAAAGACCCTCTCCATGGACGGAGGAGCCTGTTGGACTATATAGTTCACGGGGTCACAAAGAGCGAACGTGGCTGAGCACAGAGCCAGGCTGCCAAGTGTCTTTACTCCCCACACGATGTGCTGCACTCTGCTTGCAGTTGCTCAGTCATGTCTGACTACTGTGTCCCCACATGGTATCTATTGACATATATGGATTAGGATTCCAGGGGATAGACACACTTGGGGAATTTCTAGAGTAGCGACTCTAGAATCTTTTTGAGAACTAATGTTATCTGATTAAATTCATTTGCATTAAGGTAAAGGGCAAGGGCATCTCATTGCCAAGCAAATGGTATAAAATTAAGAGAATGACAGGTCCAAGAGCATTCTCCAAAGGGTCCCTCTTTGTCAACTTCCTTTTGTCTGTCCTATTTTGTGTGTCTGCCATTTATTACCAGTTAATGAGACCGACCGGAGTCAAAGTCTCCACCTTCCTTATAGTGGGGATCTAAGTTGATTTGGGGTGGGGGTGGGGGAACCAGCTGCAGCTTTTTATCTTTGGTGACAACAAGCAGTTGTGTTCCTTCTTGGGCCGTCACCGGGTTCATGAATAGTGCCACAGTCTTTTAAAGCTAGGACTGCTCTTTTGATGTACAAGTTCATATGCCTCCACCACGGGCAAAGCCTTCTGTCCCATTCCACCCCTCCCCTTTCCTGTGTTTGTCTTTGCCCTTGCAAGGGTTTTGGCTCCCAGCCAAAATGAAACCAATGAGTTGCTCAATTCAGAGAAATAAAGGAAAACAACCCCCCTCCCCAATTTGATGGTCAATAGCAGTGGGGGAGATATAATAAACCTCTTCATTAAAAGTAAATGCATCTTTTAAGATAAGCAAAGAATTATATCTCCAAAGCTATTCTTCAGAACTTGTGACGGTTGCACATCGTCAGAGGCTGCCTGCCGCCACGGAGATGGAATTCAATTACAGAATTTGAAGGACTTAAGCTTGCATGGTTTTCTTCTTCCCAGCCCCACCTTGCAGTTCCATACATTTTAAAAAATTTCAACTATAAACACAACTTCTAATGTAAAGAGTTAAACAAAGAGAATGGATCCCTTCAGGGAATAATTTATGCTTTTTTTTTTTTTAAGAATCTACCCATTTTGAGTGATACTGATACATACCAACTTTTCCAAGACTGCTAAGAGCCAGGCCTCCTGCTAACCACAACAGTACAAGGAAGGAGGGCAGAGGGAACTCCACCAGTGGTGTCGCCTTTACCAAATGGAACAAAAGCTTTGGTGTTTTCTGACCAAAAACCTTCCTTCCTTCCTGTGCCCAGACACTGACTTAGTTCTTTGCAGAGCAAACCCCACCCATAAGTAAAAGACAGCCAAGTATATCTCCTTCCCAATGACTAAAATTCCCATGTTCAGGGTCACCCTACATGATTAAGGCATCATCTCCAGAAGATTCCAGCTAAGATACAGTGACAGAGCACGGGCTGACCTTTCAACCTCAGCTATTCATTACTTCTACATCTCTCTCATTCTGCTCCATCCCTCTCATTCTGCTCCACCCCCCTAGCCTCCTTGCCACTGTTCCAAGACTTCAGCCTTGTATATAACTCCTTGTATCTAACTCAGGGGGTTTGCATTTGTTATCTCTCTTCTCCACCCCTGAACTAGAATATTCTTTCCTGGATATACACATGGCCCACCTCTCCTCTCCTATTCAAATGTCATTTTGTCAGTGAGGCTGTCCTAACCACCCTATTTGAGACAGCAATTTCCCCACCCAATTTCCGCCTCCCTTCTTGCTTTCTCTCTATAGGACTTACCATTGTCTAACAAACCTTTTGCTTTTTTATTTTATTCATGGTTGCTTCCCCTACTAAAACGCTGGTTCATGAGAGCAAGGATGTTGTCTGTTTTGTTTCTTGCTACAATCTTAACAGTAAAATGTCTAGAACAGGGCCTGACCATGGAAGACATTCAGTGACTATTCCTTGAATACATGAATGAATTCCAAGCTAACCGCCACCTAACAGAGATCAAGGCCCTGAGACAAAGGGTAATAGGATTGGTTAGCTTTGACTGCGGTCTTGATAAACACCTCCAGGAGTAGAATCTGTAATTAGAGGGTTCTGGACACCGAGATGGCAAGCATGGGGGTAAAAGTCTTGAAGATACTCATTTCTCAAGTCACAAGAATGATACCATGTGGTGTTTTAAGTACTTTCAAGTCCTCCTGCCCACCAACTATGAGTTTCTTTCTTTTTCTTTTTTTTAATACTTGTTTATTTGGTTGCCCTGAGAGTTGCAGCGTGCAGGATCTTTAGTTGTAGTATGTGGGATCTAGTTCCCTGACCAAGAATCAAACCCAGGTCCTTTGTATTGGGAGCTTGGAGTTTTAGCCACTGGACTGCCAGGAAAGTCCCTTCCACAAGTTTTCTCTCATCACCAGAAAATTACAATCATGTCTTCTGTTAACTGTTAACACCCTTGTTCCTTCAGGCACAGCCAGGGATGAATGGTTCCATCAACAACAGAACCTGTTTTGCTTAATTTAAACTCATGCATAGATGACTGTGTGGATCACAACAAACTGTGGAAAATTCTTAAAGAGATGGGAACACCAGAACACCTTACGTGCCTCCTGAGAAACCTGTATGCAGGTCAGGAAGCTTACAGTTAGAATCAGACATGGAACAATGAACTGGTTCAAAATTGGGAAAGGAGTATGTCAAGTATTGTCACCCTGCTTATTTAACTTATATGCAGAATACATCATGCGAAATGCTGAGCTAGATGAAGAATAAGCTGGAATCAAGGTTGCTGGGAGAAATATCAATAACCTCAGACATGCAGATGATACCACTTTAATGGCAGAAGTGAAGAGGAACTAAGAGCCTCTTCATGAGGGTGAAAGAGAAGAGTGAAAAAGTTGTCAGCATTCAAAAAGCTAAGATCATGGTATCTGGTCCCATCATTTCATGGCAAATAAACAGGCAAAAAGTAGAAAAACAGTGACAGATTTTATTTTCTTGGGTTCCAAAATCACTGAGGATGGTGACTGCAGCCATGAAATTTAAAGATACTTGCTCCCTTAGAAGGAAAGCTATGACAAACCTAGACAGCATATTAAAAAGTAGAGACATTTACTTTGTCAACAAAGGTCCATATAATCAAAGCTATGGTTTTCCAGTAGTCATGTATGGATGTGAGAGACGGACCATAAAGAAGCCTGAGTGCTGAAGAATTGATGCTTTCAAACTGTGGTGCTGGAGAAGACTCTTGAGAGTCCCTTGGACAACAAGGAGATCCAACCAGTCAATCCTAAAGGAGATCAGTCCTGAATATTCATTGGAAGGACTGAGGCTGAAGCTGAAGCTCTAATACTTTGGCCACCTGATGTGAAGAGCCGACTCATTGGAAAAGACCCCGATACTGGGAAAGATTTGAGGGCAGGAGGAGAAGGGGGCAACAGAGGATGAGATGGTTGGATGGCATCACCAACTCAAGGGACATGAGTTTGAGCAAACTCAGGGAAATAGTGAAGGGCAGGGAAACCTGGCATGCTACAGTCCATGGCATCACAAAAAGTTAGATATGACCCAACGACTGAACAACAACAACAATGCCTAGACAAAGGAGACTCCCAAACATTCCCCAGGAACCAGAAATTCCACTTCAGTTAGTGGTATCTCTACTCTCCTCTAGCCTCTGCGTTAAGACCATCTTCAATTCTCTCTTTGACCTTATAGATCAATCAGTTCCCAGAATGTGGCAATTTTATTTCCAAAATGTCTCTTGCATCCTTTGCCTCTCTCTCAGCCTCACCATCACAACCCTCATCTGGCCCTCATTGGCTCTTAACTGGCTATAGCAATAGCTGCCGAACTGGTTTCCTATCTCTAATTTCTTCCTCTCCCAACCCTGCTCAGAACAGCTGCCACAATAATATTCCCAAAAAACAAATGTAATGTTGCTCTCACTAGTCCTACAAAATGTCAATGGCTCCCCATCACCCTTGAAATGGGTTCTTTAATCTACCTCCCAGGGTTTCCAGCCACAAGTCCCTTAACTTCCACCATAGCCTGGTCAACTCACGTACCTAAGCACTTCTTGTCTCCCCAATAAGTCATGTGCTCTCCAGTCTTTATATCTTGGCTTATTCCCTGTCCCCCCATCTACCCTCTTTTAACCATATGCCCTCATTTTCTGTCTGTCTATTGAAATCCCACCTAAAAATTCCCCAAGGACCATTTGTTGACTCATGCAGTCAGTCAGAACACAGATTGGAAAAACTCAGATCTCTATTCTCCCTAAGATCTCCTATTCTGTGTGTGTCCTATGCATTTATCACATGATCCTTTGATTAGTGCTATGATATAAATTTATGTGTGTGTGTATATATATATATATATATATATATATATATATATATATATATATATATATATAATTATTCTCCAGCCAGCCTCTTTTTCTGGTCCTTGAGGGCAGAGACTTTTGTGCCACTATTTCATTCCCAGAACACCACATGACAGCTTGCTCATAGCAGATGCCCACACCTTTTCAGGGATGCTGCTAGCAACCCATCACACTGGTTCTCTAAAGGTCACTATAATCCTTCCAAGGTTGTGTTATCAATTACAGCTGGTGAACCATCACCCAGAAATATTTCCCCTTCCCCCATTCTCACAGCCAACAGGGCTCACAGTCCTCAAGGTGGCCAGTTGTTATTCAAAGCTGAGTGGAAAATAAATGTTACACAATTCCTTCAAGATGAATTTTAAAAAGGAAATCATCAGGGTGAGAAGAACAGAGACTTGACTGACCAGTTGAGGCTGTTGTACCAGGTGCATAAGCATACTTTATTTCTCAAATGCCCTGTGGCACACACCTGGATATCCTGGGTGCCTCGCTTATTGGGCAGGCAACTTGGTGGCATGTGAAACAAATCTGGAACTGGAGGGGCAGTCTGAGAGGATGAGGATAAGAAGGAAAAAAGGTGGAAGGAGAGAAAGAAGGAAGGAAGAATTTAGTTTCGTCTTGCTGGGCAAGAACATTGTGAAAGGAAACAAGCAGAAAGGTATCTGAAATATGCCAACGTGTAGCCTCTGCTGTTGGTCTCATTTTGCATGTGTGTTTGGTCGCTAAGTCATGTCCAACTCTTTGCGACCCCATGGACTGCAGCCCACAAGGCTGCTTTGTCCGTGGGATATTCCTGGCAAGACTACTGGAGTGGGTTGCCACATCCTACCCCACGTCCTTCTCATGGTCTCATTCTAACTCATCATCAAAGTCTATCATTTTCTTGTTCTGTGCATACCCTGTCTTCCCACATTTACCTGTTCACATGTCTTCTTTTGCCTTGACTGTGAACTCTTAGAAGATGAAGCACATTCCTTTATCTTTGTATCCTTGGTCCCAAGCACACCATCTGGTACTTAATGGACACTCTATCTGTACCAGTGATGGTGATAGAAAGCTGTGTTTCCACAACTTTAATTATTAGCACACCAACCTTGTGATTTTTGTTCTAACCAAGTACCATCATCTGTACAATTATTCACTTCTTTCAATTGTTTCATGCTTTTTTTCCCAAATTCTGTACCTTTCTTTGCAATCATATCTGTGAAATCACACAGATTGATGAGTGGGTTATATATTTTCTAATACATTTTAAAATGAGTAGACAACGATTAAACAGTATTCATTCAGGTATCATCTAAATCAGCACACCTGTGGTAGGCAGATCACTTCTGGGAAACACTGATTAGTCTTTGTTCTCTAACATTGTGATGTAATTAAGTATATCAATTCTATGCTTTAGACCTTTTAGTAGTAATCCGGCACACAATGTTGTCTTTCTTAAGAAGAAAGTTAATATTCTGAGTTAAAGCTAAAATTCAAATATTTGAATTTTTCAATGTACCAGTTGTTCAATGGGTGCAGCACAATTTGTATCTAAGGAAACAGTGGTTATTTTTTCATCTTCCAAGTTACTGTGGTTAGGTTGGTATCTAATATTTAAAAGGTATTTGGCCATTTTAGCAGTCAGTGGAGATTTTCTCAAATCCTGGTTTTCCTCTCTGCTCCAACTGTTCACCCCAATGTCTTCCCCAAATCTGGAAAGTCTGCCTTGGAAATGACTCTTAAAAACTCTCCAAAAGATAAATATGTGGAGTGCACAACAATTCATAAAAGAGGAAATGTAACTCGTCAACAAGGATATGGGAAAATACGCAACTCTACTAGTAATTAAATAAATGCAGATTAAAATTACACATAATATATCATTTTAAACACTTTAAATAAGAGGGATTTAAAAAAAAATAATGCCTAATGCAAAGAGGATGGGCTGAAATTGATAATCTCATCGTCTGCATGGGGCTATATGATGCATAGAGGGTATGGGAACTAAAAAGCATTTCCAGCTTGATATTTGGCAAAATATGAATCAAGGATTTACAATTGCAATAAGGCCTTTGATCTGGTGGCAATTCTGTTTCTAGAAATCTATCTATGGGAATAACTCTATGTATGGAAAAGATTATATGTGTGAAAATACTCATTGGTATATATACTAGTGGAAACTGAGGAAAGACAAAAATAACAACAATGAAGATAGTGAGTAAAACTGGTGATCTATATCCATTCAGTGGATGATCACACACCCATTAAAAAATCAGGTTTATGAAAACATTTTATGACATGGCAGAATACTTTGGGTATAATAGGATAGAAAAATTTACAGATAATGATGATAAATATGTAAAAGTATATGGGCCTAAGAAGAGACTGTGAGAAAATGGCTTGCTCCTGGCAGGGCAGTGTGTCTAATGGTTAAGTGCACAAACTCTGGCATCAGATTGGCTGTGTTTACAGCTCAGCTTTGCTACTTATTAGCTTTGTGACCCTGGGTGAGTTGCTTAAGTTCTTTAAGACTAAATTTTTCTCCTCTGTAAGATATAATAGCTATCTCACCGTTCTGTCCTGAGGATTAAGTAAGATAATTTATTAATATGTAAAACATCGAGCAGAAAGCTGACTCACAATGGAACTGACTAAACTGTTATTCATCCTGCAAATATTTATCATCATTGACTATGTGCAAGACACCTAATATGCTGGCAAA
Source organism: Muntiacus reevesi (assembly GCF_963930625.1). Lineage (NCBI taxonomy): Eukaryota > Metazoa > Chordata > Mammalia > Artiodactyla > Cervidae > Muntiacus > Muntiacus reevesi. The sequence continues at coordinate 98,607,309 of NC_089250.1, forward strand.
TCATGGGATAATATCATCTCTCTTCTGTTTTCTGCGACACACTTGTGTTATCTTTAAAAGGAAATGTTCCACTGGGCTTGCTTTGGTTGGTCACCTTATTAGCAGACTACCCTAAGAGTATGCTAATCCCGCTTCCTGGCCTTTCTGTTCTTCTTATCTTACAGAGGGGAAACTAGTTACATTACTAGTAAATGGCAAAATTGAATTCACACCCAGCTCTAGAGTTCAAAGTTTTACCACACCGCTTCCTTGTTACTCCTAATTAAACTTTTGAGTGGTATTTCGTAGCCTAGAGATTAATAGCAAATAATTATCCAAGGCCAGTTTCCAGTTCTAGTTCTGCAGCCTCCAAAGCCTGTGAGGAAAAAGTGCCTGAGATGATCTCCTGTTGAAGTTCTAACCCCCAGTACCTTGGAATGTGACCTTATTGGACATAGGATCATTGCAGATGCAGTCAGTCAAGTTAAGACAAAGTCATACTGGAGGACGGTGGTCCCCTAGTTCAACATGACTGTTGTCCTTAGAAGAAGAGGAGGAGAGACACTGAACATGTGAGGCACTGAAGCGCTGAAAAGCAAGCCAAGGATTTAGAAAACACAAGGACTGACAGCCACCCCCAGAAGCCAGGAGGGGAGGAAGGATTCTCCCTGACAGGTTTCAGAGGGTGCACAGATCTGATGACACCTTGATTTTGGACTTCTAGCCTCCAGAAAGCTGTGAGACAACACGCTTCTGTTGTTTGAAGCACCCAGTTTGTGGCACTTTGTTACAGCAGCCCTAAGAATCTCATACAGTCAGGAATTGGTGGGGTGGTGGACAGTGTTCTCTCCCAGCCACGAAAATAAACAGACAACGTCCTTCTGTGGGTTTCTACACTTCAACCCCACAAGAGCTGGGCTGTCTGCTGTCACTGTGATGATATAATGGCAACCATGACAAGGATATCATGGCGACATTGTGGGTTTCTCCCCAATAGCCATCCTTCCCCACTTTTGCTGACAGATTCCTATTTTGCTCAGCTATTGTGAGGCCTTTAGATGAGGCCCTAGATGTGGGGCCTTTTAGTTCTATAACCACATGGGTGACTTGATGCATTTGAAAGCATGCTCTGATTGGGCCCATCAAACTGAATTAACTTCCTTTTAAAAAAATTTTTATTGGAGTATAGTTGATTTACAATGCTGCCTTAGTTTCAGATATATGGTTGAATGGATCAGTTATGTATACACATATCTACTCTATTTTGGGTTCTTTTCCCATATAGGTCATTACAGAGTATTGAGTAGAGTTCCACATGCTATAAATTGTGTAAATAGGTCCTTACTAGTTATCTATTTAACATACAGTAGTATGTATATGTGTGTATGTCAAGCTCTGTCTCCCGATTTACCTCCGCCCCTTCGCACCCTGCCTAATCAGCTTCTTGCAGCCCATTTTGTGACTGACACTAGCTCGGAGCTCAGGAGTCTGCCAGATTTTACCATCCACATGCTAAGATCAAGTAGGCTTCTGCAGGCTGCATTTTCAGACTGAAAGGATGAAGTGAATGATTCACCCAGCAACCTGAAACATCAATATGTTTGGTGGTTTGTGTGGCATAATTACCAGCACTTACAGACCCCAACAGGAGTATCACCGCACTCTTAGGGGCATATAAGTAGTCATGTCTTGTGCTTCTTCTCCCTCCCCTCCCTCAAAACAAACTGATGGATCAGCTTCTAACTCATATTAAATCATCTAATTCATATTGAATCTTCTTCTAATTCATATTAAATCTGATAATTTTCATTTTTAACATCTTTTCTTTTACATACTGCATGATGTGCATGCATGATAAGTCACTTTAGTCTTGCCCAACTCCTTGTGACCCCATGAACTCGGTCCATGAGATTCTCTAGGCAAGAATACTGGAGTGGGTTGCCATGCCCTCCTCCAGGGGCTCTTCCCAACCCAGGGATCCAACTCATGTCTCTTGTATCTCCTGCATTGGCAGGCAAGTTCTTTACCACTAGCACCATCTGGGAAGTGCATACTGCATGATATCACTGATATAAAGTTCAGAAAAGGCAAACAAACATATTCTGTTAGAAGTGAGGAAAGAGAGGTTAGGGTCACACCAGTAGGACCTCAGGAACCCTGTACTGTTGTCTTTCTTCAGATATGTGCTGGTCATACATGTGTGTTCACCTTGTAACATTTGTGATTTGTGCATTTTTCTGCATTTATGCTGTGTTTTGATTCAATAATTTTATCAAAGATTTTATTTGGGGCCAATTTCCTGGTGGTCCAGTGATTAAGACTCAGTGCTTTCACTGCCCTGAGCCTGGGTTAATTCTTTGGTCAGGGAAATAATACCCTGCAAGCCATACAGCATGACCAAAAAGATATCTCATTTTGGCTCCCACTAAATCTGATTGAAACTTGCTCAGTCATGTCTGACTCTTTGTATTCCCATGGACTATACAGTCCTTGGAATTCTCCAAGCCAGAATACTGGAGTGGGTAGCCTTTCCCTTCTCCAGGGGATCTTCCCAACTGAGGAATTGAACCCAGGTCTCTCACATTGCAGGCAGATTCTTTACCAGCTGAGCCACAAATCCTTTTTTCCATAGTACTGTCTCCATTCATGTGCATCCTAAAACAACACCTCCTGAAAGGCTGAGTTAATAAAGGATCCCAGATCAAATCATATCAGAGTGGTAACCTGGACCCCAACTCCTAGATGTTGTTGCTAATCAGGTCTGCCTCCTCTGCTCCCACTAAGTCACCACTTTGTGGTGGTTAACTAAGCAGTATTAACCACTACTTCCTGATTCACTTAAAAAAAAATTCTTTCTAGAGAACACTCTTCCTACGGAGGTCTTCCTGGTTCACAGGAGATGATTTAAGTTCTATTCTACCTCATTCTTTGAATATGCAGTTTGTATATTACATAATATTCCCCCTAGGCCTCCCCCCACCCTGCCAAATTACATCTTTATTGCCTGTAGTTGAATTTATTAAACTGATCATTTACGTGAGCAAGGGTATCTCTTTCAAAACCAAGCAGTAAGCAAGTGACTAACGGCTCTCCCATCTGCTCACATGCTGCACTGGCTTTCAGGGGTGTTTACCTAATACATCTAAAGCAGTTGTGAATAAGCAAAATGCAGTTTTCAGAGGAACTACTCATTATGTATTTCATCACATGATACTTCATCCTAGTTCAAGAAAGAAACCAAAACAAAATCCCACGTCTTCAGACAAATTCTGCTTATTCTGAATGTCATTTTGCTAACCATGGTGGCCAACATATATAAAATACTGACAATAAATTTTCAAAATTTCATCTAATGCATTCTTTTTTAATTCATTAAACTATGGTTGATTTGCAATACTGTATTAGGTTCAGGTGCATAGTTCCAGGTTCTTTTCCATTGTAGGTCACTATAAGACACTGAATATAGTTCCATGTGCTATACAGTAAATCCTTGTTATTTTATATGTAATGATGTGTATGTGTCAATCCCACACTCCTAATTTATCCTTCCCCCTTCTCTTTCCCACTGGATAGTCATGTTTGTTTTCTGTCAGAGAGTCTGTTTCTGTTTGGTAAATAAATTGATTTGATTTTTTTAGATTCCACATGTAAGCGATATCATAAAATATTTGTCTTTCTCTGCCTGACTTATTTCACTTAGTATGATAATTTCTAGGTCCATCCATGTTGCTACAAATGGCATTGTTTTGTTCTTTTTTATGGTTGAGTAAGGTCCCTGTGTGTGTGTGTGTGTGTATGTGTATACAGATCACATCTTCTTTATCTGTTCTTCTGTTGATGGATATTAAGTGCTTGCAATTTCTTCTGAGATTTTTGGGAAGAGCAAAATAAACCAAAAGTTTCTCAGTTTTCTCATTGAGGACCTCTGTTGTGAAGAATGCTTCATTCATTTGATAAACATTATCTTATGTACTACAGGCTAAACTCTGTGGCTGGTTTTAAATAGATATAGATACATATATCATTGGGTGGGTTTAAAATTTTTCTAAAACAGACAAAAATGTGAAAGAATTCCTACAAAGTAGATAGTAAAGAGTACTGGAAAAGAGGAACTGAGGTCAGAGCCCTGAGGAAGGTAACACAGACTCTTGAAGAACAGATGGGATTTTAAGGGTAGAGACAGAGAGAAAGGAAGACCATTCCAGGGAAAGGGAGCAACTTTAGGAAATGCCAAAAAGTGAAGAAGACAGAGCAGGGAGATATTGGAACACAACAACTGAACAATGTGGCCAGAGTTTCCGGTGGGAGAGAATATTAGGAGTTAATACAGTCCTGAGAAGAAGGATGGAAGCCAAATTTTGAAGAGTTTGAACTGAATTGCTGGCTTAAAAATCTCTCTCAGGCAAATGGGAGTGAAGGAGTATTGTTGCCAGTTATGTATGTGTGCATGTGTGTGTTAAAATATGCATGGCAAGAAATTTACCATGTTAACTATTTCTAAGTGTGCGTTCAGTTCAGTGATATTACGTAGTATTCACACTGTTGTAAAACCACCACCAGCCACCTTCAGAACTTTCTCACCTTCCCCAACTGAAACTCTGTACTCATTAAACACTAACTGTCTTCTCCACCCTCTCCCCAGCTCCTGGCAATCAACAATCTCCTTTCTGTCTCTTTGATTTTCACCACTCTAGGTACTGTATATAAGTGGAATGACATAGTAGTTGTCCTTCTGTGATTTATTTAATGTTATGTTTTCAGGGTTTATTCCTGTTGTGGATTGTGTCAGAATTTCCTTCTTTTGTAATGCTGAATGATATTTTGTTTATCCATTTACACTTAGGTTTCTTCCATTTCTTGGCTATTATGAATAGTGCTGGTATGAACATGAGTGTCTATATATCTCCTCAAGACCCTGCTTTCAACTCTCTCCTGTTTATACCCAGAAGCAGAATTGCTGGGTCATATGGTAATTCTAGTTTAATTTTTTGAGCAATATCCACATTGTTTTCTATAGAAGTTGTACCACTTTACATTCTCATGAGCAATCTAAAGGGTTCCACTGTCTCTACAACCTTACCAACACTTGCTATTTTGTAGGACTTTTTGAATAAAAGCATCCTAAAAAATGTGAAGCAATATATTATTGATTTGATTTGTATTTTCCTAATTATTAGCGATATTAAACATCCTTTTGTGTATTTATTGTATATTTTTTTGGAGAAATGTCTACTTGAGTCTTTTTTTGTTTTTTAATGGGCTATCTCTTTTACTGTTGTTAAGCTGTAATAGTTGTTTATATAATCTGGATATTAATCCCCTATCCTATATGGGAATTGTAAATATTTTCTTTCATTCTCTGGCTTGCCTTCTACCTGGCTTTTAGTGTTCTTTCTTCTTTGCTGTAGCCATCTAAAGCTTCCACTCAGAGATCTGCCCTCTTAGACAAGAAGGTTATGATCTTAAAGTCTAGCCTAATTTTGTTGCTGTCAGTCACGAAGTCATGTCCTACTCTTTGCAACCCCATGAACTGTAGCATGCCAGCCTCCCCTGTCCTTCACTATCTCCCGGAGTTTGTTCAAATTCATGTGCATTGATTTGGTGATGCTCTCTAACCAGCTCATCCTCTGCTGCCCCCTTCTCCTTAGAATGAAATCCATCATTTTAAAGTGCACACTTCGATGAGTTTTGACAGTGTTTACAGCTGTTTAATCCACAGGGCCAGGCTCTGAAGAGTGGACTTGATGGCGGCTTTGTCCCTCTAACATGGAGAATGTGGGTTTGTTATTCAGTAGGTTCTCAAAAATAAAACATAAAATTACCATATGATCCAGCAATTCCACTTCTAAGTATAGATCCAAATTAGAAATGGGGACTCAAACAGATACTGGTACGTACACCAATGTCACAGTAGCATTAGTCAGAATAGCAAAAATGAGGAAATAATTCAAATGTCTATAAATAGATGAATGAATAAACAAAATGTGGTATATACATACAATAGAATATTTTTTACCATAAAAGGAAATAAAATTCTGACAAATGCTACAATCTGGAGGAGGCTTCATAACATTATGCTAAGTGAAATGTCAGATACAAAAGGACAAATATTGCATGGTTTTATTTATATGAGGTACCTAGAATAATCAAATTCACAGAGACAGAAAGTAGAATGTAAGGTTAAGAAAAAGACAAACTATATGATCTGTATGATCTCAACTATATGTATAATCTAAAAAAAATTGAACTCATAGAAATAGCAGATTGGCAGTTGTCAGGGTTGGTGGGTGGGTTGAGGGGAAAGAGAAAGGGGAGGAAATTAATGAAGGTGGTCAAAAGGTACAAATTTTCAGTTATAAGACAAATAAATCCTGGGGATACAGTGTACAGTGTAATTAACAATACTGCATAGTATATTTGATATTCACTATTCGCTGAGAGAATAATCTTAAGTTCTCACCACACAAAAAAAAAGGTAACTATGTGATGTGATGAATTTGTTAACTAACATTACTCTGGTAAACCTTTCACAATATATACATAAATCATTACATTGTATACTTTAAATTTATATAGAGTTACATGTCAATTATATTTCAAATAACGCTGGCAGGGGGGTGCAGGAAGGAAGTCACCATGGGCGGGTAGAAGTGGGTAATGGAGAACTATTGCTTCATAGTCAGAGTTTCTCTTTCCAGTGATGAATCTTTTTGGCAATAGATAGTGGTGAGGATTCCACAACACTGTGAATGTACTTAATGCCACTGAATTGCACACTTAAAAATGGTAAACGTCATGCTTACCCATATCTTACCCATTTTAATATTTTATTTTTTTTTAAAGTGGGTCTGCTTTACCTCCAAGGCACACGGGTGACTCCAAGTCCTCTGGCTAAACAAACACATGACACACATTAAACCATAGGAATAAATAAAAATATAAAATAAATAAAAACTGATCAAAGAACACTGCAAGTTGGAAGAACTTGGGAAAAAAGAGAGAAAGCTTAAGGCAGGGCCCCCAGACAGGAGGCAGCCTCAGCGGCCCCGGCCTGGCCTGAGTGAGAATGTGAGCAAAGGGGGAGGACACACGAGAGGCAGACAGAACTCCAGGGCTCAGTGAACACACGCAGCACGAGGCAGGAGGAAGGTGGGACGTGCCAGGCCAGGGCCGCACTGTGACTCTCGTGAGCCCTAGCTGCTGTTCTCAGAGGGAACCTTCCTCCACAAAGAAATGAAAAATAAGTAACACTTTACGGTTGCATTGGTATAAGGGTATATATATGTGTGTATGTGTCAGTATTATAGATTATAAGCATTTTTTTTTCTCCTGAAAGTACCTTTTTTTCCCCTTCTGATATTAAAAGAAATCAGATCTTTTCGTGGGCCCCTGAATACTCACATCTGGGCTACCTCTTCTGAGCATCCTAGAGGAGGGGCCTGGGCCGGCCTGTGCCAGACACTGTGAGTGTCCTGCCCAAGATTCTGAGCCCCAGTTTCTATCTGTAAAATGCGCATAAGAGTTTCTAACATCACAGAGGATTTGTGAGGCTCAAATATGGTGAGAAACAATCAGTTTAGCAAGACGTCTGTTCTGGTCCATGGCTGGCATCCCTTAGCTATCCTTAAATCTGGCACTTACTCAGCACCACTTCTCACTTGGTTTTAAACAGGCACAGTGATTTGGGGGGGAGGAAAGGTATAAAGATACCTGGAGAGGGGAACACAGAGGGGTGAGGATGTCCAGAGAGCAACGGAAGGAACATGAACTATTTCACACTTTTGCCCTGGACAAGTCCAGGGAGCCTACAATCTCCCATCCGCTGCCTTTAGTATTGCCTCTTAAAAAAAAAAAATTATTTATTAATTTATTTGGCTGCACTGGGTCTTAGTTGTGGCCTGTGAACACTTAGTTGTAGCTTGTGGGATCTAGTTCCCTGACCAGGGTTGGAATTTGGATCCCCTGCATTGAGAGCATGGAGTCTTAGCCACTGGACCACCAGGGAAGTCCTACCTCCTACAGATGCCCTCAAGGTAGTCCCCCCAGAGCAAGGTTCCAAGTCTCTCTAAGTCTCATGTCCCTAGGTCCCTGTTCCCTCCTTTCCCCTGCCCTCCTCTAGTCTAGACTTGCCATCCCTCACACACCCGCTGCCTGTTTTGTTTACGTTTCTTTTGCCTCCAGTGTCTTCTTGGTGAACTTCTCATCCTACAAAACTCAGCCCTGACCCTACAAAAACTCCTCCTTCTGCAACTGTTTCAGCAAGATCAGTTCAGTTCACTTCAGGCACTCAGTCGTGTCTGACTCTTTGTGATCCCATGGGCTGCAGCACACCAGGCCTCCCTGTCCATCACCAACTCCCGGAGTTCACTCAAACTTACGTCCATTGAGTCCGTGATGCCATCCAACTATCTCATCCTCTGTCGTCCCCTTCTCCTCCTGCCTTCGATCTTTCCCAGCATCAGGGTCTTTTCCAGTGGGTCAGTTCTTTGCATCAGGTGGCCAAAGTATTGGAGTTTCAGCATCAGCATCAGTCCTTCCAATGAATATTCAGGACTGATCTCCTTTAGGATGGACTGGTTGGATGCCCTTGCTGTCCAAGGGACTCGCAAGAGTCTTCTCCAACACCACAGTTCAAAAGCATCAATTCTTTGGCGCTCAGCTTTCTTTATAGTCCAACTCTCACATCCATACACGACTACTGGAAAAACCATAGCTTTGACTAGATGGACCTTTGTTGGGAAAGTAAATGTCTCTGCTTTTTAATACACTGTCTAGGTTGGTCATAACTTTTCTTCCAAGGAGCAAGCGTCTTAATTTCATGCTGCAGTCACCATCTGCAGTGATCTTGGAGCCCAAGAAAAGAAAGTTTGTCACTGTTTCCATTCCTTCCCCATCCATTTGCCATGAAGTGATGGGACCAGATGCCATGATTTTTGTTTTCTGAATGTTGACCTTTAAGCCAACTTTTTCACTCTCCTCTTTCACTTTCATCAAGAGGCTCTTTAGTTCTTCTTCACTTTCTGCCATAAGGGTGGTGTCATCTGCATATCAGAGGTTATTGATATTTCTCCCGGCAATCTTGATTCCAGTTTGTGCTTCTTCCAGCCCAGTATTTCTCATGATGTACTCTGCATATAAGTTAAATAAGCAGGGTGACAATATACAGCCTTGACATACTCCTTTTCCTATTTGGAGCCAGCCTGTTGTTCCATGTCCGGTTCTAACTATTGCTTCCTGACCTGCATACAGATTTCTCAGGAGGCAGGTCAGGTGGTCTGGTATTCCCATCTCTTTCAGAATTTTCCACAGTTTATTGTGATCCACACAGTCAAAGGCTTTGGCATAGTCAATAAAGCAGAAATAGATGTTTTTCTGGAACTCTCTTGCTTTTCTGATGATCCAATGGATGTTGGCAATTTGATATCTGGTTCCTCTGACTTTTCTAAATCCAGTTTGAACATCTGGAAGTTTATGGTTCATGTATTGCTAAAGCCTGGCTTGGAGAATTTTGAGCATTACTTTACTAGCATGTGAGATGAGTGCAATTGTGCGGTAGTTTGAGCATTCTTCGCCATTGCCTTTCTTTGGGATTGGAATGAAGAGAGACCTCTTCCAGTACTGTGGCCACTGCTGAGCTTTCCAAATTTGCTGCCATATTGAGTGCAGCACTTTGACAGCATCATCATGTAGGGTTTGAAATAGCTCAACTGGAATTCCATCACTTCCATTAACTTTGTAGTGATGCTTCCTAAGGCCCACTTGACTTCCCATTCTAGGATGTCTGGGTCTAGGTGAGTAATCACACCATTGTGATTATCTGGGTCATGGAGATCTTTTTGTATAGTTCTTCTGTGTATTCTTGCCACCTCTGCTTAATATCTTCTGCTTCTGTTGGTCCATATCATTTCTGTCCTTTATTGTGCATGAAATATTCCCTTGGTATCTCTATTTTTCTTGAAGAGATCTCTAGTCTTTTCCATTCTATTGTTTTCCTCTATTTCTTTGCAGTGATCACTGAGGAAGGCTTTCTTATCTCTCCTTGCTATTCTTTGGAACTCTGCATCCAAAGGGGTATATCGTTCCTCTTCTCCTTTGCCTTTTGCTTTAATCCCTCCCTTTCCTGAGCTCCCACAGCACCTGCATCTCCATGCTAAACATATTATCTTGTTTGATAATCATTTGTTTACATATCTTTCCCCAGCTGGAAGGTGTGTTCCAAAAAGGGAGGGGCTGCTGGATTCTCATTCACAGGCTCCCTCCACCACCAGGTTCCCACCCCAATCACTGCCCCACCTACTGCACACCTTGGCAGTCTGTGAAAGAGGGAAGGAAAGTTTCTTCATTGTTTATTCGGTTTAGGAATCTCTTCTCACACCTATTCCAACACAGCTGGTTTATGCAGTAAATTAAAGATTCAACCCTTAGCAAAGCCACAATAAGGTGTCAAGTAGCAAGAAACTATGGGCTTTACAGGTGGCTCAGTGGTAAAGAATCCACCTGTCACTGCAGGAGATGTAAGAGACACAGGTGTGATCCCTAAGATGGGAAGATCCCCTGAAGAAGGAAAGGGCAATTTGCCCCTAGTATTATTCTTACCTGGAAAATTCCACGGACAGAGGAACCTGGTGGGCTACAGCCCATGGGGCTATAATAAACTAGTAGAATTGTTTCCAAGTTGGGACAATATCAGGAGTATTAAGTAGACAATTACACCTGGGTCTCCAGGTGGCCATTGCTAAGGGAACAGGAGTGGAGGGAGTCGATGGTACCCCAGACGTGGGATTCATCTTTCTAATCAGTACCCAGTGGGTCAGAGGGTGAAAAGCTGGACAGCTGCTTCTCACATCAGCCTCCTGCTTCTTGTACATTTCTCCAAATCCCCGTCTTTCTCCCTAGATGGCATCTAGCCTCTTCTCCTTCAAGGCCGTACCCCTAACTCCTCCAGTTTCTCCTTAACCCTCAGTTCATCCAGATGAAAACCCTCAGATTGGGGAGCATTTGTCTCTAGTCCCTAGGAACAGCTCTGGAACTCTTTTCTGTAGGGGAAGCAGGCTACACTTTGGCAGCAAGCACTGGGCTACACACACAGGGCAGATGCCAGTGCTCCTGATTCATTCTGGAATCCTATTTTATCCCCATCTGACTCCATCACCGGGGCCTGGAGCAGTGGTGTTTTGCCAGAAACCACTGGCCAAGAGCTGCAGGAGGGTTGGGGTGTCCTCATTCTCAACATGGCTCTGGCTACTGATGAATGAAGAGTGGCTTCTGAAGCGTGATCCTAAGAAAAGAGGCTGCCGTGGCCCCAACCCTGCTTCTCCTGGGGCCTCTGCAGAGCCTTTTCTGAATCCAGTCAGCTGGGAGGCATCCTGCTCGGATGCAGCCCTGGGACAAGATGGAGCTCTGGAAGGTGTGCACCCACCACAGACAGCCAGCTTCACCCCCTTAGTTCCTGAGGAACTAGCCATTCCTACCGTCTTCAGCATCTGTTGTCTCCTTTCCATTCTCAAGGCCACCGCCCTGGCTCAAAGCCTTCATTTCACATCTCACCTGGGATCTTGTAATAACCTAGCTTTTCCTCACTTAAACTTTTCTCTGCAGTGCTGTTGAAGAAACTCGCTAAAGTATGGACTCTGTATGAGTCCATTTCCATGAAGTGTAAGAACAGACAAAACTAACCTAGGTGTCAAAAGTCCAAAACAGCGGTTACTTGTGTGTGTGGATAGGGGATTCAGGATTGTCTAGGAGGAAGCATGAGGGGATGTTTGGGATGTTTGGAATGCTCTATGTTTTGATCTGCGTGCTCACTGCATATACAGAAATTCATAGAAGGGACTTCCTTGGTGGTCCAGTGGTTAAGACTCTACATTCCCAATGCAGGGGTTACAGATTCAATCCCTGGTCAGAGAACTAAGATCCCAAAACCTGCTCAGCCAAAAAAGAAAAAAAAAAAAAAAAACATAGAGTGTTACACTTAAGATCCTTGCATTTGTATATGTTAAGGCTTAATCAGGAAGTAAAAAAATAAAGTGGACTAAATCTGCCTTCTTTTAACAAGTATTTTTCAAGTACCCACAGTGTGGTAGGGATTCAGGGGTGAAAGACACAACCCCCGCAAGCCATTCCTTCCCACACTGGCCTTTCAGACTTCTATTCTTCTGAACAAACACAACTAGACTATTAGCTGATGTGCCAAACATATCCCTTACCATCGCAGCTCCCTCCAAAACCTTACATGGGCCTCACTCCCGTCATTACCTCTTTCTGCTCCCAGCCCCACTTGGGAAATTCTTCTGTGAGGCTCAAAAATAAGATTAGCTCCTGAATGGAGCCTTCTCAGGGCTTCCCAGGTGGCTCAGTGGGTAAAGAATCTGCCTGCAATGCAGGAGACATGGGTACAATCCCTGGGTTGGGAAGATCTCCTGGAGGAGAGCATGACAACCCACTCTAGTATTCTTGCCTGGAGAATGCCCTGGACAGAGGAGCCTGGCAAGCTACAGTCCATAGTGTGGCAGAGTTGGACATGACTCAGCATGCATGCACTGAGCCATCTCATCGGGGGTGACGGTGCTCCACACTGCAACCCTGTGTGCGCCTCTTGGGGCCTCCTGTTTTGGGAATTCTGTGCCTCCTGCCTGACCTTTCCTCATAAACACAAGACTCATCTCTGATTCACCTCTGCTCCATGAACACCTGCTGAACTGAAAGACCAAAGAAAGAAAAGGGGGAAACACCTTAAAAGCTTCCTGGGCTGCCCAGCTTGATCTCTGCCTGCTTCATTGTTCAGGAACCCACAGAAGAAGCAAAAGCCCCATAACCATTACACCACAACCCTCCCTGCTCTGAGATCGTGCCTCTGGTTTGCATGCAGGATCGGGAAGATCCCCTGGAGAAGGGAATGACAACCTACTCCAGCATTCTTGCCTGGGAAATCCCATGGATTTCCCTCCTCCCAGGAGGAGCGTGGAGGGCTACAGTCCATGGGGTCACAAAGAGCTGGACATGATTGAGTGACTAACACTTTTCACTTTCACTTTGAATGCAAAGGTTTCTTAAGGCCTTCAGTGCTCCAAGCATATCTCCAGAGATCTCAAAAGGAAAGAAAAGGGGGGCTTGGGGGGAGGAAGAGGACAGGGAAGTGAGCAAATACTCCTGCTCAGGCAGGTGGTCCCTCTTGGGGTCTAATCTTTTTCCTTTTCCCTAAGGTCTCTGTGGGGTCACTTCTGCACCCAGGGGACAGGTCCTTACCATGTTTCAAATGTGACAGCAGACCCAATTTCAAGGCATCGACCCTGATACCCAAAAAGCTATCAACTCTGGGTTTGCACTTCCATTTCAGAGCACTACTTCAAAACAAGACTTTTTGTGTTAGCTTACAAATTCATATGTTACATGAAGTATGCATGAATAAATATATTTAAATACATTGATTGTCTACTATAGACAGGATTCCCTGGTAGCTCAGATGGTAAAGAATCTGCCTACAATGCAGGAGACCCTGGTTCAATTTCTGGGTTGGGAAGAGCCCCTGGAGGAGGGCATGGTGGCCCACGCCAGTATTCTTGCCTGAAGAAGCCCCATGGAGAGAGGAGCCTGGCGGGCTACAGTCCATGCGGTCGCAAACGGTTGCACACGACTGAGTGACTTAGCACAGCACGGCGTAGCACCAGAGGCGGGACCTTGTGCTGAGGGGGAATGGAAGATTCAAAAGCCAGAGTTCACCATTTCTGCCTCCCAAAGGGTTTAAAAGCAGTTTGTCAGCGTGTACGGGAAGCTCACTGAAGCACTGTTCAAAACAAGAAAAAAAAAAACAATCTGAATAACCATCATGAGAAGGACCAATAAAATGTATGGTGCTGGCCTCCTAGAATACAATAGAGTACTTTAATGGAACTAACTAGGGATTGCATGTCAACGCGAATAGATCTTAAAAATACAGAGAGTGAAAAAGACAGGTTGTAGAATGATGCATATCATAGAATATCATTCATTCAAGAACACACATAATGAAAATAATACTCTACATATTTTATAAATGCATTAGAATCTGCATGGCAAAGTGTTTTTCTTTTAATGGTGCAGAGGGACATATACTTTCTCTCAGGGAGAGGGGAAGAAAGAGAGACAGACCTAGATGAGAGGGGGCTTTTGTTTTTTCTATAATTACTCTCATTTTTTTAAGTAATTAGGAAAGTACTGCCTAAATACATGAGAAGCTAAGTAATGAGTTCATCGATAACCGCAACAACAATCAAAGTGACATCACAGAGCAGAATGGATTTACTGTCCTGGGGTTAGCATCTGCACTAATGGCTGGGAGCTTATAAAAGGAAAAACTCGGGGATGGGGAGCTCTGAGGAGGAGCTAAGGAATTAGTACTTCCTGGGAAGTCTTTTGGAAGGGGAATGCTGTGACAGAGGTGGAATTACACGAAGATTCCTCTGGCCACAGGTGTGCAATATAAAAATTTGCATTATGAGTGTCTGCGGGATTTTTTTCCTCATACTTGTCAGGCTCTGGAATTGAAGAACACAGTATTGCACAAACTAAGCTCTGAGGGGAAATCAGGTTAGGAAAATGAGGGATGCTTTGCTGTAACCCTTGAGCCAAATGAACTAGGGATCAAGGACTCTTGGGGCACCTGGGGGTCAGCAATGCTGACTTAGTCTCCTTCACTGGACTGTCAGCTCCTCGGGCTGTGGCTGTGATGTCTTCCTTCCTGGAGCCCCAATGTACGGAACAGTGCATGATGTCAGATCACAGACATTCAGTGAACACTTGTTGAATGAATGAGTGGGTGAACGAAGGAATGGATGGATGGATGAGTATCACAGAAAGGTCAAAGAGAATAAAGACTACAAGGAGGCTTGTGGCTTGAATGGCTAACTCTAGCTCTGAGGGACTTCTGTCCCTTTTCCTTTCTCCTGGATGGTGCCTGTCCCTCGGAGGGTGGCTTTTATTTGCCTCCCCCATCATTCCCCCTCCAGGACTCCACGTCTAAACCTTGGGGTTCTTAGGATGGGGGTAGGAGTGACTATCAACTCTCAGGGAGGTCAGAAGAAGATAAAATAAAAAGCTACTTGGAGAACTGAGCTGGGAAGATCCTCACAGAAGCTGGATTGAGGTGGAGCAATGTACATGAGGGGTGGGGTGGGGGTGGAACTCTAAACTAAGGCATAGGGGAAATGGGCCTATAGGAATAGAGGAGCAGGGAGGTGGAAGGACTGGGGCCAGATAATCAGAAAACTGGCGGAGGAACCAGTTTATACAGATGGTTTCAAACCTGGAGCTCAGAATCCCAGGATTTCACAGACAACCTCCAGGGGTTTCCCAAACAATGAGGTGTTTTCTGCCAAGGAGAGCTTAAAATTGCCAGAGGGATCTGTTCATCTATTATCTGCCCTACATCCTGGGGTTCTGAGTAAGACCTCATTTGAAGGCAAGAGACAAGGGTGTGTGTGTGTGTGTAGAGGTGGGGAGTGGAGGGCAGGGAAGAGAGGAGGGGAGGGGAGAAGAGGGAAGATCATTCAGCTAAAACATTTGAAAGAACACAGAGTACATAGTCTCTCTCTCTCTTGAAATGAGGTCATATATAAAAAGTATTCTGAGTGGAAAAGCCTCTCAATGAGTGTTTGTATTGGACTAGACACAGGAAAAGAATTCAATCAAAAGACAAATTCACTTGAAATTACCAAAAATTGCCTAGCCCACCCCATTCACAGGATTGGCATTATCCCTAAAAGATCAAAATTGGGAGATGCAAAGCCCAGAGTAAGGGAAGCAGGGAGGTATAGATGACTGAGGTTGCGTTCTCGTTAATTATCATTAACACTCTTCTGAGCACTTTTCAGAAGCTCTGCTTAACTCTCGCACGCATAATCTCATGAATTCTCACAATACGCTAGGAGGTAGACCCTATGACCATCCCTACACCAAGGCTTAGAGAGGTGGAGCAACTTTCCCAGTATCACACCAGATCACAGCAGCAAAGCTGGGCTTTGAATCCAGGCAGCCTGACTGCTGTGACTCTGAGCACAAGATGCAATCATGTCTCCTGGAGACTATGGCCTGAGCTGGTGTGGTTGAAGTAAGGTGCAGGCACCTGCAGCCAAGGGTCCTGAGGAAGAAAGGACAACACCTTCATTTCTAGGAGGGTCCAAGTGACACAGTCCTTCATAGGAAATCCCAGAAACCCTGTCTCTGTTGGAACAGTTGCCTCCCTGGGCCCTGGGGTGGACTGAACACATCTGGAAGGCTCATTTCCTTCTTGATGCCACATCTTATGAGAGCTTAAAGGTATCTCACCTTGAGCCAGTGAATAGGAGGATGAAGGACCTGGATAACTAGAAAGGAAGATGAGGACATTTAAGGTAAAGAAGAGAAAATTAGAAGGGGAAATCTATCCCAAACATTCAGCTCTCTCAAAGAAGAGTGACCAAGTTTGTTCTGTGCAGTTCTGGGTCACAGAACTAGGATCAGTGGGAAAGTAAGAGGGAGACAAAGTTAATCAACATCACATATGATTTTCCTTAGATCTCTCTGAAAATGAAGTTGGCCTCACTGAAGATAGTGAAGATAGTGAGCACACTGTCAGAGGAAGCAATCAAGCAAAAACAGTCAGGAATCATGCATCCTGAGAAGGAACTCATGTGTTGGGTAGAAGATTAAATGACTACTAAAGCCTCTTCTGACTTGGAGATTCTGCAAATTTATAATTATGAGGTTTCTTCTCCTTTTCAAAATTTCTCACTGAGCCAAATTTCAGTCAAAGAATGAACCCAGGGCTTCCCTGATGGCTCAGTGGTAAAGAATCCACCTGAAAACCCAGGAGACAAGGGTTCAGTTCCTGTTCCAAGGAGATCCCATATGCGGTGGAGCAACTAAGCCTATGTGCCACAAATACTGATCCTGTGCTCTAGAGCCCAGGAACCACATTTACTAAGCCCGTGTGCCCTAGAGCCTCTGCTCCACAAGAGAAGCCACTGTAATGAAAAGCCTGTGCACCAGACCTAGAGAGTAGCCCCTGCTTGTCACAACTATATATATATGTATATATATATATACACACATATATATAAAGAATGAACCCAGTGGTCATTCCAGCCACTGAAATCATCAGGCCTTATAAATTCTTATATTCTGTGTGTCTGCAAAGGGAGCCCCACCTGTGACACAGGCCTATCTGTCTGTCAGCAGGGGCGGCATTTTTCACACTAATAGTACAAGTCAGAATAAATACCATCTCCATTTGGAAGACAGTCTTTGACAGAAGAGAATTGGCCTGCTTGATTAGGAGTATATGTCAGGCGCTGATAATAGGGAAATCCTTTTCAGCTGAGCCCTAGAACCTGAACAGTCATAATGAGACCGATTTAATGAGCCTCCTGTTCTACAACAATATTAATTACAACCCTGTCACAGAAGGCAGCCAACTCGAGATAAAATAGGTAAAATGCACAGGAATTGGATTGCATTCAGCATCTTTCTCCCAGATACAAATAGGCTCATATAGTCATGTACATATGTCTCTAGTGAGCGACTAGATTTAACGCTTTCTTTAAGCTGTTTGGAAGAAATACTCATGGAGTGGGTCTAAACAGCAGAAATGCTTCTGAACTTTGGGTTTCTCCTCAGAAAGTATCTACCCCAAGTCTGTCTGATTGAACGTGATCAATCCCAGCTTGTGGCTCCCTTGGAAAGAGAAGAAAAAGATGCAGCAGAGGCCCTTCTTGTTGAGCAGGTAGGCATACCTCTAATGCTTTATTCTGGTCAGGACTCAAAAATCTCTGCCCTTAAAGAAATGGAATTTCTTTCGGGTAAAATTTAAACTTGGAATTGTCATCAATCCAGTTGAATAAATCATCACGAGGGGCCTAGTGATGCTAATACATACTGAGCTCTACCAGGCACTCTGGTAACACAGAACACCGTGCAATCAGTACTGACAGTGCGCTCTATAGGAAGCCCAGAGCTGTTAGGCACTTCATTCAAGGGCTCACGTGCAGGTCGGTGGAGCCAGAGTTCAGACCTAGGCTGATCAACTTCAGGGTCAGGGTGCTTAACCACAGGGCCATGCTGGCAGGCAGCTTATTCATTCAGCAAGTGTTATCTGAGCACCTCCTATGGGCCAGGCACTGTGCTGGGTGCTGAGCAGAAATGAAAGACACAAACCTGTCCAGAGCCATTCCGGCAGATTGTAACAAACTGTCCCATTCCCAGGGCATCAGCAAGGGCTCCAGGAAATGATGAGGTGTAACCAGAGACCTTACAGATAAGAACTAGGCAGTGAGTGGAGAGGGGCCCTGAGGAGAAGGAAGTTACTGAAGGATCCTTTGAGATCAGAATGGCAGAAAAGCAGCATTGTGAGATCTTGAGGAATCACACAACACAGAGAGGAGAGCGCTTTCTGACAGGAAGGACTTGGGTGGAGGCAAAACTTGAGCTAGATCCTTAAAAACAGACATGGTAAAAAAGATGGGCAGTGTATATGTTGTATACTTTAAAATCTGCTGAAATTCTGTCATGTTTACATAACCTTTTCACTCTAACTCAGAACCAGGGAACTTCGTCATGTGGACAAATCTCCAAGGGGTTAATCATCTGCCAATCAAAAGAGACCAGAGTGGTTCTGCTCTCACTTCTTACCAAATCCACATTGGTGAGATTTTGAGGATTCAGAGATTGTGGGCAGCTAATGAAGGCAGCATGGGAGAGGACAGACACGGAATCCTGAGCCTCAACTTAGGCAGACTGCAGTGACCCTGAATCTGACACAGAGCAGCAGAAACTGCTGGAAGCGAAGCAAGAGTTCCATAGGCCTGAAAACTCACACCAAGTCCTGGCTCTGACCCCAGAACCCACTGACTTGTGAACCCATGAAATGGTCCACAGCCACCCCTCACTCCCCATCACCAAGGGCAGGTGGCCTTGCCTGAATCACCTAGCTCTGCTCCTCTCCATGCTGCCTGCATCTGCAGCGGTTCTCCAATTTTAGTGCATGTTGGTACCACCCGCAAGGCTGACAGAACAATAGAATTTATAGACCTCACCTCCAGAGTTTCCGATTCCAGTAGGTCTGCAGTAGTGCCAAGAGTGTGCATTTCTAACAAGTTACCAGGAGATGCTGATGGTGGTCCCACACTTTGGGAACCGCTGCTTTATGGCACAAGACAAGTGTGGGACAACTGCAGTCCCACTGGCTTCTTTTCCCAGTGTTACTACACATTTAAGGTAAACCCACTGCCTTGAGGAGGAGCCAGACAGGCAATGGAAAATGAAGGAACTGGATGAGCTCAGATGTATATGCATTGTGTGGGAGATGGGAACAGTGATGAACCCGGAAAAGTCAGGCCCCAATAAAAGGGGGAAACTCACTCAGCTCTAGCCAGTTTTTGATGGACATCACTACAAGTCCAGGATTGCCAGGTGTTCTTGTTTTCAAGAGAAGGCAAAAACAATGATTTCTCTGTAATATGTCCCAGTTTCTCAAAGTTGGTTCAAGATTTTTAAAGATAATATCAGGGCCAGTCAGGGGATCTCTTAGGCCTCCTGCAGCTTTAATACTTGGTGGTTCGTGCTCGTAGTAAAGGGCTCTGATGATGTGTTCTGGCCTATCACAGGCAGGAAAATTAGAAACACTCTATGAGGGCCGCTCACCCCAGTCATATTCTTTCCAAAAATCCTTAGCCCAAGTCTGTTCATGAGGAAGACAGCAGAAACCCAGATGGAGGAGCATTTCACAGGAGACCTGACTGGCACTCCTCAAGACAGTCAAGGTCATGAAAAGCAAGGAAAGACTGAGACTGTCATAGACCAGAGGAGACTGGGGTGAGCTGACAACTAAATGCAACAAGGTAGCCTGACTGAGTCCTGAAATGAAAGGACTTTAATGTTTAAAAAAACTGACAAAATCCAAGCAAAGTCTGGAGTTTAATTAACAGTACTCTTAAAATCTCTTGCATTGGCAGGCTGGTTCTTTACCACTAGCACCACCTGGGAAGTCCAGTAGGAATGTACCAGTATTCTTTTCTTAGTTTTAACAGATGTTCTAATGTAATGTAAAATGGGGGAAGCTGGGTGAGGGTTATGCAAGAACTCTCTGTTATAGTTTTGTAACTTTTCATAAATCTAAAATTATTCTTTTGGGGAATTCCTTGGTGGTTCGGTGGTTAAGACACTGAGCTTCCACTGCAGGAAGCACAGGTTTGATCCCTGGTTGGGGAAGTAAGATCCCATATGCCGTGTGACATGGCCAAATATAAAAATTTAAAAATAAAGAAAAAAACGAAAATGTCAGTCTAAAAAATAATAAAAGTCTTTTGTATCATGCTATCTATTCTCTGAGTGTGTAATATTCCCTTCCTTTGTTAAGCTTCCTGAGGAGGTTTTTTTTTTCTTTATAATGAAAACAAACACCAGCTTCATCACTTTAAAAGTTATTCTAACATTTAAATTTTATTTAAAAATAATGAAATCAGTAAACTATAACTTTTTCTTAAAAACTAAAAAAAAAAAAAATTGATGGGCAAATCTGGTTCATGGGTCACCAGTTTTCAGCTTTTGATTTAAAAACAAATTTAAAAAAACACCTCTTACAGTTTGTAGAATCCTAACTCTAGACACATTCTTTGGTATCCCTGTCTTTGAAATTTTTTCAGAAAAAGCTGTAGTTCCAAAAAGTTTAAATCACTTCTCCAGGAAATCAACTCCACTTCTCCTGCCCTGTTCTTTGTTCACCACACCCTACTTCCTTCTGTCCTTTGTTTACTTCGGATATGAACACCTTATTTCCTGCATCAGATTAGAAGCAATTTGAGGGCATGCTTCATGCATTACTAATATTGGTAACTCAGCATCTCTCACATAACAGGTATCTAATAAAAACTCCTATTTTTATTGTTACACTGAAGAGGAATGCTCTTTGGTATCTCCCTCACTGTATTCGGGAAACAGCTGTTAAATGATTAACTGGGTGAGTCTCTCTCATGTTTTTTTTTAAAATAATTTTTATTTGGAGTATAGTTCTTTTATAATGTCGCATTAGTTTCTACTGTACAGCAAAGTGAATCAGCTATAATTATACATATATTCACTCTGTTTTGGATTTCCTTCTCATTTGCGTAACCTCGGGTGGCCCTGGTGGTAAAGAACCCACCTGCCAGTGCAGGAGACACAAGAGACTTGGGTTCAATCCCTGGGCCAGGAAGAGCCCCTGGAGGAGGAAATGGCAACCCACTCCAGTATTCTTGCCTGGAAAATTCCAAGGGCAGAGGAGCTTGGGGGGCTACAGTCCATGGGGTCACAGAGCGTTGGCTGCAACGGAGCACAGCGGCAACGTAGGTCACCACAGAGCACTGAGCAGGGTTCCCTGAGCTGTACATAGGTCCTCATTAGATATCTATTCCGGACGTGGTATCAACGTCCACATGTGTCAACTGCAACCTCCCAGGGCAGCCCTCACCTTCCCCAACCCAAGTCTCTTAGCCCAAGGAAGACTTTCTTAGGTTCCTCATCTGTAAAACAAGAGAGCTGGACCTGCTTCTCCTGCCAAGTATGATCCCTGAACCAGTAGCACTGACACCACCTGGAAGCCTGTTCGGACTGTGAAATTTCAGGCCCCGGCCACACCTACTGAATCAGAGCCTGCTTTTTAACAAGATTTCCTGAGGTGATTTGTATGCTTGTTAAAGTCTGAGAAGCACTGGACTACTTCTCAAAGTTTAGTGTGCATAAAAATCACCTGGGGTGCTTAAAAATGCTGATATCCTCTTATACATGGAATTTTTTTAAAAAGTAGATACAAATGAACTCATATACAAAACAGAAACAGACTCACAGACTTTGAGAATGAACATATGGTTACCAAGAGGCAAGGGTGAGGGGGAGGGATAGATTGGGAGTTTGGGACTGACCTGTATACACTGCTATATTTTAAAAAGATGATCAACAAAGAACTACTGTTAAAAGTTGTTTTTTAATTTTTAAAAATGCAGATATTTAGGCCCCAGGACAGATCAATTGACAGAAATCTCTGGGCAGGGAGGCTGGGGCTCAGCATTTTTTAAAATTAATTTTTACTGGAGTTTTATTACTTTGCAATGCTGTGTTGGTTTCTACTGTACAGCAAAGTGAATCAGCCACACATAAGCATGCAATCCCTTCCCTTTCGGATTTCCCGCCCATTCAGGTCACACAGTGCATTAGAGCTCCCTGGGCTCTACAGTACGTTCTCACTGGGACTCAGCGTTTTTTAATGCGCTCCCCAGGGCCT
The DNA here is from genome assembly GCF_963930625.1 of Muntiacus reevesi. NCBI lineage: Eukaryota > Metazoa > Chordata > Mammalia > Artiodactyla > Cervidae > Muntiacus > Muntiacus reevesi. The sequence goes on from NC_089250.1 coordinate 98,629,555, forward strand.
CACTTTGAGAAACACTGCATGGCCTGTGCCGTCTCACCCCACACCCCACTGAACATTCTGTTTCCACCTCACCTTACAGCCTCTCCCTGGCCCCAGAGCCCCAAGCAGCTTGTATCTTTCAGGTCAGGAGCCCCAGGCTGGTGTTCCCGCATATCCACTCTCAGGGAGAGGAAGGGAGACCCATGATTTATAGCAGTTGCCTTGTGGAAATACTGCCATCACCATGGATTTCAAGCACCCACTGAAATGTCTCTGAACACAGAACTGGGGACAGATGGACACACTCAGTTCTTTACTAGGCGTGGGCTGCAGCATACCAGAGTTCGCAGCCCTTGTTGTACCCGCAGACTCTCAGGGAGCCAAGCCTGGCTTTGGTCCTGACTGACATGCCGGTCATCGGTCATGCACTGAACACTCTACTAAAGGTTATCGAGGACAGCAAAGGGGCATAAAAGATTAGGCAACAGGGTAGAGTGATTAAGCGTTCAGGCCTTAAGACAGGCCTGGTTTCAATTCCAGATCTGCCTCCAGATCTGAGTAACCTTGGTCAAATTGCTTAACCTCTTTAAGCAATTTATTATACACTAAAGTATATGTACGTACATATACTATATATATATATAACACACACATATATATATACACATACACACAATAGTGCCAAATACTAAATATATATATATGATTATATACATGTGTAAAGACATATTATATACTACATACACATGACCTCATGGAGTTTTTGGTCTAGTCCTTATAATGAAATATTAACATGTTCTAATTTAAAACCTGAATGGTAGATACATCGGCATTCATTTTTTATTTGTCTCTAATTATAAATATATGGCATATACTCTTTTGAATGTATTATTTATCTCACAATAAAAGTGGCAATATAAGCCCAAATGAAGTTAATCACTAAAATGTGTCATCTCATTATGACAGCTCATCCATGTCACTGTCTTGAAAAGTGGGGTCCTGACCCATTGGGAACCTGGCTGAGAACTTGGCTCTGTTGGGATGTCAGCTGGATGCTTGATGAAAGTGTTAGTCACTCAGTCATGTCTAACCTTTTATGACCCCATGGACTGTAGCCTGCCAGGCTCCTCTGACCATGGAATTCTTCAGGCAAGAATACAGGAGTCGGATGCCATGCCCTCCTCCAGGGGATCTTCCCAACCCAGGGATCAAACCCAAGTCTTCTGCACTGCAGGCAGATTCTTTACCGTCTGAGACACCAGGGAAGCCCCAGATGCTTGATGAAGGACATCTAAATCTCTTTGAAGCTTGTGGGTGCAAACTTGAGGAGACACGAGGGAACCCCATTCAACTAAGAGGAATGTTGTTTATGCTTTGTGGAGACCTGAGCCAGAAATTCTACCACTGCCACCTCCAGATGCAATTGAACTGTAAACCAATAGGCAGGCTCAGGAACGGGGCAGGAGGAGAGGACAGTGTGACTCAGGAAAGCACAGTCCTTCTCCTCCTTTCACTGAACCACTCCTCAGTGGGAAGTCTTTCTAACAACTGGAATAAGTCCTTCCTATTCCTTTCTACTTCTTTACTTTGAATAAAGTTTACTTTGAGTAAGTTTACTTTGAGTAAACTCCGGGAGTTGGTGATGGACAGGGAGGCCTGGCGTGCTGCAATTCATGGGGTCGCAAAGAGTCGGACATGACTGAGTGACTGAACTGAACTAAACTGAACTGATTCCTTTCTAGGATCCACTAAATGTTTTAGCCACCTCCCCCTTTTTCAGGCAACGTCTTTAGGTGCTGAGTGATGAGAGTGGTCACCCAAACTGTTCCTGATAGAGCAGACTTTCTTCGAGGAGGTAAAGCTAGGAGAGCCCAATTTATCAAACTGGGAAACTACTCAGAATCCAGAAGCTTGAAGTCTCTGTTTGGAAATGTTGCTGTCTCAGATTCTAGAAACCATTCTCTGGTTTGGCCTGAAAAGCTATCTAAAAGATGTGCCTTCACATTTCCTCAGCCATCACTTCTTCACTGATCAGCAGTGGGATGGTTTTAAACACAGGGCAAATCAAGCTGGTGGAGAACCTAGTTAAGAGAGGCACGGACTTCCCTGGGGGTCCAGTGGTTAGGACTCCGCGTTCCCAGTGCAGGGGGCCTGGGCTCAATCCCTGGTCAGGGAACTAGATCCCGCATGCTGCAGCTAAGACCTGGCACAGCCAAATTTAAAAGAGAGAGAGAGAGGAAAGCAGAATGTCAGTCATCCAGCTTCTAACCCAAGAAGCTGTGCGCCTGGAGGGAGGTGCGTCACCTCTCTGGACCTCAGATGTCTCACTTGGAAGGTAAAGAGTGAAAACAGATAACTTCCAAGGTCTCTCGCCTCTCTGAAAGAGACTCTTCCCTCAGCTACACCAGTTGTTGGCAATGAAGTGATAAGGCAAATGACAAGCAAGTTTTGACGGTGCTCTGAAAGCAGACACCAGACATGTAAATTCAGATCCCAGGAATGTGAGAGAAAGCTCTGGCATGGCCTTCCTATTTCAACAAACAACTAATCAATGCAGAAACAGCCAGGTAGTTAAAAACTATTTTAATTTTCATTTTCAGACTTTGTTCATAATAGACCCATCCTTCAAATGACCTATTTTTTCCCACAGTTCATCCCAGACCCAGGAAACAGAGATAAGGAGGGACCGTTCCCCCTCCACAATCTTTCTTCACATTCCACTTTTCACATTTGGTGATAAAAATAAAACCTTTAAAATACTCAACAAAAAACATTTGAGACTTCCAAAGTTTGTGAATCAACGTATCATCGATCTGTTCAAAACTTGACAAACAGACAATAAGTTCCCTCATTATACCTCAACATCTGATGAAGATACACTCCATAAATATTTGTTGATTAGTAACAAATGTGTTGATGGAAAGTTCTACTCATTACCAGCAAAGAATCAGGCTCACGTATGTGCTGATTAAACCTCTGATCACTTCTCCTGGGTTCATCACAAACTCCATTCATCCTCCAACCAGGCAGTGAGACCCCCTTAACTTTTAGCTCAGACAGATTTTATCAGAACATCTGATGCTCATACTGTCTTCTCACGTGTTTCACTGAGGAACAGGTGAAAAGGATCCAGCACACAGATACCAATACCTAAATCCTTAAGACTTGAGGGTTTGGTGGATGATTCCCCAGCCCTCTTACCCATTTAGTTTTTTAACCGCCAAGAGGTCAGAGCCAAAGGGGTTGAAAAGTAAATGAAAGTGCCTGGGGGGAGGAGAGGAACGGCAGGATCATTAGCGAATTTAGGAAGTCACAGTACAGCGGCCAAAGCTGAGGTCTCTGAAGAACCCGATGTTCTTGCTTTGAGGGACACTGGATCTCAGTGACATTGTCACTGGCTTGGGAAAAGCCTGCCTTGTGCAAGCCAGGAGACTAGAATCCATTATCTTAGTCTGTGTCTTTGTAATCATGACACTGGGGCAGAGTAGCCCAAGGGTCTTTTCTGCATGACTGACAAACATCCAAATCAGGCTTGAACCATGAGTTAACTTAAGAGTGAGGTCTGATGGGATCTATGTTCAATTCAAGAGGAAGATTATTGGTTAGGCTAAAGAAGATCTTTGCTTTAAAATCATCATTTTCACTACCTGAAGGTAGTAAGTGACCCTGGACCCCTGTTAGGATCTAGGGAAGATGATCTGTGGAAACAAAATCCCCTTTGGGAATTTAAGCACATCTCAATTACTCAAAGCAACTGTTAGCCTTACAAAGAAGGCAGGGTTCCTCACTTGAGACCTAGCCTAGGTTAGGAGGGTTGCACCTTGAATTTTAGTTCTGATGAGTAGAGAAAGCACATGGCCATTGGCTAAACTTTCACCCTCAGGTGAGCATTCTGCTCTTAGAAATAATCACAATAACTGTCATAATTCCATCTACAACTGTATCAGTGTATCTATGTATATATAAATATATGTACAGGTGTATCTTCTCAACTTCTAAAACAACTTCCCAAACAGTATCTCATTTGTATCAACCCATTCCACCTCTCTTTATTTTAACATGGCATTCTGTTTTCTTTTTCTTTCTTTGTGTTCAGCCAGTTCTGAAATCCTACTCAGCTTTCTATTATGGACCACTCCATGGCCTCCTCTAACCTACCTGTCTTAAGAGAACAAAGGATCAGGAACAGTTCTGTCCTGAGGAACTTTCTGCAAAGGTGGAAATATTCTGTTACCTACACAGTCTGCTAGAGTAACTGATACCACCATATAACTGTTGAATACTTAAAATGAGACTAATGTGGCTGAGGAACAAAATATTAAATTTTACTTCATTTTAACTAATTTGAATGAAAATAGCTACACAGGACTAGTGATGCCTGGATGGGACAGTGCAATTCTGAGGACTTTTCACAGCACGGGAAAGAAAAGATTAAACTGTCAGTCATCATTCCTGACTGTCAACCATCATGCTACTGATTTCCACACATGGAAATTAAAAGATTTTTTTTCAAACTTTAAATCAAACTTGTATAGTCCACATGGCTTAATAGCTGGGGTTGTATGCTTTTTCCTCAAATGCAAATATGGCTCAACACAATGTGCGGCAGTAGCAACTTTATTCTTTGACAGGGTCTAGGGACCCTCACATCCCTGCTGGGAGGGCCCCATGCTCTCAGGCTTATGAATTCTACACCCTGCACCCACACAGCTCAAGACTTCTAAAGAGTGCCCTTTGTCTCCTTGGCTTGTGTGTCAAGGAGGCAAAGGGTTCTGCTGCACGGCAATTAATCAAATGGTCCACTTCTACCTTTGATCTGGGAGAAAATAGTCAAGATAACAGTCAGAGGAGAAAGTGAGAGACAGTGACAGAGACACGGAGCGGGGAGGGAGAAGAGAAACTCTGCTAGAAAGAGAAGAGGAAAAGGTAAGGTGGAAAGAGAGATAGATGACAGGAAGGAAGGGCATGGACATTTCAAAGAGTCTAGCTGTCATTCTCCGGTTCGTCTTCTTTTAAAAACCAGGATGTCTCACGCTACCATGGCAAGTCGTTTCCTACTATTGGCCAAATTCAAGCCTCCAGCTATCTTAACTCAGAAGAAAGGCCTCATAAAGGCTTATTGGAAATAGTAGGTTTGGACATACCTATTAACTTCCTACTCCAACACCCGTACGTCTAGTTTTCACTCAGGTCAACAACGGGTGTACTTAAAGGTGGCATTCAGAAACGTCCTGACTAGGAGAGAGCACTCCGAGGAAAATATGGTAAGCATGCTGGTCTCTGAGAGCTCCTGGAGACATTTAAACTTTCTTTATCCTGATTGAAAAACCAGAAATCCATGATTAACCGCAGAGAAGGCAGGAACTAGTAATCATTTTTGATTAACTACAATAGTATAGTAGCAAAACTTTTCTCGAGGCCTTGCGGGGTTTACCTTTAAATGAACTTCTTTACACAATGGTTGGGTGGAGGGTAGCCCTAAAAGAGAGAATTGAAAAAGAAATGGCATTATTTTGTTCAACTGAAGAGAAATGAAGTATTCAAAAACAAGGATTATATTGGCGCTTGTTTTGCTTTCCTCAAAAAAAAAAAAAAAAAAGAAGGGCTATAATATGTGTTCCTTTTGAACATCTTAAAAACATGTTAGGGACACACTGAGCTGATAGATATGAAAAATTATGAATATTCCACTCAATAATTAAGCATGTCTTCTTTTCTTGGCCTTTTTCATGACAGCATTTCCTGCACAATCCATTTTAATCCAATTCTTTGATATTTAAAAAAAATGGAGATTCCTCTAATTGATTCACAGAGAAACTTTATTTATCCAGAGGAACTGAGAAAAGTTAGGCTTGGAGATATGAGCTGTTTTTTTATGAGGTTACAAGTTGGCCTTACAGGGGAAATGACTTAGAGATGCAGCAAATTGATCTGCAGTTTTTCTAGAGAACAAACGATGATTTCACTAGATGGCATAAACACACAGACCCAAACACACTTACCCTCTTGACAGTTGTGAGGTTGGCTCGATTTGGGGCCAGACTAATGTTATAAATGTTCTAAATGAGGATCCCAAACATTGTGGATTCAGTAAAACATGTCCAGTTTTCCCAGACCAGACATGGGAGTCTGGTTATATCTGTCACAGATGAATGAGTTTGTTCTTGGCCTAGCCTATCCAACTCAAACCCCGTAGGAACCTCTTTGAAAACCACAGAACATCATTCCATGCTTGATTTTGCACTAAGATCTTTCAATGGATTGAAACATACAGCACGTAAGAGCAGGTGTTCCCAGCTCGTGGCCCGGCTCCACGCCTGAGGAGGCCGCAGAGGGCATGCTATTCTCATTAACAATGCAGCATCTCCACATCTCTTCCTGAAACAGGCTCTCCTTGTTTCAGACAGGAGGATAGGGACTGAGGTGGGCAATGTTTTGACCACTCCATCTCCCAGAAGAATGCTTACAAAAGAGGAAGACACAAATGAACATTAATACATGACTGCTTACTAGAAACCTTCAGAAAGCCCCCAAGATGTCTTGAGGGCAAATCTTAGCCTTAGCCTGATCTATTCATACCTGCACTGATCCAAACGTGCGGAAAAATCTAATACGTGTCTCCAGTGACCCTGGATTACCAAATGGAATTTTAGATATCATGGTATATGATGAATGGCTGGGATGGTAGGGAAGATTTCCAAATTCAGAGGGCTCAGGGACTCATTCTACTTTTCTAATTTACAAATGAAGTGCAAATTTTGGTCCACTTAACTTACACAAGCTGACAAAATAACATCCTTTTCCGAACATTAGCTGCTGCATCAGCTTTGGACAGTTGCTAATCTAAAGTGCTAAGTAACAATGAAACGTTGCAAAATCACAAAGACTCACGCTGTCCATTTGCCCGGGATGTCACGTACAGCACTGAGAAAGAATGCCTCCTGTCACCGGTCCACCCACAGCCTTCACTGCAGACTTGGGGGTGGGGTGACTTTGCAGGCATGGAACCCTGTACCCAGCTCACTCACGCCACAAGTCTTTCTACTCATCAGCCTGGTTAGCTGACTCCAGGCCTCCAAAAATGGGAGGAAAAAATGTATCACTTTAATCAAAAGAATTCATAGTGCTGCTTCCAGATACTTTATTCCCTTTGCACTTCACAGTTGCTTTAACAGGAAAAAAAGGGGGGGCTGCTCCACAAAGTATGAGAGAAAATGACAAGACCACATGAGGGCAAGAAATTAGAAGGCGCGAGAGTCTTTGTGATGAAAACAATTTGTTCTAGAAAAATAATAACACTTATCAAATGCATATATGTGCCAAGCACTGGGCATACATCATTTCATTTACTTCAAATACATATTGCCCCGAGATGTAGGCATTTGATCTCCCTTTTATAGTTGAGGAAAGCCAACCTTTTATTCAAAGTCACGAAGATAGTAACTGAGAAAGGCAGGGTTTGCATCTAGGTAATCTGACTCCCAGGCCTGGCTCTTCACCACTCTGCTGTAACAGCCAGACAGTGCCCCATGAGGGCTCCTTTTAACCCAGCTGACATCTTCTGAGCAAGAGAAAATCTTTTCTATGTCATATTTCACAGTTACCCACTGTCACATTTTACGAGGTCAGTCTTCCAAGAGGTTTTTGCCTGGCTCTCTCCCTAGGGACCAACTCAGGGGAAGTTGTGTGGATGAGAAATCAGACATCACCTGCACGGCTGCAAAATAAGAATTCCCGCATGTGGCAATGAAGATCAAAGATCCTGCATGCTGCAGCTAACACCCGGTGCAGTCAAATAAATAAATAAATATTTTTTTAAAAATCAGACATCAGTCACAGGTGACTGGCACAGGTTCACAGGGGCTAAGTTAGGCCAGATGAAGGTCAACATATTTTCTTTTTAATTAAAGTTATTAGTTTGCTCAGTCAGGGAAAATGGTGTGTCTGATTTTCAGCTAGATATTTGGCCAAATCTCTCAGGCTATTTTGGTAGACGGGATGGAGAATGTGGTGATTAGAGTTGTGGGAAACTGTCTTCCCTAAAGTAGATCAATTAATGGATTGGTGTCAGTCTCAGACACCACTGACCAACATTTTTATCAACCACCCAGACACTTGCAAATCCCACAGCTGCTTCCACTGCCCTTCTCCTGGTACCTGTCTCTGCCAGACCCATCTATGTGTACCCCCCACCCACACCCCAAGCTTTACTTTCTTTTATCTTTGGTCTTTGATTCATGTGATTTCCCAGGCTGGAACACTTTTTTTTTTTTTTTAATATTTTTAAAAATTGTATTGGAGTATAGTTGATTTACAGTATATTGTTTGTTAGTTTCATTGACAGGAGGGTTCTTTACCACTAGCACCACATGGACAGCCCCATAAAGTAAAACATGTGGCTGTAAAAAAAACAAACTATGTGAGGATGCATGATTTTAACAGCACATGTGAAAAAAACATGGGAGTTAAATGACTATGAGTTGAATATGACTGGGTCACCCAAAAAGATATGTATTTTCAGGCCTTATGCTTATGTGGTTGCTAAGTCGCTTCAGTCATGTCCGACACTTTGTGACCCTATGGACTGTAGCCCACCAGGCTCCTCTGTCCATGGGATTCTCTGGGAAAGAACACTGGAGTGGGTTGCCATGCCCTCCTCCAGGGGATCTTCCCAACCCAGGGACCAAACTCACATCTCTTGTGTCACCTACATTGACAGGCAGGTTCTTTACTACTAGTGCCACCTTGGAAGCCCACAGTCCTTGTAGTTAGGAGAAAAGTGCCTAGAAGTAATGAGTTCTGAGTTGGTCAAACCACACTGAGTACTATGACTATTTCAGATGTCATTTTTTAATACAAAAAAATGACCAAACAGACTTCACTTAGAAGAAAAGAATCGGAATGGATTGAAAGTCAAATAAATTACACAAAAAAATGGCAAAGCACCTTGAGTTGTTCAGGCTAAGCAAGAATAGTTTAGATAGAGAACATGATTGTTGTCATGTGGAAGGCAAGTTGGACTTGTTCTGAATCTCTCTTGAAAACAGGATCAGGGACTTCCTTGGTCCAGTGGCTAAGACTCCAAGCTCCCAATGAAGGGGGAGTTCAAAGATGCCAGAGTTCAATCCCTGGTTAGGGAACTAGGCCCCACATGCCACAACAAAGTTTGCAAGTCTCAATGAAAAGATCCCTTGTGCCACAACTAAGACCCAGCACAGCCAAATAAATAAATAAAAATAAGTAGGTTCAAGGAGGGGGCACATGTATATCTATGTCTGATTCATGTTGATGTATGGCAGAAACCAACATAATATTGTAAAGCAATTATCCTTCAATTAAAAATTAAAAAATAACAAATATTGAAAAGAAAGAAAGTAGGACTAGCCTCGGCAATAGAAGCTTAAGGCGGGCAGGAGAGATTTCCAGCTCAATACAAAAGTAATTATAATGGGAAATAAGCTGTTAGAAAGTGGACAGGGAGAGGGGCTCAGGGTGGTTGGGGGCATATTTATCCCTAGAAATCTTCAAACAAATCTTCAACCAAATGAATACGCACTTGGCACCAGGGATTTTAAGAACTGAATGCAAGTTTAGATTTGATAACCTACACAAAGACCTTTCCAGATAATTCAGGGAAGAATCTGTAGTCCTCATATTTCTGCATTTCAGTAACATCCTCAAATTTACATGTTTGAGGCAGCCACACGGCTCAATCCCATAAACCCTGAGCTGTTTTACTTCTATGTTCTCGTGTCTCACCTTATGCCTCATGGCATCAGAAAGTAAAAGGTAGGAGAACCCAGTTTCTAGTCCCAGATTTGTTACCAGTTAGCTGTGGGTTTAATCATCTCGTTTAAGCTCAATTTCTTCATTTGAAAAATAAGGAAGTTTGGGCTCATTAAACCATTTAGTTCTTTACACATTAAAATTCTAAAGTATTAATGATTCTCAGACTTTTTCCTCAGACCATAAGCATTAAAATCAGCAAAGAAGGCTGTTGGCTGTTTAACATGAAGGTACTTGGGCCCCATAGTATTAATAGAATCCAAGGGGAACCCAAGAGCATGAATTCTTAGTAAGGCACCATAAATTGTTAACATGCACGCTGAAGATCCAGAAACAACCCTAAAGAGGCTGTGTGCCCTTGTGATTGGAACAACAGAGAAGCAAAATTCAGGCACAGGAAGGTTCATTCAGTTGCCCAACATCTCAAAGTAAAACCAGAGTTGTTCCCAGAAGAAAATAAACGGATTATTTCCTATTGTCTTAAAGGACCTGAAGACTTAAAGTGAGGAGATAGGCGGAGAACTAGAATAGTCTCCAAGGTGTGTCTAGTAAGGCTGGAAAAGCCCCGAACTCTGTCTGGTGAGGAAGGAGTCAGAGCTTTGTAACAAGAAGCAGCCTTGCTTACATCCTGCAAGCCTCCGAAGTAGGCGTGGCCTCCAGACTGCTGGAAAAGGCGGAATGCGCAGGGTTGGTCCTACAGCGTTGAACTGATACAAGTCAGGGTTTGAAAAGCTGGGAAAACGGAAAAGCAAGTAGTGCTCTTAACTGAAAATGTTCCTTGGCCAGGCCCAGATCAATAAGTTTCATTCCTATCATAGGAATGTTCATTATTCAGAAGTAGCCCTGCAAAAATATTTTTATTTTCCTCCCCGGTTCCAAGGCCCCAGAGAGCTGTTTTTCAAAATCGCCACAATAGGGACTTTCCCTGGTGCACCAGTGGCTAAGACTCTGAACTCCCAGTGCAAGGCTCCTGGGTTCAAGCCCTGGTCAGGTAACTAGATTCCCCACACTGCAACTAAAGGTCCCACGTGCCACATCTAAGACCCAGTACAGCCAAATAAATGAAGGCTTTTAAAAAAATTAAAAACAAAACAAAACAAAATTCCTACAACACATTCTTGATTTGAAGACCTACTGAAATTAGTAGAGTTTGTTATTTGAATTGGAAAAGAGGAGTTGGTTTTTGAAAGCCCGTTTGGCTGCAGACCCCATATAGATTAGGGCTGTTATCACTAACAAGTCCACTTTCTTCAATATATTTTCACTGAGGTTTTCTTATACACATATTTTCACTGAGAATCATCAGTATAACTTTTTCTCAATCTCTCTTTAAAATGCACATGACATCACTGATTTCAAAAATTCTGTTTCTGTCCTATAGCTTATTATCCAGGCAAGCACCCTAAAATAACAAATAGTTTCACTAAGTCAGTGGCTTGCATAAGGTTCTCTGTCTGATATTTAAGCTGAAAAAGCCCAGATATTGGCACATTCATTATTTACACATTTAGCAATCACCTCAAAGCCTTCCCCCACCCGCTCCCCAAAAGCAAATTTATGAATGCTTATCATAAATGTAACTATTGTCTAGCACATGGTTTCCAACTGTTCAGATGAGGCATCCTGAAACAGTCAAGACCCCAGACAAGCTCATGAACATGTCACATACGGGGGTCTTGTGCAAACCCAAAAAACTTCTGGTGCTCTTCTCCCCATAAAATTACAGAAAGGCTTTACTTTTAAGTTGTGGGGACTAGGCAGTCACTAAGTCATTATCACGTTGAAATCTCTGGCAGCAATTTCTTAAATGACACCATCTACCTCTTAGCTCTAAAAGTTGCTTAAGTGTCTCTATCAAATTATCTATAAAGCAAATAAACTCTAGGAAGATATCTAACACAAATACTCCCAAGGCTGGGAAAAATAAAAAGAAAAGCTTGCTTATAAAGAAAGCTAATTTCATATTCCTATCAGAGAGCCATCAAGTAATACTGCTGGAAAAAATAAAAAGTACCTTACCCAGAAACAGTTGAATTAAGCAGATGGATTTTGACAGGACCTGAATAATTAAATTTTCCACTGCAGCTTTAGAAACTCCTGTTCTGAAGCCCATTTTGTCAGCCAATGCTAAAGAACGTTTTTTTTTTTTTGGCTCAGGAACATACAATCCAAATAGCCCCAGAGGAGAAGATGCCTCTAGGTCTCCGGTCTCCACACCTTCAGACACTGCCCTTCAAAGAACAACTCTTTTCCCTTGGAAAAGAATCTGCCATCAACATTGTCATGTTAATTGGCCAAATTCAAACACAAGTCATCTCTAGAAACTGCAACAGGACAACCTTTGGGTAGACTATTTCAAAACTTTTTCTTAAAGATAAGAGACATGCAAATAAAAAGTCAACCTTGGTATATTACACGCTTAACAATTAAGAACCCAAAACCAAAATGTTTTTTGTTGGCTACTGCTGGCCATGATTTCTTCTCTCTGCTCTTTATTGGGTAGCAAGAAAAGTCACCCAGACTTCAAAACTCTATGTGATAATAAATGTTCGGAGGTGGTATGGATAAGTTTCCAACCACATATAATCCAAAACTTTGTCTCAACCAGCAGTTTTGCTTTTCTTCTGAAGCAAATTTCGTTCCAGATCTGTCCACAAGGAGCAAAAATCTATATTTAAAGGTGAGCCACTGAAGGTCCCATGAGCCTGTGTTCTGGCTCCTATACAAGGCAACCAGTGGAGGCGATCGAGGGACAAACACAGAGGACAAAGCCCTCTCTGATGGGATAAAGTCAGGCCACTCAAGGTGCCAGTTCTCTTGCTCTCTGAACATCCCCTGCTTGACCAGCCCCTGCTTCACCCGCATAGCTGACATACTTTCCCCCAGCTCCAACTATTGATTGTTCTAATCTGTAAAGCAGAACATCTCCACCTGTAACTATCAAAGGGGTGATGAGGGGCTTGCCCCTCTGCTAGTTTCCCTGGTAACCACTGAGGCTGGTTCCCCGTATAACCTGTATCCGCCCCCTCCCGCTGGGGGCAAAGATGGCTGCCGTGCCCCACCCGTCAGGACGGGCCCGCAGGCTACCGCACGGTGTGGGATGTGCCTTTAGGACCTTGCTTCAGACAGGTAAGCTACCCCTACCCGTTAAGCCAGTGATGTCTCTGTCGCTAACTCCGAGCTCTCTAGTCCAGAGGCTGAGCAAGTCCAGAGCTTGCAGACCTGCAGGGGGCAGCCAGGAGGCTGAGGAAACTCCCATGAGAGCCGAGAAGCTGGGGAGTAAGGACCGGAGTGGGAGTTGTGGCGCGTCCACTAGCATGTGGGACTCAAAAGTTTCAGGGGATAATCCCAGAAGTCACAAGAAGAAATCCCAGGGTGGCTGCCATTAATCTGTGGGGCCCCATGATGGCTGTCCTTGAAGAGTGGGGCCGGCGAGAGAGTACCGAGAACTCATAGATGGCCCTGAGGCTGTGGTGGAGATTCTGGCCACCATTACAGTGGGAAAAAGAGGTTAGACCATAAGGCAGTGGTCACAGCTCTGGGCTGGCCCTGCTTTTATATTAAGAAAGGCCACAGATAACAGTGGAGATGGAGGTAGGTGCCCGGGCATGGGGAAGACGTTATGTTAACTGGCCAAGAAGTATCAAAGACGGCGTCTGTGACCAGCCACCCAGCCCTCCAGCAGCGCTTCCATGGGACCATCTACCAGAGCAGGCTTCTTTCCCTGCTCTCTTGGTTAGTAGCCACCTGCCTGCCAAGGAAGGGGATGTGATCAGTCCTCATTAGCAAACCATGGAAGATGTATAAGAGAGCAACGCCTGCTAATGCTTCTGATACTGTATCAAAGTGAGCCTTTTGGAGATGGTTGGGATTTTATCTTGGGTGTGCGTCTGAGTGTCTCAGTACCTGAGACCAAATCCTGTGTTCTCTTCCTGGTTTTAACCCATTTTAGGGGGTCCTAGTAACTTGAATGGTGATTCATGTTCCTCAGAAAGTGATGCATATGAATATATAAGTGAATGATATGTATTATTGTCTATTACTGTTATTCATTTAAACAGAATTGGCTGTTTATAAACTGAAGAAATGCCTGAAAGTGTCCAGGATGGGACTCGATGTTAAAAACTGGTTTTTGCACACGCGGTTAGAGGAGGCTAGCTTTCTATTAATAGAAGGAATTGGTATTTCTCTTCTTGTGCCTTTGAGATATAAATGATCTACCTGGGCTTTCTGGAACTTTAATTACCTGTGGTCCCTGAGAGTGAAGGGAAAAAAGCCTTTTTAAACTTTAGTGGGAAAACTGTGAGATCTGTGTCTATGTATGTACATATGTTCATGTGTACTTCATAAATATGAGTGAGGTGTCTCTCCTTCCAAATGACTTTGCCAAAATTGGTTTGTGGATGAGTTCTGTTTAATTGGCTTAAAAAATTAATCACTCAAATAAATTCTCAGAAATATAAAAGAAACTCCAGAATGAAATTCAGGTTCATGTGATCTGGGAAATATTAGAATTAAATCCATATCTGGTATTGAAACTAGCTTAGTTTGATTAATATAGACATGTCTTTGGTGATCAGTGTTAAACATATCTATTGTACCTAGGCTTATTTGAGACCAAATATGACCTTATTATATCTGTTGCAAATTTGCCAGTAATGAAAATAACTTGATAAGATGAAACTTTAAGTAAATGTAAATAAGAGCCTTTAAGAAAACTCTATAGGAATAATTATGTTTTGGGAATGTCTAGCCAAAGTGATTCCTCGAGATTTTGGTAACCATGACCTGCCCACTGTCTGTCTCACACAGTAGGATGTTGCTCCAGTGCCTTGTTTCAGATGTGTAAGATCCCCCTCACTATTAAACCACTGATGTCTCTGTTGCTGTCTGGGTTCTTTGGTCTTAGAGTTGGGCAAGTACAGGGCTTGCAGGCCTGCAGGCTACAGCCCAACAGATGAATAAAAGGTGCCATTCCCCCCAAAACTACTCTCCCTGCCTACAAAAACAAAGCAAAGTGAACAACATTCTTGAGATGAGATTTAGATTTCTGGGCCTGAAGGTAAGACATGTGCTACCGAAACCAGCATATTTCTGAGTCATTCCTTTCCTGGCTCTGGAAATGACCCTGGCAGAACCTGGAGAAGGATGAATTAGTTTCTGGGGCACCATAGTTGGGAACCTCTGTAGCTTAAACCGTATCTCATCATCCACTTGACAGTAAGTTATTTTTGACAGACTTTTTCTGCCTGGTTCAGATCTACTGCGGACATAGCTTTTTAAATCGTTAAAAGAAATAAATGACAGTTGGAAAGAAAAACTTGAAAGATCGCCTCCATTTGGAAAGAGTAGATTTTAAATACCTGAAAACATGTCAACTTTGGCTACAATACAGTTTGTGTAAAACTCCTCCCATTATTTAAAACCCCCAAGCATTTGTTCAGAGGAGTCACTCAGAGAGACTCTTACTCAATTAGCTATGAGGACCTGGTCTTGGCAAGTGCTCAACATGTCTCTTTTGTTTAGAAATCATACTGTGTTAGGCCACTAGTGTTGTGAAATAGTCTTGTGTCTTAGGAACAGTACTGAAAACTCAATCTGTGTGTGCCTGAAAACTGGAAAAGCTCAGGAAATTGATTCTCTAGCCCACAAATGAGCTGAGAGTAAGAGCAAGATCTGATTAAGTGACCTCCAAGCCAGTGCTGTCTTATGTTGAAGCTCCCTGTACCAGTTCCAGGAGGCCAGGCACTTTGAACCTTCCTGGAGGACAGACACTTAGGCCTCTTAGGGATGGATGGACACATTGTGACATTGCCTCCCAGGTAGAATTGGGGGTCAAGAAAGAAGGAGCAGAAAAGTGTCCTTTGGGTTTAAGACGACTATAAAAGTTGCTTGATCCAAAAGTGTATACAGTGGAGGGGTATACACTTTATTTTGGGTTGAGTTCCATATAACTGATGAAAAAACAAAAATATGAATATAGAACTGTACCTTAGCACTGTTTTTTTTTTTTTTTTAGGAAAATACGTCTTTATTAGCATTTTGCCCAAAGCAGAGACAGTGATAGCATCCTAACAAAAAAAGTAAAAGGTAATCTGATATGGATCAGCTATCTTAAGAATACAAAATGCTTCACCAACAGTTTGATCATACATTCAGACTTAACAACCAAGCCCTAACAGATACTGCCATCATCTTGATCATCCAAATCTAGGGACTATTTTGTGAAATTGTGTGGGATACTGAGAAAGAGATTTTCAGTCTAGAAAATTTAGCAATAAGATCCAGCAGTCTAAACTGTCAGTATTGGTTTTAAGCAGAGCTGGAAGAAACCAGTAGTTCCCAAAGGCTGATCCAGTTTTCAAAACTACTGTCCCCATCTAATCACCCAGTGCTCATACACACATACACAGGCACACACACATACATATACATTTTATACACGTGAAATCAGGTTGAAGAATGACAGATACCGTCAGAGAACACTGAATCTTACCTGCTTAAGTAACCAAAGAGAAAATTGAGGTTAGAGACTTCTGTGACTTACCTAAAATGGAGGCAAGACTACAGCCCAGCCACCCAGTCTCCTAACCTAGTACTCTTCTTGCTGCACAAGCTGAAATGTCAGACAAAGGCTTTAACCACAGTAATAATGGCCATTCTCCCACTCTCTCCACTTATAGCACCTGTGATCACAGCCAGGCATTTCAATGGCCTGAACTGTCCCTTAACATGACTCCTACCTCTCATCCCTGACACCTCACCCTTTCCACACCCTTCCCTCCAGTCTACAGTCTGTCAGCTGAGAAATCAAGGGTCTCTCAGCTCATTTCAGCAAAGCCACAAAAACGCAAATGTGAGCAGGCCAGGAATGGTGATCACAGAGTTGAGTGGGGCTGGAGCACAATGTGTTTATGGAAGGAGGTAATGGGACTGGTTGGAGAGGAAAGGTATTTTGAGGGTATATTGCAGTGGGTCTTTTTTTTTTTTTAATCTTTTGGCCATGCTGCACATGGTATATGGGATCTTAGTTCCCCAAGAAGGGATCCAACCCAAGTTCCACAGAGTCTTAACCACTGGACTGCCAGGGAAGTCCCTGAGGTGGGTCTTGAATGTCCTTCTGAGAGGTAGAGAATAAAAAAGGCCAGGAACTTTTCTAACACATGGGTCCAGTCTACTTAAAAGAAGACATCTGATCCACCATGACAATTGTTATTAGCTTCTTTCTCTGTTTAATACGTTCTATCTCACTAGAGTAGATGCCCCATGAAGGCAGGGACAATGCCTATCACTCAGCACTATAGCTTAGGTGACTAACAGGGTGCCTGGCTTACACAGGTTCTGCAAATATAACAGTTACTGATGGATGCGAACACAACAAATATAGACATGCAGCCCCCCTTACACTTGTCAAATGCAACCTCTCAGAGTCACTGGCCAACATTTATACTTTGGGAAGTAAGAATACCTGGCATTCTCCCCTCCACCATCCCCACCCATATGGTTTTCCCTCATCAGTTACAAGAATAGTGGGTAGAGTTCTACATTCATATTTCTGTTTCTGCATCAGTTACATGGAACCTAACCCAGAATACAATATATTCTCCCCATTTTAAACCTTTCTGGATCAAGCAATTTCTATGGCCTTCTGAAGCCCAAAGACAATATCAAGAGGGTAGAACAATGGCCTAGGAATATTTTCCTGGTGGTTCAGTCACTGACTCACACCTGACCAAGAACAAATCATTTAACCTCAGCTTGACTTGTTTTTACTGTATGCAA
Organism: Muntiacus reevesi; assembly: GCF_963930625.1. Lineage (NCBI taxonomy): Eukaryota > Metazoa > Chordata > Mammalia > Artiodactyla > Cervidae > Muntiacus > Muntiacus reevesi. The sequence goes on from NC_089250.1 coordinate 98,647,102, forward strand.
AATAGAGCCTATAACAATATGAGCCTCCTCCCTCCCTCCGAGGGCTATTCTGAGAATTGGGGAGATGCTATCTTGGAATGATTAGAGCTCCTAAGAACTGGGCTCTCAATACAGAAGTGGTGTTGTTCTCAGGTTGAGCTACAGCTGCTGTTTTCCAGCATGAAAGGTAGAGTTGTGAGGCCTTGTTGGCAAGGAAAGCAAGTTGTTGCTGTGTTGTCACAGTGATACAACAAGCAGGAGGGCAGGTTCCTCAAAGGTTTAATGGATCTGATTTCATTCATTGACTTCCTTCCTCTTTACCTCAAACCTCCCATTTCCATTATTCTTCATGGATAGGTGTTATTTTTTATTTTCCAAGTTTCCCTAGCTGCCAGAACATCTGGAGAAAAACATAGTTCGTTTAAGACATATAGTTTTCCTGATTGAATCATAGAACCCCAGAGGGTGGTGGAGGTGGGGGACATTACTTCTTAAGGCATCATTTAGTTAATTCAGTTTAATAATCAGAGAATTTCTTAGTGTTTTCTGTAACAGGTAGATGAAGAGGAATAAAAGTTGAGACTATGTTTTCTGAACAGATGTATGGTCAGACAGCCATGAGTGCGTGTGTGTGTGCTCAGTCACTCACTCATGTCCAAATCTTTGTGACCCCATAGACTGTAGCCCACCAGGTTCCTCTGTCTATGGAATTTTCCAGGCAAGGATACTGGAGTGGGTTGCCATTTCCTTCTCAAGGGGATCTTACTGATCCAGGGATTGAACCAACGTCTCTTGCATTGGCAGGCAAATTCTTTACCATTGAGACACTTAGGGGAACCCCAATACTTAGGGGAACAAGTGCAAAGACCTCTGTAAACATCATCACAATCTTTCTAGCCTGAACATGACAGTGATGTGAGTTTTTACACCAAATTTGAAATGTCTCAGTAATAAATTTGATTTGTGCCTTCATTTATTCATTCTGTACATAGTTTGACTACTTGTCATGATTATAAGTTCCTCAAATGAATGAATTCATTTCAACATTCAACTAAGTTTGTTATGCACCTAGTGTATACTAAGCCCTGGGCTAGGCTTTAGAGAAACTGAGGTAAACACTGATTTCATGAATCATACAGTCTAATAGGGGAAATATATATTAAAGAAATATTTTAACATTTAAACACTTTAATTGCAGTTCTGCTTTGAAGGAGTAGAATAGGCACCATAAAAGCAATCAGATTTAGTCTCATTGACCCCCATCAATCCCTATAGACTTGAGGCATGGGAGGAGTTTGCCCAGCAAAAACTGCGGTGAAGAGTCTTTCAGGCAGAGCCAATAGCTAGCTACATGAAGACCTGAGATGGGTCTTCTGGCATGAAAGAGATCAGAAAGAACAGAAAGAACAGAACCTAGTGAGCAAGGCAGAGACTAGCAAGAGGTGAGTATGGAGACTCAGAAATAAACCTTCTCCATTTCCTATAATTATTGCCCTAGCATCTAGCAGAGCAAAGTTCTGGAACAAATGAACCAATGCAACTTGGAGCACTAGAGGTGTCCTGGCCTGTTGGCAAAAGGATTCCCCCCCCCCCCCCCAGGGTAGGATCCATCTTTACCTAATGGTATGAGGTTGGACAAAAGGCTCTTAGCTTTGCTTATGCCAAGAACAGCCCTGTAGAGTAGAAAACTGCAGGAATGAAGGTATGATCTCTCTTACCCACTTTATTATTTATCTGTCTTATGATAGTAAAACTAGTGTTGGGGTTGCTATTGTGGTGAAGACATGCAAAACCTCTGTAAGTCCAAGTGTGGCTTAGAAATTTGATTTCAAGGTATTGAGTTGCAATAATACAGTATCTCTTAAGCAACTTTATTCTACTGAAGAGTAGAAGAAAGTAGGATCAAACTCTGAATGACAGCTCAACTTTTCTCAAAGCATGATTGCCCAGTAAGTATATACGTAGAAAAAGAGAAGGGTATCTGGACACACTGGACTTTCCCAGTCCTTTTTGCCATAAATGTTTTAAACAAGAAACAGAGCTCACCCCATGATAATTCACAAGAAGAGATTTGCATGACAGAAGTATATACAGAGTTGAGGGCAGGGTTAAGGGAAAGGATAAATAAGAAAGGCTGAAACTACCAGGGAGTAGAAAGAATGGAGGCTGGGACTAGGGTTTAGGGGATGAGGAGAAGGAGCAGCGCTTCTGGTACCCAGGACAGAAGCAGTAGTTGTGCAGGAAGGAAGTTATGAAGGAGCTGGAAAGGTATATCCTGAGATCTCTCTCTCTCCAGCTCTTCAGGGTCCCTGCAGTGCCTCCTATTGCTGAACCCAATGCAAGCTGCTCAGCAAAGGGGCTCAGATAACATGGTCCAGAGAGAGGTCAGCCTCCAGGGTACAGAGCGTGGCAGGAAAAGGAAATAGATCCAAAAAGGGAAATAGAGCACATAAAGAATCACCATCACTAATAATAATAAGGCTCTAAGTATAAGGAAAATATGGTATAGCTATAACAGGAAAGGGACAGAAAATTGCTGGTTATATAATATATACACACATATATATGGCTTCATTACATGATTTCATTACATATATGCTTCCCTGGTGGCTGGTGGCTCAGTGATAAAGAACCCACCTGCCAGGGCAGGAGATGTGGGTTCGATCCCTGGGTCAGGAAGATCCTCTGGAGAAGGAAATGACATCCCACTCCAGTATTCTTGCCTGGATTATCCATGGACAGAAGAGCCTGGTGGGCTATAGTCATGGAGTCGCAAAAGAGTCGGACATGACTTAGAGACTAAATGACAACAAACCACATATGTGTGGGTATATATACACAAACATACACCCTCTAAATAGTAACATATAATATATAATGTGATATACAATGTAAATATAATATGTGATAAATTCACAAGTATATCTAGGTACTTTTATGTCTATGTCAGCTGTTACAGGATTTCCCTGGTGGCTCAGACGGTAAAGAATCTGCCTGCAATACAGTAGACCTGGGTTCAATCCCTGGGTTGGGAAAGATCCTCTGGAGGAGGGCATGGCAACCCACTCCAGTATTCTTGCATGGAGAATCCCCATGGACAGAGTAGCCTGACGGGCTACAGTCCATGGGGGTGGCAAAGAGTCGGACACAACTGAGCAATTAAGCACAGCACATAGCTGTTATATCCATATATCTCGTGTGTACATTGTGCAAATGCATAATGTATACATGTTTTCATCTGCAGTTAGGCTGAAGATAGGTTTGCATGGGCAGGATGTTTTGGCTGCATGGATGGCTGATGCTGAAAATGAGAGGGGAACCACTTGCTGTGTCCATGTATCTGGCATAATCACACATTGGTTTCCAAAGGAAAGAGTTGTAACCTGACTATAAAGTCAGTTCTGTATAAGGTAAATACAATAAATACTTTCTGAGGTTCACAGAGTCCCCTCTCTCTTGGGGGGGGGGGGGAGGGGAAAGGAGACTCTGATTTGTAGGAATTGATTCTCAGAAGCCATGTTGACAGATACATTTCTCTCAGGGTAAATGCCCTTCTCCTCCATTCCTGTGCATTCACCTTTCCCTTCACTTCAGGTCTCAGTTCAAACATCATCTTTCCAGCTCTCCAGAGTCATGTTCTTTATGTCTTTCTCATATTCTTTATGTGACATCTTATAATGATCTGTCTGCTCAGGGAGCAAAGACATGTCTTGGGTTCATTTGTTTCCTCCTAATATTTGGCACAAATGAAAACGAATGAGGGGAACTTGTTTAAAATATACATGAGTGGATGAATCGTTTTGTGAATACCACAATGTTTGACTCACGGTGGGTGGGGGAAGGCATTCTTATCCATTTGGAGCCTTTCTCTGATGATTGAGGGTCAGAATCTATGTCACATTTATAGTCTTTTTTCCCTTTCTAGGGAGAGAATGATAGAAGAGGATAAGGTGGGAAAGAGACTTCTAAGCTCTTAAAGCATACAACTCTGGTATCTAGATCAAATGAAACTAGGACTTTGGTGAAAGACACAGATGAATCCAAACAAGCACAGAAGTATAGAAGGATATAATGCCACTCTTTCCCCCAACCAGTGACATGGCAGCTAGCTCAGGACTGAACTCAGGGCAGAGAACTTCTCAGCCATGGATACACTTCCTTACCTGGTAGCTAGAGAAGGAGATGCCAGCTGCTCTAATGTCATTTAGGCCAGCAATCCATAGGGAGGTCACTAATCTATAGAGGGGCCATAACAAAATGCAGTCCTAGCAAGCTGATGTCAAAAAGGACTCTTAATCTGTCTTTTCCCATGCATAAGTAACTGTGCACTGCACGTCAATGAGTTTTCCCTAAGCAGCCAAGTCATTGAAAACCATTTATGTGATGCTGGGTATGTATTCTAATGGTTTTAGTCTAAAGGTCAAGCAATGCACAGAAAAGCAGCCAGGAAGCAGGCCAACAGCTCGGGCAGGTAATTGAGCGTGCAAAAGCACTCGGCCACTGTAGTAACTAGTCATCTTTTTGTTTATTTCTCTAGTACGTGGTGTGGAAGTTGGTGTTCTTTTCTCTTCTCTATTTATGTTAGAAATCAGACATCAAGATAAGGATTTCTAGAAATAATATTGCTATTGGTGATAATATATCAGCAGAAGTTGGGCTTTCACTTGAAAAAAGAGAGTCAGGGAGACTCAGGTATCAGTTCTTAAACTAAACCTCAGGTATCCCAGTGAATGTTGGAACAAAACAAAACTGAATATTGGAACAAAAACATTAAAAATATGGAAATCCCCAACTTCCAGTTTGGTGACCTGGTTGACCAGATTGTTGGGGAAATACTTTTACAATTCACTGCAGTGTTTGCCTGCAGAGGATGGTGATTCCCCTCCATCTATCCATCTGTCTGTCCATTCACCCAAAAAGCATATATTTGGCACATAAATAGTAGTGACAATAATGAGTAGCTAGAATTTAATTTATTAATTTAATTTAATTTATTCCTCATCGTGTTGCAGAAACCAGACCCATTGATTTATACATATTAGCTCATTCAGAATGCTCCCAGGAGATCACAGTTACTAAAGGTTATCCAAAACCAGTGTCTCACAGGCCCCATGTAGAAGGTGAAGTGAAAGTCGCTCAGTCATGTCCGACTCTGCAACTCTGTGGACTGTGGCCTGTCAGGCTCTATTGTCCATGGAATTCTCCAGGCCAGAATACTGGAGAGGGTAGTTGTTTGCTTCTCCAGGGGATCTTCCCAACCCAGGGATTGAACCCATGTCTCCTGCATTGCAGGTAGATTTTTTACCAGCTGAGCTACCAGGGAAACCCAGAAGGGCTCTCTACATGTGAACAAAAGAGAAAAGCTGGGTAATAAACAGCCAAGGCAAGGAAAACATGTCATTGAAGAACTATTGTATGTGAACGATTCTTCTTCTCAGACTCAGAGGTCAGACGAGCTTGTCTTCATTAAATTGTCTCAGAGCACGCACACTGAAGAAGTATCAGCCCAGCCTGAAAAGGCCTACTGACTATTGAATGGTCCAGGGAGAGAACCAGAGAGGTACTCATTGTCCTGTGGATCCATATTTTGGCAGAATCTCTGCTGGGGAGATTCCCTGTCCCTCTTTCTCGTTCCCTCCCTTCATGGCAGGTTGGTGGCCAGGACCCAAGCTGCATTCACTCTAGTCCCTAAGCTTTGTCCCAGGGCCTCCTCCACTGGCTTGCACAGTGACTGGATATGCAACACCCAGAAACTGATAAGGGTATTCCTGGAAGTACCCACTGTTTTGCTCTGGTCCCACTGCTCTGCTCAGGTGCTGCCAGAACCAGCCTCAGAAAGGATAAGAAAGATAGAAGAAGAGTCTGCCTAACTAGCCAGGACATCTCTTGCCTCTTCTGCTATCCCTGTCCCCTATACATTCACTCCCTCTTTCAGGGTGCAGGCCTCTGGCAGGCTGGCTATTCTGCTGGGACCCTTTGCCCTACTTCCTTCTACTCTGTGACAGAGCCACAAAATAAGCAAAAAATGCTTGTCAAACTGGTACAGATGAGAACACTAAGTCCTAACTCCCTCAAATTTCCATGTGTGGCTAAGGGAAACACAGGATAACACACCAGAGCCAGAAAAATGCCCCTAGGTAAGTCCTGAGCCCCAACAGGCCTTAACTCTAATGCCTAAATTCTTGGTACTGCTCTGAGATAAAAGTGAATGCCATTAAGAAATGGGGGCAAGGACAGAGAAAGAAGTGTGGATTTTTATTAGTTATTGCTGAATATTTGCGCCCTATGTATCACTGATTGTTGGCTACGAAAAAACCAGGTAAAGACATTGGCCACCTGAGTGTCTGGGGCTTTCGATCAATAACAAGCAAGCCTATCAGACTGCTCAGACTGAGACAAAGGTCCTTTGTAAACTTAATGCCCCAGAGCGCAGGCTTAGAGCTGTGTTGGTGCAAGCCAAAGGAACAGAGAGAGAGAAAAGGAAAAGAAAATCTTTTGCTTTTCTCAGTAGAAACTTAATATTGAGAGCAGAGACTTTATAAAGGAAAAGGCTGTGGGGAAATGATGAGGATCAGGATATGCTAACATCTTTTACAGGTTTCCTCCCTGGATTGATAATACAGTTTTTTAATAAAGCTGTATAAGGTGCAGAGCTGGATATGAATTTCCAGGTATGCCAGTTTGATGTACCTTTGCGGCTGTTTTCTCTCGGATCTAGAGAGCTTACCAACCTTTTTTTTTCTTTTTATTTTTTTGGAGTAGAGGGGAAGAAAGAAGCCAGATGGGGGCGTGTTCAAAACAAACCCAGGACTCTAAAGATTGTTTTTAGTCTGGAGAGAGAAGAATAATTCTTTTGTAGAACAGTTAGTTTTCACTTACATAGATTTCCCTGATTTGGGGATTCCCCAAAGTGCAGATCATTTACTGGTGACACTTAATTGTGCCGTTCAGGGTCTACTTTTATCTCTGACTGAATGGGCCGTCTGGAATAAAAATGGAACAGTCCAGTTCAGGCCAAAGAATTAGGAGCAAATACCAGAATTTAGGGTCTCTAACCATGAGTGCAAGAGCTAAGTTGGATTCAGCTTCAGGCTCTCATCGTTTTTATTCAGTTCAATTCAGTTGCTCAGTCATGTCTGACTTTTTGCGACCCCATGGACTGCAGCATATCAGGCTTCCCTGTCCTTTGCCAACTCCCAGAGCTTGCTCAGACCATCAAGTCAGTGATGCCATCCAATCATCTCATCCTCTGTCGCCCTCTTCTCCTTCTGCCTTCAATCTTTCCCAGCATCAGGGACTTTTCCAGTGACTCAGTTCTTCGCATAAGGTGGCCAAAGTATTGGAGTTTCAGCTTCAGCATCAGTCCTTCTGATGAATATTCAGGACTGATTTCCTTTAGGATTGACTGGTTTGATCTCCTTGCTGTCCAAGGGACTCTCAAGAGTCTTCTCCAGCACCACGGTTCAAAATCATCAATTCTTTGGTGCTCAGCCTTCTTTATAGTCCAACTCTCACATCCATACATGACTACTGGAAAAACCATATTTTTGGCTAGATAAACCTTTGTTGGCAAAGTAATGTCTCTGCTTTTTAGTATGCTGTCTAGGTTGGTCATAGCTTTTCTTCCAAGGAGGAAGTGCCTCTTGATTTCATGGCTGTGGTCACCATCTGCAGTGATTTTGGAGCCCCCCAAAATAAAGTCTGTCACTGTTTTCATTGTTTTCCCATCTATTTTCCATGAAGTGATGGGACCAGATGCCATGATCTTAGTTTTCTGAATGTTGAATTTTAAGCCATTTTTTTCACTCTCCTCTTTCACTTTCATCAAGAGGCTCTTCAGTTCCTTTTCACTTTCTGCCAGAAGGGTGATGTCATCTGCATATCTAAGGTTATTGATACTTCTCCCAGCAATCTTGATTCCAGCTTGTGCTTCATTCAGCCCAGCATTTCTCATGATGTACTCTGCATAGAAGTTAAATAAGCAAGGTGAAAATATACAGCCTTGACATACTTCTTTCCCAATTTGGAACCAGTCTATTGTTCCATGTCTGGTTCTAGCTGTTTGTTTCTTGACCTGCATACAGATTTCTCAGGAGGCAGTCAAGGTGGTCTGTTATTCCCATCTCTTTAAGAATTTTCCACAGTATTTTGTGATCCACACAAAGGCTTTGGTGTAGTCAATAAAGCAGAAGTAGATGTTTTTCTGGAATTCTCTTGGTTTTTCTATGATCCAGTGGATGTTGGCAATTTGATCTCTGGTTCTTCTGCCTTTTCTAAATCCAGTTTGAGCATCTGGAAGTTCTCAGTTCACGTACTGTTGAAGCCTCGCTTGGAGAGTTTTCAGCATTACTTTGCTAGCATGTGAGATGAGTGCAATTATGCAGTAGTTTGAACTTACTTTGGCATTGCCGTTCTTTGGGGTTGGAATGACAATACCTTTTCCAGTTCTGTAGCTACTGCTGAGTTTTCCAAATTTGCTGGCATATTGAGTGCAGCACTTTCACAGCATGATCTTTTAGGATCGTTTTTATTAACACCATGCTATAGTGAAGGTGGAAGCCTGGTGTGCTGCAGTCCATGGGGTTGCAAAGAGTCAGACACAACTGAGCGACTGAGCAACAACATTTCCTGGGAATAATCTGCAATGAGAAGAAATGGGAGGTTTCAGAGCTTCTTTTCTCAGGGTCATCAGTGGAGCTGGAAACTCTGCTTCCATGTGACACTAGGCGAGGTGGAGGGAAGAACCCCAAAGGAAAGGCTCAGGTAGTGTTAACCAGGAAAGGATCACAAGTAGGCTGATTTGGGGGCCACAGGAAGGTGGAAAAGAAGCCCATCTGAGAAGCTACCCTGGAGTCCCCAACAAGGGCAGCTACATGGATTCAAGTCTCCTTGTATTAATCAGTCACTCAAATCATCACCCACTGGACTGTTCCCCAGAATGACTACCAAGCATTTCTTTTACTCAAAAGCTCTAACCCTAGTATAGCTTTTAAATTCACACAGTATAATTAAAGTTAGCCATCCTCTGCCCCACTTCACCCCTGGAGGCTTCTTTCTCCCCAGAAGCAACCACCCTTACTCATTCAGCTCCTGCCTCTCCCAGACACCCCTGTATTTGTGTAATATGGAGTAATTACACAAGGTAACATGCTTACCTTGCTGTTTCTTATTTATTCATTTTAAGCATTATTGGATTCCTGAAAAGAAGATGGGAACGTTGCTATTTTACACACACACACATCTCCACTTTCTTTCTCCCCTCACCCCCAGATAGCAGTATCATAGTATAGTAGTGTTCCTTTCGACGGTGCACACGTGGCTCGCCATTGACCCAAGCAGTGCCTTGAGCCAGTGCCAATGTGCACCCTTCGTATCTCCCGAATGACTGCCTGTGGGAACGCTGCTAAATGCCTGGAGAGGAGATGTCCAGTTTAGTCTCCCCATTAACTCACAAACATGACTGTCCACTCCCAGCGTGCTACCTTAGTTTGCATTGGTCTGCTGCCTCTCTCCATCCTTTCAGCTCCCAACCATAATGACACATCATAGACCATTTTCTCCAAGAATCTTGAATCCCACTTGCCCCCTTTGGTTTCTGTTGCTTCTAAACAGCCTGGACTAAATACAGTTCTAAACACAATCTGGACTGCACAGAGGGAAACACGGATGCCCCAGGTAAGAGGGAGCCCATGTCCCTCTGTCGCTGTGGGGGCTGGAGCCGGGCCTCAGGGTGAGGCCCCCAGACCTCCTTGGCATCTGGATTACACGATTGAGCTGTTAATTAAATTTGTTCTTATAGTATCTGATGCCATTTTTTGTGTTATTCTTGCCTCCCCAACTGTAAGTCCTCTGAAGGTAGGTCTTCTTTTGTCTTGTACCTCCTCTGTATCCGTCCCCTCAGGAAAGTCCTTTCACAGCATAGTCGTCAATACTTTCTCTAAGGCTACTTCTCAGACATCACTGAATTCTTTCTTTGGGGATCATTATTTTGCAAGCATGAGCTCTTGACAAATTCTTCATGGCAGGCAGTTTTCTCTTAAGCCCTCCTCCCTAAATAGAAATGGTTTGATCACAACCCAGGGGGAATTAATTGGACCAAGGTAAGAACCCTCAGATGTGACCTGACAGTGTGTCCTGCCTTCCTTGCTCCATCTCATCAGTTAGGGTTTTAGTGCTTAGTGCCTTCTCATTTTGTTCCTACTGCCTCTTTCTTGTCCCACCCCCATCTCCCACCCCCCAATTCGAGCTTTCATTTCCTGTTGCCTGCACTGTTGTATTAGCTTCCTGAATCACCTCCTCCTTCCTGTCTTTCACCTCTAAACCCATCTGCCAGATAAATTCTTCTACAGCGCGTTTCATCTCTGCAGTGGTTCCTGTTGCTGTCCTGTCTTACAGTCTAGCCTCCCTGCCTGGCATGTAAAACCTTTCATTCAGCCTAAGCTCTTGTTCCTCTCATCTCATTCGCTACACTGCTTCCAACTAGAGGATTCACCGTTTTGCAAACAGTTCCAGGCTTTTTGGCCTTTGCACATGCTGTTCACCATCAGAATTACTTATCTTCACCATCCCTGCTGTCACCTCCACTGTGAAGCCTTCCCTTTTCTCCTCAGCTCAGCAAGATCCTGCTCAACTCTAGATTCCTGTAACTTTTTTATTCCTATCTTTCTAGAGGAGGTTGTTACATTCCAGTTTTTAAAAATTGAAGTACAGTTGATTAACAATGTTAATTATTGCTCTACAGCAAAGTGATTCAGTTATACACACACACACACACTCTCTCTCTCTCATTCTTTTCTAAAATATTCTTTTCCATTATGGTTTATCATGGAATATTGAATATAATTCTCTGTGCTATACAGTAAGACCTTGTTGTTTCTCTATCTGTTTACATCTTCTAACCTCAAACTCCAACTCCATCCCTCCCCTAACCCCCTCCTTGGCAACCACTAATCTGTTCTCTGTGTCCATGATTCTGTTTCATAGATAGGTTCTGCTGCTGCTGCTGCTGCTAAGTAACTTCAGTTGTGTCCGACTCTGTGTGATCCCATAGACGCTGCCCACCAGGCTTCCCCGTCCCTGGGATTCTCCAGGCAAGAACACTAGAGTGGGTTGCCATTTCCTTCTCCAATGCACAAAAGTGAAAAGTCAAAGTGAAGTGGCTTAGTCGTGTCCAACTCTTAGAGACCCCATGGACTGCAGCCCACCAGGCTCCCCCGTCCCTGGGATTTTCCAGGCAAGAGTACTGGAGTGGGGTGCCATTGCCTTCTCCGATAGATAGGTTCATTTGTGTCTTATTTTAGATTCCACATACAGGCGATATCATATATTTGTCTTTCTCTTTCTGACCTATTTCACTTAGTATGATGATACCTAGTTGCAACATTCCATTTTTTATTATCATTATTTTTGGGTCTGCTGATGTCCATGACAAGTAGGAAAGATCATGGAAGGCCTCAAATTGATCACTTAATGTTCTGCTTCTTCACAAACACGGCAAATTGCACAGATTAGGAGACACTAGGGTTGAATAAATTGTTTCTTAAGAAAATGAATAAATGAAATAAAACCACATTCTTCTCTCTTGAACCTATAGATGCTTCAAAAGATCATTCTAGTACTCTTTACTGTCTTTCTGGTGAGCGGCAGAGATGTTTCAGTACCCCACTTCCAATGAGTGGAAGGGTCTAGCTAAATACAGTGCTAGCCAAAAAAATAATGTCCTAGTGTTAAGTCAAGTGCCTTCCTCTCTTATGCGTGGCCCAGAAGGTCATGCTATTTCCCAACCCAAAGACCCTCTTGGGGATGGGGTTTAAATTCAGGGAGACTATAACTCAGAGCTGTCAACACTCATCCCACTTGCCTCAACCTCACAACTCAGCTCTAACTACAAAGCAGCGCTCTCCCCATTTGTAAGTGGAAAAGGAAGCTTCTGTCTATTTTTACAGGATTGAGGGGGAGGCAAGAGGAAGCATTTCATTTAATTTCTATTTCTTGTCTTGGCCTCTAACTCTCTGGCCAGGGTTTTCTATTTCCAAAGCTTTGTATTATGTAAACATAGGAGGGCCCTTCTCAAAAACAGAACAAGCTTTGCTAGTTTCCAGTCTCCCTTCTGGCATTCTCAGGAATCCTTCTGAGCATCTTGATCCCCAGCAAATATGTCTTTGGCTACAAGTCTCTTGTAATGGCCAACTGTGGGTCAAGAGATTCAATTGACTCTATGTACCCATGATATTTGCAGTACTCCCTTGATTGAAAACTTTCCTAGAGAAAAAATGATACTGTCTGTGACTTTTCTGTTAGGCTGTTTCACACAAAGCCAAACATGCTTCCATTTGTTCCTTTGAACAAAGTCTGCCAAAGCCAAGAATAATTCTTAAGGAAGCTTCCTATAACCCATTCCAAAACTACACCAATAATTCAGGCAAAATGTGACTTGAGAACTACATTATCCATGTCTTGATGCTGTATAGAATATGTAGTCTGAACTCATTCTATCCCTACCCACCTCCCATATGAAGGATAAGTGGCTGAGGGTAGAAAAACACACAGGTGCAAACTCCAGTGAGGACTATGTCATTTTTAAAATGTTCCAACACAAACATGCCTTTGAGGTTGCTACCAAAGCTGGACAATCTTCATAGCTCTGTGTCAAGCACGGATTACTGGGCCAATGCCCAAAAGAGGTGAGATATAAGATTAGGGAGCTCAGCTTGATGCAGAAATGAACCAGATGAAATTATAAGAAAACAAGAATGATTTTTATTTTCCCTACCATTATTCCACATCACTCTTTTAACCTCAGGGAAAGAATTTCTGGAACTAGGATACTAATAATGCTAATGAGGTACATTAGATGGCTTGGAACTATTCTAGACTCTTCATCTTCCAGTCTGCAAAGGGTGGTAGCAGATGGCACAGGACCCAGCCTATTTTCAGATGTTGCATTTGTAAGTGGAAGCAGGCACTTTGGATAGATTCCAGCTGGTAGATTCAATGAAGAATAACATAAGCCTCAGATTCCCCACCAGTAAAACAAAGGAGGTTGGGTGAGATATTCTCTCCATGCCCTTCCAGCTCTAATATTTTATGATTCTCAGTGGTAAAAATGCAAGGATTTGGAATGACCAGTCTCATTTCTCCCATTAAGCTCTGGGTGAACTGAGGGCCAGTATTACATTGCATCATCTCGTGTACAGTAATATGTGAATGACATTACACAATGCCCGCTTTTATTAATGGGAACACTCTTCCAGCAATAATGCAATACCCTTGAGCTCATTCTGGCCTTCTTTGTTAGTACCCAACCCAGCTGCATTGTCAGGAGCTACAAGAACATGACATAGACTCTGGAAGTAGGAACACTTGCAGAAGGCAGGCATATCAGGGAATGACACAAACTAACAGCCCATAGCTCACAGTGGATTCTCAGTGAATGCTTGGTGACTAAGAGTGAGTAATGTAGAAACACTAGTAGATTTGTTAACTGCCCAGAGTCAACACCTTAGCACCTGGCTAGTTTCCTGGGGCTGAGTCTTGCTGGGGGTGGAAGGGAGGGAATTCACATTTGGGAGTACTTTTAGAGTTCCCCTATGTAGGGGGACTCTCATTCATGGATGTTCCATCTCCTAATTATATAGAATGGGATCTCATTAGATAGACACGCGGTTCCTAAAAGGCTTGGCACAGGCCCATGTTGAGTGAAATCTACACATTTCATTCCTGACTTGGGCTACTGTCGTAAGCCTCTGACACAGGGTACACTGAAATGAAAATCAGACATAAAGTATCTCATCATGTCCCTTTCTGGAATGAGTCTAAGTAGTTCTCCTTGCTTTCTTCCCTTGAAAGCCCTCTGGTCCCATAAATCTCTCAACACCCCTGGCAAAGGGCAAAAACCTGTAGCCTCTGAAGTTAAAGAAGGAGCTGTCAACATGCTAAGACAGTATAATCCTCTTTCTTCTCTTTACAAATGTCTCATCCGCCTGACCCTGACCTTGTTAAGGTGTTGAGCTCAGCATTGTCCTTTAATAGTCCTGTTATGCCATTTGGCTTACATGGGTAGCCAACACCTATCCTATGGATAATACTTTTCTCAAAGAAAGATGAATCCTCTATAGACCCATTTTCACAAGCCCTTTCCTTGAGCTCTTTACTGAAGTTAATCCATTATTATTTCCTGGAACCATCCGTTTGTTCTCCTTTGGTCCCTGAGTGCCAGAGAATAGGATAATGTTAAGAATAAGGTCAGGGGCTGTAGGGCCAAATGAAACAATTAGTCACATAGAAATTATGTTTGAGGAGTAATAAACTTTGATAATAAGCTTATTTGCTATATGGAATAAAAAGAATGTTAGGCTAGACTAGGTTTTCAGTCCATTTTGCCCTACTGTCTCTCCAAATCTTATCACATTCATAATGTCAGAGGAAGAACTAGTTAACATTTATAAAGTGTGACTACTCAGCACAGCTTCTTCCTCTGAGGTTCTGACTGATTTCTCTCTGTGCTAAATCCTTCTTTGTGGGTGTTCTTCTCCTCTTGTCAACTTATATTTTACTGTTTTCCCTTGAAATATGTTGAACAGGTTGATATTCCTCATGCTATAAAGGAGTGGGGTGCATTTGGCCTTGGACAACCTTGGAGGACTTTTCCTTTACAGGGAGCTTAAAGTTGACACCTTCCATCAAGCCAGCCATTCTTTCAGGAAACCTTTCACATCTCTTGCAATTGAAAAGAAGCTAACACTGAAGTCTCTGCTTAGAAGTTCTTACAGATCGCCTCATTAAGAGAGACTTGAATTCCTATGTGGCTAGAAATTTAAATAATTTCCAAGAAGTAGAAATATAAAACCTGGAATGGCCACTTGGGTGATGGGGCTGAGATGAAAGCACCCCGATGAGAATTTTTATAATTTTAAAGTTTGTACAAATTCTTAGAAATTCCACAGAAGTATTGAAGAAATGGACCTTGATAGATCCTATAGTTAATATCTAAGGCATTTGTTATGATTATCTTTCAGACTACTGGGCCATACAGAGAGAGCTGGGTTGGGGTTACTGGTATTCTCCAGGAGGTCTGGAGGTCTTGTTACCATCTTTGGACATTTGGTCTGTTTTACCCACAAATAGTTTTTATAATCATCTCCAGGAAATGTCAAGTGTGTGTGATCATCCAGGCTCCTAGATGCGACTGTGAGGTGAGGTTCCAGTACCTAACTGTGTTATGAGGAAGGCTGTTCAGCCAACTTGTGCTTGGACTAAAGAATTCTTCATTTTAATACAACTCAAAAACAAACTATTAAACTTTTTGGTGTTTCTTCTTACCAAAGAAGTTGTGCTACATGCCTCCTCATCCCATTCCTCAGGCTCATCACTTCCCTGAACCTTACCCCATCATTGTCCCTCACGTATTTCCTGTATCCCAGGTAAGGCTTGAGGGTGGTGAGATTCTGACAAAATAGAACCAGTGATAGTGTCTAACATCTATTTTTATTTGGTAACAAAATATAGAGATGTCTGTTGCAAAAATAACTTGCTAATAGAAAGCAATGCTTTTTCATTTTTGCTGCAACCAAAAGGGCACCATTAAGATGCTCTGCTTCATGCCACACAACTTGAACACAACACTGCCTAAATAAAAGCAGTATTCAGAATCAGCACCTTGTGAGACAACAAAAGTCAATGTCCAGGCCACAGTCCCTTCCTCACACCACCTGCCTGCAGGAGTTAGCAAGGCAATCAAAAACCCTTCTTCTCTTCCCAGATTGTGAATGGATGGAAATATATTGACACTGAAATCTATTTTGTTATGGATGAAAGTTAGTCTGGGGGTTGGGAATTAACCATACAGCCACAGTGGTTTTTTAATTTATGCCTGAGTAAATCAGGCTTACCCACCCAGGCACTGGTGGAGCTGGACAACCTCAAGCTTATAGCCCCAGACAGACTCGGGTGCTTCACCTCAAGGCAGAGTAGAAAACAAGCTTGACCTGAGGACAGGCTTCTCTGAGAATTTGAGGGAAAAGATACACCATCCTAACAGTACACCAAAGAAAGCTGAAGTGGCTTTATTTGTATCAAACAAAACTGGTATCAAGTTAAGGAATATTTCCAGGGATAAAGAAGGTCTTTCATAACTGTAAAATGGTCAATTCATCAGAGGATGTACCTAATCAGTTCAGTTCAGTTCAGTTCAGTCGCTCAGTCATGTCCAGCTCTTTGCGACCCCATGGACTGCAGTATGCCAGGCCTCCCTGTCCATCACCAACCTCCAGAGCTTACCTAGACTCATGTCCATTGAGTCGGTGATGCCATCCAACCATCTCATCCTCTGTCGTCCCCTTCTCCTCCCACCTTCAATCTTTCCCAGCCAGGGTCTTTTTAAATGAGTCATTTCTTCACATCAGGTGGTCAAAGTATTGGAGTTTCAGTTTCAACATCAGTCATTCCAATGAACACTCAGGACTGATCTCCCTTAGGATGGATGGGTTGGATCTCCTTGCAGTCCAGGGGACTCTCAAAATTCTTCTCCAACTCCACAGTTCAAAAGCATCAACTCTTCGGTGCTCAGCCCTCTTCATAGTCCAACTCTCACATCCATACATGACTACTGAAAAAACCATAGCCTTGACTAGGTGGACCTCTAGAGTTCCAAATTTATATAAAGTGAAAACTGACAGAACTGAAAGGAGATAGACAAATCTACAGTTATAGTTGGGTATTACAACATTCATCTCTCAGGAACTGATAGAACATGTAGACTGAAAATCAGTAAGAATATAAAGCAGGGGTCAGTACACTCTGAACTTTGGTCCAAATTAAGCTCATGGTGTATAAATGCAGTCATATCTGTTGAAGCTCTGACTCAATAGAACTTCAAATTTGAGTAATTGTGACAAGGAATGTATGGTCCACAAAACTGGAAATATTTACTATCTGGCTCTATACAGAAAAAGTTTATAAACCTCTAGATCTTTGATGTACAAGATAATATTATCAACCAATTTGTCATAATTGACTTTTTGTAGAACACTCCATGGTACAGAAGAACATACATCCTTTCCAAGTATACATGGGACATCAAACAAGATACACCATATTTGAGCTGTAAAACAAGTCTCAATAAGTTTTAAAGGATTCAAGTATACAAAGTGTATTGGAAGTAAATTACAGATCAATAACAGAGATCTCTGGGAAATTCCCAAATATTTGAAAACTAAAGAACTCACTTCAAATATTTCATGAGTCAAGGAATCAAAAGGAAAATTAGAACATATTTTTAGTTAAATATACCAATTAAATACATGCAAAAAACACAATGGTAGGCTACTGCTAACACAATACTTAGAGTATATATTGCACAAAATACTTATCTTAATAGAAATAGAAATTAAAATTTAGTAGAAATTTTTAAAGATCTTAAATCAATGACCTCAGCTTTCACATTAAAGAGCTACAAAAAAAGATTAAATTGATTCTAAGTCAAATGGAAAGAAAGACTGGGGCAGAAAGAAATAAAATGCAAAATGAAAAAATAATTTTTATAAAACGAAAACGTTCTTTGAGGAAATCAATAAAGTTTATATATTTCTAGCCCAACTTATAAGAAAAAAAAAAAAGACACCAATTACTAGTTTTAGGAGTGAGAGGAGTGACATCACTCCAGATTTTACATGTATTAAGAAGATAGGGAGTATATAAACAACTGTATACTTATCAATTTAATAACTTAAAGTGCAAAAATCCCTTGAAAGATACAAAATCCACAACTTGCTCAAGAAGTTGAATAATAATCCATAATCTAAATAATCAATAATCTGAATATCCCTAAATCTATTAGTAAGTTTAATTTTAGTTTAAAACTTTACCACAAAGAAAACTCCAGGATCAACTGACTTCACTAGTGGAGTCTATCAAATATTTAAGGAAGAAATAATACCAATTCTGTATAAGCTCTTCCAGAAAACTGAACTAACTTCCTAATTCATTCTACAAGGCTAGTCTTACCATGACACCAAAACAGACAAAAATATTACAAGGAAAACAGCAATATCTACAGACCAATATCCTTCATGAGTGTCATTACAAAAATTCTAAACAGAAGTTTAACAAATTCAATACAGTGATATATAAAAAGAACAATATATTTGACCTAGTGAAGTTTATCCCAGAAAGGCAAGATTGATTTAACATTCAAAAATCAATCTATAGTTCACCATATTAATGAATTTAAAAAGTAAAATGATATTATCTTCTCAATAGATGCAGAAAAAGCGTTTGACGGGATTCGGTATAAATTTCTATTGAAAAATTCTTAACAAACTAGAAGTAGAAGGGAAATTCTCCAGTCTTATAAAGGGAACTTATGACAATCTACAGCTAACATCATACTGAACATCATGCTGAAATCAGGAATAAGTTAAAGATATCCACTTTACTTCTTTATGACTTTGTATTGGAGGTGCTAGCCAGATCAATAAGGCAAGAGAAAGAAATAAAGCATCTAGATTGCAAAAGAAGTAAAACTGTGTTAATTCATAGATGGCATAAACATGTATAGAAAATTGTATGGAATCTGTTAAAAGAACTCCTGAAACCAGTAAGTTTTGCAAGGTGATGGAAGGCAAGATGAATACACAAAATCAGTTGTAGTTCTATAAACTGGAAACAAGCAATCATAAATTGTGTTTAATAAAATAATATTATTTATAACAGCATTAAAAATATGAAAGTCTAATAAAAGATGTATAAGCCCTGAACATCAAAAACTATAGGGCGGTGGGAAGGAGGTTTAAGAGGGAGGGGACGTACCTACTCCTATGGCTGAGTCATGCTGATACAAGGCAGAAGCCAACACAGTGTAGTAAAGCGATTATCCTCCAATTAAAAATAAATAAAAATGTATCACTGAGGGAAATTAAAGAAGACAAGTAAATGGGTGAATATACTTTGTTCATGGGCACAAGTCCTAATGTTGTTGAAATAAATTTTTCTATAATTGATCTATAAATGAAATACAAACACAGTAAGAAAAAACACACACACACACAAAAGAAACCCAGCAGGCTCCTTTCATCTTTCTTTTTAGAAATTGACCAGCTGATTCTTATTTTTCTAAATTAACTTTTTGTTGGTGTATAGTTGATTTACAATGTTGTGTCAGCTATACACACACATATATCTACTCTTTTTAAAATTCTATTCCCATATAGGTCATTTCAGAGTATTGAATAGCGTTCCCTGTGCTATTTAATAGGTTCTTGTCAGTTGTCTATTCTATGTATGGTGGTGGGTATACGTCAATCCCAATTTATCCCTGCCCCCCTTTCCATTCTAGTAACCACAAATTTGTTTTCTACATCTGTGACTCAACTTCTATTTTGTAAACAGGTTCATTTGTAACCTTTCTTTAGGTTTCACATATACGTGATATCATATATTTGTCTTTCTCTGACTTACTTCACTCAGTATGGCAATCTCTAAATACATCCGTGTCACTCTAAATGGCATTATTTCATTCTTTTTTATGGCTTAATAATATTTCATTGGGCTTTCCAGGTGGTGTTAGTGGTAAAGAACCTGCTTGCCAATGCAGGATACATAAAAGATTCGAATTTGATCCCAGGGCTGGGAAGATCCCCTGGAGGAGGGCATGGCAATCCACTCCAGTATTCTTGCCTGAAAATTCCCATGGACAGAGAATCCTGGTAGGCTACAGTCCTAGGGTCATGAAGAGCCAGACATGACTGAAATGACTTAGCACACTTGCATGCACAGTATTTCATTGTGTATATACCACATCTTCTTTGTCCATTCCTCTGTTGATTGATATCTAGGTTGCTTCCATGTTTTGGCTATTGTAAATAGTGCTGCAGTGAACATTAGGGTGCATATATCCTTTCAGATTATGGTTTCCTCTGGATATATGCCCAGAGGTAGGATTGCTGGACAATAAGGTAGTTCTGTTTTTAGTTTTTTCAGGAATCTCCATACTATTCTCCATAGTGACTATATCAATTCACATTCTCACCAACAGTGTAGGAGTGTCCCTTTTTTTCCACACTCTCTCCAGCCTTTTATGGGTTTTTGTAGGTTTTTTTTTTTTTATGATGACCGTTCTAACCGGTGTGAAGTGCTATGTCGTAGTTTTGATTTGCATTTCTCTAATAATTAGTGATGCTGAGCATATTTTCATGTGCTTTTTTGGCCACCTGTATGTCTCCTTTGGAGAAATGTCTATTTAGATCTTCTGCCTGTTTTTTGATTGGGTTGTTTGGTTTTTTATTTTTCAACAGCTGTGTGTGCTGTTTGTATATTTTGGAGTTTAATCCCCTGTTGGTTGATTTGTTTGCAAGTATTTTCTCCCATCCTGTTGGTTTTCTATTTTGTTGACAGTTTCTTTCGCTGTGCAAAATGACTAGCCGACTCTAGAGTCCATATGGAATTCAAAAAATCTAGAATAGCCGAAACGATTTTTGAAAAAAGATGAAGTTGGACAACTGACACCACATGATTTCAAGACTTGCTCTAAATGTAGACTAATCAAAACAGAATGGTATCGACATAAGGATAGGCATCCAGAGTCAGTGGAATAGGACTAAAAGTATAGAAACACATCCATACATAATTTTCAGCAAAGACGAAAAGACAGTTCAGTGGAGAAAGGATAATGCTTTCAACAAATAATGTTTTTTTCAACAAATAGTGTTATCTATCACATTTAATCCTCCTAAGAAGTCTGTGAGGTCAGAGGTATTATTATTCCCATTTTCAGATGAGGAAACTGAGGTCAAGCTAACTTGCCCAATATTTCAAAAAAGTAAGTGGTGGAACTGGGATATGAACTCTATTTGACTCCATAGTCCATTCTCTTAATCACTCCGCCATATGTCATAATGTGCTCTCTAGGAAAACAAAATACCAGATGCCCACAAAACCATTTTTAAGACATCTGATTATTTACTAAGTAATTTAATATTTTTAAATTATAGAGATGAAGATTTTAAAATAACTTTCAACACTCTGGAAGCACCTACATATTTCAGTCATTCATTCATGAAATATTTATTGAGTGTAAAGGACAAGACGATGCTTCTTTATGCCCTAGTAACTGCTTACATACCAACAATTGATATGTGACCATCAGATCATTGAGATCCTCACTTAGAAACAAAACTTTTAAATTTGGCATAAGCTATTTCATGCACTTTGAAGTAATAAAATAGCATTTCTTTGTTTTGAAAAAATCCATGTATTTTATAACCTCAAATTGGCTTTCTCCCATTCTTTCGATTATTTTTGAGCTTTGATGTACAGGATTGCATAAGATGCAGTCTTAATATAATGAAACATAATTCTGGCTAAGTCACAAGGAAGAACTCTTTCTGCCCAACTCATTGGCCATTATCACAGCTTTGTGTTTAGTTTAAAAATATATAGAATTTAGTATGTCAGAAACAGAGCTTGAGGCATTGAAGGGTAACATATTTCACAGACTAATAGTAACTTTAAATTTCTAAAACCCTACTCTATATATAGAGTAATATGCAATAGAAGATTTTTTAACCAACCTCTACTTTAACCAGATCACCAAACTAACTCATGCTCTCTACAAAACACACTGACTGATGACCCACACTGACTGCATACTTAACTATAGACAGCTCCGCAATATGCACTTCTAATCAAGTTGTCTGCACTAAGACTCAATTGTATTTTTCCCAAAATCTGTTTACACTGGTTCTATTTGTTCCTTGTTATGTAATTTAATCAAGTAGTTTAGAAATCCTTATGAGTGCAAGAAGAGAATTGTTTTTATAAAAACTTAGTTCAATGAATTACTTTTGAGTCGAGTGGGTAAGCTAAGTGGAAAATTTTAGTTTTTCATAAAATTATAGATTCTAAAAGAATTCTGTACTCATCAGACAGTTTTGCAAATATCTAAATTCCTTAAAGAACCCACTTTAAAGTTAATGAAACTTGAAAAGTAGATGAAGTATTATAAGTGTGGTTTTTGCAAGAAAGATGACAGTAAACTCACATAAGCAAAGGTGCAGAGTCCAACAGGAGGCCATGAATGCATAAAATATTGACTAAACAATGCATGTTTATACATCTGAAGTTGAAATAAAATAGTGAAAGTTTCTACATGTATTGTTGTTATTCCTTACTCATTTTTAAATTTCACCTACAAATCACTAGTTTTAAGAGCATAGAATAAGAACACTTCTACTTAACAGATTCTCCCTG